>NW_026902244.1:0-1287040 GCF_033783945.1 Neopsephotus bourkii | reverse complement strand
CAGTGGGGAGTGCACCTCTTCCCTGGGGAGATTATTGCAATGGCTGGGTGTTCTCACTGGGAAAAGTTTTCCTCTTGTGTCCAACCAGAATCTGCCCAGGAGTAACTTGTACCCCTCGTCTTTTCCATGGGACCCCTTGTGAAAAGGGAGCCTCCATCTTCTTCATAGCCACCCTTAAATAGTGGACTGTGGTGATCAGGTCTCCCCTGAGCCTTCTGTTCTCTAGGCAGAACAAGCCCAGCTCTCTCGGCCATTCCTCAGACAGCAGACAGCAGGCCCAGCCCTTGATCAAGACCCAGAGAAAGGCAGACAAGCAGTGATGTGTCCCTGTATCCTTTCACAGGCCTGAGGCGTCTGTGGCTTCAGAAGCTCCTGAACTAGGCACATAACGTCTCAAGATCTCTCTTCTTGCCTTCTCAAGCTGCGCACATTGTAGCATCCATGGCAGCTTGCAGCAAGGAGTTCCCCAGCTTATTTAGGTGATTTATGAATTGCTGCCTCCTTTAGTTTGCTTTGAAAGTGCCTTTTACTGCTGGCAGGAGTTCTTAATTTAGAACAGATGGTGCAGGATAGATGCCAAACCCCCCCACAGGCCACTTGTGTTTTTATAGTCCTCTGTGATACCCCTATCAGCTGTACCTTTTCCCAACAGAATGGGCAGTTGACTCCTCTCCTATACAGGATCTGTTCTGTGCCTCTGATGGTTCCTGTCATGCCTCTGTCTTCCTCAGCTCTGTCAGAGTGTCTCTGACATGGGGGATCCGTCCTCCCCCTTGCACACAGTCAGAATGTGCGGTTTGAGCTGCGAGACAGAATTACATTCTCTTTTCTTCCATATTCTTTCCCTCCCAGTACTCATTGATGCTTGACTGGCTGTGTTGTGTGCCTAGGCGCTGCAGTTTTCATCCAGCTGCTCAGACTCCAAGGTGCTATTCCTGAATGATATCAAGAACATCCTAGGCCCAGCCTGGTGTAAGTGCATGCTGTAGAGGCTGTTCTCCTCTGAAGGTCTTTGTTTACCTGCAGTGACCGTCCCCTGTCACCTGGTTGGTCAGTATCTCAAGGCTGTGCCACAGTTTGTAGTCAGCCTGTGTGTTTTTAGCCCTGAGGAACACAAAATCGTCAGCAAATGTTTGCACCTCCCTTTTCCCTTCCTTACCACCCTGTCAGGTTCATTCATGCCACAGCAGCTTAGCTTCTTTACCAGTTTTGGTGAAGGATGAATGTCTTTCGAGAATGCCTCTGGACCCCACATGTCCCTTTTCTCTGCTTACCTGGAGCTTGCCTTGTAGCTATAGCACTGGCAGTCTTGGGCATACCAGAGGTCTTGCCATCAACCTAAATTGGCAAGGGCTGAGGAAGAGCCACATTCTTCATGTCTCTCTTGCATATTCACTTTTGCCAGTTCAGCCTTATGCTTCTAGTATAAAATTCTCATCATTGTGACCTTGCTCTCCTTCCACTTGGAATACTTCCAGTGAGTTCTTGATTTTGATTAAGGCCTTTACAGACAGCATGTCCTAGATGCCAGTGAAGGTACCTAGTAGCTCAGAAGTAACAGAATGGATTGTAGAGGCGCTAGATCCATGACAATAATTGTAAAAAGAATCTTGACACTCCTGATCTTCCCCCAAAAGTATAGAACACCATAGAAAACTTAATTGTCATGTACTTCTGAAGGCTTTTTCAAGGTCTGTGTAAAGAACCAAACTTCTGTATAAGTGCCAAAGTCAGTATCTCTTTGGACACAATGGCAACAGAACAACTTTGCTAGTTCCACTGTCTACTCAGTAAGTCTGACGAACAGGTCAATAGCTTCATGCTGTCCTGCCAGAAACATCTTTTTTCCATCCTGTCTGTGGCTATCACCTTGCTCTTTTCCTCCAGGCCTGGCTGGAGTAGCTGCAGACAAATGGAAATGCCTTCATGGTAAACAGTAAAATTGCAGTTTCTGTTCCTCTCAAGGGATTGTTTTAATGAAAACCATGTGAGGGAAGAAGTGGCTTCACTACCACAGCAAGCTGCCACAGAAGGTATCTTAGGAGTTCACTGGGAAATCATATTGTGATGTTTTCTTTTGCTTCCTTGTAAGAGGATAATGAAATATGTACATATATCAGTCTGTGGTCGAACTTCTAGACTGTCCTTCCTTTATTGCACACTTACGGTTCAGTAGCACCTCACCTCTTCCATGGCCTGCACTTCCTTCTCACAGCTCTGCCAGACCACAGGAGGTGCCAGTGGTTTGTACAGCAATCCCATGTGACCGATATGTTACTGGTCTATTTCATAAGAGTATTCAAAGAACCAGAATATATGTGTTGAATCTTTAAGCAGATCTGGAGATGTGCTTTGTGTGCATGTCACACAGGTCCTGCCTTGCTCATTTAGCCTGCAAAGAGTTATGTTTCCTGTGGACAGCAAAAGGCAGAGCATTGTTGGCACATGCTTCTGAACCTGCTACATGCTCACCAGACAACATTCAGAGCAGTGAGCTGGAAGGAGTCGCTGCTCTCTGTGAACACTCTAGAAATCAGCAAAAGCCTTTTGTCTTGAACAGGTTTTCAGGTGACCTTGGGTCTGTGCAGTGAACATTCATACCAGTAATGCTTCTGCAAGACTTTATGTACATGAGAGGGCAGGGATCTGCTCATTGCCTGTGTCCCAGGAGCCATTCGTAACTGTTCAGCTAGTATTTGACTTTTACCTATCTTCATCTTCTACATGTATTGGATTTCCTCAGTGCATGATCTGGAACCAGCCATGGGGGATATTCAGGTCACCCACCACTTGCACACACAACAAATTTCTTCTGCACCAGTGAAAGCATAAAGTTAATTTGCTTCTGCTCAAAGAGTGGCATAAGCCAGGCTCCAGGCAGTGTCCATGTCTCCTGCCTTGTGCATCTTCTCTTTCTCTGCAGTACCAGCAGCACAAGAGCACAGAGATAATGTTGCAACCCAAGTAATGTTCTGCAGATCAAGGCAGTTGTTTATGGCCTTCCTCTAACTCCCAGTTCAACTTTTAGTAACATCCTATGCAGACAAGCAGAGAGATCTGGGCTTGTTCAGCCTGGAGAAGAGAAGGCTCTGGGGAGATCTTAGAGCAGCTTCCAGCACCTAAAGGGCCCAACAAGAAATGTGGAGAGGGGCTTTTGACAAGAGCAAGTAGAGACAGGAGAAGGTGGAATGGGTTTAAACTGACAGAGGGGAGACATAGATAAGGTGAAAGAAGTTCTTCCCTGCGAGGGTGCTGAGGCTCTGGCACAGGTTGCCCAGAGGAGGTGTGGCTGCCCCATTCCTGGCAGTGTTCAAGGCCAGGTTGGAAGGGGCTTGCAGCAACCTGATTTAGTGCAAGGTGTCCCTGCACGTGGCAGGAGGCTTGAACTGGATGTGATCTGTAAGGTCCATTCCAGCTAAAACCATCCTGTAGTTGTATGATTTTCAGGTACAACATCCTGGAAGAGCAAGCATCTTTCCTATTCAAGCAGTAAACTTTTGCCTCTAATATGCCAGTGATTTCAGTAGTTTCAGGTTCTGGTGAAGCATGCAGGGTAATTTACAGCATTTGCTCCTGTGAACACTCTGAAAATTCCACGGTGTAGTTTGGAGGGAAATACCATGTCCTGAACGCAGGATATACCAGAATGTTTTATACTTAAAGTCAATCTATCTGTTGAATTTTTAGCATTTGGCCACTTGGGATTTGCCCTGTCCAAAGCTTCCAGTCCTGCCTGTGACTTCTCTTGATTCTCATTTTATTGCAGCTGAAGATGGGATTGTGAGCACAAATGAAGACAGTGCCCATCAAGGCATCTTCAGTCCAGTGCAGCCCAAAGGTTTATGTTCAGGACTTTCCAAGGAGAACAGTTCCCAGGGACCTGCACAGGACCCTGTTCTCTCACGCAGGTCAGAAAGGATTCAGAGATCCAAGAGCTTCCAAGTGAGATCCAACGTCATCCAGCATTGGAGTTTCCACACCAGAGAAAAACCCTTCACCTGCAACAAATGTGGGGAGAGTTTCTAGGACCGGTCACATCTCATCCAGCACCAGCGGGTGCACACAGGGGAGCAACTCTATGAGTGTTCTGAGTGTGGGAAGAGCTTCACCGTGAGCTCGAAGCTAATCCAGCACCAGGTAACCCACGTCAGGGAGAAGCCCCACATGTGTGCCCAGTGCGGGAAGGGCTTCTCTAAGAACTCTCAGCTTATCCTGCACCAGCGGGTCCACACTGGGGAGAAACCCTACGAGTGCAGGACCTGTGGGAAGAGCTTCAGCGTGACCTCATCCCTGATGCGACACAAGCGGGTGCACACTGGGGAGAAACCCTACGAGTGCAGGACCTGCGGGAAGAGCTTCAGCGTGAGCTCAAAACTGATCCAGCACCAGGTAACCCACACTGGGGAGAAGTCCTACAAGTGTTCTGAGTGCGGGAAGAGCTTCTCCAACACCTCACAGCTTGTCCTGCACCAGCGGGTGCACACCGGTGAGAAACCCTATGAGTGCTCCGATTGCGGAAAGAGCTTCAGTGTGAGCTCGAAGCTCATCCAGCACCAGGTAACCCACACTGGGGAGAAGCCTTACAAGTGTTCCAAGTGCGGGAAGACGTTCTCCGAGAACTCGAAGCTCGTCCTTCACCAGCGGGTGCACACCGGGGAGAAACCCTACAAGTGTGGGACCTGTGGGAAGAACTTCAGCATGAGATCAGCAGTGACACAACACCAGCGGGTACACACTGGGGAGAAACCGTTTGAGTGCAGCACCTGCGGGAAGAGCTTCAGCAGTAGCTCGAATCTTATCCAGCACCAGGTAACCCACACCAGGGAGAAGCCTTACATGTGTGCCGAGTGTGGGAAGAGCTTCTACGAGAACATTCAGCTTCTCCAGCACCAGCAGGTGCACGGTGGGGAGAAGCCCTACAAGTGTACAGAGTGTGGGAAGAGCTTCAGTGTGGGGTCAGCCCTGACACGACACGAGCGGGTCCACACTGGAGAGCGCCCCTTTAAGTGCACCGAGTGTGGGAAGAGATTCCTGTGGAGGTCAACCCTGCTCCGGCATCAACGTGTTCACACCGGAGAGAGGCCCTACGTCTGCACCTACTGCGGGGACAGCTTTCGGCAGAGTACCAACCTCATCCGGCACCAGCACATCCACACTGGGGTGCATCCCTATGTCTGTGCCGAGTGCGGGAAGGGCTTCAAAGAGAGCTCAGACCTCTTCCGTCACCACCAGACCCACAGAGGTGGGGACCCCTAGGTGGGGTGAGTGTGGGGAGCAGTGAGGTCTGATACCCTGAGAGTAAACCCTGGTGTCTCCCCCTCCCATTGACCACCCTGCTTGTGGAGGTTGAAAGCAGTTTCTTCCCAGGAGAGTGAGCCCTCAGAGATAAAGAAGGGGAGAGCCGGTGGAAGGAGCTGATTGGAGGTTTGGGGCAGGTGCCAGCAAGAAGGTGCCCGACTCTTTTCAGTGGTGGGCAGCCCCAGGATGAGGAGCAGTGGCCATGAACTGAAACAGAAGAGGTTTGACCTCCACACGAGGAAGAACTTGTTCCATTGCAGTGGCAGAGCACTGAACAAGGTGTGCAGGGGGATGTGGAGGCTCCATCTCTGGGCACATCCAAGCCTTACCTGGACACGTTCGGGTGCCCCTGCCTCGGCAGGGCTGGGACCGGGTGACCCCCAGGGTCGGCTCCCATGGCTGGTGCCGCTCGCAATGGCCACGCGCAATAAACGTTCGTTGAGCGTCGCCGCGTTGCCTTCCCCGAGTGCGCCTGCGTGGGGCTTGCGCCACCGTCTGCGGGGCGGGTCCTCACGCCTCGCTCGGAGGTCGCCATTGGCCGAGGCGAGGCGAAAGGAGGCGGGGCCGGGGACTTAGGGCCGCTGAGTGACGTCCCGGCTGCCTCCACCGATCGGCGGCGTGGTCGCGTGTCGCGGGCGACTCCTGATTGGCTGCGCTGTCCCCACCGTAGGTGATAAATTCGGGGCGGCCGGGCCGGGCGTTGATTTCACGCCGCAGGGCGGAGGGCGGGTGGCGAGGGCTGCGTCAGAGGCAGAGGGTGACTGCGCGCCGCGCGTGTCCATGGCAATGCTGCGGGGCGGCCCCTGGCTGAGGCCCTCGGGATTACCCGCGGGTCTCCCCCACCTCCCGCAGGCCTCTGCTGTGCTGGGCCCGCCCCTCCTTCCGGTTCTCGGGACATGTGGGACCGGTACCGGCGATGCTTGGCGGGGAAACCTGTGCGGGACTTGTGAGGGTGTTGTCCGTGTGCCTTTACCCCGCGAGCCCTGGACGGCCGCTCCCGGGAGCAGCACCTGGCCCGTGGCTGTGGCCTGGGCCTCAAGCTGTGCTGGGTCCTGTGCTGCGTCTGCCAGCCGTGTGCTCGGGAGCAGCGGGGCTGTGTGCGGCTGTGCCGGGCCAGTGCTTGTCAGGCCTCCCGCATCTCTTCCCTCGACTCCTGTGGGCAAGCGTCCACACAGCAGCTGAGGGAGCGTGCCAGAATGGCTGCCTCATACCCTGCAGTGGTTCCTGCACACAGCTCCTCTAGGAGGATGTTTGAGTGTTTCAGGACAGGAGCTGCGCCGGGTTCTGCTGGTGCCCTGGGGACACTTGTCTCTTCTGCATCACTGGCAGTGCTCAAGGCCAGGTTGGATGGGGCCTGGAGCAACCTGTGCTAGTGGAAGCTGTCCCTGCTCGTAACAGGGCTGGGAACCGGATGAGCTTTAAGGTCCCTTCCAACCCCAGCCATTCTGTGGTTCTATAATTCTTGATCCTGCTGAGCTCAATGAAGAGCTTGATGAATGAAGGCCTATGAAGCCTACTGCTGCCCTAGCTTTTCCTTTGTTGAGTGAAACAGGTATGTTTTTCAAGCCTCTTAGTGCCTAGCACAGCACTGCTTTACGTACATCAGCTATAAGTGCCTGTCACTGGCCCCACTTGGGGTGTCCCAGGCATAGCTGACCCCATGCTAGGAGGGGCAGGGCAAGTACTGGCTCTCCACACAGCAAAGGCTGTTGGCAAGTTCATGTGTGCCTGTCACACTCCATTGCTAGTCTCCCCAGGTGCAAAGCTGGTCGAGTGATGTGCCCCCTGTGCTGTTCTCCCAGGCAATATGAGAAAACAGATTCTGGATGCAGTCCCTGTCACAAGGGCTGATTACCCAAGTGCAGAACTGGCCAAGATCTGTGAATTTACCAGGAATTTCCTTCCTTGGTCACTTTGTTGAGGTGCTGGACTGTGGCTGTGGGGGACAGAGGTAGCGTTTACATGGGCATCTCTTAAAGTGCCTTAGACTTGAATTATTTCCTAGATGTACTCTATATTCAGGTGAAGTCTTGAACTGGGATAAGGCAGTGTAAAAATTATTCTGTGAGGTGCCATTTCCAGCCCCCAAAACCTCCCCAGGGGAGGAGAAGGTGTGAAGCTCTTCTGATGTGAGTGCCAGGTTACCTTTGTGATGGCTCTTCAAGCTGCTAGGCCTGGGGTTCTGGGGTTTGTCTCCACTGCAGTGATGCTTGGGTAGGTGCAGCCACGTTCTGCTGCTGCTTGTTAAAGCAAGGATGCAAGTTCTGCATGTGGGCAAATAGCCTGAAGCTGTAAACTGGTTGAAGAGCAAACTTGAACTCTGTACCACCTGGGTGTTTGCAAATTACTGAGCTTCTCCCAAGGGTGCCAAAGCACAGTCAGGGCTTCAGTTCTGTGTCCTTGCCACAGCAGTGTCTACTTTGTTAAAAAGGCACTGGACTGTTGGGATTAAGTGTCTTAATCAGAGAAGTGAGAAGAATGGCTGTGTATCTTGAGTGTGAAACTTGCTGTGGAAATGTGTCAGGGGCAAACTAAGTGCTGGCTAGATGAGATAGGGATGTTTTCTCAGAGGGTTTGAACACTGTTATTGTGAAAGAAGTGTTTGGAGTGCTGAGGTGTTTTGTACCAAGCCTTGTCTCCAATCTCCAGCCCCACTCTCCTGCCTCTTGTAGCTGTTGGATTCCTCCCAGGAGGCTGCTGGTAGGGCACCGAGAAGGTATGTGTTTACCCATCAGCCATGTCTTGATGAGCAGAACTCATGCAGCAAATGAAATGACATTCCAGCCTCTGCAGTGGAAGTGGGCAGGTGCTTGAGACGCCTGCTTGGTGAGTTTTGCAGGCCAGCAAAACCATGAGAAATGAGGGCCCTGAGCATTGACCATGTTGTGGGCTTTCAGCTACCAGTTTCTAAATAAAAGGGATGTGTAATGGTAAGGGATACAGTGATTTTTACTTCCCTTCCTCTGAGTTCTCATGTGATACCCTAGTACTGAAAAGGACAGGGGTTTGATTTGTGCTGACTTGTCTCCTGAATTCACGGCTCATCATGTCTATGCTGGATGGTACAGGGAAAAATCTCAGCTTCCATGTTGTCCTGTGTATGTAGTGTCCTCACTTTCGGCTGAAGGGACTGGTGTTGTCACTGTCCTGGCTATCACTGTAGAGGTGATCATGTCAGATGGAGGATCTGCAAAAAGAGTTGTGGGAGATACAAGTCTGACTGCACCAAAGTCCTTAAATGTCTGTTTGTGTGCTAACCCCTTCTTCCAGCAGCAGACACTTCTACAACAGTAGTTACAGGTTTGGGTAAAGGCTTCTTAGAGCCAATCAGATGCTCCATGGCATGGAGAGCAAAGTCGCAGAGCTGGTGAGTGCTGCTTAACATGAGTGTTTTGCACGAGATGGGTGCAGAGGCTCTGTCAAGTGAGTTAGCAGATGTGTCTTGTAGAATGATGATCTCTGGGGTCACGCTGTGTATGTCTGGCCATTGGGAGCTTTGAGCCATTGCTGCTGCTCTTAACTAGTCATGTCTGAGGCTTGATCTGGTGGCTTCCTTTGGGTTGGATGGAATGTCAAGCCACCTCCAGGCCTCTTGCTGTCTGCAGGGTGGTGCTGAAGTGCTCTTTGTAGCTCTGCTCTCACCTGCTCCTCTGTGCCGTTTGCTGCAGGCCTGTCAGCATGCAGAGGCAGCACACCCTACCTGCAGGACTCTGCCTGTCTGGAAGTATAAGATAAATTGGAACCACTTTCTCTAGTTTAATTTTGGGATCTGCATTTCTTGAGGAGTGCCTGACTTGAAGCCAGCTGCGCAGGAAGCCAGGATGCCGCCAGGACTTGTGCAGCTGTGCTGGCAGGAGGCTGGCTGTGCTGTGAGGCAGGCAGGCTGTTCCTCTGGGCCCGCAACCAGCTCCTGGCTCAGCCTGGGCAGGTTCTGCCTCTGTGCTTCAGTTTCCCTTCCCCATGGTGGATGTTTGGAGCTGTGACAAGTTTGCTGACCTGGTGTGGTGCTTGCTGTCCAGTGAGTGATCAAAATGAAAATAGCGCCCTTGAACCTGGCTTCCTCTACCCTCCAACTGGGGAGGCTGTGCTGTGTCCTATCTTGTGCTGCAGGACCCTGGAGATGTGGGGCTGCTTCCCTTGTGACTTCTGTTCCTGCAGTGGGCATCACAGAGTACTGTACTGTGGTCAGCCCTCTCCTTGGGGAAGGCTCTGTCCCAGTGAGCCCAAGGACTGTGTGATCACAGGGGAAACCATCACCCTGGTGATGTGTCCTCCAAACTGGGTGCTCAGACCCAGCTCCCAGTGCTCCTGGCCGAGTCCTGTGCTGGAGTACGGAGAGCAGTGGAAGTGGCTGTAGAACAGGGCTTCAGAAACTGAGGGTGAGGAGCCAGAGGGCAGTTAATGTATAGCTGGGGTGCTCCATGTGAGCTGGGAGCCAGCAGCTGATGTGCTGGTGCTGGCCCTGTGCTGAGCAGCTGTCTGCCTGGTCTTCTAGCCCTGAGGGGGCTGACCTCGAATGGGAGAGTCTGAGGGCTGGCTCTCTTACAGTGAGTGCTTTCCACGAGCCTGGATGCAGCTTAGTTCCTTGTTGATCTGGCAAGGCTGCCTGTAAGGTGATGGTGCTGCTCTGCACAAAGCTGATTACAGGTCTATTTTGTAAATGAGGTGGGTGGATTTCTGCTTAAGAGGAACCTCAGCTATAAATCTGTTGTCTCACTCCTGCTTCTGGGTAGGTCTTTGGGTGCCCTGCTACATCCATGGAGATTTTTTTGTTAGTTTCCTTTCATGAAACAGGAGGGAGAACTCAGTTACTTCTGGGGTTTGAAGTAAACGCTGCTAGGCAGGAGAGGAGAGTGTGAGTGGTAGCAGGAGCCATCTGCAAGATTGCTTCCTTGAAAATGCCTGCTGTGCTGTGGAAATGGCCAGTGGCTGCTTCTCACCACTGTGCCTGGTGGAGCAGCTCAGAGGCTGCTTGCTGTATGGCTCAGCATTTCAGACCCATCCCTTCATGAAGGCAGCTTCCCTCTAAAACTCCTCTGTGGTTTTGCCTTTCAGGTTGTCTCATCTCCAGCACTAACCAGCAATACCATCTGCAATGGAGAGCGCAGAGCGGGGAGAAGGGGACATGTTGCTCTATGGGGAAACAGAAGATGATGATGTCAGGTGAGTCCTGTCCCACAATGTGGCACAGACAGTATTGGGTAAGGCAGGGGACCTTCCAGGTTAGGGGGTGTGATCTTTCTCCTCATGAGAAAAGGGGTGGGGGACTCCAACAGCTGATTAATCAAATATATATGTGCTGTAAATTTGTTTAATCAAAGTTTTTCAGCAGTGATGGGAAGGAGCAATCTGGCTAAAGCTGGCAGCAAGCTGTTGGTGTTTTTTTAGTCTCTCCTATTACTTGGCGCTCAGAAATGCTTTGACCATTTGGCAGTTGTGTTTGTGCCTTGCTGGCCAAGGCGAGCCAGTTTTCCATGATTTGCTGGGCAGACTCATGTGATGGCAGGTTCTTGGTTTGAAAGATGACCCTAGAGGTGAACTATGCTCCAGTGAGCTGCCCCTCTTGCCTTTGCAGAATGCCCACTGGTTTAGGCGAGACTGTTGTCTTGGAGGTTAGTTTAAGCAATGAATTCACACACACATGCTCTGAAAGTCGAGGCTTCAGACTTGGGAAGAGTGAGCAGGATGCTTCCCAGAATACCTAGGTATTCTGTGCTGGTTGACTTCAGTTTCATGCCTGCCTGGCTGCCTGGCCACTGGTGGCTCTGGAGTGTCTGTGTCTCTTGCAGCTATCTGTAACAGACTAGTCAGAAAACCTGGTCAGTGTCATTTCCAGAGTGGACTGATCTTAGGCTGTAAACTGTCTGGGACTCTTGTGGAAGTCTTTGACCCTAAACTGTCATCAGACCTGGGGAAAAGGGGGGGTATCTGCTGGGAGGATGGGCTGTGGGAAGGGTCTGGTCTGGCCTCAGAAGGAGGGATCCTGGTGGATGGGAAGGAGGTGACCACTGATGAAGCTCTTCTCTGTCAGGTCTATTGCAGGTACTGTGTGTGTATGGGGACCTCCTAGCAAAGCCTTCTGCCACATGTGGTGAATTGTCAGGAACGTGGCATAGTTTTCTTGCCTGGCTTTCACATCATTTTTCCTCACCCACCTTCTTGTGCAAGAGCCGACTTTGTTATGTGAAAAGGACAGGGCTCGCCTTAATTGCCTTTTTAGTAAATGTTTTTACCCTCAGCGTACCGTGTATTTGTCTCTCAAATACACACTTCATCCCTGAAAAAACTTCAGTCCTACTCACCAGTCTTAATATGGGAAAATAAGTAAGATCCCTTCCCAGCTTTTTAACTCTCTTTTAGGTACGACTTGCATTTACAGTCAAAGCTTTTGTAATCAATTATTACATCTTCAGTTAATGCGGTGTCACAGTTCAGTGGATGTAAATTGCAGTCATTCAAATAACACTGTGTCGTAAATAACTGTTTAGTATTTAAACACGGTGAATTTTAGGCACTGAAAGTGTCTCCATCCTCCTGTCTTTGTCATCCTTAAAGTTTGCACCAGGGCAGTCTCTGCGTAATGCAGAAAGATGACATAAATACTGCATCTGTGCTCTCAGGGTTTGAAGGTAACTGCTTTGTGGGGGCTTGGCACTTCCTTGTTGCTGCCATTGACAAACTGAGATGTCTCTTGTAATTCTGAAACTTTCCTCAGATGATGAGAAAAGGATTAAAAATCTTTTATGGCCTTCCAGACCACAAGGATATTTCTGACATTCACTGTAATTCCCTGACAGAAGTCATTCAATCCCCTGCTTCATTACTCCGTAATCAAAGGCAGCCTTCCCAAGCTTGCACCGGTGCTGCTGTGTGCCGGTGATGTCGTGTTGCCAGCCAGTTCTGTTTGTATACATTCATGTGTTTTCTTGCCTTCCTAATGCAGGCTCATTTGTCTTGGAAAACGCATTGCTTTCATTTTTATTTCCCGTGGGTAGTAACAGCTATGAGAAACACTTCCAAAGCTGCAGAAGAAGCAAACCAAACCCAACTTTTCAACTAAGGTACTGATTTGCTTTTTAAGGTAAAGAAAGGAGCAGGTATGTTACTGGCGTTGTACAAATCTTGTCTTGCCAATATACATCATGTGATCCCTGATTGAGCTTCAGAACACACTGCTTATAAATTCACTGTGACAGTGAAATGATCAGCAGCACTATGGGTCATCCTTTGCAGCTACCACCGCATTGATTTGTGTGCTGCCTGAAAACATAGCCTCTGTAGGTTTATTCTGAAAAGCTGTGCTGCAGATGTTTACGTACCTTCTCGCATCTTGCATCTGAAAAGAGAGCTGTTTTCTTACACAGGCACAGTTCCGTGCATACACGTATTTCGGAACATATTCCTTGTCTTAATGCTATGTCTTGAGTGGGTGTGATGCATGGCTAATGCAGTAGTGAAAGTATATGAACCTGTAACAAATGGTTATCAGCGCACCTCTGGCTATGGTCATGTGCCCAGCGCTGTTGCTTTTGCTTTATTGACTTTTTCCCTCATTAAAACCCTGTTAGGTCATTTAGATGAGTGACCTCCTATTTCACAAATGGGTTAAAGCAGAAGTGCTTTTTCATTGGCAGGCATCTGGAGCTGCTGCATATCGGTGTGGGAAACTGTGTGGGGAAAAAAAAGGGAAAACTAAGGGGGAAAGCAGGGGAGCTTGAGCAGCTCCCGTGTTTGAGAGTGGGATTGGTGCCGGGGCAGGCAGGCAAGTGGGAAGAGACATGCTGACAGAGGCGACTGAGGGCTTGCTGGACCCTCACTGGACAAACCATTTTATGCCTCTATGCAAACGCCTGTAGCACGGGGAAGAAACAAGAGGAATTACAGATGTGTGCATATCTACCGGGGTATAATATAATACGCATCAAATAAACATGGTGGGATGGCTCCTATGACCGGAGTGTTGGAATGGAAGGTTACAGGCTCTTTACAAAAGACAGGCCTGGCACGGGGGGGAGGGGGAGTTGCTATTTAAGTTAGGGAAAGGCTGGAGGGTATGGAACTCTGTCTGGGGACAGGTAAGCAGTTAACAGAGAGTTTGTGGGTCAGGATTAAAGGGAGAACAGTGATGTGAGACATTACTGTGGGGATCTGTTGCATACCGCCTGTTCAAGAGGAATCTGCAGATGCAGCACTCTACAGACAGATAGGAACAGCCTCATGCTCGCAGGCCCTTGTTCTCATGGGGGACTTCAACCACCCTGATATCTGTTGGGAGGGACGGTATGGCCTGGCACAAGCAATCCAGGAGGTTCCTTGACTGTGTGGAAGACAACTTCCTTCTGCAAGTAATAGAGGAGCCCACAAGGGGAAGTGCCATGCTTGACCTCGTGCTCACCAACAGGGAAGGGCTCGTTGGAAGCGTGACGCTCCAGGGCAGCCTTGGATGCAGCGATCATGAGAAGGTCGAATTTGAGATCCTCAGGACAGCGAGAAGAGCTTGCAGCAAGCTCACTGCCCTAGACTTCAAGGGAGCAGACTTTGGCCTTTTCAGGAACCTGCTTAGTAAGGTTCCATGGGATGTAGCCCTAGAGGGCAGGGGGGCAGACGCTGGGACTGGGAGAATGGAGACCTTGGGCCCACTGTAGGAGAGGATCTGGTCTGAGACCATCTTAAGAACCTGAACCTACACAAGTCCATGGGACCTGATGAAATCCATTACTGGGTCCTGAAGGAGCTGGCGAATGAAGTTGCTAAGTCACTGTCCGTCATATTTGAAAAATCATGGCAGTCAGGTGAAGTTCCTGACAACTGGAAAAAGGGAAATATAACCCCCATTTTCAAGAAGGGGAAAATGGATGACCTAGGGAATTACAGACCAGTCAGTCTCACCTCTGTGCCTGGCAAAATCCTGGAGCAGATTCTCCTGGAAGGCATGCTAAGGCACATGAAAAAAACAAGGTGCTTGGTGACAGCCAGCATGGCTTCACTAAGGGGAAATCCTGCCTGACCAATTTGGTGGCCTTCTATGACGGGGCTACGGAACTGTTGGACAGGGGTAGAGCAGCTGATGTCATCTACCTGGACTTGTGCAAAGCGTTTGACACTGTCCTGTGTGACATCCTTCTCTAAATTGGAGAGACATCAGTTTGATAGCTGGACGACTCGGTGGATAAAGAACTGGCAGGATGGCTGCATGCAAAGAGTTGTGGTCAATGGTTCAATGTCTGGCTGGAGACCAGTAATGAGTGGTGTCCCTCAGGGATTGGTGTTGGGGCTGGTCTTGTTCAATGTCTTTGTCGGTGACATGGACAGTGGGATTGAGTGCGCCCCCAGCAAGTTTGCCGATGACACCAAGCTGTGTGGTTCGGCTGATACACTGGAGGGAAGGAATGCCATGCAGAGGGACCTTGACACGCTTGTGAGGTGGGCTGATGCCAGCCTCATGAAGTTTAACCATGCCAAGTGCAAAGTCCTGCACCTGTGTCGGAGCAATTCCAGGCACAGCTACAGGTTGGGCAGAGAAGAGATTCAAAGCAGCCCTGAGGAGAAGGACCTGGGGGTGATGGTCGATGAGAAAATGAGCCGGCTTCAGTGTGGCTCGCAGCCCAGAAAGCCAACCGTATCCTGGGCTGCATCAAAAGGAACATGACCAGCAGGTCGGAGGAGGTGATCCTGCCCCTCTACTCTGCTCTTGTGAGACCTCACTTGGAGTATTGTGTGCAGTTCTGGTGTTCTCAACATAAAAAGGACATGGAACTGTTGGAACAAGTCCAGAGGAGGACCACGAGGATGATCAGGGGCTGGAGCACCTCCCATATGAAGGTAGTCTGAGAAAGTTGGGGCTGTTCAGCCTGGAGAAGAGAAGGCTGCGTGGAGACCTCATAGCAGCCTTCCAGTATCTGAAGGGGGTCTATAGGGATGCTGAGGAGGGACTCTTCATTAGGGACTGTAGTGACAGGACAAGCGGTAACAGGTTAAAACTTAACCAGGGGAAGTTTAGATTGGATATAAGGAAGAAGTTCTTTCCTGTAAGGGTGGTGAGGCACTGGAATGGGTTGCCTAGGGGAGCTGTGAATGCTCCATTCCTGGCGGTGTTAAAGGCCAGGTTGGACAGAACCTTGGGTGGCATGGCTTAATGTGAGGTGTCCCTGCCAATGGCAGGGGGGTTGGAACTAGATGATCATAAGGTCCTTTCCAGCCCTAACTATTATATGATTCTGTGATTTGTATAAAGCAATATTAATTAATC
Organism: Neopsephotus bourkii; assembly: GCF_033783945.1. NCBI lineage: Eukaryota > Metazoa > Chordata > Aves > Psittaciformes > Psittacidae > Neopsephotus > Neopsephotus bourkii. Next base: position 1,271,493 of record NW_026902244.1, on the reverse strand, counting down.
ACAATGATTTAACATTAATGGTAGACAAAAGCCTGAACCTCACTCGGTTCTTATGTGGGGAGCCAAAAGAAGGTTTAACCCATAACTGTTTAGAAGTTATACAATACCATACCAAGATTCAGGAGGTTTTAATGGAAGAGGCCCTCCCGGAAGGTGAAAGGATGAATCAAGCCTTGAAACAAACTTTAACTAATGATTGAGACGCAAATCTCCTGGGTAAAGTGTTTGCCTTGAGCATTGTTACGGGTTTGAACACAACCCAGATTGCGTTTAGGGGTATCTCCTTACGAAATGATGTTTGGATTCGCTTTTATGACAATCCAAAAGGAGACCGCTACTTATGAAGGAGGAGAGGCGAGTATCAGAAGACACATCACCACAGTAGCTCAGACTGCAACGTTTAAGATCAAAAGGATGGATTCCTCAGATAATGTCTTTAGACTTTAAAATTCGTAACATTAACCCTGGGGAGTGGCTATTGATTAAGACCTGGAGAGAGCAACCTTTAACTCCACGATGGGAAAGTCCCTTTCAGGTATTGCTGACAACGGAAGCTGTGGATGGACCAGAAAAAGAAGATGGACCGATGCCAGCAGGATTAAAGGACCTGTGGCAGAACCTGTGGAGTGGACTGTTGTATCTGTGCCAGGTGACACCAAACTGATTCTCAAGAAGAGGACTATGTAGTAATATATAGGTGATAACTCGCGAATACAGGGAGGCAAAAGGTTAAGGGCGAGTTTATGACTGATTTCAAATTCCTTCGTGGGATACTTAGAGGAAACTCCGGTTTTCTTCCTGGGGAGGTAATATTCCCCAGTTTGAGGGATCTGAATTACATTATTCAGATAAACAAGAGGAACTGGCTCTGGCTTGTGATGCTGTAATAGAGGAACGAGAGCCTTCACCAAGGTATGTATATATTGTGTCTAAGACACCCCAATACAAGACACACTAGTTGGGTGTTCTGTCAGTTTAAGACTTGTAAACAGAAGTGATATTGCAGCTCCCATAATAGATACCTGCTTTGTAAGCTGTGTTGTAAAAATTCACCCCAGATTGAATATAGACAGCCATTACGGGATGCTGACGTACTTACTCTCCTCTGTGGCTGAGAGTTACTGGTACCATTAGAGTGGGAGGTAACCGAAGATAGGTGGGAATCCACTATAAGGGGCTGTGAATAAAGTCTGCGTGAAAGTTGAATAGGAGAAAATAAGATGGCCGAGGGCAAGCCCAGGTTGGCCTCTATGCCTGCCACCGAGAAGCACAAACATGCCTTGGCTGTGGGCAGCAACCCCACAGGCCTAAGGGGTGGAGGTATATGTCATACTGGACCTCTGATAGTCTTATGGCTCCTATCCCTGTCACAAGTACGAGCCTCCTCTGATTGCACAGAATGTATAAAGACTGCTTTGAGTGGCCACTTGACCATGCAAACTTTAATCTATCACACCCATTATCAATGCAGTGGAACCCCACTCGAGATGCGCACCCATAACAATACAGAGTATGCTAGATGTAATGTTGAAGGCAAGATAATATGTTACGATCCTAAAGCGAAAGTAAAGGAATGGTGGTTGGAAGTGCAGTCCCTGGGGAAAGACGGAATAGTAGTAGGGCGAGCTGAAATTACCAGCGTAAATAGCCCAGCAAGTGTAATCTTTGATGCTTGTGAAGCAATAGACAGTGGCAAGTGGGTAGGAGGATGTGGAAGTATGGAATGGGTGTGAACCTACTCCCATGATCGAAAATATATGTGCTCCTCTTGGAGGTACAAATACAAATGGCAAGTTCTGATTGTACAAGGAACTGGAATTAGTGTACTTCTTGGACCTGTGCTATTTGGTCCACAGATTATACCCCAGGAAAGTATACCCAGAGACGACAGGAGTGAGGACATTGGGTAGTTAAGCTAGAGAGGCTGACAGCCCCAAACAAGTGCAGGAGAGACCAGTGTAACCCACTGAACTTAACCATAAATAAACCCAGAACCTGGAATGAGGATTGGAAAATGACCGAACACACTTTTGGCCTGCAGATTGAGAGCACTGGGTCAGACCCAGGAACTCTAATCTGTATTAAGATCTAGGAAGCTGTACACTCAACAAGGAGGAGGAATGACTGTTCTTTCTATCATGAAATGGAAACTGGGGCCAAATATGAAATTCCTACGATTGCCAGAAATTTATTTGCGAACTTGGTAGAAAATAGAGAAAAAGTTCTCAATATAAGTAATTGTTATGTTTGTGGGGGTACCAATATGGGGGAACAATGGCCTCGGGAGTCGAAGGAAATTAGTATTACTGACAATAATATATGGAACTCAAGCAAAGTCCAGAGAGCAAAACAGTGGGTGCCACAGAGGAGTATCATTGGTCAAAACTGTTGGCAAAAGCCCCCTGGGAGACAAGGGATAAAGCCAGTGGGGGATTTAACTTGTGAAAACAATAGAATTCGGAATGAAACCAGCAAGAAAATGGACAACTTGTGGCCATCCTTCAGATATTGCAGGTGGAGGGAAAAATTGGGACTTCAAATAAAAATCCTGGGGATAAGTGGGAAGCTCCAGAAGGACTATATTGGATCTGTGGTAAATGTGCATACTCTGAATTACCTGGGAATTGGACCGGAACATGTGTTTTGGGAACCATCTGGCCAAGTTTCTTTTTATTAGCAATATGCAGGGGGGAACGATTAGGGGTGCCAGTCTATTGGGATGTATCTGAAATATCCCAGGTAAAAAGGGACCTACAGATTGGAAACTGGAAAGATGATCAGTGGCCCCTGGAGCGAATTATTGCATACTACGATCCCGCCTCCCGGGCTGAGGATGGATCCTCGGGATACTGGCCTCCTGTATACATATATATGCTAAATTGCATAATTAGGTTTCAAGCAGTCCTAGAAATTGTGACTAACAAAACTGGTGGTGCATTAACCATCTTAGCCAAACAGAACAGCAGAATTTGCACAGCAGTATCAAAATTGCTTAGCCCTGGATTACCTTTCAGCCCAGGAAGGGGGGTGTGTGGGAAATTCAATCTATCCAACTGTTGTTTACAGGTAGATGACGAAGGAAAAGCTATCGAAAAGATAATGACTGAAATGAAAAAAGTCGCACATGTTCCGTTCAAACCTGGAAAGGGTTTAACTTGGATATACAAAAATGGTGGAACGATAACTGGTGGAACTTTGGGGGGCTAAGAGGAATCCTGCTGGGTTTTCTTTTATTAGTAACTGTTATACTCGCTGTACCTTGCGTTGTTCCCTTGATGAGTAGAATGGTCCATAGGACCATGGGGCAATTACGGTTTGAAATAATTAACTCTTGAGGGAACAGAATAAAAAATTAGAATGTTAAAAATTCGGTCTTGTGATGATCCATTTGAGGAGGCAAGACTGATCTTCGAAAAAAATGAGCGAATGAGAAAAGCCAGACATGGAAATCATGGCTCAAGCCAAACAGATTAAGAAAAAGGGGGGAATTGTGATAAACACATAAATGTACCATAGGCGTTGCTATGTGGATATAACTGTATGAGTTTGCAAAGCTCGCTAAAGACACAAGATCAGACAACAAGTTGAAAATGGCCAGAACTCTTGAGCAAAATGGAGTCACATAGCAAAAGAATTTGTAAAGGTAAAAGAAAAGGGGGGGGGAGCTTGATATGAGGAAAGCTAGTGCCTGGAAAATATAGGGTCAAAGTTCTTTTAGCTTAACTTCTTTTGAAGAACAATATTTGTGTTGTAAGTCTATGGTGAGATAGCAGAATTTAGTGGCCCCACTAAACCTGAGTGAATTACTTCACACCATCCTACTTACCAGTTCGATTGGAGACAGTGCCTCCCAAACATCTGTGAGCTTGGGATATTCCTTGTCTGCCAATCCTGCAATAAATTTTGTGCGAAGGTCACACTGGTCTAAATCTTTGCCAGCTGTCAGAAAAGTCACAGATGTGGCTGGTTTCAGCTAGTTTTGTTATTACTGGGGCATCCAACTGTGCCAAAGGTGAAAAGTGCACCATGAGGAACACTGCTTACTGCATCTTGAAGACCCCTGCCCACATGAGGAAGACTGCTTACTTCATTCTCAAGACCCCTGCCCACAGTCACCGCAGAGCAGTGTGCAGACACCAAGAGGAGGAGATTTATGGTAATACCTTCCTGGAGTTAGTTTTAATATTCCCCACCTATAGGTGGGAATTACGAATATGTATACGGCTGTGGCATATCAAAGACGAACTCCAGTTCTGGTGAAATCTGAAGACCTTTATTTCCCATCTCACATCCCTTTTATTGTCTACTAAGTGATAAGTAGTAACTTTTTACTCTTTTAGTCCCTTATCATTCCGATTTAGCAAAACTACTAAGGGTTACAAATATTCACACTGTTTGGTCTGTCTTTGAAATGCACATCCTGCTTTATCTTGCAAATCACCTGCTTTGTTTTGTTAACCTATCTTTACTTGTCATTGATCTCTTTGCAGTTCCCAAGGGTTAGGCCTGACCAGGGCATTGACACCTGGTATTTTCTTTACCACTCCCAAGGCTTAAGCCAGACCAGGGCCTGGATCCATTTTGTTAACTATTTCTCTCCGTCACCCACATCTCCCCCTTTCTGTTTTACAAAAAGACAGCTTTTATAGATTTATGATGTACTTTTGCCAAAGTTTCTATATTCTCCATTAACTGTTGTAGCAAACAAGGCACACAGATTAGCATACCTAAAAAGATTTAACAAAATAACCCAAACAAGGCACACAGATTAGGATACCTAAAAAGACTAACAAAATGATTAAGATAGGGGAAAGCCATCCTGTAATGCTCAAGCCAGAAAACGCTTTGTTCAACCAATTCAGTCCCTTATCTTCCTGAAGGTGTGCTGTCCTTGTTATTAAGTCCAGAATGCTTTTATGGATGATCTGATAGATTCATGCAGCACATACCATCAAAATCTTCACACCCATGGTCTTGAGCTAACAATAAAAATCAACAGCATTTCTGTTCCATAGTGAGGCGTGCCTCATAGAATCACTGTCTCAAAGCAACCCTGTTATCCAGTGGTACCCTTTCCAGGCTTAAATGTTCCCACTCTATTACTAGTGGCAGGAAAGTCCAGTTGTGATATGCGCGCGCACAGATGCGTTCTCCGTTGACTGGTTCTCCAAAAAGAGACTGGTTAACTTTGTACAGTTCCCACGGGTTAACTTCAAACCAGCAATGAATCGGGATCTATCTTCATTTGCAGCCGTTGTTTGTATGAATGGACGGGTACATCACGTGGGGATCCATCAGGCTCGTCGACCTGTGGAGAACACAAGCATAGCCTCTTCCCCAAGTTATTAACTTATAAGGACCTTCCCAGTTATGATTTTCCAAAGACATTATGGTTACTATAAAGGGTTCTTCCCCTGGTATCAGATCTGAGCCTACATGGGTTATTGCAGAAAAATGCCTAATCACTGGGGGGACATTTGTGCCCATCTGTAAATCATAACTGTATAATATAGAAAATTTAAGACAAACAATGCTTTATTGATTCATGCATTTGGGGTCTCCCCTGTCATTCCCCCATTTTTCTTTTACTAAAAGTTTGTTGCGTTTTGGTGGGTTTTTTTAACAATTTGGTGTGCCTTCTCTATCACTACTTGACCTCTGTAATTAACATAACCACCCACTACTCCAGGCAGCATTATTTCAGTAAGATTAGTCTGACTGGAAGTCACTTGAACCTTTATAACATGTGGCATACCCGTGAATCCTACACACCATATCACAGGTCAGAATAATGGGGGATTTAACAAATGTGCCAGGTATACACGGGCATTATGAATATCGCTAATGCAATAGTGAAAGTATATAAACCTGTAACAAACGTTAATCAGTGCACCCCTGGCTACCATCACACGCCCAGCGCTGTTGCTTTTGCTTTATTGACTTTGTCCCTCAATAAAACCCTGTTACCTCATTTAGAGGAGTGAGCTCCTATTTCACAGCACGCAGTCCACCTACAAAGCTCCAGAGCTCTGCTTTGTGTCCTTTGGATGCTTTCTCCTTAGAAAGCGCTGGCTGCTGCCATGTGCTGTTCATCGAGCTCCTGCCATGAAGGGTCTACATTGCCCCTGAGGTGGGCATTTGCTGTTGGTCTGGCACGGATGAGCCTTCCCAGCATGCATGCAGAGCTGAAGCCTTCCACAGGTACTCCGAGAGAGACCCTTCACCTGCGGGGACAGCCTCCGGCAGCACCAGCACCACATCCCTGCCCAGGAGAGCAGACAGAGCTTCAGGAGCTCCGGCAGCAGGTGGGGGAGGCTGTGCCGTTGTCTGAGCACGGGGGGAGCTGCCCTTGGTGATATAAGGAAAGCAAGTGCCTGGAAAACATAGGGTTAAAATACTTTTAAGTTAACTTAGTTCTAACATAGATAACAATGTTTGTGTTGTATGCCTGTGGTGTGATGACAGAATTCAGTAGTCTTGCTAACAAGAGTGAATTACTTCTTTCCATCCTTCTAATGAGTGAATTATTTCTTACCATCCTTCTAATTATCATTTAGATTGAAGACAGTGACTGCTGAACACCTGCCAGCTTAGGATATTCCTTGTCTGCTCATCCTGTTCTGCTTGCCATAAATTTTGTACAAAGGTCACACTGGTCTAAATCCTGGCCAGCAGTCAGAAACTTACAGATACGCTGGTTTCAGCTAATTTAGTGATTGCCGGGGCATCCCACTCTGCCAAAGGTGAAAAGTGCACCATGAGGAAGACCACTTACTGCATCTTGAAGACGACCATTGGAGGGCACTGCGCAAGCACCAAAAGGGAGGATACTTATCATAATGAGTTCTTAACGTAATTGTAATATCCCCACCAAACTCTTGGGAACCTAATGAAAATGCATGTTTGTTTGTAATACATATCTGCTTGCTTAAGCCCTCAGTGTGCAAGTTAGGAGGAGCATTCCTCCTTTCACCCAGCGCTGTAATAAACATACCTGCTTCATAACTCTTGAGTTATGGAGTTTGATTCCATGCTTCAGTTTTGCACCCCAGATGGGACAATCTCTGTCCGGCTGTGGGACCTGCTGAGGATGGGACTCTTCTGGGCACCCCCGAGATTTTCTGGGGGGACTCCCCCACTCACTCAGATCACCGCAGGGGCAGACAAGGACCATCACTAGTGAATCATCAGCTATGTTTGAACTAGGTCAAGGGTATGCCTGTAAGTTGTGAGGAGATGTCCTATGTGAGGTAAAGAGGGCAGGTGCTCACCCCAAGGGTTGGGTTGGGTTGCATTGGTTTTTTAGGGTATGGATACAAGGATCACTGTGCTAACGGCTTCACAAACCTTTGGTGGGTAAACACTGGCATAAAATTTATGTGTTACCAATTACTGGCTTAGACAACATTCCATGTGAAGTGGGTGATTGAGAGGCGGTCCTTTGTGTGAATGAGTGTTTTGTGTGAGTGAGACCTGCCATAGCTACGAAGCAAGTGTGGAGTCCTAATCCACAGTTCCGTGTTCACTGCAAGGAGAGTGGCCAGAGAGGGAGGAAACGTGTATGTCTCATGAAATTGAACCTATTGTTGAGTTTTGGTGTCCTATCCATCGTGATATTGTGTGTGATCCAGTTTTCATCTTTGAATGGTTTGTTTGTGAGGATAAAGTATCAGTGAAATTTAGTCAGGATTTTTGGTGTGTTAATTGCCTGGGAAATTGGTCTGATTGGCACTGGATTGAACGTTCGGGTGAGTTAGTACGAGTAGTTTGTGGAAACCTGGGAGAACTGAGGAACCAGTAGAGCAATATTGGGGTTAACTGTCAGAGTAGTGATCAAGCTCCCAGGCGCAGGGCTGGAACCAGCCCTTGCCCTATCTGTCATCGCTGTTGTTTGGATTTCCAAATACAAACAACAAAGTACAAATACAAAATAACAACAAATACAAATATTGTGTCCTGCTTGTTCAAAATATATTATCTCTTTTGGTGGTAGACAAGCGGTTTATTTACAGAACTGTTTGGAATTAGGGTGTATCCGTTGTGGGTGCAGCACTCCATTATACCTTTTACTGTGGCTAAGATATTATTGTTGTAGGGCTAACCGTGTCGTATATCTTTAAAGGCTTACAATGGGAGGACAGCAGAGTGGGGGAATTCTCAAAAGAGCCCTTTAGGTTGCATTTTAACTCATTAGAAAGATACAGGTGGTCCACCGGGAGGAAGTGTGAATAAAAAAACCTTGATTAAATATTGTAATCAGTGGTGGCCTTCATATAAATTGGAAGATGGGGAAAAGTGGCCCTTCAATGGAATTTTGAATTATAATACCTTATTACAATTAATATTATTTTTGAGATGAGAAGGAAAATGGGATGAAGTTTCATATGCTGAGATGTCCTTTACCCTCCAGAACCGTCCTGAATGGCAGACGGAATGTGGGCTGGAGGCTCCGCAATACCAATGGTGTTGGCTCTGGAGATGGGTAATAGGAAGGAAGGAAAAGAGAAGTTAAAGAAAGAGATGTTGATCGGCACGTAGTATAGAGCAGAGATGTACCAGACTGGGAAAGGCAGGGGACCCTGGAGGGGGGATTTACCAGAATATTATAAATGTGAATTACAAACTCACTCCTCTAAACAAGATAACAAGGTTTTATTGAGGGACAAAGTCAATAAAGCAAAAGCAACAGCACTGGGCGCATGACCGTAGCCAGAGGCGCAAGTGATTAGTATTTGTTATGGGTTTATATACTTTCGCTACTGCATTAGCCATATACATATTCATAATGCCTGCGTATAGGCGGGGAATATTATAACTAGCTCCAGGAACTTATTATCCTAAGTCTCCTCCTCTTGGTGTCTGCACACTGCTCTGCAATGATTGTGGGCAGGGGTCTTGATGGTGAAGTAAGCAGTCTTCCTCTTGTGAGTAGGGGTCTTCAGGATGCAGTAAGCAGTGTTCCTCACAGTGCACTTTTCACCTTTGGCACAGTTGGACGTCCCAGGAATCACACAACTACCTGAAACCAGCCATATCTGTGATTCTTCTGATAGCTACCAAGGATTTAAAACAGTGTGACCTTCCTGCAAAATTTATTGCAGGATGGGCAGACAAGGAGTATCCCAAGCTAGCAGAGGTTTGGGAGGCTCTGTCTCTAAACTAACTGGTAAGTAGAAGGATGGTGTGAAATAACTCATTTATATTTAGTGGGGCTACTAAATCCTGTTATTTCGCCACAGACTTATAACACAAACATTGTTCTTTAAAGATAAAGATACTTTAGAAGACTAGTGTGAAACAATTAACTCATGTTAAGTGGGGCCACTACATTCCACAGACTTACAACATAAACATTGTTCTCTTTCTACGACCTAAGTTAAACTAAAAAGTACTTCAACTCTCTGTTGAAGCCGTAGGACGGCACCATCGCCACCGGCAGCCCAGCGCCGCCACCTTCCTCCGGCCTTGGAGGCGAAGGCAGCGCCCGCCGTTGGTCGCTGCCGTCACGGGGCAGCGCCCCCTGGTGCGCCGGTCCAGCCGCTGAGGGCGGGCCTGGCCGGGCCGCAGGGAGCGGGGCCTGACCCGGTAGGGCTTGGCCCGGAAGCCCGCCCACCGCGGCCGCGTGAGCTTCCCTGGCAGGGGGTGCTGCGGGGCCCTTTGCTCTCCTCTGCACGCCTCCTGGAGCCGGGGTGCCTGCTCGGCGCGGAGCCGCTAGCTCCCGAGCCGCGCCGCTGGTAGCGGTCGGTGAAAGGCCAGCTCGCCTGACCCTCTTCGTTTCTTTCCCCGGAGCAGGCCCCCGGAGCGGAGCCGGAGATGCTCATGCACATGGATCAGAAGGAGGAACTGCGGTTGTCCCGGCCCCGCTCCTGCGAAGGGAAGAGTGCTCTGAGCGGCACCTCAGGTAAGGGCCATGAGTGTGAACCCGTCATGAGAAAGAGTGCTGCGGGAGCACCAGCGCCCCCAGAATGTACAAGGGCGGCGGTGCTGGGTTGGAGCAGGGCCTGTCCAGCTTCACCTGCTGCCTGTGACAACGGTATTCATAGCACCACAGGCCACCAGGCTGGGAGGGATCTCAAGGATCATCCAGTACAACTTTTCCAGGCAAAGCATGACCTGGACTGGATGTCCCAGTGCCCTGTCCAGCTGAGTCTTTAAAGCATCCAACAGTGGGGAGTGCACCTTTTCCCTGGGGAGATTATTGCAATGGCTGGGTGTTCTCACTGGGAAAAGTGATGTGTCCCTGTATCCTTTCACAGGCCTGAGGCATCTGTGGCTTCAGAAGCTCCTGAACTAGGCACATAACGTCTCAAGATCTCTCTTCTTGCCTTCTCAAGCTGCGCACATTGTAGCATCCATGGCAGCTTGCAGCAAGGAGTTCCCCAGCTTATTTAGGTGATTTATGAATTGCTGCCTCCTTTAGTTTGCTTTGAAAGTGCCTTTTACTGCTGGCAGGAGTTCTTAATTTAGAACAGATGGTGCAGGATAGATGCCAAACCCCCCCACAGGCCACTTGTGTTTTTACAGTCCTCTGTGATACCCCTATCAGCTGTACCTTTTCCCAGCAGAATGGGCAGTTGACTCCTCTCCTATACAGGATCTGTTCTGTGCCTCTGATGGTTCCTGTCATGCCTCTGTCTTCCTCAGCTCTGTCAGAGTGTCTCTGACATGGGGGATCCGTCCTCCCCCTTGCACACAGTCAGAATGTGGGGTTTGAGCTGCAAGGCAGAATTACCTTCTCTTCCCTATTGTTTTCCCCCCAGCACTCATTGATGCTTGACTGGCTGTGTTGTGTGCCTAGGAGCTGCAGTTTTCATCCAGCTGCTCAGACTCCAAGGTGCTATTCCTGAATGATATCAAGAACATCCTAGGCCCAGCCTGGTGTAAGTGCATGCTGTAGAGGCTGTTCTCCTCTGAAGGTCTTTGTTTAGCTGCAGTGACCGTCCCCTGTCACCTGGTTGGTCAGTATCTCAAGGCTCTGCCACGGTTTGTAGTCAGCCTGTGTGTTTTTAGCCCTGAGGAACACAAAATCGTCAGCAAATGTTTCCACCTCCCTTTTCCCTTCCTTTCCACCCTGTCAGGTTCATTCATGCCTCAGCAGCTTAGCTTCTTTACCAGTTTTGGTGAAGGATGAATGTCTTTCGGGAATGCTTCTGGACCCCATATATCCCTTTTCTCTGCTTACCTGGATCTTGCCTTGTAGCTATAGCACTGGCAGTCTTGGGCATATCAGAGGTCTTGCCATCAACCTAAATTGGCATGGGCTGAGGAAGAACCACATTCTTCATGTCTCTCTTGCTTATTCATTTTTGCCAGTTCAGCCTTATGCTTCTAATATTAAATCCTCATCATTGTGACCTTGCTCTTCTTCCACTTGAAATACTTGCAGTAAGCTCCTGTTTTGGTTTTGATCAAACCTTTTAGCGACAGCATGTCCTAGATGCCAGTGAAAGTACATAGTAGCTGAGAAGTAACAGAAATGATTGTAGAAGCGCTAGAGCCATGACAATAATTGTAAAAAGAATCTTGACACTCCTGATCTTCCCCCAAAAGTACAGAACACCATAGAAAACTTAATTGTCATGTACTTCTGAAGGCTTTTTCAAGGTCTGTGTAAAGAACCAAACTTCTGTGTAAGTGCCAAAGTTAGCATCTCTTTGGGCACAACGGCAACAGAACAACTTTGCTAGCTCCACTGTCTACTCAGTAAGTCTGACGAACAGGTCAATAGCTTTATGCTGTCCTGCCAGAAACATCTTCTTTCCATCCTGTCTGTGGCTATCACCTTGCTCTTTTCCTCCAGGCCTGGCTGGAGTAGCTACAGGCAAATGGAAATACCTTCATGGTAAACAGTAAAATTGCAGTTTCTGTTCCTCTCAAGGGATGGTTTTAATGAAAACCATGTGAGGTAAGAAATGGCATCACTACCACAGCAAGTTGCCACAGAAGGTATCTTAGGAGTTCACTGTGAAATCATATTGTGATGTTTTCTTTTGCTTCCTTGTAAGAGGATAATGAAATATGTACATATATCAGTCTGTGGTCGAACTTCTAGACTCTTCTTCCTTTATTGCACTGGCTGCCCAGAGGAGCTGTGGCTGCCCCATCCCTGGCAGTGTTCAAGGCCAGGTTGGAAGGGGCTTGCAGCAATCTGGTCTTGTGCAAGGTGTCCCTGCACGTGGCAGGAGGCTTGAACTGGATGTGATCTCTAAGGTCCATTCCAGCTAAAACTATCCTGTGGTTTTATGATTTTCAGGTACAACATCCTGGAAGAGCTAGCATCTTTCCCATTCAAGCAGTAAACTTTTGCCTCCAATACGCCAGTGATTTCACTAGACTCAGGTCACGTGAAGCATGCTGGGTGATTTACAGCATTTGATCCTGGGAACACTCTGAAAATTCCACGGTGTAGTTTGGAGGGAAATACCATGTCCTGAACGCAGGATATACCAGAATGTTTTATACTTAAAGTCAATCTATCTGCTGAATTTTTAGCATTTGGCCACTTGGGATTTGCCCTGTCCAAAGCTTCCAGTCCTGCCTGTGACTTCTCTTGATTCTCATTTTATTGCAGCTGAAGATGGGATTGTGAGCACAAATGAAGAGAATGACCATCAAGGCATCCCCAGGCCAGTGGAGTCCAAGGATTTATGTTCAGTACTCTCTGAGGAGAACAGTTCCCGGAGTCCTGCACAGAACCCTGTTCTCCCACGCAGGTCAGAAAGGATTCAGCGATCTCTGGGGAAGAGGCAAAACCAAGTGACACTGTGTGGAAAAAGCTTCAGGAGGCTGCCGGATGTTATCCAGCAGAGAAACCCTTCCATGGGGAGACTGACGATAGATGGGGACTGTGGGAAGAGCATCCAGCATCAGAGAATCCACACCGGCGAAAAAGCGTTGACCTGCTCCGAATGCGGGGAGAGTTTCCAGTACCGGTCATATCTCATCCTTCACCAGAGGATCCACACAGGGGAGCGGCCCTACGAGTGCTCCGAGTGCAGGAAGAGCTTCAGAGAGACCTCGAAGCTGATCCGGCACCAGGTAACCCACACTGGGGAGAAGCCCTACAAGTGTGCTGAGTGTGGGAAGAGCTTCTCCGAGAACTCAAAGCTCGTCCAGCACCAGTGGGTGCACACTGGGGAAAAACCGTACGAATGCAGGACCTGCGGGAAGAGCTTCTGCGTGAGTTCAAGTCTTATCCGGCACCAGGTAACCCACACCAGGGAGAATCCCCACAAGTGTGCTGAGTGCGGGAAGAGCTTCTCTGAGTACTTGAACCTTGTCCAGCACCAGTGGGTGCACACTGCGAAGAAACCCGATGAGTGTAGGACCTGTGGGACGACCTTCAGCTCGACTTCAGCCCTGAGACGACACCAACGGATCCACACTGGGGACAAACCCTATGGGTGTATGGATTGTGGGAAGAGCTTCGGCCACAGCTCCACGCTCATGAAACACCGGCTGATCCACACTGGGGAGAGACCCTACATCTGCACGTACTGCGGGGACAGCTTTCGGCAGAGTGCCCACCTCATCCGGCACCAACGCATCCACACCGGGGAGCGTCCCTACGTCTGTGCTGAGTGCGGAAAGGGCTTCAGAGTGAGCTCAACGCTCTTCCGGCACCAGCAGATCCACAAGGATTGGGGAGCCCTAGGTGGGGTGAGTGTGGGGAGCAGTGGGGTCTGATACCCTGTGAGCAAACCCTGGTGTCTCCCCCTCCCTTTGACCATCCTGCTTGTGGAGGGCAGAAGCAGTTTCTTCCTAGGAGAGTGAGCCCTCAGAGATGAAGAAGGGGAGAGCTGGTGGAGGGAGCTGATTGGAGGTTTTGGGGCAGGTGCCAGGAGGAAGGTGCCCAACTCCTTTCAGTGGTGGGCAGCCCCAGGATGAGGAGCAGTGGCCATGAACTGAAACAGAAGAGGTTTGACCTCCACACAAGGAAGAACTTGTTCCGTTGCAGTGGCAGAGCACTGAGCAGGCTGCGCATCATATGCTCCATCTCTGGGCATATCCAAGCCCTGCCTGGACATGTTCGGGTGCCCCTGCCCCAGCAGGGCTGGAACTGGGTCACCTCCAGGGTCAGCTCCCATGGCTGGTGCCGCTCACAATGACCCTGCGCAATAGGTGTTTGTTGAGCTCCGCCACGTTGTCTTCCCCGACTGTGTGTGGGTTCATGCCGTGTAATACTTACTCTGTGAGGCCCCATTTCCAGCCCCAACAACCTCCCCAGGGGAGGAGGAGAAGGTGTGAAGCTCTTCTTATGTGAGTGCCAGGTTACCTTTGTGATGGCTCTTCAAGCTGCTAGGACTGTGGTTCTGGGGTTTGTCTCCACTGCAGTTATGCTTGGGTAGGTTATGCTTCAGTAGGTGCAGCCACGTTCTGCTGCTTGTTAAAGCAAGGATGCACGTTCTGCATGTAGGGAAATAGCCTGAAGTTTTAAACTGATTGAACAGCAAACTTGAACTCTCTATCACCTGGGTGTTTGCAGATTACTGACCTTCTCTCAAGGGTGCCAAAGCAAAGCCAGGGCTTCAGTCCTGTTTCCCTGCCACAGCAGTTTCTACTTTGTTCAAAAGGCACTGGATTGTTGGGATTAAGTGTCTTCCTACCCTGAGAAGGATGGCTGTGCATCTTGAGTGTGAAACTTACTGTGGAAATGTGTCAGGGGCAAACTAAGTGCTGGCTAGATGAGATAGGGATGTTTTCTCAGAGGGTTTGAACACTGTTTTTGGGAAATAAATGTCTGGAGTGCTGAGATGTTTTGTACCAAGCCTTGTCTCCAGTCTCAAGCCCCACTGTCCTGCCTCTTGTAGCTGTTGAATTCCTCCCAGGAGGCTACTGGTAGGGCACCAGGAAGGTATGTGTTTACCCTGAACATTCAGCCAGGTTTTGATGAGCAGAGCTCATGCACCAAATGAAATGACATTCCAGCCTCTGCAGTGGAAGTGGGCAGCTGCTCGAGCCTCCTTCTTGTTGATGATTCAAAGAGACCTCCAGGAACTCGCCAACAATGTTTTCAAGCTGACAAGCAGGTATTCTTTATTGCAGCACAGGGAGACACGGGGGATAGCTCCTCCAAGCGTCTCTCTGGTGAGCATCAACCAGGCTGTGATTATATTGTCCTTAAACATACATGTTCCTTAGATTACATACATTACATCATACTTCTTGAGAATGCCTCCTGTATGCCTACAAAAATGTGGTAGTGGGGTTTTGGACCCCTGGTGGTTATTTCTTCATCCCATTGTTTTAGGATCGTTGTCTTATCAGTCATACCTGCATTCCTGCAGAACCCCCAAGGCTGAGAAACCCCACCCTGTTTCTTGTAGGAATATAGCCAAAAGTGTTTAGTTATGTCCAGGATCCCCAGAGCTAGAGCACTCATGAGTTCTGTCTTTAAACTTTTAAACGTTTCTTCAGCTTGATCTGTCCATTTTATAAAGATTGAATTTTCTTTTAGCAGCTCATATAAGGGTCTAACCAGAACACCACAATCATGGATCCAGGGCTGACACCATCCTGTCATTCCCAGAAATGTCCGAATATCTTTAACTGTGGAAGGTCACGGTGTTTGAGAGATTGCTTCCTTCCAAGCTGCTCCAAGTTCTGGTTGTCTTCCTGTTAATTTTGCATCCTAAATAAGATACTCGAGTTTGAATTAGTTGAGCCTTCGATTTAGATACCGGGTATCCATTTAGCCCCAGAAAGTTTAACAATTTGACAGTCCCCTGAACACATTTTCTCTCAGTTTTGGTAGCAATTAACAGGTCGTCCACATACTGTAGTGAAGTTCCTGTCTAGGTGGGTGCTTCCCAGGATTCTAATTCTCGTGCCAATTGATTTCCCAAAGTGTTGGACTGTTTTTAAATCCCTGAGGTAACACTGTCCAAGTGAGCTGTGTCCTTCTTCCTGTTTCAGGGTTTTCCCATTCAAAAGCAAATAAATTCTGACTTTCTTTGGCCAGGGGAAGACAGGAAAATGCATCCTTTAAGTCCAGAACAGTAAACAACTCCTGATTAGTATTCAATTTAGATTAGCTACTACTGGATGAATATCCTGCACAATTTTGTTGATTGCTCTGAGATCTTGAACTAATCTCTAACTTTTTCTATTGGATTTCTTTACTGGCAAGATAGGGGTATTATATTCTGATTCACATTCAATTAATAATCCATATTTTTTTTAATGATTTCTTTGATTCCCTTTTGATCCTCCAATTTTAAGGGATATTGTTTAGCTGGGCATCCCCCCTTTTATTTCCACTTTAACAGGCAAAGCATTTTTCAACTTGCCTGGAACTTCAGATGCCCATACTCCCAGATATACCTGATTAAGGATTTCTTCTATTTCAGGGAGGTCCTCCTGTTTGCTTTTCTGTTGAATTAAAGATAAACCCAAAACTCCAATTAATTGATTGGTTTTGACTCTTAATTCCATTTTGCCTTCTTTAAATGTTGCTTCTTGCCCTAATAAAGATTTTCAGAGAATTTGGCACGCATAAAAATTTATGCATGTCTATTTGTTTTCCCAGTTTATACTCTAAAGCTTTCAGAAAGAATGTGGGTTGGTTTTTTGAGGTTGTTTTTTTTGTGCTTGTTGTTTTATGTTGTTTTGGGTTTTTGGTGACCAGTGTCTCCCACATCTGTAACAAATTCTTTTCCTCTGATTTAACGTCTAAAAGGTTGCTCCTGTATTCACTTAAAAATTCCACTTTATTTCCTCTAGTCCCTAGTTTTAATTTAGTGTGTGGATCTGCTAGGGTAGATTCCCTAGGTGCCTGCCAGTCTAGTTCCAATTCAGTCACCAGAGCCACACCATGGAGCTTCCCCCAGGGCGGTCTCACTTACAATGGCCAAAGTCCTTACAGTATGCACACTGGTTCCATCCCACAGGAGAATTCTTTCTCTCACCTCTGCCTGACATTCCTCCTCTACCTCTGCCTCGTCCTCTTGCATTAGTTCCTCCACCAGTTTCTACTTGTCCCAAAGCAGCCACTGTAGCCATGCTTATAGCACAAGTCAGCTCTCTCTTCTCTATCTGTTCCCGATTCCTGTACACTCTCCATGCTTTTTTAACATTCTCACATCCTCCTGCTCTGTTGCCAGTGACAGCAACCTCTTCCTCCTTATCAATAACAGATGGGGCAAGTGCCGAGAGTGCTCCTCTCGGAGGTACCTGTGATACGTAATCCCCCAACCTATCTTCCCGATTACTCTGTCTTGTTTCTGTTTTCTTTTTTTTTAACTTTAAACATCATTCCCCCAATATCCCAGGCTGAACAACATCTCTCCAGCTTAGCTTTCTGTTTTCCCCGTCCTTTTCTAAAGCCAAAATTAGGGATCTGGCAGAGCTATATTAATTTCACATTCTGTCTGCCACTCTGGGTGGTTTCTTAACGTAAAAAACATATCTGCATACATCACTTCATCCCATTTTCCTTGTTGCCTTAAAAATAACGTTAATTGCAACAATGTTTTATAATTCAGAGTTCTGTTTTTTGGCCATTTCTCCTGATCCTCCAGGGTATACAACGGCCACCATCGGTTACAATATTTCATCAGTATTTTCTTATTTACTGAGCCCCCAGGAAACCCTCCCAGTTCTTTCCAGTGTGCCAAAATGCACCCTAAAGGACTCTTTTTCAAGATCTCTTCACTCTGCAGATTTCCCATTATCAATCTTGCATTCACACACACACACACACACGCACGATCCCACAGGCAAACTCCACACAGTTACAACACTTGAGACAGAGACTAAAATTGTATCGAACAGCAACAATTAACAGTTATAACATCCTGCCACCAATACCAAAATCACAAGACCAATATCATCACTGTAACAAGCCACAAAACAGACACACTCCACACAGTTACAACATTTGAAACAGATAACAATTAGTAATGCAGTTATAACAGCCTCTCACCAATACCAAAATCACAAGACCAAAATCATAACTATAAGAAGCCACAATATAAGTCAAATACCAGTAAAATCCATAAACCGTTCCCACAAGACACCCACTGCGTCTTGTAGGACCCAAACCACAAGATGTCCCCTGCTTCTTGTGGGTGCATACCAAACGGAAGCTAGCAGCCATGTATATGCCTTTATCTGTGAGATTTCCTATCTCGATTTACAGAAGGCTTCCAAACCTTGCGTACGCTCACCAACCCTACCCAATTACCAATTTAGTCTTTATGCAAGATGCCCCCTGCACCTTACAGACTATACAAAAGAAAAGAATACCCTTTATGAAGATGGTCCTTGTCTGCTCCCACAGTGATCCAAATGAGTCAAGGGGTCCTTCCAGGAAAAACCCCTGAAGGCCCTAGGGAGCCCTGTCCTCAGTGGGTCTTGCAGCCGAGCACAGAGGGTCACATCTGAGGTGCGATATTGATTCGGAAAAACCTCCAGGAACTTCCCAACAAAGTTTTCAACCTGACAAGCAGGTATTTTTATTGCGGCACCGGGAGACACGAGGGATAGCTCCTCCAAGTGTGTCTCTACCAAGCATCAACCAGGCTGTGATTATATTGTCCTTAAACATGCATATTCCTTAGATTACATACATTACATCATACTTTGAGAGAATGCCTCCTGTATGCCTACAAAATGTGGTACTGTGGTTTCAGACTCCTGGTGGTTATTTCTTCATCACTTTCTTTTAGGATCCTTGTCATATCAGTCATCAGTAACCACCAGGCGGTTCTGGCAAAGCTTATCTTAATAATTTCCTTTTCTCTATAGTTGCTAATAAAGCCTCATATCTGTAAGGTTACTTGTTTACAACCCTATTCTTCAATCAACCCCATTCTTCAGTGAGTAGGACACGGCCTCTTCCAGGGGAGCAAAACCATGAGAAATGAGGGCCCTGAGCAGTGACCATGTTGTGGGCTTTCAGCTACCAGTTTCTGAATAAAAGGGATGTGTAATGGTAAGGGATACCGTGATTTTTACTACGCTTCCTCTGAGTTCTCATGTGATACCCTAGTACTGAAAAGGACAGGGGTTTGATTTGTGCTGACTTGTCTCCTGAATTCATGGCTCATCATGTCTATGCTGGATGGCACTGGGAAAAATCTCAGCTTCCATGTTGTCCTGTGTATGTAGTGTCCTCACCTTGGGCTGAAGGGACTGGTGGTGTCACTGTCCTGGCTATCACTGTAGAGGTGATCATGTCAGATGGAGGATCTGCAAAAACAGTTGTGGGAGATACAAGTCTGACTGCACCAAAGTTCTTAAATGACTGTTTGTGTGCTAACCCCTTCTTCCAGCAGCAGACACTGCTGCTGGAAAAGTAATTCACAGCTCTGAATTGTGCTTCTGCAACGGTTGTTACACCTTTGGGTAAATGCTTCTGAGAGCCCAGCAGATACCCCATGGCATCTACCTGCAGGACTCTGCCTGTCTCGAAGTATAAGATAAATTGGAACCACTTTCTCTAGTTTACTTTTGGGATCTGCATTTCTTGAGGAGTGCCTGACTTGAAGCCAGCTGCGCAGGAAGCCAGGATGCTGCCAGGACTTGTGCAGCTGTGCTGGCAGGAGGCTGGCTGTGCTGTGAGGCAGGCAGGCTGTTCCTCTGGGCCCACAACCAGCTCCTGGCTCAGCCTGGGCAGGTTCTGCCTCTGTGCTTCAGTTTCCCTTCCCCATGGTGGATGTTTGGAGCTGTGACAAGTTTGCAGAACTGGTGTGGTGCTTGCTGTCCAGTGAGCCAGAGGGCAGTTAATGTATAGCTGGGGTGCTCCATGTGAGCTGGGAGCCAGCAGTTGGTGTGCTGGTGCTGGCCCTGTGCTGAGGTTGGTGAACTTGCAGCTGCCTGCCTGCTCTTCTAGCCCTGAGGGGGCTGACCTCAAATGGGAGAGTGTGAGGGCTGGCTCTCTTACAGTGAGTGCTTTCCAAGAGCCAGGAAGCAGCTTAGTTCCTTGTTGATCTGGCAAGGCTGCCTGTAAGGTGATGGTGCTGCTCTGCACAAAGCTGATTACAGGTCTATTTTGTAAATGAGGTGGGTGGATTTCTGCTGAAGAGGAAACTGGGCTATAAGCCCGGTGTCTCACTCCTGCTTCTGGGTAGGTCTTTGGGTGTCCTGCTACATCCATGGAGATTTTTTTGTTTGTTTCCTTTTGCAGAAGAGGAGGGAGAACTCAGTTACTTCTGGGGTTTGAAGTAAACCCTGCTAGGCAGGAGAGGAGAGTGTGAGTGGTAGCAGGAGCCATCTGCAGCATCCATTCTGACTCCTCACATGCAGCACAGCCCAGAAAAGGCAGAGCAGTGAAATCTGTCCCTGCTTTGGAAGTTCCTCTGTGTATACTCCATTGCAGTGAAGGTGTTTGTCTCGCTGTGAGCTGCCTGACTCCTGCCCTAATTCACCACTGCTTTCCTCTAGGGAAAGCTCTGTACCACTGTGCAAAAGAAGTATCTCTGCTCAGAGTCTGGCATTGGATGAAATGTTTGGTAGCACCAGTGGAAAGCAGCTTGCTCACAATTTTGGTCCAGATAGCTAATGTGGAGGTCTCTGATCATTTTCAGTCAGGAGCCATCCTGAAGTGGGAAACCAAATGCTGTGTGCTGTGTTGTAGGTCTCCTCTGAGGCTAACATTTGGTGAGCTGGGTGCTGTTAGTGCTGAGGTTCACTGGGGTAATTGAACTGAACAAACAAGATTGCTTCCTTGAAAGTGCCTGCTGTGCTGTGGAAATGGCCAGTGGCTGCTCCTCACCACCGTGCCTGGTGGAGCAGCTCAGAGGCTGCTTGCTGTATGGCTCAGCATTTCAGACCCGTCCCTTCATGAAGGCAGCTTCCCTCTAAAACCCCTCTCTGGTTTTGCCTTTCAGGTTGTCTCATCTCCAGCACTAACCAGCAATACCACCTGCAATGGAGAGCGCAGAGAGGCGAGAAAGGGAGATGTTGCTCTATGGGGAAACATCAGCTGATAATGTCAGATGAGTCCTGTCACACAATGTGGAACAGACAGTATTGGGTAAGGCACGGGACCTTCCAGCTCAAGGGGTGTGATGTTTCTCCTCATTAGAAAAGGGGTGGGGGACTCCAACAGCTGATTAATCAAATATATATGTGCAGTAAATCTGTTTAATCAAAGTGTACCAGCAGTGATGGAAAGGAGCAATCTGGCTAAAGCTGGCAGCAAGCTGTTGGTGTTTTTTAGTCTCTCCTATTACTTGCCGTTCAGAAATGCTTTGACCATTTGGCAGTTGTGTTTGTGCCTTCCTGGCCAAGGCGAGCCAGTTTTCCATGATTTGCTGGGCAGACTCATGTGATGGCAGCTTCTCAGTTAGAAAGATGAACCTTGAGGTGAACTATGCTCCAGTGAGCTGCCTCTCTTGCCTTTGCAGAATGCCCACCGGCTTAGGCAAGACTGTTGTCTTGGAGGTTAGTTTAAACAATGAATTCACACACACGCTCTGAAAATCGAGGCTTCAGACTTGGGAAGAGTGAGCAGGGTGCTTCCCAGGATACCTAGGTATTCTGTGCTGGTTGACTTCAGTTTCATGCTGCCTGGCTGCATGCCCACTCGGTCAGCCTGGAGTGTGTCTCTTGCAGCAATATGTTGCAGACTAGTCAGAAAACCTGGTCAGTGTCATTTCCAAAGTTGACTTATCTTAGGCTGTAAACTGTCTGGGACTCTTGGGGAAGTCTTGGACCCTAAACTGTCATCTTTTATGTATTTATTTTCACAGCGTCTTCTGACTTTTGTCATTCTTGCAGTTCTGAGTCTGCAGAGTCTTACTGAACAAAGTGGACTCAAGACCTCAAAATAAGAAGCTGAATTTCTAAAAGTATTTATATATTTGGAACACGTCAATATTTTTATTTTTGATACCATATATCTTTGAGTTTATTTGATTTATATGGCATACAATAAACAATGTGTAAGATACTAATGATAAATTATAAGTAATGTCTTATGACAGGTCGGGGGTGCATTCTAAGCAGCAAAACTGGGTCTAGTGGAGAGCAGTAGAGTCTGTGCCTCTACTAACTGAAACCCCAGTCAGAGAACTGGAGGGAGACGAGTTGACATGGACACCCTGCAGGGAGGAGAGGTGGGAGAGATCAGTCAGGGAGAGAGCCCAGTTCATGTAGGCTGTGCAGCGCCAAGGTAAGAGAGAACTAGGGAAAAGGGGGGGTATCTGCTGGGAGAATGGGCTGTGGGAAGGGTCTGGTCTGGCCTCAGAGGGAGGGCTCCTGGTGGGGGGAAAGGGGTGGCCACTGATGAAGCTCTTCTCTGTCAGGTCTATTGCAGGTATAGTGTGTGTATGGGAACATCCTAGCAAAGCCTTCTGCCACGTGCTGAATTGTCAGGAACTTGGCATAGTTTTCTTGCCTGGCTTTCACATCGCTTTTCCTCACCCGCCTTCTTGTGCAAGAGCCAACTTTGTTATGTGAAAAGGACAGGGCTCGCCTTAATTGACATTCTAGTAAATGTTGTTACCCTCAGTGTACCGTGTATTTCTCTCTCAAATACACACTTTATCCCTGAAAAAACTTCAGTCCTACTCACCAGTCTTAATACGGGAAAATAAGTAAGATCCCTTCCCAGCTTTTTAACTCTCTTTTAGGTACAACTTGCATTTACAATCAAAGCTTTTGTAATCAATTATTACATCTTCAGTTAATGCGGTGTCACAGTTCAGTGGATGTAAATTGCAGTCATTCAAATAACACTGTGTCATAAAAAATGTTTAGTATGTTATGAAAAAACGGTGAATTTTTGGCACTGAAAGTGTCTCCATCCTCCTGTCTTTGTCATCCTTAAAGCTTGCACCAGGGCAGTCTCTGCCTAATGCAGAAAGATGACTTAAATACCACACCTGTGCTGTCACGGTTAGGAGGTAACTGCTTTGCGGGGGCTTGGCTCGGTGCTTCCTTGTTGCTGCCATTGACAAACTGAGATGTCTCTTGTAATTCTGAAACTTTCCTCAGATGATGAGAAAAGGATTAAAAATCCTTTACGGCCTTAAGACCACCTCCGTAATCAAAGGCAGCCTTCCCAAGCTTGCACTGGGGTTGCCATGTGCCAGTGATGTCGTATTGCCAGCCAGTTATGTTTGTATACATTCATGTGTTTTCTTGCCTTCCTAATGCAGGCTCATTTGTCTTGGAAAATGCATTGCTTTCATTTTTATTTCCAGTGGGTAGTAACAGCTATCAGAAATATTTTGATACTTCTGTTTAACACTTCCAAGGCTGCAGAAGAAGCAAACCAAACCCAACTTTTCAACTAAGGTACTGATTTGCTTTTTAAGCGAAAGAAAGGAGCAGGTATGTTACTGGCATTGTACAAATCTTGTCTTGCCAATATACACCATGTGAGCCCTGAGTGACCTTTGGAACACACTGCTTATAAATTCACTGTGACAGTGAAATGATCAGTGGCACTATGGGTCATCCTTTGCAGCTACCACCGCGTTCATTTGTGTGCTGCCTGAAAACATAGCCTGTATAGGTTTATTCTGAAAAGCTGTGCTGCAGATGTTTACGTACCTTCTCGCATGGAGGGGCTGGTGTATCTACACCATAGAGGTATGCTGTAAAGCAGAGTTGTGACTTATGCGCCTTTCCTTTCTACCAGATTACACTTGGAGTGGCAGCTTTTAGGTATCAAAGGGGTAAATCCAAGAGCAATCCTTTCTGTGCTTCTTCAAGGGGACTGGAGCTGCTCTGGAAGTGCCTTTCCAATGTGCCTGTATGGTTTTAGTATCATTCCCACATAAAATTCCTTTCAGAGGCATTGCATATATGCTGCTCATTGTGGAATGGAATACAAAGCACATGGGAGAGGTGATGCAGCCTTGAACAAAACCACGTTTGAGCCGCTGTCCACCTGAACAGGGGTTCAGAGGTACCAGCAGTGTTTCTCTGCTGAGGTTCCCTCCCTCTCCAGGTGCCCCGATGCAGTCTTGTAATCTTAGATGGCTCAGGAATGCTCTCTCCCTATGGATTTAAGTGATTGCTGAGGGTTTAAGTTCGTGCCTAAGCTCAACCTTCATCCACTCTTGGGACCTGGGAGACTCCAGCAGCCTGGCAGTGCCCTGTCGGGGTCCCCATCTCTTGGAAGGGCAGGCAGTCCACCTACAAAGCTCCAGAGCTCTGCTTTGTTTCCTCTGGATGCTTTCTCCTTAGAAAGCACTGGCTGCTGCCATGTCTTGTTCATCGACCTCCTGCCATGAAGGGTCTACATTGCCCCTGTGGTGGGCATTTGCTGTTGGTCTGGCACGGATGAGCCTTCCCAGCACACACGCAGAGCTGAAGCCTTCCACAGGTACCCCGAGAGAGACCCTTCGCCTGCAGGGACAGCCTCTGGCAGCACCGGCACCACATCCCACACTGGACACCCTGCCCAGGAGAGCAGACAGAGCTTCAGGAGCTCCGGCAGCAGGTGGTGGAGGCCGCGCCGTTGTCCGAGCACGGGGGGAGCTGACCTTGGTGATATAAGGAAAGCAAGTGCCTGGAAAACATAGGGTTAAAATACTTTTAAGTTAACTTAGGTCTAAGATAGAGAACGTTTGTATTGTAAGCCTGTGGTGTGATAACACAAGTTAGTAGTCTTGCTAACAAGAGTGAATTACTTTTTTGATGTTAAATCAGAGGAAAAGAATTTGTTACAGATGTGAGAGCTACTGGCCATGAAGGAAAAGAGAAAGAAAAAAAAAAAAAGAGACTTTCTTTCTGAAACCTTTAAAGTACAAATTGGGAAAACAAATAGGAATGCAGAAATTTTTATGCATGCCAAATTATTCAAAATCTTTATTAGAGCAAGAAGCAACATTTAAAGAAGGTAAGATGGAATTTAGAGTTAAAAACAATTAATTGCAGTTTCGAGTTTATCTTTAATTCAGCAAAAAGCAAACAGGAGGAGCCCCCTGAAATAGAAGAAAACCTGAATCAGGTATATTTGGGAGTATGGGCATCTGAAGTTCCAGGTAAGGCGAAAAATGCTTTGCCTGTTAAAGTGGAAATAAAAAGGGGGGGGAGGGGTTGCCCAATTAGAATAAAACAATATCCCTTAAAATTAGAAGATCAAAGGGAATCAAAAAATCATTGATAAAACTTAAAGTATAGATTACTAACTGAATGTGAATTGGAATATAATACTCCTATCTGGACAGTAAAGAAATGTGGTGGGAAAAGTTCAGATTGGCTCAAGATCTCAGAGCAATCAACAAAATTGCAGAGGATATTTGTCCAGTAGTAGCTAATTCATATGACTGATTGACTAAATTGAATAATGATCAGAAATGGTGGGCTGTCTTGGATTTAAAGGACGCTTTCTTTTGCTTACCATTGGCCAATTATTATGGTGTTCTGGTAAGACCACTCTATGAACTGTTGAAAGGAAACCCTCCCTCTTTGGAGTGGACTGATTCAGCAGAGGGGGCTTTTAGAAATTCAAAACCAGAGCTAATGAGATCTCCAGCTCTGGGACTTGCAGATGTAAATGAACCCATTTGGCTGTATTCTCATGAAAAACAAATAGTAGCATTGGGGGTCCTTGCTCAGAAACTAGGACCCTACAAAAAGGCAGTGGCATATTTTTTCAAAACAGCTGGATGAAGCGAGCAAAGGATGGCCCGGATGCCTAAGAGCTGTGGCGGCAGTTCTCATGAATACTGAAGAGGCTCGCATATTCAGCTTGGGACAGAAGATTATTGTACTAGTGTCCCATGTTGTATCAGCAGTTCCTGGAACAGAAAGGAGCCCACTGGTTATCTCCTTCACGTTTTTTAAAATACCAGGCCATCCTTATGGAACACGAAGATATAGAAATTGTGGTCACTAATGCTGTGAATCATAGAATCATAGAATAGTTAGGGTTGGAAAGGACATTAAGATCATCAATCCAGCATCCTTTTTGCAGGAACAACCAACAGGACCACTAACACATGACTGCTTGGCCACTGTAGAGACTGTATATTTGAGAGGACCAGATTTGATTCTTGGTATACTGATGATAGGAGATAAATAAAAACTGGTGAACGAAAAGCAGCATATGGCATTACCACCACTTCACAAGTAAAAGAAGCTAACCCTTTACCTGCAAACACCTCTGCCCAAAAGGCAGAAATAGAATCATAGAATAGTTAGGGTTGGAAAGGACCTTAAGATCATCAAGTTCCAACCCCCCTGCCACAGGCAGGGACACCTCACACTAAAGCATATCACCCAAGGCTTTGTCCAACCTGGTCTTGAATACTGCCAGGATGGAGCATTCACAATGTCCCTGGGCAACCTATTCCAGTGCCTCACCACCCTTACAGGAAAGAATTTCCTCCTTATATCCAATCTAAACTTCCCCTGTTTAAGTTTTAACCTGTTACCCCTTGTCCTATGACTACAGTCCCTAATGAAGAGCCCCTCCCCAGCAACCTATAGGCCCCCCTTCAGATACTGGAAGGCTGCTATGAGGTCTCCACGCAGCCTTCTCTTCTCCAGGCTGAACAGCCCCAACTTTCTCAGCCTGTCTTCACATGGGAGGTGCTCCAGTCCCCTGATCATTCTCGTGGCCCTTCTCTGGACCTGGTCCAACAGTTCCATGTCCTTTTTATGTTGAGAACAGCAGAACTGCACACAATACTCCAGGTGAGGTCTCACAAGAGCAGAGTAGAGGGGCAGGATCACCTCCTTCGACCTGCTGGTCATGCTCCTTTTGATGCAGCCCAGGATACGGTTTCTTTCTGGGCTGGAAGCGCACACTGAAGCCGGCTCATGTTCATTTTCTCATTGACCAGCACCCCCAAGTCCTTTTCTGCAGAGGTGCATTGAATCTCTTCTCTGCCCAGCCTGTAGCTGTGCCTGGAATTGCTCTGACCCAGGTGTAGGACCTTGCACTCGGCATGGTTAAACTTCATGAGGCTGGCATCAGCCCACCTCACAAGCATGTCAAGGTCATTCTGGATGGCATTCCTTCCCTCCAGCGTATCAACCGAACCACACAGCTTGGTGTCATCAGCAAACTTGCTGAGGGCGCACTCAATCCCACTGTCCATATCAGCGATGAAGATGTGTAACAAGACCGGTCCAACACCGAAAAGGGACACCACTCGTTACTGGTCTCCAGCTAGACATTGAGCCATTGACCACAACTCTTTGTGTGGCCATCCAGCCAGTTCTTTATCCACCGAGTGGTCCACCTATCAAACTGATGTCTCTCCAATTTAGAGACAAGGATGTCGTGTGGGACAGTGTCGAATGCTTTACACAAGTCCAGGTAGATGACATCAACTGCTCTACCCCTGTCCATCAGTTCCATAGCCCCATCATAGAAGGCCACCAAATTGGTCAGGCAAGATTTCCCTTTGGTGAAGCCATGCTGGCTGTCACCAAGCACCTTGTTGTTTTTCATGTGCCTTAGCATGCCTTCCAGGAGAATCTGCTCCAGGATTTTGCCAGGCACAGAGGTGAGACTGACTGGTCTGTAATTCCCCGGGTCATCCATTTTCCCCTTCTTGAAAATGGGGGTTATATTTCCCTTTTTCCAGTCATCAGGAACTTCACCTGACTGCCATGATTTCTCAAATATGATGGCCAGCGGCTTAGCAACTTCATTCACCAGCTCCTTCAGGACCTGCGGATGGATTTCATCAGGACCCATGGACTTGTGCACGTTCAGATTTTTAAGATGGTCTCAAACCAGTTCCTCTCCTACAGTGGGCCCAAGGTCTTCATTCTCACAGTCCCTGCGTCTGCCTTCCAAGACTTGGGTGGTGTGGTCAGAGCCTTTGCCAGTGAAGACCGAGGCAAAGAAGTCATTCAGAACCTCAGCCTGCTCCAAATCCTGTGTAGCTAGTTCACCTGAGAGCTTCCTGAGGGGGCCTACGTTGTCCCTAGTCTGTTTTTTATTTGCTATGTACCTGTAGAATCCCTTCCTGTTATCCTTAATATCCCTAGCCAAGTTTAATTCTAACTGGGCCTTAGCTTTCCTAACCTGGTCCCTAGCTTCCCGGACAACATCCCTGTACTCTTCCCAGGCCGCCTGTCCTTGCTTCCACTTTTTATAAGCCTTTTTTTCAAATAATAGCATTAATGAGAGCCCTGGAACTGGCTAAAGATAAAAGGATAAATATTTGGACTGGTTCTAAATATGCATTTGGTGTGGTCCATGCACATGGTGCTATCTGGAAAGAACGAGGACTTTTGAACATACAAGGGAAACAGACTAAACATGCTACAGAAACTGTTGTTCAGCTACCTGAGGAAGTAGCTATTATGTATTGTAGAGGACATCAACAAGGTGACCCTAATCAGAAAATTGGAAATAATTTGGCCGATTTTGAAGCCGAACGAGCAGCTGAACAATCTAAAATCATGTCCTTAACCCCTGACTGACGGCAAACTAACAATTGAGAAATCTGAACCTAGATATTCAAAAGAGGATAAAAAGTTGATGGAAGATCTGAAAAGGCAGGAAAACAAAGAGGGTTGGGTTCAGATACCTGGTGGGCAAATTGTAAATCCCTATAATCAACTGTGGAAGCGAGTTCAGGGGAAACATAAGAGAACTTGGGAGAGGAAGTTACCCGGGACAGCAGTGGCAAATAGATTTTTCTGAATTACTGAGAAAAGGGGGTTAGCGATATTTGTTGGTGTTAACGGATACTTTTTCATGCTGGCCAGAAGCATTAAACAAGATAATGCCTCATTTTGGAGTACCAGCAGCAATTTCTTCTGACCAAGGCTTGCACTTAAGTGCAAAATTGTTCCAAGAACCAAATGTCTCTAGACAGGTTATTGGCTTCACGAGGAGGGGTTTGTTCCATAATCGATGGTTCCTATATAGAACAAAGTGGCAGAATTGACAGAGATCTGGAGGAAATTTGGAAACAAACCACAGTATTTCATGAGATGACCAAGGATGATACCTCTTGGGGTTTTGAAGAAATATGGAAAAAGTTAACTTCATGGTTACCTAATCTCTCCTGTTTGAGGTAACTGCTTGCAGAAATATTAATACTAATTGTTTTAACACTGATTACTTGTGACATGATACATAGCAAAAGAATTTGCAAAGGTAAAAGAAAGGGGGACTGGACATAAGGAAAGCAAGTGCCTGGACAACAGTCTTAAAATACTTTCAGTTTAGGTCTAAGAAAACAACGTTTGTGTTGTCAGTCTGTGGTGTGATAATAGAATTTTGTAGTCTTAATAACAAGAGTGAATTGTTTCCTTTCATCCCTGTAATGAGTGAATTATTTCTTACCATCCTTCTAAGTATCAGTTTGGATACAGTGACTCCGGAACATCTGCTAGCTTGAGAGGCAATCAATTTTGCACGAAGGTCACACATAACGACACCTATGATTTGCGAAAGCCAATACATTTATGTGTTTATCACAATAAACCGCCTGTGAGACAGGAACCACCACAAGAGGAAAGTGGGGATTGCCAATCAGACACCCCTCCAGGCAGTCCAGTATCCTCTCATACCTGAAGAAGGCAAGGGCAGGAAATACTGCAAGCAGAACAGGATGGGCAGACAAGGAGTATCCTAAGCTAGCAGATGTTCGGGAGTCACTGTCCCCAAACTAACTGGTAACTAGAAGGATGGTAAGAAATAGTTCACTCATGTTAGTAAGACTACTAAATTCTGTTATGACACCACAGACTTACACCGCAAACATTGTTCTCCATCTTAGACCTAAGTTAAGCTAAAAGTATTTTAACCCTATGTTTTCCAGGCACTCCCTTTCCTTATATCCCTCGGTAGCGACAGGCCCGCGGGGGGAGCCTCGCCGTAGGACGGCACCATCGCCACCGGCAGCCCAGCGCCGCCACCTTCCTCCGGCCTTGGAGGCGAAGGCAGCGCCCGCCGTTGGTCGCTGCCGTCACGGGGCAGCGCCCCCTGGTGCGCCGGTCCAGCCGCTGAGGGCGGGCCTGGCCGGGCCGCAGGGAGCGGGGCCTGACCCGGTAGGGCTTGGCCCGGAAGCCCGCCCACCGCGGCCGCGTGAGCTTCCCTGGCAGGGGGTGCTGCGGGGCCCTTTGCTCTCCTCTGCACGCCTCCTGGAGCCGGGGTGCCTGCTCGGCGCGGAGCCGCTAGCTCCCGAGCCGCGCCGCTGGTAGCGGTCGGTGAAAGGCCAGCTCGCCTGACCCTCTTCGTTTCTTTCCCCGGAGCAGGCCCCCGGAGCGGAGCCGGAGATGCTCATGCACATGGATCAGAAGGAGGAACTGCGGTTGTCCCGTCCCCGCTCCTGCGAAGGGAAGAGTGCTCTGAGCGGCACCTCAGGTAAGGGCCGTGAGTGTGAACCCGTCATGAGAAAGAGTGCTGCGGGAGCACCAGCGCCCCCAGAATGTAGAAGGGCGGCGGTGCTGGGTTGGAGCAGGGCCTGTCCAGCTTCACCTGCTGCCTGTGACAACGGTATTCATAGCACCACAGGCCACCAGGCTGGGAGGGATCTCAAGGATCATCCAGTACAACTTTTCCAGGCAAAGCATGACCTGGACTGGATGTCCCAGTGCCCTGTCCAGCTGAGTCTTTAAAGCATCCAACAGTGGGGAGTGCACCTCTTCCCTGGGGAGATTATTGCAATGGCTGGGTGTTCTCACTGGGAAAAGTTTTCCTCTTGTGTCCAACCAGAATCTGCCCAGGAGTAACTTGTACCCCTCGTCTTTTCCATGGGACCCCTTGTGAAAAGGGAGCCTCCGTCTTCTTCATAGCCACCCTTAAATAGTGGACTGTGGTGATCAGGTCTCCCCTGAGCCTTCTGTTCTCTGGGCAGAACAAGCCCACCTCTCTCGGCCTTTCCTCATACAGCAGGCAGCAGGCCCAGCCCCTGATCAAGACCCAGAGAAGGGCAGACAAGCAGTGATGTGTCCCTGTATCCTTTCACAGGCCTGAGGCATCTGTGGCTTCAGAAGCTCCTGAACTAGGCACATAACGTCTCAAGATCTCTCTTCTTGCCTTCTCAAGCTGCGCACATTGTAGCATCCATGGCAGCTTGCAGCAAGGAGTTCCCCAGCTTATTTAGGTGATTTATGAATTGCTGCCTCCTTTAGTTTGCTTTGAAAGTGCCTTTTACTGCTGGCAGGAGTTCTTAATTTAGAACAGATGGTGCAGGATAGATGCCAAACCCCCCCACAGGCCACTTGTGTTTTTATAGTCCTCTGTGATACCCCTATCAGCTGTACCTTTTCCCAGCAGAATGGGCAGTTGACTCCTCTCCTATACAGGATCTGTTCTGTGCCTCTGATGGTTCCTGTCATGCCTCTGTCTTCCTCAGCTCTGTCAGAGTGTCTCTGACATGGGGGATCCGTCCTCCCCCTTGCACACAGTCAGAATGTGGGGTTTGAGCAGCAAGGCAGAATTTCCTTCTCTTTTCTTCCCTGTTGTTTCCCCCCAGCACTCATTGATGCTTGACTGGCTGTGTTGTGTGCCTAGGAGCTGCAGTTTTCATCCAGCTGCTCAGACTCCAAGGTGCTATTCCTGAATGATATCAAGAACATCCTAGGCCCAGCCTGGTGTAAGTGCAAGCTGTAGAGGCTGTTCTCCTGTGAAGGTCTTTGTTTACCTGCAGTGACCGTCCCCTGTCACCTGGTTGGTCAGTATCTCAAGGCTCTGCCACAGTTTGTAGTCAGCCTTTGTGTCTTTAACCCTGAGGAACACAAAGTCATCAGCAAATGTTTGCACCTCCCTTTTCCCTTCCTTACCACCCTGTCAGGTTCATTCATGCCACAGCAGCTTAGCTTCTTTAGCAGTTTTGGTGAAGGATGAATGTCTTTCGGGAATGCCTCTGGACCCCACATGTCCCTTTTCTCTGCTTACCTGGAGCTTGCCTTGTAGCTATAGCACTGGCAGTCTTGGGCATATCAGAGGTCTTGCCATCAACCTAAATTGGCGTGGGCTGAGGGAGAGCCACATTCTTCATGTCTCTCTTGCATGTTCATTTTTGCCAGTTCAGCCTTATGCTTCTAGTATTAAATCCTCATCATTGACCTTGCTCTCCTTCCACTTGAAATACTTCCAGTGAGTTCCTGTCTTGCTTTTATCAAAGCCTTTACAGACAGCGTGTCCTAGGTGCCAGTGAAGGTACCTAGTAGCTCAGAAGTAGCAGAAATGACTGTAGAAGCGCTAGAGCCGTGACAATAATTGTAAAAAGAATCTTGACACTCCTGATCTTCCCCCAAAAGTATAGAACACCATAGAAAACTTAATCGTCAGGAGTGGCACAAGGCAGGCTCCAGGCAGTGTCCATGTCTCCTGCCTTGTGCATCTTCTTGCTCTTCAGTACCAGCAGATGGCTTCGATGGGGCTTGCTGCATCCTGGTCTTGTGCAAGGTGTCCCTGCACATGGTAGGAGGCTGGAACTGGATGTGATCTGTAAAGCCCATTCCAGGTAAAACATCCTGTGGTTCTATGAGTTTCAGGTACAACATCCTGGAAGAGCAAGCATCTTTCCCATTCAAGCAGTAAACTTTTGCCTCTAATATGCCAGTGATTTCAGTAGATTCAGGTTCTGGTGAAGCATGCTGAGCGATTTACAGCATTTGCTCCTGTGAACACTCTGAAAATTCGACTTTGTAGTTTGGAGGGAAATACCATGTCCTGAACGCAGGATGTACCAGAATGTTTTATACTTAAAGTCAATCTATCTGCTGAATTTTTAGCATTTGGCCTATTGCGATTTGCCCTGTCCAAAGCTTCCAGTCCTGCCTGTGACTTGTCTGGATTCTCATTTTATTGTAGCTGAAGATGGGATTGTGAGCACGAATGAAGACAATGACCATCAAGGTGTCCCCAGGCCCGTGGAATCCAAGGGTTTATGCTCAGGACTGTCTGAGGAGAACAGTTCCCAGGGTCCTGCACAGAACCCTGTTCTCCCATACAGTTCAGAAAGGATTCAGAGATCCAAGAGCTTCCAGGTGAGCTCCAACCTCATCCAGCATCGGAGAATCCACACTGGAGAAGAACACTTCACCTGCACTGAATGTGGGGAGAGTTTCCAGCACCGGTCACATCTTATTCAGCACCAGAGGATCCACACAGGGGAGCGGCCCTACGAGTGCTCCGAGTGCGGGAAGAGCTTCAGAGAGAGCTCGAAGTTGATCCGGCACCAGGTAACCCACACTGGGGAGAAGCCCTACAAGTGTGCCGAGTGTGAGAAGAGCTTCTCTGGGAACTCGCAGCTTGTCCTGCACCAGTGGGTGCACACTGGGGAGAAACCCTACAAGTGCAGGACCTGTGGGAAGAGCTTCAGTGTGAGCTCGAAGCTAATCGAGCACCAGGTAATCCACACTGGGGAGAATGCCTACAAGTATGCTGAGTGCGGGAAGAACTTGTCCAACAACACGCAGATCGTCCAGCACCAGCGGGTGCACACAGGGGAGAAACCCTATGAGTGCAGGACATGCGGGAAGAGCTTCAGTGTGAGCTCAGCCCTGACACAACACCAATGGGTCCACAGCAGTGAGAAACCCTACGAGTGCAGGACCTGTGGGAAGAGCTTCAGTATTAGCTCAAACCTGATCCAGCACCAGGTAATCCACACTGGGGAGAATCCCTACAAGTGTGTTGAGTGCGGGAAGACTTTTTCCAGCAACACACAGCTCATCCGGCACCAGCGGGTGCACACTGGGGAGAAACCGTATGAGTGTACAAAGTGTGGGAAGAGCTTCAGCGTGAGCTCATCCGTGATACGACACCAGCGGGTCCACACCGGGGAGAAACCCTACAAATGTGCTGAGTGCGGTAAGAGCTTCTCTGAGAACTCGAAGCTTGTCCAGCACCAGCGGGTGCACACTGGGGAGAAACCTTACGAGTGCAGGACCTGCGGAACAAGCTTCACCTTGAGCTCAGCTCTGGCGCGGCACCAACAGGTCCACACCGGGGAGAAACCCTATGTGTGTACGGACTGTGGGAAGAGCTTCGGGCACAGCTCTGCTCTCATGAAACACCGGCTGATCCACACCGGGGAGAGGCCCTACTCCTGCGTGTTCTGCGGGGACAGCTTTCGGCAAAGTGCCCACCTCATCCAGCACCAACGCATCCACACTGGGGAGCGTCCCTACGTCTGTGCTGAGTGCGGGAAGGGCTTCAGAGTGAGCTCGGCGCTCTTCCGGCACCAGCAGACCCACAGGGGTGGGGGGCACTAGGTGGGGTGAGTGTGGGGGAGTAGTGAGGTCTGATACCCTGTGAGCAAAGCCCGGTGTCTCCCCCTCACATTGACCACCCTGCTTGTGGAGGGTGAAAGCAGTTTCTTCCTAGGAGAATGAGCCCTCGGAGTTGAAGAAGGGGAGAGCTGGTGGACGGAGCTGATTGGAGGTTTGGGGCAGGTGTCAGGAGGAAGGTGCCCGACTCCTTTCAGTGGTGGGCAGCCCCAGGATGAGGAGCAGTGGCCATGAACTGAAACACAAGAGGTTTGACCTCGACACAAGGAAGAACTTGAGGTCACCCTTGGCTGAGGCGAAGCAAAAGGAGGCAAGGCCGGGGACTTAGGGCCGCTGTGCGGTGTCCCGGCCGCCTCCACCGATCGGCAGTGCGGTCGCGGGCGGCTCCTGATTGGCTGCGCTGTCCCCACCGTAGGTGATAAATTCGGGGCGGCCGGGCCGGGCGTTGATTTCACGCCGCGGGGTTGAGGGCGGGTGGCGAGGGCTGTGTCAGAGGCAGAGGGTGAGTGCGCGCGGCGTGCGTCCATGGCGACGCGGTGGTCTGGCCCCGGGCTGAGGCCCTCGGGGTTACCCGCGGGTCTCCCCCACCTCCGACAGGGCTCTGCTCCCCTGGGTGCGCCCCCTCTTCTGGTTCCCAGGGACATGTGGGCCCGGTAGTGGCAGTGGTCGACCGGGAAACCCGTATAGGCCATGTGAGAGCGGCGTCCATGTGCCTTTGCCCCGTGAGGCCTGGCTGGCTGCTCGCAGGAGCAGCGCCTGGCCCATGGCTCTGGCCTGGGCTCAAGCTGTGCTGGGTCCTGTGTGATACGTGGGTAGACTCTACAACTCGTTGAAGTTGTAAAGTAGGTATGCTTTATTCAGCGCTGAGGCACATGCGGGATTGCTTCTTGAAAGTCATGTGCACCTCAGCGTTTTCCTTCATATTTATCCTCTAAAATATTACATATCCATGATGTTACACAACACACCTATACATATTCATTACCCATCCCCGCTTCATATTATAATGAGGTAAAAGGTCGCTGCTTACGTAGTGTCTCTTGGTGGTCATTGGCAAGGGTCTCAAGATGAAGTAAACAAGTCTTCCCTGAAGTTCTCATCTGTCGTTGTCGTGCATGTTTCCTGGTGATTTAATCACTGTCCAAACCATAAAGCTGATTTCAGCTGGTGTAGGGGTCCAGAGAACAGGAGTTACTTGGTCCTCCCACTCTGTTCTGGCAAGCACAGTAAGTGTTGAGCACGCATTTGTTGAGGAACCTGACATTCCTCCTCCACCAGTTTCAAAGCAAGCACTGCAGCCGTGGCTATAGCGTGACCCAACTGTTTCTTTTTTACCTGTCCCTGATTCCTATACGCTCTCCATGCTTCCTCCCCGGCTCCAGTCCACATTTATCCAGCAAGCCGTCAGTCCTGTCTCTCAACATGTCTGTTCCCACCTGTCCACCTGTGCCAGCCACCATCCCACGCTCAAACACAGGAGCTGCGTGAGCTCACTTCCTTTCGCCCTTGGTTTTCCCTTTCTTTTTTTTTTTTTTTCTTTTTTTTTCATTCTTTTTTCCTCACAGTTGCCCTGGCTCGGCAACAGCACTTCTGCTTTAACCCTTTCTTAACTCTGAATGTGAATCTGGTACTTGTTGCCAGTGACAGCAATCTCCTCCTCCTTATCAATACCTGATAGGACAGATATAGAGGGTGCTCCTCTTGGAGGTACTTGTGATACACAATTTTCCTGCCTATCTTCCTGATTACTGTTTTTTTAACTTTAAACATCATTCCCCCCAATATCACATGCTGAACAACATCTCTCTGCCTTAACTTTTAGTTTTTCCCTGTCCTTTTCCAAAGCCAAATTCAAGGAATTTGGTAGAGCTATATTAATTTTGCATTCAGTCTGCCACTCCAGGTGGTTTCTTAAAGTGAAAAACATATCTGCATACATTACTTCATCCCATTTTCCTTGCTGCCTCAAAACAACATTAATTGTAACAATGTATTATAGTTCAGAATTCCATTTTTAGGCCATTTTTCATGATCTTCCAAAGTATACAAAGGCCGTCATTGGTTACAATATTTTACCAACATTTTCTTGTTTACTGATCCCCAGGAGACCCTCCCAGTTGTTTACAGTGTGCCAAAATGCAACCCAATGGGCTTTTCTTCAGAATTCCCTTGCTTTGACCAGCTCCAATTTCAAACAATCTTTTACAAATCTCTATAGCCTCTCTCTCCCAGTGCTCCTTGGATGCAATTATAAAAATAATATGAGAGCACCTACACACAGGTTTTATGATACTCTCAGGGGGTTCAGTAAAATAGTATCTCTGGGTTCTGCAGATCAACTCCCCTGTTGTTAGATCAGAGTTTCGGTTCCAGCAAAATTTACACTGTCCTAGTATCCACGGCAGGTTCCACCATTCAGAAGTTATTATGCACCCATATGTGAGGCTATAATTCTCTGAATGTAAAGTCCAGGTATCAAGAATAGGACCGCAAATATTAGGGGTTATACTTCTCTTATACAGCTGCTGGGGTGCAGAGAGGGAACTCTTCCTAACCCCCCCAATTGGCCACGGTTTACTTTTGTCTACTCCTTCCCCACTGCTTAAACACTGTAATCTTTAACAACAGACATATATACATGAACAAATAGACACAAGACAAACACGGTTGGTACCTATGCCATGTCTCAGTCTCACAAAACACTTAGACACAACACAAAACAAATATGCTTTGTCCATCTCCGGCAGCTCTCCTTGCAGAGAACATGGAACCGTGGATCAGGACTCCACAGTCACTTCATAGCTATGCCATGTCTCAGCCACACAAAAGATTTTCACCCCCACATGGGATCCCACATGTGATCCCACAGACACACTCTACACAGTGGTTCCGCTTACCCTTCTCGTGCTTCCTACACAGTCATTAGCAGGTCCGTCCTGGCTCCCAAAACCTGGGATGCAGCAGAGACCCTGGACTCACCTCGTCCACAGCTGCTCTATCAGCTGACAAGTCCTTGTACTCACCTGAGCCACCCCCAGGATCGCCAGTGGCTGCTATATCAGTTGACGAGTCCCCAGCTTACTGCTTGCAAGCCCTGCCTTTCCCAGTATGGGGACTACATTGTGCCCCATATGCCTCTTTGTGGCTTACCAGCAACCCCAGCCAAGCGTACCACTTACAGGCCCCCTAAATTACAGGCATATGGTTTTCTGCAGCTGGCACAGGTTGTTGTCTGTCCCCGCAGTGAGCAGTCGAGAAGTGGAGGTCCTCCAGGCAAGTGTCTTGGAGCGCCTAGGATGTCCGCCCCTCAGCCGATCCTGCAGCCAAACAGACGTCTCCTGGCTGGTTCACCGAATTGATATGTGGGTAGACTCCACAACTTGTTAAAGTAGGTATACTTTATTCAGCGCTGAGGCGCATGTGGGATCACTCCTCCAAAGGCATGCCCACCTCAGCATTGTTCTCCTTCATATTTATCCTCTAAACTATTACATATCCATGAGGTTACACAACACACCTATACATATTCATGAACTATCCCCACTTCATACTATGAGATAAAAGGTCCCTGCTTGCGTAGTGCCTCCAGGTGGTGGTGGACAAGGGTCTCAAGATGAAGTAAACAAGTCTTCCCTGAACTTCTCATCTCTCATCATTGTGCATGTTCCCTGGTGATTTAGTCACTGTCCAAACCGCAAAGCTGATTTCAGCCAGTGTGGGGGTCCAGAGAACAGGAGTTACTGTTACTTCCTCTTATCAATAGCCTTGGTCCTACCACTCTGTTCTGGCTAGCACAATGTGTTGAGCATGCTTATGTTTAGTAAGCATAACTAAGCAGTAACATTGTTCAGCAAGCGGCTTAACCGTAACCCCCCTGTACATCAGTTAACCCTTCATATCAGGTGCTGTCGTCTGCCAGCCGTGTGCTCGGAAGCAGCGGGGCTCTGTCTGGCTGTGCCAGGCCAACGCTTGTCAGGCCTCTCACATCTCTTCCCTCGGGTATTGCAGGCAAGCGTCCGCACAGCAGCTGAGGGAGTGTCAGAGCAGCTGCCTCATACCCTGCAATGGTTCCTGACACAGCTCCTCCAGGAGGATGTCTGAGTGTTTCAGGACAGGAGCTGCGCCGGGTTCTGCTGGTGTCCTGGGGGCACTTGGCTCTTCTGCGTCCCTGGCAGTGTTCAAGGCTAGGTTGGACGGGGCTTGGAGCAACCTGTGCTAGTGGAAGCTGTCCCTGCCCGTAGCAGGGCCGGAAACTGGATGAGCTTTACGGTCCCTTCCAACCCCAGCCATTCTGTGGTTCTATAATTCTTGATCCTGCTGAGCTCAATAAAGAGCTTGATGAATGAAGGCCTATGAAGCCTACTGCTGCCCCAGCTTTTCCTTTGTTGAGTGAAAAAGGTATGTTTTTCAAGCCTCTTAGTGCCTAGCACAGCACTGCTTTACGTACATCAGCTATAAGTGCCTGTCACTGGCCCCACTTGGGGTGTCCCAGGCACAGCTGACTGCATGCTGGGATAGGCAGGGCAGGTACTGGCTCTCCGCACAGCAAAGGCTGTTGGTAAGTTCATGTGTGCCTGTCACACTCCATTGCTAGTCTCCCCAGGTGCAAAGCTGGTCGAGTGATGTGCCCCTTGTGCTGTTCTCCCAGGCAGTATGAGAAAACAGATTCCGGATGCAGTCCCTGTCACAAGGGCTGATTACCCAAGTGCAGAACTGGACAAGATCTGTGAACTTACCAGGAATTTCCCTCCTTGGGCACTTTGTTGAGGTGCTGGACTGTGGCTGTGGGGGACAGAGGTAGCGTTTATGTGGGCACCTCTTAAAGTGCCTTAGACTTGAATTAATTCCTAGATGCATGCTATGTCCAGTTGAAGTTTTGAACCTACCTGGGGTAAGGCAGTGTAAAAATTATTCTGTGAGGCCCCAAAAACCTCCCCAGGGGAGGAGGAGAAGGTGTGAAGCTCTTCTGATGTGAGTACCAGGTTACCTTTGCGATTGCTCTTCAAGCTGCTAGGCCTGGGGTTCTGGGGTTTGTCTCCACTGCAGTGATGCTTGGGTAGGTGCAGCCACGTTCTGCTGCTGCTTGTTAAGCAAGGATGCAAGTTCTGCGTGTGTGGAAATAGCCTGAAGTTGTCTCTCAAATACACACTTTATCCCTAAAAAAACTTCAGTCCTACTCACCAGTCTTAATACGGGAAAATAAGTAAGATCCCTTCCCAGCTTTTTAACTCTCTTTTAGGTACGACTTGCATTTACAATTAAAGCTTTTGTAATCAATTATTACATCTTCAGTTAATGCGGTGTCACAGTTCAGTGGATGTAAATTGCAGTCATTCAAATAACACTGTGTCATAAAAAATGTTTAGTATGTTATGAAAAAACGGTGAATTTTTGGCACTGAAAGTGTCTTCATCCTGCTGTCTTTGTCATCCTTAAAATTTGCACCAGGGCAGTCTCTGCCTAATGCAGAAAGATGACTTAAATACTGCATCTGTGCTGTCACGGTTAGGAGGTAACTGCTTTGTGGGGGCTTGGCTCGGTGCTTCCTTGTTGCTGCCATTGACAAAATGAGATGTCTCTTGTAATTCTGAAACTTTCCTCAGATGATGAGAAAAGGATTAAAAATCCTTTACGGCCTTAAGACCACAAGGACGTTTCTGACATGCACTGCAAATTCCCTGACAGAAGTCATTCAATCCCCTGCTTCATTACTCCGTAATCAAAGGCAGCCTTCCCAAGCTTGCACTGGGGTTGCCATGTGCCAGTGATGTCGTGTTGCCAGCCAGTTCTGTTTGTATACATTCATGTGTTTTCTTGCCTTCCTAATGCAGGCTCATTTGTCTTGGAAAATGCATTGCTTTCATTTTTATTTCCAGTGGGAAGTAACAGCTATCAGAAATATTTTGATACTTCTGTTTAACACTTCCAAGGCTGCAGAAGAAGCAAACCAAACCCAACTTTTCAACTAAGGTACTGATTTGCTTTTTAAGGTAAAGAAAGGAGCAGGTATGTTACTGGCATTGTACAAATCTTGTCTTGCCAATATACACCATGTGAGCCCTGAGTGAACTTTGGAACACACTGCTTATAAATTCACTGTGACAGTGAAATGATCAGCGGCACTATGGGTCATCCTTTGCAGCTACCACCGCATTGATTTGTGTGCTGCCTGAAAACATAGCCTCTGTAGGTTTATTCTGAAAAGCTGTGCTGCAGATGTTTACGTACCTTCTCACATGGAGGGGCTGGTGTATCTACACCATAGAGGTATGCTGTAAAGCAGAGTTGTGACTTATGCGCCTTCCCTTTCTACCAGATTACACTTGGAGTGGCAGCTTTTAGGTATCAAAGGGGTAAATCCAAGAGCAATCCTTTCTGTGCTTCTTCAAGGGGACTGGAGCTGCTCTGGAAGTGCCTTTCCAATGTGCCTGTATGGTTTTAGTATCATTCCCACATAAAATTCCTTTCAGAGGCATTGCATATATGCTGCTCATTGTGGAATGGAATACAAAGCACATGGGAGAGGTGATGCAGCCTTGAACAAAACCACGTTTGCGCCGCCATCCACCTGAACGGGGCTTCAGAGATACCAGCAGTGTTTCTCTGCTCAGGTTCCCTGCCTCTCCAGCTGCCTCGATGCAGTCTTGTAAGCTTAAATGGCTCAGGAATGCTCTCTCCCTATGGATTTAAGTGATTGCTGAAGGTTTAAGTTCGTGCCTATGCTCAACCTTCATCCACTCTTGGGACCTGGGAGACTCCAGCAGCCTGGCAGTGCCCTGTCGGGGTCCCCATCTCTTGGAAGGGCAGGCAGTCCACCTACAAAGCTCCAGAGCTCTGCTTTGTGTCCTCTGAATGCCTTGTCCTGAGAAAGCACTGGCTGCTGCCGCCGTGTCTTGTTCATCGAGCTCCTGCCATGAAGGGTCTACATTGCCCCTGTGGTGGGCATTTGCTGTTGGTCTGGCACGGATGAGCCTTCCCAGCACACATGCAGAGCTGAAGCCTTCCACAGGTACCCCGAGAGAGAAACTTTGCCTGCAGGGACAGCCTCTGGCAGCACCGGCACCACATCCCACACTGGACACCCTGCCCAGGAGAGCAGACAGAGCTTCAGGAGCTCCGGCAGCAGGTGGTGGAGGCCGCGCCGTTGTCCGAGCACGGGGGGAGCTGACCTTGGTGATATAAGGAAAGCAAGTGCCTGGAAAACATAGGGTTAAAATACTTTTAAGTTAACTTAGGTCTAAGATAGGGAACGTTTGTATTGTAAGCCTGTGGTGTGATAACACAAGTTAGTAGTCTTGCTAACAAGAGTGAATTACTTTTTCGATGTTAAATCAGAGGAAAAGAATTTGTTACAGATGTGAGAGCTACTGGCCATGAAGGAAAAGAGAAAGAAAAAAAAAAAAAGAGGCTTTCTTTCTGAAACCTTTAAAGTACAAATTGGGAAAACAAATAGGAATGCA
Source organism: Neopsephotus bourkii (assembly GCF_033783945.1). Taxonomy (NCBI): domain Eukaryota; kingdom Metazoa; phylum Chordata; class Aves; order Psittaciformes; family Psittacidae; genus Neopsephotus; species Neopsephotus bourkii. The sequence goes on along the minus strand of NW_026902244.1, from coordinate 1,229,917 downwards.
GAAATTTTTATGCATGCCAAATTATTCAAAATCTTTATTAGAGCAAGAAGCAACATTTAAAGAAGGTAAGATGGAATTTAGAGTTAAAAACAATTAATTGCAGTTTCAAGTTTATCTTTAATTCAGCAAAAAGCAAGCAGGAGGGCCCCCCTGAAATAGAAGAAAACCTGAATCAGGTATATTTGGGAGTATGGGCATCTGAAGTTCCAGGTAAGGCGAAAAATGCTTTGCCTGTTAAAGTGGAAATAAAAAGGGGGGGCAGGGGTTGCCCAATTAGAATAAAACAATATCCCTTAAAATTAGAAGATCAAAGGGAATAAAAAAATCATTGATAAAACTTAAAATATAGATTACTAATTGAATGTGAATTGGAATATAATACTCCTATCTGGACAGTAAAGGAATGTGGTGAGAAAAGTTCAGATTGGCTCAAGATCTCGGAGCAATCAACAAAATTGCAGAGGATATTTGTCCAGTAGTAGCTAATTCGTATGACTGATTGACTAAATTGAATAATGATCAGAAATGGTGGGCTGTCTTGGATTTAAAGGACGCTTTCTTTTGCTTACCATTGGCCAATTATTATGGTGTTCTGGTAAGACCACTCTATGAACTGTTGAAAGGAAACCCTCCCTCTTTGGAGTGGACTGATTCAGCAGAGGGGGCTTTTAGAAATTCAAAACCAGAGCTAATGAGATCTCCAGCTCTGGGACTTGCAGATGTAAATGAACCCGTTTGGCTGTATTCTCATGAAAAACAAATAGTAGCATTGGGGGTCCTTGCTCAGAAACTAGGACCCTACAAAAAGGCAGTGGCATATTTTTTCAAAACAGCTGGATGAAGCGAGCAAAGGATGGCCCGGATGCCTAAGAGCTGTGGCGGCAGTTCTCATGAATACTGAAGAGGCTCGCATATTCAGCTTGGGACAGAAGATTATTGTACTAGTGTCCCATGTTGTATCAGCAGTTCCTGGAACAGAAAGGAGCCCACTGGTTATCTCCTTCACGTTTTTTAAAATACCAGGCCATCCTTATGGAACACGAAGATACAGAAATTGTGGTCACTAATGCTGTGAATCATAGAATCATAGAATAGTTAGGGTTGGAAAGGACCTTAAGATCATCAATCCAGCATCCTTTTTGCAGGAACAACCAACAGAACCACTAACACATGACTGCTTGGCCACTGTAGAGACTGTATATTCGAGAGGACCAGATTTGATTCTTGGTATACTGATGATAGTAGATAAATGAAAACTGGTGAACGAAAAGCAGCATATGGCATTACCACCACTTCACAAGTAAAAGAAGCTAACCCTTTACCTGCAAACACCTCTGCCCAAAAGGCAGAAATAGAATCATAGAATAGTTAGGGTTGGAAAGGACCTTAAGATCATCAAGTTCCAACCCCCCTGCCACAGGCAGGGACACCTCACACTAAAGCATATCACCCAAGGCTTTGTCCAACCTGGTCTTGAATACTGCCAGGATGGAGCATTCACAATGTCCCTGGGCAACCTATTCCAGTGCCTCACCACCCTTACAGGAAAGAATTTCCTCCTTATATCCAATCTAAACTTCCCCTGTTTAAGTTTTAACCTGTTACCCCTTGTCCTATGACTACAGTCCCTAATGAAGAGCCCCTCCCCAGCAACCTATAGGCCCCCCTTCAGATACTGGAAGGCTGCTATGAGGTCTCCACGCAGCCTTCTCTTCTCCAGGCTGAACAGCCCCAACTTTCTCAGCCTGTCTTCACATGGGAGGTGCTCCAGTCCCCTGATCATTCTCGTGGCCCTTCTCTGGACCTGGTCCAACAGTTCCATGTCCTTTTTATGTTGAGAACAGCAGAACTGCACACAATACTCCAGGTGAGGTCTTACAAGAGCAGAGTAGAGGGGCAGGATCACCTCCTTTGACCTGCTGGTCATGCTCCTTTTGATGCAGCCCAGGATACGGTTTCTTTCTGGGCTGCAAGCACACACTGAAGCCAGCTCATGTTCATTTTCTCATCAACCAGCACCCCCAAGTCCTTCTCCGCAGGGCTGCTCTGAATCTCTTCTCTGCCCAACCTTTAGCTGTGCCTGGAATTGCTCTGCCCCAGCTGTAGGACCTTGCACTCGGCATGGTTAAACTTCATGAGGCTGGCATCAGCCCACCTCACAAGCATGTCAAGGTCATTCTGGATGGCATTCCTTCCCTCCAGCGTATCAACTGAACCACACAGCTTGGTGTCATCAGCAAACTTGCTGAGGGCGCACTCAATCCCACTGTCCATATCAGCGATGAAGATGTGTAACAAGACCGGTCCAACACAGAAAAGGGACACTACTTGTTACTCGTCTCCAGCTGGACATTGAGCCATTGACCACAACTCTTTGTGTGGCCATCCAGCCAGTTCTTTATCCACTGAGTGGTCCACCTACCAAAGTGATGTCTTTCCAATTTAGAGACAAGGATGTCTTGTGGGACAATGTCGAATGCTTTACACAAGTCCAGGTAGATGACATCAACTGCTCTACCCCTGTCCATCAGTTCCATAGCCCCATCATAGAAGGCCACCAAATTCGTCAGGCAGGATTTCCCTTTGGTGAAGCCATGCTGGCTGTCACCAAGCACCTTGTTGTTTTTCATGTGCCTTAGCATGCCTTCCAGGAGAATCTGCTCCAGGATTTTGCCAGAAACAGAGGTGAGACTGACTGGTCTGTAGTTCCTCGGGTCATCCATTTTCCCTTCTTTAAAATGGGGGTTATATTTCCCTTTTTCCAGTCGTCGGGATCTTCACCTGACTGCCATGATTTTTCAAATATGATGGCAAGCGGCTTAGCAACTTCATTCACCAGCTCCTTCAGGACCTGCAGATGGATTTCATCAGGACCCATGGACTTGTGCACGTTCAGATTTTTAAGATGGTCTTGAACCAGTTCTTCGCCTACAGTGGGCCCAAGGTCTTCATTCTCACAGTCCCCGCGTCTGCCTTCCAAGACTTGGGTGGTGCGGTCAGAGCCTTTGCCAGTGAAGAGCGAGGCAAAGAAGTCATTCAGAACCTCAGCCTGCTCAAAATCCTGTGTAGCTAGTTCACCTGAGAGCGTCCTGAGGGGGCCTACGTTCTCCCTAGTCTGTTTTTTATTTGCTACGTACCTGTAGAATCCCTTCCTGTTATCCTTAATATCCCTAGCCAAGTCTGAGGGGGCCTACGTTGTCCCTAGTCTGTTTTTTATTTGCTACGTACCCGTAGAATCCCTTCCTGTTATCCTTAATATCCCTAGCCAAGTTTAATTCTAACTGGGGCTTAGCTTTCCTAACCTGCTCCCTAGCTTCCCGGACAGCATCCCTGTAAACTTCCCAGGCCGCCTGTCCTTGCTTCCACTTTTTATAAGCCTCTTTTTTCAAATAATAGCATTAATGAGAGCCCTGGAACTGGCTAAAGATAAAAGGATAAATATTTGGACTGGTTCTAAATATGCATTTGGTGTGGTCCATGCACATGGTGCTATCTGGAAAGAACGAGGACTTTTGAACATACAAGGGAAACAGACTAAACATGCTACAGAAACTGCTGTTCAGCTACCTGAGGAAGTAGCTATTATGTATTGTAGAGGACATCAACAAGGTGACCCTAATCAGAAAATTGGAAATAATTTGGCCGATTTTAAAGCCAAACGAGCAGCTGAAAAATCTAAAATCATCTCCTTAACCCCTGACGGCAAACTAACAATTGAGAAATCTGAACCTAGATATTCAAAAGAGGATAAAAAGTTGCTTGAAGATCTGAAAAGGCAGGAAAACAAAAAAAAAAAAAAAAAAAAGAGTTAAAATAATTTCAGTTTAGGTCTAAGAAAACAACGTTTGTGTTGTCAGTCTGTGGTGTGATAATAGAATTTTGTAGTCTTAATAACAAGAGTGAATTGTTTCCTTTCATCCCTGTAATGAGTGAATTATTTCTTACCATCCTTCTAAGTATCAGTTTGGATACAGTGACTCCGGAACATCTGCTAGCTTGAGAGGCAATCGATTTTGCACAAAGGTCACACATAACGACACCTATGATTTGCGAAAGCCAATACATTTATGTGTTTATCACAATAAACCACCTGTGAGACAGGAACCACCACAGGAGGAAAGTGGGGATTGCCAATCAGACACCCCTCCAGGCAGTCCAGTATCCTCTCATACCTGAAGAAGGCAAGGGCAGGAAATATTGCAAGCAGAACAGGATGGGCAGACAAGGAGTATCCTAAGCTAGCAGATGTTCGGGAGTCACTGTCCCCAAACTAACTGGTAACTACAAGGATGGTAAGAAATAGTTCACTCATGTTAGTAAGACTACTAAATTCTGTTATGACACCACAGACTTACACCGCAAACATTGTTCTCCATCTTAGGCCTAAGTTAAGCTAAAAGTATTTTAACCCTATGTTTTCCAGGCACTCGCTTTCCTTATATCCCTCGGTACCGACAGGCCCGCGGGGGGAGCCTCGCCGTAGGACGGCACCATCGCCACCGGCAGCCCAGCGCCGCCACCTTCCTCCGGCCTTGGAGGCGAAGGCAGCGCCCGCCGTTGGTCGCTGCCGTCACGGGGCAGCGCCCCCTGGTGCGCCGGTCCAGCCGCTGAGGGCGGGCCTGGCCGGGCCGCAGGGAGCGGGGCCTGACCCGGTAGGGCTTGGCCCGGAAGCCCGCCCACCGCGGCCGCGTGAGCTTCCCTGGCAGGGGGTGCTGCGGGGCCCTTTGCTCTCCTCTGCACGCCTCCTGGAGCCGGGGTGCCTGCTCGGCGCGGAGCCGCTAGCTCCCGAGCCGCGCCGCTGGTAGCGGTCGGTGAAAGGCCAGCTCGCCTGACCCTCTTCGTTTCTTTCCCCGGAGCAGGCCCCCGGAGCGGAGCCGGAGATGCTCATGCACATGGATCAGAAGGAGGAACTGCGGTTGTCCCGGCCCCGCTCCTGCGAAGGGAAGAGTGCTCTGAGCGGCACCTCAGGTAAGGGCCATGAGTGTGAACCCGTCATGAGAAAGAGTGCTGCGGGAGCACCAGCGCCCCCAGAATGTACAAGGGCGGCGGTGCTGGGTTGGAGCAGGGCCTGTCCAGCTTCACCTGCTGCCTGTGACAACGGTATTCATAGCACCACAGGCCACCAGGCTGGGAGGGATCTCAAGGATCATCCAGTACAACTTTTCCAGTCAAAGCATGACCTGGACTGGATGTCCCAGTGGCCTGTCCAGCTGAGTCTTTAAAGCATCCAACAGTGGGGAGTGCACCTTTTCCCTGGGGAGATTATTGCAATGGCTGGGTGTTCTCACTGGGAAAAGTGATGTGTCCCTGTATCCTTTCAGAGGCCTGAGGCATCTGTGGCTTCAGAAGCTCCTGAACTAGGCACATAACGTCTCAAGATCTCTCTTCTTGCCTTCTCAAGCTGCGCACATTGTAGCATCCATGGCAGCTTGCAGCAAGGAGTTCCCCAGCTTATTTAGGTGATTTATGAATTGTTGCCTCCTTTAGTTTGCTTTGAAAGTGCCTTTTACTGCTGGCAGGAGTTCTTAATTTAGAACAGATGGTGCAGGATAGATGCCAACCCCCCCCACAGGCCACTTGTGTTTTTACAGTCCTCTGTGATACCCCTATCAGCTGTACCTTTTCCCAGCAGAATGGGCAGTTGACTCCTCTCCTATACAGGATCTGTTCTGTGCCTCTGATGGTTCCTGTCATGCCTCTGTCTTCCTCAGCTCTGTCAGAGTGTCTCTGACATGGGGGATCCGTCCTTCCCCTTGCACACAGTCAGAATGTGGGGTTTGAGCTGCAAGGCAGAATTTCCTTCTCTTTTCTTCCCTGTTGTTTTCCCCCCAGCACTCATTGATGCTTGACTGGCTGTGTTGTGTGCCTAGGAGCTGCAGTTTTCATCCAGCTGCTCAGACTCCAAGGTGCTATTCCTGAATGATATCAAGAACATCCTAGGCCCAGCCTGGTGTAAGTGCAAGCTGTAGAGGCTGTTCTCCTGTGAAGGTCTTTGTTTACCTGCAGTGAACGTCCCCTGTCACCTGGTTGGTCAGTATCTCAAGGCTCTGCCACAGTTTGTAGTCAGCCTTTGTGTTTTTAGCCCTGAGGAACACAAAATCGTCAGCAGATGTTTCCACCTCTCTTTTCCCTTCCTTACCACGCTGTCAGGTTCATTCATGCCTCAGCAGCTTAGCTTCTTTACCAGTTTTGGTGAAGGATGAATGTCTTTCAAGAATGCCTCTGGACCCCACATGTCCCTTTTCTCTGCTTACCTGGAGCTTGCCTTGTAGCTATATCACTGGCAGTCTTGGGCATATCAGAGGTCTTGCCATCAACCTAAATTGGCATGGGCTGAGGAAGAGCCACATTCTTCGTGTCTCTCTTGCATATTCACTTTTGCCAGTTCAGCCTTATGCTTCTAGTATTAAATCCTCATCATTGACCTTGCTCTCCTTCCACTTGAAATACTTCCAGTGAGTTCCTGTCTTGGTTTTATCAAAGCCTTTACAGACAGCGTGTCCTAGGTGCCAGTGAAGGTACCTAGTAGCTCAGAAGTAGCAGAAATGACTGTAGAAGCGCTAGAGCCGTGACAATAATTGTAAAAAGAATCTTGACACTCCTGATCTTCCCCCAAAAGTATAGAACACCATAGAAAACTTAATTGTCACATGGTTCTGAAGGCTTTTTCAAGGTCTATTTAAAGAAGCAAACTTCTATGTAAGTGCCAAAGTCAGTATCTCTTTGGACACAGTGGCAACAGAACAGCTTGGCTAGCTCCACTCTCTACTCCGTAAGTCTGACGAATGGGTCAAGAGCTTCATGCTGTCCTGCCAGAAACATCCTTTTTCCATCCTGTCTGTGGCATACAGTTAATTTGATTCAGCACTAAGACTGGTATAAGCCAGGCTCCAGGCAGTGTCCGTGTCTCATGCCTTATACATCTTCTCTTTCTCTGCAGTACCAGCAGCACAAGAGCATGGAGATTACTGTTGTAACCCAAATAATGTTCTGAACAAGGCAGTTGTTTATGGCCTTCCTCTAACTCCCAGTACAACTTTTAGTAACATCCTATGCAGACAAGCAGAGAGATCTGGGCTTGTTCAGCCTGGAGAAGAGAAGGCTCTGGGGAGATCTTAGAGCAGCTTCCAGCACCTAAAGGGCCCAACAAGAAATGTGGAGAGGGGCTTTTGACAAGAGCAGGCAGGGACAGGAGAAGGCGGAATGGCTTTAAACTGACAGAGGGGAGATGTAGAAAAGGTGAAAGAAGTTGTTCCTTGTGAGGGTGCTGAGGCTCTGGCACAGGTTGCCCAGAGGTCCTGTGGCTGCTCCATCCCTGGTAGTGTTCAAGGCCAGGTTGGATGGGGCTTGCAGCATCCTGGTCTTGTGCAAGGTTTCCCTGCACATGGCAGGAGGCTGGAACTGGATGTGATCTGTAAGGTCCATTCCAGGTAAAACATCCTGTGGTTCTGTTGCCCCTTGGGATTTGCCCTGTCCAAAGCTTCCAGTCCTGCCTGTGACTTGTCTGGATTTTCATTTTATTGCAGCTGAAGATGGGATTGTGAGCATGAATGAAGACAATGCCCATCAAGGCAGCTCCAGACCAATGGAGTCCAAGGGTTTATGCTCAGGACTCTCCAAGGAGAACAGTTCCCAGGGTGTTGCACAGGACCCTGTTCTCCCACACAGTTCAGAAAGGATTCAGAGATCCAAGAGCTTCCAGGTGAGCTCCAACCTCATCCAGCATCAGAGAATCCACACCGGAGAAAAACGCTTCACCTGCATTGAATGTGGGAAGAGTTTCAAGCACCAGTCACAACTTACTCCTCACCGGAGGATCCACACAGGAGAGCGGCCCTACAAGTGTTTCGAGTGTGGGAAGAGCTTCACTGTGAGCTCGAAGCTGATGCGGCACCAGGTAACCCACACTGGGGAGAAGCCCTACAAGTGTTCCGAGTGTGGGAAGAGCTTCTCCGACAACACACAGCTCATCCGGCACCGGCGGGTGCACACTGGGGAGAAACCCTACGAGTGCAGGACCTGCGGGAAGAGCTTCAGCGTCAGCGCAGCCCTGACACAACACCAGCGGGTCCACACGGGGGAGAAGCCCTACAAGTGCTCAGAGTGTGGGAAGAGCTTCTCTGATAACAAGAAGCTCGTCCAGCACCAGCGGGTGCACACTGGGGAGAAACCCTACGAGTGCAGGACATGCGGGACGTCCTTCAGGATTAGCACAACCCTGGCACGACACCAGCAGGTCCACAGTGGGGAGAAACCCTACAAGTGTACGGACTGTGGGAAGAGCTTCGGCCACAGCTCTGCTCTCATGCAACACCGGCTGATCCACACCGGGGAGAAGCCCTACTCCTGCGTGTACTGCGGGGGCAGCTTTCGGCAGCGTGCCCGCCTCATCCAGCACCAACGCATCCACACCGGGGAGCGTCCCTACGTCTGTGCCGAGTGCGGGAAGGCCTTCAGAGTGAGCTCGGCACTCGCCCGGCACCAGCAGACCCACAAGGGTGGGGAGCCCTAGGTGGGGTGAGTGTAGGGAGCAGTGAGGTCTGATACCCTGTGAGCAAAGCCTGGTGTCTCCCACTCCCATTGACCACCCTGCTTGTGGAGGGTGAAAGCAGTTTCTTCCTAGGAGAGTGAGCCCTCAGAGATAAAGAAGGGGAGAGCCGGTGGAGGGAGCGAGTTAGAGGTTTGGGGCAGGTGTCAGGAGGAAGGTGCCTGACTCTTCAGTGGTGGGCAGCCCCAGGATGAGGAGCAGTAGCCATGAACTGAAACACAAGAGGTTTAACCTCGACACGACGAAGAACTTGTTCCGTTGCAGTGGCAGAGCACTGAACAAGGTGTGCAGGGGGATGTGGAGGCTCCATCTCTGGGCACGTCCAAGCCCTGCCTGGAGACGTTCGGGTGCCCCTGCCCCAGCAGGGCTGGGACCGGGTAACCCCAGGGTCGGCTCCCATGGCTGGTACCGCTCGCAATGGCCCCGCGCAATAAACGTTCATTGAGCGCCGCCACGTTGCCTTCCCGACTGCGCCTGCGCGGGTGCTTACGCTTCGCTCGGAAGTCGCCATTGGCCGAGGGGAGGTGAAAGGAGGCGGGGCCGGGGACTTAGGGCCGCTGTGCGGTGTCTCGGCCGCCTCCACCAATCGGCGGCGCGGTTGCGTGCCGGAGGTGGCTCCTGATTGGCTGCGCTGCCCCCTCCCCCCAGTAGGTGATAAATTCGGGGCGGCCGGGCCGGGCGTTGATTTCACGCCGTGGGCCGGAGGGCGGGTGGCGAGGGCTGCGTCAGAGGCAGAGGGTGAGTGCGCGCCGCCCGTGTCCATGGCAACGCTGCGGGGCGGCCCCGGGCTGAGGCCCTCGGGATTACCCGCGGGTCTCCCCCACCTCCAGCAGGGCTCTGCTGCGCTGGGCTCGCCCCCCCCCTTCCGGTTCCCGCGACATGTGGGCCCGGTACCGGGGATTCTTGGCGGGGAAACCCGTGCGGGACTTGTGAGGGTGTTGTCCGTGTGCCTTTACCCCGCGAGCCCTGGACGGCCGCTCCCGGGAGCAGCTCCTGGCCCGTGGCTGTGGCCTGGGCCTCAAGCTGTGCTGGGTCCTGTGCTGCGTCTGCCAGCCGTGTGCTCGGGAGCAGCGGGGCTGTGTGCGGCTGTGCCGGGCCAGTGCTTGTCAGGCCTCCCGCATCTCTTCCCTCGGCTCTTGCGGGCGAACGTCCACACAGTAGCTGAGGAGAGTGTTCCAGAACGGCTGCCTCATACCCTGCAGTGGTTCCTGCACACAGCTCCTCTAGGAGGATGTTTGAGTGTTTCAGGACAGGAGCTGCGCCGGGTTCTGCTGGTGTCCTGGGGGCACTTGGCTCTTCTGCGTCCCTGGCAGTGCTCAAGGCCAGGTTGGATGGGGCCTGGAGCAACCTGTGCTAGTAGAAGGTGTCCCTGCTCGAAACAGGGCTAGCATCTGGATGAGCTTTACGGTCCTTTCCAACCCCAGCCATTCTGTGGTTCTATAATTCTTGATTCTGCTGAGCTCAATGAAGAGCTTGATGGACAAAGGACTATGAAGTGTATTGCTGCCCCAGCTTTTCCTTTGCTGGGTGAAACAGATATGTTTTTCAAGCCTCTTAGTGCCTAGCACAGCACTGCTTTACATACATCAGCTATAAGTGCCTGTCACTGACCCTGCTTGGAGTATCCCAGGCACAGCTGACTGCATGCTGGGATGAGCAGGGCAGGTACTGGCTCTCCGCACAGCAAAGGCTGTTGGTAAGTTCATGTGTGCCTGTCACACTCCATTGCTAGTCTCCCCAGGTGCAAAGCTGGTCGAGTGATGTGCCCCTTGTGCTGTTCTCCCAGGCAGTATGAGAAAACAGATTCCGGATGCAGTCCCTGTCACAAGGGCTGATTACCCAAGTGCAGAACTGGACAAGATCTGTGAATTTACCAGGAATTTCCTTCCTTGGTCACGTTGTTGAGGTGCTGGACTGTGGCTGTGGGGGACAGAGGTAGCGTTTACGTGGGCACCTCTTAAAGTGCCTTAGACTTGAATTATTTCCTAGATGTAGGCTATGTCCAGTTGAAGTTTTGAACCTACCTGGGGTAAGGCAGTGTAAAAATTATTCTGTGAGGTGCCATTTACAGCCCCCAAAACCTCCCCAGGGGAGGAGGAGAAGGTGTGAAGCTCTTCTGATGTGAGTGCCAGGTTACCTTTGTGATTGCTCTTCAAGCTGCTAGGCCTGGGGTTCTGGGGTTTGTCTCCACAGCTGTGATTCTTGGGTAGGTGCAGCCACGCTCTGCTGCTGCTTGTTAAGCAAGGATGCAAGTTCTGCATGTGTGGAAATAGCCTGAAGTTGTAAACTGGTTGAAGAGCAAACTTGAACTCTGTACCACCTGGGTGTTTACAAATTACTGAGCTTCTCCCAAGGGTGCCAGAGCGAAGCCAGGGCTTCAGTCCTGCTTCCCTGCCACAGCAGTGTCTACTTTGTTCAGAAGGCACTGGATTGTTGGGATTAAGTGTCTTCCTACCCTGAGAAGAATGGCTGTGCATCTTGAGTGTGAAACTTACTGTGGAAATGTGTCAGGGGCAAACTAAGTGCTGGCTAGATGAGATAGGGATGTTTTCTCAGAGGGCTTGAATACTATTATTGGGAAAGAAAAGTTTGGAGTGCTGAGGTGTTTTGTACCAAGCCTTGTCTCCAATCTCCAGCCCCACTGTCCTGCCTCTTGTAGCTGTTGGATTCCTCACAGGAGGCTACTGGTAGGGCACCGAGAAGGTATGTGTTTACCCTGAACATCAGCCAGGTCTTGATGAACAGAGCTGATGAAGCAAATGAAATGACATTCCAGCCTCTGCAGAGGAAGGGGGCAGCTGCTTGAGCCGCCTGCTTGGTGAGTAGGAAACTGCCTCTGGCAGGGGAGCAAAACTGCGAGAAATGAGGGCCCTGAGCATTGACCATGTTGTGGGCTTTCAGTTACCACTTTCTGAATAAAAGGGATGTGTAATGGTAAAGGATACAGTGATTTTTACTTCCCTTCCTCTGAGTTCTCATGTGATACCCTAGTACTGAAAAGGACAGGGGTTTCATTTGTCCTGACTTGTCTCCTGAATTCACGGCTCATCATGTCTATGCTGGATGATACTGGGAAGAATCCCAGCTTCCATATTGTCCTGTGTATGTAGTGTCCTCACTTTGGGCTCAAGGGACTGGCGGTGTCACTGTCCTGGCTAGCGCTGTAGAGGTGATCATGTCAGATGGAGGATCTGCAAAAACAGCTGTGGGAGATACAAGTCTGACTGCACCAAAGTCCTTAAATGACTGTCTGTGTGCTAACCCCTTCATTCACCAGCAGACACTGCTGCTGGAAAAGTAATTCACAGCTCTTAGATGTGCTTCTACAACGGTTGTTACACGTTTGGGTAAAGGCTTCTGAGAGCCCAGCACATGCCCCATGGCATGGAGAGCAAAGTCCGAGTGCTGGTGAGTGCTGCTTAACATGAGGGTGTTGCAAGAGATGGGTGCAGAGGCTCTATCAAGTGAGTTAGCAGATGTGTCTTGTAGAATGATGATCCATGGAGTCATGCTGTGTATGTGTGCCCATTGGGAGCCTTGAGCCATTGCTGCTGCTGTTAACTAGTCATGTCTGAGGCTTGATCTGGTGGCTTCCTTTGGGTTGGATGGAATGTCAAGCCACCTCCAGGCCTCTTGCTGTCTGCAGGGTGGTGCTGAAGTGCTCTTTGTAGCTCTGCTCTCACCTGCTCCTCTGTGCCGTTTGCTGCAGGCCTGTCAGCACGCAGAGGCAGCACACCCTACCTGCAGGACTCTGCCTGTCTGGAAGTATAAGATAAATTGGAACCACTTTCTCTAGTTTAATTTTGGGATCTGCATTTCTTGAGGAGTGCCTGACTTGAAGCCAGCTGTGCAGGAAGCCAGGATGCCATCAGGACTTGTGCAGCTGTGCTGGCAGGAGGCTGGCTGTGCTGTGAGGCAGGCAGGCTGTTCCTCTGGGCCCGCAACCAGCTCCTGGCTCAGCCTGGGCAGGTTCTGCCTCTGTGCTTCAGTTTCCCTTCCCCATGGTGGATGTTTGGAGCTGTGACAAGTTTGCTGACCCGGTGTGGTGCTTGCTGTCCAGTGAGTGATCAAAATGAAAATAGCGCCCTTGAACCTGGCTTCCTCTACCCTCCGGCTGGGGAGGCTGTGCTGTGTCCTATCCTGTGGGATGTGGGGCTGATTCCCCTGTGACTTCTGTTCCTGCAATGGGCTGGCTGGCGTCACAAAATACTGTATTGTGGTCAGCCCTCTCCTTGGGGATGGCTCTGTCCCAGTGAGCCCGAGGATGTCGACGCGGGAGTCACGGACAGCACAGGAACGATCAATGTGATCAGCGAATGCCAATTTATTACAAAGCTTTAACTCCTTATATACCATTTCTTACAGGCACTTACAGTGATTTGGCATATTATGATTGGATACAGGTCTTGAAGACCCTTAGTGACTAACACACAATTGGTTAAGCACAGGTGTGAGAACTTGGCCTCGAAAGCTTGCCAGCAGTCCACAGTTCTCATTATCTCAGTGAATTACAGCTTCTTCTTATCTTGCTTGCTTAAGCTTCCTCGGGCCTCTCACGGCCTTGCTGTATCTTTCAGGATTATTCAGGTTTTGCACCAATTATGCGTTCTCCTGTGAGAACACTGTCTCCACATCTCCCCCTTTTTGTTCTATGTATCTTTTCAATGACCCTACTTGAGCAGGGGATTTGGGCTAGATCATATTTTCAACATATGCCAACTACAGGCTACTGGGCCTGCCCCTTTTTTCTGCTGTATGGCTCTCTGGTAACAGGGGAGGCCATCCTTCACTTCAAGGTCTGGCATGGCATGTGTCCCCACCACTCCACGCCTGCTGGGTTGCAGTCAGCAGCGGAGCCAAAGGTTCTTCTTGGTGGCAGGCACAGAGGCCAACCCAGTCTTGCCCTTGATTGTGGTAGCAGGCATTTGGTCAGCCTCAGTCCTTGCATCTTGTCAATGCAGTTTCACCTGCTTCATCCAATAACAAGCTGTTATTATGGCAAGGCACACACTCAGATTTACATTAGCAGAGTAACTATTACAGGGTGCAGCAGCATGTTGAATATGCTGATGCCAGCAAGGGACTAGCCAAAGAAATTTCTTAGCAGTGGAATTCTCTCACCCTCTTAATTTGCTCCATTACCTGCTTTATAACACTACCATTGTATTAAGATATTTCTGTCTTTTGCTTTAGTATTTTCTAGCAGCTACTACAAATTTGCATACTCTAACATCTTTTTACAAGTGACAAATTCATATAATACAAGGTGTAGTTTCTTATTACACTGGCTAGTAAATACAGGTGGTTTTAGACACAAAATCACAGCATCTAACAATAGCTACTTTACAAGCACACATATTCAAGCTGTTACTTTGCAGTTGCCCCCAAATGATGTTTAGCAATCATTGGTTTTTCTCTTCCTCTGTCTCATTCTGCTTGGGGTATTCACGGTCAGCTCCTGCAGCTGAGGCATCAGGTTCCTCCATTTGTCTGTCCAGCTCATGGCAAGGCTTGACAAACTTTGCAGGCAGTCCCATGGACCTGTAGGCAGGAGGACACAAATACACCCCCTCCTCCAGGTTATCCGTTCTTGAGAAGTAGACAGGTTAAACAAGGAATTTAAACGCCTGCCTGAGCGGCAGCAGCTACAGCTGCTATGTGCCGGCAGCCGCACTTTTGCATTAGCCCTTTCTTGTCTGAAATGTTAAACTACTATCTATTAGAAACTTTTACATGAACCAACAACAAAAAATACAGAGAACACTGTCTGCCCTCAACACACACACGCACACACATATATATATGGGATCCCACAAGCACACTCCACACAACTACAATATTTGAAGCACAAAATCCCAACAATCGTTACTTCCACTACACAATCCTACATACAGAACGTGGCACAAGGACCCTGTGGAGACTAACAAGAAACCAGCTCCGAGAAGCATCATTGCAGTGCGAGGTGGCAGGCTTAACCTTAGCAGGTGTCCCCGCAGAGGCTCTGCCTCCCCCCACATTGCATGAGGCTTGAGCTTTTATACTGACCAAAACGCACACTCATTCCAACACAGGTGGCCAGCCTATGTCGGAAGAAGTAGCCAGCACTATTTATAAAGGTCTCCAAAGGTCGATAGAAACCTGGACATACTTATTTTTACCAGCTTCTAGTACATGAGTATCACAGAGAGAATGTATTAAGTGAGTTATATATGGGGTCATAAGTCCTCAGTCCATCACAGTCTTCCCAATAATCCTGATAAGAGCATACGAGAGACCTTCCCACTGCGGGTCTTTGTGCAGAACATACACCACCAGGAAAGCACACAATACATCTGCATCCCCCACTGGTCTCACTTCTCCCTTTACAGCTCTGCATTTAACATGAGGATCTGGGGGATATAAATCAGGCTCCTTTTCCAGATGAATAGGCTCCAGGTCAAAAGGAACATCCAGGTCAGCATCAGAATTATTAGGCATCAGAACCTTAGGAGCAGCGCACAGGCTCCTTCTCGGGGTCAGTAGGGCCTGAATCAAAAGGATCATCTTCATCTCTGTCCTCAGTCTTTGCAGCCGCAGCGGCAACCGGCGAAGGTTGGGGGGGGAGGGGGTGTTTGTTGGTTTTTTGTTTGTTTGTTTTTTTTTTGTTTGTTTGTTTTGGGTTTTTTTACTTTAACGTAAAAAAAGTTGCTCCCTTCACTTTAACGACTGAAAACATCCATAAAACGGATGTCCTAAGCTCAAATTTCAGTTCATTCAATCACTGACAAGGGGGGTGTCCTGGGGCAGTGCTGACTCTTTCCAGTGTTTCACCCATCGAGCTGGCACCCACCGCAGACCAGAATCTGTAATTACACACATATAACCTTGACCAGTTAGTTTTACTTCCGCAGGACCTTTCCAAATGCCAGTTTCCAAATCCTTGTACTGGTCCAGAATACCCAGAGTTTTAGTCATATAACCTGAACCTAATGCCTGACTATGTATTATAGCAGGGGGGGTCATTAAAATCTCCTGTCAATTGTAAAAAATTCATAACATATACAGCTTTCTGTATCCTTGCTATTGGTGTAAGTCCTTCTTCCCTCATTTTTTGTTTTTCCAAGAACTGTTTCAAAGTTTGATGTGTTTGTTCAATAATAGCTTGTCCTGTAGGAGAATGAGGAATACCAGTGATATGAGAAATACCCCAAGTATTCAAAAATCTAGAAAGTGTATCTAGACGCATTGTCTGTTTTTAGCTGTAAAGGTACCGCCATAGCTGCAAAACAACCAGGTAGATGTCTGATTACATGGCACACAGTCTCACCAGCCAGGGGAGTGGCCCAGACAAACTGAGAAAAAGTGTCAATAGTAACATGGACATATTTCAGTTTCCTGAAAAAGGGGTACATGAATCACATCCATTTGCCAAAGCTGAAGAGGCTGGAGGCCTCGAGGGTTGACTCCAAGGCCTATACCTACTGCTTGGCCTTGGCAATCGGGACAAGACTGCACAATGCCTCAGGCATCTGTTAGGGACAGTCCAAACTGTCGAACTAACATCTTTGCTGATTGATGGAAGAAGGCATGGGATGCTCGAGCTTGTTGAAAGATATCTACAGAGGGTCCTGCCCATGCTGGGGCAACCAATTTATCCACTTTGTTATTGCCTTCACTAAGGCTTCCTGGAAGGCCTGAATGACTGCGAATATGCATAATAAAATATGTACATTTACAATTATTCACAAGATGTAATAAGGTTTTTAACAAGATCCACAACCTGTGATTAGTGACTTCTTGTAAAATTGCCCTTTCTATACGTTGAACAATGCTTACAACTTACAAAGAATCGCAGACAATAGTAAGAGGGGTGTCAGGCCATCGTTGAAATACTGCCATAACAGCACTTAGCTCTAGTGTTTGTAGCAAATTGGAAAAATGACCAAATATCTTCTGCTCTTTCCAACCATCGTCTGTCAAACATATCTGGCTGTGTGATTGATTTTGCTTGCATCTGTAAAGACAGTTAATCCTACAACAGGTTTACTAGGATAAAAGGTAACATCTTCAAACTGATTATTCTTTAGCATTGTAAACATATTATGAGGTGGAAAATGTATATTAAGAGGACCAACAAAACCTATCAGAGCAAACTGAACAGCAGAGCTAGATTGTTGTGCCCAGTCTAACCATACCCTGGTAAGTGGCAAACAAATTTGTGATGGATCACAGCCCATAATTTCCTGACAACGTGAACAACCTCGTATAATCAAAAGAGCAAATACTTCTAACCGAGTAGTTACAGTAGTTACAGTTTTACGTAGGAAAATCCATTCTAAATGCATAAAGAATCAGTCTTCTGAAGATCCCACTGTGCTAGTAGACTAAATGGTAAATCTGGTTCCATTGAGCAGCATAAGAGGTGGTGATTTTTGTCATGATTGATCTAAGGCCTCATTCTGAGCTTTTAATAGAACTTTGTTTTTTTTTTTTTGACTCACCTTTAGAAGGCATGAGATCAGTCAGATCATCATTTGTGATTCCACACAAAGGGCAGATCTATTGAATATCACCCATCAATTTCTGTACATCAGCAAAGTTTTTTCTGTGTGGTAATTTTAACTTTTTGAGGCCTAATTTCAGTTCCGGAAATGATCCACCCCAGATATTCCAAGGGCTTCACGCTGCTCTCTGTCTGGTGCAATTACCAGTCCTGCTTTCGCTAATTCTGATTGTAGCAGGTAGAGCAGACAGTCCTTGTTTAAATCTTTGCCCGCAATTAGGATATCATCCATATAGTGATAGATAACACGTTTTTGCAGTTTTTATCAGATCGGTTGCAATACTCAGGCAACATACAGTTGACAGATAACAGGAGAATTTTTCATACCTTGAAGTAAAACAACCCATTCATATCTCTTAGCAGGCTCTCCTTTGTTAATTGCTGGGACAGAGAAAGCAAATTTTTCACAATCGCTTGGGTGTAGAGGAATTGTGAAAAACAGTCTTTTAAATCAATTACTATTAAATCCCAACCCTGAGGTATCATTAAAGGGCTAGGCAAGCTAGGTTGCAAAGCAATGACATTCAATTGTCTTGTGTCCAAATTTGTCATATGTAATACATTTATCTGCAAAACCAGTAACACTACCGGGGAGGGGGGCGGCTGCTGGACTAATTTTCTTTACAGTACCCTGTTTCTTTTTAAAATGTCCCGTCTGTCCACAATTATAACATCTCATACCTTTAGCACCCCACGATCGCCCTAACCTGATTGTAGAAGGGGTTTAACAGCAGTGGCAAAGGCAGTAGCCTTGTATCCAGCCTTTTCCTCTGCAGTGCTCACTTTAAATCATATCTGAAGGTGGGGAGTAAGCAACATTGAGCTATCATACAGATATCATATGGTGCTAGGATATATGCAGAAAAAATACGTGCGATAATTGCCTGAGTATACGATGATTTTAACCCGTAGGATGTTACCGGTTGACGCTCCTCCTTTACTACCTTTAAATCCAATGCCTCCCACTCCTTTCCCCCCTGTGGAGTGTTAAACACCAGGAATGCCGAGGGACTCATAGCCGAAAATTCCCCCATAACAATTGCATCTTTGATCATCCCACGCCAACACTTAGCAGGGTTATTACTGTAATCCCCTACCCCGTGCCCAACACCCCCCTCCCACTCCCCTTTCTTTACTACTGGATTGTAGGAGGGTGGGGCAGAGGGTTCGGAGGTTTCTTTTGTCTCCAATACTTTAATTTCTTCAGCAGCTGTCGCAGGTGACCATCACTGAGGCTGGTTCGCATCTGCCGATGAGCCGAACTGTCTGAACCGTCTGAGTCTGAGTTGGGATCAGGAAGGGGAGGGTACAAGTCCGGTTCTGCCGGAGACTCTGGGTCTGGTTCCAGTTCTGATTCGGGGTCTTCTTCCTCTAGGTCGAAGGTGACCGCGTTTGCACTTTCTACTTGTACTTTCGGATGCGAGCGCTGTTTCACTTTATCTTCCCCCTTATGCCGAGGAGGCTTCTGCGGTGCCGTGCCAGGCACAACGGGGGGGGCAAATACCATAGACGTAGCACTCTTCTCTACCTCTGACTGACTTTGTGAAGGAGCAGTGGCCAGGAATACAGATGCCACTGCTGCCTGTTCCGATTTCATTTCCTTTAAAGTCTCAATTATCAATCTCCATAACATAGAATACTTCAGGGTTTCCTTTGTCCCTTTACTAATCTCATGGTGTTAGTGCTGAGGTTCACTGGGGTAATTGAACTGAACAAGCAAGATTGCTTCCTTGAAAGTGCCTGCTGTGCTGTGGAAATGGCCAGTGGCTGCTCCTCACCACCGTGCCTGGTGGAGCAGCTCAGAGGCTGCTTGCTGTATGGCTCAGCATTTCAGACCCGTCCCTTCATGAAGGCAGCTTCCCTCTAAAACTTCTCTCTGGTTTTGCCTTTCAGGTTGTCTCATCTCCAGCACTAACCAGCAACACCACCTGCAATGGAGAGCGCAGAGAGGCGAGAAAGGAAAATATTGCTCTATGGGGAAACATCAGCTGATGATGTCAGGTGAGTCCTGTCTCACAATGTGGCACAGACAGTATTGGGTAAGGCACGGGACCTTCCAGCTCAAGGGGTGTGATGTTTCTCCTCATCAGAAAAGGGGTGGGGGACTCCAACAGCTGATTAATCAAATATATATGTGCAGTAAATCTGTTTAATCAAAGTGTTCCAGCAGGGATGGGAAGGAGCAATCTGGCTAAAGCTGGCAGCAAGCTGTTGGTGTTTTTTTAGTCTCTACTATCACTTGCCTTCAGAAATGCTTTGACCATTTGGCAGCTGTGTTTGTGCCTTTTTGGCCAAGGCGAGCCAGTTTTCCATGGTTTGCTGGGCAGACTCATGTGATGGCAGGTTCTTGGTTTGAAAGATGACCCTAGAGGTGAACTATGCTCCAGCGAGCTGCCCCTCTTGCCTTTGCAGAATTCCCACTGGTTTAGGCGAGACTGTTGTCTTGGAGGTTAGTTTAAACAGCAAATTCACACACATATGCTTTGAAAGTTGAGGCGTCAGACTTGGGAAGAGTGAGCAGGATGCTTCCCAGAATACCTAGATGTTTTGTGCTGGTTGACTTCTCTTTGACTTGAGACAGTTTTCATGGTGCTTGGCTGCATGGCCACCGGGGGATCTGGAGTGTCTGTCTCTTCCAGCTATCTGTAGCAGATTAGTCAGAAAACCTGGTCAGTGTTGCTTCCAAAGTCGACTTGTCTTAGGTTTTAAACAGTGTGGGACTCTTGGGGAAGTCTTGGAAACTAAACTGTCATCTTTTATGTATTTAGTTTCACAGCATCTTCTGACTTGAGCAAAATCACGTTTGAGCCGCCATCCGCCTGAACAGGGGTTCAGAGGTACCAGCAGTGTTTCTCTGCTCAGGTTCCCTGCCTCTCCAGCTGCCCTGATGCAGACTTGTAAGGTTAGATGGCTCAGGAATGCTCTCTCCCTGTGGATTTAAGTGATAGCTGAGGGTTTAAGTTCGTGCCTAAGCTGAGCCTTCCTCCATTCTTGGGACCTGGGAAGCTCCAGCATCCTGGCAGTGCCCCGTCGCGGTCACCATCTCCTGGAAGGGCAGGCAGCCCACCTACAAAGCTCCAGAGCTCTGCTTTGTGTCCTCTGAATGCCTTGTCCTGAGAAAGCATTGGCTGCCGCCGTGTCTTGTTCATCGACCTCCTGCCATGAAGGGTCTACATTGCCCCTGTGGTGGGCATTTGCTGTTGGTCTGGCACGGATGAGCCTTCCCAGCACACACGCAGAGCTGAAGCCTTCCACAGGTACCCTGAGAGACCCTTTGCCTGCAGGGACAGCCTCTGGCAGCACCGGCACCACATCCCACACTGGACACCCTGCCCAGGAGATCAGACAGAGCTTCAGGAGCTCCGGCAGCAGGTGGGGGAGGCCGCGCCGTTGTCCGAGCACGGGGGGAGCTGCCCTTGGTGATATAAGGAAAGCAAGTGCCTGGAAAACATAGGGTTAAAATACTTTTAAGTTAACTTAGGTCTAAGATAGAGAACAGTGTTTGGGTTGTAAGCCTGTGGTGTGATGACAGCATTTAGTAGTCTTGCTAACAAGAGTGAATTACTTCTTTCCATCCTTCTAATGAGTGAATTATTTCTTACCATCCTTCTAATTATCATTTAGATTGAAGACAGTGACTGCTGAACACCTGCCAGCTTAGGATATTCCTTGTCTGCTCATCCTGTTCTGCTTGCCATAAATTTTGTACGAAGGTCACACTGGTCTAAATCTTGGCCAGCAATCAGAAACTTACAGATACGCGGGTTTCAGATAATTTTGTGATTGCCGGGGCATCCCACTGTGCTAAAGGTGAAAAGTGCAGCGTGAGGAAGACCACTTACTGCACCGTGAAGACCCCTGCCCACGACCATCGGGGGGCACTGCGCAAGCACCACAAGGGAGGATACTTATCACAATGAGTTCCTAAAGTAATTGTAATATCCCCACCGAACTCTCGGGAACCTAATCAATATGCATGTTTGTGTGTAATACATATCTGCTTGCTTAACCCCTCAGTGTGCAAGTTAGGAGGAGGGGTCCTCCTTTCAACCTGCACCCTAAGAATCACACCTGCTTTATAACTCTCTTTGAGTTTTAGAGTCTGATTCCATGCTTCAGTTTTCCACCCCAGATGGGACAATCTCTGTCCGGCTGCGGGACCTGCTGAGGATGGGACTCTTCTGGGCGCCCCCGAGATTTCTTGGCAGGGGACTCTCCCACTCACTCAGATCACCGCAGGGGCAGACAAGAACCATCACTAGTGAATCATCAGGTATGTATGATCCAGGTTAAGGGCATACTTGTAAGTCATGAGGAGACATTCTACGCGAGGTGAAGAGCGCAAGTGCTCGCCCCAAGGTTTTGATGTATCAATACACAGGTGGTAGGTAAAGGCATATACCTGGCTGCTGGTATACACCCACAAGAACCAGGGGGCATCTTGTGGTTTGGGTCCTATAAGACACAGGGAGTGTCTTGTGGAATTGGTTTTGGGTCTTACTGGTATTTGACTTATGTTGTGGCTTGTTACAGTAATGATTTTCATCTTGTGATCTTGGTATTGGCGGCAGGATGTTACAACTGTGTTATTAATTGTTGTTTGTTTGCTTGAATTTTAGTCTCTGTCTCAAGAGTTGTAACTGTGTGGAGTGTGCCTGTGGAATCGTGTGTGTGTGTGTGTGTGTGTGTGAATGCGGGATTGATAATGGAAAATCATCAGAGTGGAGATATCTTGAAAAAGAGTCCTTTAGGGTGCATTTTGGCACACTGGAAAGAACTGGGAGGATTTCCTGGGGACTCAGTAAACAAAACGGTAAAATATTGTAACCAGTGGTGGCCTTTGTATACTTTGGAAGATCAGGAGAAATGGCCTAAAAATGGAACTCTGAACTACAATACATTGTTACAATTAATGTTGTTTTGAGGCGGCAAGGAGAATGGGATGAAGTGATGTATGCAGATATGTTTTTCACTTCAAGAAACCACCCGGCATGACAGACTGAATGCAAAATTAATATAGCTCCGCCAGATTCCTTAATTTTGGCTTTAGAAAAGGACAGAGAAAACCAGAAAGCCAAGTTGGAGAGATGCTGTTCAGCCTGGGATATTGGGGGAATGAGGTTTAAAGTTAAGAAAAACCTAGAGTAATCAGGAAGATAGGTTGGAAAATTCTGTATCACAGGTACCTCCGAGAGGAGCACCCACTGCATCTGTCTATCAGATATTGATCAGGAGGAAGAGATTGCTGTCACTGGCAACAAGCAGCAGATCCACATTCCGAGTTAAGAAAGGGTTAAAGCGGAAATGCTGTTGCCGAGGCAGGCATCTGGAGTCGCTGAGGAAAAAGAAAGGGAAAACCAAGGGGGAAAGGAGGGGAGCTCGAGCAGCTCCTGGGTCTGAGCGTGGGAGGAGGGATGTCGGGTGGAGATGGGGGAGTGGGCTCCTCTTCTGTGGAACCGGGTCGGTGTGCGTGCTATGGGGAGTTTGGACGCTGGAAGTGAGACTGAACGGGGGCAGGGGCAGTGCCATGGGGTGGCTGAATTGGAACGGGAATGACAGGGACCTGGGGAATCTACCCTAGCAGATCCACCGGTTAAATTAAATGCCAGGGACTAGAGGAAATGAAGTGGAATTTTTAAGTGGATACAGGAGCAACTTTTTCGACGTTAAATCAGAGGAAAAGAATTTGTTACAGATGTGAGAGCTACTGGCCACCAAGGAAAAGAGAAAAAAGAGGAAAATAAAAAAACAACCAAAACCACGAGGCTTTCTTTCTGAAACTTTTAAAGTACAATTTGGGAAAACAAATAGGAATGCAGGAATTTTTATGCATGCCAAATTCTCCAAAATCTTTATTAGGGCGAGATGCAACATTTAAAGAAGGCAAAATGGAATTTAGAGTTAAAAACAATCAATTAATTGCAGTTTTGAGAGAAAAACAAACAGGAGGACCTCCCCAAAATAGGAGAAAACTTTAATCAGGTATACCTGGGAGTATGGGCATCTGAAGTTCCAGGTAAGGCAAAAAATGCTTTGCCTGTTAAAGTGGAAATAAGTGGGGGAGGGGGGCTGCCCAATTATAATAGAACAATATACCTTAAAATTAGAAGATCAAATTGAATCAAAAGATCATTGATAAAACTTAAAATATAGATTATTAATTGAATGTGAATTGGAATATAATACTCCTATCTGGACAGTAAAGAAATGTGGCGGGAAAAGTTCAGATTGGCTGAGGCTCTCAGAGAAATCAACAAAATTGCAGAGGATATTTGTCCAGTAGTAGCTAATTCATATGACTGATTGACTAAATTGAATAATGATCAGAAATGGTGGGCTGTCTTGGATTTAAAGGACGCTTTCTTTTGCTTACCATTGGCCAATTATTATGGTGTTCTGGTAAGACCACTCTATGAACTGTTGAAAGGAAACCCTCCCTCTTTGGAGTGGACTGATTCAGCAGAGGGGGCTTTTAGAAATTCAAAACCAGAGCTAATGAGATCTCCAGCTCTGGGACTTGCAGATGTAAATGAACCCGTTTGGCTGTATTCTCATGAAAAACAAATAGTAGCATTGGGGGTCCTTGCTCAGAAACTAGGACCCTACAAAAAGGCAGTGGCATATTTTTTCAAAACAGCTGGATGAAGCGAGCAAAGGATGGCCCGGATGCCTAAGAGCTGTGGCGGCAGTTCTCATGAATACTGAAGAGGCTCGCATATTCAGCTTGGGAAATAAGATTATTGTACTAGTGTCCCATGTTGTATCAGCAGTTCCTGGAACAGAAAGGAGCCCACTGGTTATCTCCTTCACGTTTTTTAAAATACCAGGCCACCCTTATGGAACACAAAGATATAGAAATTGTGGTCACTACTGCTGTGAATCCAGCATCCTTTTTGCAGGAACAACCAACAGAACCACTAATACATGACTGCTTGGACACTGTAGAGACTATATTCGAGACGACCAGATTTGGTTCTTGGTTTACTGATGGTAGTAGACAAATGAAAAATGGTGAACGAAAAGCAGGATATGCCATTACCACCACTTCACAGGTAAAAGAAGCTAAAACCTTCACACACCAACACCTCTGCCAAAAAGGCAGAAATAATAGCATTAATGAGAGCCCTGGAATTGGCTAAGGATAAAAGGATAAGTATTTGGACTGGTTCTAAATATGCATTTGGTGTGGTCCATGCACATGGTGCTATCTGGAAAGAATGAGGACTTTTGAACATACAAGGGAAACAGACTAAACATGCTACAGAAACTGCTGTTCAGCTACCTGAGGAAGTAGCTATTATGTATTGTAGAGGGCATCAACAAGGTGACCCTAATCAGAAAATTGGAAATAATTTGGCCGATTTTGAAGCCAAACGAGCAGCTGAACAATCTAAAATCATGTCCTTAACCCCTGACGGCAAACTAACAATTGAGAAATCTGAACCTAGATATTCAAAAGAGGATAAAAAGTTGATTGAAGATCTGAAAAGGCAGGAAAACAAAGAAGGTTGGGTTCAGATACCTGGTGGGCAAATTGTAAATCCCTATAATCAACTCTGGAAGCGAGTTCAGGGGAAACATAATAAAACTCATTAGGTGAAAATAGAAATCAAATTGGGACAACAGGGAGAGGAAGGTGTCCGGGACAGCAGTGGCAAATAGATTTTTCTGAATTACTGACAAAAGGGGGTTAGCGATATTTGTTGGTGTTAACGGATACTTTTTCATGCTGGCCAGAAGCATTAAACAAGATAATGCCTCATTTTGGAGTACCAGCAGCAATTTCTTCTGATTGAGGCTCGCACTTCAGTGCAAAATCATTCCAAAAACCAGATGTCTCTAGACAGGTTATTGGCTTCACAAGGAGGGGTTTTTTCCACAATCAATGATTCTTATATAGAACAAAGTGGCAGAATTGAAACAGATCTGGAGGAAATTTGGAAGCAAACTGCAATATTTCATGACATGATCAAGGATGACACCTCTTGGGGTTTTGAAGAATCACAGAATCACAGAATCCCAAGGGTTGGAAGGGACCTCAAAAGATCATCTAGTCCAACCCCCCTGCATCAGCAGGGTGACCTAGAGTACATCACACAGGAACTTGCCCAGGTGATCCTTGAATATCTCCAACGTAGGAGACTCCACAACCCCCCTGGGCAACCTGTTCCTGTGCTGTCACTTTCACAGTAAAGACGTTTTTCCTGATGTTCACATGGAACCTCCTATGCTCCAGTTTACACCCATTGCCCCTTCTCCTGTCACTGGACATCACTGAAAAAAACCTAGTTCTGTCATCCTGACACTCACCCTTTACATATTTTTAAACATTGATGAGGTCACCCCTTGTCTCCTCCAAGCTAAAGAGACCCAGCTCCCTCAGCCTCTCCTCATAAGGGAGATGTTCCACTCCCTTAATTGTCTTCGCGGCTTTGCGCTCGACTCTTTCAAGCAATTCCCTGTCCTTCTTGAACTGAGGGGCCCAGAACTGGACACAATATTCCAGATGCGGCCTAACCAAGGCAGAATAGAGGGGGAGGAGAACCTCTCTTGATCTACAAACCACACCCTTTCTAATACACCCTGGGATGCCATTGGCCTTCTTGGCCACAATGGCACATTGCTGGCTCATGGTCATCCTCCTATCCACCAGGACCCCCAGGTCCCTTTCCCCTTCACTACTTTCCAGCAGGTCAACCCCCAACCTGTACTGGTACATGGGGTTGTTCTTCCCCAGCTGCAAGACTCTACACTTGCCCTTGTTGAATTTCATCAAGTTTCTCCCTGCCCAACTCTCCAGCCTGTCCAGGTCTCGCTGAATGGCAGCACAGCCTTCTGGTGTGTCAGCCGCTCTTCCCAGTTTAGTGTCATCAGTGAATTTGCTGAGGGTACACTCAGTTCCTTCATCCAAGTCGCTGATGAAAATATTAAACAGCACTGGTCCCAGCATCAACCCCTGAGGTACTCCACTAGTCACAGACCTCCAGCTAGATTCTGCCCCATTGACCACAACTCTCTGCCTTCTTCCTTTCAACCAGTTCTTGATCCACCTCACTACCTGATCATCAAGCCCACACTTCCTTAGCTTATCTGTGAGGATGCTGTGGGAGACAGTATCAAATGCTTTACTGAAATCAAGGAAAATCACATCTACCGCTCTACCATCATCCATCCACCTAGTTACTTCCTCATAGAAGGCTATAAGGTTGGTAAAACATGACTTCCCCTTGGTAAAACCACATTGGCTGCTCTTAATGACCCCCTCATCCTTGATATGTCTAGAGATGGTGTCAAGAATAAGTTGTTCCATCACCTTTCCAGGGATGGAGGTAAGGCTGACCGGTCTATAATTACCCGGGTCCTCCTTCTTGCCCTTCTTATAGACTGGTGTGACATTTGCCATCCTCCAATCCTCAGGCACCTCTCCTGTTTCCCACGACTTACCAAAGATGATGGAGAGTGGCCTAGCAATGACCTCCACCAGCTCCCTCAGCACCCGTGGGTGTATTCCATCCAGACCCATCGATTTATAGATGTCCAGATTGCTTAACTGATCCCTAATCCAATCCTCATCTACCAAAGCAAACTCCTCCTTTGTCCTGACTCCTTCTGGGGCTACAGGAATCTTGGGCCCCCAGGGAGAGTCTGCAGGAGTAAAGAGAGAGGCAAAGAAGGCATTCAGCACCTCTGCCTTCTTTAAATCCTCTGTCTCCAGGGCACCCACCTCGTTCAACAGTGGGCCTATATTGCCTCTTGTGTTAGTTTTATCCGCTGTGTATTTGAAAAAGCCCTTTCTATTGTCCTTAACCCGACTTGCAAGATTAAGTTCCAAGGAGGCCTTAGCTGTCCTAATTGCCTCCCTACATCCTCTAACAACTGTTCTATATTCCTCCCAAGTGGCCAGCCCCTCCTTCCATAATCCATACATTCTCTTTTGCCACATGAGTTTGCCCAGCAATTCCTTGTTTAACCATGCTGGTCTCCTGGCTCCCTTACTTGATTTCCTACCCATTGGGACACTCTGATCCTGAGCTTGGAAGAAGTGGTCCTTAAATGCTGACCAACTATCTTGAGCCCCTTTACCACCTAATACCCTTTCCCATGAAATTTTCCTTAGCAATTGATTGAAGAGGCCAAAGTTGGCCCTTTGGAAATCCAGAATTGTGGCCTTGCCAGGTATTCTGTTCCTCCCACACAGGATCCTAAACTCCACCATCTCATGGTCACTGCAGCCAAGGCTGCCATTGACCATCACCACGTTAACCAGACCCTCCTTGTTGGTGAGTACTAGATCCAGCAGCGCTCCTCTCCTAGTTGGTTTGTCCACCATTTGCATTAAGAAATTATCATCAATGCACTGGAGGAACCTCCTAGACTGTGAATGATTGATTGACTGTGTAAGTCTTCCAGCAAATACTGGGGTAGTTAAAATCCCCCATGAGGACCAAGGCATGTAGTCGTGAGGCTGCTTTCAGTTGCCTGTAGAAAGCCTCATCAACTCCGTCCTGATCAGGAGGTCTATAATAGACCCCCACACCTGTACCAGCCAGTCCCTTAATTCGTACCCACAGACTTTCCACTTGCTCCTCATCTGCCCCTGAACAGAACTCAATACATTCTAGTCACTCTCTCACACAAAAAGCAACTCCACCACCTCACTTTGCTGACCTATCTTTCCTGAAAAGGACATAGCCATCCATGACCACATTCCAGTCATGTGAGCTGTCCCACCATGTCTCTGTAATTACCACCAGATCGTAACCTTTAGACTGCACACAGACTCCTAATTCCTCCTGTTTATTCCCAGTCCTGCTTGCATTGGTGTATAAGCATTTCAGGGAGTGAGCAGAGCATGCTAGTGGCACCCCTGGGAGGCGGGAGGCCTTCTGGTATTCATTAATACTACAACAATGCCCCACTAGTTCAAAAGCAGCTACAACCCCCTCGCACTTCAAGTCTAACCTAAAGCTCTCTAAGTGAGCTCTTGTTAACTCTCGCCCTGACACCCTTTTTCCCCTGCGGGATAGGATCTAAACAATTATCCTTTCCCTCAAATGAAGCAATAGATTGCGAGTCCTCCCTAGTTCGCCATCCTTCAAGCCCTAGCATGTTTCTCTTGGGCTTGTCCCCAGCAGGCCCAGTTATCTCCCCTTCCCCCTTCATATCTAGTTTAAAGCCCTGTCAATGAGCCCTACTAACTCCTCCCCCAAAAACCTTTTCCCCATCTGGGACTGGTGTATCCCACCCGCCACCAGCAAACCAGGTGTCGGACACTCTATGTCGTAGCGATGCGGAGGAAACACAGCACAATCAATATGATTGAAAGAAGTGATCCGCTTATTCTGCTTAAGCCTAACGTATATATAGAGCTAGATCTACACACACACATTCTTGGGAAACTCCTGTGGTTACATCCCTTTTTCTAGCATCCTTGTTCCGCCCTTCAGGATACTCGTTAACTACAAGGTCAGCTTATCCTTTTGCACAGCTGGTGTTTTACCAAGCTGGGTTTCTTTCTGACTTTCACAAAACTGGTCCCTGGCCAAGCTCAGCCATGGGAACGTAACCCTTGCCTGCTAACCACGCTTCCACAATTCCCCCTTTTTCTTTTTCAAGCATATTTGTTACAATTTTCATAAGGCTTTGCTGAATACGTTGAATAATGCAAGGCAAACAAATCAAGATAAACAAAAGCAAGATACATACAGGCAAAAAGTGGCTTAAAATACTGCTTAACCATGATCCTAGTCCCAGTGACTTTAACCAAGAGGTGAGGTCCCAAGAGTCACCTTCTTTTAATTAGTGCAAGTTGTCTTTGAGTTGTTGCAGCTCCTTGTGTATAGAGCTACTATGGTCTGAGAGATTCATGCAACATGTATGCTCTCTG
The DNA here is from genome assembly GCF_033783945.1 of Neopsephotus bourkii. Lineage (NCBI taxonomy): Eukaryota > Metazoa > Chordata > Aves > Psittaciformes > Psittacidae > Neopsephotus > Neopsephotus bourkii. The sequence continues at coordinate 1,200,940 of NW_026902244.1, read as the reverse complement.
GTAACAGGGGAAGCCATCCTTCACTTCAAGGTCTGGCATGACATGTGTCCCCACCGCTCCATGCCTGCTGGGTTGCAGCCAGCAGTGGAGCTAAAGGTTCTTCTCCGTGGCAAACACAGAGGCCAACCCAGTCTTGCCCTTGATTGTGGTAGCAGGCATTTGCTCAACCTCAGTCCTTGCACCTTGTTGTCAATGCAGTTTCACCTGCTTCATCCAATAACAAGCTGTTATTATGGCAAGGCACACACACAGATTTACATTAGCAGAGTAACTATTACAGGGTGCAGCAGCATGTTGAAGATGCTGATGCCAGCAAGGGACTAGCCAAAGAAATTTCAACACACACACACACACACACACACACACACACACACACACACATATATATATGGGATCCCACAAGCACAGTCCACACAACTACAATATTTGAAGCACAAAATCCAGACAATCATTACTTCCACTACACAATCCTACATACAGAACGTGGCACAAGGACCCTGTGGAGACTGACAAGAAAACCAGCTCCGAGAAACATCATTGCAGTGCGAGGTGGCAGGCTTAACCTTAGCAGGTGTCCCCGCAGAGGCTCTGCCTCCCCCTACATTGCATGAGGCTTGGGCTTTTATACTGACCAAAACGCACACTCATTCCGACACAGGTGGCCAGCCTATGTTGGAAGAAGTAGCCAGCACTATTTATAAAGGTCTCCAAAGGTCGATAGAAACCTGGACATACTTACTTTTACCAGCTTCTAGTACATGAGTATCACAGAGAGAATGTATTAAGTGAGTTGTATAGGGGGTCATAAGTCCACAGTCCATCACAGACCTTTCCACTGCAGGTCTTGATGCAGAACTTTAGCGTAAAAAAGGTTGCTCCCTTCACCTTAAGAAGGACTGAAAACATCCATAAAACGGATGTCCTAAGATCAAATTTCAGTTCATTCAGTCATTGACAAGGGGGTGTCCTGGGGCAGTGCTGACTCTTTCCAGTGTTTCACCCATCGAGCTGGCACCCACCGCAGACCAGAATCTGTAATTACGAATATGCATAATAAAATATGTACATTTACGAGTATTCACAAGATGTAATAAGGTTTTTAACAAGATCCACAACCTGTGATTAGTGACTTCTTGTAAAATTGCCCTTTCTATACGTTGAACAATGTTTACAACTTACAAAGAATCGCAGACAATAGTAAGAGGGGTGTCAGGCCATCGTTGAAATACTGCCATAACAGCACTTAGCTCTAGTGTTTGTAGCAAATTGGAAAAATGACCAAATATCTTCTGCTCTTTCCAACCATCGTCTGTCAAACATATCTGGCTGTGTGATTGATTTTGCTTGCATCTGTAAAGACAGTTAATGCTACAACAGGTTTACTAGGATAAAAGGTAACATCTTCAAACTGATTATTCTTTAGCATTGTAAACATATTATGAGGTGGAAAATGTATATTAAGAGGACCAACAAAACCTATCAGAGCAAACTGAACAGCAGAGCTAGATTGCTGTGCCCAGTCTAACCATACCCTGGTAAGTGGCAAACAAATTTGTGATGGATCACAGCCCATAATTTTCTGACAACGTGAACAACCTCGTATAATCAAAAGAGCAAATACTTCTAACCAAGTAGTTACAGTAGTCGCTACTCTCTGTCTGGTGCAATTACCAGTCCTGCTTTCGCTAATTCTGATTGTAGCAGGTAGAGCAGACAGTCCTTGTTTAAATCTTTGCCAGCAATTGGGATATCATCCATATAGTGATAGATAACACGTTTTTGCAGATTTTATCGGATCGGTTGCAATACTCGGGCAACATACAGTTGACAGATAACAGGAGAATTTTTCATACCTTGAAGTAAAACAACCCATTCATATCTCTTAGCAGGCTCTCCTTTGTTAATTGCTGGGACAGAGAAAGCAAATTTTTCACAATCGCTTGGGTGTAGAGGAATTGTGAAAAAAGTCTTTTAAATCAATTACTATTAAATCCCAACCCTGAGGTATCATTAAGGGGCTAGGCAAGCTAGGTTGCACAGCAATGACATTCAATTGTCTTGTGTCCAAATTTGTCATATCTAATACATTTATCTGCAAAACCAGTAACACTGCCGGGGAGGGGGGCGGCTGCTGGACTAATTTTCTTTACAGTACACTGTTTCTTTTTAAAATGTCCCGTCTGTCCACAATTATAACATCTCATACCCTTAGCACCCCACGATCGCCCTAACCTGATTGTAGAAGGGGTTTAACAGCAGTGGCAAAGGCAGTAGCCTTGTATCCAGCCTTTTCCTCTGCTGTGCTCACTTTAAATCATATCTGAAGGTGGGGAGTAAGCAACAGTTGAGCTATCATACAGATATCACATGGTGCTAGGATATATGCAGAAAAAATACTTGCGATAACTGCCTGAGTATACGATGATTTTAACCCATAGGATGTTACCGTCTGACGGGCCTCCTTTACTGCCTTTAAATCCAATGCCTCCCACTTCTTTCCCCCCTGTGGAGTGTTAAACACCAGGAATGCCGAGGGACTCATAGCCAAAAATTCCCCCATAACAATTGCATCTTTGATCATCCCACGCCAACACTTAGCAGGGTTATTACTGTAATCCCCTACCCCATGCCCAACACCCCCCTCCCACTCCCCTTTCTTTACTACTGGATTGTAGGAGGGTGGGGCAGAGGGTTTGGAGGTTTCTTTTGTCTCCAATACTTTAATTTCTCAGCAGCTGTCGCAGGTCACCATCACTGAGGCTGGTTCGCATCTGCCGATGAGCCGAACTGTCTGAACCGTCTGAGTCTGAGTTGGGATCAGGAAGGGGAGGGTACAAGTCCGGTTCTGCCGGAGACTCTGAGTGTGGTTCCAGTTCCGATTCGGGGTCTTCTTCCTCTAGGTCGAAGGTGACCATGTTTGCACTTTCTACTTGTACTTTCGGACGCAAGCACTGTTTCACTTTATCTTCCCCCTTATGCTGAGGAGGCTTCTGTGGTGCATAAGCGAGAAGGGTGATAAACTCTTTCCCTAAGTCTATTTCTTTCCCTATACCTCGCTTCTCTAAGAAGCATTTAAATAAATCATAGGCTGTCTTTCCATATCCATTTTTATATTTTTCACAAGTTATATAGCTTTTTATATTCTTCACAAGTTACACAGCTTTACACAGCTTTTTATATTCCTACACAGCTTTTTATATTCTTCACGAGTTACACAGCTGTGGCGCCAATGCCGCTTACCCCGCAGACAGCTAAATTAGCGGGCGGCGAAGGCAGAGGCTCCTCTACCGGTGAACCAGCTCCTCTCCTCCAGGTCCTCGAGGCGACTCGGTACTCTTGTCCAGCAAGATCGGTGCCTTTGACCCTCCGGACGCTGCTTTTCCGGTGCTTCCCTGCTCCACTCGTGTGAACCCCAGCCTCTACGGGTACCTGGGTTCCTTTGCCTTGCCTTGGTCTAAGTCCCTTGTTCGGGCACCAATTTGTCAGAGACTCTATGTCGTCGCGATGCGGAAGGAACACAGCACAATCAATATGATTGATAGAAGTGATCTGTTTATTCTGCTTACGCCTAGGGTATATATAGAGCTAGACTGCTACACACACACATTCCTGGGAAACTCCTGTGGTTACATCTTTTTCTAGCATCCTTGTTCCCCCCTTCAGGATACTCTTTAACTACAAGGTCAGCTTATCCTTTTGCACAGCTGATGTTTTACCAAGCTGGGTTTCTTACTGACTTTTACAAAACTGGTCCCTGGCCAAGTTCAGCCATGGGAATGTAACCCTTACCTGCTACCCATGCTTCCACATCCCACCCGCCACCAGGAAACAAGGTGTCTCATCTAGCAGCCCATGATTGAAAAAGCCACAACCCTGCCTTTGGTACCAGTAATGTAGCCATACATTAATCTGCAGACTCTTTCTATTTATCTCTTCACCCTTGCTTGTAACAGGTATGGAGGAAAACACCACTTGCGCTTCAGAACCTCTAACCAGCTGTCCCAGGGCCCTGAAGTCTCTTCTCCATTGCCCTTGCCCTCCTTGTAATAACTTCATCACTGCCAACCTGAAAAAACAGCGGTGGATAGTAGTCAGAGGGCTGCACCAGATCAGAGAGTTTCCTTTTAACATCTCTAATCTGAGCCCCAGGCAGGCTGCACACTTCCCTGTGGGATGGATCTGGTTGACAAATGGGCCCTTCTGTTCCCCTCAGAAGGGTGTCACCCACCACAATTACTCTTATTTTCTTCTTGGTTGAAGAAGTTCTAAGGCATGAGGGTGAGTGACAAGCCCTAGGTGACTCACTAGATAGATCTAGCCCTCCATCTCCATTTACCTGGCCCAAGACCTCATACCCATTATTCAAGGGCAACTGGGAGGCAGGAAGGGATTGCAAGGGTTTTTGCTTACCTCCCCGAGGAGAAATATGGAAAAAGTTAACTTCATGGTTACCTAATCTCTCCTGTTTGAGGCAACTGGTTGCAGAAATATTAATACTAATTGTTTTAACACTGATTACTTGTGACATGATACATAGCAAAGGAATTTGCAAAGGTAAAAGAAAAGGGGGACTGGATATAAGGAAAGCAAGTGCCTGGAAAACATAGGGTTAAAATACTTTTAGCTTAGGTCTAAGATAGAGAACAATGTTTGGGTTGTCAGTCTGTGGTGTGATAACAGAATTTAGTAGTCTTAATAACAAGAGTGAATTGTTTCCTTTCATCCCTGTAATGAGTGAATTATTTCTTACCATCCTTCTAAGTATCAGTTTGGATACAGTGACTCCGGAACATCTGCTAGCTTGAGAGGCAATAAATTTTGCACGAAAGTCACACATAACGACACCTCTGATTTGCAAAAGCCAATACATTTATGTGTTTATCACAATAAACCACCTGTGAGACAGGAACCACCACAAGAGGAAAGTGGGGATTGCCAATCAGACACCCCTCCAGGCAGTCCAGTATCCTCTCATACCCGAGGAAGGCAAGGGCAGGAAATATTGCAAGCAGAACAGGATGGGCAGACAAGGAGTATCCTAAGCTAGCAGATGTTCGGGAGTCACTGTCCCCAGACTAACTGGTAACTAGAAGGATGGTAAGAAATAGTTCACTCACGTTAGTAAGACTACTAAATTCTGTTATGACACCACAGACTTACACCGCAAACATTGTTCTCCATCTTAGACCTAAGTTAAGCTAAAAGTATTTTAACCCTATGTTTTCCAGGCACTCGCTTTCCTTATATCCCTCGGTACCGACAGGCCCGCGGGGGGAGCCTCGCCGTAGGACGGCACCATCGCCACCGGCAGCCCAGCGCCGTCACCTTCCTCCGGCCTTGGAGGCGAAGGCAGCGCCCGCCGTTGGTCGCTGCCGTCACGGGGCAGCGCCCCCTGGTGCGCCGGTCCAGCCGCTGAGGGCGGGCCTGGCCGGGCCGCAGGGAGCGGGGCCTGACCCGGTAGGGCTTGGCCCGGAAGCCCGCCCACCGCGGCCGCGTGAGCTTCCCTGGCAGGGGGTGCTGCGGGCCCTTTGCTCTCCTCTGCACGCCTCGTGGAGCCGGGGTGCCTGCTCGGCGCGGAGCCGCTAGCTCCCGAGCCGCGCCGCTGGTAGCGGTCGGTGAAAGGCCAGCTCGCCTGACCCTCTTCGTTTCTTTCCCCGGAGCAGGCCCCCGGAGCGGAGCCGGAGATGCTCATGCACATGGATCAGAAGGAGGAACTGCGGTTGTCCCGTCCCCGCTCCTGCGAAGGGAAGAGTGCTCTGAGCGGCACCTCAGGTAAGGGCCATGAGTGTGAACCCGTCATGAGAAAGAGTGCTGCGGGAGCACCAGCGCCCCCAGAATGTAGAAGGGCGGCGGTGCTGGGTTGGAGCAGGGCCTGTCCAGCTTCACCTGCTGCCTGTGACAACGGTATTCATAGCACCACAGGCCACCAGGCTGGGAGGGATCTCAAGGATCATCCAGTACAACTTTTCCAGGCAAAGCATGACCTGGACTGGATGTCCCAGTGCCCTGTCCAGCTGAGTCTTTAAAGCATCCAACAGTGGGGAGTGCACCTCTTCCCTGGGGAGATTATTGCAATGGCTGGGTGTTCTCACTGGGAAAAGTTTTCCTCTTGTGTCCAACCAGAATCTGCCCAGGAGTCACTTGTACCCCTCGTCTTTTCCATGGGACCCCTTGTGAAAAGGGAGCCTCCATCTTCTTCATAGCCACCCTTAAATACTGGACTGTGGTGATCAGGTCTCCCCTGAGCCTTCTGTTCTCTGGGCAGAACAAGCCCAGCTCTCTCGGCCTTTCCTCATACAGCAGGCACCAGGCCCAGCCCCTGATCAAGACCCAGAGAAGGGCAGACAAGCAGTGATGTGTCCCTGTATCCTTTCACAGGCCTGAGGCGTCTGTGGCTTCAGAAGCTCCTGAACTAGGCACATAACGTCTCAAGATCTCTCTTCTTGCCTTCTCAAGCTGCGCACATTGTAGCATCCATGGCAGCTTGCAGCAAGGAGTTCCCCAGCTTATTTAGGTGATTTATGAATTGCTGCCTCCTTTAGTTTGCTTTGAAAGTGCCTTTTACTGCTGGCAGGAGTTCTTAATTTAGAACAGATGGTGCAGGATAGATGCCAAACCACCCCACAGGCCACTTGTGTTTTTACAGTCCTCTGTGATACCCCTATCAGCTGTACCTTTTCCCAGCAGAATGGGCAGTTGACTCCTCTCCTATACAGGATCTGTTCTGTGCCTCTGATGGTTCCTGTCATGCCTCTGTCTTCCTCAGCTCTGTCAGAGTGTCTCTGACATGGGGGATCCGTCCTCCCCCTTGCACACAGTCAGAATGTGGGGTTTGAGCTGCGAGACAGAATTTCCTTCTCTTTTCTTCTCTGTTCTTTCCCCCCAGCACTCATTGATGCTTGACTGGCTGTGTTGTGTGCCTAGGCGCTGCAGTTTTCATCCAGCTGCTCAGACTCCAAGGTGCTATTCCTGAATGATATCAAGAACATCCTAGGCCCAGCCTGGTGTAAGTGCAAGCTGTAGAGGCTGTTCTCCTCTGAAGGTCTTTGTTTACCTGCAGTGACCGTCCCCTGTCACCTGGTTGGTCAGTATCTCAAGGCTCTGCCACAGTTCGTAGTCAGCCTGTGTGGTTTTAGCCCTGAGGAACACAAAATCGTCAGCAAATGTTTGCACCTCCCTTTTCCCTTCCTTACCACCCTGTCAGGTTCATTCATGCCAGAGCAGCTTAGCTTCTTTACCAGTTTTGGTGAAGGATGAATGTCTTTCGAGAATGCCTCTGGACCCCACATGTCCCTTTTCTCTGCTTACCTGGATCTTGCCTTGTAGCTATATCACTGGCAGTCTTGGGCATATCAGAGGTCTTGCCATCAACCTAAACTGGCAAGGGCTGAGGAAGAGCCACATTCTTCGTGTCTCTCTTGCATATTCACTTTTGCCAGTTCAGCCTTATGCTTCTAGTATTCCTCATCATTGTGAACTTGCTCTACTTTCACTTGAAATACTTCCAGTGGGGTCCTATCTTGGTTTTATCAAAGCCTTTACAGACAGCATGTCCTAGATGCCAGTGAAGGTACCTAGTAGCTGAGAAGTAACAGAAATGATTGTAGAAGTGCTAGAGCCATGACAATAATTGTAAAAAGAAGCTTGACACTCCTGATCTTCCCCCAAAAGTATAGAACACCATAGAAAACTTAATTGTCACAAACTTGTGAAGGCTTTTTCAAGGTCAGCACAAGGAATCAACAAAAGCCCTTTGTCTTGAACAGGCTTTCAGGTGACCTTGGGTCTGCGCAGGGAACATTCGTACCAGTAACGCTTCTGCAAGACTTTATGTACATAAGAGGGCAGGGATCTGTTCATTGCCTGTGTCCCAGGAGCAGTTCATAACTGTTCAGCTAGCGTTTATTTGACTTCTACCTACCTTCATCTTCTGCATGCATTGGATTTCCTCAGTGCATGATCTGGAACCAGCCATAGGGGATCTTCACTCACAATCTTGCACGTACAAAGGATTTGTTCTGCACCAGTGAAATCATAAAGTTAATTTGCTTCAGCTCTAAGACTGGCATAAGGCAGGCTTCAGGAGGCATCCGTGTCTCATGCCTTGTGTATCTTCTCTTTCTCTGCAGTACCAGCAGCACAAGAGCAGAGAGATACTGTTGCAACCCAAGTAATGTTCTGCTGAACATTGATGTTCTTTATGGCCTTCCTCTGAGTTCCAAGTTCAACTTCTAGTAACATCCTATGGAGACAAGCAGAGAGAGCTGGGTTTGTTCAGCCTGGAGAAGAGAAGGCTCTGGGGAGATCTTAGAGCAGCTTCCAGCACCTAAAGGGCCCAGCAGGAAATGTGGAGAGGGGTTATTCACAAGAGCAAGTAGGAACAGGAGAAGGCGGAATGGCTTTAAACTGACAGAGCGGAGATGTAGAAAAGGTGAAAGAAGTTATTCCCTGTGATGGTGCTGAGGCTCTGGCACAGGTTGCCCAGAGGAGCTGTGGCTGCCCCATCCCTGGCAGTGTTCAAGGCCAGGTTGGATGGGGCTTGCAGCAGCCTGGTCTTGTGCAAGGTGTCCCTGCATGTGGCAGGAGGCTGGAACTGGATGTGATCTGTAAGGCACATTCCAGGTAAAACCATTCTGTGGTTCTATGATTTTCAGGTACAACATCCTGGAAGAGCAAGCATCTTTCCCATATAAGCAGTAAACTTTTGCCTCTAATATGCCAGTGATTTCAGTAGATTCAGGTTCTGGTGAGGCATGCTGGGCAATTTACAGCATTTGCTCCTGTGAACACTCTGAAAAATCCACTGTGTAGTTTGGAGGAAATACCATGTCCTGAACGCAGGATATACCAGAATGTTTTATACTTAAAGTCAATCTGTCTGCTGAATTTTTGGCATTTGGCCCCTTGGGATTTGCCCTGTCAAAGCTTCCAGTCCTGCCTGTGACTTGTCTGGATTCTCATTTTATTGCAGGTGAAGATGAGATTGTGAGCATGAATGAAGACAATGCCAGTCAAGGCATCCCCAGGCCAGCGGAGCCCAAGGGTTTATGCTCAGGACTGTCTGAGGCGAACAGTTCCCAGGGTCCTGCACAGAACCCTGTTCTCCCACGCAGGTCAGAAAGGATTCAGAGATCTCTGGGGAAGAGGCAAAGCCGAGCAACAGTGTGTGGAAAACGCTTCAGGATGCTGCCGGATGTTATCCAGCAGAGAAACCCTTCCATGGGGAGACTGACGATAGATGGGGACTGCGGGAAGAGTTTCCAGGTGAGCTCCGACCTCATCCAGCATCAGAGAATCCACACTGTAGAAAAACCCTTCTCCTGCACCGAATGTGGGAAGAGTTTCCAGCACCGGTCACATCTCATACATCACCAGAGGATCCACACAGGGGAACGGCCCTACGAGTGCTCCGAGTGCGGGAAGAGCTTCAGAGAGAGCTCGAAGCTGATCCGGCACCAGGTAACCCACACTGGGGAGAAGCCCTACAAGTGTGCCGAGTGTGGGAAGAGCTTCTCTGGGAACCCACAGCTCCTCCAGCACCAGTGGGTGCACACTGGGGAGAAACCCTACGAATGCAGGACCTGCGGGAAGAGCTTCACTGTGAGCTCAAAGCTGATCCAGCACCAGGTAATCCACACCGAGGAGAATCCCTACAAGTGTGCTGAGTGCGGGAAGAGCTTCTGTGGGAACTCTCAGCTCATCCTGCACCAGCGGGTGCACACTGGGGAGAAACCGTACGAGTGCAGGACCTGCGGGAAGAGTTTCAGCGTGAGCTCAGCCCTGACACGACATCAGTGGGTCCACACCGCGGAGAAGCCCTACAAGTGTGCTGAGTGTGGCAAGAGCTTCCCCCAGAGCTCGAAGCTCATCCAGCACCAGCGGGTGCACACTGGGGAGAAACCCTATGAGTGCAGGACCTGCGGGAAGAGCTTCAGCTTGTCCATAGCCCTGACACGACACGAGCGGGTCCACACTGGGGAGAAACCCTACATGTGCAGGACCTGCGGGAAGAGCTTCAGCGTGAGCTCAAGCCTGACACGGCACCAGCTGGTCCACACCGGGGACAAACCCTATGAGTGCTCTGAGTGCGGGAAGAGCTTCAGTGTGAGCTCGACACTGATCCAGCACCAGGTAACCCACACTGGTGAGAAGCCCTACAAGTGTGCCGAGTGCGGGAAGAGATTCTGCGGGAACTCGCAGCTTGTCCGGCACCAGCGGGTGCACACTGGGGAGAAGCCTTACAAGTGTGCTGAGTGTGGGAAGAGCTTCTCTGACAACATGCAGCTCATCCGGCACCAGCGGGTCCACACTGGGGAGAAGCCCTATGCCTGTGCCCACTGTGGGGTCAGCTTTCGGCAGAGTGGCCACCTGATTCAGCACCTGCGCGTCCACACTGGGGAGCGTCCCTACGTCTGTGCAGAGTGCGGGAAGGGCTTCAAAGAGAGCTCAGCGCTCTTCCGGCACCAGCAGACCCACAGGCGTGGGGGGCCCTAGGTGGTGAGTGTGGGGAGCAGTGAGGTCTGATACTCTGTGAGCAAAGCCTGGTGTCTCCCCCTCACATTGACCACCCTGCTTGTGGAGGATGAAAGCAGTTTCATTCTAGGAGAATGAGGCCTCATAGATGAAGAAGGGGAGAGCCGGTGGAGGGAGCTGATTGGAGGTTTTGGGGCAGTGTCGTGGTTTAACCCCAGCCAGACAGCTTTTCACTCACTCCCCCCACTTCTTGCCCTCCCCCTATTCTCGGAGGGATGGAGAAGAGAATCAAAAAGAATGCAACTTGCACGGGTTGAGATAAGAACAGTTTAGTAACTAAGGTATAACACAAATCACTACTGCTACCACCAATAATAGTAATGATAAAGGAAATAACAAGGGAAGAGAATACAACACCTCATCACCAGGTGACCGATAACTCACCCCCCCAGCCCGACCAAGCACCAACCGATACCTTCTCCAACCCTGCAGTCCACCTAGCCCTTCCGGCTAACTCCCAGTTACATCCTGGGCATGACGTGCTGTAGTATGGAATACCTCTTTGGTCAGTTTGGGTCAGGTGTTCTGTCTCTGCTTCCTCCTGGCTTCCCCTCCTCCCTGGCAGAGCATGAGGCTCACAGAGTCCTTGGCCAAACCAAAACATCATTTTTATCAGCTCTGTTCCCAGGTGAAAGTCAAAACACAGCACTGCACCAGCTACCAAGAAAGAGAAAAATGACTGCTACTGCTAAACCCAGGACGTTATCCACCCCTTATTCCATACCATTCACGTCATGCTCAGATGCTACATTTTCAATATACCATCACTCTAATCTCAGTGCACTCCTATCTTAGTGCGTGGACTAGTCCCTGTAAAGCTGCTGAGTCCACCTGTTCCATAATGTCAGGCTCCATCTCTTGTATCAGTCTTCCAGAGCAGGAGAGACTGTGTGCAGTGTTCATACTCATGAATAACCTGGACAATAGTTTCCATTGCTAAGTCCACCCCTCGATCACAGGCCCATCTGTATGTTGTATCTCTGCCCTGATGGCCTGAAGTGTCATGGGCCCACCAGCCCAAAAATAATTCACCCTTATGTTGCCAATCTAAGTCCATCTGAGCCACTTCAATCTTAGCAGCTTTATCCACTTGTTGGTTGTTCTGGTGTTCGTCAGTTGCCCGACTCTTGGGTACATGGGCATCTACATGACATACCTTCACCACCAGGCTCTGCACCCGGGCAGCAATATCTTTCCACAGTGCAGCTGCCCAGATGGATTTACCTCTACGTTGCCAGTTGCTCTGCTTCCATTGCTGCAACCACTCCCACAGGCATTTGCCACCATCCATGAGTCAGTATAAAGTACTGGCCACTTTTCTCGTTCAGCAATATCCAGGGCCAGCTGGATGGCTTTCACCTCGCCAAACTGACTCGATTCACCCTCTCCTTCAGCAGTTTCTGCAGCTTGTCGTCGAGGATTCCATACAGCTGCCTTCCATCTCCGATGTTTTCCCACAATACGGCAGGACCCATCAGTAAACAAGGCATACTGCTTTTCACTTTCTGACAGCTGATTATATGGTGGGGCCTCTTCAGCACGCATCACCTCCTCCTCTGGTGACATTTTGAAATCTTTGCCCTCTGGCCAGTCCATGATGACTTCTAGAATGCCTGGACGACTGGGATTTCCTATTCGAGCTCGTTGTGTAATTAGTGCAGCCCATTTACTCCATGTAGCATCAGTTGCATGATGCGTAGAGGAGACCCTGCCTTTGAACATCCAGCCCAGCATGGGCAACCGGGGTGCCAGGAGGAGCTGTGCTTCGGTGCCAATCACTTCCGAAGCAGCTCGAACCCCTTCATAGGCTGCCAGTATCTGTTTTTTAGTTGGGGTATAGCTTGCCTCAAATCCTTTGTATCCCCGACTCCAAAAGCCAAGGGGTCGACCTCGAGTCTCTCCTGGAGCTTTCTGCCAGAGGCTCCAGGTAGGACCATTCTCCCCAGCTGCGGTGTACAATACATTTTTTACATCTGGCCCAGTCCAAACTGGTCCAAGGGCCACTGCATGAACTATCTTGCGTTTAATTTGCTCAAAGTCTTGTTGTTGCTCAGGTCCCCATTTTAAATCATTCTTCTTACGGGTCACATAATAGAGAGGACTTACAATCAAACTAATATGGGATGTGCAGTCTCCAGAACCCCACTGCACCCAAGAAAGCTTGTATTTCTTATTAGTTGGTGGAGACATTGCTGTTATCTTGTTGATTACATCTGTGGGGATCTGTCTACGTCCATCTTGCCATTTTATTCCCAAAAATTGAATCTCCTGTGCAGGTCCCTTGACCTTACTTCGTTTTATGGCTAAACCGGCTTTCAGCAGGATTTGGATTATTTTCCTCCCTTTCTCAAAAGACTTCTTCTACTGTATCACCCCACACAATAATGTCATCAATGTACTGCAGGTGTTCTGGGGCTTGCCCCTGTTCCAGTGCAGTCTGGATCAGTCCATGGCAAATGGTAAGGCTATGTTTCCAGCCCTGGGGCAGTCGGTTCCAAGGGAACTGGACACCCCTCCAAGTAAAAGCAAACTGTGGCCTGCACTCTGTTGCCAAAGGAATTGAGAAAAATGCATTGGGAATATCAATTGTGGCATACCACTTGGCTGCCTTTGACTCTAATTCATACTGAAGTTCTAGCATGTCCAGTACGGCAGCACTTAATGGTGGTGTGACTTCATTCAGGCCACGATAGTCTATTGTTAGTCTCCACTCTCTGTTAGACTTTCATACTGACCATATGGGGCTATTAAAGGGCGAGCGGGTCCTGCTGATCACTCCCTGACTCTCCAGTCTACGAATCAGCTGATGGATAGGAATTAGGGAGTCTCGGTTGGTGCGATACTGCCGCCGGTGCACCGCTGTGATTGCCAGAACACGTTTCACACTGGACCTGTTCTTGTTGGCTTGAAGTGCCATGTGGGGGTGGTTGCAGCAATGGAAGCAAAGGAACTGGCAACATAGAGGTAAACCCATCTAGGAGGATTGTGCCTGACTCTTTTCAGTGGTGGGCAGCCCCAGGATGAGGAACAGTGGCCATGAACTGAAGCACAAGAGGTTTCACCTTGACCCGAGGAAGAACTTGTTCCGTTGCAGTGGCAGAGCACTGAACAAGGTGTGCAGGGGGATGTGGAGGCTCCATCTCTGGGCAAATCCAAGCCCCACCTGGACACGTTCGGGTGCCCCTGCCCTGGCAGGGCTGGGACCGGGTGACCCCCAGGGTCGGCTCATATGGCTGGTGCTGCTTGCAATGACCCTGCACAATAAACGCCTCTGCGTTGAATTCCATGGGCTGCACCTGCACGGGGGCTCGTGCCATGTAAAAATTATTGTGTGAGACCCCATTTCCAGCCCCAAAAACCTCCCCAGGGGAGGAGGAGAAAGTGTGAAACTTTTCTGATGTGAGTGCCAGGTTACCTTTGTGATGCCTCTTCAGGCTGCTAGGCCTGGGGTTCTGGGGTTTGTCTCCACAGCCGTGATGCTTGGGTAGGTGCAGCCACGCTCTGCTGCTGCTTGTTAAAGCAAGGATGCAAGTTCTGCATGTGGGCAAATAGCCTGAAGTTGTAAACTGGTTGAAGAGCAAACTTGAACTCTGTACCACCTGGGTGTTTGCAAATTACTGAGCTTCTCCCAAGGGTGCCAAAGCACAGTCAGGACTTCAGTCCTGCTTCCCTGCCACAGCAGTGTCTTACTTTGTTTAAAAGGCAGTGGACTGTTGGGATTAAGTGTCTTCCTACCCTGATTCCTACCCTGAGAAGAATGGCTGTGAATTTTGAGTGTGAAACTTACTGTGGAAATGTGTCAGGGGCAAACTAAGTGCTGGCTAGATGAGATAGGGATGTTTTCTCAGAGAGTTTGAACACTGTTTTTGGGAAAGAAATGTTTGGAGTGCTGAGGTGTTTTGTACCAAGCCTTGTCTCCAATCTCCAGCCCCACTGTCCTGCCTCTTGTAGCTGTTGGATTCCTCCCAGGAGGCTACTGGTAGGGCACCAGGAAGGTATGTGTTAACCCTGAACATTCAGCCAGGTCTTGATGAGCTGAGGTCATGAAGCAGATGACATTCCAGCCTCTGCAGTGGAAGTGGGCAGCTGCTCGAGCCTCCTGCTTGTTGATGATTCAAAGAGAACTCCAGAAACTCGCCAACAATGTTTTCAAGCTGACAAGCAGGTATTCTTTATTGCAGCACAGGGAGACACGGGGGATAGCTCCTCCAAGCGTCTCTCTGGTGAGCATCAGCCAGGCTATGATTATATTGTCCTTAAACATACATGTTCCTTAGATTACATACATTACATCATACTTTTAGAGAATGCCTCCTGTATGCCTACAAAAATGTGGTAGTGGGGTTTTGGACCCCTGGTGGTTATTTCTTCATCCCATTGTTTTAGGATCGTTGTCTAATCAGTTATATCTGCATTCCTGCAGAACCCCCAAGGCTGAGAAACCCCACCCTGTTTCTTGTAGGAATATAGCCAAAAGTGTTTAGTTATGTCCAGGACCCCCAGAGCTAGAGCACTCATGAGTTCTGTCTTTAAACTTTTAAACGTTTCTTCAGCTTGATCTGTCCATTTTATAAAGGTTGAATTTTCTTTTAGCAGCTCATATAAGGGTCTAACCAGAACACCACAATCATGGATCCAGGGCTGACACCATCCTGTCATTCCCAGAAATGTCCGGATATCTTTAACTGTGGAAGGTCATGGTGTTTGAGAGATTGCTTCCTTCCAAGCTGCTCCAAGTTCTGGTTGCCCTCCTGTTAATTTTGCATCCTAAATAAGATACTCGAGTTTGAATTAGTTGAGCCTTCGATTTAGATACCGGGTATCCATTTAGCCCCAGAAAGTTTAACCGTTTGACAGTCTCCTGAACACATTTTCTCTCAGTTTTGGTAGCAATTAACAGGTCGTCCACATACTGTAGTGAAGTTCCTGTCTAGGTGGGTGCTTCCCAGGATTCTAATTCTCGTGCCAATTGATTTCCCAAAGTGTTGGACTGTTTTTAAATCCCTGAGGTAACACCGTCCAAGTGAGCTGTGTCCTTCTTCCTGTTTCAGGGTTTTCCCATTCAAAAGCAAATAAATTCTGACTTTCTTTGGCCAGGAGAAGACAGGAAAATGCATCCTTTAAGTCCAGAACAGTAAACAACTCCTGATTAGTATTCAATTTAGTCAATAAGGTATATAGATTAGCTACTACTGGATGAATATCCTGCACAATTTTGTTGATTGCTCTGAGATTTGAACTAATCTGTAACTTTTCCCATCGGATTTCTTTACTGGCAAGATAGGAGTATTATATTCTGATTCACATTCAATTAATAATCCATATTTTTTTTATGATTTCTTTGATTCCCTTTTGATCCTCCAATTTTAAGGGATATTGTTTAGCTGGGCATCCCCCCTTTTATTTCCACTTTAACAGGCAAAGCATTTTTCAACTTGCCTGGAACTTCAGATGCCCATACTCCCAGATATACCTGATTAAGGATTTCTTCTATTTCAGGGAGGTCCTCCTGTTTGCTTTTCTGTTGAATTAAAGATAAACTCAAAACTCCAGTTAATTGATCGGTTTTGACTCTTAATTCCATTTTGCCTTCTTTAAATGTTGCTTCTTGCCCTAATAAAGATTTTCAGAGAATTTGGCATGCATAAAAATTTATGCATGTCTATTTGTTTTCCCAGTTTATACTCTAAAGGTTTCAGAAAGAATGTGGGTTGGTTTTTTGAGGTTGTTTTTTTTGTGCTTGTTGTTTTATGTTGTTTTGGTTTTTTGGTGACCAGTGTCTCCCACATCTGTAACAAATTCTTTTCCTCTGATTTAACGTCTAAAAGGTTGCTCCTGTATTCACTTAAAAATTCCACTTTATTTCCTCTAGTCCCTAGTTTTAATTTAGTGTGTGGATCTGCTAGGGTAGATTCCCTAGGTGCCTGCCAGTCTAGTTCCAATTCAGTCACCAGAGCCACACCAGGGAGCTTCCCCCAGGGCGGTCTCACTTACAATGGCCAAAGTCCTTACAGTATGCACACTGGTTCCATCCCACAGGAGAATTCTTTCTCTCACCTCTGCCTGACATTCCTCCTCTACCTCTGCCTCGTCCTCTCGCATTAGTTCCTCCACCAGTTTCTACTTGTCCCAAAGCAGCCACTGTAGCCATGCTTATAGCACAAGTCAGCTCTCTCTTCTCTATCTGTTCCCGATTCCCGTACACTCTCCATGCTTTTTTAACATTCTCACATCCTCCTGCTCTGTTGCCAGTGACAGCAACCTCTTCCTCCTTATCAATAACAGATGGGGCAAGTGCCGAGAGTGCTCCTCTCGGAGGTACCTGTGATACGTAATCCCCCAACCTATCTTCCCGATTACTCTGTCTTGTTTCTGTTTTCTTTTTTCTTAACTTTAAACATCATTCCCCCAATATCCCAGGCTGAACAGCATCTCTCCATCTTAGCTTTCTGTTTTTCCCCTGTCCTTTTCTAAAGCCAAAATTAGGGATCTGGCAGAGTTATATTAATTTCACATTCTGTCTGCCACTCTGGGTGGTTTCTTAAAGTAAAAAACATATCTGCATACATCACTTCATCCCATTTTCCTTGTTGCCTTAAAAATAACATTAATTGCAACAATGTTTTATAATTCAGAGTTCTGTTTTTTGGCCATTTCTCGTGATCCTCCAGAGTATACAATGTCCACCATTGGTTACAATATTTCACCCCCAGGAAACACTCCCAGTTCTTTCCAGTGTGCCAAAATGCACCCTAAAGGACTCTTTCAAGATCTCTCCACTCTGCCGCTTTCCCATTCTCAGTCTTGCATTCACACACACACACACACACACGCACACGATCCCACAGGCAAACTCCACACAGTTACAACACTTGAGACAGAGACTAAAATTGTATTGAACAGCAACAATTAACAGTTATAACATCCTGCCGCCAATACCAAAATCACAAGACCAATATCATCATGTAACAAGCCACAAAATAGGCACACTCCACACAGTTACAACACTTGAAACAGAGACAACAATAACGCAGTTATAGCAGCCTCTCACCAATACCAAAATCACAAGACCAAAATCATAACTATAACAAGCCACAACATAAGTCAAATACCAGTAAAATCCAAAACCATTTCTACAAGCACTCACTGCGTCTTGTAGGACCCAAACTGCAAGATACCCCCTGCTTCTTGTGGGTGCATACCAAACGGAAGCTAGCAGCCATGTATACGCCTTTATCCGTGAGATTTCCTATCTCGATTTATGGAAGGCCTCCAAACCTTGCGTACGCTTACCAACCCTACCCAATTACCAATTTAGTCTTTATGCAAGATGCCCCCTGCACCTTACAGACTATACAAAAGAAAAGAATACCCTTTATGAAGATGGTCCTTGTCTGCTCCCACAGTGATCCAAATGAGTCAAGGGGTCCTTCCAGGAAAAACTGAAGGCCCTAGGGAGCAGCCGAGCACAGAGGGTCACATCTGGGATGCCAGATTGATTTGGAGGAAACTCCAGAAACTTCCCAACAAAGTTTTAAGTTGACAAGCAGGTATTCTTTATTGCGGCACCGGGAGACACGAGGGATAGCTCCTTCAAGTGTGTCTCTTCCAGGCATCGACCAGGCTGTGATTATATTGTCCTTAAACATGCATATTCCATAGATTACATATATTACATCATACTTTGAGAGAATGCCTCCTGTATGCCTACAAAATGTGGTAGTGGGGTTTCGGACCTCTGGTGGTTATTTCGTCATCACTTTCTTTTAGGATCCATGCCATATCAGTAACCACCAGGCAGTTCTGGCAAAGCTTATCTTAGTAATTTCCTTTTCTCTATAGTTGCTAACAAAGATTCACATCCTTGAGGTTACTTGCTGCAACCCTATTCTTCAATCAACCCCATTCTTCAGTGAGTAGGACACGGCCTCTTCCAGGGGAGCAAAACCATAAGAAATGAGGGCCCTGAGCAGTGACCATGTTGTGGGCTTTCAGCTACCAATTTCTGAATAAAAGGGATGTGTAATGGTAAAGGATACAGTGATTTTTACTTCCCTTCCTCTGAGTTCTCATGTGATACCCTAGTACTGAAAAGGACAGGGGTTTGATTTGTGCTGACTTGTCTCCTGAATTCACGGCTCATCATGTCTATGCTGGATGGTACTGGGAAGAATCCCAGCTTCCATGTTGTCCTGAGTATGCAGTCTCCTCACTTTGGGCTGAAGGGACTGGTGTTGTCACTGTCCTGGCTATCACTGTAGAGGTGATCAGGTCAGATGGAGGATCTGCAAAAACAGTTGTGGGAGATACAAGTCTGACTGCACCAAAGTCCTTAAATGACTGTGTGCTAACCCCTTCATTCACCAGCAGACACTGCTGCTGGAACAGTAATTCACAGCTCTGAATTGTGCTTCTACAATGGTTGTTACACCTTTGGGTAAATGCTTCTGAGAGCCCAGCACATGCCCCATGGCATGGAGAGCAAAGTCCAAGTGCTGGTGAGTGCTGCTTAACATGAGTGTGTTGCAAGAGATGGGTGCAGAGGCTCTGTCAAGTGAGTTAGCAGATGTGTCTTGTAGAATGATGATCCATGGAGTCATGCTGTGTATGTCTGGCCATTGGGAGCCTTGAGCCATTCCTGCTGTTGTTAACTAGTCCTGTCTGAGGCTTGATCTGGTGGCTTCCTTTGGGTTGGATGGAATGTCAAGCCACCTCCAGGCCTCTTGCTGTCTGCAGGGTGGTGCTGAAGTGCTCTTTGTAGCTCTGCTCTCACCTGCTCCTCTGTGCCGTTTGCTGCAGGCCTGTCAGCACGCAGAGGCAGCACACCCTACCTGCAGGACTCTGCCTGTCTGGAAGTATAAGATAAATTGGAACCACTTTCTCTAGTTTAATTTTGGGATCTGCATTTCTTGAGGAGTGCCTGACTTGAAGCCAGCTGCGCAGGAAGCCAGGATGCCATCAGGACTTGTGCAGCTGTGCTGGCAGGAGGCTGGCTGTGCTGTGAGGCAGGCAGGCTGTTCCTCTGGGCCCGCAACCAGCTCCTGGCTCAGCCTGGGCAGGTTCTGCCTCTGTGCTTCAGTTTCCCTTCCCCATGGTGGATGTTTGGAGCTGTGACAAGTTTGCTGACCTGGTGTGGTGCTTGCTGTCCAGTGAGTGATCAAAACGAAAATAGCGCCCTTGAACCTGGCTTCTTCTGCCCTCCGGCTGGGGAGGCTGTGCTGTGTCCTATCTTGTGCTGCAGGACCCTGGGGATGTGGGGCTGCTTCCCCTGTGACTTCTGTTCCTGCAATGGGCATCACAGAGTACTGTACTGTGGTCAGCCCTCTCCTTGGGGATGGCTCTGTCCCAGTGAGCCCAAGGACTGTGTGATCACAGGGGAAATCCTCACCCTGGTGATGTGTCCTCCAAACTGGGTGCTCAGACCCAGCTCCCAGTGCTCCTGGCCGAGTCCTGTGCTGGATGTGGAGGGCAGTGGAAGTGGCTGTAGAACAGGGCTTCAGAAACTGAGGGTGAGGAGCCAGAGGGCAGTTAATGTATAGCTGGGGTGCTCCATGTGAGCTGGGAGCCAGCAGCTGGTGTGCTGGTGCTGGCCCTGTGCTGAGCTTGGTGAACTTGCAGCTGCCTGCCTGCTCTTCTAGCCCTGAGGGGGCTGACCTCAAATGGGAGAGTGTGAGGGTTGGCTCTCTTACAGTGAGTGCTTTCCAAGAGCCAGGAAGCAGCTTAGTTCCTTGTTGATCTGGCAAGGCTGCCTGTAAGCTGATGGTACTGCTCTGCACAAAGCTGATTACAGGTCTATTTTGTAAATGAGGTGGGTGGATTTCTGCTTAAGAGGAAACTGGGCTATAAGCCCGGTGTCTCACTCCTGCTTCTGGGTAGGTCTTTGGGTGTCCTGCTACATCCATGGAGATTTTTTTGTTTGTTTCCTTTCGCGAAAGAGGAGAGAGAACTCAGTTACTTCTGGGGTTTGAAGTAAACCCTGCTAGGCAGGAGAGGAGAGTGTGAATGGTACCAGGAGCCATCTGCAGCAGCCGTTTTGACTCCTCACATGCAGTACAGCCCAGAAAAGGCAGAGCAGTGAAATCTGTCCTTGCTTTGGAAGTTCCTCTGTGTATACTCCATTGCAGGGAAGGTGTTTGTCTCGCTGTGAGCTGCCTGACTCCTGCCCTAATTCACCACTGCTTTCCTCTAGGGAAAGCTCTGTACCACTGTGCAAAAGAAGTATCTCTGCTCAGAGTCTGGCATTGGATGAAATGTTTGGTAGCACCAGTGGAAAGCAGCTTGCTCACAATTTTGGTCCAGATAGCTAATGTGGAGGTCTCTGATCATTTTCAGCCAGGAGCCATCCTGAAGTGGGAAACCAAATGCTGCGTGGTGTTGTAGGTCTCCTCTGAGGCTAACATTTGGTGAGCTGAGTGATGTTAGTGCTGAGGTTCACTGGGGTAATTGAACTGAACAAACAAGATTGCTTCCTTGAAAGTGCCTGCTGTGCTGTGGAAATGGCCAGCGGCTGCTCCTCACCACCGTGCCTGGTGGAGCAGCTCAGAGGCTGCTTGCTGTATGGCTCAGCATTTCAGACCCGTCCCTTCATGAAGGCAGCTTCCCTCTAAAACCCATCTCTGGTTTTGCCTTTCAGGTTGTCTCATCTCCAGCACTAACCAGCAACACCGCCTGCAATGGAGAGTGCAGAGAGGCGAGAAAGGGAAATGTTGCTCTATGAGGAAACAGAAGATGATAATGTCAGGTGAGTCCTGTCTCACAATGTGGCACAGACAGTATTGGGTAAGGCTGGAGACCTTCCAGGTTAAGGGGTGTGATGTTTCTCCTCATGAGAAAAGGGGTGGGGGACTCCAACAGCTGATTAATCAAATATATATGTGCAGTAAATCTGTTTAATCAGTGTACCGGCAGTGATGGGAAGGAGCAATCTGGCTAAAGCTGGCAGCAAGCCGTTGGTGTTTTTTAGTCTCTCCTATTACTTGCCGTTCAGAAATGCTTTTGACCATTTGGCAGTTGTGTTTGTGCCTTTTTGGCCAAGGCGAGCCAGTTTTCCATGGTTTGCTGGGCAGACTCATGTGATGGCAGGTTCTCAGTTAGAAAGATGAACCTTGAGGTGAACTGTGCTCCAGCGAGCTGCCTCTCTTGCCTTTGCAGAATGCCCACCGGTTTAGGCAAGACTGTTGTCTTGGAGGTTAAACAACAAATTCACACACATGCTCTGAAAGTCGAGGCTTCAGACTTGGGAGGAGCGAGCAGGATGCTTCCCAGAATACCTAGGTATTCCGTGCTGGTTGACTTCTCTTTGAGTTGAGACAGTTTCATGCTGCGTGGCTGCATGGCCACTTGATGGATCTGGAGTGACTCTTGCAGCTATCTGTAGCAGACTAGTTAGAAAACCTGATCAGTGTCATTTCCAAAGCCAACTTATCTTAATTTTTAAATTGTGTGGAACATGTCAATATTTTTATTTTGATACCATGTATCTTTGAGTTTATTTGATTTATATGACATACAATAAACAATGTGTAAGATACTAATGATAAATTACAAGTAATGTCTTATGACAGGTCGGGGGTGCATTCTAAGCAGCAACACTGGGTCTAGTGGAGAGCAGTAGAGTCTGTGCCTCTACTAACTGAAACCCCAGTCAGAGAACTGGAGGGAGAGGAGTTGACATGGACACCCTGCAGGGAGGAGAGGTGGGAGAGATAAGTCAGGGAGAGAGCCCAGTTCATGTAGGCTGTGCAGCCCCAAGGTAAGAGAGACCTAGGGAAAATTGGGGGTATCTGCTGGGAGAATGGGCTGTGGGAAGGGTCTGGTCTGGCCTCAGAGGGAAGGCTCCTGGTGGAGGGGAAAAGGGTGGCCACTGATGAAGCTCTTCTCTGTCAGGTCTATGGCAGGTATAGTGTGTGTATGGGGACCTCCTAGCAAAGCCTTCTGCCACATGTGGTGAATTGTCAGGAATCTGGGATAGTTTTCTTCCCTGGCTGTCCCATCACTTTTCCTAAGCCACCTTCTTGTGCAAGAGCCAACTTTGTTATGTGAAAAGGACAGGGCTCCCCTTAATTGACATTCTAGTAAATGTTGTTACCCTCAGTGTACCGTGTATTTCTCTCTCAAATACACACTTCATTACTGAAAAAACTTCAGTCCTACTCACCAGTCTTAATATGGGAAAATAAGTAAGATCCCTTCCCAGTTTTTTTACTCTTTTAGGTACGACTTGCATTTACAGTCAAAGCTTTTGTAATCAATTATTACATCTTCAGTTAATGTGGTGTCACAGTTCAGTGGATGTAAATTGCAGTCATTCAAATAACAGTGTCATAAAAAATGTTTAGTATATTATGAAAAAACGGTGAATTTTTGGCACTGAAACTGTCTCCATCCTCCTGTCTTTGTCATCCTTAAAGCTTGCACCAGGGCAGTCTCTGCCTAATGCAGAAAGATGACTTAAATACTGCATCTGTGCTGTCACGGTTAGGAGGTAACTGCTTTGCGGGGGCTTGGCTTGGTGCTTCCTTGTTGCCGCCATTGACAAACTGAGATGTCTCTTGTAATTCTGAAACTTTCCTCAGACGATGAGAAAAGGATTAAAAATCCTTTACGGCCTTCAAGACCACAAGGACGTTTCTGACATGCACTGCAAATTCCCTGACAGAAGTCATTCAATCCCCTGCTTCATTACTCCGTAATCAAAGGCAGCCTTCCCAAGCTTGCACTGGTGTTGCCATGTGTCAGTGATGATGTGTTGCCAGCCAGTTCTGTTTGTATACATTCATGTGTTTTCTTGCCTTCCTAATGCAGGCTCATTTGTCTTGGAAAATGCATTGCTTTCATTTTTATTTCCAGTGGGTAGTAACAGCTATCCGAAATATTTTGATACTTCTGTTTAACACTTCCAAGGCTGCAGAAGAAGCAAACCAAACCCAACATTTCAACTAAGGTACTGATTTGCTTTTTAAGCGAAAGAAAGGAGCAGGTATGTTACTGGCATTGTACAAATCTTGTCTTGCCAATATACACCATGTGAGCCCTGAGTGACCTTTGGAACACAGTGCTTATAAATTCACTGTGACAGTGAAATGATCAGTGGCACTATGGGTCATCCTTTGCAGCTACCACCGCATTGGTTTGTGTGCTGCCTGAAAACATAGCCTCTGTAGGTTTATTCTGAAAAGCTGTGCTGCAGATGTTTACGTGCCTTCTCGCATCTTGCATCTGAAAAGAGAGCTGTTTTCTTACACAGGCACAGTTCCGTGCATACACATATTTCAGAACATATTCCCGGTCGTAATGCCATGTCTTGCGTGGGTATGAACCATCAACATGGTCTCTGCTCTGGCCAAGCCCCATGGAGGGGCTGGTGTATCTACACTGCACAGGAATGCAGAAAGCAGAGTTGTGACTTATGTGCCTTCCCTTTCTACCAGATTAGACAGCCTGGCAGTGCCCCATCGGGGTCCCCATCTCTTGGAAGGGCAGGCAGTCCACCTACAAAGCTCCAGAGCTCTGCTTTGTGTCCTCTGAATACCCTCTCATCGGAAAGCACTGGCTGCCGCTGTGTCTTGTTCATCGAGCTCCTGCCATGAAGGGTCTACATTGCCCCTGAGGTGGGCATTTGCTGTTGGTCTGGCACGGATGAGCCTTCCCAGCACACATGCAGAGCTGAAGCCTTCCACAGGTACCCCGAGAGAGACCCTTCACCTGCGGGGACAGCCTCTGGCAGCACCGGCACCACATCCCACACTGCACACCCTGCCCAAGAGATCAGACAGAGCTTCATGGGCTCTGGCAGCAGGTGGGGGGAGGCCGTGCCGTTGTCCGAGCACGGGGGGAGCTGCCCTTGGTGATATAAGGAAAGCAAGTGCCTGGAAAACATAGGGTTAAAATACTTTTAATTTAACTTAGGTCTAAGATAGAGAACAGTGTTTGTGTTGTAAGCCTGTGGTGTGATGACAGAATTCAGTAGTCTTGCTAACAAGAGTGAATTACTTCTTTCCATCCTTCTAAGGAGTGAATTATTTCTTACCATCCTTCTAATTATCATTTAGATTGAAGACAGTGACTCCTGAACATCTGCCAGCTTAGGATATTCCTTGTCTGCTCATCTTGTTCTGCTTGCCATAAATTTTGTGCGAAGGTCACACTGGTCTAAATCTTGGCCAGCAATCAGAAACTTACAGATACGCTGGTTTCAGATAATTTTGTGATTACCGGGGCATCCCACTGTGCTAAAGGTGAAAAGTGCACCGTGAGGAAGACCACTTACTGCATCTTGAAGACCCCTGCCCACGACCATCAGAGGGCACTGCACAAGCACCCACAAGGGAGGAGACTTATCATAATGAGTTCCTAAAGAAATTATAGTATCCCCACCGAACTCTCGGGAACCTAATCAATATGCATGTTTGTGTGTAATACATATCTGCTTGCTTAACCCCTCAGTGTGCAAGTTAGGAGGAGGGGTCCTCCTTTCAACCTGCACCCTAAGAATCACACCTGCTTTATAACTCTCTTTGAGTTTTAGAGTCTGATTCCATGCTTCAGTTTTCCACCCCAGATGGGACAATCTCTGTCCGGCTGTGGGACCTGCTGAGGATGGGACTCTTCTGGGCGCCCCTGAGATTTCTTGGCAGGACTCCTCCACTCACTCAGATCACCGCAGGGGCAGACAAGGACCATCACTAGTGAATCATCAGGTATGTATGAACCAGGTCAAGGGCATACTTGTAAGTCATGAGGAGACATTCTACGCGAGGTGAAGAGCGCAAGTGCTTGCCCCAAGGTTTTGATGTATCAATACACAGGTGGTAGGTAAAGGCATATACCTGGCTGCTGGTATGCACCCACAAGAAGCAGGGGGCATCTTGTGGTTTGAGTCCTATAAGACACAGCGAGTGTCTTGTGGAATTGGTTTTGGGTCTTACTGGTATTTGACTTATGTTGTGGCTTGTTACAGTAATGATTTTCGTCTTGTGATCTTGGTATTGGCGGCAGGATGTTACAACTGTGTTATTAATTGTTTGTTTGCTTGAATTTTAGTCTCTGTCTCAAGAGTTGTAACTGTGTGGAGTGTGCCTGTGGGATCGTGTGTGTGTGTGTGTGAATGCGGGATTGATAATGGAAAATCATCAGAGTTGAGAGATCTTGAAAAAGAGTCCTTTAGGGTGCATTTTGGCACACTGGTAAGAACTGGGAGGATTTCCTGGGGACTCAGTAAACAAAACAGTGTGGAGCAATGGTTATTCTCACGAGGGCCTGCACAACCCAGGATTAGAGCTGAGTGAGACAGCCTTGAACTCTCTCTGACTCAGCTGAGCTGGGGAGGCCTGGAGTTGAAGAAATGTAAGCAGAACGCTGAAACAGGAGCTTGCTGGCCACAAGGAATGCACCGCTTATCACAAGGCATGCACCCTGCTGTTGTAGAGATATGTGTGTAAAACTTAGCTTAGCCAATAGCAATGTATAGACAGGCGCGTGAACAGTTGTTGGGGACCAATGATAGCTTTGCTTTAGGAGCGTGACTGATTTAGAATCCTATATAAACACTGTGTATGCAAACAATAAATGAGAACGATCATACTCATATTGAGGTTGCGTTGTTACTCCGGGCCCGACTCCCCCTCCGACAAAACAGTAAAATATTGTAACCAGTGGTGGCCTCTGTATACTTTGGAAGATCAGGAGAAATGGCCTAAAAATGGAACTCTGAACTACAATACATTGTTACAATTAATGTTGTTTTGAGGGGGCAAGGAGAATGGGATGAAGTGATGTATGCAGATATGTTTTTCACTTCAAGAAACCACCCGGCATGACAGACTGAATGCAAAATTAATATAGCTCTGCCAGATTCCTTAATTTTGGCTTTAGAAAAGGACAGGGAAAACCAGAAAGCTAAGTTGGAGAGATGCTGTTCAGCCTGGGATATTGGGGGAATGAGGTTTAAAGTTAAGAAAAACCTAGAGTAATCAGGAAGATAGGTTGGAAAATTCTGTATCACAGGCACCTCCGAGAGAAGCACCCACTGCATCTGTCTATCACATATTGATCAGGAGGAAGAGATTGCTGTCACTGGCAACAAGCAGCAGATCCACATTCCGAGTTAAGAAAGGGTTAAAGCAAAGTGCTGTTGCCGAGGCAGGCATCTGGAGCCCCTGAGGAAAAAGAAAGGGAAAACCAAGGGGGAAAGGAGGGGAGCTCGAGCAGCTCCTGGGTTTGAGCGTGGGAGGAGGGATGTCGGGTGGAGATGGGGGAGTGGGCTCCTCTTCTGTGGAACCGGGTCGGTGTGCGTGCTATGGGGAGTTTGGTCACTGGAAGTGAGACTGCCCGGGGGCGGGGGCAGTGCCATGGGGTGGCTGAATTGGAACGGGAATGACAGCGACCTGGGGAATCTACCCTAGCAGATCCACCGGTTAAATTAAATGCCAGGGACTAGAGGAAATGAAGTGGAATTTTTAAGTGGATACAGGAGCAACTTTTTCGACGTTAAATCAGAGGAAAAGAATTTGTTACAGATGTGAGAGCTACTGGCCACCAAGGAAAAGAGAAAAAAGAGAAAAAAAAAAAAAACCAAACAAAAAAAAGAGACTTTCTGTCTGAAACCTTTCTGAAACAACTGCAGTTTTGAGAGAAAAGCAAACAGGAGGACCTCCCTGAAACAGAAGAAAACCTTAATCGGGTATATCTGGGAGTACGGGCATCTGAAGTTCCAGGTAAGGCAAAAAATGCTTTGCCTGTTAAAAGTGGAAATAAAAAGGGGGAGGGCTGCCCAATTAGAATAAAACAATATCCCTTAAAATTAGAAGATCAAAAGGAATCAAAAAATCATTGATAAAACTTAAAATATAGATTACTAATTGAATGTGAATTGGAATATAATACTCCTATCTGGACAGTAAGGAAATATGGTGGGAACAGTTGCAGATTGGCTCAAGATCTCAGAGCAATCAACAAAATTGCAGAGGATATTTGTCCAGTAGTAGCTAATTCATATGACTTATTGACAGAATTGAATAATGATCAGAAATGGTGGGCTGTCTTGGATTTAAGGGACTCTTTCTTTTGCTTACCATTGGCCAAAGAAAGCCAGAATTATTTGCTTTCAAATGGGAAAATCCTGACACCAGAAGGGAAACTCTGTTAACTCGGAGGGTATTACCTAAAGGGTTTAAAAACAGTCCGACGATTTTTGGAAATCAGTTAGCACTGGTACTAGAATCATGGAAGCCACCTACTCAGACGGGGACTCTGTTACAGTATGTGAATGACCTATTAATTGCCACAGAAACAAAGGAAGAATATCTTCAGTTGATGGTGGAATTACTCAGTTTTCTGGGACTGAATGGTTATCGAGTATGCAAACAAAAGGCCCAACTAATCCAAACCCGAGTTTCCTACCTAGGATATGAAATAACAGGAAGACAGAGAACTTGGAACTGCTAGAAAAGAAGCCATTTGTCAGATACCACGACTGTCCACCGCCAAGGAGCTCTGGACGCTCGTGGGAATGACTGGATGGTGCAGACTTTGGATCCATGATTCTGGTGTTCTGGAAGGATCGACAGAACCACTAACACACAACTGCTTGGTCACTGTAGAGACTGTATATTCGAGCTGACCAGATTTGAAAGAAAAACCTCTGGAAGATGCTGATTCTTGGTTTTCTGATGGTTGTAGCTTCATGAAAAATGGTGAACGAAAGGCAGGATATGCCATTACCACCACTTCACAGGTAATAGAAGCTGAACCTTTACCTGCAAACACCTCTGCCCAGAAGGCAGAAATAATAGCGGTAACAAGGGCCCTGGAATTGGCTAAAGATAAAAGGGTAAATATTTGGACTGGTTCTAAATACGCATTTGGTGTGGCCCATGCACATGGTGCTATCTGGAAAGAAGGAGGCCTTCGGAACACACACAGGAAACAGGTCACCATTCAAATTGCAATCACACTATTAATATAGATGGTATCGTAGTTCAGTGGTGGCCCATTCCCAAAGGGAAAGGATGGTATTGGTTATGTGGAGAAAATGCTTATAAGAGTCTACCCCCCAGCTGGAAGGGGGCATGCACTTTAGGTGCTGTGATACCCAATCTAACTATTATTGACACCTATCCTTCTGGGACCTGGATCAGAAGTTTTTCTAAATGGATTAGGTGAGGGCTTAACCCTATTATTGAACGGCACACCGCACTTCATAACTTTGTAAGAGGGCTAATTCCATCTTTGGGAGTAAGTGAATTAGAGAAGGCAACTGTAAATATCACAGCAACCATAGAGAAAATGGAAAGGACAAACATTGATATAATCCAGGCAGAACAACAAGAGATAACCAGCCTAGCTAAGGTGGTATTACAAAACCGAATGGCTCTAGACATGTTACTGGAATCATAAGGAGGGGTTTGTTCCGTAATCAATGAAAGTTGTTGTTCCTATATAGACTGAAGTGGCAGAATTGAAACAGATATGGATGAAATTTGGAAACAAACTAAGATATCTCATGAAACGGCCATGGATGATACCTCCTGGGGTTTTGAAGAAATATGGAAAAAGTTAACTCTGTGTTTACCTAAACTCTCCTGGTTGAGGCAACTGGTTGCAAGAGTACTGATGTTAACTGTGGTATGATACAATGTTCCTTCTGGTATTGTAAATGATCTATGATAAGTTCTGAAGACTGGAAAAGGAATGAAATCAAGCACCAAGTGGAGATGGGAGATGATTTCAAAAAGACTTTAGACGGTAATGGTAATATATAAAATATTGCAAAAGGACAGAAAAACGGGGGATTTGAGACAAGGGGGGGGCACAAAATTACCAAATGGAATATATAAACCTTTATAATCAGTTTTAAGTAATGTTAAGTTTGATGGCTTTGTAACAGTAACAATGGAAAATTACTGAGGTGCATGATACATAGAAAAAGGAAAAACAGAGTACAGTACAAGATAAGCCATTGTAGTTGACACAGTCTTAGGCTCTATGACCTTAGTACAAAATGAATGTAAGAAAAACAGTCCAGAAGAACAGGATGCAAGGATAAGAAGTATCTGGGAATGGCAGGTGTCCAGGATGGGCTGCAGTTAAACTAACTGATAAGTAGGAGGATAGGAGGATTATGTCGTCTCTGGTGCTAACAAACCAATTAAGCTGGTGTAAGCATCTCGTGCGCATGCTTCAGATGCTGCCAGAAGTGATGAAGATTGTTGGAAGAAGTAAATGACCCTCAGAGACCACCACCACAATACTGTACACATGCCAGAACTTTCTGGAAAATAATGTAAGCCATGCATAGCCTCATGAACATGGATGTTTGCCCAGGGACTATGTAAGTATGACTTGTGCAGCAATATGGGGAGACACGTTAGGAGGACTGTCCCCTGTGTCTCCCGGTGCTGCAATAAATACCTGCTTGTCAGCTTGAAAACTCTGTTGGCAAGTCTGTTCCTGGAGTTTTCTCTGAACCAAACTGAAGCAAAGAGGCAGAACCTGCCCAGGCTGAGCCAGGTGCCGGTCACGGGCCCACGGGAACAGTCTGCCTGTCTCACAGCACAGCCAGCCTCCTGCCAGCACAGCTGCACAAGTCCTGATGGCATCCTGGCTTCCTGCGCAGCTGGCTTCAAGTCAGGCACTCCTCAAGAAATGCAGATCCCAAAATTAAACTAGAGAAAGTGGTTCCAATTTATCTTATACTTCCAGACAGGCAGAGTCCTGCAGGTAGGGTGTGCTGCCTCTGCGTGCTGACAGGCCTGCAGCAAACGGCACAGAGGAGCAGGTGAGAGCAGAGCTACAGAGAGCACTTCAGCACCACCCTGCAGACAGCAAGAGGCCTGGAGGTGGCTTGACATTCCATCCAACCCAAAGGAAGCCACCAGATCAAGCCTCAGACATGACTAGTTAACAACAGCAGGAATGGCTCAAGGCTCCCAATGGGCACACATACACAGCATGACTCCATGGATCATCATTCTACAAGACACATCTGCTAACTCACTTGATAGAGCCTCTGCACCCATCTCTTGCAACACCCTCATGTTAAGCAGCACTTACCAGCACTCGGACTTTGCTCTCCATGCCATGGGGCATCTGCTGGGCTCTCAGAAGTCTTTACCCAAACGTGTAACAACCGTTGTAGAAGCACAACTCAGAGCTGTGATTTACTTTTCCAGCAGCAGTGTCTGCTGGTGAAAGAAGGGGTTAGCACACAAACAGTCATTTAAGGACTTTGGTGCAGTCAGACTTGTATCTCCCACAACTGTTTTTGCAGATCCTCCATCTGACATGATCACCTCTACAGTGATAGCCAGGACAGTGACAACACCAGTCCCTTCAGCCCTAGGTGAGGACACTACATACACAGGACAACACAGAAGCTGGGATTTTTACCAGTATCATCCAGCATAGACACGATAAGCCGTGAACTCAGAAGACAAGTCAGGACAAATGAAACCCCTGTCCTTTTCAGTACTAGGGTATCACATGAGAACTCAGAGGAAGGGAAGTAAGAAGCACCATATCTCTTACCATTATACATGCCTTTCATTCAGAAACTGGTAGCTGAAAGCCCACAACATGTCATTTCACTTGCTTCACGGCTCTGCTCATCAAGACATGGCTGATGCTCAGGGTAAACACATAACTTCCCAGTGCCCTACCAGCAGCCTCCTGTGAGGAATCCAACAGCTACAAGAGGCAGGACAGTGGGGCTGGAGATTGGAGACAAGGCTTAATACAAAACACCTCAGCACTCCAAACATTTATTTCCCAATAACAGTGTTCAAACCCTCAGAGAATACATCCCTATCTCATCTAGCCAGCACTTAGTTTGCCCCTGACACACTTCCACAGCAAGTTTCACACTCAAGATGCACAGCCATTCTTCTCAGGGTAGGAAGACACTTAATCCCAACAGTCCAGTGCCTTTTGAAGGAAGTAGACACTGCTGTGGCAGGGAAGCAGGACTGAAGCCCTGGCTTTGCTTTGGCACCCTTGGGAGAAGCTCAGTAATTTGCAAACACCCAGGTGGTACAGAGTTCAAGTTTGCTCTTCAACCAGTTTACAACTTCAGGCTATTTGCCCACATGCAGAACTTGCATCCTTGCTTTAACAAGCAGCAGCAGAACGTGGCTGCACCTACCTAAGCATCACTGCAGTGGAGACAAACCCCAGAACCCCAGGCCTAGAAGCTTGAGGAGCCATCACAAAGGTAACCTGGCACTCACATCAGAAGAGCTTCACACCTTCTCCTCCTCCCCTGGGGAGGTTTTTGGGGCTGGAAATAGGGCCTCACAGAATAGTTTTTACATGGAGCGAGCATCCGTGCAGGCACAGTCCAGGGAATTCAACGCAGAGGTGTTTACTGCACAGGGTCATTGCAAGCGGCACCAGCCATGGGAGCCGACCCTGGGGGTCACCCAGTTCCAGCCCTGCCAGGGCAGGGGCACTTGAATGTGTCCAGGCAGGGCTTGGATTTGCCCACAGGGGGAGCCTCCACATCCCCCTGCGCAGCCTGTTCAGTGCTCTGCCACTGCAACGGAACAAGTTCTTCCTCGTGTTGAGGTCAAACCTCTTGTGTTTCAGTTCATGGCTACTGCTCCTCATTCTGGGGCTGCCCACCACTGAAAGGAGTCAGGCACCTTCCTGCTGGCACCTGAACCAAACCTCCAATCCGCTCCCTCCAGCAGCTCTCCCCTTCTTCATCTCTGAGGGCTCACTCTCCTGGGAAGAAACTGCTTTCACCCTCCACATGCAAGGTGGTCAATGTGAGGGGGAGACACCGGGCTTTGCTCACAGAGTATCAGACCTCACTGCTCCCCACACTCACCCCACCTAGTGCCCCCCACCCCTGTGGGTCTGCTGGTGCCGGAAGAGCGCCGAGCTCACTCTGAAGCCCTTCCCGCACTCAGCACAGATGTAGGGACGCTCCCCAGTGTGGATGCGTTGGTGCCGGATGAGGTGGGGACTCTGCCGAAAGCTGTCCCCGCAGTAGGTGCAGATGTAGGGCCTCTCCCCGGTGTGGATCAGCCGGTGATTCAAGAACGCGTAGCTCCGGTCGAAGCTCTTCCCACAGTCCATACACTCATAGGGTTTCTCCCTGGTGTGGACCTGTTGGTGTTCTGCCAGGGTTGAGCTCAAGCTGAAGCTCTTCCCGCAGCACCTGCACTCGTAGGATTTCTTCACAGTGTGCACCCACTGATGCTGGACAAGTTTCGACTTCACAGAGAAGCTCTTCCCGCACTCGGCACACTTGTAGGGCTTTTCCCCAGTGTGGACCCGCTGGTGTCGTGTCAGGGATGAGCTCGCACTGAAGCTCCTCCCGCAGGTCCTGCACTCATAGGGTTTCTCCCCAGTGTGCACCCGCTGGTGTCGTGTAAGGCCTGAGGTCACGCTGAAGCTCATCCCACAGTCGGAACACTTGTAGGGCTTTTCCTTGCTGTGGACCCACTGGTGTTCTGTCAGGGCTGAGCTCACAGTGAAACTCTTCCCGCAGGTCCTGCACTCATAGGGTTTCTCCCCAGTGTGCAGCCGCTGGTGTCGTATCAGGGATGAGTTCACGGTGAATCTTTTCCCACACTCCATACACTCGTAGGGTTTCTCCTCACTGTGCACCCGCTGGTGCTGGAGGAGCTGCGAGCTGTCGGAGAAGCTCTTCCCACACTGGGCACACTTGTAGGGCTTCTCCCTGGTGTGGGTTAACTGGTGCCGGATCAGGTTCGAGCTCATGCTGAAGCTCCTCCCGCAGGTCCTGCACTCGTAGGGTTTCTCCCCAGTGTGCACCCGCTGGTGCAGGATGAGCTGCGAGTTCTTCGAAAAGGTCTTCCCACACTCGGCACACCTGTAGGGCTTCTCCCCAGTGTGGGTCACCTGGTGCCGGATCAGCTTCAAGCTCTCTCTGAAGCTCTTCCCACACTCAGAGCACGTATAGAGCTGCTCCCCTGTGTGGATCCTCTGGTGATGTATGAGATGTGACCGGTGCTGGAAACTCTTCCCACATTCAGTGTGGATTCTCCGATGCTGGATGAGGTTTGAGCTCACCTGGAAGCTCTTGGATCTCTGAATCCTTTCTGACCTGCGTGGGGGAACAGGGTCCTGTGCAGGACTCTGGGAACTGTGCTCCTCGGAGAGTCCTGAGCATAAACCCTTGGGCTCCGCTGGCCTGGGGATGCCTTGATGGTCATTGTCTTCATTCATGCTCACAATCCCGTCTTCAGCTGCAATAAAATGAGAATCAAGAGAAGTCACAGGCAGGACTGGAAGCTTTGGACAGGGCAAATCCCAAGGGGCTAAATGCTAAAAATTCAGCAGATAGATTGACTTTAAGTATAAAACATTCTGGTATATCCTGCGTTCAGGACATGGTATTTCCCTCCAAACTACAAAGTTGAATTATCAGTGTGTTCCCAGGAGCAAATGCTGTAAATCGCTCAGCATGCTTCACCAGAACCTGAATCTACTGAAATCACTGGCATATTAGAGGCAAAAGTTTACTGCTTGAATGGGAAAGATGCTAGCTCTTCCAGGATGTTGTACCTGAAAATCATACAACCACAGGACGTTTTACCTGGAATGGACCTTACAGATCACATCCAGTTCCAGCCTCCTGCCATGTGCAGGGACACCTTGCACAAGACCAGGTTGCTGCAAGCCCCTTCCAACCTGGCCTTGAACACTGCCAGGGATGGGGCAGCCACAGCTCCTCTGGGCAACCTGTGCCAGAGCCTCAGCACCCTCACAAGGAAGAACTTCTTTCACCTTATCTACATCTCCCCTCTGTCAGTTCTGCCTTCTCCTGTTCCTACTTGCTCTTGTGAAAACAAGAACAAGCCCAGCTCTCTCTGCTTGTTTCCATAGGATGTTACTAAAAGGTGAACTGGGAATCAGAGGAAGGCTATAAGCAATGAGACATGGACACCGCCTGGAGCCTGGCTTATGCCACCCTTAGAGCAGAAGCAAATTAACTTTATGCTTTCACTGGTGCAGAACAAATCCGTTGTGCATGCAAGTGGTGGGTGAACTAAAGATCCCCCATGGCTGGTTCCAGATCATGCACTGAGGAAATCCAATACATGTAGAAGATGAAGGTAGGTAAAAGTCGAATCAATGCTAGCTGAACAGTTATGAACTGCTCCTGGGACACACGCAATGAACAGATCCCTGCCCTCTTATGTACATAAAGTCTTGCAGAAGCGTTACCGGTATGAATGTTCACTGCGCAGACCCGAGGTCACCTGAAAGCCTGATCAAGACAAAGGGCTTGTGCTGATTCCTTGTGCTGACTGACCTTGAAAAAGCCTTCACTAGTTCGTGACTATTAAGTTTTCTATGGTGTTCTATACTTTTGGAGGAAGATCAGGAGTGTCAGACATCTTTTTACAATTACTGTCACGGCTCTAGCGCTTCTACAATCATTTCTGTTACTTCTGAGCTACTAGGTACCTTCACTGGCACCTAGGACATGCTGTCTGCAAAGGCTTTGATCAAAACGAAGGCAGGAACTCACTGGGAGTATTTCAAGTGGAAGGAGAGCAAGGTCACAATGATGAGGATTTAATATTAGAAGCATAAGCCTGAACTGGCAAAAATGAGTAGAGCAACAGAGACACAAAGAATGTGGCTCTTCCTCAGCCCATGCCAGTTTAGGTTGATGGCAAGCCCTCTGATATGCCCAAGACTGCCAGTGCTATAGCTACAAGGCAAGCTGCAAGTAAGCAGAGTAAGCTGCTGGACTTCTGACTGTGGTACCTCACTGCTGGGACTGGAGGTGGCTGATGTGATGCCACAGAAAGGGCTGGAGGGGAGATCTGGGGCCCAACATTCCTAGCAAAAAAACAGAAATCTGAGTATAAGAATTAATGGACAGATGGTGAGAGGACAGACCGGGGAAGACCTGGCACGGCCTTTGGAAAGAGATGTCTCACTTCACAAACCACTTGGGAGTTCTTCACAGATGTCCCCAGCTTTATCAAAAGGGACATGTGGAGTCCAGAGGCATTCCTGAAAGACATTTATCCTTCACCAAAACTGGTAAAGAAGCTAAGCTGCTCTGGCATGAATGAACCTGACAGGGTGGTAAGGAAGGGAAAAGGGAGGTGGAAACATTTGCTGATGATTGTGTGCTCCTCGGGGTTAAAGACACAAAAGCTGACTACGAACTGTGGCAGAGCCTTGAGATACTGACCAACCAGGTGACAGGGGACGGTCA
Organism: Neopsephotus bourkii; assembly: GCF_033783945.1. Taxonomy (NCBI): domain Eukaryota; kingdom Metazoa; phylum Chordata; class Aves; order Psittaciformes; family Psittacidae; genus Neopsephotus; species Neopsephotus bourkii. The sequence goes on along the minus strand of NW_026902244.1, from coordinate 1,165,203 downwards.
CTGCAGGTAAACAAAGACCTTCAGAGGAGAACAGCCTCTACAGCTTGCACTTACACCAGGCTGGGCCTAGGATGTTCTTGATATCATTCAGGAATAGCACCTTGGAGTCTGAGCAGCTGGATGAAAACTGCAGCTCCTAGGCACACAACACAGCCAGTCAAGCATCAATGAGTGCTGGGGGGAAAACAACAGAGAAGAAAAGAGAAGGAAATTCTGCCTTGCAGCTCAAACCCCACATTCTGACTGTGTGTAAGGGGGAGGACGGATCCCCCATGTCAGAGACACTCTGACAGAGCTGAGGAAGACAGAGGCATGACAGGAACCATCAGAGGCACAGAACAGATCCTGTATAGGAGAGGAGTCAACTGCCCATTCTGCTGGGAAAAGGTACAGCTGATAGGGGTATCACAGAGGACTGTAAAAACACAAGTGGCCTGTGGGGGGGTTTGGCATCTATCCTGCACCATCTGTTCTAAATTAAGAACTCCTGCCAGCAGTAAAAGGCACTTTCAAAGCAAACTAAAGGAGGCAGCAATTCATAAATCACCTAAATAAGCTGGGGAACTCCTTGCTGCAAGCTGCCATGGATGCTACAATGTGCGCAGCTTGAGAAGGCAAGAAGAGAGATCTTGAGACGTTATGTGCCTAGTTCAGGAGCTTCTGAAGCCACAGACGCCTCAGGCCTGTGAAAGGATACAGGGACACATCACTGCTTGTCTGCCCTTCTCTGGGTCTTGATCAGGGGCTGGGCCTGCTGCCTGCTGTATGAGGAAAGGCCGAGAGAGCTGGGCTTGTTCTGCCCAGAGAACAGAAGGCTCAGGGGAGGCCTGATCACCACAGTCCAGTATTTAAGGGTGGCTATGAAGAAGATGGAGGCTCCCTTTTCACAAGGGGTCCCATGGAAAAGACGAGGGGTACAAGTTACCCCTGGGCAGATTCTGGTTGGACACAAGAGGAAAACTTTTCCCAGGGAGAACACCCAGCCATTGCAATAATCTCCCCAGGGAAAAGGTGCACTCCCCACTGTTGGATGCTTTAAAGACTCAGCTGGACAGGGCACTGGGACATCCAGTCCAGGTCATGCTTTGCCTGGAAAACTTGTACTGGATGATCCTTGAGATCCCTCCCAGCCTGGTGGCCTGTGGTGCTATGAATACCGTTGTCACAGGCAGCAGGTGAAGCTGGACAGGCCCTGCTCCAACCCAGCACCGCCGCCCTTCTACATTCTGGGGGCGCTGGTGCTCCCGCAGCACTCTTTCTCATGACGGGTTCACACTCATGGCCCTTACCTGAGGTGCCGCTCAGAGCACTCTTCCCTTCGCAGGAGCGGGGACGGGACAACCGCAGTTCCTCCTTCTGATCCATGTGCATGAGCATCTCCGGCTCCGCTCCGGGGGCCTGCTCCGGGGAAAGAAACGAAGAGGGTCAGGCGAGCTGGCCTTTCACCGACCGCTACCAGCGGCGCGGCTCGGGAGCTAGCGGCTCCGCGCCGAGCAGGCACCCCGGCTCCAGGAGGCGTGCAGAGGAGAGCAAAGGGCCCCGCAGCACCCCCTGCCAGGGAAGCTCACGCGGCCGCGGTGGGCGGGCTTCCGGGCCAAGCCCTACCGGGTCAGGCCCCGCTCCCTGCGGCCCGGCCAGGCCCGCCCTCAGCGGCTGGACCGGCGCACCAGGGGGCGCTGCCCCGTGACGGCAGCGACCAACGGCGGGCGCTGCCTTCGCCTCCAAGGCCGGAGGAAGGTGGCGGCGCTGGGCTGCCGGTGGCGATGGTGCCGTCCTACGGCGAGGCTCCCCCTGCGGGCCTGTCGGTACCGAGGGATATAAGGAAAGGGAGTGCCTGGAAAACATAGGGTTAAAATACTTTTAGCTTAACTTAGGTCTAAGATGGAGAACAATGTTTGCGGTGTAAGTCTGTGGTGTCATAACAGAATTTAGTAGTCTTACTAACATGAGTGAACTATTTCTTACTGATGCGCAGATTGACTCCACAACTCGTTAAAGTTGTAAAGTAGGTATGCTTTTATTCAGCGCTGAGACTCTCGGGGATAATTCCTCAAAGTCATGCGTGCCCCAGTGTTGTTTCCCTCTACATTTATAAGGTTGCACCATACGCCGTACCATACACATTCATGTCCTATCCCCGCTTCCTATTACAATGAGCTAGAAGGTCCTTTGCGCCTGCGCAGTGCCCCCTCTGGTCATGGGCAGGGGTCTCCAGATGAAGTAAATGAGTCTTCCTCCTGGGGGTTGGGGTCTTCAAGATGAAGTAAATGAGTCTTCTTGAATTTTTCACCTTTTTCTCTTCACGTATGGCCTTAGGGTTTGGTCCCAGCCATCAACCATCTGCTTCTCCCCCTTAACAGTAGATTCAGGGGTCTACTTTTCCCTATCAATAGGTGCTTATCGGTAGAATCAGGTGTCTGCTTTTCCTTGTCAATAGAACCAAGTGTCTGCTTTTCCTTGTCAACAGAACCAAGTGTCTGCTTTTCCTTGTCAATAGTTAGTGCCTTTGTTCTGCTTAGTAGGCATGATAGGTACAGACAATACCTTTGCTTAAGCAATCAAATTCCTCTAACCCCCCTGTACAACCCCCCTGTACAACCCCCCTGTACATTGGTCAACCCTCTGCATCATTACCATCCTTCTAGTTACCAGTTAGTTTGGGGACAGTGACTCCCGAACATCTGCTAGCTTAGGATACTCCTTGTCTGCCCATCCTGTTCTGCTTGCAATATTTCCTGCCCTTGCCTTTCTCGGGTATGGGAGGATACTGGACTGCCTGGAGGGGTGTCTGATTGGCAATCCCCACTTTCCTCTTGTGGTGGTTCCTGTCTCACAGGTGGTTTATTGTAATAAACACATAAATGTATTGGCTTTCGCAAATCATAGGTGTCGTTATGTGGACCTTACTGTAAGAGTTTACAATAACAGAAACAAAGCTCGTTAAAGACACAAGATCAGACAAGAAGTTAAAAAGGGCCAAAACACTTGAGCAAAATGGAGTAGGATAGCAAAAGAATTTTTAAAGGTAAGAGAAAGAAGTGGGGGGGACTTGATTTAAGAACAGCTGGTGCCTGGAAAACAGAGAGTTGAAGTACTTTTTAGCGTAACCTAGGTTGTAGAAACAGAACAATGTTTCTGTTGTAAGTCTGTGGAATGTAGTGGCCCCACTTAACATGAGTTAATTGTTTCACACTAGTCTTCTAAAGTATCTTTAGCTTTAAAGAACAATATTTGTTTTATAAGTCTGTGGTGAGATAACAGGATCTAGTGACCCCACTAAATATGAATGAGTTATTTCACACCATCCTTCTACTTATCAGTTAGAGACAGAGCCTCGCAAACCTCTGCTAGCTTGGGATACTCGTCATCTGCCCATCCTGCAATAAATTTTTCAGGAAGGTCACACTGTTTTAAATCCTTGGTAGCTATCAGAAAAATCACAGATATGGCTGGTTTCAGGTAGTTGTGTGATTCCTGGGACGTCCAACTGTGCCAAAGGTGAAAAGTGCACTGTGAGGAACACTGCTTACTGCATCCTGAAGACCCCTACTCACAAGAGGAAGACTGCTTACTTCACCATCAAGACCCCTGCCCACAGTCATTGCAGAGCAGTGTGCAGACACCAAAGAGGAGGAGACTTAGGATAATAAGTTCCTGGAGCTAGTTATAATATTCCCCGCCTTTACGCGGGCATTATGAATATGTATATGGCTAATGCAGTAGCGAAAGTATATAAACCCATAACAAATACTAATCACTTGCGCCTCTGGCTACGGTCATGCGCTCAGCGCTGTTGCTTTTGCTTTATTGACTTTGTCCCTCAATAAAACCTTGTTATCTTGTTTAGAGGAGTGACTTCGTAATTCACATTTATAATATTCTGGTAAATCCCCAGCTCCAGGGTCCCCTGCCTTTCCCAGTCTGGTACATCTCTGCTCTATACTACGTGCCGATCAACATCTCTTTAACTTCCTTTTTCCTTTTTTCCTATTACCTTTTTCCAGAGCCAACACCATCGGTATTGCGGAGCCTCCAGCCCACATTCCGTCTGCCATTCAGGATGGTTCTGGAGGGTAAAGGACATCTCAGCATATGAAACTTCATCCCATTTTCCTTCTCGTCTCAAAAATAACATTAATTGTAATAAGGTATTATAATTCAAAATTCCATTGAAGGGCCACTTTTCCCCATCTTCCAATTTATATGAAGGCCACCACTGATTACAATATTTAATCAAGGTTTTTTTATTCACACTTCCTCCCGGTGGACCCCCTGTATCTTTCCAATGAGCTAAAATGCAACCTAAAGGGCTTTTTTGAGAATTCCCCCACTCTGCTGTCCTCCCATTGTAAGCCTTTAAAGATATACGACACGGTTAGCCCTACAACAATAATATCTTATCCAGAGTAAAAGGTATAATGGAGTGCTGCACCCACAACAGATACACCCTAATTCCAAACAGTTCTGTAAATAAACCGCTTGTCTACCACCAAAAGAGATAATATATTTTGAACAAGCAGGACACTTAGCTTGGAAACACAAACAACAGCGATGACAAGGGCTAGTTCGAGCCCTGTGCCAGGGAGCTTGATCACTACTCTGACAGTTAACCCCTATATTGCTCTACTGGTTCTTCAGTTCTCCCAGGTTTCCACAAACTACTCGTACTAATTCACCCGAACGTTCAGTCTGGTGCCAATCGGACCAATTTCCTGGCCAATTAACACACCAAAAATCCCATCCAAATTTCACTGATACTTTATCCTCACAATCAAACCATTCAAAGATGAAAACTGGATCACACACAATATCACGGTGGATAGGACACCAAAACTCAACAATAGGTTCAATTTCATGAGACATAACACACTTCCTCTATCACCAGCCACTCTCCTTGCAGAGAACACGGAACCGTGGATCAGGACTCCACACTCGCTTTGTAGCTGTGCCATGTTTCACTTACACAAAACACTCATTTACACAAGGGCCCATCTCTCAATCACCCACTTTACACAGAATGTCATCTAAGCCAGTAATTGGTAACGCATAAATCTTAAGCCAGTGTTTACCCACCAAAGGTTCGTGAAGCCGTTAGTACAGTGACCCTGGTATCAATACCCTACCAAACCAAACCAACCCTTGGGGCAAGCACCTGCGCTCTTCATCTCGCATAGGACGGCTCCTCATGACTTACAAGTCTTCCCTTTACCTGGTACATACAAAAAAATTCCAATGTCTCCCCTTGGGGTCCTACTTATTGCCCAGGAGGCAGAGCCCCTGACACCCCTAGTCTTGTATCTCCTCCTGCTGAATTTATCTTGTCCTTCCCATTTGTACATGAACTGTATTCCCCCTTAGCTAACATAACCCCCCAGTGGAATGTCCAGGGGTATTTCGGCTGGCATTTCCTTGCTCCCTTTCTTCCCAGGACTCGGCGTACCCATCCATTCTCCCATACTTACACCCTGGTGGGTCTTCAGTCTTTCTTACTCATTCACTTTGTCTCTTCACCAGCCAATTCCCTTGTGGGAAACTGGAACCATGGTTAGAAAGACTCCGCACTCACTTCACAGATCCCGGATACCCAGTCCATGTCTTTATTGGTCCAGGCTACCTGGTCCGTGCCTCATTCACACACCGATCACCGTTCACCTTGTCTCTTCACCGGCCAATTCCTTCCAGAAGATTGCAACTGCAGTTAGAAAGACTCCGCACTTGCTTCACAGATCCCAGATACCCAGTCTGTGTCTCATTCACACACCGATCACCCCCATATTCCCACTGAACCAAACAATACTTGCATTCTGTTTTCTTGTCTGGGTCTTCGTACACGTGAATTAAAGCAGACAGTGGTTTCCTTGGGAGCCCTTCCCCACTTTTGCTTTAGGAGTTCCCTTCTTTGCCCAGGATATAACCTGCACGTGCCAATGACACCAGAAGAAACCGAGCAATCTGCCAAAATTGGCAGGGCGTGCCTTTAGCTTGAAGTCCCCTAGGCCCATGGAAGCAAGGCAGGCTTTATCCTGGACGAGTCCCCATTTGTGCAACAGAAGCTAACTCCTCTAAACAAGATAATAGGGTCTTATTGAGGGACAAACTCAATAAAACAAAAGCAACAGCGCTGGGTTCATGACCATGGCCAGAGGCACGCTGATAAGTAGTTTTTACAGGTTTATGTACTTTCACTATTGCATTAGTCATGGATCACACCCACTCAAGATATTGCATTAAGACAGGGAATATGTTCTGAAATATGTGTACGCATGGAACTGTGCCTGTATAAGAAAACAGCTCTCTTTTCAGATGCAAGATGCGAGAAGGCACGTAAACATCTGCAGCACAGCTTTTCAGAATAAACCTACAGAGGCTATGTTTTCAGGCAGCACACAAACCAATGTGGTGGTAGCTGCAAAGGATGACCCATAGTGCCGCTGATCATTTCACTGTCACAGTGAATTTATAAGCAGTGTGTTCCAAAGGTCACTCAGGGCTCACATGGTGTATATTGGCAAGACAAGATTTGTACAATGCCAGTAACATACCTGCTCCTTTCTTTCGCTTTAAAAGCAAATCAGTACCTTAGTTGAAATGTTGGGTTTGGTTTGCTTCTTCTGCAGCCTTGGAAGTGTTAAACAGAAGTATCAAAATATTTTGGATAGCTGTTACTTCCCACTGGAAATAAAAATGAAAGCAATGCATTTTCCAAGACAAATGAGCCTGCATTAGGAAGGCAAGAAAACACATGAATGTATACAAACAGAACTGGCTTGCAACACATCATCACTGACACATGGCAACCCCAGTGCAAGCCTGGGAAGGCTGCCTTTGCTTATGGAGTAATGAAGCAGGGGATTGAATGACTTCTGTCAGGGAATTTGCAGTGCATGTCAGAAACGTCCTTGTGGTCTTGAAGGCCGTAAAAGATTTTTAATCCTTTTCTCATCGTCTGAGGAAAGTTTCAGAATTACGAGAGACATCTCAGTTTGTCAATGGCGGCAACAAGGAAGCACCAAGCCAAGCCCCCGCAAAGCAGTTACCTCCTAACCGTGACAGCACAGATGCAGTATTTAAGTCATCTTTCTGCATTAGGCAGAGACTGCCCTGGTGCAAGCTTTAAGGATGACAAAGACAGGAGGATGGAGACACTTTCAGTGCCTAAAATTCACCATTTTTGCATAACATATTAAACAGTTTTTAATGACAGTGTTATTACATCCACTGAACTGTGACACCGCATTAACTGAAGATGTAATAATTGATTACAAAAGCTTTAATTGTAAATGCAAGTCATACCTAAAAGAATAAAAAAGCTGGGAAGGGATCTTACTTATTTTCTCATATTAAGACTAGTGAGTAGGACTGAAGTTTTTTTCAGGGATGAAGTGTGTATTTGAGAGAGAAATACACGGTACACTGAGGGTAACAACATTTACTAGAATGTCACTTAAGGCGAGCCCTGTCCTTTTCACATAACAAAGTTGGCTCTTGCACAAGAGGGTGGCTTGGGAAAAGTGATGGGACAGCCAGGGAAGAAAACTATCCCAAGTTCCTGACAATTCACCACATGTGGCAGAAGGCTTTGCTAGGAGGTCCCCATACACACACTATACCTGCCACAGACCTGACAGAGAAGAGCTTCATCAGTGGCCACCCCTTTCCCCTCCACCAGGAGCCTTCCCTCTGAGGCCAGACCAGACCCTTCCCACAGCCCATCCTCCCAGCAGATACCCTCCTTTTCCCTAGTTCTCTCTTACCTTGGGGCTGCACAGCCTACATGAACTGGGCTCTCTCCCTGTCTGATCTCTCCCACCTCTCCTCCCTGCAGGGTGTCCATGTCAACTCCTCTCCCTCCAGTTCTCTGACTGGGGTTTCAGTTAGTAGAGGCACAGACTCTACTGCTCTCCACTAGACCCAGTGTTGATGCTTAGAATGCACTCCTGACCTGTCATAAGACATTATATATAATTTATCATTAGTACCTTACACATTGCATATTGTATGTCATATAAATCAGATAAACTCAAAGATACATGGTACAAAAAATAAAAATATTGACATGTTGCAAAGCTATAAATACTTTTAGAAATCCAGCTTCTTATTTTGAGGTGTTGAGTCCATTTTGTTCAGTAAGACTCTGCAGACTCAGAACTGCCAGAATGACAAAAGTCAGAAGACGCTGTGAAAATAAATACATAAAAGATGACAGTTTAGGATCCAAGACTTCCCCAAGAGTCCCAGATAGTTTACAGCCTAAGATCAGTCCATTTTGGAAATGACACTGATCAGGTTTTCTGACTAGCCTGCTACAGATAGCTGCAAGAGACACAGACACTCCAGAGCCACGAGTGGCCATGCAGCCAGGCAGCATGAAACTGTCTCAAGTCAAAGAGAAATCAACCAGCACGGAATACCTAGGTATTCTGGGAAGCACCCTGCTCGCTCTTCCCAAGTCTGAAGCCTCGACTTTCAGAGCATGTGTGTGAATTTGCTGTTTAAACTAACCCCCAAGACAGCAGTCTTGGCTAAACCGGTGGGCATTCTGCAAAGGCAAGAGAAGCAGCTCTCTGGAGCACAGTTCACCTCTAGGGTCATCTTTCAAACCAAGAACCTGCCATCACATGAGTCTGCCCAGCAAATCATGGAAAACTGGCTCGCCTTGGCCAGGAAGGCACAAACACAACTGCCAAATGGTCAAAGCATTTCTGAAGGGCAAGTAATAGGAGAGACTAAAAAAACAGCAACTGCTTGCTGCCAGCTTTAGCCAGATTGCTCCTTCCCATCACTGCTGGTACACTGATTAAACAGATTTACTGCACATATATATTTGATTAATCAGCTGTTGGAGTCCCCCACCCCTTTTCTGATGAGGAGAAAGATCACAGCCCTTAACCTGGAAGGTCTCCTGCCTTACCCAATACTGTCTGTGCCACATTGAGAGACAGTACTCACCTGACATCATCAGCTGATGTTTCCCCATAGAGCAATATTTCCCTTTCTCGCCTCTCTGCGCTCTCCATTGCAGGCGGTGTTGCTGGTTAGTGTTGGAGATGAGACAACCTGAAAGGCAAAACCAGAGAGAAGTTTTAGAGGGAAGCTGCCCTCCTGAAGGGACGGGTCTGAAATGCTGAGCCATACAGCAAGCAGCCTCTGAGCTGCTCCACCGGGCACCCTGGTGAGGAGCAGCCGCTGGCCATTTCCACAGCACAGCAGGCACTTTCAAGGAAGCAATCTTGCTTGTTCAGTTCAATTACCCCAGTGAACCTCAGCACTAACACCACCCAGCTCACCAAATGTTAGCCTCAGAGGAGACCTACAACACAGCACGCAGCATTTGGTTTCGCACTTCAGGATGGCTCCTGGCTGAAAATGATCAGAGACCTCCACATTAGCTATCTGGACCAAAATTGTGAGCAAGCTGCTTTCCACTGGTGCTACCAAACATTTCATCCAATGCCAGACTCTGAGCAGGGTAGAAGCAAAGGGAGATGACTCTCCTTCAATCACGACGAAGAACAAGCTACTTCATGTTCACAATAGTACAGAGCTTTCCTTAGATGAAAGCAGTGGTGAATTAGGGCAAGAGTGAGGCAGCCCTAAAGGGCTCCTTTTCAAGATCTCTTCACTCTCCCGATTTACCATTATCAATCTTGTATTCACACACAAACACGGGATCCCACAGGCACATTCCACACAGTTACAACACTTGAGACAGAGACTAAAACTGTATCGAACAACAACAACAACAATTAACAGTTATAACAGCCTGTCACCAATACCAGTATCACAAGACCAGTGATTCACTGCTCTGAGTTGTGCTTCTACAATGGTTGTTACACGTTTGGGTAAAGGCTTCTGAGAGCCCAGCACATGCCCCATGGCATGCAGAGCAAAGTCCGAGTGCTGGTGAGTGCTGCTTAACATGAGTGTGTTGCAAGAGATGGGTGCAGAGGCTCTGTCAAGTGAGTTAGCAGATGTGTCTTGTAGAATGATGATCCATGGAGTCATGCTGTGTATGTGTGCCCATTCGGAGCCTTGAGCCATTCCTGCTGTTGTTAACTAGTCATGTCTGAGGCTTGATCTGGTGGCTTCCTTTGGGTTGGATGGAATGTCAAGCCACCTCCAGGCCTCTTGCTGTCTGCAGGGTGGTGCTGAAGTGCTCTTTGTAGCTCTGCTCTCACCTGCTCCTCTGTGCCGTTTGCTGCAGGCCTGTCAGCACGCAGAGGCAGCACACCCTACCTGCAGGACTCTGCCTGTCTGGAAGTATAAGATAAATTGGAACCACTTTCTCTAGTTTAATTTTGGGATCTGCATTTCTTGAGGAGTGCCTGACTTGAAGCCAGCTGCGCAGGAAGCCAGGATGCCATCAGGGCTTGTGCAGCTGTGCTGGCAGGAGACTGGCTGTGCTGTGAGGCAGGCAGGCTGTTCCTCTGGGCCCGCAACCAGCTCCTGGCTCAGCCTGGGCAGGTTCTGCCTCTGTGCTTCAGTTTCCCTTCCCCGTGGTGGATGTTTGAAGCTGTGACAAGTTTGCTGACCCGGTGTGGTGCTTGCTGTCCAGTGAGTGATTAAAATGAAAATAGCGCCCTTGAACCTGGCTTCCTCTACCCTCCAGTTGGGGAGGCTGTGCTGTGTCCTATCCTGTGGTGCGGGGCCCTGGGATGTGGGTTGATCTGGCAGGGCTGCCTGTAAGGTGATGGTGCTGCTCTGCACAAAGCTGATTACAGGTCTATTTTGTAAATGAGGTGGGTGGATTTCTGCTTAAGAGGAAACTGGGCTATAAGCCCGGTGTCTCACTCCTGCTTCTGGGTAGGTCTTTGGGTGTCCTGCTACATCCATGGAGATTTTTTTGTTTGTTTCCTTTTGCAGAAGAGGAGGGAGAACTCAGTTACTTCTGGGGTTTGAAGTAAACCCTGCTAGGCAGGAGAGGAATGTGTGAGTGGTAGCAGGAGCCACCTGCAGCATCCATTCTGACTCCTCACATGCAGTACAGCCCAGAAAAGGCAGAGCAGTGAAATCTGTCCTTGCTTTGGAAGTTCCTCTGTGTATACTCCATTGCAGGGAAGGTGTTTGTCTCGCTGTGAGCTGCCAGACTCCTGCCTTAATTCACCACTGCTTTCCTGTAGGGAAAGATACGTACCACTATGCAAATCCAGGGATCTGTGAAGTGAGTGCGGAGTCTTTCTAACCATAGTTCCAATCTCCCACAAGGGAATTGGCTGGTGAAGAGACAAAGTAAATGAGTAAGAAAGACTGAAGACCCACCAGGGTATAAGTATGGGACAATGGATGGGTACGCCGAGTCCTGGGAAGAAAGGGAGCAGGGAAATGCCAGCCGAAATACCCCCGGACAGTCCACTGGGGGTTATGTTAGCTAAGAGGGAATATGGTTCATGTACAAATGGGAAGGACAAGATAAATTCAGCAGGAGGAGATACAAGACTAGGGGTGTCAGGGGCTCTGCCTCCTGGGCAATAAGTAGGACCCCAAAGGGAGACATTGGAGTTTTTTGTATGTATCAGGTAAAGGGGAGACTTGTAAGTCATGAGGAGCCATCCTACACGAGATGAAGAGCGCAGGTGCTTGCCCCAAGGGTTGGTTTGGTTTGGTAGGGTATTGATAACAGGGTCACTGTACTAATGGCTTCACAAATCTTTGGTGGGTAAACACTGGCTTTAGGTTAATGTCTTACCAGAGCTGAAGCCTTCCACAGGTACCCTGAGACAAACCCGTTGCCCGTGGGGACAGCCTCTGGCAGCGCCAGTGCCTCATCCCACACCGGACACCCTGCCCCAGAGAGCAGACAGAGCTTCAGGGGCTCCGGCAGCAGCTGGGGAGGCCACTCCGTTGTCCGAGCAGGGGGGAAGCTGCCCTTGGTGATATAAGGAAAGCAAGTGCCTGGAAAACATAGGGTTAAAATACTTTTAAGTTAACTTAGGTCTAAGATAGAGAACAATGTTTGTGTTATAAGTCTGTGGTGTGATACCAGAATTTAGTAGTCTTGCTAACAAGAGTGAATTACTTTCCATCCTTCTAATGAGTGAGTTATTTCTTACCATCCTTCTAACTATCATTTAGATTGAAGACAGTGACTCCTGAACACCTGCCAGCTTAGGATATTCCTTGTCTGCTCATCCTGTTCTGCTTGCCATAAATTTTGTACGAAGGTCACACTGGTCTAAATCTTGGCCAGCAATCAGAAACTTACAGATACGCTGGTTTCAGCTAATTTTGTGATTACCGGTGCATCCCACTGTGCTAATGGTGAAAAGTGCACCGTGAGGAAGACCACTTACTGCATCTTGAAGACCCCTGCCCACGACCATCAGAGGGCACTGCACAAGCACCACAAGGGAGGAGACTTATCATAATGAGTTCCTAAAGTAATTGTAATATCCCCACCGAACTCTCAGGAACCTAATCAATATGCATGTTTGTGTGTAATACATATCTGCTTGCTTAACCCCTCAGTGTGCAAGTTAGGAGGAGGGGTCCTCCTTTCATCCGGCGCAATAATAAACATACCTGCTTCATAACTCTGAGTTTTAGAGTCTGATTCCATGCTTCAGTTTTGCACCCCAGATGGGACAATCTCTGTCCGGCTGTGGGACCTGCTGAGGACGGGACTCTTCTGGACAGCCCCGAGATTTCTTGGGAGGACTCCTCCACTCACTCAGATCACCGCAGGGGCAGACAAGGACCATCGCTAGTGAATCATCAGGTATTTTTGAACCAGGTCAAGGGGATACCTGTAAGTCGTGAGGAGATGTCCTACGTGAGTTAAAGAGCCCAGGTGCTCGCCCCAAGATTTTGATGTATCAATACACAGGTGGTAGGTAAAGGCATATACCTGGCTGCTGGTATACACCCACAAGAAGCAGGGGGCATCTTGTGGTTTGGGTCCTATAAGACACAGGGAGTGTCTTGTGGAATTGGTTTTGGGTCTTATTGGTATTCGACTTATTTTGTGGCTTGTTACAGTAATGATTTTTGTCTTGTGATTTTGGTATTGGCAAAGGGTGTTATAACTCTGTTATTAATTGTTGCTTCTTTGACTGAAATTTAGTCTCTGTCTCAAGTGTTGCAACTGTGTGGAGTGTGCCTGTGGGATCGTGTGTGTGTGTGTGTGAATGATAGATTGATAATGGAAAATCATCAGAGTGGAGATATCTTGAAAAAGAGTCCTTTAGGGTGCATTTTGGCACACTGGAAAGAACTGGGAGGATTTCCTGGGGACTCAGTAAACAAAACGGTAAAATATTGTAACCAGTGGTGGCCTTTGTATACTTTGGAAGATCAGGAGAAATGGCCTAAAAATGGAACTCTGAACTACAATACATTGTTACAATTAATGTTGTTTTGAGGGGGCAAGGAAAATGGGATGAAGTGATGTATGCAGATATGTTTTTCACTTCAAGAAACCACCCGGCATGACAGCCTGAATGCAAAATTAATATAGCTCCGCCAGATTCCTTAATTTTGGCTTTAGAAAAGGACAGGGAAAACCAGAAAGCTAAGTTGGAGAGATGCTGTTCAGCCTGGGATATTGGGGGAATGAGGTTTAAAGTTAAGAAAAACCTAGAGTAATCAGGAAGATAGGTTGGAAAATTCTGTATCACAGGTACCTCCGAGAGGAGCACCCACTGCATCTGTCTATCAGATATTGATAAGGAGGAAGAGATTGCTGTCACTGGCAACAAGCAGCAGATCCACATTCCGAGTTAAGAAAGGGTTAAAGCAAAGTGCTGTTGCCGAGGCAGGCATCTGGAGCCGCTGCAGAGCAGGGCGGGCAACCGTGAGGAAAAAGAAAGGGAAAACCAAGGGGGAAAGGAGGGGAGCTCGAGCAGCTCCTGGGTTTGAGCGTGGGAGGAGGGATGTCGGGCGGAGATGGGGGAGTGGGCTCCTCTTCTGTGGAACCGGGTCGGTGTGCGTGCTATGGGGAGTTTGGACGCGGGAAGTGAGACTGCCCGGGGGCGGGGGCAGTGCCATGGGGTGGCTGAATTGGAACGGGAATGAGAGGGACCTGGGGAATCTACCCTAGCAGATCCACCGGTTAAATTAAATGCCAGGGACTAGAGGAAATGAAGTGGAATTTTTAAGTGGATACAGGAGCAACTTTTTCGACGTTAAATCAGAGGAAAAGAATTTGTTACAGATGTGGGAGACACTGGCCACCAAGGAAAAGAGAAAAAAGAGAAAAAAAAAACAAACAAACAAAAAAAAGATACTTTCTTTCTGAAACCTTTCTGAAACAACTGCAGTTTTGAGAGAAAAGCAAACAGGAGGACCTCCCTGAAATAGAAGAAAACCTTAATCGGGTATATCTGGGAGTACGGGCATCTGAAGTTCCAGGTAAGGCGAAAAATGCTTTGCTTGTTAAAAGTGGAAATAAAAAGGGGGAGGGCTGCCCAATTAGAATAAAACAATATCCCTTAAAATTAGAAGATCAAAAGGAATCAAAAAATCATTGATAAAACTTAAAATATAGATTACTAATTGAATGTGAATTGGAATATAATACTCCTATCTGGACAGTAAGGAAATATGGTGGGAACAGTTGCAGATTGGCTCAAGATCTCAGAGCAATCAACAAAATTGCAGAGGATATTTGTCCAGTAGTAGCTAATTCATATGACTTATTGACAGAATTGAATAATGATCAGAAATGGTGGGCTATCTTGGATTTAAGGGACTCTTTTGCTTGCCATTGGCCAAAGAAAGCCAGAATTACTTGCTTTCAAATGGGAAAATCCTGACACCAGAAGGGAAACTCTGTTAACTCGGAGGGTATTACCTAAAGGGTTTAAAAACAGTCCAACGATTTTTGGAAATCAGTTAGCACTGGTACTAGAATCATGGAAGCCACCTACTCAGGACTCTGTTACAGTATGTGAATGACCTATTAATTGCCACAGAAACAAAGGAAGAATATCTTCAGTTGATGGTGGAATTACTCAGTTTTCTGGGACTGAATGGTTATCGGGTATGCAAACAATAGGCCCAACTAATCCAAACCCGAGTTTCCTACCTAGGATATGAAATAACAGGAAGACAGAGAACTTGGAACTGCTAGAAAAGAAGCCATTTGTCAGATACCACGACTGTCCACCGCCAAGGAGCTCTGGACGCTCGTGGGAATAACTGGATGGTACAGACTTTGGATCCATGATTCTGGTGTTCTGGAAGGATCGACAGAACCACTAACACACAACTGCTTGGTCACTGTAGAGACTGTATATTCGAGCTGACCAGATTTGAAAGAAAAACCTCTGGAAGATGCTGATTCTTGGTTTTCTGATGGTTGTAGCTTCATGAAAAATGGTGAACGAAAGGCAGGATATGCCATTACCACCACTTCACAGGTAATAGAAGCTGAACCTTTACCTGCAAACACCTCTGCCCAGAAGGCAGAAATAATAGCGGTAACAAGGGCCCTGGAATTGGCTAAAGATAAAAGGGTAAATATTTGGACTGGTTCTAAATACGCATTTGGTGTGGCCCATGCACATGGTGCTATCTGGAAAGAAGGAGGCCTTCGGAACACACACAGGAAACAGGTCACCATTCAAATTGCAATCACACTATTAATATAGATGGTATCGTAGTTCAGTGGTGGCCCATTCCCAAAGGGAAAGGATGGTATTGGTTATGTGGAGAAAATGCTTATAAGAGTCTACCCCCCAACTGGAAGGGGGCATGCACTTTAGGTGCTGTGATACCCAATCTAACTATTATTGACACCAATCCTTCTGGGACCTGGATCAGAAGTTTTTCTAAATGGATTAGGTGAGGGCTTAACCCTATTATTGAACGGCACACCGCACTTCATAACTTTGTAAGAGGGCTAATTCCATCTTTGGGAGTAAGTGAATTAGAGAAGGCAACTGTAAATATCACAGCAACCATAGAGAAAATGGAAAGGACAAACATTGATATAATCCAGGCAGAACAACAAGAGATAACCAGCCTAGCTAAGGTGGTATTACAAAACCGAATGGCTCTAGACATGTTACTGGAATCATAAGGAGGGGTTTGTTCCGTAATCAATGAAAGTTGTTGTTCCTATATAGACTGAAGTGGCAGAATTGAAACAGATATGGATGAAATTTGGAAACAAACTAAGATATCTCATGAAACGGCCATGGATGATACCTCCTGGGGTTTTGAAGAAATATGGAAAAAGTTAACTCTGTGTTTACCTAAACTCTCCTGGTTGAGGCAACTGGTTGCAAGAGTACTGATGTTAACTGTGGTATGATACAATGTTCCTTCTGGTATTGTAAATGATCTATGATAAGTTCTGAAGACTGGAAAAGGAATGAAATCAAGCACCAAGTGGAGATGGGAGATGATTTCAAAAAGACTTTAGACGGTAATGGTAATATATAAAATATTGCAAAAGGACAGAAAAACGGGGGATTTGAGACAAGGGGGGGGCACAAAATTACAAAATGGAATATATAAACCTTTATAATCAGTTTTAAGTAATGTTAAGTTTGATGGCTTTGTAACAGTAACAATGGAAAATTACTGAGGTGCATGATACATAGAAAAAGGAAAAACAGAGTACAGTACAAGATAAGCCATTGTAGTTGACACCGTCTTAGGCTCTATGACCTTAGTACAAAATGAATGTAAGAAAAACAGTCCAGAAGAACAGGATGCAAGGATAAGAAGTATCTGGGAATGGCAGGTGTCCAGGATGGGCTGCAGTTAAACTAACTGATAAGTAGGAGGATAGGAGGATTATGTCGTCTCTGGTGCTAACAAACCAATTAAGCTGGTGTAAGCATCTCGTGCGCATGCTTCAGATGCTGCCAGAAGTGATGAAGATTGTTGGAAGAAGTAAATGACCCTCAGAGACCACCACCACAATACTGTACACATGCCAGAACTTTCTGGAAAATAATGTAAGCCATGCATAGCCTCATGAACATGGATGTTTGCCCAGGGACTATGTAAGTATGACTTGTGCAGCAATATGGGGAGACACGTTAGGAGGACTGTCCCCTGTGTCTCCCGGTGCTGCAATAAATACCTGCTTGTCAGCTTGAAAACTCTGTTGGCAAGTCTGTTCCTGGAGTTTTCTCTGAACCAAACTGAAGCAAAGAGGCAGAACCTGCCCAGGCTGAGCCAGGTGCCGGTCGCGGGCCCACGGGAACAGTCTGCCTGTCTCACAGCACAGCCAGCCTCCTGCCAGCACAGCTGCACAAGTCCTGATGGCATCCTGGCTTCCTGCGCAGCTGGCTTCAAGTCAGGCACTCCTCAAGAAATGCAGATCCCAAAATTAAACTAGAGAAAGTGGTTCCAATTTATCTTATACTTCCAGACAGGCAGAGTCCTGCAGGTAGGGTGTGCTGCCTCTGCGTGCTGACAGGCCTGCAGCAAACGGCACAGAGGAGCAGGTGAGAGCAGAGCTACAGAGAGCACTTCAGCACCACCCTGCAGACAGCAAGAGGCCTGGAGGTGGCTTGACATTCCATCCAACCCAAAGGAAGCCACCAGATCAAGCCTCAGACGTGACTAGTTAACAGCAGCAGGAATGGCTCAAGGCTCCCAATGGGCACACATACACAGCATGACTCCATGGATCATCATTCTACAAGACACATCTGCTAACTCACTTGACAGAGCCTCTGCACCCATCTCTTGCAACACACTCATGTTAAGCAGCACTTACCAGCACTCGGACTTTGCTCTCCATGCCATGGGGCATGTGCTGGGCTCTCAGAAGTCTTTACCCAAACGTGTAACAACCGTTGTAGAAGCACAACTCAGAGCTGTGAATTACTTTTCCAGCAGCAGTGTCTGCTGGTGAATGAAGGGGTTAGCACACAAACAGTCATTTAAGGACTTTGGTGCAGTCAGACTTGTATCTCCCACAACTGTTTTTGCAGATCCTCCATCTGACATGATCACCTCTACAGTGATAGCCAGGACAGTGACAACACCAGTCCCTTCAGCCCTAGGTGAGGACACTACATACACAGGACAACATAGAAGCTGGGATTTTTACCAGTATCATCCAGCATAGACACGATAAGCCGTGAACTCAGAAGACAAGTCAGGACAAATGAAACCCCTGTCCTTTTCAGTACTAGGGTATCACATGAGAACTCAGAGGAAGGGAAGTAAGAAGCACCATATCTCTTACCATTATACATGACTTTCATTCAGAAACTGGTAGCTGAAAGCCCACAACATGTCATTTCACTTGCTTCACGGCTCTGCTCATCAAGACATGGCTGATGCTCAGGGTAAACACATACCTTCCCAGTGCCCTACCAGCAGCCTCCTGTGAGGAATCCAACAGCTACAAGAGGCAGGACAGTGGGGCTGGAGATTGGAGACAAGGCTTAATACAAAACACCTCAGCACTCCAAACATTTATTTCCCAATAACAGTGTTCAAACCCTCAGAGAATACATCCCTATCTCATCTAGCCAGCACTTAGTTTGCCCCTGACACACTTCCACAGCAAGTTTCACACTCAAGATGCACAGCCATTCTTCTCAGGGTAGGAAGACACTTAATCCCAACAATCCAGTGCCTTCTGACACTGCTGTGGCAGTGAAGCAGGACTGAAGCCCTGGCTTTGCTTTGGCACCCTTGGGAGAAGCTCAGTAATTTGCAAACACCCAGGTGGTACAGAGTTCAAGTTTGCTCTTCAACCAGTTTACAACTTCAGGCTATTTGCCCACACGCAGAACTTGCATCCTTGCTTTAACAAGCAGCAGCAGAGCGTGGCTGCACCTACCTAAGCATCACTGCAGTGGAGACAAACCCCAGAACCCCAGGCCTAGAAGCTTGAGGAGCCATCACAAAGGTAACCTGGCACTCACATCAGAAGAGCTTCACACCTTCTCCTCCTCCCCTGGGGAGGTTTTTGGGGCTGGAAATAGGGCCTCACAGAATAGTTTTTACATGGAGCGAGCATCCGTGCAGGCGCAGTCCAGGGAATTCAACGCAGAGGTGTTTACTGCACAGGGTCATTGCAAGCGGCACCAGCCATGGGAGCCGACCCTGGGGGTCACCCAGTTCCAGCCCTGCCAGGGCAGGGGCACTTGAATGTGTCCAGGCAGGGCTTGGATTTGCCCACAGGGGGAGCCTCCACATCCCCCTGCGCGGCCTGTTCAGTGCTCTGCCACTGCAACGGAACAAGTTCTTCCTTGTGTTGAGGTCAAACCTCTTGTGTTTCAGTTCATGGCTACTGCTCCTCATCCTGGGGCTGCCCACCACTGAAAGGAGTCAGGCACCTTCCTGCTGGCACCTGAACCAAACCTCCAATCCGCTCCCTCCACCGGCTCTCCCCTTCTTTATCTCTGAGGGCTCACTCTCCTGGGAAGAAACTGCTTTCACCCTCCACATGCAAGGTGGTTAATGGGAGGGGGAGACACCGGGCTTTGCTCACAGAGTATCAGACCTCACTGCTCCCCACACTCACCCCACCTAGTGCCCCCCACCCCTGTGGGTCTGCTGGTGCTGGAAGAGCGCCGAGCTCACTCTGAAGCCCTTCCCGCACTCAGCACAGACGTAGGGACGCTCCCCAGTGTGGATGCGTTGGTGCCGGATGAGGTGGGGACTCTGCCGAAAGCTGTCCCCGCAGTAGGTGCAGATGTAGGGCCTCTCCCCGGTGTGGATCAGCCGGTGATTCAAGAACGCGTAGCTCCGGTCGAAGCTCTTCCCACAGTCCATACACTCATAGGGTTTCTCCCTGGTGTGGACCTGTTGGTGTTCTGCCAGGGTTGAGCTCAAGCTGAAGCTCTTCCCGCAGCGCCTGCACTCGTAGGATTTCTTCACAGTGTGCACCCACTGATGCTGGACAAGTTTCGACTTCACAGAGAAGCTCTTCCCACATTCGGCACACTTGTAGGGCTTCTCCCTGATGTGGGTTAACTGGTGCCGGATCAGGTTCGAGCTTACGCTGAAGCTCCTCCCGCAGGTCCTGCACACGTAGGGTTTCTCCCCAGTGTGCACCCGCTGGTGCACGACGAGCTGCGAGTTCTCGGAGAACGTCTTCCCGCACTCGGCACAGTTGTAGGGCTTCTCCCCAGTGTGGGTTAACTGGTGATGGATCAGCCTCGAGCTCACACTGAAGCTCTTTCCGCAGGTCCTGCACTCGTAGGGCTTCTCCCCAGTGTGTACCCGCTGGTGTTGTTTCAGAGCTGAGCTCACGCTGAAGCTCTTCCCACAGGTGCTGCACTCGTAGGGTCTCTCCCCAGTGTGCACCCGCTGGTGCAGGACAAGCTGAGAGTTCTTGGAGAAGCTCTTCCCACACTCGGCACACCTGTAGGGCTTCTCCCCAGTGTGGGTCACCTGGTGCCGGATCAGCTTCAAGCTCTCTCCGAAGCTCTTCCCACACTCAGAGCACGTATAGAGCTGCTCCCCTGTGTGGATCCTCTGGTGATGTATGAGATGTGACCGGTGCTGGAAACTCTTCCCACATTCAGTGTGGATTCTCTGATGCTGGATGAGGTTGGAGCTCACCTGGAAGCTCTTGGATCTCTGAATCCTTTCTGAACTGTGTGGGAGAACAGGGTCCTGTGCAGGACTCTGGGAACTGTGCTCCTCGGACAGTCCTGAGCATAAACCCTTGGGCTCCACTGGCCTGGGGATGCCTTGATGGTCATTGTCTTCATTCATTCTCACAATCCCGTTTTCAGCTGCAATAAAATGAGAATCAAGAGAAGTCACAGGCAGGACTGGAAGCTTTGGACAGGGCAAATCCCAAGGGGCTAAATGCTAAAAATTCAGCAGATAGATTGACTTTAAGTATAAAACATTCTGGTATATCCTGCGTTCAGGACATGGTATTTCCCTCCAAACTACACAGTGGAATTTTCAGTGTGTTCCCAGGAGCAAATGCTGTAAATCGCTCAGCATGCTTCACCAGAACCTGAATCTACTGAAATCACTGGCATATTAGAGGCAAAAGTTTACTGCTTATATGGGAAAGATGCTTGGTCTTCCAGGATGTTCTACCTGAAAATCATAGAACCACAGGGCGTTTTACCTGGAATGGACCTTACAGATCACATCCAATTCCAGCCTCCTGCCATGTGCAGGGACACCTTGCACAAGACCAGGTTGCTGCAAGCCCCTTCCAACCTGGCCTTGAACACTGCCAGGGATGGGGCAGCCACAGCTCCTCTGGGCAACCTGTGCCAGAGCCTCAGCACCCTCACAAGGAAGAACTTCTTTCACCTTATCTACATCTCCCCTCTGTCAGTTCTGCCTTCTCCTGTTCCTACTTGCTCTTGTGAAAACAAGAACAAGCCCAGCTCTCTCTGCTTGTTTCCATAGGATGTTACTAAAAGGTGAACTGGGAATCAGAGGAAGGCTATAAACAATGTGACATGGACACCGCCTGGAGCCTGGCTTATGCCACCCTTAGAGCAGAAGCAAATTAACTTTATGCTTTCACTGGTGCAGAACAAATCCGTTGTGCATGCAAGTGGTGGGTGAACTGAAGATCCCCCATGGCTGGTTCCAGATCATGCACTGAGGAAATCCAATACATGTAGAAGATGAAGGTAGGTAAAAGTCGAATCAATGCTAGCTGAACAGTTATGAACTGCTCCTGGGACACACGCAATGAACAGATCCCTGCCCTCTTATGTACATAAAGTCTTGCAGAAGCGTTACTGGTATGAATGTTCACTGCGCAGACCCGAGGTCACCTGAAAGCCTGATCAAGACAAAGGGCTTGTGCTGATTCCTTGTGCTGACCTTGAAAAATCCTTCACAAGCTCGTGACAATTAAGTTTTCTATGGTGTTCTATACTTTTGGAGGAAGATCAGGAGTGTCAGACATCTTTTTACAATTACTGTCACAGCTCTAGCGCTTCTACAATCATTTCTGTTACTTCTGAGCTACTAGGTACCTTCACTGGCACCTAGGACATGCTGTCTGCAAAGGCTTTGATCAAAACGAAGGCAGGAACTCACTGGGAGTATTTCAAGTGGAAGGAGAGCAAGGTCACAATGATGAGGATTTAATATTAGAAGCATAAGCCTGAACTGGCAAAAATGAGTAGAGCAACAGAGACACAAAGAATGTGGCTCTTCCTCAGCCCATGCCAGTTTAGGTTGATGGCAAGCCCTCTGATATGCCCAAGACTGCCAGTCCTATAGCTACAAGGCAAGCTGCAAGTAAGCAGATTAAAGGGAAATGTGGTCCAGAGGCATTCCTGAAAGACATTCATCCTTCACCAGAATTGCTAAAGAAGCTAAGCTGCTGAGGCATGAATGAACCTGACAGGGTGGTAAGGAAGGGAAAAGGGAGGTGCAAACATTTGCTGATGATTGTGTGCTCCTCGGGGTTAAAGACACAAAAGCTGACTACGAACTGTGGCAGAGCCTTGAGATACTGACCAACCAGGTGACAGGGGACGGTCACTGCAGGTAAACAAAGACCTTCAGAGGAGAACAGCCTCTACAGCTTGCACTTACACCAGGCTGGGCCTAGGATGTTCTCGATATCGTTCAGGAATAGCACCTTGGAGTCTGAGCAGCTGGATGAAAACTGCAGCTCCTAGGCACACAACACAGCCAGTCAAGCATCAATGAGTGCTGGGGGGAAAACAACAGGGAAGAAAAGAGAAGGAAATTCTGCCTTGCAGCTCAAACCCCACATTCTGACTGTGTGCAAGGGGGAGGACGGATCCCCCATGTCAGAGACACTCTGACAGAGCTGAGGAAGACAGAGGCATGACAGGAACCATCAGAGGCACAGAACAGATCCTGTATAGGAGAGGAGTCAACTGCCCATTCTGCTGGGAAAAGGTACAGCTGATAGGGGTATCACAGAGGACTATAAAAACACAAGTGGCCTGTGGGGGGGTTTGGCATCTATCCTGCACCATCTGTTCTAAATTAAGAACTCCTGCCAGCAGTAAAAGGCACTTTCAAAGCAAACTAAAGGAGGCAGCAATTCATAAATCACCTAAATAAGCTGGGGAACTCCTTGCTGCAAGCTGCCATGGATGCTACAATGTGCGCAGCTTGAGAAGGCAAGAAGAGAGATCTTGAGACGTTATGTGCCTAGTTCAGGAGCTTCTGAAGCCACAGACGCCTCAGGCCTGTGAAAGGATACAGGGACACATCACTGCTTGTCTGCCCTTCTCTGGGTCTTGATCAGGGGCTGGGCCTGCTGCCTGCTGTATGAGGAATGGCCGAGAGAGCTGGGCTTGTTCTGCCTAGAGAACAGAAGGCTCAGGGGAGACCTGATCACCACAGTCCAGTATTTAAGGGTGGCTATGAAGAAGATGGAGGCTCCCTTTTCACAAGGGGTCCCATGGAAAAGACGAGGGGTACAAGTTACCCCTGGGCAGATTCTGGTTGGACACAAGAGGAAAACTTTTCCCAGTGAGAACACCCAGCCATTGCAATAATCTCCCCAGGGAAAAGGTGCACTCCCCACTGTTGGATGCTTTAAAGACTCAGCTGGACAGGGCACTGGGACATCCAGTCCAGGTCATGCTTTGCCTGGAAAAGTTGTACTGGATGATCCTTGAGATCCCTCCCAGCCTGGTGGCCTGTGGTGCTATGAATACCGTTGTCACAGGCAGCAGGTGAAGCTGGACAGGCCCTGCTCCAACCCAGCACCGCCGCCCTTCTACATTCTGGGGGCGCTGGTGCTCCCGCAGCACTCTTTCTCATGACGGGTTCACACTCATGGCCCTTACCTGAGGTGCCGCTCAGAGCACTCTTCCCTTCGCAGGAGCGGGGACGGGACAACCGCAGTTCCTCCTTCTGATCCATGTGCATGAGCATCTCCGGCTCCGCTCCGGGGGCCTGCTCCGGGGAAAGAAACGAAGAGGGTCAGGCGAGCTGGCCTTTCACCGACCGCTACCAGCGGCGCGGCTCGGGAGCTAGCGGCTCCGCGCCGAGCAGGCACCCCGGCTCCAGGAGGCGTGCAGAGGAGAGCAAAGGGCCCCGCAGCACCCCCTGCCAGGGAAGCTCACGCGGCCGCGGTGGGCGGGCTTCCGGGCCAAGCCCTACCGGGTCAGGCCCCGCTCCCTGCGGCCCGGCCAGGCCCGCCCTCAGCGGCTGGACCGGCGCACCAGGGGGCGCTGCCTTCGCCTCCAAGGCCGGAGGAAGGTGGCGGCGCTGGGCTGCCGGTGGCGATGGTGCCGTCCTACGGCGAGGCTCCCCCCGCGGGCCTGTCGGTACCGAGGGATATAAGGAAAGCGAGTGCCTGGAAAACATAGGGTTAAAATACTTTTAGCTTAACTTAGGTCTAAGATGGAGAACAATGTTTGCGGTGTAAGTCTGTGGTGTCATAACAGAATTTAGTAGTCTTACTAACATGAGTGAACTATTTCTTACTGATGCGCAGATTGACTCCACAACTCGTTAAAGTTGTAAAGTAGGTATGCTTTTATTCAGCGCTGAGACTCACGGAGATAATTCCTCAAAGTCATGCGTGCCCCAGTGTTGTTTCCCTCTACATTTATAAGGTTGCACCATACGCCGTACCATACACATTCATGTCCTATCCCCGCTTCCTATTACAATGAGCTAGAAGGTCCTTTGCGCCTGCGCAGTGCCCCCTCTGGTCATGGGCAGGGGTCTCCAGATGAAGTAAATGAGTCTTCCTCCTGGGGGTTGGGGTCTTCAAGATGAAGTAAATGAGTCTTCTTGAATTTTTCACCTTTTTGTCTTCACGTATGGCCTTAGGGTTTGGTCCCAGCCATCAACCATCTGCTTCTCCCCCTTAACAGTAGATTCAGGGGTCTGCTTTTCCCTATCAATAGGTGCTTATCAGTAGAATCAGGTGTCTGCTTTTCCTTGTCAATAGAACCAAGTGTCTGCTTTTCCTTGTCAACAGAACCAAGTGTCTGCTTTTCCTTATCAATAGTTAGTGCCTTTGTTCTGCTTAGTAGGCATGATAGGTACAGACAATAGCTTTGCTTAAGCAATCGAATTCCTCTAACCCCGCTGTACAACCCCCCTGTAGAACCCCCGCTGTACATTGGTCAACCCTCTGCATCAATCCCCCCTTTTTCTATAAGGTGAGTAAATTCTTTTACTCTAGTTCCTTCTATCGATTTATGAAGTGATTTCAATATGCATTGTATTATGCAAGGTACAATCATTAAAATGAGTAATCCTATAGCTAAGATTAGAAGGTCTTGTTTAAGTATTTCCCTGAACCATCCCGTAACTCCTAGGTTATTTAGCCATTCATCCAATCTGCCTCCAACAATTCTAAGATCTTGCATATTTTCCTGCGATTTTCACAGCTTAGCATGAATTGATTCAGAATGGTCAGATAAATTTACGGAGCACGTACCTTTGAAATCCTCACAACCATCCTGCAACAATATCTTTGTTACCTCCCTGGCTTGTGCGCTTCCAGTTGGAAAGGCTTCTGGCCAACCTGAAAAGGTGTCTATCAGTACCAACAAATGTCTATACCCCTTTTTCTCCCCTTTTGAAAATTCTGTTGCAACATGTTATATACTGCTATTACCATCCAGAGTCTTTTTGTAATAGTTTCCTGTTTCTACTTGATATTTACATTTCATTTCTTTTTCAATCTTCATAATTTATCATAGATCATTTATAATTCCAGGAAGAAAATTTTCTTATACCAGAAGTAATCAATATTAAAACAATTAACATTCCTGCAACCAGTTGCCTTAACCAGGAGAGATCAGGTAACCATGAAGGTAACTTCTTCAAACCTCAGGAGGTATCATCCTTGGCCATTTTATTAAATATTTTAGTTTGTTTCCAGATTTCCTCCAGATCTGTTTCAGGAACAGCAATTTTCATTGATTCTTGTTCCACTGGGATTATATCAATGGTTTTACTTTCTATTTCCTCTATGGTTGCTGAGATATTTATGAGTGCCTTCTCTAATTCACTTATTCCCAAAGATGGAATTAGCCATCTCACAAAACTATGAAATGCAGTACTCTGTTCATCAATAGGGTTAAACCCTCACCTAGCCAATACCATCCTTTCCCTTCAGGAACAGGTCACCACTGAACCACAATACTATCTATATTAATAGTGTGATTACAATGTGAATAGTGACCTACACCTGTGGCATTTAAACAAACACAGTCTCCTATTCTGGTTCCTGGTGTAATACGTCTTTGTTTACAAGTATAATACTTGGATTAGGATTAACTGTTCCAAACTGTAAAATTGTCCATGAGATAGTGCTGGAAATTGGAATGCCAGTTAATGGAAAGCCCTGATCTTCTCCTGATTCAGGAAACTGTGCACACACCCAACAGTCACTACAATTAACAACTTTAGTAACATTCTGCATTAATTTCAGGTATAAGTATTAGTCCCAAGGTGGTATGTCAGTTATCACATAAATCCAAATTACGACTGATATAATTTCGTATGCGAGGGTCCTGAAGGTTCGATCCGCCATGTCTTCTCTGGTTCTGGTGCTTGCTTTATTCTTGAATAATGTATCAAGCAGGTTGTTCCTTTATCTTCACAGCTGTAAAGGTGGTCAATATTATCTGGTATGGTCCGCTCCACTTCTCCCATAGAGGATCTCCTGAAAAATTCTTAACATAAACCCAGCCTCTGGATCTAAATGGGTGAGTCAGATAATCCACGCCTCTCGTTCTTGTCCTCAGCATTTTCTTATTTCTTCTAATTGATTTCCCAGATTGATCAGAAACCCTAGGAGATAATCTTCTCCCACTTCCAGAAGACTTTCTCCTTTAAACTGGGACTGATATTGTCTTCCATATAAAATTTTACATGGGATAGCCTCTTCTTTTGACCGAGGTTTAGTTCAAATTCTTAATAGAGCCGGTGGTAAGGCTTGGTATCAGTATCTTGACATAGTATTTTACTAATCTGTTGTTTGATCATCTTTTCTACTTGCTCACTGGCCCGTATGGAACATGTAGTTGCCAATGAATTTCTAATTTTGCTAATTTCTTGTAACTATTTTGCACTAAAGGGTGAGCCTCGGTCAGAATAAATTGCCTCTGGTACTCCAGAACAAGGTATTACACTGTTTAACAATGTTCCAATTACTTGTATTCTACAAGGGAATGCTTCTGGCTACCCTGAAAAAGTATTCGTTAACACCAACAAATATTGATCTCGATAATTCAGAAAAAATTATTTGTCAGTGCTGTCCCAGATAACTTCCTCCCAGTTGTACCAATTTGATTTCTACTTTCAATTTTAGGATTATTCTTGAGACAGAGCTGACATTGTCACTAATTGAACTATGTTATATAGATTCCTACCTTCAATTTGTTCATCTAAGTATTTATATGAAGAGTTTCTACCTCAATGAGTTTTATTATGTTCTTCCTGAACTAGCTTCCAGAGTTGGTTATAGGGGATTATAATTCGCCCATCAGGTATCTGAACCTAATCTTCTTTGTTTTCCTCTCCTTTGAGATCTCCAATTTTCTATCCTCCTTTGAATATCTAGGTTTAGATTTCTCAATTGTTAGTTTGCTGTCAGGGATTAAGGGAATGAGTTTAGATTGTTCAGCTGCTCGTTTGGCGTAAAAATTGGCCAAATTATTTCCAATTTCCTGATCAGATTCACCTTGTTCATCCCCTCAACAATACATAATAGCTCAGGTAGCTGAACAGCTTTCAGTAGTCATAGAATTTCTGTAGCATGTTTAATCTGTTTCTCCTGTGTGCTCAAAGGTCCTCATTCTTTCCAGATGGCACACTGTGCATGGACCACACCAAATGCATATTTAGAATCAGTCAAAATATTTATCCTTTTGTCTTTAGCCAATTCCAGGGCACGTTCCAGAGGTTTCTTTCAAATCTGGTTGGCTTGAATATGCAGTTTCACATAGTGGCCAAGCAGTCGGGTGTTAATAGCTCTGTTGGTTGTTCTGCAAAAGGATGTTGGATTGACAACATTAGTGACCACAATTTCTGTATCATCATGTTGCACAAGGGCGGCCTGGTATTTAAAAAAAACATGAAGGAGATAACCAGTGGGCTTCTTTCTGTTCCAGGACTGCTGATACCACATGGGACACTAGCACAGTAATCCTTTGTCCCAAGGTGAATTTGCGAGCCTCTCTAATATTCATGACAACTGCTGTCACAGCCCTTAGGCATCCAGGCCATTCTTTGCTCTCTTCATTCAGCTGTTTTGAAAAATACACCACTGCCCTCTTATAGGGTCCTAGTTTCTGAGTAAGGACCACCAAAGCTATCCCCTGTTCTTCATAGGAATACAGCCAAAAGGATTTAGTCATATCCAGAAGTCAGAGCTGCAGCTCTCATTAGCTCTGCTTTTAAATTTCTAAAGCCTTCCCCTGATGAATCAGTCTATTTGAAAGAGAGAGGGGTTTCTTTTAACAGTTCATCTAGGAGTCTTACCGAAACACCATAATCATGCATCCAAAGTCTGCATCATCCAGTCACTCCCAGGAACATATGGAGTTCCTTGATGGTTGACAGTCGTGGAGTTTGATGAACGGCTTCTTTTCTAGCAGTTCCAAGTTCTCTCTGTCCTCCGGTTATTTCATATCCTAGGTAGGAAACTCAGGTTTAGATTAGTTGGGTCTTTTGTCTGGTTATCCAATAACCATTCAGTCCCAGAAAATTCAATAATCCCACCATTCACTGGATACATTCTTCCTTTGTTTCAGTAACAATTGATAGGTCATCCACATATTGTAACAGAGTCCCCATCTGAGTGGGTGGTTTCCATGATTCTAGTTCCAATGCTAATTGATTTTGAAAAATCGTTGGACTGTTTTAAAACCCTTGAGATAATACTGTCCAAGTTAATTGGGTTTTCCTTACTGTATCAGGATTTTCCCATTCAAAAGCAAATAAATTCTGGTTTTCTTTGGCCAATGGTAAACAAAAGAAAGAGTCCTTAAATTCAAGATGGCAAATCATTTCTGATTCAATTTAGTCAATAAGGTATATGGATAGGTATAGAGGATGAATATCCTCTATAAATTTGTTGATTCCTGAGATCTTGAACCAATCTACAACTTCATGTCTTTACTGGCAAGATAGGAGTGTTGTTGTTTTCCCACATTCAACTAATAAATGTGGGTTGTGTTGGATATTGTTTTATTCTCTAATGGGGCAGGTCCCCTTTTTATTTCTACTTTAACAGGCAAAGCATTTTTGCCTTTCCTGGAACTTCAGATGCCCATACTCCCACATATACCTGGTTAAGGATTTCTTATATTAGGGAGGTCCTCCTGTTTCTTTCTGTTGAATTAAAGATATACTTAAAACTGCAATTAATTGATTTTTAACTCTTAATTCAATTTTGCCTTCTTTAAATGTTGCTTCTTGCCCTAATGAAAATTTCCGAGAATTCAGCATGCGTAAAAATTTTATGCATTCCTATTTGTTATCCCAATTTGTACCTTAAGGGTTGCATCGTTTTGCACTTTGCTTTTTTTTTTTTTTTTTTTTTTTCCTTGGTGGCCAGTAGCTCCCACATCTGTAACAAATTCTTTTCCCTCTGATTTAACGCCGAATAAGTTGCTCCTGTATCCACCTAAATTCCACTTTATTTCCTCTAGTCCATAGATTTAATGTAACCAGTGGATCTGCTAGGGTAGATTCCCCAGGTCCCTTGTCAGCCTAGTTCCAATTCAGCCACCAGAGCCACCCCATGGCACTCCCTACCCCGCAGGGCAGTCTCACTTCCAACGTTCAAAACTCCCCACAGCACACACACACCGATCTGGTCCCATAGGAGAAGAACCCACTTCCCCCGCCTTTGCTCAACATTCCTCCTCCATCAGTTTCAAAGCACTTCTGTCCACATTTATTCGACAACCCCTCAGTCCCGTCTGTCAACATGTCTGTTCCCACTTGTTTGTCTGCCCCAGCACCCATCCCGTGCTCAAACACAGGAGCTGTGCGAGCTCCCCTCCTTTCCACTTGGTTCCCCCCCCCCTTTTTTTTTCCTCACAGTTGCTCCCCCTGCTCTGCAGAGGTTTCAGATGCCTGCTGCTGCAACAGCACTTCTGGTTTAATGTGAATGCGCTGCTTGTTGCAGGTGACAGCAATCTCCTCCTCCTTATCAATATCTGATAGGACAGATATAGAGGATGCTCCTCTCGGAGGTATCTGTGATACATAATTTTCCTATTTATAACTTTTAAACATCATTCCCCAATATCACAGGCTGAACAACATCTCTCCAGCTTAGCTTTCAGTTTTTCCTTGTCCTTTTCCAATGCCAAATTTAGGGATCTGGCAGAGCTATATTAATTTCACATTCTGCCTGCCACTCAGGGTGGTTTCTTAAAGTGAAAAACATATCTGTATATCGTACTTAATCCCATTTTCCTGGCCACCTCAAAACCAACATTCATTGTAACAATGTATTATAATTCAGAGTTCCATTTTTAGGCCATTTCTCCTGATCTTCCGAAGTATATAAAGGCCACCATTGGTTACAATATTTTATCAATGTTTTCTTGTTTACCGAGCCCCAGGAGACCCTCCCAGTTCTTTCCAATGTGCCAAAATGTAACCCAATGGGCTTTTCTTCAGAATCCCCTTGTTTTAACCGGCTCCCATTTCAAACAGTCTTTTACAAATCTCTATAGCTTCTCTTTCCCAGTGCTCTGCAAATGCACTTAAAAAATATGAGAGCACCTACACATGAGTGTTATGATACTCTCAGGGGGTTCAGTAAAATAATATCTCTGGGTTCTGCAGATCAACTCCCCTGTTGTTGGATCATAGTTTCGGTTCCAGCAAAATTTACACCATCCTAGTATCCACGGCAGGTTCCACTGTTCAAGTTATTATGCACCCATATGTGAGGCTACAAGCCTCTGGTACTGAGTGTAAAGTCCAGGTCTCAAGAGTAGGACTACAGACATTAGATTATATTTCTGTTATACAGCCACTGGGGTGCAGAGGGAACTCTTCTTAACCCCCCTCCCAATAGCAACAGTTTACTTTTGTCTAATCCTCCCCCACCGCTTAAGCACTGTAATCTTTAACACTAACAACAGACATATACGCACACAGAACACTCAGACACAACACAAAACAAAGACGCTTAGTCTGTCTCCAGCCGCTCTCCTCGCGGAGAACACGGAACCGCGGATCAGGACTCCACACTCCCTTCGTAGCTATGCTACATCTCAGTCACACAGAAACACAAACACACACATGGGATCCCACACACCCACACTATAGATCCGCTTACCCTTCTCCTGCTGCTTCTTACGGTAGCAGGTCCGTCCTGCTTCCCAAAACATGGGATGCAGCAAAAACCCGGACTCACCCGATGCACCCTCAGGGTCGCTAGCAGCCGCTCTATCGGTCATGCGTGCCCCAGTGTTGTTTCCCTCTACATTTATAAGGTTGCACCATACGCCATACCATACATATTCATGTCCTATCCCCGCTTCCTATTACAATGAGCTAGAAGGTCCTTCGCACCTGTAGATTCAGGGGTCTGCTTTTCCCTATCAATAGGTGCTTATCGGTAGAATCAGGTGTCTGCTTTTCCTTGTCAACAGAACCAAGTGTCTGCTTTTCCTTGTCAACAGAACCAAGTGTCTGCTTTTCCTTATCAATAGTTAATGCCTTTGTTCTGCTTAGTAGGCATGATAGGTACAGACAATAGCTTTGCTTAAGCAATCGAATTCCTCTAACTCCCCTGTACAACCCCCCTGTACAACCCCCCTGTACATTGGTCAACCCTCTGCATCATTACCATCCTTCTAGTTACCAGTTAGCTTGGGGACAGTGACTCCCGAACATCTGCTAGCTTAGGATACTCCTTGTCTGCCCATCCTGTTCTGCTTGCAATATTTCCTGCCCTTGCCTTCTTCAGGTATGAGAGGATACTGGACTGCCTGGAGGGGTGTCTGATTGGCAATCCCCACTTTCCTCTTGTGGTGGTTCCTGTCTCACAGGTGGTTTATTGTAATAAACACATAAATGTATTGGCTTTCGCAAATCATAGGTGTCGTTATGTGGACCTTACTGTAAGAGTTTACAATAACAGAAACAAAGCTCGTTAAAGACACAAGATCAGACAAGAAGTTAAAAAGGGCCAAAACACTTGAGCAAAATGGAGTAGGATAGCAAAAGAATTTTTAAAGGTAAGAGAAAGAAGTGGGGGGGACTTGATTTAAGAAAAGCTGGTGCCTGGAAAACAGAGAGTTGAAGCACTTTTTAGCGTAACCTAGGTTGTAGAAAGAGAACAATGTTTCTGTTGTAAGTCTGTGGAATGTAGTGGCCCCACTTAACATGAGTTAATTGTTTCACACTAGTCTTCTAAAGTATCTTTAGCTTTAAAGAACAATATTTGTTTTGTAAGTCTGTGGTGAGATAACAGGATCTAGTGACCCCACTAAATATGAATGAGTTATTTCACACCATCCTTCTACTTACCAGTTAGAGACAGAGCCTCGCAAACCTCTGCTAGCTTGGGCTACTCGTCATCTGCCCATCCTGCAATAAATTTTGCAGGAAGGTCACACTGTTTTAAATCCTTGGTAGTTATCAGAAGAATCACACATATGGCTGGTTTCAGGTAGTTGTGTGATTCCTGGGACGTCCAACTGTGCCAAAGGTGAAAAGTGCACCGTGAGGAACACTGCTTACTGCATCCTGAAGACCCCTACTCACAAGAGGAAGACTGCTTACTTCATCCTCAAGACCCCTGCCCACAATCATTGCAGAGCAGTGTGCAGACACCAAAGAGGAGGAGACTTAGGATAATAAGTTCCTGGAGCTAGTTATAATATTCCCCGCCTATACACAGGCATTATGAATATGTATATGGCTAATGCAGTAGCGAAAGTATATAAACCCATAACAAATACTAATCACTTGCGCCTCTGGCTACGGTCATGCGCCCAGCGCTGTTGCTTTTGCTTTATTGCCTTTGTCCCTCAATAAAACCTTGTTATCTTGTTTAGAGGAGTGACTTCGTAATTCACATTTATAATATTCTGGTAAATCCCCAGCTCCAGGGTCCCCTGCCTTTCCCAGTCTGGTACATCTCTGCTCTATACTACGTGCCGATCAACATCTCTTTAACTTCCTTTTTCCTTTTTTCCTATTACCTTTTTCCAGAGCCAACACCATCGGTATTGCGGAGCCTCCAGCCCACATTCCGTCTGCCATTCAGGATGGTTCTGGAGGGTAAAGGACATCTCAGCATATGAAACTTCATCCCATTTTCCTTCTCGTCTCAAAAATAACATTAATTGTAATAAGGTATTATAATTCAAAATTCCATTGAAGGGCCACTTTTCCCCATCTTCCAATTTATATGAAGGCCACCACTGATTACAATATTTAATCAAGGTTTTTTTTATTCACACTTCCTCCCGGTGGACCCCCTGTATCTTTCTAATGAGTTAAAATGCAACCTAAAGGGCTCTTTTGAGAATTCCCCCACTCTGCTGTCCTCCCATTGTAAGCCTTTAAAGATATACGACACGGTTAGCCCTACAAAAATAATACCTTAGCCAGAGTAAAAGGTATAATGGAGTGCTGCACCCACAACAGATACACCCTAATTCCAAACAGTTCTGTAAATAAACCGCTTGTCTACCACCAAAAGAGATAATATATTTTGAACAAGCAGGACACTTAGCTTGGAAACACAAACAACAGCCATGACAAGGGCTAGTTCGAGCCCTGTGCCAGGGAGCTTGATCACTACTCTGACAGTTAACCCCTATATTGCTCTACTGGTTCTTCAGTTCTCCCAGGTTTCCACAAACTACTCATACTAATTCACCCGAACGTTCAATCCAGTGCCAATCGGACCAATTTCCTGGGCAATTAACACACCAAAAATCCCATTCAATATTCACTGATACTTTATCCTCACAATCAAACCATTCAAAGATGAAAACTGGATCACACACAATATCACGGTGGATAGGACACCAAAACTCAACAATAGGTTCAATTTCATGAGACATAACACACTTCCTCTATCACCAGCCACTCTCCTTGCAGAGAACACGGAACCGTGGATCAGGACTCCACACTCGCTTTGTAGCTGTGCCATGTTTCACTTACACAAAACACTCATTTACACAAGGGCCCATCTCTCAATCACCCACTTTACACAGAACGTCATCTAAGCCAGTGATTGGTAACGCATAAATCTTAAGCCAGTGTTTACCCACCAAAGATTTGTGAAGCCATTAGTACAGTGACCCTGTTATCAATACCCTACCAAACCAAACCAACCCTTGGGGCAAGCACCTGCGCTCTTCATCTCGCATAGGACGGCTCCTCATGACTTACAAGTCTCCCCTTTACCTGGTACATACAAAAAACTCCAATGTCTCCCCTTGGGGTCCTACTTATTGCCCAGGAGGCAGAGCCCCTGACACCCCTAGTCTTGTATCTCCTCCTGCTGAATTTATCTTGTCCTTCCCATTTGTACATGAACTGTATTCCCTCTTAGCTAACATAACCCCCCAGTGGACTGTCCGGGGGTATTTCGGCTGGCATTTCCTTGCTCCCTTTCTTCCCAGGACTCGGCGTACCCATCCATTCTCCCATACTTACACCCTGGTGGGTCTTCAGTCTTTCTTACTCATTCACTTTGTCTCTTCACCAGCCAATTCCCTTGTGGGAGACTGGAACCATGGTTAGAAAGACTCCGCACTCACTTCACAGATCCCGGATACCCAGTCCATGTCTTCATTGGTCCAGGCTACCTGGTCCGTACCTCATTCACACACCGATCACCGTTCACCTTGTCTCTTCACCGGCCAATTCCTTCCAGAAGATTGCAACTGCAGTTAGAAAGACTCCGCACTTGCTTCACAGATCCCAGATACCCAGTCTGTGTCTCATTCACACACAGATCACCCCCATATTCCCACTGAACCAAACAATACTTGCATTCCGTTTTCTTGTCTGGGTCTTCGTACACGTGAATTAAAGCAGACAGTGGTTTCCTTGGGAGCCCTTCCCCACTTTTGCTTTAGGAGTTCCCTTCTTTGCCCAGGATATAACCTGCACGTGCCAATGACACCAGAAGAAACCGAGCAATCTGCCAAAATTGGCAGGGCGTGCCTTTAGCTTGAAGTCCCCTAGGCCCATGGAAGCAGGGCAGCTATCCTGGACGAGTCCCCCATTTGTGCAACAAAGCTAACTCCTCTAAACAGATGATACGGTCTTGTTGGACAACTAAATAAACAAAAGCAACAGCGCTGGGTTCATGACCATGGCCAGAGGCACACTGATGAGTCATTTTTACAGGTTTATGTACTTTCACTATTACACTAGTCATGGATCACACCCACTCAAGATATTGCATTAAGACAGGGAATATGTTCTGAAATATGTGTACGCATGGAACTGTGCCTGTATAAGAAAACAGCTCTCTTTTCAGATGCAAGATGCGAGAAGGCACGTAAACATCTGCAGCACAGCTTTTCAGAATAAACCTACAGAGGCTATGTTTTCAGGCAGCACACAAACCAATGTGGTGGTAGCTGCAAAGGATGACCCATAGTGCCGCTGATCATTTCACTGTCACAGTGAATTTATAAGCAGTGTGTTCCAAAGGTCACTCAGGGCTCACATGGTGTATATTGGCAAGACAAGATTTGTACAATGCCAGTAACATACCTGCTCCTTTCTTTCGCTTTAAAAGCAAATCAGTACCTTAGTTGAAATGTTGGGTTTGGTTTGCTTCTTCTGCAGCCTTGGAAGTGTTAAACAGAAGTATCAAAATATTTTGGATAGCTGTTACTTCCCACTGGAAATAAAAATGAAAGCAATGCATTTTCCAAGACAAATGAGCCTGCATTAGGAAGGCAAGAAAACACATGAATGTATACAAACAGAACTGTCTTGCAACACGTCATCACTGACACATGGCAACCCCAGTGCAAGCCTGGGAAGGCTGCCTTTGCTTATGGAGTAATGAAGCAGGGGATTGAATGACTTCTGTCAGGAAATTTGCAGTGCATGTCAGAAACGTCCTTGTGGTCTTGAAGGACGTAAAAGATTTTTAATCCTTTTCTCATCGTCTGAGGAAAGTTTCAGAATTACAAGAGACATCTCAGTTTGTCAATGGCAGCAACGAGGAAGCACCAAGCCAAGACCCCGCAAAGCAGTTACCTCCTAACCGTGACAGCACAGATGCAGTATTTAAGTCATCTTTCTGCATTAGGCAGAGACTGCCCTGGTGCAAGCTTTAAGGATGACAAAGACAGGAGGATGGAGACACTTTCAGTGCCTAAAATTCACCATTTTTGCATAACATATTAAACAGTTTTTAATGACAGTGTTATTACATCCACTGAACTGTGACACCGCATTAACTGAAGATGTAATAATTGATTACAAAAGCTTTAATTGTAAATGCAAGTCATACCTAAAAGAATAAAAAAGCTGGGAAGGGATCTTACTTATTTTCTCATATTAAGACTAGTTAGTAGGACTGAAGTTTTTTTCAGGGATGAAGTGTGTATTTGAGAGAGAAATACACGGTACACTGAGGGTAACAACATTTACTAGAATGTCACTTAAGGCGAGCCCTGTCCTTTTCACATAACAAAGTTGGCTCTTGCACAAGAGGGTGGCTTGGGAAAAGTGATGGGACAGCCAGGGAAGAAAACTATCCCAAGTTCCTGACAATTCACCACATGTGGCAGAAGGCTTTGCTAGGAGGTCCCCATACACACACTATACCTGCCACAGACCTGACAGAGAAGAGCTTCATCAGTGGCCACCCCTTTCCCCTCCACCAGGAGCCTTCCCTCTGAGGCCAGACCAGACCCTTCCCACAGCCCATCCTCCCAGCAGATACCCTCCTTTTCCCTAGTTCTCTCTTACCTTGGGGCTGCACAGCCTACATGAACTGGGCTCTCTCCCTGTCTGATCTCTCCCACCTCTCCTCCCTGCAGGGTGTCCATGTCAACTCCTCTCCCTCCAGTTCTCTGCCTGGGGTTTCAGTTAGCAGAGGCACAGACTCTACTGCTCTCCACTAGACCCAGTGTTGATGCTTAGAACGCACTCCTGACCTGTCATAAGACATTATATATAATTTATCATTAGTACCTTACACATTGCATATTGTATGTCATATAAATCAAATAAACTCAAAGATACATGGTATAAAAAATAAAAATATTGACATGTTGCAAATCTATAAATACTTTTAGAAATCCAGCTTCTTATTTTGAAGTGTTGAGTCCATTTTGTTCAGTAAGACTCTGCAGACTCAGAACTGCCAGAATGACAAAAGCCAGAAGACGCTGTGAAAATAAATACATAAAAGATGACAGTTTAGGATCCAAGACTTCCCCAAGAGTCCCAGACAGTTTACAGCCTAAGATCAGTCCATTTTGGAAATGACACTGATCAGGTTTTCTGACTAGCCTGCTACAGATAGCTGCAAGAGACACGGACACTCCAGAGCCACGAGTGGCCATGCAGCCAGGCAGCATGAAACTGTCTCAAGTCAAAGAGAAATCAACCAGCACGGAATACCTAGGTATTCTGGGAAGCACCCTGCTCGCTCTTCCCAAGTCTGAAGACTCGACTTTCAGAGCATGTGTGTGAATTTGCTGTTTAAACTAACCTCCAAGACAACAGTCTTGGCTAAACCGGTGGGCATTCTGCAAAGGCAAGAGGGGCAGCTCTCTGGAGCACAGTTCACCTCTAGGGTCATCTTTCAAACCAAGAACCTGCCATCACATGAGTCTACCCAGCAAACCATGGAAAACTGGCTCACCTTGGCCAACAAGGCACAAACACAACTGCCAAATGGTCAAAGCATTTCTGAAGGAAAGTGATAGTAGAGAATAAAAAACACCAACTGCTTGCTGCCAGCTTTAGCCAGATTGCTCCTTCCCATCCCTGCTGGTACACTTTGATTAAACAGATTTACTGCACATATATATTTGATTAATCAGCTGTTGGAGTCCCCCACCCCTTTTCTGATGAGGAGAAAGATCACACCCCTTAACCTGGAAGGTCTCCTGCCTTACCCAATACTGTCTGTGCCACATTGAGAGACAGTACTCACCTGACATCATCATCTTCTGTTTCCCCATAGCATGTTTCCCCTTCTCCCCTCTCTGCGCTCTCCATTGCAGGCGGTGTTGCTGGTTAGTGCTGGAGATGAGACAACCTGAAAGGCAAAACCAGAGAGAAGTTTTAGAGGGAAGCTGCCCTCCTGAAGGGACGGGTCTGAAATGCTGAGCCATACAGCAAGCAGCCTCTGAGCTGCTCCACAGGGCACCCTGGTGAGGAGCAGCCGCTGGCCATTTCCACAGCACAGCAGGCACTTTCAAGGAAGCAATCTTGCTTGTTCAGTTCAATTACCCCAGTGAACCTCAGCACTAACACCACCCAGCTCACCAAATGTTAGCCTCAGAGGAGACCTACAACAGCACGCTGCATTTGGTTTCGCACTTCAGGATGGCTCCTGGCTGAAAATGATCAGAGACCTCCACATTAGCTATCTGGACCAAAATTGTGAGCAAGCTGCTTTCCACTGGTGCTACCAAACATTTCATCCAATGCCAGACTCTGAGCAGGGTAGAAGCAAAGGGAGATGACTCTCCTTCAATCACGATGAAGAACAAGCTACTTCATGTTCACAATAGTACAGAGCTTTCCTTAGATGAAAGCAGTGGTGAATTAGGGCAGGAGTGAGGCAGCCCTAAAGGGCTCCTTTTCAAGATCTCTTCACTCTCCCGATTTACCATTATCAATCTTGTATTCACACACAAACACGGGATCCCACAGGCACACTCCACACAGTTACAACACTTGAGACAGAGACTAAAACTGTATCGAACAACAACAACAACAATTAACAGTTATAACAGTTTGTCACCAATACCAGTATCACAAGACCAGTGATTCACTGCTCTGAGTTGTGCTTCTACAATGGTTGTTACACGTTTGGGTAAAGGCTTCTGAGAGCCCAGCACATGCCCCATGGGATGGAGAGCAAAGTCCAAGTGCTGGTGAGTGCTGCTTAACATGAGGGTGTTGCAAGAGATGGGTGCAGAGGCTCTGTCAAGTGAGTTAGCAGATGTGTCTTGTAGAATGATGATCTCTGGAGTCATGCTGTGTATGTGTGCCCATTCGGAGCTTTGAGCCATTCCTGCTGTTGTTAACTAGTCGTGTCTGAGGCTTGATCTGGTGGCTTCCTTTGGGTTGGATGGAATGTCAAGCCACCTCCAGGCCTCTTGCTGTCTGCAGGGTGGTGCTGAAGTGCTCTTTGTAGCTCTGCTCTCACCTGCTCCTCTGTGCCGTTTGCTGCAGGCCTGTCAGCACGCAGAGGCAGCACACCCTACCTGCAGGACTCTGCCTGTCTCGAAGTATAAGATAAATTGGAACCACTTTCTCTAGTTTAATTTTGGGATCTGCATTTCTTGAGGAGTGCCTGACTTGAAGCCAGCTGCGCAGGAAGCCAGGATGCCATCAGGACTTGTGCAGCTGTGCTGGCAGGAGGCTGGCTGTGCTGTGAGGCAGGCAGGCTGTTCCTCTGGGCCCGCAACCAGCTCCTGGCTCAGCCTGGGCAGGTTCTGCCTCTGTGCTTCAGTTTCCCTTCCCCATGGTGGATGTTTGGAGCTGTGACAAGTTTGCTGACCCGGTGTGGTGCTTGCTGTCCAGTGAGTGATCAAAATGAAAATAGCGCCCTTGAACCTGGCTTCCTCTACCCTCCAGTTGGGGAGGCTGTGCTGTGTCCTATCCTGTGGTGCAGGGCCCTGGGATGTGGGTTGATCTGGCAAGGCTGCCTGTAAGGTGATGTTGCTGCTCTGCACAAAGCTGATTACAGGTCTGATTCCATGCTTCAGTTTTGCACCCCAGATGGGACAATCTCTGTCCGGCTGTGGGACCTGCTGAGGACGGGACTCTTCTGGACAGCCCCGAGATTTCTTGGGAGGACTCCTCCACTCACTCAGATCACCGCAGGGGCAGACAAGGACCATCACTAGTGAATCATCAGGTATGTTTGAACCAGGTCAAGGGGATACCTGTAAGTCGTGAGGAGATGTCCTACGCAAGTTAAAGAGCCCAGGTGCTCGCCCCAAGGTTTTGATGTATCAATACACAGGTGGTAGGTAAAGGCATATACCTGGCTGCTGGTATACACCCACAAGAAGCAGGGGGCATCTTGTGGTTTGGGTCCTATAAGACACAGCGAGTGTCTTGTGGAATTGGTTTTGGGTCTTATTGGTATTTGACTTATTTTGTGGCTTTTTACAGTAATGATTTTTGTCTTGTGATTTTGGTATTGGCAAAGGGTGTTATAACTCTGTTATTAACTCTGTTATTAATTGTTGCTTGTTTGATTGAAATTTAGTCTCTGTCTCAAGTGTTGCAACTGTGTGGAGTGTGCCTGTGGGATCGTGTGTGTGTGTGTGTGTGTGTGTGTGTGTGTGTGTGTGTGTGTGAATGATAGATTGATAATGGAAAATCATCAGAGTGGAGAGATCTTGAAAAAGAGTCCTTTAGGGTGCATTTTGGCACACTGGAAAGAACTGGGAGGATTTCCTGGGGACTCAGTAAACAAAACGGTAAAATATTGTAACCAGTGGTGGCCTTTGTATACTTTGGAAGATCAGGAGAAATGGCCTAAAAATGGAACTCTGAACTACAATACATTGTTACAATTAATGTTGTTTTGAGGGGGCAAGGAAAATGGGATGAAGTGATGTATGCAGATATGTTTTTCACTTCAAGAAACCACCCGGCATGACAGCCTGAATGCAAAATTAATATAGCTCTGCCAGATTCCTTAATTTTGGCTTTAGAAAAGGACAGGGAAAACCAGAAAGCTAAGTTGGAGAGATGGTGTTCAGCCTGGGATATTGGGGGAATGAGGTTTAAAGTTAAGAAAAACCTAGAGTAATCAGGAAGATAGGTTGGAAAATTCTGTATCACAGGTACCTCCGAGAGAAGCACCCACTGCATCTGTCTGTCAGATATTGATAAGGAGGAAGAGATTGCTGTCACTGGCAACAAGCAGCAGATCCACATTCCGAGTTAAGAAAGGGTTAAAGCGGAAATGCTGTTGCCGAGGCAGGCATCTGGAGCCGCTGAGGAAAAAGAAAGGGAAAACCAAGGGGGAAAGGAGGGGAGCTCGAGCAGCTCCTGGGTCTGAGCGTGGGAGGAGGGATGTCGGGCGGAGATGGGGGAGTGGGCTCCTCTTCTGTGGAACCGGGTCGGTGTGCGTGCTATGGGGAGTTTGGACGCTGGAAGTGAGACTGAACCGGGCCGGGGCAGTGCCATGGGGTGGCTCCGGTGGCTGAATTGGAACGGGAATGAGAGGGACCTGGGGAATCTACCCTAGCAGATCCACCGGTTAAATTAAATGCCAGGGACTAGAGGAAATGAAGTGGAATTTTTAAGTGGATACAGGAGCAACTTTTTCGACGTTAAATCAGAGGAAAAGAATTTGTTACAGATGTGGGAGCTACTGGCCACCAAGGAAAAGAGAAAAAAAAAAAAAAAAGAGACTTTCTTTCTGAAACCTTTAAAGTACAAATTGGGAAAACAAATAGGAATGCAGAAATTTTTATGCATGCCAAATTCTCCAAAATCTTTATTAGGGCAAGAAGCAACATGCACAACAATAATAGATGAGAAGTTCAGGGAAGACTTGTTTACTTCATCTTGAGACCCTTGCCCACGACCACCAGGGCATACTACGCAAGCAGCGACCTTTTACCTCATTACAATATGAAGCGGGGATGGGTCAGGAATATGTATAGGTGTGTTGTGTAACCTCATGGATATGTAATAGTTTAGAGAATAAATATGAAGAATGCTGAGGTGCACATGACTTTGGGTGAGTGATCCCGCATGCGCCTTCAGCCCTGAATAAAGCATACCTACTTTACAACTTTTAACGAGTTGTGGAGTTCACCCATGTATCACACAGGACCCGGCACAGCTTGAGGCCTAGGCCAGAGCCAGGGGCGGGCGCTGTGTTGGGAGCAGCCGCCCAGGCCTCGGGGGTAAAGGCACACAGACACCACCCTCACACGGCCTACACGGGTTTCCCGGCCGAGCACCTACGGTACCGGGCACACGTCCCGGGGAACCGGAAGGCCTGCCGGAGGTGGGGGAGACCCGCGGGTAATCCCGAGGGCCTCAGCCCGGGGCCGCCCCGCAGCGTTGCCATGGACACGCGCGGCGCGCACTCACCCTCTACCTCTGACGCAGCCCTCGCCACCCGCCCTCCGGCCTGCGGCGTGAGACAAACG
The DNA here is from genome assembly GCF_033783945.1 of Neopsephotus bourkii. Classification (NCBI taxonomy): domain Eukaryota; kingdom Metazoa; phylum Chordata; class Aves; order Psittaciformes; family Psittacidae; genus Neopsephotus; species Neopsephotus bourkii. The sequence goes on along the minus strand of NW_026902244.1, from coordinate 1,123,018 downwards.
GCCGGCCCGGAAGCCCCGAATTTCTCACCCACGGTGGGGACTGCGCAGCCAATCAGGAGGCGCCCGCGGCACGTGACCGCGCTGCCGATCGGTGGAGGCGGCGGAGACACCGCACAGCCGCCCTAAGTCCCCAGCCCCGCCTCCTTTCGCCTCGCCTCGGCCAACCGCGACCTCCAAGCGAGGCGTGAGGACGCGCCCCGCGGGCGGCTGGCACCAGACCCCGCGCAAGCGCAGCCGGGGAAGGCAACGCAGCGGCGCTCAACGAACATTTATTGCGTGTGGCCATTGTGAGCGGCACCAGCCATGGGAGCTGACCCTAGGGGTCACCCGGTCCCAGCCCTGCCGGGGCAGGGGCACCCGAACTTGTCCAGGCAGGGCTTGGATGTGCCCAGAGATGGAGCCTCCACATCCCCCTGCGCAGCCTGTTCAGTGCTCTGCCACTGCAACGGAACAAGTTCTTCGTCGTGTCGAGGTCAAACCTCTTGTGTTTCAGTTCATGGCCACTGCTCCTCATCCTGGGGCTGCCCACCACTGAAAAGAGTCGGGCACTTTCCCACTGGCATCTGCCCCAAACCTCCAATCAGCTCCCTCCAACGGCTCTACCCTTCTTCATCTCTGAGGGCTCATTCTCCTAGGAAGAAACTGCTTTCACCCTCCACAAGCAGGGTGGTCAATGGGAGGGGGAGACACCGGGCTTTGCTCACAGGGTATCAGACCTCACTGCTCCCTACACTCACCCCACGTAGGGCTCCCCATCCCTGTGGGTCTGCTGGTGCTGAAAGAGCGCCAAGCTCACTCTGAAGCCCTTCCCGCACTCAGCACAGACGTATGGACGCTGCCAGTGTGGAAGCGCTGGTGACGGATGAGGTGGGAACTCTGATGAAAGCTGTCCCCGCAGTAGGTGCAGACGTAGGGCCACTCCCCAGTGCGGACACACTGGTGTTTCATGAGTGCAGAGCTGCAGCAGAAGCTCTTCCCACAATCTGTACACTCGGAGGGTTTCTCCCCTGTGTGTACCTGCTGGTGCCGGGAAAGCTTCAAGTTGCTCATCCTGCACCTGGCACACTTGTAAGGCCTCTCGCAGGTGTGGACACACTGGTGTCTCAGGGCTGAGTTCACGCTGAAGCTCTTCCTACAGGTCCTGCACTCATAGGGTTTCCTCCCACTGTGCACCCACTGGTGCCGGACAAGCTGCAAGTTCCTGTAGAAGCTCTTCCTGCACTCGGCACACTTGTAGGGCTTCTCCCCAGTGTGTGTTACCAGATGCTGGATCAGCTTCGAGCTCTCCCTGAAGCTCTTCCCACACTCAGTACACTCGTACGGTTTCTCCGAAGTGTGCACCCATTGGTGCAGGACAAGCTGTGCATTCCTGGAGAAACACTTCCTACAGTCGGCACACTTGTAGGGCTTCTCCCCAGTGTGCACCCGCTGGTGTCGTATCAGGGCTGCTTTCATGCTGAAGCTCTTCCCACAGGTCCTGCACTCGTAGGGTTTCTCCCCAGTGTGCACCTGCTGGTGCAGGCTAAGCTGCGAGTTCCCGTAGAATGCCCTCCCACACTCGGCATGCTTGTAGGGCTTCTCCCCAGTGTGGGTTACCTGGTGCTGATCAGCTTCGAGAACATGCTGAAGCTCTTCCCGCACTCAGAGCACTCATAGGGCCGCTCCCCTGTGTGGATCCTCTGGTGCTGAGTAAGATGTGACCAGTGCTGGAAACTCTTCCCACATTTGTTGCAGGTGAAGGGTTTTTCTTCGGTGTGGATTCTTCGATCCTGGATTAGGTCAGAGCTCACCTGGAAGCTCTTGGATCTCTGAATCCTTTCTGACCAGTGTGGCAGAACAGGATCCTGTGGAGGACATTGGGAACTGTTCTCCTTGGAGAGTCCTGAGCATAAACCCTTGGACTCCACTGGCCTGGGGATGCCTTGATGGGCATTGGTCACCCTCCACAAGCAGGGTGGTTAATGGGAGGGGGAAACACCGGGCTTTGCTCACAGGGTATCAGACCTCACTGCTCCCCACACTCAACCGACCTAGAGGTCCCCACCCCTGTGGGTCTGCTGGTGACGGAAGAGCGCAGAGCTCACTCTGAAGCCCTTCCCGCACTCGGCACAGATGTAGGGTCGCTCCCCGGTATGGATGCGCCGGTGGTCGATGAGGTGGGGACTCTGCCGAAAGCTGTCCCCGCAGTAGGTGCAAACGTAGGGCCTCTCCCCGGTGTGAACACGTCGATGCTGGAGTAGGGTTGACCTCCACAGGAATCTCTTCCCACACTCAGTGCACTTAAAGGGGCGCTCTCCAGTGTGGACCCGCTGGTGTCGTGTCAGGGCTGACCCCACACTGAAGCTCTTCCCACACTCTGCACACTCGTAGGCTTTCTCCCCATTGTGCACCCGCTGGTGCTGGAGGAGCTGAAAGTTCTCGTAGAAGCTCTTCCCACATTCGGCACACTTGTAGGGCTTCTCCCTGGTGTGGGTTACCTGGTGCCGGATCAGATTCGAGCTCACACTGAAGCTCTTCCCACAGGTCCTGCACTCGTAGGGTTTCTCCCCGGTGTGGACCCGCTGGTGTTGTGTCAGAGCTGAGCTCACGCTGAAGCTCTTCCCACAGGTCCTGCACTCGTAGGGTTTCTCCCCAGTGTGCACCCGCTGGTGCAGGAGGAGCTGTGATTTCCTGGAGAAGCTCTTCCCACACTCGGCACACTTGTAGGGCTTCTCTCCGGTATGGGTTACCTGGTGCTGGATCAGCTGCGAGCTCAAGCTGAAGCTCTTTCTGCACTCGGAGCACTCGTAGGGTCTCTCCCCAGTGTGCACCCGTTGGTGCAGGACAAGCTGAGAGTTCTTGGAGAAGCTCTTCCCACACTCGGCACACTTGTAGGGCTTCTCCCCAGTGTGGGTTACCTGGTGCCGGATCAGCTTTGAGCTCTCTCTGAAGCCCTTCCCGCAGGTTCTGCACTTGTAGGGTTTTTCCCCAGTGTGCACCTGCTCATGCTGGACAAGCTGCAAGTTGTCGGAAAAGCTCTTCCCGCACTTGTAGGGCCGCTCCCCTGTGTGGATCCTCTGGTGCTGAATAAGATGTGACCGGTGCTGGAAACTCTTCCCACGTTTGCTGCAGGTGAAGGGTTTTTCTCTGGTGTGGATTCTTCGATGCTGGATGAGGTTGGAGTGAACCTGGAAGCTCTTGGATCTCTGAATCCTTTCTGACCTGCGTGGGAGAACAGGGTCCTGTGCAGGACTCTGGGAACTGTTCTGCTTGGAGAGTTCTAAGCATAAACCCTTGGGCTCCACTGGCCTGGGGATGCCTTGATGGGCATTGTCTTCATTCGTGCTCACAATCCCATCTTCAGCTGCAATAAAATGAGAATCCAGACAAGTCACAGGCAGGACTGGAAGCTTTGGTCCCAAGAGGCCAAAAGCTAAAATTTCAGCAGATAGATTGACTTTAACTATAAAACATTCTGGTATATCCTGCGTTCAGGACATGGTATTTCCTCCAAACTACACAGTGGATTTTTCAGAGTGTTCACAGGAGCAAATGCTATAAATTACCCTGCATGCCTCACCAGAACCTGAATCTACTGAAATCACTGGCATATTAGAGGCAAAGGTTTACTGCTTATATGGGAAAGATGCTTGCTCTTCCAGGATGTTGTACCTGAAAATCATACAACCACAGGACGGTTTTAGCTGGAATGGACCTTACAGATCACATCCAGTTCCAGCCTCCTGCCATGTGCAGGGACACCTTGCACTAGATCAGGTTGCTGCAAGCCCCTTCCAACCTGGCCTTGAACACTGCCAGGGATGGGGCAGCCACAGCTCCTCTGGGCAACCTGTGCCAGAGCCTCAGCATCCTCACAGGGAAGGACTTCTTTCACCTTATGTATATCTCCCCTCTGTCAGTTTAAAGCCATTGCGTCTTCTCCTGTCTCTAATTGCTCTTGTCAAAAGCCCCTCTCCACATTTCTTGTTGGGCCCTTTAGGTGCTGGAAGCTGCTCTAAGATCTCCCCAGAGCCTCCTCTTCTCCAGGCTCAACAAGCTTTCTCTGCTTGTCTCCAGAGGATGCTACTAGAAGTTTAACTGGGAGTCAGAGGAAGGCCAAAAAGAACTGCCTTGCTCAGCAGAACATTACTTGGGTTGCAAAGGTTATCTCTGTGCCCTTGTGCTGCTGGTACTGCAGAAAAAGAGAAGATGCACAAGGCATGAGACACAGACACTGGCTGGAGCCTGGCTTATGCCACTCTTAGAGCAGAAGCAAATTAACTTTATGCTTTCACTGGTGCAGGGGAAATTTCTTGTGCGTGCAAGTGGTGGGTGAAGTGAAGATCCCTCATGGCTGGTTCCAGATCCAGATCTGGTTCCAGATTTCACTGAGGAAATCCAATACATGTAGAAGATTAAGGTAGGTGCAAGCCGAATTAATACTAGCTGAACAGTTATGAATGGCTCCTGGGACACAAGCAATGAACAGATCCCTGCCCTTTTATGTACATAAAGTCAGGCAGAAACGTTACTGATATGAATGTTCACTGCGCAGACCCGAGGTCACCTGAAAGCCTGTACAAGCCAAGGAGTTGTGCTGATTCTTTGTGCTGACCTTGAAAAAGCCTTCACTAGTACGTGACTATTAAGTTTTCTATGGTGTTCTATACTTTTGGGGGAAGATCAGGAGTGTCAATCTTCTTTTTACAATTATTGTCACAGCTCTAGCACTTCTACAATCATTTCTGTTACTTCTGAGCTACTAGGTACCTTCACTGGCACCTAGGACACGCTGTCTGTAAAGGCTTTGATCAAAATCAAGACAGGAACTCACTGGAAGTATTTCAAGTGGAAGGAGAGCAAGGTCACAATGATGAGGATTTTATACTAGAAGCATAAAGCTGAAGAATGTGGTTCTTCCTCAGCCCATGCCAATTTAGGTTGATGGCAAGACCTCTGATATGCCCAAGACTGCCAGTGCTATAGCTACAAGGCAAGCTCCAGGTAAGCAGAGAAAAGGGACATGTGGGGTCCAGAGGCATTCCCGAAAGACATTTATCCTTCACCAAAACTGGTAAAGAAGCTAAGCTGCTGTGGCATGAATGAACCTGACAGGGTGGTAGAGAAGGGAAAAGGGAGGTGCAAACATTTGCTGATGACTTTGTGTTCCTCAGGGTTAAAGACACAAAGGCTGACTACAAACTGTGGCAGAGCCTTGAGATACTGACCAACCAGATGACAGGGGACGGTCACTGCAGGTAAACAAAGACCTTCAGAGGAGAACAGCCTCTACAGCTTGCACTTACACCAGGCTGGGCCTAGGATGTTCTTTACCTTGACTTCAGCAAAGCGTTTGACACGGTCTCCCACAGCATCCTCGCAGCTAAACTGAGGAAGTGTGGTCTGGATGATCGGGTAGTGAGGTGGACTGTGAACTGGCTGAAGGAGAGAAGCCAGAGAGTTGTAGTCTATGGGGCGGAGTCTAGTTGGAGGCCTGTATCTAGTGGAGTGCCTCAAGGGTCGGTACTGGGACCAATATTATTTAATATATTCATCAATGATTTAGATGAGGGAATTGAGTGTACTGTCAGCAAGTTTGCTGATGACACTAAGCTGGGAGGGGTGGCCGACACGCCAGAAGGCTGTGCTGCCATCCAGAGAGACCTGGACAGGCTGGAGAGTTGGGCAGGGAATAAATTGATGAAATATAACAAGGGAAAGTGTAGAGTCCTGCATCTGGGCAGGAACAACCCCAGGTTCCAGTATAGGTTGGGGAACGACCTGTTAGAGAGCAGTGTAGGGGAGAGGGACCTGGGGGTCCTGGTGGACAACAGGGTGACCATGAGCCGACACTGTGCCCTTGTGGCCAAGAAGGCCAATGGCATCCTGGGGTGTATTAGAAGGGGGGTGGTTAGTAGGTCGAGAGAGGTTCTCCTTCCCCTCTACTCTGCCCTGGTGAGACCGCATCTGGAATATTGTGTCCAGTTCTGGGCCCCTCAGTTTAAGAAGGACAGGGACCTGCTGGAGAGAGTCCAGCGCAGGGCAACTAAGATGATTAAGGGAGTGGAGCATCTCCCTTATGAGGAAAGACTGAGGGAGCTGGGTCTCTATAGTTTGGAGGAGATTGAGGGGTGACCTTATTAGTGTATATAAATATATAAAGGGGGAGTGTCACGAGGATGGAGCCAGGCTCTTCTCAGTGGCAAACAATGATAGGACAAGGGGCAATAGGTACAAACTGGAACACAAGAGGTACCACTTAAACTTGAGAAGAAACTTCTTCTCAGTGAGGGTGACGGAACACTGGAACAGGCTGCCCAGGGGGGTTGTTGAGTCTCCTCCTCTGGAGACATTCAAAACCTGCCTGGACACGTTCCTGTGTAAACTTACCTAGGTGTTCCTGCTCCGGCAGGGGGATTGGACTACATGATCTTTTGAGGTCCCTTCCAATCTCTAGCATACTGTGATACTGTGTGATACTGTGATACTGTGATATCATTCAGGAATAGCACCTTGGAGTCTGAGCAGCTGGATGAAAACTGCAGCTCCTAGGCACACAACACAGCCAGTCAAGCATCAATGAGTACTAGGAGGGAAAGAATATGGAAGACAAGAGAATGTAATTCTGCCTCGCAGCTCAAACCCCACATTCTGACTGTGTGCAAGGGGGAGGACGGATCCCCCATGTCAGAGACACTCTGACAGAGCTGAGGAAGACAGAGGCATGACAGGAACCATCAGAGGCACAGAACAGATCCTGTATAGGAGAGGAGTCAACTGCCCATTCTGCTGGGAAAAGGTACAGCTGATAGGGGTATCACAGAGGACTATAAAAACACAAGTGGCCTGTGGGGGGGTTTGGCATCTATCCTGCACCATCTGTTCTAAATTAAGAACTCCTGCCAGCAGTAAAAGGCACTTTCAAAGCAAACTAAAGGAGGCAGCAATTCATAAATCACCTAAATAAGCTGGGGAACTCCTTGCTGCAAGCTGCCATGGATGCTACAATGTGCGCAGCTTGAGAAGGCAAGAAGAGAGATCTTGAGACGTTATGTGCCTAGTTCAGGAGCTTCTGAAGCCACAGACGCCTCAGGCCTGTGAAAGGATACAGGGACACATCACTGCTTGTCTGCCCTTCTCTGGGTCTTGATCAAGGGCTGGGCCTACTGCCTACTGTATGAGGAAAGGCCAAGAGAGCTGGGCTTGTTCTGCCTAGAGAACAGAAGGCTCAGGGGAGGCCTGATCACCACAGTCCACTATTTAAGGGTGGCTATGAAGAAGACGGAGGCTCCCTTTTCACAAGGAGTCCCATGGAAAAGACGAGGGGTACAAGTGACTCCTGGGCAGATTCTGGTTGGACACAAGAGGAAAACTTTTCCCAGTGAGAACACCCAGCCATTGCAATAATCTCCCCAGGGAAAAGGTGCACTCCCCACTGTTGGATGCTTTAAAGACTCAGCTGGACAGGGCACTGGGACATCCAGTCCAGGTCATGCTTTGACTGGAAAAGTTGTACTGGATGATCCTTGAGATCCCTCCCAGCCTGGTGGCCTGTGGTGCTATGAATACCGTTGTCACAGGCAGCAGGTGAAGCTGGACAGGCCCTGCTCCAACCCAGCACCGCCGCCCTTCTACATTCTGGGGGCGCTGGTGCTCCCGCAGCACTCTTTCTCATGACGGGTTCACACTCACGGCCCTTACCTGAGGTGCCGCTCAGAGCACTCTTCCCTTCGCAGGAGCGGGGACGGGACAACCGCAGTTCCTCCTTCTGATCCATGTGCATGAGCATCTCCGGCTCCGCTCCGGGGGCCTGCTCCGGGGAAAGAAACGAAGAGGGTCAGGCGAGCTGGCCTTTCACCGACCGCTACCAGCGGCGCGGCTCGGGAGCTAGCGGCTCCGCGCCGAGCAGGCACCCCGGCTCCAGGAGGCGTGCAGAGGAGAGCAAAGGGCCCCGCAGCACCCCCTGCCAGGGAAGCTCACGCGGCCGCGGTGGGCGGGCTTCCGGGCCAAGCCCTACCGGGTCAGGCCCCGCTCCCTGCGGCCCGGCCAGGCCCGCCCTCAGCGGCTGGACCGGCGCACCAGGGGGCGCTGCCCCGTGACGGCAGCGACCAACGGCGGGCGCTGCCTTCGCCTCCAAGGCCAGAGGAAGGTGGCGGCGCTGGGCTGCCGGTGGTGTCATAACAGAATTTAGTAGTCTTACTAACATGAGTGAACTATTTCTTACCATCCTTCTAGTTACCAGTTAGTTTGGGGACAGTGACTCCCGAACATCTGCTAGCTTAGGATACTCCTTGTCTGCCCATCCTGTTCTCCTTGCAATATTTCCTGCCCTTGTCTTCCTCGGGTATGGGAGGATACTGGACTGCCTGGAGGGGTGTCTGATTGGCAATCCCCACTTTCCTCCTGTGGTGGTTCCTGTCTCACAGGTGGTTTATTGTGATAAACACATAAATGTATTGGCTTTCGCAAATCAGAGGTGTTGTTATGTGTGACCTTCGTGCAAAATTTATTGCTTCCCAAGCTAGCAGATGTTCCAGAGTCACTGTATCCAAACTAACTGATAATTAGAATGATGGTAAGAAGTAATTCACTCATTAGAAGGATGAAAGGAAACAATTCACTCTTGTTATTAAGACTACTAAATTCTGTTATCACACCACAGACTGACAACCCAAACATTGTTCTCTTAGACCTCAGCTAAAAGTATTTTAACCCTATGTTTTCCAGGCACTTGCTTTCCTTATATCCAGTTCCCCCTCTTACCTTTTTAAATTCTTTTCCTATGTAACTGCATTTAACTCAAGAGTTCTGGCAAAGTATTTACCACTTTCGACTTGTCTAACCTGATGTCTTTTCTGATCCTCAGAATCAATTATGGACCTTTTACAACACGAAAAAGAACACTGTATCATGTCACAAGTAATCAGTGTTAAAACAATTAGTAATATTTCTGCAACCAGTTACCTCAAACAGGAGAGATTAGGTAACCATGAAGTTAACTTTTTCCATATTTCTTCAAAACCCCACGAGGTATCATCCTTGGTCATCTCATGAAATACTGTGGTTTGTTTCCAAATTTCCTCCAGATCTCTGTCAATTCTGCCACTTTGTTCTATATAGGAACCATCGATTATGGAACAAAGCCCTCCTTGTGAAGCCAATAACCTGTCTAGAGCCATTTGGTTCTTGGAACAATTTTGCACTTAAGTGCGAGCCTCGGTCAGAAGAAATTGCTGCTGGTACTCCAGAATGAGGCATTATCTTGTTTAATGCTTCTGGCCAGCATGAAAAAGTATCCGTTAACACCAACAAATATCGCTAACCCCCTTTTGTCAGTAATTCAGAAAAATCTATTTGCCGCTGCTGTCCCGGGTAACTTCCTCTCCCAAGTTTTATTATGTTTCCCCTGAACTCGCTTCCAGAGTTGATTATAGGGAATTAAAATTTGCCCACCAGGTATCTGAACCCAACCCTCTTTGTTTTCCTGCCTTTTCAGATCTTCAATCAACTTTTTATCCTCTTTTGAATATCTAGGTTCAGATTTCTCAATTGTTAGTTTGCCATCAGGAATTAAGGACATGATTTTAGATTGTTCAAATGCTCGTCTGGCTTCAAAATTGGCCAAATTATTTCCAATTTTCTGATTAGGGTCACCTTGTTGATGACCTCTACAGTACATAACAGCTACTTCAGGTAGCTGAACAGCTTCCAGTAGCCACAGAATTTCTGTAGCATGTTTAATCTGTTTCCTTTGTGTGTTCCGAAGGCCTCCTTCTTTCCAGATAGCACCATGTGCATGGGCCACACCAAATGCGTATTTAGAACCAGTCCAAATATTTACCCTTTTATCTTTAGCCAATTCCAGGGCTCTCATTAACGCTATTATTTCTGCCTTCTGGGCAGAGGTGTTTGCAGGTAAAGGTTCAGCTTCTATTAACTGTGAAGTGGTGGTAATGGCATATCCTGCCTTTTGTTCACCATTTTTCATGAAGCTACTACTACCATCAGAAAACCAAGAATCAGCATCTTCCAGAGGTTTTTCTTTCAAAGCTGGCTGGCTCGAATATACAGTCTCTACAGTGACCAAGCAGTTGTGTGTTAGTGGTTCTGTCGATCCTTCCAGAACACCAGAATCATGGATCCAAAGTCTGCACCATCCAGTCATTCCCACGAGCATCCAGAGCTCCTTGACGGTGGACGGTTGTGGAGTCTGACAAATGGCTTCTTTTCTAGCAGTTCCAAGTTCTCTCTGTCTTCCTGTTATTTCATATCCTAGGTAGGAAACTCGGGTTTGGATTAGTTGGGCCTTTTGTTTGCATACCCAATAACCATTCAGTCCCAGAAAATTGAATAATTCCACCATCAACTGAAGACATTCTTCCTTTGTTTCTGTAGCAATTAATAGGTCATTCACATACTGTAACAGAGTCCCCGTCTGAGTAGGTGGCTTCCATGATTCTAGTACCAGTGCTAACTGATTTCCAAAAATCGTCTCGTTTTAAACACTTTAGGTAATACATTCCGAGTTAATTGACTTTCCCTTCCGGTGTCAGAATTTTCCCATTTTGAAAGCAAAAATTCTGGCTCTGGCCAATGGTAAGTCCATTACAAATCTTGCATTCACACACACACATTCTTCTCCATCTTAGACCCAAGTTAAATTAAAAGTATTTTAACCCTAAGTTTTCCAGGCATTTGCTTTCCTTGTATCACCAAGGGCAGCTCCCCCCGTGCTCTGACAACAGTGCAGCCTCCCCCACTTGCTGCCGGAGCTCCTGAAGCTCTGTCTGCTCTCCTGGGCAGGGTGTTTGCTGCAGGATGAGGTGCTGGCACTGCAAGAGGCTGTCCCCACAGGCAAAGGGTCTCTCTCGGGGTACCTGTGGAAGGCTTCAGCTCTGCGTGTGTGCTGGGAAGGCTCATCTGTGCCAGACCAACAGCAAATGCCCACCTCGGGGGCAATGTAGACCCTTCATGGCAGGAACTTGATGAACAAGACATGGCAGCAGCCAGCGCTTTCTCAGGAGAAAGCATCCAGAGGACACAAAGCAGAGCTCTGGAGCTTTGTAGGTGGACTGCCTGCCCTTCCAAAAGATGGGGAACCTGATGGGGCACTGCTAGGCTACTGGAGTCTCCCAGGTCCCAAGAGTGGAGGAAGGCTGAGCTCAGGCACGAACTTAAGCCTTCAGCGATCACTTAAATCCATAGGGAGAGAGCATTGCTGAGCCATCTAAGATTACAAGACTGCATCAGGGCAGCTGGAGAGGCAGGGAACCTGAGCAGAGAAACACTGCTGGTATCTCTGAAGCCCCGTTCAGGTGGATGGCGGCTCAAACGTGGTTTTGCTCAAGGCTGCATCACCTCTCCCATGTGCTTCATGTCCCATTCCACAATGAGCAGCATATATGCAATGCCTCTGAAAGGAATTTTATGAAGGAATGATACTAAAACTATACAGGCACATTTGAAAGGCACTCCCAGAGCAGCTCCAGTCCACTTGAAGAAGCACAGGAAGGATTGCTCTGGATTTAGCCCTTTGATACCTAAAATCTGGCACTCCAAGCATAATCTGGTAGAAAGGGAAAGCACATAAGTCACAAGTATGCTTTACAGCATACCTCTACGGTGTAGATACACCAGCCCCTCCATGGAGCTTGGACATAGCAGAGACCATGGTGATGGATCACACCCACTCACGACATGGCATTAAGACAGGGAATATGTTCTGAAATACGTGTATGGAGAGAACTGTGCCTGTGTAAGAGAAAACAGCTCTCTTTTCAGATGCAAGATGCGAGAAGGCACGTAAACATCTGCAGTACGGCTTTTCAGAATAAACCTACAGAGGCTATGTTTTCAGGCAGCACACAAATCAATGTGGTGGTAGCTGCAAAGGATGACCCATAGTGCCACTGATCATTTCACTGTCACAGCGAATTTATAAGCAGTGTGTTCCAAAGGTCACTCAGGGCTCACATGGTGTATATTGGCAAGACAAGATTTGTACAATGCCAGTAACATACCTGCTCCTTTCTTTACCTTAAAAAGCAAATCAGTGCCTTAGTTGAAAAGTTGGGTTTGGTTTGCTTCTTCTGCAGCCTTGGAAGTGTTAAACAGAAGTATCAAAATATTTCTGATAGCTGTTACTACCCACTGGAAATAAAAATGAAAGCAATGCATTTTCCAAGACAAACGAGCTGCATTAGAAAGGCAAGAAAACACATGAATGCATACAAACAGAACTGGCTGGCAGCACAACATCACTGGCACATGGCAGCACCAGGGTGAACTTGGGAAGGCTGCCTTTGCTTACGGACTAATGAAGCAGGGGATTGAACGATTTCTGTCAGAGAATTTGGAGTGCATGTCAGAAACGTCCTTGTGGTCTTGAAGGCTATAAAAGAGTTTTAATCCTTTTCTCATCATTTGAGGAAAGTTTCAGAATTACAAGAGACATCTCAGTTTGTCAATGGCAGCAACAAGGAAGCACCAAGCCAAGCCCCCGCAAAGCAGTTACCTCCTAACCGTGACAGCACAGATGCAGTATTTAAGTCATCTTTCTGCATTAGGCAAAGACTGCCCTGGTGCAAGCTTTAAGGATGACAAAGACAGGAGGATGGAGACACTTTCAGTGCCTAAATTTCACCATTTTTTCATACATATTAAACAGTTTTTTATGACACAGTGTTATTTGAATGACTGCAATTTACATCCACTGAACTGTGACACCACGTTAACTGAAGATGTAATAATTGATTACAAAAGCTTTGATTGTAAATGCAAGTCATACCTAAAAGAATAAAAAAGCTGGGAAGGGATCTTACTTATTTTCTCATATTAAGACTAGTGAGTAGGACTGAAGTTTTTTTCAGGGATGAAGTGTGTACTTGAGGGAGAAATACACGGTACGCTGAGGGTGACAACATTTACTAGAATGCCAAGTAAGGCGAGCCCTGTCCTTTTCACATAACAAAGTCGGCTCTTACACAAGCAGGTGGCTTGGGAAAAGTGATGGGACAGCCAGGGAAGAAAACTATCCCAAATTCCTAACAATTCACCACATGTGGCAGAAGGCTTTGCTAGGAGGTCCCCACACACACACTCTACCTGCCATAGACCTGACAGAGAAGAGCTTCATCAGTGGCCACCCTTTTCCCCTCCACCAGGAGCCCTCCCTCTGAGGCCAGACCAGACCCTTCCCACAGCCCATCCTCCCAGCAGACAAACGCCTTTTTCCCAGGTCTCTCTTACCTTGGGGCTGCACAGCCTACATGAACTGGGCTCTTTCCCTGACTGATCTCTCCCACCTCTCCTCCCTGCAGGGTGTCCATGTCAACTCCTCTCCCTCCAGTTCTCTGCCTGGGGTTTCAGTTAGTAGAGGCACAGACTCTACTGCTCTCCACTAGACCCAGTGTTGATGCTCAGAATGCACCCCCGACCTGTCATAAGACATTACTTGTAATTTATCATTAATACCTTACACATTGTATATTGTATGTCATATAAATCAGATAAACTCAAAGATATATGGTATAAAAAATAAAAATATTGACATGTTGCAAATCTATAAATACTTCTAAAAATCCAGCTTCTTATTTTGAGGTGTTGAGTCCATTTTGTTCAGTAAGACTTAGCAGACTGAGAACTGCAAGAATGACAAAAGTCAAAAGATGCTGTGAAAATAAATACATAAAAGATGACAGTTTAGGTTCCAAGACTTCCGCAACAGACCCACACTGTTTAAAACCTAAGATAAGTCGACTTTGGAAATGACACTGATCAGGTTTTCTGACTAGCCTGCTACAGATAGCTGCAAGAGACACAGACACTCCAGACGCATCGAGTGGCCATGCAGCCAGGCAGCATAAAACTGTCTCAAGTCAAGGAGAAGTCAACCAGCACGGAATACCTAGGTATTCTTGGAAGCACCCTGCTCGCTCTTCCCAAGTCTCAAGCCTTGACTTTCAGAGCGTGTGTGTGAATTTGTTGTTTAACCTCCAAGACAACAGTCTTGGCTAAACTGGTGGGCATTCTGCAAAGGCAAGAGAGGCAGCTCGCTGGAGCACAGTTCACCTCTATGGTCATCTTTCAAACCAAGAAGCTGCCATCACATGAGTCTACGCAGCAAACCATGGAAAACTGGCTCACCTTGGCCAACAAGGCACAAACACAGATGCCAGATGGTCAAAGCATTTCTGAAGGGCAAGTGATAGCAGAGACTAGAAAAATCCAACGGCTTGCTGCCAGCTTTAGCCAGATTGCTCCTTCCCATTCCTGCTGGTACACTTTGATTAAACAGTTTTACTGCACATATATATTTGAATCCCCCACCCCTTTTCTGATGAGGAGGAAGATCACAGCCCTTAACCTGGAAGGTCTCCTGCCTTACCCAATACTGTCTGTGCCACATTGTGAGACAGGACTCACCTGACATTATCATCTTCTGTTTCCTCATAGAGCAACATTTCCCCTTCTCCCCTCTCTGCGCTCTCTATTGCAGGTGGTATTGCTTGTTAGTGCTGGAGATTAGACAACCTGAAAGGCAAAACCAGGGAGGGGTTTCAGAGGGAAGCAGGAGTGAGACACCGGGCTTATAGCCGAGTTTCCTCTCAAGCAGAAATCCACCCACATCATTTACAAAATAGACCTGTAATCACTTTTGTGCAGAGCAGTACCATCAGCTTACAGGCAGCCTTGCCAGATCAACAAGGAACTAAGCTGCTTCCTGGCTGTTGGAAAGCACTCACTGTAAGAGAGCCAACCCTCACACTCTCCTATTTGAGGTCAGCCCCCTCAGGCCTAGAAGACCAGGCAGGCAGCTGCAAGTTCACCAACGTCAGCACAGGGCCAGCACCAGCACACCAGCTGCTGGCTCCCAGCTCACATGGAGCACCCCAGCTATACATTAACTGCCCTCTGGCTCCTCACCCTCAGTTTCTGAAGCCCTGTTCTACAGCCACTTCCACTGCCCTCCACACTCCAGCACAGGACTGGGCCAGGAGCACTGGGAGCTGGGTCTGAGCACTCAGTTTGGAGGACACATATCTAGGGTGAGGGTTTCCCCTGTGATCACAGGGTCCTTGGGCTCACTGAGACAGAGCCTTCCCCAAGAAGGAAGCCAGGTTCAAGGGCGCTATTTTAATTTTGATCACTCACTGGACAGCAAGCACCACACCGGGTCAGCAAACTTGTCACACCTCCAAACATCCACCATGGGGAAGGGAAACTGAAGCAAAGAAGCAGAACCTGCCCAGGCTGAGCCAGGTGCCCGTCACAGGCCCAGGGGAGCAGCCTGCCTGCCTCACAGCACAGCCAGCCTCCTGCCAGCACAGCTGCACAAGTCCTGATGGCATCCTGGCTTCCTGCGCAGCTGGCTTCAAGTCAGGCACTCTTCAAGAAATGCAGATTCCAAAATTAAACTAGAGAAAGTGGTTCCAATTTATCTTATACTTCCAGACAGGCAGAGTCCTGCAGGTAGGGTGCGCTGCCTCTGCGTGCTGACAAGCTTGACATTCCATGCAACCCAAAGGAAGCCACCAGATCAAGCCTCAGACATGACTAGTTAACAGCAGCAGCAGCAATGGCTCAAGGCTCCAAATGGGCACACATAAACAGCATGACTCCAGAGATCATCATTCTACAAGACACATCTGCTAACTCACTTGACAGAGCCTCTGCACCCATCTCTTGCAACACACTCATGTTAATCAGCACTCACTACCACTGGGATTTCACTCTCCATGCCACGGGGGGTCTGCTGGGCTCTCAAAAGCCTTTACCCAAACCTGTAACTACTGTTGTAGAAGCACAACTCAGAGCAGTGAATTACCGTTCAAGCAGCTGTGTCTGCTGCTGGAAGAAGGGGTTAGCACACAAACAGTCATTTAAGGACTTTGGTGCAGTCAGACTTGTATCTCCCACAACTGTTTTTGCAGATGCTCCATCTGACATGATCACTCTAGAGAAAAGGAAATTACTAAAATAAGCTTTGCCAGAACTGCCTGGTGGTTATTGATATGACTGATATGACAAGGATCCTAAAACAAAGCGATGAAGAAATAGCGACCAGGGGTCCAAAAGCCCACTACCACATTTTTGTAGTCATACAGGAGGCATTCTCTCAAAGTATGATGTAATGTATGTAATCTAAGGAATATGCATGTTTAAGGACAATATAATCACAGCCTGGTTGATGCCTGGAAGAGACACACTTGGAGGAGCTATCCCTCGTGTCTCCCGGTGCCGCAATAAAGAATACCTGCTTGTCAACTTAAAACTTTGTTGGGAAGTTCCTGGAGTTTCCTCCAAATCAATCTGGCATCCCAGATGTGACCCTCTGTGCTCGGCTGCAGGACCCGCTGAGGACAGGGCTCCCTAGGCTCTTCAGGAGTTTTTCCTGGAAGGACCCCTTGACTCATTTGGATCACTGTGGGAGCAGACAAGGACCACCTTCATAAAAGGTATTTTTTTCTTTTGTATAGTCTGTAAGGTGCAGGGGGCATCTTGCATAAAGACTAAATTGGTAATTGGGTAGGGTTGGTAAGCGTACGCAAGGTTTGGAAGCATTCCGTAAATTGAGATAGAAAATATCATGGGTAAAGGCGTACACACAATGCTAGTTTCCATTTGGTATGCACCCACAAGAAGCAGGGGGCATCCTGTGGTTTGGGTCCTACAAGACGCAGCATCTTGTAGAAATGTTTTTGGATTTTACTGGTATTTCACTTAAGTTTTGGCTTGTTATGATTTTGGTCTTGTGATTTTGGTATTGGTCAGACGCTGCTATAACTGCGTTATTAATTCTTGTCTCTGTTTCAACTGCTGTAACTGTGTGGAGTGTGTCTATTTTGTGGCTTGTTACAGTGACGATATTGGTCTTGTGATTTTGGTATTGGTGACAGACTCTTATAACTGTTAATTGTTGCTGTTACAAATTGTTGCTGATACAAATTGTTGCTGATACAATTTTTTTTCCCCGTAACAATGTTCAAACCCTCTGAGAAAACATCCCTATCTCATCTAGCCAGCACTTAGTTTGCCCCTGACACATTTCCACAGCAAGTTTCACACTCAAGATGCACAGCCATCCTTCTCAGGGTAGGAAGACACTTAATCCCTACCATCCAGTGCCTTTTGAAGGAAGTAGACACTGCTGTGGCAGGGAAGCAGGACTGAAGCCCTGGCTTTGCTTTGGCACCCTTGGGAGAAGCTCAGTAATTTGTAAACAACCAGGTGGTACAGAGTTCAAGTTTGCTCTTCATCCAGTTTACAACTTCAGGCCATTTGCCCACATGCAGAATTTGCATCCTTGCTTTAACAAGCAGCAGCAGAGCGTGGCTGCACCTACCCAAGCATCACAGCTGTGGAGACAAACCCCAGAACCCCAGGCCTAGCAGCTTGAAGAGCAATCGCAAAGGTAACCTGGCACTCACATCAGAAGAGCTTCACACCTTCTCCTCCTCCCCTGGGGAGGTTTTGGGGCTGAAAATGGGGCCTCACAGAATAATTTTTACTGCCTTATCCCCGGTAGGTTCAAGACTTCACCTGGACATAGCCTATATCTAGGAAATAATTCAAGTCTAAGGCACTTTAAGAGGTGCCCATGTAAACGCTACCTCTGTCCCCCACAGCCACAGTCCAGCACCTCAACAAAGTGACCAAGGAGGGAAATTCCTGGTAAGTTCACAGATCTTGTCCAGTTCTGCACTTGGGTAATCAGCCCTTGTGACAGGGACTGCATCCAGAATCTGTTTTCTCATACTGCCTGGGAGAACAGCACAAGGGGCACATCACTCGACCAGCTTTGCACCTGGGGAGACTAGCAATGGAGTGTGACAGGCACACATGAACTTACCAACAGCCTTTGCTGTGCGGAGAGCCAGTACCTGCCCTGCCCATCCCAGCATGCAGTCCGCTGTGCCTGGGATACTCCAAGCAGGGTCAGTGACAGGCACTTATAGCTGATGTATGTAAAGCAGTGCTGTGCTAGGCACTAAGAGGCTTGAAAAACGTATCTGTTTCACCCAACAAAGGAAAAGTTGGGACAGCAATAGGCTTCATAGGCCTTTGTCCTTCAAGCTCTTTATTGAGCTCAGCAGGATCAAGAATTATAGAACCATAAAATGGCTGGGGTTGGAAGGGACCTTAAAGCTCATCTAGTTCCCAGCCCTGCTACGGACAGGGACAGCTTCCACTAGCACAGGTTGCTCCAAGCCCCGTCCACCCTGGCCTTGAGCACTGCCAGTGATGCAGAAGGGCCAAGTGCCCACAGTGCACCAGCAGAACCCGGCGCAGCTCCTGTCCTGAAACACTCAGACATCCTCCTGGAGGAGCTGCGTGCAGGAACCACTGCAGGGTATGAGGCAGCTGCTCTGGCACACTCCCTCAGCTGCTGTGCGGACGCTTGCCCACAGGAGCCAAGGGAAGAGATGTGGGAGGCCTGACAAGCACTGGCCTGGCACAGCCAAATAAAGCCCCACTGCTTCCGTGCACACGGCTGGCAGACGGCAGCACCTGATGTGAAGGGTTAACTGATGTACAGGGGGGTAGGGTTAAGCTGCTTGCTGAACAATGTTACTGCTTACTTATGCTTACTAAACAAATGTGTGCTCAACACTTATTGTGCTAGCCGAAACAGAGTGGGAGGACCAAGTCTATTGATAAGAAAAAGGACAGTAACTCCTGTTCTCTGGACCCCTACGCCAGCTGAAATCAGCTTTGCAGTTTGGACAGTGACTAAATCAGCAGGGAACATGCACAGTGATGAGAGATGAGAAGTTCAGGGAAGACTTGTTTACTTCATCTTTAGACCCTCGCCCACGACCACCAGGAGACACTACGCAAGCAAGGACCTTTTACATCATTATAATATGAAGTGGGGATAGTTCATTAATATGTATAGGCATGTTGTGTAACCTCATAAATATGTTATAGAGGATAAGTATGAAAGAGAACAACGCTGAAGTGCACATGACGTTGGAGGAGCGATCCCGCATGCACCTCAATGCTGAATAACGCATACCTACTTTAACGAGTTGTGGAGTCTACCCACGTATCACACAGGAGCCGGCAAAGCTTGAGGGCCAGCCCAGGCCCACGGTCCGCGGGTTGCTCCTGGGAGCGGCCGCCCAGGCCTCGGGGGCAAAGGCACACGGACACCGCCCTCACACGGCCTATACAGGTTGACCGGCCGAGCGCCGACGGGACCGGGCCCACATGTCCTGGGAACCGGAAGGGGGGGGCGGGCTCAGCGCAGCAGAGGCCTGCGGTAGGTGGGGGAGACCCGCGGGTAATCCCGAGGGCCTCAGCCCGGGGCCGCCCCGCAGCGTTGCCATGGACACGCACTCACCCTCTGCCTCTGACGCAGCCCGCAGCCCTCGCCACCCGCCCTCAACCCCGCGGCGTGAGACAAACGCCCGGCCAGACCGCCCTGAATTTATCACCCACCGTGGAGACTGCGCAGCCAATCAGAAGCCGCCCGCGCACGTGACCGCACCGCCGATTGGTGGAGGCGGCCGGGACACCGCACAGCGGCCGTGGAGTCCGCGGCCCTGCTTCGTTTCACCTCCCCTCAACCAACGGCGAGCTCCGAGCGAGGCGTGAGGACCCGCCCCGCGGGCGGCTGGCACCAGACCCCGCGCAAGCGCAGCCGGGGAAGGCAACGCAGCGGCGCTCAACGAACATTTATTGCGCGGGGCCATTGCGAGCGGCACCAGCCATGGGAGCCGACCCTGGGGGTTACCCGGTCCCAGCCCTGCCGGGGCAGGGGCACCCGAACGTGTCCAGGCAGGGCTTGGATGTGCCCAGAGATGGAGCCTCCACATCCCCCTGCACACCTTGTTCAGTGCTCTGCCACTGCAATGGAACAAGTTCTTCCTCGTGTGGAGGTCAAACCTCTTGTGTTTCAGTTCATGGCCACTGCTCCTCATCCTGGGGCTGCCCACCACTGAAAAGAGTCGGGCACCTTTCTCCTGGCTCCTGCCCCAAACCTCCAATCAGCTCCCTCCACCGGCTCTCCCCTTCTTCATCTCTGAGGGCTCACTCTCCTAGGAAGAAACTGCTTTCAACCTCCACAAGCAGGGTGGTCAATGGGAGGGGGAGACACCGGGCTTTGCTCCCAGGGTATCAGACCTCACTGCTCCCTACACTCACCCCACGTAGGGCTCCCCACCCCTGTGGTTCTGCTGGTGCTGGAAGAGCGCCGAGCTCACGCTGAAGCCCTTTCCACACTCAGCACAGGTGCAGGGACGCTCGCTGGTGTGGATGCCCAGGTGCTGGATGAGGTGGCCACTATGCCGAAAGCTGATCCTGCACTAGGCACAAGCGTAGGGCCTCTCCCCGGTGTGGACCCGCTGGTGTTTCATGAGTGCAGAGCTGCGACCGAAGCCCTTCCCACAATCTGTACACTCGTAGGGTTTCTCCCCGGTGTGCACCCGCTGGTGCTGGAGGAGTTGTGAGTTCCTGGAGAAGCTCTTCCCACACTCAGCACACTTGTAGGGCTTCTCCCCAGTGTGGGTTACCTGGTGCTGGATCAGCTTTGAGCTCACGCTGAAGCTCTTCCCACACTCAGAGCACTCGTAGGGTTTCTCTCCAGTGTGGACCCACTGGTGTTGTGTCAGGGCTGAGCTCACACGGAAGCTCTTCCCGCAGGTCATGCACTCATAGGGTTTCTCCCCAGTGTGCACCCGCTGATGCCGGACGAGCTGTGACTTCTCATAGAAGCTCTTCCCACACTCGGCACACTTGTAGGGCTTCTCCCCCGTGTGGGTTAACTGGTGCTGGATCAGCCTGGAGCTCACGCTGAAGCTCTTCCCGCACTCAGAGCACTCGTATGGTTTCTCTCCGGTGTGGACCCTCTGGTGCCGTGTCAGGGCTGAGCTCATGCTGAAGCTCATCCCGCACTCGGCACACTTGTAGGGTTTCTCCCCAGTGTGCACCCGCTGGTGTTGTGTCAGGGCTGCGCTCACGCTGAAGCTCTTCCCACAGGTCCTGCACTCGTAGGGTTTCTCCCCAGTGTGCACCCGCTGGTGCCGGAGAAGCTGCGAGTTGTCGGAGAAGCTCTTCCCGCACTCAGCACACTTATAGGGTTTCTCCCCGGTGTGGGTTAACTGGTGCTGGATCAGCTTCGAGCTCACAGTGAAGCTCTTCCCGCAGGTACCACACTCGTAAGGTTTTTCCCCAGTGTGCACCCACTGGTGCTGTACAAGCTGTGTGTTCCTGGAGAAGCTCTTCCCGCACTCAGCACACTTGTAGGGCTTCTCCCCAGTGTGCACCCGCTGGTGTCGTGTCAGGGCTGAGTTCACACTGAAACTCTTCCTGCAAGTCCTACACTCATAGGGTTTCTCCCCGGTGTGTACCCGCTGGTGCTGGACAAGCTGTGAGTTCCTGGAGAAGCTCTTCCCACACTCGGCACACTTGTAGGGCTTCTCCCCGGTGTGGGTTACCTGGTGTGGGATCAGTGTCAAGCTCATGCAGTTCCCATATATCTTGAGTCTTCCCATGGAAGGGTTTCTCTGCTGGATAACATCCGGCAGCCTCCTGAAGCTTTTTCCACACAGTGTCGCTCGGCTCTGCCTCTTCCCCAGAGATCTCTGAATCCTTTCTGACCTGCGTGGGAGAACAGGGTCCTGTGCAGGACTCTGGGAACTGTTCTCCTCGGAGAGTCCTGAGCATAAACCCTTGGGCTCCACTGGCCCGGGGATGCCTTGATGGGCATTGTCTTCATTTGTGCTCACAATCCCATCTTCAGCTGCAATAAAATGAGAATCCAGACAAGTCACAGGCAGGACTGGAAGCTTTGGACAGGACAAATCCCAGGGAGCTAAATGCTAAAAATTCAGCAGATAGATTGACTTTAAGTATAAAACATTCTGGTATATCCTGCGTTCAGGACATGGTATTTCCCTTGAAACTACACAGTGGATTTTTCAGAGTGTTCACAGGAGCAAATGCTATAAATTACCCTGCATGCCTCACCAGAACCTGAATCTACTGAAATCACTGGCATATTAGAGGCAAAAGTTTACTGCTTATATGGGAAAGATGCTAGCTCTTCCAGGATGTTCTACCTGAAAATCATAGAACCACAGGATGGTTTTAGCTGGAATGGGCTTTACAGATCACATCCAGTTCCAACCTCCTGCCACGTGCATGGACACCTTGCACTAGATCAGGTTGCTGCAAGCCCCTTCCAACCTGGCCTTGAACACTACCAGGGATGGGGCAGCCACAGCTCCTCTGGGCAATCTGTGCCAGAGCCTCAGCACCCTTGCAGGGAAGAAGTTCTTTCACCTTATCTACATCTCCCCTCTGTCAGTTTAAAGCCATTCCGCCTTCTCCTGTCTCTACTTGCTCTTGTCAAAAGCCCCTCTCCACATTTCTTGTTGGGCCCTTTAGGTGCTGGAAGCTGCTCTAAAATCTCCCCAGAGCCTTCTCTTCTTCAGGCTGAACAAGCCCAGCTCTCTCTGCTTGTCTCCATAGGATGTTACTAAAAGTTGAACTGGGAATCAGAGGAAGACCATAAAGAACATCATTGGTCAGCAAAACATTACTTGGGATGCAACAGTAATCTTTGTGCTCTTGTGCTGATGGTACTGCAGAGAAAGAAGATGCACAAGGCATGAGACACAGACACTACCTGGAGCCTGGCTTATGCCACTCTTAGAGCAAATTAACTTTTGCTTTCACTGGTGCAGAAGAAATTTGTTGTACATGCAAGGTGGTGGGTGACCTGAATATCCCCCATGGCTGGCTCCAGATTATGCACTGAGGAAATCCAATACATGTAGAAGATGAAGGTAGGTGCAAGCCAAATTAGTGCTAGCTGAACTTTTATGAATGGCTCCTGGGACACAGGCAATGAACAGATCCCTGCCCTCTTATGTACATAAAGTGTTGCAGAAGCGTTACTGGTACGAATGTTCACTGCACAGACCCGAGGTCACCTGAAAGCCTGGTCAAGACAAAGGGCTTGTGCTGATTCCTTGTGCTGACCTTGAAAAAGCCCTCACAAGTACATGACAATTAAGTTTTCTATGGTGTTCTATACTTTTGGGGGAAGATCAGGAGTGTCAAGCTTCTTTTTACAATTACAGTCACGGCTCTAGCGCTTCTACAATCATTTCTGTTACTTCTGAGCTACTAGGTACCTTCACTGGCACCTAGGACACGCTGTCTGTAAAGGCTTTGATAAAAACAAGACAGGAACTCACTGGAAGTATTCCAAGTGGAAGGAGAGCAAGGTCACAATGATGAGGATTTTATACTAGAAGCACAAGGCTGAACTGGCAAAAGTGAATATGCAAGAAAGACATGAAGAATGTGGCTCTTCCTCAGCCCATGCCAATTTAGGTTGATGGCAAGACCTCTGGTATGCCCAAGACTGCCAGTGATATAGCTACAAGGCAAGCTCCAAGTAAGCAGATTAAAGGGACATGTGGGGTCCAGAGGCATTCCCGAAAGACATTCATCCTTCACCAAAACTGGTAAAGAAGCTAAGCTGCTGAGGCATGAATGAACCTGACAGGGTGGTAAGGAAGGGAAAAGGGAGGTGGAAACATTTGCTGATGACTTTGTGTTCCTCAGGGTTAAAGACACAAAGGCTGACTACAAACTGTGGCACAGCCTTGAGATACTGACCAACCAGGTGACAGGGGACATTCACTGCAGGTAAACAAAGACCTTCACAGGAGAACAGCCTCTACAGCTTGCACTTACACCAGGCTGGGCCTAGGATGTTCTTGATATCATTCAGGAATAGCATCTTGGAGTCTGAGCAGCTGGATGAAAACTGCAGCTCCTAGGCACACAACACAGCCAGTCAAGCATCAATGAGTACTAGGAGGGACAGCATATGGAAGAAAAGAGAAGGAAATTCTGCCTTCCTGCTCAAACCCCACATTCTGACTGTGTGCAAGGGGGAGGACGGATCCCCCATGTCAGAGACACTCTGACAGAGCTGAGGAAGACAGAGGCATGACAGGAACCATCAGAGGCACAGAACAGATCCTGTATAGGAGAGGAGTCAACTGCCCATTCTGCTGGGAAAAGGTACAGCTGATAGGGGTATCACAGAGGACTATAAAAACACAAGTGGCCTGTGGGGGGGTTTGGCATCTATCCTGCACCATCTGTTCTAAATTAAGAACTCCTGCCAGCAGTAAAAGGCACTTTCAAAGCAAACTAAAGGAGGCAGCAATTCATAAATCACCTAAATAAGCTGGGGAACTCCTTGCTGCAAGCTGCCATGGATGCTACAATGTGCGCAGCTTGAGAAGGCAAGAAGAGAGATCTTGAGACGTTATGTGCCTAGTTCAGGAGCTTCTGAAGCCACAGACGCCTCAGGCCTGTGAAAGGATACAGGGACACATCACTGCTTGTCTGCCCTTCTCTGGGTCTTGATCAAGGGCTGGGCCTGCTGCCTGCTGTATGAGGAAAGGCCAAGAGAGCTGGGCTTGTTCTGCCCAGAGAACAGAAGGCTCAGGGGAGACCTGATCACCACAGTCCACTATTTAAGGGTGGCTATGAAGAAGATGGAGGCTCCCTTTTCACAAGGGGTCCCATGGAAAAGACGAGGGGTACAAGTTACTCCTGGGCAGATTCTGGTTGGACACAAGAGGAAAACTTTTCCCAGTGAGAACACCCAGCCATTGCAATAATCTCCCCAGGGAAGAGGTGCACTCCCCACTGTTGGATGCTTTAAAGACTCAGCTGGACAGGGCACTGGGACATCCAGTCCAGGTCATGCTTTGCCTGGAAAAGTTGTACTGGATGATCCTTGAGATCCCTCCCAGCCTGGTGGCCTGTGGTGCTATGAATACCGTTGTCACAGGCAGCAGGTGAAGCTGGACAGGCCCTGCTCCAACCCAGCACCGCCGCCCTTCTACATTCTGGGGGCGCTGGTGCTCCCGCAGCACTCTTTCTCATGACGGGTTCACACTCATGGCCCTTACCTGAGGTGCCGCTCAGAGCACTCTTCCCTTCGCAGGAGCGGGGACGGGACAACCGCAGTTCCTCCTTCTGATCCATGTGCATGAGCATCTCCGGCTCCGCTCCGGGGGCCTGCTCCGGGGAAAGAAACGAAGAGGGTCAGGCGAGCTGGCCTTTCACCGACCGCTACCAGCGGCGCGGCTCGGGAGCTAGCGGCTCCACCCCGGCTCCACCCCGGCTCCAGGAGGCGTGCAGAGGAGAGCAAAAGGCCCCGCAGCACCCCCTGCCAGGGAAGCTCACATCAGCCGTGGTGGGCGGGCTTCCGGGCCAAGCCCTACCGGGTCAGGCCCCGCTCCCTGCGGCCCGGCCAGGCCCGCCCTCAGCGGCTGGACCGGCGCAGGTAGCCGTGACGGCAGCGACCAACGGCGGGCGCTGCCTTCGCCTCCAAGGCCGGAGGAAGGTGGCGGCGCTGGGCTGCCGGTGGCGATGGTGCCGTCCTACGGCGAGGCTCCCCCCGCGGGCCTGTCGGTACCGAGGGCAGCTCCTCCCGCGCTCGGACACCCGCGCGGCCTCTTCCCGGGGGTGGGTCACCTGCTGCCGGAGCCCTTGAAGCTCTGTGCTTTCCCGGGCAGGGTATCCGGTGCGGGATGTGGTGCCGGCGCTGCCGGAGGCTGTCCCCGCAGGCGAAGGGTCTCTCTCAGGGTTCCTGTGGAAGGCTTCAGCTCTGCGTGAGTGCTGGGAAGGCTCATCCGTGCCAGACCAACAGCAAATGCCCACCTCGGGGGCAGTGTAGACCCTTCATGGCAGCAGCCAGTGCTTTCTCAGGAGAAAGCATCCAGAGGACACAAAGCAGAGCTCTGGAGCTTTGTAGGTTGACTGCCTGCCCTTCCAGGAGATGGGGACCCCAATGGGGCACTGCCAGGCTGCTGGAGCCTCCCAGGTCCCAAGACTGGAGGAAGGCTGAGCTCAGGCACGAATTTAAACCCTCAGCAATCACTTAAATCCACAGGGAGAGAGCATTCCTGAGCCGTCTAAGCTTACAAGACTGCATCAAGGCAGCTGGAGAGGCAGGGAACCTGAGCAGAGAAACACTGCTGGTACCTCTGAACCCCTGTTCAGGCGGACGGCAGCTCAAACGTGGTTTTGCTCAAGGCTGCATGTCGTGGTTTAACCCATCCAGACAGCTTGTTCACTCACTCCAGTCCCTTGCCCTCCCCCTACTCCTGGAGGGACGGAGGGGAGAATCGGAAAGAATGCAACTCCTATGGGTTGAGATAAGAACAGTTTAGTAACTAAGGTATAACACAAATCACTACTGCTACCACCAATAATAGTAATGCTAAAGGAAATAACAAGGGAAGAGAATACAACACCTCATCACCAGGTGACCGATAACTTGCCCCCCCCAGCCCGACCAAGCACCGACCGATACCTCTTCCAACCCTGCAGTCCCTCTAGCCCTTCTGGGTAACTCCCAGTTACCTCCTGGGCATGACGTGCTGTGGTATGGAATACCTCTTTGGTCAGTTTGGGTCAGGTGTCCTGTCCCTGCTTCCTCCCGGCTCCCCTCCTCCCTGGCAGAGCATGAGGCTCACAAAGTCCTTGGCCAAACCAAAACATCGTTTTCAGCTCTCTTCCCAGCCCGAAAGTCAAAACACAGCACTGCACCAGCTACCAAGAAAGAGAAAAATGACTGCTACTGTTAAAACCAGGACACTGCATCACCTCTCCCATGTACTTCATGTTCCATTCCACAATGAGCAGCATATATGCAATGCCTCTGAAAGGAATTTTATGCGGGAATGATACTAAAACTATACAGGCACATTTGAAAGGCACTCCCAGAGCAGCTCCAGTCCACTTGAAGAAGCACAGGAAGGACTGCTCTGGATTTAGCCCTTTGATACCTAAAAGCTGGCACTCCAAGTGTAATCTGGTAGAAGGGGAAGACGCATAAGTCACAAGTATGCTTTACAGCATTCTTCTACGGTGTAGATACACCAGCCCCTCCATGGAGCTTGGCCACAGCAGAGACCATGGTGATGGATCACACCCACTCACGACATGGCATTAAGACAGGGGATATGTTCTGAAATACGTGTATGCACGGAACTGTGCCTGTGTAAGAAAACAGCTCTCTTTTCAGATGCAAGATGCGAGAAGGTACGTAAACATCTGCAGTACGGCTTTTCAGAATAAACCTACAGAGGCTATGTTTTCAGGCAGCACACAAACCAATGCGGTGGTAGCTGCAAAGGATGACCCATAGTGCCACTGATCATTTCACTGTCACAGTGAATTTATAAGCAATGTGTTCCGAAGTTCACTCAGGGCTCACATGGTGTATATTGACAAGACAAGATTTGTACAATGCCAGTAACATACCTGCTCCTTAAAAAGCAAATCAGTACCTTCGTTGAAAAGTTGGGTTTGGTTTGCTTCTTCTGCAGCCTTGGAAGTGTTAAACAGAAGTATCAAAATATTTCTGATAGCTGTTACTACCCACTGGAAATAAAAATGAAAGCAATGCATTTTCCAAGACAAATGAGCCTGCATTAGGAAGGCAAGAAAACACATGAATATATACAAACAGAACTGGCTGGCAACCCATAATCGCTGCACATGGCAACACCAGTGCAAGCTTGGGAAGGCTGCTTTTGATTACAGAGTAATGAAGCAGGGGATTGAATGACTTCTGTCAGGAAATTTGCAGTGCATGTCAGAAACGTCCTTGTGGTCTTGAAGGCCGTAAAAGATTTTTAATCCTTTTCTCATCATCTGAGAAAAGTTTCAGAATTACGAGAGACATCTCAGTTTGTCAATGGCAAGCAGAAGGAAGCGCCAAGCCAAGCCCCCACAAAGCAGTTACCTCCTAACCGTGACAGCACAGATGCAGTATTTAAATCATCTTTCTGCATTAGGCAGAGACTGCCCTGGTGCAAGCTTTAAGGATGACAAAGACAGGAGGATGGAGACACTTTTAGTGCCAAAAATTCACCGTTTTTTCATAGCATACTAAACATTTTTTTATGACACGGTGTTATTTGAATGACTGCAATTTACATCCACTGAACTGTGACACCGCATTAACTGAAGGTGTAATAATTGATTACAACAGCTTTGATTGTAAATGTAAGTCGTACATAAAAGAGAGCAAAAAAGCTGGGAAGGGATCTTACTTATTTTCCCATATTAAGATTGGTGAGTAGGACTGAAGATTTTTTCAGGGATGAAGTGTGTACTTGAGAGAGAAATACACAGTACACTGAGGGTAACAACATTGACTAGAATGCCACTTAAACCAAGCCTTGTCCTTTTCACATAACAAAGTCGGCTCTTGCACAAGGAGGTGGCTTGGGAAAAGTGATGGGACAGCCAGGGAAGAAAACTGTGGAGACAGTGTTCTCACGGGAGAGCGCATAATTGGTACATAAACTGAATAATCCTGAAAGATACAGCAATGCTGTGAGAGGCCCAAGGAAGCTTAAGCAAGCAAGATAAGAAGAAGCTGTAATTCACTGAGTTAATGAGAACTGTGGACTGCTGGCAAGCTTTCGAGCTCAAGTTCTCACACCTGTGCTTAACAAATTATGTGTTAGTCGCTAAGGGTGTTCAAGACATGCATCCAATCATAATATGCCAAATCACTGTAAGTGCCTGTAAGAAATGGTATATAAGGAGTTAAAGCTTTGTAATAAATTGGCATTCGCTGATCACATTGATCGTTCCTGTGCTGTCCGTGACTCCCGCGTCGCCAGAAAACTATCCCAGATTCCTGACATTCACCACATGTGGCAGAAGGCTTTGCTAGTTGGTCCCCATACACACACTATACCTGCCATAGACCTGACAGAGAAGAGCTTAATCAGTGGCCACCCTTTTCCCCCCCACCAGGAGCCCTCCCTCTGAGGCCAGACCAGACCCTTCCCACAGCCCATCCTCCCAGCAGATACCCTCCTTTTCCCCAGGTCTCTCTTACCTTGGGGCTGCACAGCCTACATGAACTGGTCTCTCTCCCTGATTGATCTCTCCCACCTCTCCTTCCTGCAGGGTGTCCATGTAAACTTCTCTCCCTCCAGTTCTCTGCCTGGGGTTTCAGTTAGTAGAGGCACAGACTCTACTGCTCTCCACTAGACCCAGTGTTGATGCTTAGAATGCACCCCCGACCTGTCATAAGTCATTACTTGTAATTTATCATTAGTACCTTACACATTGTTTATTGTATGTCATATAAATCAAATAAACTCAAAGATACATGATATAAAAAATAAAAATATTGACATGTTGCAAATCTATAAATACTTTTAGAAATCCAGCTTCTTATTTCGAAGTGTTGAGTGCATTTTGTTCAGTAAGACTCTGCAGACTCAGAACTGCCAGAAGAAGAAAAGTCAGAAGATGTTGTGAAAATAAATACATAAAAGATGACAGTTTAGGGTCCAAGACTTCCCCAAGAGTCCCAGACAGTTTACAGCCCAAGATCAGTCCACTTTGGAAATGACACTGATCAGAGAAGTTGGTTTAGATCAGCATGTAAGAAGTTATGAAGCGATCCATTGGCCATTATAATACTGTCTTAAAAAACATTTCTGTGGAGGACAGAGCTAGGCTGACAAGGTAAATGTCACTCAGAAATGAAGAATAAGGTATCTTTAACATGGATCCAATTGGCAAGTGAACACACACGACTGAATGTTTAAGGGACTTTCACATGACATTTGGTGTCTGAAGGTGCTTTTGGGAGCCATCACAGAGACCAGAAAAACACCTCCACTGTTTTGCATCCATTTAAGAAACACAGGTTTAGGAGTTTTACCAGAGATTGAGAATTGAACCATGGACAGAAGGAAGGCATTGTATTCCCATAATGCTCCCTGCCTTAACAATCAGCAGGGCAAATCACATGCTGAAGAAACAAAGATGGAAGTCAAAGGGGTATAACCACTCAGTGCTTTACACAGGGCAAAGGAGACTTATTTATTGCAGCTGGGTTATTCTACTCAGTACTAGAACTTGAAGGGTGAAGTGTTTCACCGCCCAATGCCAGGGAAAACGTCCAGGTGGGTGTCACTGTGGGAAGCACCTACCCCTAGAAGCACCAACATGAAGAAAAGTTGGGGACGTAAATCCTATTGAAAAATGGAGAGAAAAAAAAAAGGCACAGGAGGAAAATCGGGGGAAAAAAGAGGCTCCAGGCAAGCTGTGTGCTGAAGGCAGGACAGAGACTGGGAGAATTCGTGCAGTTGGGAGCAGGGGGCTTGGACAGGGAGCTCCGTTCACTCAGTCCGCAGCATGTCATTCGAGAGCAGGCCACCAGGAGGAGCAGCGCACCCGCCGATCACATCACCGCCACCAGCTCCAGCCGGGAGCAGCGGCTCCAGCTGTTTGAGAAGGCTCCATGGAGATTTTCGGGATGGAGGAATGGGCTCCATTCAATATCGTCTCCTCCGTCTTTTTTTATCCTTTTTCTTTTCCATCTCTTTCCGGGCTCCAGCCGTGGTAAATGTGATACAGTGAGTGTCTAAAAAGTCTAGCAGTTTTGCCTTGGAAATTTTAATGCCGTTCTGTTTGAGCTCTGTGTGCAAATCAGCCAGCTCAATTGGCTCATAGAACAGAATCTTGTTATACAGGGCTGTGTTTGAGCGGATATAGCACCTTACTGCCTCCACCTTTTTTTCTTCCTGAGCTGCTGCCTGAGATGCTGTAAATTCCTCTTCGTCCTCCTCAGACTGAAAAGGACTGGCTTCAAATCCATTCATGAAAGAACTAAAAGCAAGATCAAATAGACAAGAGAGCAAGGAAAGAACAGGCCATCAAGAACGGGACCAGAACTGCCCAAATCCCTGGTGACCAACCCCTGTGGCTACCCTCTATAGAATCAGAGATTCTCCAGTGCCAGCACCCACAAGACGAGTGAAAAAGAACATGGCACATGCTCTGCAGACCAACCCATCCCAGCCACAACAGTGCTGGTCCTGCTCACCCAGCCTCGGAGCCATCTGCATTCCTGGCTGCACATCCATAGCACCTAGTGCTGCCATACTGCAGCAGCCTCTCGAGAAGTGATGTGCCACCCTCCCTCTGTGCTCTAGCTGCAGGTTTTCAGTCAACACTGAGGGCTCCTTGTCACTCTAACCTGTGGAGACCAGGCATGCCACATTTGGGCCTTGCCCACATGCAGCCACAAGCACTTTTGTGTTCCGAGAACTAGGAATTAGACTAAAATACGGAAAGCCTATTTCTTTTTTAGGACTGTGTTGACCTTTGAATAACACACCAGGGCCATTGTAGGCCACATTCCTAGCTCATCTGTCCTGCACCACTGACTGTTTTGTTTGCTGTTTTGCTGCCTTACCTCTGTGAACCAAAGGAGATGTCGCTACCATCCCATGAAGAAACTGTGGACTCCTGAGATGCTGAGAACACTGGTTCCTCACCATCAGCTGCCAGAGACCATCTCTCTGGAGATACAGATGACTTTTTCTGCTCTTTATCTCCTTCTGGGTGATATGTCATTTTAGTCCCCTCCTTGGGTGCTGCACAGCCTGTTTCATGGGATCCAACAAGGTCATCATCAGCCCTCTGCACTGCAAGCACTGAAGAAGCTGTAGCAACCTGTTTCCTTTTGCCCACAGTCCTCAAGGCACTGGCACGCTTTCCACCTCCTGCCTGGTCTGCCTTTGACTGCCTGGAGCGTTTGGCTGGGGACTTCTGCAGGGGAGACTGGGAAGACGGGATTTCATCCTCAAAGTCAGAGTCCACGTCCTGGTGAGTATACTGGAATATCTCTTTCAGCTTCAACACCATCTGGTGCTTTGGGAGAGCGCGAACTCCAAATCTGAAAGTTGGAAGGTTAGGTTAAGATAATGCTCACCTCCAACCGTCATAGCTCAGGCTGGAAGATCCAGTGGTCCATCTGACAAAGTATGATTGTGACCTCAAAAAATGCTACCTGGAGCTTCCCCGGGTTTCACTTCCACTTTGTTTCACACTATTTGCCAGTGAGTTTCTGCTCATAGAGGTAATGCTTACCTGCTCAACTCCTTCTTCAGCTGGGGGGTCTCCATCATGGAGTAAGCTGGCATTGGTGTCACTGGAGTGCTGGGAGACTGGTCATTCTCCTGACAGGAAGGTTCTGTAGCACAATGAAATTACCATGATCAGAATCAGTACAGAAAGGACTTGAAACAGCTGGTGTCTTCCCTTTTAGCGGCAGATATTCTAGTATCATATAAGTGTTTAAGTAGCATAACTTTCCTACAAGGTGTTTTAATTATTACTTATCTTCATATTGGACACAGCAGTCAACATTTCTTATTTTTTAAACTGAGATACTTGGCTTTTATTGACTTTAAATCAGAAACCAGATTAAATTAAGACATATGCCACGCCTGAATATGGAGCCCATACAGGGCTTTGTCAGAACCCGCAATGTTCACAAGGCAGTTAAAAAAACATGTTTACTGAATTAACTAAAGTGTTTTTTCTCCCAGGAAGGAAATTTTGTAACAGGAACTTGATGCAAAAGAAACTGAGCAAGTCAAGCTTCTGGGCTCCTGTGTTAGATACTGATTTGATGACACCAATTTACTGATACTGTGAAGCACAGTCTCGCATTATATTCTAAATACAAGTTAAACTAATCACTTTGTACGGCTTAATGAATTATTTCATTAAATATGATGAGATCTGGTCTCAGATGGAAGGAACCACACAAGGATATGTGTGGGGCATGCAAAGGTCTGTTGCAGGGGCCCAGAACCAGCAGAGAGAACGCAGCAAGAGAGAACAATACATTGCAGAGCTTTGCAGGGAAGCGTGCACACGCAGGGACAGGCACCCACGCCATCAACCCTCTGTGCCTGCACCACTGTGCTGCTTACCTCATGTCCTTATGTACACTAGCACAAGCATTACTTCATGACTGCACAAAAAGCAAGACTGCACAGAGCAACCATTACTCCTGGGAGCAAATACCCACTGTCATGCAAGCTGAAGGCTGGATTTTCATTGTGTTTTGGCAAGGTTTTTAACTCCAGGTACACGTAGCTTCTGCAAGGAGTACCATTGCTATCACAGAACCAGTGTGAATGAAATACAAGTGGCTATGCTCCAGGAATCCCATGTTTAGATATGATCTCTCCCACATCAGAAGATACTACACCTTTTTTTTGTGCCTGGCCCTGACAATTACTCCAGAACAGAAAGCCAAAAGAACCTTTCAATATACCAAGCAAACCACAGATGAAATGATCACTTAAAATTAAACCAATTTAACCTAGTCCAATAAATCTAGTATCAATACAGGCCCTCACCAGGAGTCTTTATAGCATCTCTCTGATGTGCACGTGCTGCAGCTGACAACCTCTGAGACAGAGGAAGCATCTCTGGAAATTCATCTTCTTCATCATCTCCATTCCAGTCATCCCAGATTTTGGAGTTCAAGTAACTTGGTCTACTGCCCACGGATGAACATGCCTCAATAGGACTCTTTTCAAGACAGAACAAAGTTGTTCTGCCAACAGGACTTCCTTGAAGGGGGGTACTGCCTTTAATTTCCTGCATATGGGCTGGGCTCTCCCACTGTTCATGCCAAGAGCCAGCTCTGGGGCTGCTGGTGGTGGTGGTCTTTGCATGGCTGAAGTCCTGGCTGTTACCTCTGACTGGTGACACATACTCAACATGCCAGCAATCATCAGTGGGGACTGGGGGCTCATCACAAAGCAAGACGCTGCTGCTCAAAGAAGGCAGACTTATCTCCTTTCCATTATCCTCTACCTCAACCACACTGGTATTTGTTTTATCTTCCAATGACTGCTCATGGCATTGAGGCACAGGTTTGGATAAAGATGAAATCTTGGCACATTTGCTTTTTATGTCAGTGTGGCCAGGGGAGAGCAGAACTGGATCCTCTGGAGAAACTGGGGGGGAGTTAATGGAAAATGATTCCACAGTTGGGCTGCTGGGAGGGCTCCTTTCACTGACTCTGTTCTCCATAGGCAAATGTTTGTCTAATAATGTTGTTTCATGAACTTTTATTGAATTTCCAGTTATTTCATGGTTACTGTTACCTGCTGCTAAGTTCTTTATGCTGAGTTTAGATCCTGGACTTTTTAAAGAATTAATACCCATGACCTGAGTCTGTGTTTTGTTCAGAACTGGTGTGTCTGGTACTAGCCAGGAGCTGTCTGTACCTGAAGACATTTCATGACGAAGCCTCTTTTCAGGGCTCAGGTTTGGACTCTGTTTGCTCTCCATACAAGCATCTACTTGTCTGCTGGGAGACAATCTGATAGACATCTTTACATCATTGCTTATATGCACCATATCTGTAATGCCACGTGAGGCCTGGGGTGATCTTTGCTCTGTTTCAGTGACTGATGAGTTCTGTTCAGGTTTTGCTATCTCAGGACCTTGTTCTACATTTGAACATTTCAGTTGCCCAGAGATTTCCATTTTCTTTAGAGCAAAGCCTGACTCTGGCCACTTCTTGTCTTGCTGTAATTCCATTTCATCATCAGAAGATAAAACAATAACATCACCCTCCTTGTTCCCTTGAGCTGCAGCATCCTGAGTTCTGATGATCAGTGATGACAACACTGGGACATATGTATCCTTGTTTAAATCAATGTGGGGAAGCTTTGCTGGAGAAATGTTCTTGTTTCTTGACGCAGTATCCAGCTCGCTGGCTTTTTGAAAGCTTATTTCATCAGATGGGAATTTTTCCTCTTTGTTTTGCTTTGCTGTTGACACATAATCGCTGGCAAACCTTCTCTCCGATTTTGGAGATGCAGGTGAAGAGCCAACAGCGGGAAAAAGGGGCACGTAAGGTTTGGGAAGAGGACTCCAACAAAAACTGTTCCTATGTGGAAAGAGATCTTTTTGTGACTTGCTGTACAGAAATGAATCATCAACATGTTTTTCACTAGGAGCCTTCCCTGATTCTTTGTTAACTTCTTTCAATGGAGAAAGCTCACAGTAACTTCCCTGAGTTCCCTGAGAAAACAAGTGTTCATAACTTTCATTTCTATTTGTATCATTGTGGAAACTTGGTAACTGTTTTTCACGGTAATCTGCCTCGTCATGTGAGACCTGAGATGACTTGTGATCCTTCACACCTTCACATCGCTTAACAGTCTCTCCTTCATTAGTTGTGGCACAATGGGATGCTATGTCCCATTTTTGAGGCTCACTGTGGTGAGGCACAAAAGTGGTCTGTAGATCATTCATCTTCTTGCACCTATTTATATCCTGCATTTTCTCTTCCTGTGCAGACGAGTCACATTTAGATTTTTCCACATCATTGTCATCCCTCAAATCTTTGAAGCTGTTGCTTATTAAAGCAGATTTAGATCTCTTTACCTCTTCCTCCTTAGTTTGCTGATTTGTACCCTGGGCTGCCTCAGTATCACTGCAGATGCTGCAGTCTGTTCCCTCGCTCCCCTCTGTTTCACCTTGAACCATTTTCCTCTGAGTTGCAGCAAACTCATAGATTTCCTCCAGCTCCTGTTCACCCACCCCATCTTCCTTCTGGCATTCAGGGTTCAGCATAGCTACTTCTTCCTCATCTTCACCCACCCACATCGACTTCAAGAGGTCTTGGAAGTTCTCAGCTCTGTCCTCACAATCTTTGCCATTCGTCACAGAGATAAGATCATCTTCTGAATCCACTCCAGAAGACACCTGACTCTCTCCAGTGTTGCTTTCACACTTTGCCATCAGTTCCCTCACACCAAACCTACAAGGATATAATAGCAATGTTAGTATTTTCCTCCTTCAGTCTTACTTCATCATTTGGCTGCCTGATCACTCTTGTGAGCCTTGTAAAGAAATTGCCTGAGGATGCTGTTTTCCCAAGATATACAAGATCCAGTATACTCCTGAAATTCCAAGTGTCACTCACAAGAAAGCATCAGGCTCGCTCTTCCTTTTTTATGTTTGAGACTAAACAGGTACATGACTACATTAAACCCCTTCTGCCATTTGCACTGGTGAGAGCCCCAAGGAATGGCTGGGGCTGGATAATGTCTGTCACACGCAAGCTTCGTGCCTTTTAGGAGTAACAGTGCAGCTCTGCACATACATTTTGGCAAGACCAAACCATTTCCCTCTCTCGACAACTGCTCCCATTTCAAGCTCTACTCAGCACGTGCCTAAGATTGTGACTGAGAGCATAGCTGACACTCAACATTGGAGTTCTAAGCATTCAATGTGCTCTGCAAGTGTTGTTCAGGTTAAGTTCATTGCTAGTGCAATGCTTTGGGAATCCCATATAAGAAGACAGGCTCATCATTGGCTGTCAATAAACACCTTGAGACAAAACTCCTGGAAAAAAGTCTGCTAAGCATATACTAAACATAGAATATCTCACACAGGTACACCCTGAAGAGAGACTTGTGGAAAAGATGTGGGTAGGTTGTTCTTGTGTGAGTTTCATTTAGGATGCAAGCAGAGGATTATGGAATTTTTAGATTATGGAATTTGTAAAACTGTACTGAAAGCTGTAAAATTGGGGTCTGTGTGGCTGAAAGCACAAGGGAATCCAAAACATGCTCATGGCACAAACCTGGCAGCCAGAGTGCGCACCTGGGGCAGCACCCCAGCAGGGATGTCAGCATCAGCAGCATAAAGGTACCGCAGGAATGCGGACACTGCCTCTGCTGTCACGTCACTCAGCAGTACACGGTGTGTCTGTGCGTTCCCATCCTCCTCCACTAAGAACCCTTGGCTGTGAACCTGGGGTAAGAGGAAAGCAGAGTCCATTTGCTAGTAAAGGAACAGCAACACCAACATTCTTGTTCCTATCAGCTTAACTCCTTTCATTTGCCAAAGTCTTACCCTGAGACCAGGATCTTATGCCTCAGAGGAAAGCTAAGATGACCAGTTATACAGAGCTTCATATAGAACAGGACATTTCCTTCCTTACTCTACAGCTGTTGGCTTCCATGAAGTTTAACTACACCTTTTAGTTACACATATAAAAGATGGTCTTAAAAGTTCTCCAGTTAGTTTTAGAATCAAATCACTTGTCAAAGCACAATTTCCAGTGTTAACTAACTCTTTACAAGCAAACTTCCTCTGATCCATTTTGAATTTACCTACTGTTGATGCACTGCCAAAACTTTAGTTCTCCTGGTGTCCCACAGGAAAAGAGACAGGGCAAAAATCACTTAGGAAGCTTCCTCCATCCTTGCCTCCCCATAGCGTCCTCAAATAAAGTACCACATTTTCCACCACTTGGTCAAGACTCTGGTTTCCTAAGCTGAAAAACCACTGCAGGTCCCAAGGCACTTGCTGTTAGGCACAGCAG
Source organism: Neopsephotus bourkii (assembly GCF_033783945.1). NCBI lineage: Eukaryota > Metazoa > Chordata > Aves > Psittaciformes > Psittacidae > Neopsephotus > Neopsephotus bourkii. The sequence continues at coordinate 1,085,805 of NW_026902244.1, read as the reverse complement.
TGTTCTGTGCTGATTCTGTCTTGTTAACTGATTGTAGGTGTAGGCAGTCTCAGCTTTCCTGAAGCAGAGGAGGAAAGTACATCAGCAGTACTTACAACTTGGATGACCTGTGGACATCGCGCATACAACACAAACATGTGGGCATAAAGGACTTCCCCACAGTCCACCTGGAACTGGACATCACTTAAGTGGGGGTTGTTGATCATTGCACCAAAATCTTCAGCCAGCAACCTGAGGGAGGACTAGAACACAAAAGGAACACAGACAGAAGTTACATTACAGCTGTCAAACATTTCCCTGAAAAATAAGGGAATAACCCAGTTTATCAGCACTGCTGTACTGTGGATCCCAGTCTGGATACACTGCCTTCACCTCCTGGAGATGATCATCAGTATTATCAACTTCAGGTCTTCTACAGAACAAACAAGCAAAGACTAACAGACATTTCTGGCTTTGTTTTCCTCCACTTTTTCCAGTCTGGCAATTATGGAGAAAGGGCAGTCATGCTGTATTCTACTGTACTTGTTCTGCCTTCTATTACAGCAAATTATCACCCTCAGATCTTCACCACACCATATCCTGATGTGGTCTAGCCACTGCCTAGAGTTGGCCTCTTGATCTACTGCCTTCCACCACATTTTTAGGAAACTGTAATTTCCACTTTGATGGACTTGAACTCAAGTTGCTATAATTAGAATAAAGAGAAGGGGGGGGGATGACTCAGGCATGGGGTAATGAGCCTTTCTTCTGTCATTCACTGTCTGTCAACGACAGCTGAGAAGAGCATCTCTGCAACAAGGGGCCCACATAGAACAAAACCAATGTAGGTGTCTAGTTCAGAGGAATTTATGTGCATGGTCCTGAAACCCCTTTTGAAAATTCCACTCTATTATAACAAATAAGACATGTAATTTCTATTATAATTCCAGAACCTCTTCCTGGCATTTTGGGGAGGGCTGGTTGATTGTGCTACCTGTGACTGGAAAGCTCAGGCCTGGGGTATGCTGCCAAAGAAAGCAACGATAAATGCTCTGTTTCTGCTCTGGAGCTGCCCCCAGTATGAACCCACCCCAGGCAATCTTCTGAAGACTTGGATTCCTCTAGGTAAGTGTGGCTCTGGAGGTGGTCAGTGCTTCAGACAAGTGTGAAATGCCCTCAGCTCACAGCTGAGAGGCTGTTGGACTGTAAGTAGAAACCAGTTTATAACTAACACACTGATCATTGTCCCTGTGCTTTCCAAGCCCACTGCAGAGTTGAGGAACTGTAGATTTTATTCCAGTGAACATCTGCATGAGATGCTGTTCCACCTGGAACAACACAGCTCTTTATTTTATTAGCAGGTTTCTACATTAGCAGTGGACTGTGGAAACCCAGCCTTTCTACTCACTCCAGCATGTGCTCGCAGGCAGCCAACACTAATTAGCACTACAACAGCAGCATGCACCATAACACTTCTTCATAGGTGGGCTAGAGAAGACTCTGCATGCCGTGGCAGTGGTGTGGACTGCTCTCCAAGGGGAAGACAGGAAGCTCAGTCTGGAAACTAATCTGGTGTTTCTTGGTTTCTTATTCTTGGCAGGTAGGATACCTGCAAGACAGTACCTCAGGAAGCCAGCAAACACAGACTCCCGATGCTACGTTCCAGGCAGCAAGCCCAGAACGGCTTTCCTGCCGATGCTAAAATTATGAATCAAGAATGGGGAAATTAAATAAGGCTACAACCCTCCTGGCTGCACCATTCTCTGAAGACAGTGAACACAAAAGAACACTCCTACTGAGGTGGCTCGCCAGACTGGACTACACAGATGTGACAAGGGTCTTAAGCATGGGTGGGAGGATATGCTACCAATGCAATGTTCTGTTTGCTCTACTTGGTTACACTCTGTGATCATATAAAGCACAAATCTCTCCCACTGGCAATTCAACTCTTCAGCAGTGCTTCACTCGCTCAGGAAAACTATCATGGAATCAAACTAAATCTGAAAACAAAATGATCATACTGGTTTTACTGGTAGCAATTGAGTTTCAGCAACAGTATCAGTTCCTGTATTTCTGCTAAAGGCCTCTGGCTTAACAGACTCAGAAAATTATAAAACAAGGCTTTTTTTTCCTGCCGATACTTTTTTTTAAATACCTCCAAGGAATATCTAGAGTCTCTGGGATGCTCAGGTTTAATACCTATTCCCACCTCAGAGAACTGTCTCCTTCAAAAAGTATCTTAATTCTGTAAGCACAATATGAAAGCGTGTTCTCAGGGCATCCAAATATACCCAGCACCCAAAGCTCCAGCTCTCATGGCAGGATTATTTGTTATCAAACCAAGGGTAAGTTGCACCAGATAAAATGGATGACCTTGGTAAGAAAATTAATTAATTTGGTTTTATATGCACTTCAATTGAAAACTGATTAGACATCCATTGGGGATTACATATCCACTGGTGCATCTGGGGCAAGGTGTGATCCATAGAATGCTACTAGCTTGATAAAAACATCATCTGTGGCTTAGTAGCCTGTATTCTTCACTTAGTCACCACAGAGAACATAATGATTTTCAAGCTAGTTCCCACAATTGAGTATTTTCTATACCAAACCTTTTAAAAACTCATTATTAGCAGGAAAAAAAATGCTCATTTTCCATGGACCTCGCAGCATTCCACATGATCTATCAGGCTTTTAGGCCAGATAGCAAAATGTAGTGCAAGTCGGCCAGTCCTTGCAAGAATTCTTTCTCCCACTGCAAAGCAGTACATGGAGAGGAAGGTGATGGGAGGAGGAAGAGCTCCATTCAGAACCACACAAAGTAGGTGTGTGAGCCTGGAGGAAGCACTTGGAAGCTCTTTCTTTCCTGAGCTGCAACCAATGCTGTTGGACAACCTGGGCATTAAAGCAAAGTCCTGCTTAACATTGTGCAGCTGTATCCCTAGTTCCTACACCCAAATAGTGCAGTAACATAACACTTTAACCTGGTTCTCTTTATATAAACTATGCATAGTTTGGCCATTCTAAATCACCTCTCTCATCAGGTAGGACAAATACTGAAAAATCCACATGCCTGCTTGTGGGCATCAATGAAATAACACCCATGTGTGCTGATCCTGCCTGTGCCCATGATGATTCCTGGGTAGCTGTGAACCTTAAGCACCTCTTTGTTTCTATGGAAACAAGTGGAAAATACTTCATACTTCTCTGAATTGCACAAATGCAATAGCTTCTTTTTTACAGTGATAAACAATTACAAAATAGCAGGGAAAAAAAAAGTTATTCTTACTTTTTTACAGCTGCTCGTCAGAAGGCTCTTCTCTTTGCATGGGGGCATGAAGCCACTATGTGGAATATCACTGGAAGTCATTTCTTTTCCTCAAAGAAGAAAATACACATCACAAATCACATACAACTTCTCTGTGAAACAGAGTGATGTAAGGACTCCTAACAGGATCCCTGCCACGACAGCTCCCTAGAGAGCTGTTGTAACCTGACTGACTGAGCTGAAGGCTCATCCTTTCCCTTTTGCCTTTGCTGGAGGGTTTGGCTCAAGGCTATGACAGGCTAAGAGTACCTGAGTACCATTCAGCCATGAGCTGCACCAACCTACTGCAGATCTGTGTGCCATAATCATCCAGGTGGAAGAACCAGAGAGTACAACATGTTTTCCAGCTTTTACATCTCAGTTTTCCTCCATTGGGAAAAAACTACAACACAGAGCAGGATGGGACATGCCACAGTTTCATCCCAGCAGATAGGCAGAATGTATCTTGGATCCACATTTCAACCTAGAAAAACGCTGTGGGCTCTACTGCTCAGAGGCAGACACTGGTATCAGTTTTGCACAGCCTGAGCTCTGGTATTCTACAGAATGCACAGAACAGAGTGCAGAGCAACAGAAAGAATTCAAGTCTTCTGAAATGGGCTCTGGTGCATTCAGGGAGACCTTAGAGCTGCTTCCAGTGCTTAAAGGGGCCAACAAGAAACCTGGAGAGAGACTTTTTACAAAGGCCTGTAGCAACAGGAAAAGAGGAATGGCTTTAAACAGACAGAGGGGAGATTTAGATTAGATATAAGGAAGAAGTTCTTCCCTGTGAGGGGTGCTGAGGTGCTGCCACAGGTTACCCAGAGAAGCTTTGGCTGCCTCATCCATGGAAGTTGTCAAGGCCAGGCTGGATGAGGCTTGGAGCAACTTGGTCTAATGGAAGGTGTCGTTGTCCATGACAGGAGGTTGGAACTGGATGAGCTTTAAGGTCCCTTCCAATTCAAACCATTCTGTGATTCCACGATTCTGCTGAACACCCAGGCCATTTTAAGGGATAACACTAACTTTGAAACGCACAGTTATGTGCCACATGCAACTGTGACTGGGGACATCAGAGAGCTGCCCGTAGAGAAATTCTAGGTGTTGAATTTTTTCAACCCTGTAGAGGTACAGATAAACTTCAGGTCTGTGTAGCTGATGTACCAACAAAAAACCATCCCCCTTGCACATCTCTGTCATACAATTACCTCAGAACCTGACAAGACAGTGCACATAACAGTGCCCAAAAAGCAAGGATGAGGATTTTGTCCCAGCTGTTGAACACATCCAAGCTCCATCCTGGTGGAAAATATTTTGATATCTTTAAGGGAATTTTAAAATAAAATTTAGTATCTGCTGTCCAGGAGTTCTTTCAAATGCTGCGACTTAGGAATAATTTCAGAAATGTCAGCTTGATTGCGTCTAAGGCTTAATGCAGAGAAATGTCACCCCCACAGTATCACCTCTTGGATCAACATCAACATCCTGTAGGTGCTGCCATGGCTCTCCTAACTTAGTATGGTGTTAAGTCTGGCTCTGTGTAGCTGAGGGACCAGGGACAAGGCTGGCAAAGCTTCCAGAACTTACCTGGTTGCTCCGTTTTCTGTACGTGGCCAGCATCAAGGTTCCATTGAGTAAGGGTAAGTCCTTCCGTGGCCAAGTCAACGAGGTCCTGCAGGATTTGTGCATCCTTCTGGCTGAGAGATAAAAACTGCCCATCTCCTTCAGAGCCTGACTTGAATTCATAAGAAGTTTGGCCTTCAGCCTCTGTGCAAGTGGGCTCATGAGAACTGAGTTCAGGCTGAATTTGCTGGGATACTTCTGGCTGATCAGATCCCACTGATGGCAGAAGGGTCTCAGGCTTATGATTCTGATCAAAAGAGAAAGGAAAAAAAGATGCCATTACATTAGGTCTCATTTTATGTATCTGAATTTGCAGAACTTAGAGTACAAACTCTACTTCATGCTTTTGAAACATCTAGTAAAGAATTACAGAGCACTCCCCAGGTACAGGGGCTTCTGAGGCACAAACCCTATGCAGTTTTATGAAGGACTCTCCAGAGATAAGACAGTTCTGAAAAGAAGAAAGGAAACTACAACAGAAAATGCAGAAAAGGTGGTTTTCTCCAGGAGCATGTCTGTGCAGGCAGTTGTCAAGCAGGGCTAGAAAGGATGGTGGAAATGCTTCCACTCCAACACCTAAATATTTCATTATAGCTGGAGCGCTGGCAACAGTCACAGCTGAAGCTCTCCAGGTGCTTCTGTTCTGAGTTCTGAAATGGTTTTGCAGTTACATGTAACTAAATCAAACCTTCACCCTGGAGCTGATATTTTCCAGGTTTGGTCTCTGTTTCCCAATAAAAATAGTTTTGTTTGTTTATTTCTAGGTAAAAATGGTTTAGCCATTTCTGTGAGTGGAAAGAATCAAGATGGAAAACACACTCTTGCCATGATCCTAAAGGCTTGCTTTCTTTTTATTTTTAAACTTCTCTGGCAGTTTTTGGCTTGAACAAGAGGCTTTGACTAGAGCAGAAGTATTAAATAAAGCCCCTATACATGCACAGTTGTTTTTGAACAGAAGCACCAAATAATTCTTCAAGGAAAGAATGAGGGAAGAAAGAGAAGAGATATCCTTCTTGGAAAGCAAGTATGTGATGAGAGAATAAAAGATCTCTGTCTATTTTTGTAGGCACTTCTAATAAAAATACAGAGCACTGAAAGAGGAGGGTGATCTAGGTGAGAACGAACAAAACAGCTGAACTGAGAACTGGATCAAAGCTCACAGGCACCAAGAGCAGTGGGATGCACAAAGAAACATAAAGTGCAAATGTTCCATTTTACAACCCTAGGAGCTCCCACCTTCTTCTGTGTACAACACCAATACCAGTCTTCAGTTTAAACTTTTCACCCAGATTCCTGCTGAGTGCTGCACACCAATAAAGCTCATACTAGAACTTACCTGAGAAAAGTGCCAAGAAGGACAACAAGGATCAGGCTGCTGTAAACATTGACAAACTAGTGGCAAAGTGAGCAGGATGAGGTCCCTTTACTCAGTACTCTCCATTACCATCAGTTCTATTTTCTGAAAACTCAGAGAATAATGTGGTAACCTCAGGTTCAGTCTCCTCTCCAAAAGGGAGAAATCAAAGTTCAGGATCATAAAACCTAACTGTGTAAGACCAGGGGACAACAGGGCACGAGCACTGAATATGCAGAGGCAAGGGATCACACGTCACTTATAAGGTGGGCTGATGCCAACCTCATGAAGTTTAACCACGCCAAGTGCAAGGTCCTACACCTGGGTTGGAGCAATCCCAGGCACAGCTACAGGCTGGGCAGAGAAGAGATTCAGAGCAGCCCTGCGGAGAAGGACTTGGGGGTGTTGGTCGATGAGAAAATGAACATGAGCCGGCTTCAGTGTGTGCTTGCAGCCCAGAAAGCCAACCATATCCTGGTCTGCATCAAAAGGAGCATGACCAGCAGGTCAAAGGAGGTGATCCTGCCCCTCTACTCTGCTCTTGTGAGACCTCACTTGGAGTATTGTGTGCAGTTCTGGTGTCCTCAACATAAAAAGGACATGGAACTGTTGGAACAAGTCCAGAGGAGGGCCACAAGGATGATCAGGGGACTGGGGCACCTCCCATATGAAGGTAGTCTGAGAAAGCTGGGGCTGTTCTGCCTGGAGAAGGCTACATGAAGACCTCATAGCAGCCTTCCAGCATCTGAAGGGGGGCTATAGGGATGCTGGGGATGGACTCTTCATTAGGGACTGTAGTGATAGGAACAAGGGGTAACAGGTTGAAACTTAAACAGGGGAAGTTTAGATTGGATATAAGGAAGAAATTCTTTCCTGTTAGGGTGGTGAGGCACTGGAATGGGTTGCCCAAGGAAGTTGTGAATGCTCCATTCCTGGTGGTGTTCAAGGCCAGGTTGGACAGTGCCTTGGGTGATATGGTATAGTGTGAGGTGTCCCTGCCCATGGCAGGGGGTTGGAACTTGATGATCTAGGTTTTTTTCAGTGATGTCCAGTGATAGGACAAGGGACAATGGGTGTAAGCTGGAGCACAGGAGGTTCCATGTGAACATCAGGAGAAACTTCTTTACTGTGAGTGACAGAGCACTGGAACACATTGCCCAGGGGGGTTGTGGAGTCTCCTACGTTGGAGATATTCAAGGCTCACCTGGACAAGTTCCTGTGTGATGTACTCTAGGTTACCCTGCTCTTGCAGGGGGGGTGGACTAGATGATCTTCTGAGGTTCCTTCCAACCCTTGAGATTCTGTGATTCTGTGATCTTAAGGTCCTTTCCAACCCTAACTACTCTATAATTCTACGATTCTTGTTTAAATACCAAATGAGGAAACAGAAGGGGTAGAGGGCAAGTGAACTAGGGCACACAAACATCAGAACAAAGACAAAAGAGTATCCCACCTGCACAGGCTTCCAAGGTACAATTGGAGGGGTTAATGCAGCAGTGTAGAATGACTCAGTGTCATAATGTCCTGTCAAAGCACTGATATTCCATAAAAAGCACTCCTTGGCTTTGGACAACGGCAAAAGCCAGGTTGCTTTCCCAGATTCGCTCTCCAAAATCCTACTAGTGGGAAGCTGAGGCGTGGGAGGGAATTCCACCTCTTCCGCAAGCAGCATCGCTACTCGCTCTTGGATCCTTTTGCGGACCTTCTCCGGGTCCTGAAGTAGTAATGGTGGAGGTGCAGTTGGGCCTCTTTTACGCCGTTTTTTCTCTTTAAAAAGAAAAGGAAGAGGAACCCAAATAAATAAATAACTGAATACAGAAGACAGAGGAGCTCAGCATGCTGCTCCTTTAAGCACTGTAGTCAGTGATGACCAAAAGACAGCTAGAAGCCGCATGCAACTCTTTGGATTACTGCAGGTAATCTGAAGCTTCACATCATCCTTGTAGAAGAAATAACTCCAGAAAAGACTGACTCCTGTTCACACTGCTGGGAGCTGTCAGATCTCTACAAAATCTGGTCATTATGGAAACAACTGATATTGATGCAGTCTACCTCCCAGTCTCACGACACAGTGCCTGTATGCCAGCACTTTGCAATAAAGGGAGAAAAACCCACCAACAAATCCATGAAGGACTCTCTTCTTCCATACTGATGACGTCAAACGACAGCCACAGCTCACACAAACAACAAGCAGCCTTTGTTCAGAAATCCTGTGTCTTACTACCTTTGCCTTGCTAATGCCCCTCCCGAAATCCAGCTGAGAGTACTTATTGGTAGGAAGAGACCTGAGCAGGGTCATGAAAAGTGAAGTCTCCCCTTCATATGCAGCACTTGGCACTCTCCCCTAGCAATCGTCTTCCTTTTTAAACCTTTCTGCACACTGAAGCAGCAAAGCACATGCCAATACATGTAGTGTGCACATATGCCCATTATGAAAGGAAAACAAGAGATAAGGCTGAAATAGCTGCATTAATCCAGGTTGTGGCAGGATGAATAGGAAAAAATCTACCGCAGGAGAAATAACAACAATCTTTTAATGTTATTTCTTTTCACTTCCATGGTTTACAGAAACCAAGTGCTTATCTTAATATTTCATAGATTCAAACCAATCAAACTGAAAAAAAAACATTATATTCCTAAGGGATTTCACTAAAACCCATGGACATCTTGCAGCCTTTCTTGACTGTGTGTGGATACTGCATATTGTTGAAGCTCTGACAGCTCAAATAAAACAGAAACAGGGCTGTCATCCCTCCTATGCCCCATAGATACAGGAAGAGCAGGCTGGGTTACGTTCCTCCTCCACTAACACAGCCTTTAATGCTAACTCACTTTAACACATACCTGATCCTGGCTTCCATTTGATTGGCAAAGCAGCCACTGGTTTCACGTTTGTCACTGATTTTGCTTGTTCCTGCTTTTCTTGCTCCAACAGAGAGCGTGACATTGCCATAGCGACCAGAAAATCTTCATCCTTAGTCTCCATTTTGGCCCTCTTACACGTTTTCTTCGAGGCTTCTTTGGAGGAGCCTTTTCGCTTTGTACTGCTTGGTTGATTGCTGAAATACAGGAATGGAGCAGGAAACCCAAGTTAACGTGTCTGGATCCAAGACGAGAAATACTGAGCACTCCAGACCAGCTGCTCTACTTGATCAGAGAGACTTCCATATCAAGGATAATGAAAAACTATTCAGTACCTTCTTCCCTAGAGTGACCAAAGGATTTCTTCTCATCCATGGAACTTAAAAGCAATTTAGAGAAAGTCTTATTCTAAACAGATAAGCACAAGCTCACAGCACTGAAACAAGCATCCTCTGTCTTTTACCTTGAATGGTTTTTTTTGTACCAAAGGGGAAAAAACAAGCTGAAGCAGGGTAAAACCAAGATCACCAGAAAATGCTTTCCCACTCTTCTGCTTCCACTGGAAATGGCCCTCCCTCAGCAAAAAGGGACTTAGGAGCCCTTCCACAAATTCAGCCAGGCACCACTTGCCATGCTCTTGGATTTGATTCTGATCAAATCCAAGAGAGCAGATGCAGCTCTGTACTGAGCACATCTCAAAACATCACGTCTGCTTCTCTTTGGCTTGGGCTGTAAAGCACATACATCCAATATAGCCACAAGCTGAATAGCTGAGGCACTGGCATGACAGATGCTCAGGAGACTGTATGCTTGCAGTGTGTGGTTTGCTTAAGCTCAAACATACCATTCAGTTTTACTGCAATAACCTCACAGAGCACAAATAATTCTGACAAACCAGTGTAAGATCATTTACTCCCCATGTTGCTCCTGCCTGCTGACTTTTACAGTCACCCACCACCTGGCTACTTCTAAAGGAAAGCAAGTGATTTCTCCAACTACCTAACACATTCTCCTTTTGTGGTATTGGGTCATGACTCTACTTGACTTTCTTTGAACTTGGAGCCCACCCAGTGTGGAAGTCTGCCTTGCTTCTACCGTTCATCCTGAGGAGCACAGGTTCAGTGTTTCTCAGGCCAAAGAAAGTAATCAGCATCTTTTAGTTTTACTAGCTTACCTGGGACACTGAAGAGGTGCCTCACCAAGGGTGGAAACCTGCAACTGTACTGCCTGAAGCAGCATCTTAGGGGGCACGTCCATCTCAACAGCACAGCGTTTCAGGTGACTGACTCGGCTCTGTGGGGTTTGGAACTGCTTCCCACAGATGGGACATTCAGGGACCAGTGGTTTGCTAGAGGATGACATCTGTGCTTCTTCCATCTCATCCAGACACCTGTGAGATGATGGTAAATCTTACCTTTGAAGACTTTAAAACTGTCCACACTAAGATTTAAACCATATTAAAGGAAGCATAATCATCTCCAATATTTGTAACAGTCAGAAATATCCCTTGAAGAAACAAGAATTATGTGCCCACCACTGTGATGAATATAACATGCAACAGTTATACAGATATTGTTGCCTCAGAGCCATATTAGAAACATGGTGCTCAAAGCAAGTGCAGATAACAACCCTCTTTAACTTCATCAGGTGTCCATCACCTAATCCCTCTCTCTGCATTCATGTTAACGTTCCAGCTAACTTACAAACCACTGTTAGAAAAAGAATCACCTATCAGAGAAATCAGTCTTCCTCACCCAAAACAGGACTTACTGTCCTTCTCACTACTTCTGTAGGCATGATAACATGCAGTGTCAAAAGCACAAATGTTTTCAAGTTGGATATCTCACTTGACAGTGTTTTATGTCACACAAAAGGGAGCAGTTGAAATTAACACTTAGGACAGCAGGATGATGGACTTCTAAGAATTTCTGGTAGGCCAAAACTATGTCTCCAAAGACATTTAGGGTGTGAACTCCGGGATCTGCAGCACCTATTATAAAAATCACTCCCTGATTAGGTAATAACACACACCACCTACACACACAGGGCTGTGTTAAGAGACCGTTCATCTGACGTACCAGGACTGGTGACTATCGGTTCACCACTGCATCTATCCACCTACAGCTTTACCTCTTGTGATTAAGACTGCTATCAGAAAATCCTTTGCTAATATAACTTTATAATCTCATACCTGCTTAACAGTTCAGAAAGCAGACTTAATTTCCAAAAAGCACTTCTGACACACTGTCACTGTTTTACAACCTCTGTCCTCTCAAGCAGCAGTAAATATCTGAAGACACAAACAGCAGTAACACCACTAAAACTGCAGGTGCAGACAATCCTAATGAATGTGAGTCACTTAATAATGTGATGTAGGATTGGACAAATTAAATCCCTCTTGCTTCTGAAGGAGCTCAAATTAATAAATTGCAATCATTCAAACGGGCCATTTCTGATACTCTCTCAACAGAGGAGCACAGACTTTTAATTTACAAAGAGCTATCTGTACATAATATATTAACAGTTCTTGATATTTACCAGTAAGGAAACTGTTAAATGAGGGCACTAATGTCAATTTACTCATTTTTCTAAATAGCATCACCCTTCCCTCAGCAAACACAGTGACAGACTAGCTGTCCTTACGAAATCGGCAAAATAAAGCAAATGTTACTTTGTTGGCCAAAATCTGTAGATCTCCAAATCCGCAGCAGTGTGTCCCCATTAATTCTGATTCACAATTGCAGCTCCTCTGCCACACCACCCATGAAAGCAGCACCGGCCTGACAACACACATGCAGAAGCCCTGGAGGGCAAGACAATCAGCCTCTGCTTTGAGATCAAAATGACTTGTTAATTCAAGCCATAAAGGTTAATGCCACTCTGCAGATTCCCCTGCTACCATGTTCTTTAATGGCTAAACTGAGTGAGCAGTTTGTGAGGCTAAGGGGGAAAGCATGTGGAAAGGACACATCATGCTGGTCTTTCACCTGTTAACATGCTGCTCTCGTCGCTTTGTGTTCATGGCTGAGAGATCCTTCTGGCAGATCTGACAAAAAAACAAGCCTGCATCTTCCAGGCTTGCCAGGGCTTCCCTTTTGGCTTCCTGCTGAAGAGCCAAAGCCAGAGCACCGTCATGTTCCATGGAGGGAAGATGGTGGATATCTGGCAAAGAAAGGAGAGATTATCTCAGACAGAAAAATGAGAATCCTGTATGAAAGGCAAGGAGCTGTTGTACTTATTTATTAAAATAATTTTCATTAATAGTTTATTATGCTAGACACATAAAAATTTATTGCAATCTTTCTCTTGCATCTTCACACCTGACCTCTCACAAGGACATGTACAAAATGCCCTCTTTAAATGCTACAAGACTGCACTAGCCAAAGTGCAGGAGGTGGTAACTCGTTCACAGAACATCACATGTCACAGCCAAGTGAAGGGCAAGTTTTGGCTCAAGTTTCTGGGGACAACATGGCATCTTATACATTACATATTAAAACACAGCAGATTGTTCATCCAGAATCAACAGGGCCTTGACTTATAAAGAATGAAACAAGAGAAAATGGCTGTGAATTCAGTTCATCTGCATAGAACATATTACCTTACAGACTGCTTGGAGATCTACCAAAGATGGGGGCTACCTAAGAGTCATATTTACCTAGCAGCTGCCTAATGCTGTCCTAAGGGAAGGATGACAAAGTTCACTGATCCTGCTGGAATTTCAACCTGTTTCCAAGAAGACAATTATCCCTCTGGAATCTAAAATGAAGTTAATTCAGCCTCAGAGAAGAGCTGGGAGAAAAGTCTGTACAGTCCTTTAACAATAGAGAAAGAAAGATTTCTCAGCAGTCTGGAGTGATTTATTCAGTGCTGCACACTGAGCCATTAGGCTGGCTGGGAACAGAGCCCAGGAATCTGGACTGCTTCTCATGCAACCATGCTCACCAGCCCACAGCACTCTTCCTGCATGTAACACAGCTAACAGGAGAAACATACCATCATCTGGTGGGTTCTGCTCCTTGCTTTCATCAGGGAAATCTCCATTGGCTACAAACTTTGGCAAACCATTGCCTATGTTGTGTTTTAGCTGCTCAGGTGCCAGTCTCTTGAACTGCTGCATCCTCTCCACTACCAGCTCTGCTACCCGCATCTTTGACCCTGCAAGCAGTGGTACCTTTGAGGTGGGTGAGGAGCAGGTCCCTGGCTGTGTAGCAGGACAGAAGGATAACGTTGTCTGGGAACAGCCACGCAGAGTATTTACTACAGGGAGGGAAAGCACCAGAGCTTTACCAGTCAATTTTGAACACAAAGCCAAGCTGCCCAGATTGCTGCAAGCTTTCCTCAACAGCAGCCTAAGCCAGGCTGTTTTGCAACAACCATTCTTAAAGGAAGAAGTGAATAATTTGTTTTGCTACTACATGAGTTTATACTTGATAACCACAATAACAGTATCAGGCTTCTGTGCTACAGTGGAGTTTAGATACTGCTACATCCCTTTTAGAGGAAGGTCCAGAAATCCCATATGCTGGGCTGCACCACAAGCAGTGTGACCAGCAAGTCAAGGGAGGTGATTCTCCTCCTCTGCTCCACTCTCATGACACCCCACCTGGAGTACTGTGTTCAGCTCTGGGGCTCCCAACATAAGAATGTAAACCTGTTGGAGCAAGTCCAGAGGACTTATGTAGACGGAAACACAAGGACCAAGCCTGCTTCAATCACTGCTGCTGTATGTCCCCTCCAGGTGAGCTCCTGGAGACCTCCCCTGAACTACAGTCTTTTCCCTCACAGCCTATTTTCCATCTGAACAGTTTTGGTTCACTCACCTGAGAGAGTCCTCTGGCTACACTCATTGGTTACTGGACTTGGCTGGCTGGCAGAGAGAGGGTTTCTCTTTCCATCCCCTTGTACAGACTTGCCACCATTACAGGCCACAGCATCACCATCTTCTTTGTGCACCAGTGTTTGTTCCTTTGGTCCCAAATCTTGAGGCAAGTATGTCTCCTTCACAGCTGGTAAGCGATGATGGTTTTGGCTCTTAGCAGCAGCTTTGCCTCTTCTTGATTTGCTTTTTGCTGCAGTGCTCTTTGACTTGTTCTGAGCCCTTTTTGCTGCCTCAGTATCCCCAGCTTTTTTCTTCCCTCTACCCAAAATATTTGCCCACAGCTCTTTAAAATCATTGTCCTGTTCATCCATTGGCCTGCAGGTCCAGAAACACTGTCACCTAAGGACACTGTGAGAACTGGAAGGCAGGAGGAGATACCAGAATCAGTTCATCATCCGTGACCTGCTATCTTCACCAATTCCCCTCCACCACATCAGAAATGTCCATTCTCCAGAATTCAATGAGGTCAACAGAGTGGGCACTTCTGTGCTGTTCTGACAGCTCATTCTTCCACAGTTAATTCACAGCCACTTAGTAGAGCACATTCGGCATGGACCCCACCTGCTTTCACAAGTTAAGCATCCCAGTTTGTGCACAGCATGCGCAGAAGCTTCATGATGTGCTACAGTGCTTCAGAAAAACACTTAAAAAGCCCTTAAATAAAGAAATAAAAAAGGTGGTTAGGTAGGATGGTATATACAGATGCAGTGTGGGACAGGCTGGTGTAGAAATTTGAAGAGGATTTGTATAAAATAGTATGATTAGAAAAAGCATGTACTGACCCAAAACACCATCCTTATAATTGTACTATAGACATGCACAAGCTACAGGAGGAAAGAAGAGAAAGCTTTCAAAACAGGTATCTGATAGGCTTTTGTCCTGAAGCTCAGGATTTGAGACTGTCCCTTTTTTATATGCATTCATACTTACATTTATATAACACAAGACCAGCAAATGGAGCAGGGAGGAAAAAAAAAAAGTCCTTCACATCAAGCAGCTATTCTAGAATGTAAAATTCTGCTTTGCGGCACCACAGCTTTAAAGAGGAGAGCCCGACCTCATTTTGAGAAGCAAATAAAGGCAGTTTCTGGCATTCCAAAAGGGTTTCTGGGACAAGTCTGAGAACAATTCTATCAAACATGTTCATCCTTTCTCTCCTCTTACCTGCATTCCTGCTCACCTTCAGGATTAGCTCTCCTGCCAACTAATACTGAACTTGTCCTCTAAGTACTCAATAAACCACGGCACTGACCATGTTTCACAAACTGCTGTCAAATACACAAGGTAAACAGACTAAACAAATGGTATTTTTAAATGAGTTTCTTAACCTTTTCAGCTACAGTAAGAACAGCAGGACTAGCTAGGGGTTACTTGGAACAGCACTGGGCACAATGTCCAGATGGAAATGCCATCAACCCCCAGGCGACATTAAAACTAGATCTCTATTCTTGGACATTTTGATTGTCCTCTTCTTCCTAGTCTTAAGTTCACTCTGGTTCTGTCTATTTTAACAGAGGTTTTATATTGCTCCCAAAACCTATTTCTTTCAAGCCTAAACCAGAGTGTTTCACTTGGAATGGCAGCAGCTGTGGTTCAGTTTCTCCAGTAAAACTCTGGGCACAGAAAGACTCAAAAAGCAGGAAAAACACATGCAAGATTGTTTTCTCAAATGGCTTGGCTGCAGACATGCAAGGCTGAGGAATGCGGGTTACACACTTTCATGGGTCAGCCTTTCCTATAAGCAATTACAGATGTTAATGGATTTATTTATTTTAAACTCAAGCTCCCAAACCAGCAGAGGATTTTGCTGTGAATCTTGGAGTCATTTCCTGTTAGAGAGAAACTGAAGTTTTATGTAGCCAGTTCATAAATTTAATTTTCCTGGACAAAATCTTGGTGTAGTTATCACTGTAAATTTACCATTTTTTTCTAAGTAGGAGACAGCATGTACAGAAAAACAGAATCTTACATCCTTCATGGCTTTAAATACCTCTCACAGATGCATTTGTACTGGTTTATTATTTATGGTGAGTTCCTGATATTAAACTTTAAAACAGATCAGTGCTTTTGCGTTTGCAATCAATGTTCAGTGCCCCAGGTAGACCAAGTCAGACACACAAATGATGCAAAACTAAGGATGTAACTGTCTTACTCCTCCCTTTCCATACTTGTATTTACAGGCTCCTGCTCTGCTCAGCATCTGTGTTTCTGATGCTGCTGCTATTGGTGTAGCCAACAGCCAGCCTTGGCATCAGTTTGTGGAGCGTGAAAACTAAAGGCTTGAAAAGTAGCTTCTCTGTAGAGTATTTGATTCATTTTGGAAGATTTTAGGACTCAACAGATCACAAAGCTGGTCAAATAAAACAAACAGCACCACTTACCTATCAACTTAGATGTCAAATCTATAGCCCAGCTGTGCCCTTCAAGTAAATATGGATCAGTGACATGGTACAAAGCAGGACCAATAAGAATGAAAGATGGAACCTGGAAATGGAAGGAAAAGGCCAGGTTTAGAGTATTCTGTACTGACTGCTTTTTGCTTAAGTTCCAAGTTGCCCGGGGGAAGGAGACAGCTCTAATGGTGCTAAATTCTGCCACTTCCATTGATTCATGTACCTGAACTATGCAAGTTCAGACACATTGCTCAGGATCTGCTCAGCCTAGTGAGCATCACTGCAGTCACTGCAGAGAAAGCTCAGAACCCTTCAGAAGGCAGAAGTTTTGCATTGTTCACATTCCCTCCTCATCCAGACTTTCCAGATCCTAACATCTTATTTGCCTTGTTTTGAAAGCATCTGCTTGCTGAGCAAAGTTTTTACCTGAACAAAGACACCCAGGGCTCTTCCAGTGTCTGGTATCATTAAGGTGTTCCATATGATTTTATCTGTTTTCCCACCTCCATGCTCTGTTTTACACTCCTCCATGCTAAGTTTATGTTCCATGATGCATGTTATCTGCAGGTTGGAGCCTGCTGGAACCACCTCTCATCCTAACAGAGCTGAAAAAGCTGCGTCACTGCCCAGTGCGACCACCAGGCATGTGCTGAGGTGCATTATGAATGAACCCTTCGATGCTCTTTGCTGCTTTTCAGGCAGTTTCCTCTCTCAGACCATTTACGATTCACAATACCATTTACCATTCTTTACCTCTTTCCACTTTTCAAAGGATTTCTGAGCAAGCTACATGAATTCTTTATTTCCTGCTGTGCTCATAAATTCAAAGCACTTCATTAGACTACGGCGAGACAGTCTACTGGAGAAACAAGGCTATATTGAAAACATGCTATCAGGTTAAAGATACATAAAGACAGATACCTACAAACAACTTTATGATCATTTCAATCGGTTTAATAGGTACATATAAAAGACTTACTGCCTTGTAATTACTCAGTTCAATTGCAGAATCCTTAAAAAAAACAAAACAAACCCCAAACAGCAAAACCCAAACAGGTAAAACATCTGCTACCCAGCCATCTTTCCGAGCAGATTCTCTTTTAACAATGGAAAACGTATTTCTTTCAATAGTCCACAACTTGACTCTCTTCTGTGCTCTCAAATATACACCATCTGGGCCTGTTCACTTGCTGTTTTAAACTCCTTGTTCCAGGAACAATTCTCCTGCCACTTGAGCTTCCAAGAATATGTCATCATTATGGCTAGAATGCTGTTGATCAATGCTACTTAGGCCTCAACAATTTGTACCCAGCAGATATCTTTTCTCCTCTTAACCCCCTCAGTGATGCCTTGGTACATACCATCCTCAATTACTCATCTCTAAGGAAAGCCTGACTCTATACCTTCAAAAGATGGAAATGCCATGCTACCTTGGGAGCAATTTCCTGGGTTTCACAAGAAATGCCAGGACAAGTGGGATTATTTAACACTAGAAAGCAAGGCAAAAAGTAACCTTTGTTTTCATACATACCACTTCCTTGTGGTGAAAGGACAAATTATCCCATCCTGCAGACAAATCTTCCCCCTGCCATCTCCTGGCTGGTGACGTAGCCCAGCAGGCAGCTGCATTCCTGACTGGCTGTAGGAAGACTCAGTGTTGAGCAGCACCTGTCTCCCCCAGGCAGGAAACATGGAGCAAGGCCATGTTTGTGTGCTAGGCAGTGCATTACTCCAGGAAGGGTGGCACCTTTCTCATCAGGAGCACCTTTCTCCCACTTCCTCCACCAGCAAGAACAACGTAGGAGTGGTCTTGACAGTCCTGTAAGGCTGGCCAGAATGTAATGGGAAGTCAAAGAATGGGATCAAAGTGACTGATATCACCTCAGTCTTCAGAAATCAGTTAACTGTAATGGCCTGCATGATCTTGGACTGCTAATACCAGTGGTGACAGGGACATGATGATGGAATGCACGCTGCTGTGCTGGCACTGACAGTATTAATGCCCTCCTCTTTTTGTGAAAGCTGTGGTCTAAAGATTTCGAGGTTGGCAACAAAACTTTCAGTCAAGCCAGTCCAAATACTGCAAAGGGAAAGAATTTCTGCAGTGTTTGTTCTGGAAACCACACCAGAAGGCAATCCCTAGGGATTCTTCCAGACCAAATCCTGTAACAAAAAATCTCCCTGCAGGTTCCTGATGGAGAAGAACTTACATGTCAATAGTATAACTTCTAAATACGCACATTATCCTCCATACTTTTAGAGACTCCTCACTACAGCCTGTTCTCTCCAGCTCCTGTGCTAATCAACACCTTCATTGCCAACACTACTCTGCAAAGACACAGCACCAGACCTGTGTAGCGCGGGGTCTCTGTGCTCGAAGAAGTGCAAATAAATGTACACTGACAGCAGTGCTTATTCTGTGAGGAGAGAGCAAAGTAAGTATAGAAAAGGAATTCAAAGTCAGGTACCAGTCCTCATGTCGTGGTCCCTGATGGCCTCCCTGTGCCACAAAAAGGATGACAAAACCAGACATGGAAAATAGGAAATGACAAATTAACTCAAGTCTGTATAAGCAAGGAAACGATAACTGGAAAATCATTATCAGATTCTAAAGAGCAATCTTAGCATTGACCAGTATCAATATCTACCTGACACTACCCACTTCCATTACCTGATATCCCATCAGAGTACCATGTTCCCATTTGTTTTCCAGACTATTCTCCCCTTGCTAGTACCTTGTACATATGGCAAAGCATTTCATAGCCAGTAAAAAATCTATCATATTCCAGGCATGAATTTTAAATCACTACTTACACGACAGAATGTCCCTTTTGAACACTGTAGAGACCAACCTTACTTCATAAAGTACTCCACTGAAAGAGAGAAGTCTTTACTTTCTACCTCCTCTAGAAAGATAAAGGGGAAGTGGATATAAAAATAAAAACTAACGGTTGCTCAGGTGCAAATGCTCATGGTTTGTATGCAAACACAGTAGCATACGGATCAGAAATATATGCAGCTGGTGTTTCAAAAATGGTTATTTGATTTGACTGAAAACAACAAGAAATTACTAATTTAAACAGAAAAATACAATTGAGAATTAAGGACCGAATAAAAACATTTCAGAAGAGGCCAGTAAGAGAACAATGCTTCTTAAAACATAACTTGGTTTTCAGAAAAAGAAATCAGACTAATAATAAAAATATATATATAAAATAACAGCATGGTAAGGGAATGGGATAGCACTGAATATAAGCAATGGATTTTACTAATACAAGGAGGTAAAATTACCTAAGATTATTTATCTGGACAGAAAAATTAAAGACTTTCCAAAAAATCTTTTGGTGTGCATCAAAACCAAAAAGAAAAACCTGCCAAGGCCACTAGATCATTATAAAACAAAGTGTAGAACTCTTAATACCAAGAATATAAATATTCTTGCAATATCCACCCCACAATGTGCCTATTCTAACAGTTATCCAAAGCATACTGAAAAGCAGCTATTGAAGGTGTTTCTGTAAACAGATCATTTGCAAGTAGAAGTCACTGTGATTTTTCAAAAAGACAATTAGGGAAGTAAACACCCATATTTCAGACTGAGATCAACACCAGACTGTGAAAGAAATGGCTTATATGGGAACTGATGAGTAAGAATGGAAAGAAAAATTAATACTAATCAACACAGTTTTATGAAGCCCAAGATCTCCTGCGTTAAGCTAATACGTTTTTAATGAGACCTCTATGTGTTAACACAGGTGTAATCTTTTTGTAAACCATTAAAGAAGTATCAAAGGACAAAATGATTAATTAAAAGCATGCAAAATCAATACAACACATTTAGAATTATTAAAATGTAGCTAGGTAAGTTTCAAATTGCAACTGCAAACAGCAGTTGATGCATTGAGGGCATTATGTTTCTAGCAGCATCCCACAGGGATTAACTCTCTGCCTATCTTGTTTTTCTATTATTTAGACTTAGGAAATGAGTTGGAAGAGACACACACCATCACTGATCAAGCTGTCTGGTCATACAGAGGAGGGAACTACTGAAGTTGATGACAGAGAGGCAGATTGATGCAAGCCACTTGGTAAACCACTGCAAATCTCAGTATAAAGTCCCGTGTCTGGGACAAGCTTACTTACAGGATAGGTAAATCTATCCTGTATATTTCTATATTTCTTGTAGTGTTCTATATTTCTTGTAGGTTCTATATTTCTTGTAGTAGGTACAAGTGAACACTACGGTGATATTGTTACAGTGCAACTAAGGCATGATTCCTTCCAAGGAGGAAGCACTGCCCACAGAACACAGAACCAGTGGCACATGGCTTAGGAACATAGCTGGTTCAGTTTGCCTTTTCAGTCACCAGTATACAACCTCACCCAGCCATCATTATTTCATACTGACCACAACATGACCTTGTCTCAGGTGTCCAACATCACTCTCGTTTGGGTAATTCTGACCATGGCAAACTATTCTATCATTGTGTGGATCAAGAATGGAGTAATAAGCGTTATGGATGTTTGCAGCAAGAAAATCAACTGAGTAATTAATGAAGACGTGAATATAAAGACAAGCAAGAACACTTCAGTGTTACAGATCCAAGCCATCTCCTTCCAAGAAGACAATGTTATTCTAAAGGGCACATTCACTGTGTATCAGTTCTACTGATACTATTTTTTTTCCAAAAAGTGTACTGTCTGATTTGTGATTATCAACACAAACCCAAATGTAAGGTGAAATTTAACACACCATCTTGATTTCCCCACATTCTCTAAAATAGAAAGATGCTTGCATTGGAAAGGTGACCAAACTCATGGATTTCTAAAGGTAAACTAATAACATATCTTTTACACTAATGTTTCATTAATTTATAACAATTAATAACTTCTCAGCTAAAATTACAGGCAAGAGCTACAATAAAATACCCAACATGGTTTTTTGTGTACATACTGCTTCATGATATTTCCATGCTGTCATATCTGTTCTCCATACTCCAGCACCCATCATAAACACACTTTGTTCAACTATTCTGAAAATCCATTTGTACATTCTTTCCTACTAAAACATCTTCTTTTATTACCTTAGTTCCTTCACCTTCTCAATATCCAAATATATTGTTACCTAGAAGACTGATTTGAGTGTTCTGGGAAACCCTGGTACCAACCAACAACCTCAGGGATGTGCAGATGTGTGTCACCCATAGACTGCTATGGTAACAGCAAGAGGTCAGCTCTCAGGCAATGATGTCAATCTCTTTGTGTTCAATTTTCAGAGAGAACGCTGGGCAAAAGCCTGGCCTACAACTGAGAACCCCAGGACAGTTTGAGTTTCACGAGCATACAATAATGTATCAAACATCCTGTCTAAACTGCTGTTTTCTACCATTTGACTGGTTCTTTTACTGCAGAAAAAGGTGTAATAAAAACAGACCCAGTGGGAAAAGCAAATTCTCAAAAGGACTTGAGGTCCATTTTTTTCCAAATATAAAGGCCATGGTAATTTTTTTTCCTGTTTCTGCCTCTGACACATGTGCATAGTGTAAAGCAACAAAATGACTTCTGCCTCTTCTGAAAACTATTTTAATCCAAACAGCAAAAACAAAGGGGAGAGCAGGGAGATGAAGAACAGGATTCTAGGCAGATATGAAAGCCAGCCACCCAAGGGTCTCTTTTTCTCATCAAAACAGGGACTTTACCTGGATGGTGATTTTTTGAGAGTTTATACAGAAACCAACAGACCAAGCACCAGTCAAAATTTCTGCCTTTGGCCTCTACTAGAGTCATACTATTAAGTACAAATAACATACGCTCTTGCCCAGCAAATGTGTAGTTTTGGCTTTATTTTAAACCATCGTGGTTATTTTAAGAAACACCTGTGTATCTGCAGGACCAGGGACAAAGTGTTGTCAGTAAACCAGCCTGCACCACCTGTTTCCCCTCAAGGCAGAGAATTCCCCACACGCTGATCCTCAGGCCCTCGAGCCTGGAAGAGAACAACAAAATTCCATGTTGCTTTATGAAGCAGCTGACAGATTCCTCATAGCATCACAGAATGGTCAGGGTTGGAAGGGATCCTCAGAATGGTTTTCCTTTGTCACACTGCTGGAAATAAGTTTGCTTCAACACTGGATCACAGAATCATATAATCATAGAATGGTTTGGGTTGGAAGGGACCTTAAGCTCATCCAGTTCCAACCTCCTGCCATGGGCAGGGATACCTTCCACTATAGCAGGTTGCTCCAAAACCCATCCAGCCTGGCCTTAAACACTGCCAGGAATGGGGCAGCCATAGCTTCTTCGGGCAACCTGTGCCAAGTTGTTAATGAACCTTCCCAGCAGTCAATGCTTGCTACACTCTGACACCCTCACAATCAGTCCTTCCATTGAAGAACTTTGCCTCTGTCACTGAGGTTTTGCTTTTAATGCCATGCTAACATCAATGCTGCGCTTCACCCTACCGAGGAGCCGCAACGGAGCAATGAGCCACCCCATCCAAACCCAACCGGAGCCCCCCCAAACGCGCTGTTAGCGCCCCGCGGCTTCTGCTGCCTGCGGTACCTGACGGGCCCCTGTGGGCTCACTCCGGGGCTGACCTCGGGCTGCACATCCGGCAGTGCGGATGCCTGTGGCGGCCACGACACCCGCCCTGCCCAGGGAAGCGACTCCTGCTCCTCGGCACCAGCCCCCCGACTCAACACCACCAACTCGCCGCCGGCAGGTGGCGCGGCGCCGCGCTGTTGGCGCCAGCGTCATGACGTCACTCCGCCCGTGCGTAGCTCACCCGCACCGCTGAGAACTGCTCCGCACAGCTCAGCGCCCGCCGCCACGGCCCGCCGCAGACCTCTCCGCCGCGGCAAGAGCTCCCACCGCTCCTCGCGCCCCGCCGCCACGGCGGGGAACCCCGATGCTGAACCGCAGCGCATGCGCGGGGCGCCAACCGCCGTTCCTGTCCCGTAACGGGCACGGCGCGCATGCGCGAGATGGTTGTCAGGAGCCCGCCAGCGGCGCTAGCGCATGCGCACAAGCGAGGACCGCACCCTCCCCGCGCAGGCGCACGGACTTCCCACCGCCGGTTGCCATAGTGATGCTCCCGCCCTTCGCGGTTCCTGTTGGCGTTGCCTCTCGGCAGGGCCGGGCGGATCCGCTCGTCCTGTTTGGGGGGAGCTGGGCGCCCCACGCCCTCAGAAGGGCCGGAGCCTCCCCCCGGGCAGGCAGCGGCCCTGGGCGGTGCCTTCTGAGGCGGACGCTGCCTGAGGCTGGCGGGTCGGCGGCCACCGGGGGCGGCCTTACTCCAGGATAGCGGCGGCGGGCCTGGCTCCTCCCGCCAGTCAGGGCCCGGCCGAGCCCGAGGGTCAGAAAGTGCTGAGGCATTTGATGAGGGCCCCGGCTCTGCTACAACCGGGTCTGGGAAAAGTAACTCCGAAAGAGGAAAACACACCAGAGTACTTCCTGTTAATGTGTTAAAGAAGTCTCAGCTCTCGCAATACTCGTATGTAGCAAAATAAAAAGTGTAAAGAGGGAGAGAAACACCCCCTGTATGACTATAGTCATGGGTTCACAGAATGGTTTGGGTTGGAAGGGACCTTAAAAACTCATCTAGTTCCAGCCCCCCTGTACTATCACTGCATGTGCATGTAAGCAGTACCTAAGCTTCTTGTAGCTCCAACGGGTCCATGTCCTTACGCTGGGGGCCCCAGAGCTGGATGTGGGACTGAAGGGGAGGTGTCAGAAGTGTGAAACAGAAGGGGAGAGTCGGCTCGCTTGACCTGCTGGTCATGCGTCTTTAAAGTCGCTCGTTCTCACATCTAAAAGCTGAGGTCCATGTCTGCAGGATGGGGAGCTGCAGCGAGGCCATGGTAATTGTAATGCTCTGCTGCTCATACAGATCTTCATGGAACTGTTGAAGTTCCAAGGCAAGCAGTTACATGGCTCAAGCTTTTGCCAAGCTTACCTGTTGAGCATTGCCTTTTTATTTTGTACTTCTTACTACTTGGGATTGAACAGGAAGATGGATGCCAATTTTTTCCACTACATTCCATTCAGCTTTAGAGACCTCATTCTGAGTAGTAATTGACTCAGGATCAACAATCATTTAATCCAAAGTTAATAGCTAATTGTGGCCAAAGGTCTGCAGGTATAAACCAACCTCAGCTACAGTGGGAGGAGGTGGGAATTCAGACACTGGATTTGTGTTTTGAACACGTTTTGTGTTAAAATCAGGATTTCTTTCTCAGCTCTTGGTATGGGTTGCAGCAAGAGCCCAAATCAGTCCTGGAGAACACTTGTTAACAGGCTAAGAGGCAGAGGGAAGAGGTCCAGCAGCTCACACAACACACCCCGGCTGACATTCCTCTACTAATTGTGAGCAATATGATGGATCCTTTACATATAACATTTATTTTTCCGTAATTATATATTGATCTGTAATTTGGCATCACCAAATTAAAGGGACATTCCCATAGTACTGCCTGTTTGAAAAGCTTATAGAAGAAAATTAACTACAACTTTTGAAATGGAACAAGCTCCTGCAGCACCAAACATTTTCACTTCCAGGAAAGCAGTTTAGTTTTTAACCCATGCTAAATTCAAACAATTTTAGCTGAAAACCTTTGAATTTTAAGCATAGAATTGGTTATTTTGGCAGAACTGATGGGTCTGTTTTCTGCAGCGAATCGTCCCCAGGAGATGCAATGAACCTGTGTCAGTATGAGAACCAAAAACTGATATGAAGAAATCCTTTGGTTTGTGTCTTTCAACACTTCTGCTAGTTTATTCAAGTTCTTTCTGAAATTGCTACACTTACGGGAATTAGAAGCACTCTGAAGAAAACCCTGCAAGAACTCGCAAGCGTACATTGCACAAATATACTGAAAAATACTCCAGTCAGATGTACCAAGGCACAGCGTCGGTTCCACGAGAATAACTATGCCAAGTGGTAGTTAGTGAGAGCAGCCCTGCAGAGAAGGACTTGGGGGCGTTGACTGTTGAGAAGCTCAACACGAGCCAGCAGTGTGCACTTGTAGCCCAGAAAGCCAACAGTATACTGGGCTGCATCAAAAGAAGTATGGCCAGCAGGCCAAGTGGGGGGATTTTCCCCCTCTACTCCACTCTCATGAGACTATACCTGGAGTTCTGTGTACAGCTCTGGGGGACCCAACACAAGAGTGATGTGGAGCTGTTGAAGTGCGTCCAAAGGAGGCCACGGAGATGCCCAGAGGGTTGGAGCAGCTCTGTGCTGGAGACAGCCTAAGAGTGCTAGGCTTGTTCAGCCTGGACAAGAGAAGGCTCTGGGGAGACTTTAGAGCAGCTTCCAGTGCCGAAAGAGGCCAACAGGAAAGCTGGAGAGAAGCTCTTGACAAGGGCATGTATGGACAGGACAAGGGGGAATGGCTTTAAACAGAGAGGAGATTTAGATGAGATATAAGGAAGAAGTTCTTTATTGTGTGGTGAATGCTCAGAGAAGCTGTGGCTGCCACATCCCTGGCAGTGTTCAAGGCCAGGTTGGATGGGACTCGGAGCAACCTGGTCTAGTGGAAGGTGTCCCTGCCCATGGCAGGGGGTTGGAACTGGATGAGCTATAAGGTCCTTTCCAAACCAAACTGTTCCATGGTCTTAATTCACAGTAACACTTTGTTGCACAACACCCTAAATGCAAAACTGAATTTAACAGCACCAAATATTTATCAGAAGAAGCGGGAGGACTCAGCACCTCCACAAGGCACCAGAGATCTGCTGACCCCATCACACATCTGCAGTCGGGGAAACTTCCCCTCAGTGTTCAAAGTGATGCTGAACACGGCCAACACACGTCTTCAGCCACACCAGCTTCCACATCACTGCTGCCAGGCAACACTGCAGCCTCCAGCAATTCTGCTGCATTTCACATAGTCAGATGCATTTTTCTAACCCAGAAGTGCTGAGATACCAGAGAAAAGGGCTCCTGAGAAACGTGAAACACATTAATATGCACAAGCATCTGCTTTTTCACCACTTGAATCCTTGAGAGCTTACTGCGCTCCACATGAGAAGCACAAACAACCTGAGCCTTGATCATGTAAACACAGCCTTTTAAAGGTGTGCACTGGAAAGAGCCAAAGGAATCACGCTATTTCTAATCTGGATGGGTCTGGGAGCACCAATATTTAGCAGTACGTACTGGCTATCAAGCAGGGATCTACCTCACAGAGTGTTTCAAGGCTTCCAACCATTCCTAAAGGCAGCAAGGACACTGCTGCCACTGCAGGGTGTATTCGCTATTTGAACCCAACATCAGCTCAGATACGCAGCCACAATCATGGGTGTAGAGGGAAGAAGCAGCTCTCCCAAAATCAAGCAGCTCATCAGAGGCAGACTGATTCTCCATGCAGACCTACTAGACTTCTGCTAGCTATTTTTTAATAACTCACTTTTTCTCCCCTGCAGGGAACTGCTCTCTATCAGATCTGGCATGGGGCTGCAATGCTTTAGACTCCAGAATGAAAATCCTTGCTTAATTTAATGTATGCTAGTGGTACTCTCCCATGAATTACAACTGTATAGATGCTGGCAGGACCCTAAAATAGAAACACTTTGGATACATGTGAGAGGGTATTTACTATCACACCTCGGTTTTGAGCTGTCTCTGCAGAAAACAGTGATTATGGAAACTTGTGGACACTATTGCCAATACTTAAAAGGTTTTAAAATAACTGTGTTTGAATTCACTGTGCAAAGGTATTTATAGTAAATATGTAAATATGTTTAACTACAGATCTATGAATGCACACATTACGTGTTACATACACGTATAAATATCTATCCCCAGTGTGCTGCAGTCAGCACTTCTCAAAATGTGAGTTTTACCTTGTTATCTCTGCTCAGTCTGATGGGCAGATCCACCAGTCTGTGTCAGCAATTGTAATGGTGGTAATGCACTTCTAATGCTGGTGGCTCTTCAGCAGCTCCAGATTAACTTTTTAAAGCTTTTCATACAAACTGATTCAATCCAGGCCAGCAGTGCTCAGAGAAGCAGCCCTGGAGGCCAATTCTAGTGAGTAAAGTTTAGGGTTTGCATTAATTTGTTCTGTTAATCTGCCCTTCTCATGGTCTTTCCCCATGCTGGATGACAGAGATCAGCACAACACTCAGTGCACCGAGTCTCTTGAAAGGGCAAAACAAGCAACAATACAGCATTCTCCTCAGGAGCAGGTTTGTTTCATTTTCGTCTGAAGTGTAAGTTTTGGGATGGTGCATACCACTATCTCCACCTCCACTTGCAAGCCTGTCAGTAAAACATGCATGTTTCCATTCAGGAGGTCACACAGCACAGGTTGGAGTGTGCACATCATATTACCTTGTTATAAACCAAAATTTGTCTTGTTCTCCTGGGAAGTGAAATGAATTATAATTTCCAATAAGAATCACCATACTGAAGTAAAGGCCACTAAAATAAAGGTCACTAAACATGCTAAAAATCTCTAAGAACATTAAAAATACAGTGCCCAACTAAAATCTGTGTCTTTGGATTTCTTGAAGCACATTGCAAGATAACTTGGAACGCTTGCTCTTTAAACTATCTGCTAAACTACTGGAGACAGAACAAGTCCATGACTGAAATACATGAATGAAGCAAACTTCAAGTTCCATCTCCCTTCACCTCGTGTCACAGCTCCGAGTTCCTGCGTTTGTAAGGATTTAATTTAGGACAGTTCCATGTAGGATTAACTTACTGATTTACTTCCAGATCAGGTTTTAACCCCAATTACCCCTCATTTACTCGGGCTGCAAAAGGAGAACTATCTTTGCTTGGCATCACATCTTTGTTTCTTTGTTAACTGCTATTAATTAACCCCAAATTCTGTGCAGATCATATCTTGACATTGGGAATAAAGTTAGACAGATAAATTTAATGGACAATTCATTACAATACCTTTTGCCGTATCAATTTAAAAAGAGGGGGAAACTCTTCTTTCACCATTTTTTCATCCTTCCTGCTGCTCTAAATAGATGACCAGGGATGAGACATGCAGGAGTCCTCACAAATCAAAGTAATTAGAGAAGCCTTTGCTCCTTGCACTCCTGCCAACTATTCCATTTCGACCAGAACTTATGCAGACTTTTAAACCCATTTCCACCTGTTCACACTCCAGACTCTTTACAGGAGGAATGGAAGGATAAGAGGCTTGTGATTTGAGAGAAAAATCTTGCTAGAAGGGCCTCCAGGTCTCATGGTGCAAGACAGCACCCTTCTGTCATAGGTGAGAAAGGGGAAATGATTGTCCAGGCAGGCAAACTCCCCACTTGGGCTGAAGCCACAGCATTGGCCATGTAGTGCTCCAGAGAAAGTGTAGGTTAAGTGTAAAACATGAAGTAAAGGAGAAACAAAAGATGATTCTGACAGCAGAGGGAGAACAAGTTACTTTTTTTACTGAAAGAAGAGCTTCCTGCTGATGAAAGAGAAAACCCCACTCCAGAGGTGTCAGGAGGTGAGCTGTTCTGGGCAGAGAAAGACAATAGGATAGATTTTCATCTTCTTCTTCCCAAGAAATGGGAGACAGCCAGCTGTAAAGGACTTTGTACAGGGTAAGCCAAGCTTCCAGGTATTCCCTGAAACCCCAGGAGTTTTTGAACCCAGGAGTCACTGGGAAACTGCATGATCTCAATGGATAAGGATTGGGCAGACCCAGAAGTGCCCTGGGAAGAATCTTCAAATGAACAGCCTGTTGGGCAGTGATGCTGTTGAAGCTGCTGTCACATTTGTGTTGACTGCTTCATCCAAACCCAGCAGGTACTTGTCTTTGTGCCTCAGGGTCCTGGAGGAGGTTTGTTTCACTGTGTGCTGGGATTCTTGAGTCCTGGGCTGTGTCCCTAACTCAGATTCACTGTGTTTCTTAGGGAAATTTATTTACACTCCATGCATACATTATTTGTACAGTAAGAATGTTTCTGTCTTACTTCACAAGGAGAATGGGAAGGATTAATTAACAATTCTGAGGCACTACAGAAGTGCTAAACATTATTAATGGCTCCCAAGTTTTCTTCTTTTGGAAACAGTGGCCATTTCTTCCCATAATGTTTTAAACAGTTGCTGCTCAAGGAGCTTAGATTGCAGATTCCTGGCCTGTGGTTTGCTCATAAATCACAGGCCTGGAGCCTACCCAAGACACTCTTGATAGTCTCAGCAGAAGTCTGGATGAGAGAAAACACTGTTCTCAGTCTGGCCCAGTGAACTACTTTATGGGCCAGTCCAGTTTCAAGGTCCTGAGCCAGACATTGAGAGGGATTCTGTCCAAGTTTAAAAGCATGAGGTCTCAGGAATGTCCTCTCAAACTGGATTTCACTGCCTATAAATATTTTCCATCTTCTGCCCTGGAGGATATAGATTTGACTCCACAACTGATGAGCCTGGGCAGAGCAGGAGAAAAGGCCACTCTGTTCATCACCAGTGGTTTGTCAGCATACAAAGTTTAACTTGTAGAAAAATGAACAAAACCCCCCAATCAAAACCCAACAAGGACAAGAGACAGGCAGCAGTTAATAGGGTGCTAGTAAAAATCAAACCTGACAGATCAATTTTCTGCACAAAGCAGGGTTCAGCATTGCTTACAGACAGGAAACTAAATAAGCTCCATGAGAGCCTTCCAGGTTGGACATCCCTAATTCCATCTCATGGGGAAATGGGGAAATCTGCTAGAACAAATGTGGAAGGACACAACTAGCCCATGCTGGGCATATCAGGGCACCATGCCCACATGTTGTGCACTGTTGGAACTCATGGTTCAGCTCAATCTGCTGGAAAAATCCACTCCTGCTGCAGGAAGAGCACAAGCTGGATGGAAACTGCCTAATGAGAAAATGCACTCAACAATGGGTAACCTAGTACCTTAGCGGAGATGGCAGCTGGAAGAGCTGGAAACTGCAGCTTCACTGCTACAGACAGCACTGAAGTTCTGATGCAGGATCCGAACAAGCCTTCTCTGCTTGCACAGTTTTGAGGTGGTGCAGAAAGTGAAACTCCAGGCTCTAGCTAGCTTCTCGTGGCTCCCTTTTCCCATCACATTTGAAACAACTCATCCTTTATGCTCTGGTTTACTAAAAGCCTCTGTGGTGTTCCATGTGGAGTCCCTTTCAGACACAAGCGACACACCCATGTTCCTATCAGCACTTAAGTCTGTGTTCCTCTGCATGATGCCATACATCCCCTTTTTCCACTAGGTTCTGCTCTGTTAGCCACACATAAACCCTTCATACAGGAGCATGCTGCATGTCTTTGCAAAATACAAGGGAAAATGGAGTGTGAGAGGCCTGGACCCAGAGTGGCTGCTGATGTGTGCAGTGATGAAGCTTAGACAAAGCATCGGACAAGGTGTCATGATAAAGTATGTGAGACTGGGGTCAAAGCACCCTCCTGATCCTGCTGCTCCTTGCTGCAGAGGGGCTCTCAGGACTATCACCACCTCTCGTGTGTTTGATGGGTACAGTGACAAAGGGTAGGTCTGTGCTTCAGTAACAGAAATCTTACCTGATCTTTTAGTCACAAATCTCTTATGGCAAAATATTAGCACCTCGGGACTACTGGGTTTCCCAGAGGATTCCCAGGATGGGAGAGGTTAAAGATACGTCAGTTCACAGCAGTCTCACAGTCAGCTCCGCTTCTCACTAGTGCCCAGCTGCAGGCATTCCCTCAACAGACACTATTTTCAGGCACTGTGAGCGAGCACCAGGTGACCAGCCTGCAGGCTGATGCACTCACCTGCTGCACTGTTAGCATCAGAAAATCACCAAGGGTTTTGATTTCTTCAGGCTCTGTTAGAATCACAGAATCATTTAAGTTGGAAAAGATCTTGAAGATCGAGTCCAACCATTAACCCAGCACTGCCAAGCCCACCACTAAACGATGTGCCTAAGCACAAGACCTACATGTCTTTTAAATACCTCCAGGGATGGGGATTCCACTGCTGCCCTGGGCAGCCTGTTCCATTGCCTGATCATCCTTTCAGGTAAGAAATTTTTCCTAATATCCAGTCTAAACCTCCCCTTGAGGTTTAGACTGGATATTAGGAGGCTGTTTCCCCTTATCTAAGGGAAAGAGACCAGCCCCCACCTCACTACAACGTCCTGTCAGGTAGCTGTAAGACAGCATAAGGTCTCCCCTGAGCCTCCTTTTCTCCAGGCTCAACACTCCCAGTTCCCTCAGCCAGTCCTCATCAGACTTCTGCTCCAGACCCTTCACCAGCTTCATTCCCTTTGGACCTGGCTCCAGCACCTCCATGTGTTCCTTGTAGTGAAGGACCCAGAACTGAACACAATATTCGAGGTGCAGCCTCACCAGTGCCACGTACAGGGGGCAGTCACTTCCCTGGTCCTGCTGGCCACACTATTTCTGCAACAATGCATCATAAGGGGTGTAGGACGTAAAAGGTGGCTCCTTCTCAACACCCTCCAAATCGTCATATTAGTTCCTCTTCTGCATCTGAAGGAAAATGAAATTTTACGTTAAAATGGCAGCCTGTGCAGCAGGCCCTTTCATTCCTCTGCACAGCCAGGCTTCCTTTAGTGTAAAGGGCTAGAGGTTGTCCTGTCCAGCAGAGCATCCGAACAGTTAACCAAATCCAGTTCAGGAATCTTAATCCGGCAATTTAAAGATAAGCTAAACAAATATCAGGGCTACCTCACAGCCCCCACTGAGCAGGAATTCTTGTAAACCAGTTTGCATGGTGTAAACCAGATACATGGAGGGAAACCCAGTGTAGCATTTTTCTGTTACACATTTCTTTTGTTGAAGAGGCACTGCTCCTTAGAAAGGACTCAAAGAGCCAAACTCCATCTTTAAAGACAAGGCTAACAGGGTTCAATAGCTACAGATTCTCCTGTTCTCCCACCACACTCTCTGCCACTACCTACTGTTGTTTTCACAGCCCTCTCTCCCACCACTGACCAGTGCCTGGTGCCCTCAAGAATCGAGCAGCATCTGAAGAGAGAAGAACCAATGAATCACCAGCTGGAAGACACAAAGACCAACAAAGTAAGGGGAAGAGAGGAGTAGAGGCATCTGGAAAAGGAGTTTATTTGTCATAAATACAGATCATCTGGACATGCAGTTTATCCACAGAACAGGCAAAAACCCTGGAGACTCTCCAGAAAGCCACACGTTGGAAAGCTGTTTCCCAATTACTTCCCCTTCTCCACAGCAAGACCAGGATGAACTCAACCATCCAGCAGCTCAGTGATCTTTATACTGACATGCTCCACCAACAGTCTCTGTGCCTGCTAATGGCAGCAATCCATCTCCATGGTTACAAAGTCTTCCTGCCTGGTCTGGTCAGAGGTGGAGGTTTAACAAATTACTTAACTGCACAGGGATGCAGCAGATTGGGGGGGTTGCATTCACAGACTTAACTGGGACTCTTGCTGCCAATATCTGTTTTGGTTAAAGGTCATTTCTAGAAACTACAGTATGTATTGAGGCTCTTCAGGCTTGTGTCAGAAATGTGGGTATACTGTTTTAGCAGTAGCCTCTGGATTTTGTTCCCAAGACCATCACTCTTTGCACAGGTTGATGACATATGCTCTAATAATTACAACTGGCTCCTCCCTGTGCAGGGAGGGTTGGAAGTCCCCTCCATTCTCCCCAGCCCTCTGCCCCATGAACCCATTACTGCACAGGGCCTGCAAGCAGATGCTGCGATAGTTGACAGTGACTGCACTTGAAGGAAGAGAGATCAGCATAGAGTTCATCCTTCAGTCTTCTGTGGCTCAGTTCTTGTCCAGGATTCTGGTGAGGAGTTCATTCAGCTTGTTCACCATTGGTCTGGGATCGTCATTCAGCCCTGCTGCTATCATGGCATTTTCATAAATCTGAAAAAGAGAAAAAAACATTAAATAAGGAGCAAGAGCAAGCTGCATGAGAGCTGGGGAGGGAGTGAGTGTCACTCTCCAGGATTGGCATGCCCAAACCAAGTACATCTTCTAGGCCATCAGGTAGGAAAACACATGGACCACAAATACCAGTAATACCCAGAGTGGGGTACCATGGGAAGATGTGATTCTGGTCCACTACAAGGGCTTCACCACACATGGTCTGCAAGGTGGCTCTGGGGAGAATGGTGCTGCTTCTGGAGAATGCCTGGCTCTCACCTGATCAAGCAACAGCTGGGCTAGATCAGGCTGACTGTCCTTCAGCTCGTTAAGCTTCTTAATCAGAGCGTGCCTGGAAGAGAGAGAGCAACACTGAAGCTTGGTATTTTCGGGCACAATGAGAAATCTATTTCCAGAATGAGCAGCTAAGACAAGGTGGGACAAAAAAAGGTTCTACCTAAAGGCTAAAATAGCTCCAATGATTCCTTGCTCCTGCTCTTAAGGCTTCTTTCTTCTCTCCTACCCTGTTCTCAAATCCTCATGGACCCCAGCGGGCTGGACATAGCCTGTGTGGGTGGCTTATGTCATATGTGCCATGCAGGCTCATGTATTAAAGCCCTGTTAGCACATGCTGCACTTAAGGAGAGCTCTGCTAACTGGGAGCCTTACATTGCCACCTCTCTGCCTTCATCCCAGGCAGCCAGCTGTGTCCCATGCCTAGCACCAGTACTGTTCCCCTTACCTGGTGTTGATCTCCAGAGTGGGCTGCAGGAGCTGGGCACGCTCCTCTTGGGTCTTGGCCAGCTGTTGCATACGCAGAAAGTGGCGGGCAGCCCCCATCTCGAGCACAGTGATCATGGCAGGGTGGGTGTCTAGCCGTGTAGTTACCTGCGGCAAAACCAGCCACGGAAAGTGCATGTGGGGGAGGTTCAGGGACTCGCAGTCCCCCCAGCACAGATCCACACCAAGCCTCCACGTGATTCATCCCCACCCCACAGGAGCTGCTTAAACCAGCAGGAAAGCTGGAGGCCCAAATGGCCCCACTGGTCCACAGGCAGTAGCTCATAGCTGGACCCAAAGCACTCCTTACCAATAGGACTTTCCAGTCCTCAGGCAAGAAAGTCACAGACCTGTTCTGGTAACCTGAGCCTTAAGCAGTAAAATGGGCTTTGTTCATTACAGCAAGATGTGGTCCTTCCACTGCCACACTGACCATTCAAATGACAAATGCCACCACCTATATCATTTACATATATCACTATATATGAGATACAGAGATGAAGCACATAAATAATTTATCTCAGGAAAAATCTATGGCAGCAGATCCCCAGTCAACCACCATCTTTTTCCCCCTAGATCCCCATAGACCTCCATGGATCTCCTGTACTCAGCCACACAGAATACCTACCTTAACGCCAGTGACTCGAGAGCCTAAGGCATTTCTCATCCAGGCCATGAGATCCTCAGCCTCTTTCTCTGTCAGACGTTCTGCAGCTGGCAGGAGAAAGAGGGCATATCTGAGCATGCGCCTACAGTGTGCCAATGGACAGTGAGTTTTATCCCCAAGATCAGTCCATTTCATACTTCTATTTACTTTTCTCTTGTGGAAATGGGAAGGCAGCACCACTTGGCACACACCTATGTATGTGCCCTCATCCCAGACCTTGCCATACCCAGAGAGGGCAGGCTCATGCCCTCCCAGTGCCTGCCTGTCTCTGCCAGGGCACCAGATGTGTGCGTGTTGTTAAACTTGAACCATGGAAACTCCACCTACAACACTCCATCTGTTTAAATTACCAAATTGCTTAAATTTTGTTCATATGGGATGAAATGGATTTGTAAGAACTTCAGGTTGACTCAGAGCATGAGAATGGCAGGATGAAAGGAATGCTCTTGCTTGCATGCTCAAGAACTGCACGAGGACTGGAGGAGGTGTACCCTCACTGGCTGGCACAGGGCTGCAGGACTGTTTGCAGCAGGGGAGCATCACGATACCTGAGCTGCTCTCCTCAAACTTCTCTTCCTTATAGTGATCAACCACAATATCTGTCTCCACCGAAATCAGCTTCTTCTTGTCAAACTCTCGAAGGTGCAAGAGTGTCAGCTCATCAAATTGCTCATAGCAGAACAGGACCTGTGCCAAAAAAGGGACAACACATTGCTTGGGACAATAACACCATTTTCTCCTTCCTAAGGCAATTCCACACCAAACAGTGAGAACATCACAAGGAAACTAGCAGGTTCAACCCCATGGTGACTATCACTCAGGGCTCTGAATGAAAGCAAACCCTTGGAGGGCTTTGTTACCAAGGGTGGCAGGTCTGCAGCTAAATGAGTCTTGCTGCCCCATGGTGAGAACCAGCACTGCCTCTGATCCTGAAAGGGCCACTTGCCTGCAGAGGACACTTGTAATACCACTACCAGCCCTGCACAGCAGCTCGGGGGCTCCTGCTCTGTGGTTCAGTGAAGGTTTAGACAGATGCACTGACACCCTGCACAGTGCGTGACAGCTCTTTCCTGGCCTCAGGCTGCAGGATCCAGTCTGAGTGGGAACACGGGAAAAGACACTGCAGTAGCGGGGTCTGTCAGAGGCCTCAGTGGCCTGCTCAGCCCTGAGGCCCAGGTGAGCCATGACCACAGATGCAGTGACTCAGGGTGTTCCCCTGGCA
This sequence comes from Neopsephotus bourkii, assembly GCF_033783945.1. Classification (NCBI taxonomy): domain Eukaryota; kingdom Metazoa; phylum Chordata; class Aves; order Psittaciformes; family Psittacidae; genus Neopsephotus; species Neopsephotus bourkii. The sequence continues at coordinate 1,049,897 of NW_026902244.1, read as the reverse complement.
CACTGCTTACCCACCTCCATGTCCTTTTTCTTCATGGCCTCAAAGTACGGGGAGTGCTCAGCCAGGTGCCGGTTGGGCGCACACAGGTAGTAGATGTTCCTGCTCCCTGCCTTCATGCGGGAGGCATAGTCAGTCAGGCTGGTGAGCTGGCCTGTGGGCAGGGACGATGACTCAAAACGTAGCAACTTTGCTATGTCCTCCTGGAAGAAACATGCACCTGTGAGCTGGGGGCAGGCAACTATAGCTCTACCTGACCACTCCCAGGCCCAAGAATTCCCTTTGTAGCACGCAGGCCTGTTTGCAGCCCTGTAAAAAGGCTCAGGGGACTCCAAGTCCCTCCTTTCCTGCTCCAGATATTGAGGGAGAAAAGCGACCTAGACAGGATGTAGGTCAAGCTCTCCTGGAAATGGGAATCCAGGCAGAGGACAGTAGTAGTGGAAAGCCCTCCTTCATTGCCTGCTGTAGTTCATATTGCATCAGGGAGAGCTGACAACACAGTATGGGTACAGAGACTCCACAGAGTCTCAAATTAAGTGGGAAGCAGCACCTTGTCAGAAAGAGCGAGAGTTTGGGCACTAGAGAATCTGTAAGTCTTGTTACACCCAGGAACACAAGCTACGGGTGTGTAAGATTCACAGAAAAGTAGCATTCCCTTCATCCCAGGTCATGGTAGGAGCCAGTAATCTTTCCCATCAGATGCAGTGTTTCAGGACTCCTGGTACCTTGACATCCTGCTCTGCTATTGTGACAATCCCCTCTCTCATGAATACTCCGTAGTCCTCAAAGAATTTGGCATATTTTTCAGGGTCCTTCTTGCTCTGGTCAATGAAGAACTTGATCAACCTCTTCTGCAAAACATCTCGGAGCTTCCTGCAGCAGAAATAATTCTTTCTAAAGATAGCTGCTAGACCAAGAGGTTTTAGGTGAACATCTCTCCTTGTGCAGTGTTTGAGAGATGCATTTGCAAATTTGATGATAAAGAAGAAACTGTGGGTCCACTGTCTCTTCTCCCTCATGGCTCTACATCTGTTTGTTGTATCTCAGTCAAGAGCCGCTCCTGGGCTGGAGAGATAGCTAGAGCTATGCTACAAAAGTATTGCTGAAGCTCAAATCTTCACTAACTCGTGACTCAGTGATGCTGCTGTACATAACCAACCACGCACAGGGCATCTGCCTCACTCCCACAGCTACCCTTACACATGGGAAGGAAGCAGCTATAAAAGGATTATGCTTGGAGGAATGCTTTCTGAAGGCCTGAAAATCCACTGTGAAGTGACTGGGTTTATTTGCCAACTACAGTGAAAACTGAGGCATTTCCCTAGCCATAGAATGCAAAGTTAGCCATCAAACTTAACAAGGTAACACCACCACTGTTAAGGAGCAAAAACCTGCTTGTATATTTCCTTCAAATTCCAATAATGGCAGATGTTTGAGAGGGGACCTGAAGGACAAAAAGTAAGGAAAAACTTACTTCAGATCTAAGGGGTTTTTAGAGGACACTGATCTGTGTGCAGTCAGCTTGGCTGGGCCTTGACACCAAATGAAAACTCTGCTGGCTGGCACTCACTTTTAAACAAATGGGTGTGTGAGTGCAGCAGAGCTTTGAAAGAAGTCTGGAAACAAGAGGCACAAGGTGCTGTTTGAAGATCTACCTGTAAATAATGGTGACACTGAAGTACAGCCTAGCTTCCTAGTTTTGTTTTCCAAACCACTTGGTGGTGCAGACGGGACACTTTAAATAGCAAATCCACTGACCAGAGATACTGAAAGGCAGCCTAGGGCATTAAGGGCACATGCCCAAGCAGATGGCAGCGGATTGTATGACACAGGACACTGCTCCCAAACCTCGAGATGTGACAACACGGCTGAGAAACAACTCACTTCACAGACTACAGAAATTCTCAAGATTGGAAATACTGCAGTTCACATGCTGGGTCTTTCCAAGTGCCTCTAACTATCCCACAATATCACCTCCTCAACCAGCAAGAAGCTAGAAGAGCCTCAGCAATCCACAAGATCTCTTACTTACCTGATCAGTGCACTCTCCTGCAGCAGCTCCCTGCTGAGATTCAGGGGTATATCCTCACTGTCCACAACACCTGGAACAGATAGCAACCCATGAACAGTGAGGTAAGCAGGAATGCCAGGTGGAGGAAGGCAAGGCAGCCCCTTGCCTCACCCCCTGTGGAAGCTATAGTCCACAGCCCATTATGCCTGGTCCCAGCACACACCTCTAAGAAAACGCAGCCATTTAGGCAGGATGTCTGCAGCTTTGGTTTGGATGAGAATTTTGCGGCTGTAGAGGGCAACACTGGAGCCCAGTTCCCTGCTGATATCAAACATGGATGGTTTCTGCAGCAACAAGAGACAAAAGGGTAACACCAGTACTGTGCAGGGTGCCCAGCTGTACACTACCCTGCAGTATCTCTGCAGCTGCACCAGTTGACCAGGTCATACAGTGATCTTCCCTACCAGTGCTGAATCCAATGAGAGCCAAAATCTTGGCTGTCTTCCCTAGGGAGCTACCTGAGCCATCTCCCTGCTCCTGTCATGGCTCAGTATCCCCACAACCATCCTGTGGCACTCAGTCCACTGCATAGATGCCACACTGGATATTTCTCCTTGTCATTCTGCAGCTTTATCTGCCTCCTTTCCGTGCAGAGCTCTCCTATTCTCTCCTCTTCAGAGGAACGGGGCAGATGTCCCCCTGTTCCCTGGACAGAAGGGCACATACTTGCTCAGGCACGTAGAAGATGCTGCGGATGTTGAGGGGAGCATCAGTCTTGTAGTGCAGGATGTAGCGAGGCTTGTCGTAAGCCTGTGCTATGAAGCGGTAGAACTCCTCATGCTGCCACTCACCGATGTCCTTGGGGTCCAGCATCCAGAGTGCCTGTGGAGGAGCAGGGACATGAATTCCCATCAGCTCTCAAGACCCGTGGCCTCACAGTGCAAGGCTCTTTCAGAGTTAATACTTTCCCTCCAGGATGCTGGAGCAAGAAAGTATGATCTTTCAAAAAGACTCCTCTGCACAGCCCAAGGGCAGTGAGATGTACTGTGATTCAGGCACATTATCACAGACTAACAAATTACTGCTCCCCAGCTGATCTCAGGTCACTTCCCGTAGAGGTGGCCCTGCAACATACATCAGGCAGCTTTGTTTAAACCAAACAAAAGGGATTTGGCTAATTCCCGGTGCTTCACACTTGCTACTGGCTAAGAGCATCCTGGACAGCTACCACAGCTCAGCTGACTGGCAGCACTGGTCAAGCATCCCAAGGCCTGACCAGCAAACAAAAGAAAAGTGAAAGTTTAAGTGGGTCTGTTTCAACCAGCCAGCCTCCCTGATGGAGGTCACTAGCACTGACATGGTTTAGTGGTGGACTTAGCAGACCTGGGGTAATGGTTGGACTTGATGATCTTAAAGGCCTTTTCTAACCCAGTTGATTCTATGGTGCTATCATCCCACCACAAGGTCAGCCAAATGCTTGTGAAGCAACTCCCAGATTGCCTGTTTTCCACAGATTTGTTTTGGAGCAGTTCAGGTGATGCTTTATAAACCACTCAGCCACCCCTGCTGCAGGGCCAGAGTGCTCCAGCAGTACAGTTTCACATGCCAACATGTGAACTGAAGTCATAGCTCCAGATCAGGTGCTTTTCAGTGGCCATGCTTTCCACTCGCTGCTGCTCTAAACCCTCCAAGGCTTTCTGTAGTGTTCAGCCCATGCTCACATCACATGGAAGTTTTCAGTACCTCCGCAGAAGACCAGCATCTAGCAAAGACACGGGAGGTTCTGCACATTTAACAGGCAATGGATATCAACTAAGAAGCTTATGTCCCCAGCCAGGTGAGGCCCACTACAGTCACTGTCACTCACTGCTACTGAAGCCCTAATGACAGAGTGATTACTGAGGGCAATGCAAACATCCAGCCCACCCTCCACCTAGCGGAATCCAAGGGATTCAGGGCCCTGGTAGCCCTACCATGCTGCCATGCTCCTTAAATCTTCTTCTACCTCAAAGCCTTGTTGCATGAGTGGCTTCGTCACATTTCCAGCTCACACAAGTGTCCTGGAGGGTTTGCAGGATCACAGGTAGGATTATGGACTCAACTGGGTACTAAGGTGCTTTGCAGCAGCTGTTGTTAGGTAAACTGCTGCTTCCTCAGAGGCTTACTTGTAGCTACAGTTACCACAGTTAGAACAGAAAAGCCTGTAACTCCACGTAGTCCACTACATGGCAAGCATTCAAGAGCTTATCTAGCAAAATCCACAGCAAGGAACTAACTAGGGCTCTGTTTACAGTGAACTGATGGTGATGTCTGGAAAAACACAAGAACAAGATCTGGGATAAAGCAAAGGCCTGAAACAGGAGCATAATGAGAACAAAGCTGTTGCCGTAGCCCAAGGGAAAAGAAACTTTCTGATAAGAAGATAAAAGTACATGACTCTATTAAGTACCCCTTGCTCTAGTACTACTCTTCTCTAGGGAGCCTGTTCTATTGATTGCAAGGTAGAAAGTGCAAACAGCTGTCTAAGTCTATTTCTAGTTTTGTAATTTGAGGGAAACAGGTAGAAAGTCTCTGGAACAGAAACACTATTACACAAGAATCCAAATAAATATCAGTGACTGATAACAGCAATTACAGAACCTTAGATAAATGATAATGAATTTAAGTGCAGGCTTGAATGTTTGTGCATTCAGTGCCACATTCCAGGAACCAAAAACCCCACACACATGCTCTCTGCCTGCTCTCTTACTTAGGTAAGGAAGCTTTAAACAACCAGAAAAGGAGAAGCTGGACGAAAATGATTCACAGTTTTTTGTTTTAAAGATAGTTAATTTCACCCGACTCCTGCAACTGGGCCAAGAACTTACTGGCTAAAATAGAGCTGGCTGCAATATAATTGCAAGTGGGCAGAAAATGCATCAAGCAGTGCTCACCTAGGAGCTGTGAAGAAGATCAGGCTGTGACCTGAGCCACTAAGAAAGCACTGGCTCACTGGCACTGGCTGTCCCATGCTGAAGGACAAAGAACTGAGCACACCAGGGATACGAGCAATCCCCACACCACTAACATGTCACCTGGCTGGAACAGTTAGAATAAGTATTATAAAGCACCGAAATAATACTTCTGATTAAGGGAAGATCCAGAAGATAACTATAAATAAAAACTGCTTTGCTAATCTACAGGAATTCTCTCCAACAAATGCAAATAAGCAATTCCAGGCATGTCTTCTGCTGGATTTTTCGTAAGAGCAAGTAGAGATAGGCTAAGGGGGAACGGCTTTAAACTGAGGGTGGTGAGGCACTGGCACAGGTTGTCTGGAGAAGCCGTGGCTGCCCCATCCCTGGCAGTGTTCAAGACTAGGTTGGACAGGGCTTGGAGCAACCTGGTCTAGTGGAAGGTATCCCTGCCTGTGGCAGGGGGTTGGAAATGGATGATCTTTAACATCTTTAACCATTCTATGATTGTAAGATTGCCTCCTTTTGTTCTAACTCACTCATCACTGCAGGGTCTGTGATATCCTGGACAATCCTTTCGATCTCCAGGGACAGCAGCTCCATGCTGTTTTGTGTCTCCTGTGGGGCATTACAGTGGTTCACCTCCACAAGTGACCTCAAGAGCCCTCCTGCTCACCTGCAGTGTGTTAATTCTTCTCCCATTGAGGTACAGTGGGAAGCTGATGAAGTTGCTGTATTTTGTCACCACCTCTGGAACAGAAAGAAGACACAGAAGAGCTGCATATACAAAAACCACAGAGTTAAGAATTTCCTCAGTAAGAGCAGATGAAAGGTGTTGCAGGAGAGGAGAAATGCTGTAAATGCACCTCCCACTCATGGAGTACCAACAGCCTTCACACAGTCCCTCAGCAGGTAACAGCATAACAGCATTTGCCTCCTCTACTCACCCTTGACTCGGTCTTCATTTGCAAACTCCTTGCAGTCTTCTTTGAGATGAATAATAATCTTAGTCCCAGTTCTGACACCAGATGCTTCTGCAATCTCAAACATTCCTGAACTAGGATTAGAAACAGACTCTGTGTCATTTTATGCCTCAGATACACCCATGATAGGACATAAAAATGTTTTATTAAATTAAGAGCACGCACAATACTTCAGTGCCAAGTGGAAAAGACAGAAAGTTGGGAATGCCTGAATGTCCTCTGTGACCCTGAGAAGCCCCCTGGAATATGTGGCTGCCTTTCCTACAGAGACTCCACACCCAGCACACTGGGTGTTTCTCTGTAAAGACACCAGCAGCCTCTGTTGAAAATGAAACAAAGTTCAGGTTGTTTCAGCCTAGCCTTCAGCTCCTCTGCTACATTTCCTACAATGACTGCAACACCTAGGCTCCTGCCTTCCCACCTATCAGCTCTGACTTTTTTGTGGGCCCTTGTTAGTATCTCCACTGGAGGGTGCAGTGACTGCTTACAATGAAAAGCAGCTGTACTCTGCTGAAGACAGCCCCTTCTGGATGACCCCTCATACCCTACTGCTAAGTGAATGCCATATGGGGATCAAAGACTGGTGAGCACACTGACCCAGGGCAGAGCCAGAAGCAGCAATGACAAACAATCAAGCCTTCAAAGTGTACAGCAGTACAGATTGCAGTGTACGGCAGCCTGACTACAGCCAAGACAGTCTGATGTCTCAGTTACAAGATGCTTTTTCAAGAATTTAAATAACAGTAAATTCTTTATTCCTAGGAGATTTTAAGAGGATGTAAAGCTTGTAAACCCCAGCAGCTTTAATTTCAAAGTGATCCAGCAGTCCACAGCTTTGCCATCACTGATGTTTGCAACTTCAAGCAAAAAGCAAAAGATGAGCACACAGATCTGACCCATAGAAGACATGCCTACATAGCCACAGCATGGCACAAACCCTGCCTACCATGGGTGCCCTCGAGCAAAAACCCAGGGGATGACTAGGACGAAGAGGTTAAATATGTCTCTCCAGTCTGGGGCACTGCTGAGATGACTGCCTGCCAGCAGGGAAGGAACAGGAGAGAGAGGCAGGTACTATCTTTGTCCACAACATGCCTGCTCCAACAAAGCAAGTTTGTCCTTGTGGTTTTCACCCTGGCACATCTGGCCACACTTTGTTGTGATGTTTAAACTGTGCAGGATATAAACCAGTAAGCGTGGTCATGAAAGACAACACAAGCCCCATCTTGATTTGCACAGTTTTCAGTCTGTGCCTGGCCTGGACTCAGCGCTGCCATGCTTCCATCCCATTCTGCAGCCTTACCCGTCTGATGACCAGTGGTAGCCTGGGCTCCCTGGCTCTGCAGACTGTGAGAACACCTCCACTTTATCCGCCACCATGAAGGCTGAGTAGAAACCCACTCCAAACTGGCCAATGATTTTACTGCTGGCTTCAGCTTGGCTCTGCAAAGCATCTAGAAAAGCCTAGAAGAACAAAGACATAAATCACCAGTGATGTCAGGTACCACCAGGAGGCTGCAATCCACCCTCTGGCTGGGCTCCTCATGCCCTGATGCAGCCCCATGTCAGGTACCCAGCCCAGCAGCCCAGCCTCGTCCCACAGTTCCACATTCAGTGCTCTGAGGGCAGTGCCCAAGGAAAAGGGTTTTCCCACAGGGGACTGCAGCTCTGGAAAACAGGAGCATTGCTTAGGGCACTGCCACTAGCAGTAAAGGAAAACAAGCAATGGCTCAGTCAATCAGAAGCATGAAACCTTAAAACAGTGACTCCAGCGATGAAAAACAAAATGAGGTATACCTACGGGGGGCACAGCTGTTTCCCCCCTGGACAGTGGGTGAATGGTGAATGCTAAGGGAACATGTGCCCCTCCATAATGATGGCCTAGGGAGGAAGGTGTTTGGGAACGAGGACAGCCAGGTGCAGCAGCGTTACACACAGGGCCCATTAGTGCTGCTTGAGCACCACAGCACACACCATTAAGAGCTAGAAGACTCCAGAGGTAGGTTTTACCTTCCAAGAGGGGTGTAATTTCACAGCTGGGTCAGGGGCCAAGGGACAAAACGGAATGAGAAATTACTGGGAGAACAAAAGTGGCTGTAATTGGAAAAGACTTTTCTAAGGCGGGGGAAAGGGATGCCTCATCCCAAGTTACCTTTGAGCCTGATCGAGCAATGGTACCGAGATTAGAAACCAGCTCCTCCTGGGTCATCCCAATCCCTGTGTCCTGAAAACAAATGGCAATTATAGCAAGAATACCAGTAGAAAAACACTGCTTTAGCAAACAGCATCCAAACAACTTCTGACTCCCACCCTCTCCCAGCCAGCTGAGTAGAAAAGGCAAGAGCAGGCTTCCAGCTGACTCTACCTGTTGATGGTCAGGACAGTGGACTGAAAAGGAGCTTTTCAGAAAGCTCAGAGACTCAAGCCATTTCTCAAGAGAAGACAAACCCATGCCAAGACAGGCACAGGACAGTGGTGGGAACAGATCTCAACTCAGTCACAGCCTCCCTGTGCCAGGTGTCATGTATGTACAGAGTTTCCATTCCTGAACAGGTCCAAAGGGGAGGCTGCGAGAAACAGATGGGGACCCGATCCTCTTGTACCAGGAATCTGTGGCAGAGCGGCGAGTCCCTTAACTCTGAGATAATGCAGAACCGTGTCTATAAGCACCACATTCACTGATCTCCATCAACTCTGTCTTCCCCTCACATTAAGCTCCACAAGACTTGAGTATGAAGCTGTCAATGCCCAGGTCCCTGAGCACTGGGTATTGCAGTGCCCATGGGGACAGGCTAACACCAGCCACACCTCGCAGTGCTCTGTCCAGGTTTCAAAGGCACAGTTTGTTGTCATCACCACTTTAATCCAGATTGCATTGCTGTGTGCAGACAAACATCTCTCTGCTGCTAGCATGTGCCTCTCAGGCAGCAGACCCTGCAGCAGAACGTCCAGAAAAGGCTGCAACAAGCTTCAGACTGGGCTGCAGCTTCATCTGTTCCCACAACATATTTGCATGATCCCGAGACAACACAGTTAACAGCAAACCCCACCTAGAAATGACCACACCGGACCCCAACAAAAATCTTTCCCACTTTGTAGTCCAACCTATTTTCAGACTTTCTTGATACACATCTTGCACAGCAGCAAAGGGCAGGCTAACATTCCCCAGGATGCCACTTCTGAAACTCCCCTCCCCAAATCCCAGCAGCTTCTCCACCTGACAGAAACATCAGAGAAGCTACTCTTACAGGTTCTCTGAGCCACTCTGTGAGGCAGCAGCAGAGTGAACATGAGGCAAGTGAAAGGTGATTCTTATTCACATGAGAAGTTCAGCTCTACTCCAGTAGTGGTGAGCACAGTTACCACGGCTGACAGCAGCCTGCACACCCGGAATGGCCAACATGCTCCCAGTGTTGTTAATGCAGGGTGGGATTCAGTGTGCAGGAGTCAGCAAAATGAGCAAAAGCAGAGCTGGTTGCTGATAGATAGCTCGGAGGTGAGATGCCAGAGGGCATTCTGGCACAGCATGCCTCTACCACCCATGTGGGGCATTTGCTGGGCTTATTACTAGCAAAGTAAGTTAATGTCAATACGTGTTTTGTAATAGTGTTTGACTCCACTGAAGGATCAAACTGCTCAACTTGTGAGGTGCCATGTGGGTAAGACATTTTTCTGCAGCCCCCCAAGTCACAGTGCAGCAACACCTTTCCCTTGATTAAATACGGTAAGGCCAGTCAGTTGACTTGGCTGAGAAGAGGGACGATGCCTAGTAAGATCTCAACAGCAGGAAATGGAAAGCCAGGAAAAACAAACAGGCTATGGCAAAATCTCAGGAATCTGACATGGTCCCTTCCCCCAGAGAAGATGAAGCCAGAAAGAAAAGTTTTCAGCATCTGGTTCAGGTTTTGTTCATGCCAGACTCTGAAAAGAACTCTTAAATCCTCTGATCCACTCCTATTTATAGCACAGCATGTCATTCCAAATTCCAGTATGTTAAAAAAATATATATCCTACCCCATGAATTTACTTGGCTATTGAATTCCTAGCGCCCTGCCAAACTTATGCAAAATGTTTAATGGCAGCTCCTGCAGACTAGTTCGATGAGGGTGAATCGCAACAAAGAAGGAGAGCACGGCTCAAAGCACTCTGCTCCCCCAACAGCCCGAGCCGCTGCCGGGGAAGGCGGAAAGGCCTTTGAGGTGGCGAGCGGAGATCCTGGCCGGGCAGACACTTCCTATGCAGGAAAACACCTGGGCGCATTGCGAGGAAAAAGCCATCAGGATTCAAACCGCTCTGGCCGCGGACGCACTTCCTGCGGCTTTCCTGCTGCGCTTCTCCACTCCCTTCACCAGATGGTGCTGCGCCGGGGAACGGGGAATAAAGCGGCGGCGAGACGGGAGAGCTCGGCCGCTGCAGAGCAGGCCCATGGGAGGCAAATGAACCTGCCACGAGCAGCCCGCCTCGGGCTGGGCCGACGCGAGCGCTGGCAGCCCCATGTAATCCAAGGAAGGTGCTGGCGGGACTTCCACTGCCCGTCTGACACGGCTCCCTGCTACACACACTGCTGCTCGGCTCTGGGTGTCTTCACCAGGGACCACCGGGCCATCCATCACACAACCCCCTTGAACGCTTTCTGCCCCTGCCTTCAGTGTGTGTGGAAAGTTTCATGAGGCTGCAAACAGCCACAGTAGGGGCACCCATACAAGCACGAAGCAAATGGTACACGGGGCTTCACAAATTACAAGGTGTGATGGGTATGTTCAAAGTGCAAAAATGCTACTCCACAGCTTGGAGTAACCACCCACTGCGTACCATGAAACAGAGCTCAGCATGCTGACACTTCACTAGCTGAAGGTTAATTACAGAAGCCCTTCTGTTACTGAGCAGAACAACAACCTACTCACCTGGTTGAATTTCCCTTCTGGGACTTCTTTGGGTGCAGAGTAAACAGCCACCCCCTGAACCATCCCCTCTACTGCCCTGTCCCTCTGCAAGCAACCACCACAGGCCACGGACCTTCACCCCATCTTCTGAAGAGCTCTACAGCCAAACTCATTGAACTACACTTCTAAACTAAGTAATATTTACCCTGAAGAGACAGCAGCTGAACATTGCTTTTAGCACCTTTGTGTGTGTAAAGCCCTCACAGATGCAAAGCCTGCTGTTGAACTGCACAGGACCTTTGTGCTTTCCCTGCACTTTGTTCTAACCTTTATGGTGTGAGCGCTGGACTTTGCAAACAGAGGCTGTTCTGTGTAACATCGGTGGGGGGAGAGAACTGTCCTGCATGCAGCACCTCAGGACTCCCACAGTAAAATCCTCCGTGTTTGCTCTGCAGCCCTGAGTGCCTCTCTCTTCCCTGATGAAGTGGTAAATGAACACCTTCAGCCCAGCTATCTGTCTCATCAAATCAGTCAGTCCCAAGCTCTTGATTTCCTACCATACTTTTTGGTAAAGCAGAAACCAACTGTGCATAATTACAGAACAAATTAGTTTAAATCAACAAATTTCTTTGTTTAGCTGGTAAACAATAACTTCAGTAATGTAACATCTTTGCTCATTACCCAAGTCCAGGACAGTAGCTGCACTGAAGCAGTGTTCTGGTTTAGAACCAATATGGCATCTGCAGCAACACCCAACAGGAAGAAAAGCCACAGTAAGACTGAAGCATACAGACGGAAAGTACTCTTGGCCTAGTACATGGAAGCTGCCCAAAGCAGAGAGCCTGAGGTTCTCTTTCCTTCCAATACCTGTGTTAACATGATTTTCAACAATGCTGAGCACCGCTACAGGCTCAGCCTCCCCCCACCCAGGTCTAAATACCCACTGTTCAGAAAAGTACTTCCTTTCATCCAGTTTGAATTTCCCATTTTAAAAGGTGACATGCTCCTATTCTGGCATGAAGAGGAAGAAAAGATTCTGCACTTCCTTTCCTAGGCTGCGGGTTATTTGATACGTTTATATTTCTGGTTCCCTGGCTTATTTGTTAAAGATGATGCAACTGGAAGCTCTAATGCTCCTCTGCAATCAGTGGCACATTTCCATAAGCTTAATTCCACCTAAGGCTTGTTGAAGTACAGGCAGCTTTACCCCTCCATCTCCACCTGCATTACTGTCCATCTCTTGCTCCCCATCTTCCTCAAGCCCAAGTAGCAGAGGGATACTGCAGCGCTGCACAAAGAGAAGAAGGACGTAACCCTCTCCCTACTGCAACCTGGTAGCTGGACACGACCCAGCATGGAGGGGGACTGGCTCCCTGCCTGCACCAAGCTTTGGTGGACATGTGGGTGCACCTGCATTGAACTGCTGAATTCCAGTTCCTCATCAGAGCCTCAGGACAGCCCCATTGCAGCTTTGTTGCAGACTCGGTATAACTCTGGGAGAGATCTGCTCAGTGATGCAGGGAGCTGTTGCAGGGAGGAGTGGTGTTTGCAGTCATTTTAACTCCTCCCAAATACAGCAAACTTGTTATTTTGTGGCTTCACAGGCACTGATTTTGGATGACTGCAACAGTGAGAAGAAAGCCCAGCAAAGAGAACTGCGCAGCCCAAGCTCTGGCAGCAATGATGCCACTTATCCGTGTCAAAACAGCAGCTACAGTCTTGCACCCAGCAGCAGCAGCAGCTATGAGCTTTGTGAACATTTCCAACAATTTCCTCCAAACTACTAGCACTGCCCTAGCCCTAAAAGGAGCATTAACAACGAGCAGGGCTCCAGTGCCTGAGCTCAAAACCACACACCAGTATGGCAGAGATGTGCAGAGTAACACCGACACCACCACAGCCAAACATCTGGCACCAGCAAGCCAGAGGAGTCTTGTGCAGGTGTTGAAGGAGAGATCTGTGGTCACAGGTTTTGGATCTCTAAAGGGTTCTCTGTTCCCACCTCAAAGGGTCAAAAAACATGTCTGGAAAGCCTCAGCCTGCAGAACTGCAAAGCTCTGCAGATCTGTCCTCACTGAAAACACACCCCTAACATTTTCAAATGGATTTTCTGAAGAGATCTGACCTCGCAGGCTGTGGCTGCTACCAGATGGAGCTGTCCTAGAAACAGAATGAGGCAGTTTTCAAAGGGGTGGAGGACACAGTGGAATTTCCTAAAACAACGGGACTCTGGTGAAGGAACTGATGTGGTGTAATCCAGTGAACTAGACAGTGAACATTCCCCCTTAGCAGATGGCAATGCTTAGGAAAAACATCCCTGAATGAGGACATTGTTTTAAGATCCTGAGTCTTGCTATGCTTGGGACTGAAATTCAGTCGTGGCAGAGAAGTAAGCAGAACTGCAGTCACTTAAGAGAGATGAACATAGTCCTTTACCAGAGCTAAATAATCCCTGCAAATGAATATGGGTGTGACAGAGGCCATCACACATAACAGATCTGCCTTTTCTCAACTGGTGAGACACAAAAACGCTACAGGGCTTGGAAGGAGAGAGAAGAGATGCAGAAGATCCAGAGGCGAAGAGCAGCATGAAGGTCTGAGGAGAAGGACCTAGTGGTGAGAGTGAGACCACAGGGCCTTTTTAGAAAGAAAACAAATGGGGTGACCATTCCTACAGATCACATGTGAGGGACCTGCTGCCCCTGTTTTGGTGGGTCCTACTGGGTACAGAAAGCAAAATAGGATTCCTGTAAGGTACGGAAATGTTCTGAATGAGGTTTGGTCAAAGTAATCATCTATGCAGTACATTTCTCAAAGAGGTTATAAATAAACCCTTCACGGGAGGTAAGGAGCTTTAGGCACTGAGAAGGAAACCTATTAAAAGAGACTGAAGTAGCACCGTTCTCTCTCCCTTCTCACGGCAGAACTGCTGCAGTTAAAAGCTTCCTAGTTAAAACTTAATCCCATTAAAGATGCACAGGCAGCCAGGTAGGGGGTTATAAAAAGAGCAATCCCTAACATGTCTAATTGGCTCTGATGTCAAATGCACCCTATCTGCAAGGTGAGCAAACAGGTCTCCCTAACCAAATTGCCAAAGAAGGGGGCAGCTTCCACAGTCACAGGGCATGACTTGTAAGAATGTCCGGATGGAGTCAGAGGCCAATATGGTCTCAAAAGGGAGGGACAAGTGCAAGGCAGGACTGCTGCCCTGCCTGGGGCTAAGCAAGAGCTTGGATAAAGAATTGGTGTTACACAGCAGTTAGGAAAATGCAATAGTCAGGTGTTATAGGAATAGCAAACGCACTGCATTAAGGTTTGAGAATCTCTGGGTTGATGGCTGTGTTGCTCACTGAGGATCACCAACTTCCCCATGGCAACCACAGCAGCTTGTTCTGCAGAGAAACATTAGTATAAAACAACTACACAGCTTCTAACAGCCAGTGCTTTTGTCCCACGTGGAAAATACCACTGTGTGCTTTGCCTGTGCCACAGCTCCCCTGAACCTGCTGTGGTCAGCCTTCACTCAACATACTGCTCTCTGCCTTGTTCTCTACTTTCCACAGCACCTCTCTGATGGGTGATACTGGTCCACAAGGAAAGTTACCAGTTTGCCTTCTTTGCGTTAAGAACTTTGCCAAGAAAACACCAAGACTGAACTTCAGCCTTCCACCCTGGACAACAGCCATGAAGAAGAGCAATCAAAGTACAGAGAGAAGGACCAGCTCCACTTTCATTCACCACACTGAGGCCCACAGGTGAGCATGCTGACATTGCTTGTCCCCATCCTGCTAAGCATTTTGTCATCAGAGGGAACAGTCAAAACCAGGGCTGCAGAAAGGAGGACAGATAAGTGCCATGGTACTGCCACAATGTATATAGCCCCATCTATACATTAGAGCAGAACCTTCTCATCTGCTGGGCTTGGCCTGTTCTGGAGCAGGAGATAAAACGTCAGCAATGGGAGGTTAACGCCTCAGACTTAAGGAGGTGAAGGAAATCCTCCCCAAAGGTCAGGCTGAAACCAGACTCCCAACTTTTCCACCACTGAGAAATGTACACACAACTTGGGAAGTGCACAGATAAGGTCCTGAGAAAAAAGGTACTGGTAGTTCCTTGTAAGGAAGGAAGGAGCGGCAAATTTTCCTATGGGGACAAATGGGGAGCAGATACATCAGTGGTTTCTCATCAGATTCTGATGTTACAGCCTCATAAACCAGAATCCAGCTGAGGACAGAATACTTCTGTCAGGCAACACTTCAGGCAGGCTTGGGAACCCACAGGACTGTGCTGCCAGTCAGCTTCCACTGATCTGTCACAGGACAGAGGCTGGTGGTGAGAGCCCCAAGGAGTAACACTCTCTCGCTACCAAAGGGAGGTACCTGGATAGTGATGGTTCCCTTTCCATTGTCTGTCTGCAGATGGATCTCCATCTCTGGCAAGGCCTTCCCTTCTGCCATCAGCCGATGACGCAGTTTCTCCAGTGCATCGCTGCCATTGGAGATTAGCTCCCGGATAAATACCTGGGGATGAGACACATCCTGACGCTGCAGCCTGGCCTTGTCCACTGCATGGGACTCAAGAGACCTGGGAAATCATTGCCTACTCACAAACTAATTCCCAGCTTGCTAGCAAAAGAACTGCATTTCCCATTATCTGCCAGGAGAACAGTTTGTCTGAACTCAGTATCAAAGTACAGAGGCTCTGAGGCTCACAGAGTCACCGGCCACACCTACAAATTGCTTTGAAAATACATTTTCAAAGTGTCTTAAGAAAACGTCATTCAACAGCCAGGACTCGCTTGGAAACTGAGCAGGTATTGTCCCAGCTCCACTGTTTTCGAGGTACCCCTTGACAGAGACAGGGCTTTCCCAACAGAAAATCTACCAGCAACTAACAGGTGCCTCACCTCCTTTTCTGAGTACAAGGAACGGGCAACAATGTCCAGCAGTTTCTTTGTTTCAGCCTGAAATTCATGTTTAGAGGCTGCACCTAGAAAAAAAATCACAAAGAGACCTTTAAGGCATTTTGCCAGGGTCCTCTTGGGCAGGAAGGCAAAACTGCAGTCTTACGACTTACTTCAGCTTCCCAGGAACGAAAGCCTGAAGTAGCCTCCAGGAAGATGACAACAAAGATGATAACATGCTGCCTATGAGGCAGCATGCTTTACCAAGCTGACAATTTGCCTCTGAACCTCAGCTCCTGGCACACAAACCTCAAGGCAGCCAAAGCCTGTGGTACTAGCACATTGGTCACCCTGTCTGGGCTGCAGAGCAATCAGTGAATGAGAAGTGAAAGTTGATTCCACTTATTCCTATGTGTGGCTCTCCCAGTCACCTTCTCAAACGCCTCCCATGGTTTTTAGCCTTAGCACATTGGTCACCCTGTCTGGGCTGCAGAGCAATCACTGAATGAGAAGTGAAAGTTGATTCCACTTATTCCTATGTGTGGCTCTCCCAGTCACCTTCTCAAACACCTCCCATGGTTTTTAGCCTGCCTTCCATACTCTTCCTTGACTCAGTTTTCAATTGAACCACCTGTACATGCTTTGCTCCAAGAGCTTCTAGACCCAGGTGGCATTTCTCATGCCCAAACAATACTCAGAGCCTTAAGCAGAAAAAGGCAGATTCTCAAACATCTCTCTGGATCAGACAAGGGCGTGCATATGTACAGCCATGTCTGCAGGTGGGTAGCTGTGCCCAGAAAGAGAATTTTCTTCGGGAAGAAGAACACTACAAAACATCTCAGCAGAAAGACCACCTCTGGTCTTTTAAAAATGGCATTTTCTCCTGCCAGAGGCATTAGAGAACCCTGAAGCAACACGGGGAAAGCCATGGGTCTCACACCACCACTGCCATGCCTTGCTGGCAAGAATCTGTATTCCCCAGTGACAGGGGCAAAGCTAGAGTGTGAACAGCAGCAGGAGCAGTGCATCAACCCCACTGCGGGCCACCCAGCCTGACAGTCTCAAAAGTACCTGTCAGAAAAACCATGGGAGCACAGAGTTAAGATGCTATTTCTGTGCTTGAGTAACTCAAATGGCTTCGCTTTAAAACATCTCTCCCTGGAGATGTGCAAAGCAATTAATTCTAACTAAAAGGTTGACACTAAGATTCTCATCAGACCTCTATGATCCACAGCAATGAACTTGGGCAGGCACAGCCTGCTTCTGGGACAAAAAGTGTTTTTTAGGCAAATTCTAGTGCCTGTGGAGCCTCTATGCATATGTGTAGGCATCAATTGCCTGGCTAAGCCCAGAGGTGCAACTTCTTCCAGCAGTCTCGATGGCCTCGTTTCTCAGTGAAGGCCATTCCGATTCACATTCAATTTTGTGGAGGTGATGGTGCAATACAGATTCAGACTGCAGTTAGGATGCAGAGATCAATACCTGCACCTCCTCCTGAGGCAGAAACACTACCGCAGAGAGCTAACCCTCACAGTCACGACACAGAGGCACCCAGACCTTGTCCTGGTCTGTCTGCATCCCAGGAGTGCTCCCGCAAGACAGCTGTGTTTCTGCCCACCTTTCACGTTCTCCGTGTTGCTGATGATGTTGTGCAGGGGCTCTTCTTCCTTATCCTCTGCTGTCTGCGTGCTGTACGTCCGGACAGCAGAAATGCTGGTGGCAGGAATGTTGTACCAGAGGCTCCCATGATGGATTATTTGTCTTTGGAGATGTGCTGCTCCCTTTGCTAGAAGACACAATTGAAGATGTGTCAATACACACAAGTACCAGCAGCAAAGAGGAACACTCTTTAAAGGTCCCACTTAAGCAATCCCATGGGGAGTTGCAGTGCCTGATCAAGACTGAAGCTCTCTCCCAATGGAACAGGCACCATTTCCCTCTGGCATTGCACTTGCTGCGTAAGAAAGGCAAAGTGCTGCTTTAGATTGTCTAATCTGAATTAAAATTCTAGCCAGAAGATGACCATTAGCAGCTCTCAGAACAAATTAACCAGTGAGGAAGAGGCAGTCTGCAGCTTTCATTGCTGTTACCTGGCCAAGCTGAAGACAACAGGGAACACTTCAACTCTCACATTACTGCCAGTGGAAACATAAAATCTCAGTGCAAGGTAGCCTGCACCTCCAGGAGATGCCTTCTATGTTGGGAGATTAAACAAAGCCAAACCTATCCACCGGAAGACTGTTTGCAGCACTACAGAGCTCTGTCCAAAGCCAGGTTCTTGGTGTGATTTCTGCATTGTAGTGAGAATGGCCTGTGCCAGAGAAAGAGCTTGGAGGGTGTGGATCTGAACACGCAGCTGCACTGAGGTGGGAAGCGATTTGCCTTCCCCAGCCCTACAATGAACATAAAGCAACCAGGATGGTCTTGTCTGAGCAGGGAGAACCTGGATAAGCAGCAAGTGTCTGGAAGGAGTGAGAAGTCCATGATTTTCTTACACCTCACTCTGTGGTTGCAAGCTGTTCCATAAAGCAAGGAAAGGAGGCAAACCCTACACAGCAGGCCTGCAAGAGGTACATTTTGAAGATGTCCTTCCTTTAGATGAATGGGTATAAACTCACCCAAAGACTGAACTGAGAACCATTAGTATGGCGAGAGTCCCCCCGCGCTATGATCTCCCTGGAAACAGCTTCTGTGTCTGTCCCCGGGCCTCCAAGTCCAGCTGACATACCAGGAGAGCTCAGCTCCCTCCTGAGCCTTCCTCCACCTTGTCACAGCCCTGCAGTGAACTCTGCATCCCAGCCCTTTCACCAACACCGTTCTTCATCCTCTGGCTCATCCTGGGAGGTCTCAGGCTCCCTTCACAAGTGCTCTGCAAACCTCCTGCCCACCTCAGCAGGTTCTGCAGCTAGTACAGTCATTGAGAACAGGTCTTGGTGCTCCAAATCATCAGGCTGGGCTCTTCCTCCAGCTCAGATGAACACAAACCCCTGAGCTTTAACAGTACTTTTGGCTCCTACACCTCATCCTGAAGAGCTGATCGAGGTTGTCAGTCCTCATTCTTCCTCCTCCTCACAGAAAGCTTTGATTCAAGATCCACTTTTCCAGCCAGAAGCTTGAATTACTCCCCAGTCATTCTGCCCTTAAAGAAAAGATCCCACAAATAGTTCCTAATGCATCTGAACACCTCCTACACACGTAACTGTTCGCTCCCTGCGTCACAAACAGTTCTGCTGCATTATCACAGGACAAATTCTTTATCTTTCACTCGACTGCCTTTGTTAGGCTCATCTGAGAAAGCAATAAGGAAAACAGTCTGGGAGACTGGAGTGGAGAGCAGCAGAGAGCTCACCGTGTGGCTGTCCAGCCCCGGAGAGGGCTGAGTCAGCCTGAGTCAGCCCAGGGATCACGCATTTATGTACGTATTTACACAGGGTTTACATATTTATGCTCATTTTATGCTCAGTGTAGGTTACTCTGAAAAATCTGCACATATACATACGCACACACACATTTTCCATCCAGCAGAAACAGAAGAGGGAATTTTGCTCCCTCCCTGACTCCAGGATCCAAGAGAAACAGGCTGGGAGCAGCTCCGTGCTAACCTTAACTACCATCAGATCTCCAGGCAGACAGGCTCTTGAGCCAACACACAGGTCGCCCCTGTAGCCCATAACCACTGCCTAACTCTAGAAACCACAGGTATTTATAATTTTTGATATACTCATGGTTTTTTGTCCCCCGACCTTTAAAGCACAGTAATAAAGCACCAACCATCAGTTCAGAAGTTACTTGTGGATTTGTGTGATGTTTGGTCTTGTAAGCCTTAACTGACAGACCATCCTGTGCCAGGTAGACAAGGCTCATTAAATGCAAGCTGCAGCACCTTCAGACTGTTTGCCTCCCGCAGAGCCCCTGCCTGGCCAGCAGGGAAAGGCTCCAGGCAGTTTTGGATATAAACCCATAGTTATCAGCACACAGAAGTTTCATCTGCTCAGTGAACAGGAAAAGTGACACATAGAAGGAGCCCAAGAAACAAATGCCTAAAACCAAGAGACAAAGAAGGAATAGCTCTGGCTCCGGGTGAGTGCTGCGATGTGCTGAGGCAAATCAGATCTTTTTGTATCCAGTTAATCAACTGCTAAGCTTTATCACATACCTTCCCATTTGCATCACTGCCCCACCTGCACCATAGAAGATGGCAGATACCCACATTACTCTCCAACTTCCAGTTCTCAGTGGATCCCAAGTGATCCTGTGTGTATGACCACAGGGCAGTTCCCCCTTGCACGTGGGGACCACGCCATAGAAAAGGGAAGGACCCTCGGGCTCGAGGGCTCCTTTCAATGCCAAGATGCCTCAGTGATTCCTGATCCCCTCAGGAAACACAGCGCTTCCGGGAAAAGGACTGCTGTGCGCCAAGTCAAATGCTAGTTAGAAATTTAGGGTGGGGAATTGAGCACAAAGGATAACCAGCTCAAGACAAAGAGGAGAATTTGGGTCAGCAGAAATTACCATAACATGGTTGCTGTGCAGTCGCAAGCCTGAGGATGCTCTTGCAAAGAAGAGCACGAGGAATAGGATGCTTCCAGGCCAGATCTCATCAGAAGAGGCTTCTGAGCTGGGCATCAGATTCTTCATGAATCTGGGGAGAAGAGAGTCCCTGACTGATGCACTCAACCCAAAATACCTCTCAAAAACTGCACCAGTTTCAGCCTTCAGCAAGTGAGAGAGAGCTAAGACAAAATTATGCCAACTTTGTGTGGCCGGAGGGAAGGACCAGCTGCCCCTGCAGCCAGGGATCTCTGCCTGCACCCAGGTGGAAGGACACCACTTCCTGTGCCTCCCTCTTTATTTCCACCCCACACAGCTTCTGCTCACTATTTTTTCCGTGAAGGACCCAAATGCCAGGTTGAGAAATAAACCTCTGGCTGTGTTGGAGTCTGTCTATCCCAACAGAGGAATGTGGCTTCTCTCTCAGACACAGGCACTAATAAACCACTGGGGATTTCTGTGGTGGAAGAACTGAATTGTGAAAACACTGAAGCAGCACTCAGTGGCACAATAAATCTAACAGTCTGACCCTGATAGCGACCATCCTTTTCACACAATTTCCTCTGTCACATTTTTCTCTTTATAACCCACAGGGAAACCACAGACCACACTGACAACCTACAAACCCATCCATCAGGAGCCCAGCGACAGATAAGCCTGGCAGATACTGAGCAGAAGACACACAGGAACTGTCAGCACACCCCGGCTGATGACAGCTCACAAGTGCACTTCCTGACCGGCACACTGTGCCCTAGATGGGACAGGGCACCCCATCATCAGGACCTCAGAGTTCCCACCTTCTCAGCCCTCAATCCTGCCAGCTGTCTTGGGTGGAATACTGAGCACACCCCTGGGGAACACAAACCCTCAGGCTCATGTGTATGGTTCTCTGGAACTGGAACAGCCAGAAAACAGCAACCCTGCTGCCTTCTCTGCTGCCTTCCATGCTGCATATGCTATACACCCTACATTAGCCAGGACATGAACCCGATCACGCTATACATGCTGTATGAGCCAAGAGATGAAGTATGTCCATGAAGCATGTCCAGTGCTACACGACCTGGATGCTACACTCCTATACAGGCCAGGATGTGAACCCACACATGAGCCAACAGATGAATCTGGTCATGCTGTATGACCTGAACACACCATAGGCCAGCAATTGTACATAGCATATCATGTGTCTAGGAGATAAACTCGGACACACTGTACACCGTGTATGAGCCAGGACATGAACCTGGATGTGCCATACGGCCTGCACATGCTCCACACACTGTATGAAGCAACATGGGAACATGCACACGTTCTTCACCTTACATGAACCTGGACAGGCTGCACACCCTATGGGAGCCAGTAGGTGACCCCAAGCACGGCGTGTGCCCTACGCGAGTCCGCGCGAAGCCTCCTCCCCCCGCGAGGGCTGGGCCTTCACGGTTGCCGGTGGCCGAGAACACGGGAGGCCTGTGGAGCCGCTGCCCCGGGGTCCCCCGGGACGGAGGCAGCGCTGCTTGTGCACACACGGGCCCGGGCCCGGGTCCGGGTCCGCTCCCACAAGACGCGACCGGCGCATACGGCAGCGAGGGCAGCCCCGGGGAGGCGAAGGGTCTCTCACACCGCCCACCCCCTGCCCTCCCGCCGGCCTCGGTGGCGGCGGGTGACGCGCGGCGGGGCGGTCCCTGCTCACCTGCGGCCGCCCGCGGCCCGGCCCCGGCCCTGGCCCTCAGCAGCGCCGCCAGGCACCGCCCCCACCGCGCCGTCGCCGCCGCCGCCATGCCGCGCGCTCCCGCCTCACGCCGCTCTGCTGCCGGCGCCCGTCGATGGCGTCACGGGTGCGCGCGGGCCTCCTTCGCGTCATGCGCACGCACCCGCACCACCCGGCGCTGCGTAGCGCGGCCTAACCTGAGCCGTGTCCCTGCGCTCACTGGGCCGGTCCCGGGGCCGCGCCGGCTGCCGCCGCTCGGTGCCCGCTCACCAGCTGCGGGGTGAGGAGCTCCCTCGGGAAAGCCACCTCTCGCTCCGCCGTCAGCGCAGCAGCCGCTGTCCGTGCCGGGCCCCGCTCTGCGGCACCTTGTGACAGAGGTGCCAGGCCCGGAACGACACTTACAAACCCGCCCGGTTAAAACCTTTCCGTGTTCCCCCCCAGCCCCGCGAGGACTTGCAGCGGGAGCCCGGCACAGTTACTACAAACCCATCCGTTCCTCTCCGCACCCGTGAGGGTGTTTCTCGGTTCGTGGCCCAGGCGCTGCCGCAGGGACCCCGTTTCATGTGGCAGGAGCTCGGCTGACAGCCGTGTCTCTCCAGCCTCCCCGTGAAACCGGGAAAAGCTGCGCGGGGCCGGGAGCTGCCTGAGGAAGCCCCCCCCGAGCCATCCGGCGAATTGCTTAACATCTGGTTTTCTCTGAAATCCTCATTTCCTGGGGCTGCTTTGAGTGTACATTGAGAGCTGAAGGGCAGAGGTACTGGAGAAGGGTTCTGGAGGGGGTAGGGTTGAGAGAGGAAATGCACTGCTCTGCCGAAAGCCAGATTTGGAACGTGCCTGAGAGCAGAGCGTGGCCTCAACGAACACACAGCTAAAAATAACAAGCCTGAGCAAGTCTCGTTTCGGTGAGCGCTAACCACTTCCAGGCAGAGCTGAGGGCCTTCAGGAGGGAACTGTGACCACCTAACAGAGGCAGCTTTGTAACCCTGGCTTGAGGGAGCTGGCTGGAAAAGCTACACACACACACACACACACACACACACACACACGGCACTCGTGCGCGCAGCTTATCTTTGGGACTGGACCAGTGCGTTGCTGGTTTGGAGATTTGTGTGTAGGAAACACTTGCACGCAGTGGGGTTCCTCAGTGCTGGTGGATGTTACAGATCAGGCACAACAAACCCAGCGTGAGTCCTTTCATCACTCTGGCACTCTCCTGCTGGGCTGTGTTTCCAGCTGGAACCAACCCCAGCCCCTCCGAGAGGTTCCCTGTGCTGCCGCCAAAACCAAAATAACTTCCGAGCCCATTTCAAACACTTCCCTCCTACCACTGCTTTAATTGCTACCTCCAGCTGACCCCCAGCACTCCTGAGCATTGCTCTGCCACACCACAGAGCTCTTGTACCTGCTGTGGAACACTAGAAGCCTCCTCTTCTCTTGCCATGGGTCTGACCATTAAGCCATGAAGTGTGGTGCTGAAGGGAAGGCTTGGGGATTGCCTGGGGTCCGGTACAAGTCCCCCCTCTGCCCAGGCTCACTTCAGTCATCTGGTGGTTGGCACTGACTGGCACCAGTTGCTGCCCTGGCAGTCCACTGGAGAGATGACCCTGCTCCCCATTTTAATGGTGATGCAGGAAGGACACACTGCTCCCATACAGCAGCTTATCTGCTCTGCAGTGCTCCCCCAGCTCCCAGCTCCATGGTGGCTGCCTGATCTTCACTGCCCTGAGAAAACTGTGGGCTGTTATTTACTGTGGAAGAAGCACCTGCTGCACAGCAGGGTCACCTTGTAGGCCATTAACTTCACTTACTGCCATACACTGCCACTGACTTGAAGGAACATTACGTGCTAAGGTTGCAGAGACTGCTTCTGGCTCCCGAGACAGTGACTGATGGGGAGTTTGGCACTGGCTGCACCCCAGGAGGAGGGCTCCTCTTCCTCAGCCTACCACTGCAGCCAGGGCTCACCCCTTCACTGTAACGCATCCAGGTGGGAGGCCGGAGCAGAGAGCGCTTACACCAGTGCAGCAGGCAGATCTCTGGCTTGATGGACAGCAATAAGCAACCACGGTGGTGAGCCATAGTGGTGTATCTACAGCAACAAACATGTTCCCAGCCCGATGTGGTGGCAGTGCTGGTGGACATCTGACTAGAAGAGAACCACATTGTTGCAGCTCACCATTCAGATTTAACCTTGTTCCCCTGCAGAATTCAGAAAGGGGGAAGGTCTTGGTCATCCCCTTGGATGACAAAGATCCTGCACCACTCTCCACTGTGGTGGTGTGATTCTAGGATTCTGCTCCTTTATCACCAGTACCTCTCCGATCAAAACACAGATCAGATGTCCATCCAGTCTTCAGATATGCTGAATTTATCAATGCCCAAAGGAGACTGTAGTGAAGCCCCCAGTTCTGTTGTGGTTGCACACCAAACCCATCTCCTCCTCCTGTTTGCATTTCCCTTTGCTCCCCGGTAAAATACCTGCTCTTACCCAAAACAACTGCTCCAGGAAGCTGGGATTGGCAGATCTAAATCCATCCCTTGCTCTGTGCTCACCGTACTTCAGGCGGTACTTAAAAAGTATCCTGGCATTTGCTTTCCATCAGGAACAGGAATGCATGAGAGCCACACCTCCTCCTTGTGCTCCAGCCAGGGCTGGGTTTATCCAAATCCAGACACAGTGCTGATGCTTTTAGAATGGATACTACAAAAGGTATTAGTGAGATTGAGTGCTGTTAGCTTAACCTTGGCTGTCAGGCATCACTGATCCAAGTGGGCACCAGCCAAGTGGAACCATCCTTCAATCCAAGCAGTTTTACCAGCTTTTATTAGAAACACCAGCACATTTCAAGTTTCCTCTTTTTGATCACAAATATAGTATTTTTCCTCTTTTTTAAGTACACAGCATGAGACACAGCATTAGGGCTTTCCATCCTTTTTTGTTCTTTTTACAGCACTTTCTTTAGGACAAGCTTTGGGTTAGTGTTCACTGACCTCACCCCAGCCCCAGATTTTGACATCTTGAATTGCTGAAGACAATGGTATGGACAGATGAATCCAATGGTGGTGAAAAAGATACAACAGTGAAGAATTTGCCAGGAAAGTTTAAGCGGAGACCCTCTACAGTTAAAAAGAATGAAGCAGTGCCACAGCACACTGCTCTTTGCACAGGATGGGGATAAGAGTTGAGAGAAATCCTTCTGCTGTTCTCCCCCAATCCTGCCCCAACATTGTGCCAATAAAAATGGTAAGCTGGAGGAAGCCAGGAGTGCCTGGTGCTCCTGCTGGAGCGGGATACCTTCCCAGGTCTGCTGCAGATCCTGTGCCAGGCATATGTAACCTTACGGGCTGAGGGGTGGTGGTTGTGACCAGCCATGGTTTTAGCTCACACCTACAACTGGGAAAGTTTCCCAGGAGCTTTTAGCTCTGAGAAAGCAATTCCCTGAGGGGGAGGAGGAACAAGTAGCCCAGGGACAGGAGGGCATGGTGACAGGATATTAAAGGGAACATGTACATGATTTGTTATTTTTTATTCCACAGAAAACCCTCAAATCTAGACTCAGAGTTAACAGCAGAAAAATAGTGTTAAAGTCAATAGGTTCATATTTTACTGTAGACTAAATAAATTAGCCTAGAATTAACTCAATACTCTCTATTTTCCTTTCATTGGTGATCCTTCTCTAAATTAATGCATTTTTTAAAAAGCAACGGCTATCAATAATTTATTCCAGTTAACCCTTATGGATGAACACCTGCAAGTAGTCAATGGATGGGAACCATTCCCCTCTCCTCTCCCTCCCCGAAAAGGAAACAATCACTAAAGGGTGTTGTAAAACAGACATGCTACCTACAATACTCCATGGATCGTGCCACTCCTACCGCTGCCTCTGGCTGCTCTGTGTAATGAGTGAATATTCATAGCTATGTCTTACAAAGAACATGATCCAAAAAATATATAAATAAATAAAAACCTTAAACATTCTTACATGAATTTTAAAGAACAGAATACATGTTAAAAACTTCAGTAATTTATATCAATTTTAAGCAATACTTTATATACAATGGAAAAAAGACATGCATAGTCCAAATACAATGTTGAAAACAGCATTTTCATAACAAAAAACCCAAACACTAAGTGTTAATACCATGTACATGAACTCAAGAAGGACCACCCTTTTTGTCTGTTGCACACAGTTTATTTAACAATATGATATTATAAGTAAGAAATGAGTTTTTTTGTTGTGTTTTTTTCTTTTTTTTTACCATTCTATACAGTGATTGAATCTTCTTGGATTTTCTTTTTTATAGTAATTATAGCGCTTGCATGATTTACACTAGAATTGCTTTTCCTCATTTCAAGTTTCACACAGAAGAAAGAAAGAAAAGAATGCTTCTTCTCTATTCAAATCAGCATGGTCTAAGAGTGATCATCCCTATTTTCATCTAAAACCAGTTTTATCAGAGAAACAAAGCAACAATTTCTACATCTGCAAGACACGGATTTTGGCATTGGCCAATGTGTGGTTTTGTGTGCAAGAGTCCATTCCTATCTTCCCAGGGGTAATACTTCAAATGCCTGCAGAGTTCGCTATAGAAAAACAAAAATCTTCCCACAACGTGTCAAAGTTACCGGGATACATTATAATGTTGCATTATTTCAGGAAACAGTTTCTGAATATTATTTTTTTCTTCTTTTAAACGCAAATGTTTAAAGTCTTGAAAATACAAATAAAAAATATGAATATAATGAACTTGTTTTCCCCATTAAAAAAAAGGTATGAGTCAACAGCAACAAAAAAATAAAAACCAAAAAAACCCACAAAAGAGACCAGATATTTTAACCGCCTGGCTTTAACAAAAAAATATATTCTTTGTATTGTTTTTTTCTCTTTTTTTTTTTAAACAGCAATTCATTCTTCCATGTGTAGGAAGCAGCAGTTCCATCCAGGATTCAAAACAACCCAGATGTCTGAATTTTCAGTACAAAACGTCCAAGAACACGAAAGGAAAAACAAAAAACGAAACAAAAAAGTGATGCTCCCATAATGCTACAAACCCTCCACAAATTTTTCTAGTGTGTCCCCGGTGGTGTCACCGACCAGAGACAATTCGTTAGACAACGCACTCCTGTTCGGGGTGTTTAGTTGTGGAAGCATTGCACTCTGTTCTGGGTTGCCCAAGTGTCCCTGATCCATGGAGCTAGCCATAGTAACTGAGAGTCCTGGGTGGGGGGAACCAGTCTGGGGAGAGACGTGGTGAGGTGACGGTTGGGGCTGTATCCTGGGTGACGGGCTGGAATGTGGTGGCTGGGACTGGGGACGGGGAGACTGAACGGGTGCTGGGGACCGCACTTGGTTGCTGAGGGAGGTGGCGATCTGCTGGCCAGGGAGATGAGACGCCTGCGGTTGTCCTGAGAGCATGTGCTGCTGCGGGCTCATGGGGTTAGGCTGCCCAGGGGACCCTATCTGCTGCTTCATCTGCTGCTGTTGCAGGATCCGCTGCTGCAGTGCTTGCTGGATGTTGGGTGTGCCGTCAGCCCCCATGCCGGGCTGGCCCATCTGGTTCAGCTGTCCCATCTGAGCCATCTGTCCCATGGAACCCCCCTGTATTGATATATGCTGCTGCATCCGCTGCTGCTGCATGGCTTGAGGGTAACCTCCTGGTCCTTGAGGCTGCTGGAACTGGTTATGGCCTGCCATCCCTCCTGCCATGCCAGCCCCTCCTTGCTGCTGCTGCTGTTGCTGCTGCTGCAGTAACTGCCGCCTCAGAATCTCTCTGTACTGCGGACTCATGTTTGCCATGCTCGGGTTGTGGCCAGGGTTCATAATGTTGATCGCTTGCCCCTGGGGATTCATAGCTCCTATCCCTTGCTGCTGGGGAGGAACACTCGGTCTCTGCACTCCCGCTTGCATTGCATTCATGTTCTGCAATCCTGCTTGCGCATGCATGCCTGGCTGCTGCATGCCGGTCTGCGGCTGCTGCATCCCAGGCTGGGGCTGTATGCCTGCTTGTGGCTGCATCCCAGGCTGGTTCGCCACGTATTTGGCTGTTCTTTGCTTTATAAAAGCTGCCATAAGCTGAGGGTTGGACTTCAGGATATTAAGAACCTGTTGTTGTTGCTGTGGAGAGCTGGGTGATTTCAAGGTCCTCAGTAAGTCCTGAAGTGCATTCGGGGGAATGCTTCGGGGCGGCTGCTGCACACCCGGCATCCGTGGCCCAGCCACTGCCTGTGGTGTTGCCATTGGCATAACGGGTCTTGCCATTCCTGGCTGCATTGGTTGCTGCTGTGGCATTGGAGGTGACTGCCACTGCCCGGGCTGCATGTTGGATATCACTGGACCACTTACAGGGTTGGGCCGGGGTACATTCATGCTGACTTGCTGCATCTGGTTCACTGAACCCACCGCTGGGTTTACTAGCCCTGGGCGACCAGAAGGCAAACCATTGTTAATGTTGTTGACCCTGCAGAGCTGCTGCTGCTGCTGGGCAGCTTCTCTCTCAATCTGCCGAGCTGCTTCCACTGCGGCTGGTGGAGGCTGAGCTGGAGGTGGAGGTGCAGAAACTGGGTTTGCAGGTTTTCCTGTTGAAACAGTAGTAGGGGGCTGAGTTCTCGACACACTGGGAAAGCCAGCCGGTGACATACTTACAGGGGAAGGCTGGGGCTGGGGAGGAGGCTGCGGTGTTTGTGGTGTACTTGGCTGCTGTGTAGGGGTACCAGGCGTTGCTGAGGTAGGAGAAGGCAAACTTTGCTGAGGCACGTTTCGGGTGTTCATGGTAGCCATCCTTCTGCGCATGAGCTGAGCCTGCTGCAGGCGATGCTGAATCTGCTGCTGCCGAAGCTTGTGTTTGATATTGAGACAGAATGGCACAGGGCATTTGTTCTCTTGGCAGTGTTTGGCATGGTAGCAGCAAAGAGCTATGAGCTGTTTGCACACTGGACAGCCACCGTTGGTCTTGCGCTTGCAGCCCTTGGTGTGTTGGACAACCCGTTTCATCTTCTGGCAGGATGGCAATGAGCAGTTTGCATTGCGGCACTGACAGGCATGGACAAGGGACTGAATGCAGCGCTGGATGCTCAGTCGTCGCGACTCCTGGGGGCTCTTTGACTGCTGCTCTCCTTGGCTGTTGCTCTCATCATCCAGACCCAGGCCCCACTTAACCATCTTGTGGTCGTGACTCTTAGTGTTGTAGCAGTTAATGCAGAGGTCGTAGTCCTACAAACAAAGAAAACACAGAGTTTGGTTGTCTACAGAGCACTATAACCGTATCAGGAAAAGAAGAGAAATATAGGAGGGGTGCTGGGTGAGCAACATGAGCCTGGTGTGGAAGCACACTCTGGGTTTCAGTGGGTACACATGCACAGAACAAAAGGAGGACAACAGCCACGAGCTGTCAACAGCCACCTGTTTCGATTTATACCTCATACTCTTGAGGGAGAGAAGCGGCTGTGTAGCCTGGAGAGACAGCAGGAGAGGACTTTTGAGGCAGGGAGTGTGGGGCAACTGAGGACAGAAGCCAGGTCAGCAAAATGATCCTACAATCACAAGTCTTGACTAGTATCAGGAACAATGTACTGAGGGGCTGTAATTGTGTCTTCATTTTGTTACATGAAGTCTGGCAGGAATTGTTTTTTTTGTTGGGTTGGTTTTTTTTTCCCCTTTTGATGTGAGGAACTGGTTACTTTTCTATGATGTCTACCTGGGTAACCTACAGAAGGAGACCCAAAACCTCCAACTAGTAAGACAAACTTACTGTCACTGCCTAAAAGACTGGCTTTGGTTCTCCATTTAGTTGTTCTTAGCGTAATTACTGACTAC
The DNA here is from genome assembly GCF_033783945.1 of Neopsephotus bourkii. Classification (NCBI taxonomy): domain Eukaryota; kingdom Metazoa; phylum Chordata; class Aves; order Psittaciformes; family Psittacidae; genus Neopsephotus; species Neopsephotus bourkii. The sequence goes on along the minus strand of NW_026902244.1, from coordinate 1,020,099 downwards.
CCTGAAATATGTGTTGGTTTTTTTTTTTTTAATCTCTAAAATGACCCTCAAATCAAGTGCAAGTTTCATGCTATGACAGACATAAACCTGAAAACCTGCTCACACCCCTGATTTTTGCTGCCCTTTTTTTGGCTGGAGGAAGGGCACTCCCTGACACAGAAGTACCCAGAAGAAGCCTAACGCCATACTTAATTCCATACTTCCACCACTTAATTTTCCCAGTGTGTATGATCCATTTCCTTCAGTCTTGCCTCAAGAAACCCTGTTTGCTGCTTTCCTCAAAGGCATTAAGACTTCCACCATAAACCTGGCAATAACTTGCACTAGGCTGCATTTATTCAATTTCCTTTTATTTTTTTGGGTTCAACTACAGCCAGAAGTCATCACAAGTCCTCCAGAGGACACCTCCTCCTCCTCAAGTCCACCAGTATAACTCTACGCATAACTGCTCTCTAACACAGTTCAGTGGAATTATCTATGCTGTAAAAGCAGCAGTCATTAAAAGCATTGAGCCAGGTTAGGAAGCAATTATTTGGTCTGATCTGAAGGGCAGGTAACCACTAATGCTGGGCTGAAGAGACAGACAATCATCAAGAGTTGTGGCAGCTCCTTGCCCTGCTTTGCAGCAACCCAGACACACACCCATTGTGCTCCTTACAACACAAGGTACCACATATAAAGCAGAACAAAAGCTACCTTGCAGAAAGGTACACTAATTTCTCTTGTGGACATCTGTTTAATGTGGATGAGCTAGTGCCTTGCAGGTTCAGACTAGTCTTGAGTGCAGTCATACCCCACCGCTCAGTCCTGAAGATCTTTAACTTAAAAACTTGCCTATGCAGAGGAGCTACAGTGCAATAAATGATGCAGCAGTAGCCATTCTGCAGTACTGGTGTTTTTCATGTCAAGAAACTAAAAGTAGTTAATCTAGAGGAAGAGGTACCCCACTGTGGCCATCACCTTCCCTTAAGGACTAGCAGCCCTTTCATCAAGATAGGCTTAATCTGGAGGAACTTTGGGCAGTATAAAAAAAAAATTCCACCACAAACCCTCAAGCTCAGCGGTCGGGCAAGAGAGAGCAGAAGTCTCTGGTGATATCCACCTACCTCACAGACAGTGCAATGCCACCTTGTTTCCACATGATGTTTGCACTCATTGCACGTATAGACAAAGCGATCCTGCCCTTGAGTATGTAGTTCTACCAGCATGCAGAGCGTGGACCACTTGGATCGGCGGAGTGAGGAGAACTCCCAGTGCTTATCTCTGGCTAAGGTGAGGAAGGCGTCTCGCCCATCCATCAAATCACAGCTAAGTAATGGATCAGGGTCCACAATGGGATGTAGGGTGTTAATTACAGGCCCAGCATGTAAATGTATCACAAAAAAGACCTGCAGATAAATGGGGGAGAAGAAAAATCAATGAGGTTAGATCATCTTGCAGAAAAAAGCTCATGTGCTGCTGCAGCAATGCTATGGACAAATGTTATCTAATTAACTTAGTTTAGGGTGATTTCTTCCAATATATTCTTAAGACAACAAAAGATTCTAGTGCAATCACAAGCTTTACTCCTCCTGATTTTTCAGTTCTGAGTATCATCATGCCTGGATTTACATGAATAAAATAATCCCTTTATGCAGCATATTTTGACAGTACCTCTTTATGCTTCTCCATAGTGGCATACAGCTTCTGAGACAGATCATTGGACACGTTTGGCATGCTGGGTTTCTTCTTATTAGCTCTGCTGATGCTACTCTTATTCTTGTTGGTTTTTTTGTTGTTCTTTTTCTTGGCGTTTTTGCTGTCACCCTGGCTTCCCTGCAATAAATGCATAGGAAAGATGTTACACTTAAGAGTTCTCTCCCATTCACTGTAGCTGAAAGTGAAACACTTTCACTGTCAGTAATAGAGCTCTGTTCCAATGCCTGAAAATCAAAAATACTGTGTTAAATATACTCTATCTTTCAGGAAAAATCAAAAGCCAAACAGGCAGGCAAATGCAAACAGTCTTTAAAATAACTGATTTTTAAAGTATGCATATACATGAAATAATTCCTACTTTACACTTTTTTTTTTCCCTTCTCAAACACTGTATTTCAACTTCCACTGCTTGCTTTACAAGACCTCATAGATACTTGATGATAAACTGAGTTACAAATAAAATTAACTTAAATTCCAGAAGTGCAGTATTTTGCTTCATTGTGCATTTGGGGTTTCACACACTTGCTTGAGCTCTCACTTATTGTATGTTTCTTTGTATTGAACAAATTTAGGGCTAGTACACAGATCAAAACATGCAGGATGTAATATTAACAAAATACATTATTCTGAAGATTTATGACTGCATAAGAACTCCAAAAAAAATGCCGCAAATCCCCAAAACCTTCACTTGTGTCTAAGTTACAACAACACAGACCACAGTGACCATATACTGAATACTAGATGTAAGTAAAGAGTAAAAAATAGCAGATGATGCTATTTAGATGACCTGTGGAAACAGAAATAACTTTTAGACTTCATGTCCTTGGAAAATAAAAACCCAAGGTCTCAGCAGGGAGCTCACCACTCAATACAACCTCCTCTCTAACTGCTAGAATATTAAAACAGGCTACTGAAATACTCTGATATATATATATACACACATGCAAGAAGGATTCATGAACATTATGTACATGCAAACACAGGCTTTATCCACAAGCACATTTATTCAGAGAACATGAAAATATTCCAACTGAGGCAATTATATATATACACTGTTGCCATCCTTCCATTCCATTAATTAGCTTTAGATAGGAACTGCTTGTCCAATCATGTTTTTTCTGTAACTAATTTTATGAACTTGTTTTTGACCAAACCTGTTTGGAAAGTAGAGTTATATGACTTTATGGGAAACCAGACAGAGCAGTAAGTGATTTGAAGGTATTTAGAAATGAGTTATTGTACATTCCCACTTCATCTTCTCTGCCACCCAGCTGGAATTAGGGCATATCCTGCTTTGCCTAAGCATTTTACAGCACCAAATAGATTTGAAAGGGAGAACAGATTGAAACTTAGGTAACAGTGTAAGTTTTTTTTCTACTGCACCTTTAGCAAGTTTATATTTGATCAATTGTACAAAGCTATTCCAACATCAACAACATTAAGCGGGAACATAAGGGTGTTAACAGTCAAGGCTACATCTTCTCACTCTGGGCAGACAACCTGTACCAGTTTCACAGTTAGCTGTGCTGGGCTTTTCAAAACACCTTTTTGCCCCCTTTTAGACGTAGAGGTTTACACTGGTGTTTTCACTGGAAGGCCATGCTATGATTTATTGAAAGTGATACTGTTAGCAAAAGAGCACTGTAACTTAAATTCCAAGCTTTCTCTTTCAGTTACTTTTATACTGCTGTGTTTGTGAAAATATTTCAGTATTAACAGTTACATTTAGAAGCAACAAGGTGAAAACTATTAACCTGATGGTTCTATAAGGAACATACCAAAAACTCTATTAGCTTTGAAGATGCCACTAAGGTTTAATGGAAGGAACTTTCTGACCCAGTGAAACTGATGGATTAAGGTCTACCACTCCACATCAATCCCATGTAATACATACTGTACACAAATTGCCATGGCTTCTAAGCTGAATGCAGTTTTCCCCCAGTTAAAGCTTTTGGTTCTACCTCAAGCTGGAAGACTTACATCTTGCTGCAAATCACAAGTAAAGAAGTATAAAAGTGCCAAGACCATTTGCTTAAAGATACAATCAAGACAGGAATAAAAATGAGTAATGAAATTCTGGCCAGGACCCTGAAAAACTAAGTTGTTGAGTTTTTTGTTACGCACAAATTGAGAATGCTGGCAAAGGACAACTAGCACCAGTATCAATGTTTCACATCAACGCAAAGCTTGCAATAAATACTTTGAAATTTCAACTTCCTGTTGTCTCAAATGACTACAAATTGCCTTTGCTTAAGTAAGAGCAAAATTTAATTCAGCCCTGAAAAATAAAGCATCTTTCAAAATGCACATACTGAAGGTGACATGCAAAGGTGTGAACCAGAAGCTCAACCAAGTAGGAGTCACTGTACATTTGCTTACAGCAAATGTACAGTGACGATGCAAGCAAAAGTAGCTTAAAAGATTTCTCTGAGAACAGAGATGCTGAACTGAAATAACTTCTGATTCTGTTAAAAGTACAAAAATAACAAGTCATCAGTATACTATTACCTAAGAGGAAAATCAGAAATTCAGTTAAAGGGAATCCTGATTTAACAACCGATGTGAATGACCCTCTTTTTTTACTGGATGTGAATTCTCTATTAAAGAGTTAATTGTCAGCTTCATGAGCCAGAAGCAAACATAGTGTATAAAGTTAACTCACCTCTGTTGTTTCACTAGCCGCAGTACTTTCTTCCTTTTTCCTTTCTTCCTCTTCCTGCTCCAACTCCTTAATGCTTTCTTCCAGCACATTGGGCCAGAAATCACCTTCAAAATAAGGCAGCTCCTTGGCACTTGTCAGCCTGTCCTCAGTTGCTTGCTTGAAAATGTCCTGTTAAGCGTATCACACAATGCCAAGAATAAATAAAAACTGCTCAGGAGAGAGAGGGAAACCAGAGACCTGATCCAGTGCTCCACTGAACAGCTATGTCTCAAAGCCCACTGCCCACCCCTGGCAGGCCTCCTTTTCTGGGTGCTGTTCAAAACCTGGCCTGGCAGTATTGATAAAAGCCCTCTCCCTGTTTCATCTCAGAAAGACAGCTGCTGAGGCTCTCCTGGACCCCCATCATGCAATGGGTTCATGTTCCTGACATCATGGGGGAGACTACAATACCCCTGGAAAACTGAAGCACCCCTCCCTGGTAACTATGTCAATTAAAAATGAAGCCTACAGTGCCTGGCTTATCCTACACTGAACAAGAGCAGGAACTGTTCTAGTGACAGAAAATATGTCACATCCAGCCCTTTCCCTTACACATTCATAAGCACATAAGCATGCAATGCATGTGGCTGGGCTGTGCATCATAGGTACAATGAGCCTGGTTAGTCCAGAAGAATTGCTTAATGCACTGTACATCTATTACACAGAGGAATCCTGAAGTCTGCTTGTGGCAGGGGGACCATGTGCAGCCTGTGTCCTTCACTAACGGCTGGCTGAATCTCTGTGGGCCATCTGGGCAAAAAGACTGGTGACCACCAAGAGGAACAGAGATTCTGAAAAGGAACAGGTACTTTATACAGTTGGTCTGGAGGTAGTTTTTTAAGGTGCATTGAGTTTAACAAGAACATACAACACAAGCCAAGTTTCTTCTCTGGATTAACTTCAAGACCACCTTACCAGAGACAAACAGATTTTCTAGTTCTTTGCTACTGCCAGATCAGATGACAAGGCTTACTTATACATTGTTCTACTCCACACATTTAGAAACTGTCACTGGCAATCAAAACATCAATTTTTTCCTGCAATGTCACTACCAGTAAGAAATTCTTGTGAATTTTATCATTTAAAGAGTGGCAAATGCTACTTTTGCCATCTTTAACATATTTCCTTGGTTACATGTGCAATATTCTCCAGTTGTGAAAATAATCCTTCCTTATGTGAAGAAGCTGTTTTATAATCAGTTTTTTGATTTTACACTTAGTGGGTCCCGTATTCCACCTGATCCTTGACAATCACCAGAAGCAAACAACTTGTGTAAACCTTAACAAGCCAAATAGTTCCTTGCCTAGAAGATTGCAGTGGAAAACAATTTACAAAGGAAGGTTCTTGCACAATTCTCTTAATGCAGAAACCAAACCTGAAGAACTCAGTCTGAAAGGCAGGACCTCCAGAAAATCTAGGAAAATGAAGACCAGCTGAGAATAAAACCCCTTGTACAATACTACCACAGCTTCAGTCATTGTGAACCACTATTAGCTAGCTTCAAATAAAAGCCCATAAAAATTAATTCAGAAAGTACAGTAGCAAACCTTGTAGTCATGAATGATTCTCTCAGCAAAAGCCTTGTCCAACATCTTCTTATACCATTCTTGCAAACGTTTGGGTTTGGGTATTTTCTGATCAGGTGGATGGCAATGAAATATATAATCATCTCCTTCACTTGGGGGACAGGCCCAGATATGTCCTGTCACATACCTGCATTTCACACACAAGTAAGAAGTCTTAATCATTCTAACATCTTAAAATTAATTCAGACAAACTGAGATGCAAATCTGCACCTCCTCCTTTTTCTTTGTAACAAATGCTGAGGCAATAACCTCTATTATACAAGAGATGAAAAAAGGCTTGGGATATAATAATGAAGATTAACCATCAAGTGAACCTCTGATAAAAAAACCAATATACTGCCAGTTAAAGAATCCTAACACCACGTTAGTGATAAAATCCAAATTTCTGCGGAGAGAAATTTGCCTCTCCAAAGAGGCATTTGTTCCACACATCTCACAGAGGGCAGAAGAGAGACTATCCCAAGTCAAAAGCTACTTAGTCTCCTGAATTAAAAAAACAATACTAATAAAAAGGGTTTCTTTCTTTACAAAGACGTCACTTACCCAAGTTTCTTCACATACTCCAAATATCCAATGAGGATTTCATGATAAACTGCAGTTCGGAGACAACGGGGGCGGAAGAAATGAATACTATCTAGATATGATATGTACACACGCCTGTAGGAACAAGAGAAGAATGACAGAAAATCATGTATGGATAAACATCTGTTTTGTCTGCTGAGAACTGACTTTTATTTTAGGTATGTATCCAGCCAGACTGAACAAATTAATGATATTATTTTAACGCATATTTAGGCATCTTAACATGGTATGAAGAGTCCTCAAAAGCAAAAGATGGGTAGCATTTTTTCAGACAGCAAGACTACACAGAGAGGCAAAATTAAATACAGAATACAAAAAATTGTAACATTTTTGCTGTGATACTTGTTTTCCCCTCCCAAGTCATCTGCAGTCATACCGGAGGACTTATTTGTGCCACAGAACTGAAACACATCTTCTGTATTTACCCAGTAAATGTGGCAAGATGTTCTCTGTGCAAGAACCACCAGTACAGAAATGAAAAAGTACCTTGTATTTGGAGGGGGACAATCTGAGCCGTACTCCTGTACGTGCATGCCAAAGAAGCACACGTCGACTCCATCTATTTCCTCAAATGCAAACAGAGCTTTGGTACGATAAGGGAAAGATTCCGACATCTCACCAGAATCCACAAATCTGAAGAAGGGTGGTAGGAAGGGGAACAGGAGTTAAAACACCACAAACCACCAAGAAAAAGCCAATTGTTAAACCAGTGTCCAACCAGAAAGAGGAAATTCTTTTCAACCGTATTTTTAACTTATTACAAATATTTATGCAGAAGTTAAACATGGTCAGATCAGAGCTGTATAAAACTCATGACAAGACAGTTTCCATACAGTTACCATGCAAACAAACAGGCAAGCTTTGAGTGCAAGAGCATCTTCAGAAACCACAAGCCTTGTAATACGGAGCAGAGAAGAAAACCTGATGCATTACGTTGAAGTAATGTAATGTAAGCACTGTCTTCGTGAATTAAAGCCAAAATACTTTCTAGAATAAACATTTTATGCTTTTCCTTTATGATGAGGCAAATTAAAAGTAACTTCAAAAAGCTAAGGTATGTATAAAAACACAATAAAAAGAAGGAACAGTAAGGATAAGAATCTCAGCTACTGCTCCAAACTAAACTATGGGTTCTGTAATGCTAAACAAACACGGTCAGACTCTCTCTCAAGATTTAGTAATACAAAGTCATGTCATAACCAAAACCAGGATGTCCCTGCTGCCCCCCAACAGTCGAAATAAAAGTGTCATCTCTTCTCAGCTCATTTACTGCATAGTGCTTTTTTTTACCTTTCATTATCTTATAAATGCCTAAAATTAAAAAACATGCAGAAGGATCAAGGCACAAATTAGCACCATTTCGAGATTTTTATGCAGAAAGACATCAATATAGTAATAAAAAAATATCAAGATCACATTTATTGTTATTAATAGAACTAACCTCGATTTCATTCCTGGTTTCACTTCTACTGTCTTATCTGAACTTGCTACTACTCTGACAAAAACCTCTCCAGCTTCAGGATGATTCTGTCGCCGCAAGAATTTGTTTACTCTGTCTTCCAAATGGTTTCCTAAACGTGTCGTCTGTAGCCCTAGAAATGAAGGGGAGAACATGACAATGGAAACGTTAATGCTGGAGAAATTTCTGTTAACTCAGGGTGTTACCATGCTTGTAGGGTCTTTCAGGTTGCTTCTCTGTACAGAAGTACACTTTTTTCCCTTTGTTTTACCTCCGTATGAAAATCTGATGCTTTTATTTATGCAGTCAAAATTAAAAAAGCAAACCCGTCCATGTTTTTAACCAAGCCGTAAGTGTTCACACCCTATCATGGAAGCGAAAACCACTATAGTGGGAAAACTATTTTGTGAGTGAACTAACAAAGGCAGCTTTACATCGCATTTCTAAATTTGCAGGCTTATTTTATGAACACTGCAAATATTTTCTCCTAACAAAACCACTATCTGGCTGTTTGACAGAGATTACATCACTTTATAGATTTGGCTCAATGCCACACCTTTTTAGGCAGAGGAAAGCAAATCAACAGAAATGAAAAGCCTTTTGACTTCAATGGAGATTTCACTGCTTTTTCTTTTCTTTTCAAAAGAGCTTTTAGAATGAACAGTTACAGTAATCTGCACATAAAGCTTACATAGTTCTTGCACAGCGATAGAGGTCTTTAAAAGTTCAAGTCCACACATTGTCCAGATCCCCCCCTCTCGTTTTTTACATTTACAATTAGTTTTCATAGGGATAGCTGGTTTTGTGGCATTACAGGATGTGACTGATTTCAAATAAATCCACAAATTACAGAAATTAAATTGAAGATTTTAATTTAAATTAAGAAAATAGAAGCAGTACACTGTTTCGACTTGAAGACTTAGGACTATTTCTCTTATCCTGCTGTACTTATTTTACCAGCTACTATTTCTACTTCGTTTTTACAGTCAATCTGCTACCTTTTTCAAAGTGACAGTGCAATGTACAGATGTTTATTTTACTAAAATACTTCTAATTTTCAGCTCTCCACTGCTTCATTTTTCAGGTGTTATTTGGCTATTGACACAAGGCTGTTGGCTCTTCCTGACTTAAGAGCTTGCATACAGAATGCTGTATACCTATGCTAACAATTATTTTAGGCTCCAATACTGCATAAAAAAAGCCACATATACTCAAAGGAAGACCTCACTTTCTGAGGGATTTATATACTTAAAATTTAATTTTATAATCAGTTTATAGAAATGGCGAAATGTGGTAATCTTGTTTTACATCTTTTAGTCTATCCCCTTGTCCAATGGGGTTCTGTGGCTATGACCAACACAACACACTCTATGATTCTAAGTATCATTTACTGAGAGCCAACAATTAAACTTAAAGGCGTGTTAAAGTAAAAATTACACTATGCCTTTTACCAATTCCAATACACTGGCCTTTCCCTGCCTGATACAATACATGGGGCTTTCTATATATACTAAAGGGGTCGATTTTAAAGGAAATACAAAGATTTAAAAAAAAAATAAATCTGAAATACTTTCTGAAGAAATTATTTTATTTTGTTGGTTTCTCAGAAAACAAACCAGAATAAAAAAGAAACCGCTCAATTTCAGCTAATGGGTTGGTACATTTTTAGAAAGCCATTTTAGTTAACTCTACTGTCTTGCTGTGTGTTCATTTTACCATCTTTTCAATGCTAAGCAGCCAGATGATATCTGCTACCTTCCTTATGCTGCAATTCATTGAGACTTGAAAAACAAACAAAAAGACCAGATAAGATAAAAAGGAGAAAGCACTGTAATGAAAGGAACTACAGTCACGTATTTGGATACATTAGAATGTGCAAATTCTTTTAGAAAGCAACTAGATTTTGGTTCTTGGACACCTCTAACATACGTATTTACAATAAAAGCACAGGTCTCAATGAAAACTGCAGTGCAAACTTGAAAAAAGGCATCCAAACCAGTAACAGCATAGAAGGCGGTCAGGCTCATTAAGTATCAAAGTTTTGCCGCAGTAGCGATAGCCAGACATTTCTTACAGCATGACTGACTGGACAGATATGAAGAAAGTCAAACTTCTGGCTGACTGTGCCTTTTTGTTCGGGAACTATTTTGGGTGATTTACTTGTCAAGGTATCTTTTGTCTTTGAATGTCTCTGCATTAGCCACTGGTTAAGGAATATTTGTAGATTTTCTTAGTAAGAAACACACTTCAAAAGTTAAGAATTTTCACAGCATAAGCTATCTATATGCTGGTTTATATGTTGTATTTGGCATGATATCAGTCAGGTTTATGCAACCTACTTTGCAATGTGGCTAAGATAACCAATTCGACTTAATATACATTAGGCATATCAATGTTACCATTAATAGCTGAGCAATAGCTTGCAGCTGAGGGATGTGCTATCTTGATTATCAGCAGTTGTGCCAGCATGCTTCAGAGAGAGTAAAAATATTGATGGCAATTCATTAAGTAAAGTTTGTTATGGGGAGGGAGGGAGAGGGGAGCACATTAATGCTTCAAACCTTCATTGCTCATGTTTGTTTTCAGGTCAGTAGTGAGACCAAGGTTTTGACAACAAGAGCAGGCTTTCCTTCCCTGTTCTTATGTTTCCACTAGAGCACTGTTCAAGAAAACTGATCTCAAGAGCCAAGCCCACCAGTGGATTACAACTGACAGCAGGACTCAAGGGAAAAAGAAAACAAGGGGAAGGAAACAGAGATCAGTGGAAAGGAAAAAAGCACCATTATTTCCCTGTGCAGATTCCCAAGGAGTAAAATGGTCACCTGGAACTAAATGGCTGCTTACTCAAACTTTAAGCAAGGCCACAGAACAACTGCAGACATACAAGGAACTGCATACTTATTTAAGACAATTTACATTAATATATGCTGTACAGTCAGCATATAATAGAAGAGACATCTATTTAAAACAGTTGCCTAAACCTACATTTTTATTTCATCATTTTATTAATGTTCTCTTACTATCTTAAATGATCTTTAATGAGGCTAATTTTAGTCTTTTTAACAATACTATCTTGCATGCGTCAGGTTACTCCAGAGAGCGTTTTGATTACTGTAACCTAATATGCCTCATGCAGCATTATCATCTCCAAATTATCCCCCTTTGAATCTCTTATTATGCAATCAACCACACATGAAGTTATCAAGAAGTTCCATTATTAATGCAAAACCATGTTTTTATTACAATTTGGAAGATTCAGGCTTGCAAAGTCATGGTACGACAAGGTAATGCCCAGAATTTTAGAGGACCAAAGAAGAACAAGGGAGGAATTGAGTGTTCCTGTAAGCTCTAGTTGTTCAAGTGTCTGAATCACCCTCTTGGTTTCTACACTCACGTTATTTTCATTCTCCGTGCACTGACACTGCATTTTCAATGCTAGTTCCTACTGCTTCCCCGCCACATAAGTCTGTATGAGTAAAAGTTACCAAATTATGTTCCCTGATCTTAAAATGCATGTAAAGAATGCCTGTGTAAGGATTACTATGGAGACTGAGGCAACCTGACCTGGCATCTTTTGGTACACTCTTTAGTGCATGTTTAAACAATATTACGACAATGGTTACTTCCAAGAAAACGTAGACATAAAGTACAATTGGTTACTTCTTGAGTGGACAGTTCCACTCTACAAGTAAAAGCTCTTCAAGTACATTAGTACTTGACATCACCACAGTATACCTGAAATGCAGCATAACTTCTTATTACATGTTATTCGAAGGGCACAAAGGTTACAGAAATTTACTACATTTTCAACACTACACGGAAACATGTCTAAAGACAGTAAAGTGTATACAGCCTTATGTTTCCCCTGTTCTGTTTTCCCCTAACTTCTTTGAATCTTAGAAAAATAAGAACACAGACACCAAATACCTCAAGCAGCATTAAAACTTACCACAAACACATAAAGAGCAGGTCTTTAAAATGCTGATTAAAATTCTGACAGCTACAAAAGCCTTGGGCTACACTACCCCCCATCTGCAAACATTCCTGTACTGTTCCTGGTGCCAACAGAAGGTCTCAATCAAAAAACTGTTAGGGGTGGCAGGGAGAAGCTGAAAGCTTAAGATAAAAACAGAAATATCAAACTCACTTTTAGCACTGAATTTGTTTTCTTTGCGTGTTCTACCAGTTTTCTTCAAACAATTATCACAGACAAACCTATTGAGAAAAAAAAGAATTTTTTTTTTTTTTTTTTTTTACCAAAAATCTTAGTATACAACCAACTACTGGCCAGCTTAACCCATCTCTCCCTTTTCAAGGGATTTCAAACCTTTATGAGCTGGTTTAATTCTGCCAAGGAGTTACACCTGCATTTGTGTTCTGCACTATAGAAACTTACCTCCCACCACCTTCCATTATTTAGTAGTTTAGAAAGAAACCACACAAACCTGCATCTATGAACAAGTTGGTTTCATGCAATTTTTATTTGAGTATACTGAAATGAGACCCCAACAATCAAAAAACTTATTTAGAAACACTGTCCTTTTGTACTCAGCTCTTAGAAGGCAGTGACTGCACATGAAAGAGCAAAGGCAGAAAGTCTTGATTATATAAATGACACTGATTATTATACAAAGGGTAAAAAACACTAACAAACATCTTACCCTGAAGGCCAAATAATATCATAATGCAATACACAAATCTGGTGCATCTTCCGACCACATTCTTTGCAGTCAACAAACCTGAGAAGAAAAACAGCAATCACTTCTGATGTTAGGCAAGTGATTTTCCAGAATTCACCAAGAAAGAAGGACTTCTCAACCTTTTGTTAAGAACTGAATCAACTTCAGCAGGTCCCACTTATGTGTCAGTTTATAAAAACAACTACATGCTGACTAAACGGTCATTCAACTTACTGTAGATGTAAAAACTAGTCATCACAGTGAATCACTGTGCCAAGAGAACATGTATTAGCTTGTCTGTGCCTGCATGGGTCTGCTGTAGTTCTGTTGTTGTTTTGTTTGGTTTGGTTTTTTTGGTGGGGTTTGTTTTTGTTTTGTTTTTGTTTTGTTTTGTTTGTTTGGGGTTTTTTTTCCCTTTTTTGGATGGGAAGAAGTTAGAGCTTTTCCAAGTCAGGACTGCAACACCAGTGATAAAGACAAGTGCATCAGGGTCTATCTCTGCAGTCTCCCTTTAAAGGTCTATGCAAAGAATTCTATTTAGTATTTGCAAGAATGAGAAAGAGTCAAAATGTACTCCATATCAAACTGCCAGGGAACAAAGTAGTATCAAGATAAGACACTGTTTCAGGCAGTTAAGGACAGTAGGAAAAGTAGCACAGTGCTGCTGAAGGACTGTTCACCTTGGCTTTTACCAGACTTCCTGAGGGCAACAAGCACAAGGGAGGAAGATGGCTCTTTCAGTGGGTTAAGCTTCTCTTCACTCAAGTAAAGAGAGAAATGTGTTTTAGAAGTCTAACTAAACAGAAGAAGAAAATGCTGAACTCCCCCACGTCCTCAGGGTTTGGTGTGAAAGGCTCTATATGACAGAGGGCCATTTTCAGCTAGTTGTGCAGTGCCTTGCAGAACACACCTTAGGAATTACCCAGATAAACAGAACTAGAAACTGCCATTAAAACAGGTTCATGTTTTCCCCTTGAATATCAATACTAGACATCACATTTGTATGATGTTCCATGAATTCCAGAGACAGATTTGGCAGCATGTTTGGGTAGAGACGGGGGGAAAATTAAGGCTTTTTTATTTTGATTATTTTGATTTTTAATTTTGATTATTTTGATTTCTGAAGTGCTGGCTAAAGGACAAGTGGTGAGATTAACTTAAGAAAAACTATGGCCTGGTACTTACGGCTCTGGATCTAGTGTATCATTTTTCTTCTTTTCAAACTGATCCTTAGAGATGGTTCTGGAGACAAAGAGTTAATATGAAAATTCAGTAGTACCTTTGTATCAGAGGCCAAGACAATATCATGCTTTTCTGAACTGCAGAAAATGAGCAGACCTTAAGTCTGAAGTATATAATTTATTTTCTGTTCAGAGAAAGCAATTCAGTTCACTGTAAGCTCCAGAAAGTAATTTTCCCACTTCACTTTCTGTGTAAATTAAAAGCAAAATAAGATACCCAAGTAAACACATAAATTTAAGATCATAAAGAACAGGGGAAGCCATCGTCAGTAAAGCAGCTACTTTTCAAAACAGCTTGTTTTCCTCAAATCATAAGAGCTTTGGTTAGGTTAAAGACAAGCCTTTGGTTTCATGAAGAAAAAAAAAAGCTGTATTTTAAAAGGTGAGACATCAGGATTAGCTGAAGTCTTTAATTTGAAAAGGTAATGGATTAGTGGGATTTATTTCCACACCTTCCACTCCCCCGGCTCCAACCACATTATCTAGTATCTGCTACTCCTGCAATCAGTCTAAGGGCAACCCTTGAGTAGCACAACTGGACACAAGCAACACTGTTGGGCAAAAACTTCCTATTAGTAACAAAGTAGACTTTTCCCCATGAACACCACCACTGGCCACAGTGTTTTAACACCGTATCAGGACTAGATATCATCCCTCCTATTTAAAAATATGGCATGCAGAAGAAAGGAAGCAACTTACGTTTGAGGCTGGGAAGGGTCATCACCCAGGGTGACATTCTCCCCCTGAATTTCAGTGAAACACTTCTCACAGAAGTGATACCTGTCAGCAAGAAGGCCATATTTGGGTGAACTGGTCCAGCACAACATACAGCCACCCAAGCACGGAGCCACCAACCAGAGCAGGGCAGATCACCACGACGAAAGGGGGGGCGTTGTTGGTTGATTGATGGGTCAGTGTGGACAATGAGAAGGAACAGAGGGAAGGGGAGGGCAGGATTAGAGAACAGGGGAGGGAACAAACAGCACAGACGTAAGAGGTAAGACGCAAACACCAAGACAACACAGAGCAGAAAGCCAAGGCAAAGCACAGATTAGCATTCGGTCTCATTTTAGACATCACTAACAAGTCGTCTGGTGTCAGATTCAAAATTTGGGGAGGATTAATAAAGTAGCTACCAAGTGCTACATTTGTATAGACTTTAAATTTAAGAATTTGGATTTGATTTGCATTACTTAGGAAAAAATGCTCTTTGATTCCAGTCTTGTGACTGATCAAGCTTCCTTTGGGTAAAAACACAGCCTGTCAGAAAGCTTTAAGAACATATTTATTACAGATTTAAGTGATTAGAAAATATGCTGAAAGCATTTACTGATTGTCAGTAAAAATTGTAAAAGCAGAAAAAAGTCTATAAAAATATAAGATTAAATGTGACCAATTGCTCTGCTAATATTCTTTAATATAAATGAAACCAAATCCATACTCTAGACAAACATTTAACAGAAATGCAACTGTGGGTCAGAGTTTCCAGCCATTTATCTATATAGCTATGTATATATGTGAATATATGTATATATGTGAACAACATTAAATATTGTACATACATACATTTATCAGGGTACATTAAAGATGTGGAATTAAGTTTTACAAATTGAATGAGGCTAGGTACAATTTTTGGTCACCAGACCAAGAGCCAATCCAAGTTATACTCAGCAAAACCAATGCTGCAGTTTAACAAACCAAGCTGAGTAAACTGGAATACAACTCTATGAAAATACAATCTGCATTTGAAAAAAAAGAAATAAAATCAAAGTTACATGGATTTTGGA
Organism: Neopsephotus bourkii; assembly: GCF_033783945.1. NCBI lineage: Eukaryota > Metazoa > Chordata > Aves > Psittaciformes > Psittacidae > Neopsephotus > Neopsephotus bourkii. The sequence goes on along the minus strand of NW_026902244.1, from coordinate 1,004,366 downwards.
GGGGGCTTTGGGTGTGTTTGTTTCAGATGAACTGGAACCAAAGTTGTCAGGGTCATTAAAAATAAAATAAAACAAAAGAGGCTAAATGTTTGGAAAGGATATGAATTCACACATGAACAAAGGTAACAAAGAGAGGCCAGAGCTGTAAAATGCAGGAAGGCCACAAAGGATTGCCAAAATAAAAGCTTTATGGAGGATCAAGAGAGAGAGTGTAAGCAGCAACGGCAGCACAGTAAAACGCAGTTTTAGTACTCAAACACTAGAACTGTAAGAATGGTAAGTTTAAAAAGCATCAAACAAGACTCAATGTCACAATGAACCAACAACTGAAGGGATGGAGATTAATAAAAAAGGCGGCTTGCCCCTTCAAACACGTACTCATACAGTTAAACTACTGGAATCCAGGTGACAGAACTCCAAGGCTGTGCTTTTCTGGAAGCACGGAAGCCATTTACAGGCACTGATTGAGATGTATGGAACTGCCTCCTGGGACACACACGTCATCACTACGTGTTTCTAAACCCTTGTGAGACACAGCGCAGCAAGTGGAAGTGGGTCCTCTAGCAGCGCCCGATGCGTTAGGGAAAGACGCTCTGCAGAGCAATGTGTCCTCCCCAGGCTGGAGCCAGGTCTGTGTTACCACAGCATAATTTTAAAGAGCCTGAAAACTTCTGCAAACTCTGCCAGCTGGCTCAGGCTCAAAGAGCTACTCTGCTAGCCAAGAAGCACTTAAATGCAGCAGCACACTGAATGCTCCCTCTACTCTGGGACTGCTAAAAAGAGGAAAAAAAGGTGTATTTTATTCTAGTTAACACAGCCCATACTGACATACCCATGTAGGCATCTTACCAGAAGGGCAGCTGCAACTTTGATAGCAAACAACTGAGCTAAAATGCCCTGCTTCCTCCCCAGAGAGCTGCTTGCCAGCCTGCCACAAGTTAAATTGCAAGTGACTTCTGGGTCAGCTTGACCATCACCCTCCCAGGGAAAACCAAGCATTTTGGAGCTGATAGTGCAATAGAACTACACAAGGAGAAAAATAAAGTATTCCAATAATTTGTAATGATAAATGTATCATGGTTGTTACAGACCAATATCACAAGGTAATTTCAGGACTGGATATTGACACTGCAGATCTCATTTACACTAACTTCACTCACTTCGTACACCTAAATGGATACAGTATTGTTTGATAATTAAAAAAACCCACCCCAAACTCTAAACAATACAAGTTCATTGTGTAAAAGAATATAAAATTCTATGTCCTTTATTTTCTATAATATGCCTCCTTAGATTTTTCTTCAATTAAAGAACGTATTATTTTCCTTACTAACAGATTGTTCCTTTTAAGAGTCAGATTGGGAAGGACTGAAACACAAAAGGACCCTCCCAAACACCAGAAAAATCCATGGTAAAGGCTCATGTTAATAGTTAATACTTTCCTACATTTAAACAATCCCAGAGAAAGTTACTTCTAATCCATTTTCAGAATAATTCATGGGCTTTCAAAGCACTCATGAAAGTGAGCAATGAGGTTGCCTTCAATACTGGATTTAAGTTACACTGGAGAACTCCTCTACCTTCACCAGCACAGGTATTTTGCCCTCTGTTCATGCTGCAGCAAGCTCAGTCTTGCGGGGATGAGGGCTTTGGTTTCACAGTGTGTTAAGCACGTGCTCCAGATCCAGAGGGTATCACAGGATTCTAGACTCTGCAGAACCCAAAGCCTTTAGCACTAGGAAGAGTCAAGCCTTAATGCACGATATTAAAATGAGGAAATAAAAACTGAAATACAGTGAAAATGATTCACCTAAAGATCATGAACATTTGTCCATAAAATAACCAAGGTGAAACAATAGCTGTAACTTATTATGAATATGGACTCTCAGAAATGGAGGCTTGCTTGTGTATCACTGACTTTTGCATGTCACTAGAAATACTGAGCAAACCCCAAAGCATACAGTATTCTAGTTAGAAGTGTCACAGAAAATCCAAAGAATATACTTACTGCAACACATCAGAGATGAAAAACTTTTCAAATGCAGACTGTTTAGATGACTCATTCCCATTTATCAAAGAGTAACAATATGGTTCCATACCAAAGGCCAGAAAATACTCAATCTCTGCATTAACAGGTGAATTTCCAGATGTAATTAAGTGCATTCAATGGAAATTCTAAATTAGTAATTGGACGTTAGTACTGATATGAAAAACCAATCAGTGTTCTCAAATGGATAGCCACATATGAAGTATATTTTCTGAACACTTAACCTAAACTTCTGCTTTACTATGGAAGCCCAACAGTTCTGTACAAAAAAATTAACTTTTAATTACTGAACTGTAGTGCTAGAGATCATTTATTCTGTGGTGCCTACTAGTTGTAATTTAGGTATGCGATACACTGAACTTGAGGAACACCCCATTTTGTCTGTTCTGCAAATGGAAAAAGTCAAACACATTCGACCAGTTAAAGATCTGTTGGAACAACAGAATGTGTTTTTCACTAATGTGCTACTTGGTTATGAAAAAACTAAGATTTGAAGATCACTATCACAGGAAACAGTTACTTTGACTGTTTTAGAGCAATACATCTGATGAGTAAGGGCTTTCTATGATCTGACAGTCCAAATGCACACTTAAAAACACGGTGATTGAGCTTTATAAATATTTTCTCAAAAAACCCAACCCAAAAAACCCATTTATCACTCGATTTAGTTGGCCCGAAAGGAAAAAATCGCATACCACCCCAAGCCAAACCCACCCCAAATCCCCAAACTCAACCCTTCCTCACAACATCTGGATCAACAGAAATCTGCACCTATTTCTGTTCTGCTACTGGCCTACTGACACTTAAGACAAATCACCTCCTTTTTATTACTACCCTTTTAGACTAAACTCAGTGTAAATGGGCTTTCACATTTATAACAGGTAGGAAACTGAAATATTGCATTGCTGATTCCAGAGGAGCCCACTGCCCCATCAAGCCTGTACTTGCTAGCAACCAAAACTGCCTTCCACTCAGTAATCCGTATGATTAAACACTGACTTAAACAGAAAAAATATAACAGAAAAAAACTTAAAATGACTCCTTCAATTATTCATGAAGCTGCTTTTCAAATACAACACTACCTGGGTGCATAACATGAAAAGTATTTGAAATTCGACCGCTTAAAAGCTGGTATTTAAGGGTTATTTTCCCCCCACTTCCAGTATTGAGCACTATCTCTTTAAATGCATTCTAATTGCTTTATTTCTGCCCAGACTATTTTCACAGTTCACAGTGGCTGTATAAAACCTTTTATGAGATCTCATGAATTTACATTCCTCCATGTCAGTAGCACCTGCCTCACAAAGGCCACCTAAAACCCAGCATACAATAAGATGACATATCTTTATCCCCCACACTGTGCTGCTTCAGCTAGGTTGTACACAACAGTCTTGCATTATCTTACAGCATGTTTGGTGATGTAGGGATTGCCCTTAGAGAGAATAAATGCAAGCACTGACTGTCCTAATCAATTCTCTAACTTCAGTCAGACAACAGCCTGCTGTGCACTTTGAAGTTGGCAAAACTTCTAGCCTGCCAAGCCTATGGAAAGTAATTCATAATTTTGTTTTAAACAGGGAAAAGGAAGTTTGAGTGTCAGCCCATTTATGGTTTGCATTTGGGGAGGAGAAACATTATCTAGGAAACAAAAAACAAGCTGAGTTCTAAGTTTACTTTGTTATTACAGCACTATTGATTTAAGCACTAAGTGAAAAATCAGTCTTATAATGTACAATTGTTTAATAATCATACAAATACCAAATCCTAATACTAATTAAGAAATGAGACAATTGTCACAGCTTCTCAGGAGTCTCTGGGTAGTTTTCAATGCTAATTCAAAACTAACTTAAATAGAAGTAAGTACTAATTACCATTAGAGAATGTAAGTCTTGCTATCAATCACTATATCCCTTACTTTGCAAATGTTGACACTAATTCTGACAAGCACAAACCCGTATACTTTTTTACATTTCTCCCAGAACAAGGTAACATGATTTCTCAGTTCCTTTGTGCAATTCTGCCCTTTTTTCTTCAGCACCCTGCTACTCCTTTTGTGGGAAACATGGACAAATTCACTTCCACTTACATGATGTATGGTACATCCTAAATAAAAGCAAGTACTTAGAAACAGTGAGTATCCAACTGCAGTACAGGAAACTAAGGGGTCACTTGCAAAAGGACAGCATGCAAAGATATATAAGTAACTTTTTCTTGACCGGGCTGACAAAGGAAAGAAAGTTAATAATCCTTCTCTTCCATACGTGCAGAGAACTCAAAGGATCTCACTTCCTGAATAAGGGTGGGGGGGAAATAAAACCATCATGGACTTACCTATTCTGGTAACTGTAGTAGGCAGCATCACGAGGAATAGTACACAGCTGCTTGCCATAGCAGCACAATGTCTGTGGAGAAAACTCATACTGCAAAACAACAGTGAGAAAAGAAGCTTTAAAATGTAGTCTTATGTTAATCAAGTATCTATTAGACAAACCTGATGCTTACAGGCATCGCAACGTATTATGTTTATCAAGCTCTTTCAAACTACTGCAAATGCATTAGCACAGCTTTCTTAGCTACAGTTAATAACTACATAAGCTAGAGTTGACCCTCTCATCACCTACTTCATTGCAACAGACATGGGAAACAAGCAAAGCATTTTAATATCACCAATCACCAAAAAAGGTGTTCTCCAAGGGAGAAAATTACAGCAATAATTAACAGAATAGCAGCAAGAAGGATGCTGTTTACCTTTTTTAGTTTTTAGCATGTTAATAATAAAGCCAAACTTCTAGCAAACCTTTCATTCACTACTTCAATTTTTTTTTAAAGAGTCTACAAAGCTCATGTTTTATCTGATTAAACAAGCCAAGTTCTCTGGAAGGATACAACTCCATCCACAGAATACATACCTTGCGCCCACAACAGTAGCCAAGTGATTGCATAACAGGATCAATTTCTTGTTCAAACACCTCTGCAAGTTTAGTGCAAAACTTGTAGACCCTGGAAGTCTTGCGATTGTAGAGCCAGGCATTGTTAAACATCAGCCAAACATCGTCCACATACTGCCAGGGTTCTTGGTACTGCCCAGTATCCAATTTACGTTTAATGGTTGAGAGATCCATAGGATTCTTCACAATGTCGAAGTAGTCCTTCAAACACACACAAACCCCCTTATTTTTAAGATGTCAACTGTTCACAATATGTTGTATAGAAAAGACAAAACATTTACATGAGCAAAGACAAAACCCACAAACATTTTATGTTTTTTTTTAATGCCAACTTACCGGAATCCCTAAAAGCTGGGGATCCACAGGCTGTCGAAAAGGTAGAGACTCTGGATCCTGCCGGTACAAAGCTTCAAGGGTAGGCATGAGAGCCTGACGCAGCTCCTCAGGTTTGAAAACTGTTAATGAAAGTCAGAAAGGTTAGAAAATTTCCTTCTGTGTTTCTTAACCTCTTGACTACCCTAAAAAAAAAAAAAAAAAAAAGGAAAATGAAGAACTATGTTAGCATAAAAATCTTTAAAGGGATTTCCTAATCTACATAGCTGATTAGAGGTAAAACTTACAATCAAGAGGCTACTGCACAGCTTTTGTTTACTCAAATCACGGTAGGTGACATTCCCAGAATAGGTAAGCAGGAACAACTGTAACTGATAATGATACATATTCTAGCACATAAAAAGAAGTACTTATCCAGAACTAAATTAATTCAATTGCTTTAACATGGATGAACCTTAGCTATTCAGAGAAGAGACAAAGTGTATTTTCTTCTCCCCCTTTTCTAACCTTGTTTGCTATTTCCAAGGCAAGACCCTTCTTGCAGAACACCACAGTGGACAAGGCCGAAGAGCCAACTCTAAAGAGTAACCAGATGTCTTGATAGTTGGCATAGGAATTTCCTGGGCATAGTATACAAACGTTCCTGAATTGATGCACTCTTAATTGATTTTTAAAGTGTTAATACTTTCAGATTTATATGCATCATTACAACCACTTGGCAACAGTGGCATGGCAACAACCACGTTTCTTTCAGCAGTCGATGACAAGGACAAGAAAGGCAATGCATTTTCTGAAAAATAATGATAACTTGGAGAGCTCTTTGAACATCTCAGCGGTGTAATTACATTTATTTCCTTAGGAACAGAGTCTTTAAATAGGAAAGAATGCCTATTATTGAGAATAAAAAAATAAAGACAAATAAGGGAAGCAAGATGGCATCTAATATTTACCTACCTGGCTGAAAAAGAACGATACCAGGAAAAGGGCGCAATTAGGAGTTCTGTTGAAAGCACTTAAATCAACAGGGCTACAGTGACCCCTTCGAAGCTGATCACAGCTTCTGTCACTCAACTGCTATTTTGGCAAGATATAAATCGCTTTTTGTCACTTCTGGCTAAAAATCTATGATTTTAAAAAAGTTCGTTTCCGCCCGTCCCCCCCCCCCCCCTTTTCATTTGGGAGGTATTTCTGAGGAGTCTTTTCATGTCAGCCGCACTCACCAAAATCACACACAAAATAAGGCAAGACAAGCAATTAAGCTGACACTACTCAGAAGAAATTTTGAAGTGTTATATTCTCAATTTTTATAGCCATTTGTAAATGCTACAGTTCTTGGAAATTATTAGTCAGGGTGAAAACTGTACGACCATTTGAGTGCACTGCCTCGAGAGAGAGGAAAGATTGCTGCTCACATACACAACAGGCAAGAAAGATACCACCCAAATTATGGCAAAAGACTAAGCAAGCTGCCAGAATGGCTTCTGCAAGGGCCTGCCTTACAGCTGTATCAAGACCTTATGCTGCTACTACTGAACTCAAACTCAGCAGATTAAAAATGAGATGAGCCAACAACAATTAATGCAACTTGATGATCATTTCAGCTGTTGCCACAATCTCAGTCCCCATAAAATGGCCATTCTTTTCCAGATTGATCCATGTATGCTGGCACCTTTCTAGGAAGGGAACCCTATCATATACTCTCAAAAGTTCTATGAACAACTACTAAGTTGTCTAATGGAATTCTTGAGAACAGAAGGAAATACTAAATTCTATTCATGGGAATTATTATTCTCTATTGCTTTTGGAAGCATCTTGTTCTGGCTCAAGCAGTTCATAATCTAATAATCTGAATTTATTTGACAAAATTTAAAGGTCAAAAGCACCTTTTAATAATCTATTCTGGCCAACTGCTTGACATTTCTTTAAGAATTTTCCCTGTACCGACCCCTGTAACAGCATATCACTAAACTAGAGTATCTTCCAAAGAAATCCAATCTTAATTTAAATCCAGACTACAGAGACTCAGCAGAACTTCTGCCAAGTTCCTTAAAGCCCAATTATCTTTGATGATAAAGCGTATAAGCTACTTTCATTCTGGAAGTTTGAAAAAATAGAAATAAAAATCCAGTTATTATTTTATGACTTGACCTAAAAATGTGAAGAAAAGTTATCTTTATCAGAAAAAAGTTGCTCTGCTTTTAAGAATATGACTAGTAACAGAATGTTTCATCATAGGCTCTCCTTCTACACAGATTTTACAAGGAAGTTTCTGTTTTCCCCTCTATCCTTTTCCAAAGTTAAATGCTCTTGGTTCTCCTCTGGTAGCTGGATGTTCTTTGTAAGGAGCTGGCATCCAGTTACTCATTTTTGTCTTGGATGTGTGGGTGGAAAAAAAGAAAATGGGATCTTTGCCTGAATCATGATAACGTATTATCTGCCAGAGAAAAGCTTAATGCTACCTCTTTAGATTTGTATTTCTTTCAGAGGAAATCCTGCTTGTAATTACCAAGGAGAAAATTTGTAAAGGAAGATGAAGACATTTTCAAAACAGTAAGGACAATACACCTGAATATCCGTCCCAAACCAACCCCTTGCAGGTTTCCTATTATTATGTCTTATAAAGAAGGGAAGAAACCAGTAAAACTAATCTTGGGAGGTCAAACTAAGGCAGACACCTATGACGAGACAGAAGATACTCAGATGAATATCATCCTGTTTCTTTTGAAGGGAATAGGCAAGAAACCAAATCCATTCCTTTCTTGCTCACATTAGATATGCAGGGGAAAAAAAAGCAAAATCAAGCCAATCCCTGAATTCAGAAGAGTCTGGTTGCATGCATTTATGAAGGCAAATCCTTGATGAGAAAGAGAAGCTTGCTGAAGGGATGGCTGCAATTCTCAAAAAAAAAATCAACTACAAAAATTCAGGTGTAAGTGAACTTAGCAGACCAGTATCTCAGCAGTATTATCTTGGTCTGTTTTCTAGCTCATACAGTATTCCCCATCACTTCAGTCAGGTTACAAACTAGTTGTGTTAAGTGAACACAGTCAAGCCAGTGGAGTTCAGTACACCTGGGTGGTTGGTATAAACAGATGAGATTCCACCTCCACAACTAAAGCCTCCTTTACCCAGAGAAACAATCCAATGAGGTCCAGGTGAACCCTTTCAAACATTAACATATCAGGCTATAAACTTGCTAAGCTATGTTAGAGCATGCACTCTGACATCTCCAGCCATGAACCTTCCCCTTCATAGCTGCAGCATGTACCTGCTACATCCCAGGTTACTGTGGGGTGAGCCTCATGAATCTGGATTCAGAGGAATGAAGAAGAGTTTCCAGCACTTCTTCAACCCATGCAAAACTCCACAAGTCTCATAAGCAGTTTTAAAATATCATGTAACCTTTAAGCATGCTTCACAGTATATACCCTCAAATAACTCTTATTTAGCATTAATACAATTGCTCTACTGAAGTTGGACAAACCAGTTGGTGAGAAAATGTCACCATTTAAAGCTGTATATATGGTTGTACCTGCCCACACTGCACATGTATTATACTACATGGCTACTTAGTGACACTATTTCCAAGATAAAATTGCATTACTAAGTGAGGCGTTGGAAATATGTAGTAACCCAGACCGAATCAGCAGAAGGACACAACGCAACTTCCACGGACTAATTTTGCAAAGACTTTCCTTTTTCTACCTCTTGCCTCAAATTGCTTGCAAGTGCACTCCTTCTAACAAGCAGCAGTGATTCTTTCCACTGGGAATATAACTGGTTTATAAATGCTAATAAGCTTTCCACTCCCTACTTTACGTTTTGCGTGAAACAGGCTCTGCCAGTTAGTTCTGCAGCATACTCTCATTTGGCTGGCCCACTGTGCTACAAACTGAAAACACCATCTATAGAAAAATGTGGTTTATAGCGTTTTGTCGTAAAAGTATTATGCTTAGTAATTAAATGCAACTTGAAGCATATACAGGAGATCAAGATTCAAGCTGCATAAACTTTCAAACCTTATGATTACTTGATCACATTCTGGAAAGCTTGCACATGTAATGTTCTTCTAATATAGTTACATGCAGCTGCCTTTTCAAATAAAGAAGTAAAAAAAAAAAAAAAGGTAATTAAATGGATCACCACTCTATTTTTTGACATTCGCAGCATGTTGGAGGCTTACCTTTGGTCAAAAACTAAAAACCACCCCCAGAAAACATCATCTCAAAAAAGTGGATGCCAAGACACAGAGGTCTCTAAACAGCTAAGGTTTTTGAATCCAAAAACTTACCTTGCAGGCTCCCACAAAGCCTGCATGACAAGTAATTTATTTCTGCCTGTTTTAACAATCTTATTCATTTATTTCTTATTAACCCAGGGCATGCAATCATTTATGTAAGTCCATTCAAAATCTGAAATGCCATCAAGTTTCCTTTTGGAAAAATACATAATACAGACACCCACACCTAAACTTATGCTGACACTGTAGATTAACTGAGGAGACTACTGACCTAACCACTTCTGAAAAGAAAGCTTTCAAATGAATGCTATACTGAAAATGACATAAGACCTTAAAAAAAGTTTCAGTCTATTGCAGCAGTCAAGCCTTGCAAGAATACAGATTGAGGAGTGGAGTTTAAGCACCAGATTCCCAGAGAAGTAAATGCTGAAACTCAGTATGAGGGCAGTGTGTGCATCCTCTAATGGAAAAGCAGAGCAACAGGTATTCTTGGTTACTGAAAGCACTCTTATCTACGCTGAGCTCCCTTGAAAGACACTGGCCAAGATGTACAGGGAGAGATTTATATACATAATTCTCCAGTAATCACTGTCCTGGTCCTTCTGAGCAGAAACTGGAGTCTGTGAGAAGACTGCTGTGATCAAGACCACAATGACATGCTTTCAACCCCATGATTCACGTAACATTAAAGGAATCCTACTTTCAAAACCAAGCTAGAGTACTGATCTAGAGCTCCACGTGTTGGAACACGTGCAAAACAGACATCCCAGCAGCAGCTGGGATGCTAGTAAAACCGAAATACACAAGAAAAAAAGCCACAGTTTCCATGCACATACTTTTTTTGCGGGGCTGAGATGGCGATGTGGATTGTGAAGTGGTTCCATTACTGCCGCTCTCCTCTTCCTCTTTAACATCTACTTTTATTTCAGGTTTCTTCTCTTCTATTTCCATTGGCTCCTGTTTCAGTTCTGTTCCATCTGTTTCTTCTTTTGTTTGTGAAGGTCCTTGCAAATCCTCCTCCACCTTAAGAAAGGATGCAACAAGATGTACTATTAAATCCACAACCCAAACTTCAGACATCAAAATATTAGTTTGAGATTGTTGAAGCACTCTCCATCCATGGCTTTCCTCAGGACAGTTACTTTCCAGTAACTACCCTCCTCTCACCCCTTAGCTCACCAATTCAGACACATTATTAAGTGCTTTTATATCTATCACTGCTTTCAGTTAAGCTGTATAGAATCTCATTTACCTCAGTCTTAGCTTCCACTTGTGTCTCACTAGTCTCTGGCTCAGTTTCTTCAGTTTTAACTTCTGATTTGCTTTCTAGCATTGGTGCATCTGGTCCTAGTTGCTGGGAATTCGTATCAGCACTAGCAACTGAGGCAGGGGTGGGGACCCTGTTATCAATACTAGCTGCTGCCTGGGATAGCTGTTGTAAAAACAGTACAAAAGAAAGACACTGCATATATAGAAATATTTTCCTTTACTAAAAATGAACAGCACAAAAGAGACATGAGATGATATTCTAAAACAGTGCAGAACATGGATACAGGAGCTTACTGTAGCCAAGTTTCGATATCCCACATTTAGTAACTCTGCTTTACGGAGGAGAAGCCAAGGAAGAATTCTGCCCAAAAGTGGCTTCTTTTACAGAGAAAACACCTGCCCAGTAAAACACTGTACATCCCTTGAAAAGTGCATTTGTCCTGACTGATTCTTAGAAGAAAAAAAACCCTATGCAAATCTCATGATCGGACAAGATCAATTCTGATTAAGGCCAAATATAACATCAGGCCTGTTATACCTCATCTTTCTGCACACTGCTGCAATTTTTATTTTGAGCAGGTCAAAGTCATTCAAGGCACCCCCCTCCTTCAAACAATACTGAGAACATCTGAACACACACATTTTTACACATCTCTATAATGAACCCTTTGGTCTAACATAGAAGCTACTATTGACAACTACAGGCTCTACACATTCACGACATGGTGCTATACAAAGGGTGAACTTTTGTGGAATGTCACTAGACAAGAAAAATGCAACTAGCTGGTACTTACTGGACTGCCAGGTGGCTGTGCCTGCACAGATGTTGGCTGTTGCTGAGATGGCTGTGGGGTTGGCACAGAATGGGGTTGAACCGGGGTCTGAGGTTGCGGTGTGACTTGAGCCTGTGCGGCAGTCTGCCCTGTAGGTGTGCTTTGTGTCTGTGTCGCGTTTGGAACAGAACCCGGGGTCGGTGTTGGTGTTTGTCCTGAAGATGAGACCGGTGTCGATGGCTGAGTGGGTGCTGCTGGCTGAGGAGGAGTCATTCCTGTTGATGTTTGGTGCTGGATAGGTGGCATCCCAGCAGCAGTGGACACAGGAGGTGTAGTCTGATGTAGAGGTGGCTGGGTCACTGGCGGACACGGTAACTGCCCACTCTGCGGTCCTAGCATGTTCATGGAATTTGGAAGAGCAGCACTGGGAACCTGCCCCTGCTAGAAAGAGAGACTGTGTTACAGACATGTGACTCCAAAAACTCTGAGAAAGCACTGAAGCCTTCTTTAACAGAATCCCTAAATATAAATGTGAGACCAGCTATATGCAAATACTACTACTGCAAATGACTATGCTCTGATTTCTCTAATCATTTTCATTAGCTCTTAGTCAAAGGCGCTGCTCCTAGACCTAGATGTGCCATGCACACCTTTTCAGGTTAATTCTACTGGCACAGGGAGGAATCCTCACCATCTCTGAGTAACAAAGAAACCCACATGCAGAAAACCTCTAAATCATGTCATTAGCTGGGCAAAGGTCAGGTTTTGCATACAAATGGTTTCGAGCAAATACACATTCAAGGCCAGGTCTCTAGAGCAGCCCTGCTTTAGGACAGTTAACTTATTTAATGCCTGCCCTGTGCACAGTGCAACACTTAAAAGGTGGTGTGTGTTGGGTTTTTTCTTGTTTTCTTTTAATTTCTAATTAGACTACTCCAGATGCTTAAGAAAACCTTGCATTTGTTTTTCAGAACAGCAACAATAAAGTATTCTGGATGTGCACCGGCTTTTAAATTACATTTACTATTTTACATTTAGTACATTTTACTAAAGGTTGCATCAGATAACCAGCAATAAAAAAAGAATATTCTTATCCCTAGATGTACTTCTTACTTGAATCCAAATCAATTAACATTCCTACGGATGAGTTTTCAAATTTAAAACACAGTTCTATATTGCCTGTATAGTCAGTTTTATTGAACTAAGCGCATCAGGAAAAAAACGTTCACCTCAAAAGTGGTCAAAAAAGTGAGCCATGGCCCAAGCAATTGTAGATGTTGCATCCCGCACATATTCCATACTTGACTCGACAGATCACTCTGTAATCTCAGTTCTCTCTCATTTGAGGATGGGACTGACCAGAGAACTCTGGAGGTCCCAACTAACCTAAATTACTAGAACTCCCAAGTTAAAAAACAAGCTTCTCCTGTGGAAAAGCATCTACTTCAGCATCATAAGCACAGCTGCTACTTCACTGACCACTGCTGTTAACAGAAAAATGTCACATAAACCCCTCAATTTTCTCTTCAGAAGGAAAGCTTAAAACAAACTTTGAAAGATCTTCAATGACCACTTTGTTGCAATTCCTGATTTAGAGTCTAGCTACTGAGGTCCACACAAAGATAAAAGCATATGCTCACAGACGTCCCGTGAACTAACTTTTCCCCCTAAAAATCTCATCAGCATGCTTTTTTTTTGAATTTAAATGGAAAATTACAGGGCATTCCCCCCCCCATAAGCATATGTAAATAGGTAATACAAGAGCTTATGAAGAAGGCAAGTGTAATCCAGTATCCCCCAAAGTCAGGGATGACTACAATAAACAGTGGATATATAAATAAATAAAGACATAAATTAAATAAATTAGAACAAAGTAATCAGAGTAACTCAAGCAATAGAAAATATATCTCACCTGTGCCACCCCAGCCTGGGCTGTTGATTGACCCATACCCACATTGTTCACATTCATAGCCCCAGTGGATGCTGGAAACTGATTCTGGGGCAGGAATTGGTTCTGGGTAGGAGCCTGACCCATCATATTGTTGGAATGAGCTCCCATCATGTTCTGTGGCTGAGGCATTCGGGAAGGAGACATTGCCATCTAAAAAGTAACACCCAAAATAAGGATATTGCCATTCAGTATTGTGTAGGAAGACAAAAGAAAATATCCTCAATGTAATCAACCAAAAGACAGGGCAAAAAAATAAAAAGAAAACTGATTTCAGTAAACCAAGGGGAAATGGGCATATGCATGTAACTAGCATTTGTTCCAGGGTATTCATGATTAAGTTCTTTTCAAAGAGGTAATATTCAAAGCTCTACCAAGAGTTCTAACTCTGCTTTGTTCTCTGAGCTAAGGAAGATAATCCAGAATAAAGAGAATAAAACCATGTTTTAATAGAGGAATAAAGAACATATATAAAATGCAAAGAGTTTCTGAAAGAACTATCCTCTTGCACAAACTGCTGGAGATTATCTTATCTCTGGTATCTACCTCTCTAAAGTTGCTTTGGTTTGGTTGTTCTGTTTTGTAGTTTTGCCCCAATAAAAACCTGACAGACTCTGTCCGTATCCATGAAATTAACCTACAATTTACAGTACCATTCTATGACACGGCCTTTTCAGAACAGCATTAACAATGCTAAAATGTAATTAACCAGTTTTGAGAAGAACTTAGTAATAAGAAGTACGAACCGCAGGAACGGCGCCCATGTTGTTCATTTGTACAGGGTGGTTCATTGGAGAAGCTGCACGGGGTCCCATGGGTGCTTGTGGCATTTGTACATTCCCTATGGACATGGGGTTAAACTGATTCATTCCTGCAAATGCATCCCCAAAACAACTCATTAGGAAAAAGTCATCAGAATTTACATGTGTATACTCGATTATGAAGTTAACATTTATTATAACTGAAGTCTGACTGCCCTACACTTTTAATTTTGTTCAAATTACTTGGCTTAAGAGACAAATCAGGATGTAAGAGGTATTTAGAGGAATACCAGTTAAGGTGAAATATAACTTTTGGTTAAAAATTAAAATGCAGAAGATGAAGAGTGGGGGTGATGTGCAGAGACAGGATGCTATATGCAAATGATACCTTGGGATGATTTCTTAAAATCAGGCATTTGCTTTGAAACAGCAATATCTTAGTGAGGGCTCACTGAAATGGTTGAGTAAATATAATAAAACCACATCTTGTACATATGAAGGCAAGTCAGGACAGAAGCTAGTAATATGCTTAATCGGTGTTGTGCCTTTTATACAAAACATTTAACCCCTCAAAAAAACAACCACCCAAACTTGTCTATTAGTAATAAATGTGTAAATAAATAATTGAGCTATACATGCTATCAACTTTTTCTCCTACTGAGATGCATTTTAAAAGGACGTAACTTCAAGGACATTTCAACACAAGTTTCAACTTACACTAACTCTGATTCAAAAGATAAAGTCACTGGAAGAAACTGAAGCACCTAAAAGTCACAGGGTTTTATTTTTCAGAGAAAAAAAACCTGCCCAGAGGAGGCTAAATGAGCAATGGCAAGCCATGAGCGCTACAAACAAGCTACAAGGCTCTTTTAGATGCACTTTGCATCAGAAACCAAGAAAGGACATTATTAGTCGTACATACTCTAGGATTAAAGTGCCAAGTTTCCAGCTACAGGTGTATTTTTGGCTACTTAACTGATGAAAACATGCCAACATCTCTCTCCCCCTGCCCCTTTACAGTGTTTTAAGTGAGATTATCCACAGTATTCGTGCTTATGCTCTCCTCTTTCTGAAATTACTTCTCAATTGCAGGTAAAGTTTTGGGTACATATTGCCAGTTCTTAAGACAAGACAGCACCAAGACAGTTCCTACCACAGAACAATAATAAAGAATGATGCTGAAATAAGGAGAGCGAGTAGCTATCGCCACCCCAACTGCATAAGAAAAACAGAAGATCAGCTTTTCCGCCTAACAATTATTTTGAACACATAAATTGTATATAGAGAGGAAAACAGATACCTTGAGAAACCTGCATTCGACTTATAGGCACGGTTGGCATGGACATAGGCCCATCTGCAACACAACAGAAGAATGGTCAGAAAAAAACCCAACTTAAACTATGAACTCAGGATTAGCATGAGAGCCCAAGCACACAAACTCTGTAGAGTTACAGGTGAGATGCACAAATACATACTGCAAAAGTACTTACTGGGCGGCCGCACGGGCTGTGCCTGGCCCATGGCAGCAGCCACCTGTGGGATGCCAGGGGGCTGAGGGCCCGTGCTCTGTAAGGCTGGCTGATTCCCCAACATCCCTTGTTTGTGAAGACGAGACCTCCGTTTCTCTTCTAGCTCCTTCTGGATCTTATAGATCTTCTCTGCTAATAGATGATAGTATTCATCCTACGAGAGAGAAAAAAAATAGTACTCAGTGTTAAGCATAAGAAAACAGCAGCAGAACTCACGTAGTCTACCAGAATAACTTCACCTGGTTTAGGTTTTGTAATGTCTACACCTGCCTATTTGAAAAAGAAATACTTCTTTTTAGAATTCCCCTAAATTGAAACAGTCTCATCACTGCTTTACTGCAGCAAAGGAAGAAAAAAAACAACCCTTCTATATAGAAGACTTGGCTTTATGGCTATCCTTCAGACCTACTCTGAGTAGATTAGTAAATAAAGGAGAAGACTGTAGAATCTCTGTTGCTTGGATGAGAAACATGAAGCTGTGATTTAGGTTCCAAGTGTTAAATTATTTTTAAACATTATATTCACAATAAATACTTCCACAGACAGAAGAAAAATACATTTCCAGCAACACAGACTAATTACACTTCAGGAGACAGGTACTAAGGACAGACCAATTTTTACATACAGAAAGGAATCGCTCTTTTACTAAGGAGTCTGGCTACTGACAGTCATTGCAGGGATAAACAAAAATCAGACAAAACCCCAGAGGAATGGAGAAAATCAGTGAAAAATAGTCCACAGGCACAGACAACTAAACACAACACCAGTATGAGATGAAAAATCCATTTTACTCAATCCACACTGACAACAGATCAAATAAAGACAGTCACAGTGCACAGCAAAACAGACAGTTTCGCTTGTTTGCAGACGCGCATCCAGCAATTAAGTGCATGAGATTATACACCTGTTAAAGGCATAAAACCCCCTCAAACCCTCAAGACTATGTTTCTTTTGTGGGATCACCTATACTCTTAAACTCCAGGGTTACATGGAGCAAAGGTTGAGTGATGCCTGTCCCACAATCCTTTTGTTTTCATCCAATTTTCCTCAAAACTAGATTCTGTTATTACACTAGGATTGAATTCATTTCAGAAAACTTAACAGGAGATAGGGATTTCTCATCAACCTTGTTAAAGAAGTCCAGAACGGCAATACAAAGCTTTGGGTTTAGGTCATTTCCCCTCCTCCAAGTGCCTCAAAAATCCATCAGTGCAGACACTGTCGGCTGTTCAATTTAAAAACACTAAAATCCCTTCCCCCCTACTGGCTCAGCTGCCTACTTGTAAATGTAATGTTGTGCTACGTCCACACTGTAAAGATTCCCTAAAAAAGGATGTGCTCACGAGGAGCACATCATACTAAAGCCATGTAGTATGCAGTAAAACAATTGCTTACAACCATGCCTCATACTAATCTGTTTTTCAATGTCAAAGTGGAATGAATGCTCCTGTAAGAGAAAGATGCAATTCCATGTGGCCTCGTTATTACATTCTTCCAAGTTTGCTGCTTGGAGCCAAATACATTAGACGTATTCCCATAAAAGAGAGTTCTGGCAATTAAGCTCTCACAGCCATTTTAACAGGTAAAGAGAAGATGTATCTGCGTGTTTCTCTAGTACCCTAGGTCAGAAGATATTTATGAACAGAAGTCTAGTATGCTCATGCTTATTGAGAACATATTTAGATGAATATATACGTCTATGAAATCCTTGTTCTCTCTGAATTCATTTCCTAAAGCTGTCAGAGAGATCTTCCTTGCTAAACAACCTCTTGGTAGCCACAAGGAGAAGATGATATTGTCATTGACCAATACTGACACAACAGCAGCATTACATCTATGGCCACTGCCTATCTACCTCTAGGAAATAAAACTCCAATTCCACCTTCAGCTCTTTTGGGAGATGGTCTGAGGGGCCAACTAAGTGCTACTGTCTTACTGGATGATTATCAGCCGAAATGACACTAACTACTCTCTTTAGATACTCTTACCTTACTTAAGAGAGCACTTCAAGATTCTGATAGGTAAGATCTCACCAGCTATGATGACTGGCACTACTAACATTGTCTCTACCAGATGCAAACTTTCAGAAAGTGGTTCCTTTATGACAGAATTAGCACAGTATCATAATGAAATAGTATCCTCCTCATGTCAAACAGGGTTTGCTCCTTCTGAGTAATATAGATTTGAACTGGCATCCCCTTGCTGACAGAGCAAAAATCATGAACAAGAACAGGAGTTGTGTCTTGTTTCCTATACACAAGGACAAACAGGAGCAAAGTGACTCATTATGTTGAGACATGAAATAGCTATGCATCCTAGCCAAACCACTCTCGATGATGCTGAGTAGGGGAGAAATCACTCCAACAGTACAGGTAAAGGTAAGCAGTACAATAGGACTGAGTCCTAGAGAAAAATTGCAGTTTCAAAGTGTCATTAAGTTCCAAAACTACTATTCATACAGACTTCCAGAAAGGAGGAAGTCAGTAAGGGAAACATCAAAACCGGCAAGCTGTGCTCCAGTCTTCCTGCACACCAATCACACTTTCAGAAGGAATGAAAATAGGGCTGGGATGATGCTGTCTAGCTCTCATGGAGTTGAGGGAAGTGAATTAACTTGGAGTGACATTAATCATATGGCTTCGGACTACACAAACACTGTCATAGACAGAAAACATGTCTTCCCTCATCAAGAGAACACTGGAATGATTGTGCTTTTCATTATGCTTATGAGATTTGTGGTGCTCCTGGTTTTTAACATATACCAAAAAGCAACATACCCTACTATTAGCAGATTCATACATATCTCCTTCCACTTTCCTGGCATAAGCCACCAAGTTCTCCATGCGGCGATCCTTCAGTGCAGCTGGATCAGGAGTGGGGAAGATGGCTTGGACACTAAGAGAAAGGAAAAAATAAAAGAAAAATTCTTCAGAGAAAAAAAACCTCAATCCAGCTTTATGATATCATCCCAGACATTCCCTTATACACCAGATATGTAAAATCACAGCAAAATAGTTTCATTAAAATAAAAAAGAAATCAGTATTGTATTACTTCCCACAAGATTAAAGCAAATTCAATGATGAAAAAGATGTGAGATTTAAGAGTCCAGAGTTTAAATACTCGTTTACTACAGCAGTGCAAATTTACTAGCAACATGAACTGGCTTCATGCCCATTCCTTAATAAGCTGAATGAGCTGAAGAGGAGAGTTAAAGGTAACAGCTCATCCTCAGTGGCCTGCTGTCAGACAACCACCACTGATAACTTTCTCAACAACCTTTCAACTTAATGGTGGAACTACTGTATTGAAATTCTTCAAAACATGCAGGAAAAAGACAGAGTCTTACTGAATACTTACAGTTTATGCACTAAATGATTGCGCAGGTCCTGAGTGACATGTTCGTGCCATGCTTTCCTTACCCCGGTACTAGAAGGAGGTGCAGCTGTTGGCATTGAGCTGAGATTTCCAACATTGCCAGAATTTGTGCCATCATTCATTAGTGGGCTAATATAAAAAGAAAAGGGACTGTTATAGTACAAGATTGCAGAGTTTTGTTGCATGTTTGATGCCTGAAGTAATTTTTGAGTAATTGCTTTCATCACTTCTAGCTACTGCATCAAACATTCTCTAATTCTGGTATCAACAAACTGCAACACCTAAAGCAGCAAAGCTCAGGAATTTAGAAGACATGGTATGAATGATAAAGAATCATAACTGTCAAGGTATTTGTACACTCTCTAAGGAGACAAAGTGGTAGATACAGAATTGAAATAGGAAAGAATAGCATAGCTACATATGTGACTGATCATTTCCATGCCAATACAGTTAGTTTTTAAAGCATGCTCTTTATTTACATTCATAATTGTGTAAATAAACGTTTAATTGAGCAAGAATAAAGATGTGTGCATTACTTATTTGTCCCAAGGGATGTTGGAAGAGCAGTTTCAGAAATTAGACTAGCTTGCTGGTCTGTTGTTATTCCTCCTGTGGGAAGGTTCATCTGGTTGGCTCCTTCGGAATAAAATTAAACAGCATTGGTTTGCGACAATAACACAGCAAAACTGCACTTTACTGACACAACTGGTTAATGAAAGAAACAGCGTATCAGGTAAGTACTTTATGATAGTATCGCCTGTGGTACATATAAGCAGCTACTTATGCAACCAAGTTACTTTTAGTCTGAACATTTTAATTCCCACAAAAACTAGCCTAGTAACATTTAAAATTCAAAAACTCTTCAGATTAGTTCAGTAATATAAAAATAAGATAATACTATCAATTAAGTTCCAAAAAGAAATTAGCTTCTGAGACAGAACTGTCTACTAAATAGGTGAAATACTTGTTAAACCAGAGTCCTTCTGCAATTCTACCTTAACACCTCAGACAGCACCACACTATGGACTGTATTTTAAAAGAAACTAAAACTACTCCTATTTGGCAGCAGCTTTCTAAAATTCAAACGTAAATGAATGGTAGTGCTTATAAATAGTACAGCAATCAAGTGAAACAGACTATGCTAAAAATTGAACAGCCCTGTTTATTTTAACACCTTAGTTTCCCGGTATTTTTTCCACCTACCCAATGCATTAATGGTCCTCATTTGCTGGTGAGCCTGAGGCTGTGCCGGCTGTTGGCCTTGTACCTGGGGCTGCAACTGTGTTTGAGGCTGGTTACCATATGGCAGTCCAAGAGCAGCATAGGCTCGCTGCATGGAGCTGGGGTCAATTGGATTAGGATTACTTAGCGATGGAGTATTCTGCTGGCCTGTGCCAACAGAACCAATGGAATTTTGGATTCCACCAGCTGGAGACCCTAAAAGGGCTATATTAAAAAAAAAAAAAAAAAAAAAAATGGTAAGAGAAAATGGAAATCAGTGAGGACAAACAATTTAACAAATCATGCCAAGAATCAACAGAACATGCATACAGTTATATCATATGTATTTTCTGACAAAGAACAGAATAACACCAGAGATGCCAAGTGGCAAAATTCAGCTGTCGATTCTACAGGACAGAAACCACCCTAGCAAGTAATACATGCAGTCTAAAGTGTTGTAAATTTTGGGCAGACAGGCCAATAATTAACATAATATACATGAAGTATAGGCTCCAATATAAGGCTAAATAGAATTTCATTCTTGGGACAGTAGATTAAGGGGGGGGGGAGTGTGTTTAAAAAAAAATTAAATAATTAATTCCTCTACTTCCCTCTTTCCCATCAATCCCATTTTAGGTCAAAATATTTGGCTGCAGAACAGAGATCCTGATTTCACCAGACATACTGTGTCCTTAGACACAAAGGTAATACTGAAGATCTGTTGGTAGAAATTTTCATTCCGAGCAGTCACTAGATGAAAACTCTGAAGGCCAAATTACCCTAAAACCCAAGTTATTCAGGAATATGAAAAGCCCAGATGGGTTTCAGATTGTACTGACAAAATATAAAATTATTTGAAGAGTCAGAAAGAGGATGAGCCTGCTACTGGTTTTGCTAAACAATTTAGATAATATTTAGGTACTCATAAACCTATATGATCACCGCAACCAATCAACATCTCTCACCGCACAGACATATGGAAAAGTCATTTCCATTGTAGGCAGGAAATGTAAACAACAGGGAAAAAGTAGTTTTTACTAAACCCAGAAGTGAATAAAAATCTACTTTCTGGTCCTCATTTTAACTGCCATTCTAAGTAATAACACGTTCCACTGTGAATGACATATGAAGCATATCCTTCATTACAGAGACTCTGCATTTTGATAACTGAGACTCTGATGGAAGTAATACGTACTTCATATTTTTCCCCTCTAGTAATTAAATATGAAACGTGCATTACAAATTTGTGAGCTAAACACAGCAACAATAATTGCTTTTTATATAGACAACAATAACTTTTATTGAAATATAAGGAGAGGCACATGTTTAGAAAAAAATAAAATCAGAAAAACAAGCCTTCTGGGACATTAACTAATTAGACATTAGCATTATCTAAGCTTTCTTAAATCCTTACCCACTAGGGAGACAGGGAGAATCACTGAAAAAGAAACACATGCTTTCAGCTTCCATTCAAGAGAAAACACACACATTGCAGAGTCCAGACTTTTCCCTCTCCAGATGAGAGTTCAATTTGATTTTATTTGCCAAAGAACTACAAATAAACACAGTCAGAGATCCCCCTCTCCAGAATAGGCAGATACACAGAAAACATCTTTCATTTTGCCAAGGACAATCCATGGTATTTTCAACACTGGGTTTACCATGGAAATTAGGCTTACATATGCTTACGCTTTATGGACACATTCATATTAACTTCTGAACCCACTAATCATTTCCAAGCAAGTTTAAAAACAAAGAAGCTGACTGAAAACCTGTCAGGTTTCATTAAAACAAGCAAACACACACGCATACCAAAACCAACATATTAAAGACCTACAGTATAAATTTCTTGTTGGACTTGCACACAGCACTCTGGATCTCTACGAGAAAGATGTCTTTACACCAGGCAGAAGCCAAGAAATAGAAAGTATCTAGGATGGTTAAATAGTACAAAACTTGTGGCACCCTGTAATTCAAAAGGCTTCAGAAGCTGTTGTGACAGCAAAAGATCAATTCAGGAGCTAATAAAAATTCCAGCTTGTTAGAAGATGACATTTCTCCAGAACTGTTACAATACAACACCCCCATATGCTCTCAGCACTGTCTGTAAATCAGGACATCTCTGGAGGTGGCAGAATGACCACAGGTGATGCCAAAGGCTGGGAACACGAAAAAAAGGCTGCCAGCCATCCCACTGAGGACAGCCAAGAATTTCACCATTTCTCATGCTCCTCTAGGGAAAAAAGCAGACATGGATCTCCAGAAGACTCTAAGCTTCGCTTGAACGTCACCATGAATCTCAGGAATTCTGGACTCTGGAGAGGTCAACCACCTCTTGCCTGCAGCTTTGGGCTGAGCTTTGGCAGTGGTATCCATCACTACGAAGCACAAGTTCAGCCCCTGTGTTAGAGCAGCTTTAGGAACCACCATCCAGCCAACTTTAGAGAAGTTCACTTAAGCAAGGTCAGCCTGCTCCAGACAAAAAAGACTACTAAACTCAGTTTGGGTAGTCGGCAGAGTTGACAGTTACTCAATGGTATTTTAAAAGTGACAATGTTACCCTAAGGGGACACGGTATGAAGAGCACAATTTTAACTTGAAGTTTGAAATCACAAATGATTTCCAAGAAGTTCCACATGTGCGCAAGTACCTATTCAAGCAGACAAAACTCACTGAAGCCGACAGCCAGCCAAATGTTGCTTAAACACTTCAAACTGGAGTATTATTATTAGGGCACAGACTACATTCTCACAGCCAGTAGTACACTTACAATGTGGAATTAAGTGCTCCTGACTATTTGGTCTCAGCTTTTCTATACTTTGTAATTCAATTAATAGTACACTGTACTGGGTATTTTCATAACATCAGGGATCTAATCCTGAAGGTGGTTTCTTTTATCTGCTTGTTCACTGGTTTTATATGAATGCATGACATTACCTCAACCTGCCAAACAAGATGGAGGAAGAGAGTATTATATTTCTATACTGGACAGATCAAGCGCAAATGCAGTCCTTTCTGTGGCAGATATACCATGGGAAGTCAAATCAATTAAAATAAACGGCACTGAAACAAACAGAAGTTACCACATTAGGCCACCACTACATGAAGCAAAGTCTACAGTGATTTTTATTAACTGATGCTTCAAACACTGATAAACTTGTGACAGAAGCCAGAAGTGCAAATACAGCTTCGTACAGGACTATTCACATTCTAATTGCTTTAAAGACAACCAAGCTCCGTTATGTCCCACCTTACAAAGTCACACGGGTTTATGTATCTTATGAGTGACAGTTCAAACAAGCAGAGAAGTTAAGCACTCCCAGAACTTCCTGACCAGCCCTGATTAGATTAGGCCCTCTCAGGCACATGCATTAGGTTATAACCTAAATGATGAAAATCTCATCTACAGGATTACTGTTTCAGTGTGCAAAGTAGATAATGCTGCCTTAATGAAACTCCAGGTTTTCTAAAGGGGAACCCCTCCACCCGATTAGAATATATTTTAAACACAGATTCCTACTACTATTTTAAGTATGTATGCCCAGCACTTCCCTAACCTGACCACCCCAGTGAAAGCAACAAGTTAGTCCATTTTTAAAAAGTCTGATTTACATTTTTCATTTTATTTCCCAGTTCTGTATTTAAGACTTGTTCAGTAGGGTTCAAATGCTCTGTCCTGCAGGTCCTTGCTCTGCTCATTATACCCATTCTAGCTCTTAGTGGCTGGAGCAAAAAATCTGCTGGTGACCTTGACTCACACCTCAGCAGAAGCCTGTCCTGCACCCTGAATTACGCAGGTGTACAGAAGGTTAAGTGTACACCATCATCTAATTAAAGGCTGTATCATGAATCAAATCATGGGGTAACTAAAAATTTTATGAGCAGCTTAAAGGTAGGAAGTGCTGGTATTAAACTTCACCCCCAATGCCATTTTATTTTTTATTTATATTAAGCATTAAATTAAAAGCCTTCACAGTATAGCATTGTATTAGTCAACAAATGGAACTAGTTGATCTGTGGGCTAACCATGAGGCGCAGTGGAGTAACTTATATCTGGCAAGTCACCATTATGTATGATTTACAGCACTTGAAAGAACAAGAGATACTTTGTTTGTAGATTTTACAGTCACTGACAGTAAGACTTGAACAAACTGGATTTCATTTCCAGTTTTTGCAGGAAACAGGCTCTAGTGAAGAAGTAGCTGCCTATGTTTCTGAACACATCTCTCCATGCACAAATACACTCTTTTCTTCCCTACAAAGGTTTAGTTTCCAAATGCTCTACATCCAAACCTTCCTTTATTTTCTGCTCATACTCAACCTACTCCCTCAGCCAGGTAGCTCCCAGTCCCTAGTTCCATTTCCTTCTTCAGAATCCCACCCTCCCTCCCCAAATCCACATGCTCCAGAATTTCTGACCCCATCTTTAAAATCACATTTTTAGATGAAGGTTAGTCATCTAAAATTTACTCTATTTCAATCCAGCTTTTTCCTCACTGTATCTTATTTAAAATTTACCTACAAGGTAAAATACAGGGAAGACTAACTGCTAACTCCATGTTCACAATTTCACCTTCCAGTCACTCAACCGAGCAGGGTTCCCAAGGTTTTTTTAATGTCCCCTGATCCAGGAATGAAGCGTGTGCATGAGAATGGGCCAGGTCCTAACAAACGGTGAGCACAGCACACCCATCACAACCAGTAGTGATGCAAGGGGAAGCACATTCCGTAGCTGTCTGGTGGCACAATATATACCTGTTCAAGTCAGGAACAGAAGAATTAAGAAGCTCAAGCATGCGCAAGACAAGATGAATCTTCAGAAAAATAACTGTCACAATAGAGCCATAAAACTAGGAAACATATCAACAGCTGTTTGCAAGAGTTTATAAATCAAATCGTTGTAGGTTCAGCAGGGAGCAAGACTTCCTAACAAAAAGCAACCCTCCCACACCCCAAAACATTACAACCAAATTCCAAGTCATTACTTCAAAACACAGGAATCACTGGCCTATTCAAAAGAAAAGTTTATCATGCTTTAGCATGTGCAAAATGTATTTAGTTTGCACTTTCCCCCTGCTCCCTCCGCAGAGGTATACATGGTATACACAGTAAGAACCATGTGGAACAGAAATAATTTCAAACTTGTCCCGACATGTTCTATTAACAAGTCATGTTACTACCGCAATTACAATAGAAGACAGTTCAAGATTACTTATATAAAAACAAAAGCTATAAAAATGAAACCTGGCACAGATGTTCCTTCCAAAGTATCTAAACACTGAAACATGAGGTATGATACCTGTGAAGAAACAGCTCCACGGTAATAACCTAAAACCCAGGACTTCGTGCAGCATGCAAATCCCCCAAGGAGCAGGAACAGATAGCTACAAACAGCACAGGAACCAGCACATGTGGGAAGGGTGGAAGCAAGCACTAAACTGCAATGGCTCAGAAGTGCTGAAGTGCAGAACTGCATAACTTTCTGAAGGATCGGCACACTCTGATGGAACTGCTTGAAAGCCCAGCCCAGGTATAACAGGACTCAAAAACAGCAGTGGTAAAACAAGCATGAGCACAGGCAGGAAGATTTTAGGACTCAGTCTTTCATGACCATCAGGCAGGTCATTCATGCTGTAAGGAAGACAGCCTGACAAAAGTAACAAGGGCTGTTATACTTCTCAGGATTTTTATTTCCTTTACGAATGTTCTCATCATATTCTGCCATATGCAGACCCCTTCCTCCCTGCCCAGCTTAGTAGATGCTATAATTACTTATTCCTAGGAGAGCCAACATTTTCCTCAAGTCTTAAACTATTCTGGC
Organism: Neopsephotus bourkii; assembly: GCF_033783945.1. Lineage (NCBI taxonomy): Eukaryota > Metazoa > Chordata > Aves > Psittaciformes > Psittacidae > Neopsephotus > Neopsephotus bourkii. The sequence continues at coordinate 978,100 of NW_026902244.1, read as the reverse complement.
TTAGGTTAGTTGTTACCTCATCAGGCAGTGTTTCCAAGTGCCTATATTAACGTAAGATATTTTTGAATGCCTAAAAAGGGACATCCTTTATAATCTAAACAAGTATTTTTAGTGTTCGTCTTTTACCTTCAAACCAACCACAAGGTGTTATGTGTATGTTCTGGATTATGTCTCTGAGTCAAAGAACCTTGCACCTCAGCATACTAAACTGTAAATTTTCCTGTTTACTACCACTGGATCATTAATTAATTGAATGGAAGGAGATTCCACATTTATATCCCCGCATGCAACAAGACAGCCAAACTCTACGCGCTACAAACTGTGCACTTAGCTGTTATAATTCTGTTGCATCCAAACAACATCCTATTTGATCCCGTAACAAAATTATTTTCAAGTTTTATTTAAGTGCCTTCTCTTTTGAGAAGTTGTACTAATGACAAAACAAATATTGCACAAACTACTTTTCTGCAGCAGCTTGTACTGAAAAAAACCCATTCTGTTGTGCTAGATGTTGTTAGCACTTCGATAACAACTGCGTAATAAGGATGTTATGCACAAATGGACCATGTCATATTAAAAAGCAAAGCTTTCAACACATTTTTCAGAGGCCAAACATAACTAATCACTTGCAACAAATGACTGCTTTCAACATACAAGACATATCTTGCTTACCAAAATGTTTGTTTGGCAAAACAAAAACAAAATTCTTAATTCCAAGTAGCTCTATACTTATAGTTTGGGGTTTTTTTCTCAGTTTTGGAGGAGAAAAACCCGCTTCTGAAACCATGAAAACATGTTCAATGGATACTTATGACAGTCTTACCAGCTACTCTTTCCCCTGCCTTAACTTCACCTAACCCACAAGTTCTTCTCCATCTTCCAAGGTTTACTAGTGTTCTTCACTGCAGTCTCTGCCTAATGGAAATTAACAGAATGCTTCCAACACGATTCCAATGTAGAAGTTTTACAAGTCCTCCAGCTGTTTTCCACTTCCTAAATCTTATTTAAATATACTTAGGCATAACATCACTTAGACTTCTAGAACTGCTGCATCTATGCTGTCAAACATTCTACCTTGGCACCTTTTCAAAGGGTTTGATGAGAAGCAAAACTACCAACAGCAGTTCAGTATTTTCTGTTTCAGAACAAGAGGGAAGAGATGAACTGGAAATTGACTGCCCGTATGCATCAGTGACAGCTACACTATTGCCAAAAAACAGGCAAGGGCAAAACCACTATGATTTGCAGAACTTCAGCCAGCCATACACTTAATGACTAAGACAGCCAGACCAGATCTTTCTGTGCACAAGAATACTTTTTGTCCATTTTTTCAAACATTTTTTGATCATTCTTCATCACTAGCATGTTGATTTAAGTTGTTTCTAGCTGAAAGAAAAATAATGAAGTAGCTTCTACCTTCCGCAAAACCCTACCTACATTCAAAGTTGCATTGTAACAGGAATCTATTGATCTGCCTCACAACGAAACACCAGTCAGAAGTCACCACACTCCTTAAAAAAAAAAGATGTGTTTATCTGATACTCTCCCTTTTCAATTATTGTGTATTTCAGTAATAAATTGGGTTCATTGATCAGAAAGAGGAATTCACTAGCATATCTGTCCTCATACAAGGTTATTAAACAGAATGAAGTTTGCTGGGACACTTTCACAGTTTATTCCTACTCTGCAAGTCTAATCAGCTTTAACAGTATCATTCCTCTGTGAGAGCAGTAAAACAACTACTTACGTTGTTGATTTCTTTTGTCACTAGCATTTTTCAAAGGCAGGCACACAGGACAGTCGTGCCGAGTACAATTCTTCCAGTGGGAAATGATTTGTCTTGAAGATGCACAATGAGCGACTGTAACAGGGAAAAGCAACAGAATTAGGGACACTCTCTGGTTAAATGGTTTTGAATTAACTCTCTCACTCCTTGGTTAACTGGTTTTAAATTAACTCATCTCATTTTTTAGAGCAACCCCATTATTCCTCCTTCACAACCAATCACAGCTAAATATAACTAGAATTTTTTGGTATGCACCAAAAGAATGACGGAAACCAGTACTAAAACCAAAGACATGGTGGCTGTTACACCCTCTTTATACAGAGGAGATGTAAAAGTCTCTTGCAAGGCTACACTGGTATTATCCTACTTCTAAAGGGCAAACACTGCATTCTGTTTTCTAAACTGGCAACTATGGAGAGATCAGAAACGGAAACCAGGTGAAGGTAACGAAAAAGGGAGCAGTTGTTTAATTGAAGAACCAGTTCTGGCACTCATTTGTGCCTGGTATAGGCATCTTCTTAACAAGACAAGAAGCACTGCTGACAAACAAGGAAAAAACCTTACACAGCTCATTTACAAGAGTAGCCTCAGCAGCATCTCTTACCTTGACAGGCCTTCCCAGCTTGACAGTGTGTCATGTGGTTAAGGACATTTTTCATGGTTCGACAGTGCGGGAGAGCACATGCCCGCACCTCCCCATTGGCTTGCTCACGCCGCTGACATTTGTGAGCATGAAGCAGCAAAACCAACTGTTGCTGGATCAATTTGCGCTTCTCCGGATCTGCTGTTGGTCCAGTTGCCATTGCCTGCGTTGGTACGATGCCCACTTGTTGTACTTGGGTTTGCATCTGTGACTGAGAGAATACATAGTTCAGCATCACGTTTGCAAGTCTCAATTCTGATCTTACTGTCATATAATAATAACTTGAGTACCACAAGACTATTTGCCAAGCATTCTACTACGACTGAGTACAAGGAATATTATGCTAGTCTCTGTAGCATTCTCAAACATTTCTATTCTAACCCTGGCACAGTAAAAATATACTGAGAAGTTCCTGTCAAGACATTCACTGTAAGAGAGCTACTGAGCTGCTGGAGTGGGTTCAGAAAAGGGCACTGAAGCTGGTAAAGGGTTTAGAGCACAAGTCTGATGAGGAGCATGTGAGGGAACTGCAGCTGGTAAGTCTAAAGAAAAGATGGCTCAGGGGGCTTTATGGCTCTCTACAGCTACCCGACAGGAGGCTGTAAGGGGGTGGGGATTGATCTCTTCTCCCACATAACAAGCAATAGGACAAGAAACCACCTCAAGCTGTGCCAGAGGAGGTTTAGTCTTCACTGAAAGGGCAGTCAGGCATTGGAACAGGCTGGGGCAGTAAACACCATCCCTCGAAGTGTTCGAAAACTGTAGACAAAGGCCTTTAGTGACACGGTTTACAGGTGGACTTAACAGTCCTGGGGTTAAGGCTGGACTTAATGATCTTAAAGGTCTTTTCCAACCAAGCTGATTCAATGATTCTGTAATAGTTTAAGTAACAATCCAAAATCTTCAGTTTATTAGACTGGTCATAATTCCAACAGGAATGAGCCCTTGCCATATTTGCAGATGAAATTCATGTCTGTTTAGTATATTTTCATATTATAGGTTTTATACGCTTCAATCCTAGTTTCTTGCCCCCAACAGGAGGAGTCCAATGGGAGAAGACAGGCAAAATTGCATGACTGTCTCTACATGCTACAGTGAAAGGTAGAACTGATTTTTCAAGCCTAAATTAGCCCTTCTTCTCACAACTAAGCGTTGATAATCCTTTCATAGACAAAATCTCCAAGATGTAAGATGTATACAGTTTTCTCACTGCCTAAATCTAGATTGCATTATGTCTGCTGAAGTGAGCTAGAGTTAACTACAGGGTGACATTAGATTGTATCATCTTGTAAAATCTACTGTTTTGTTTCCAGCATTCATTCTTCACAAACACACTTCTGTACCAGTGCTCAAGCCCTAACTGACAGAGCCCGCATACCCCCAGAGACCTTCAGTGTAAGACACAGCTTATATCACCGCAGAAGAGAAATAGTTTCTTTAACATGTAATTTCTTCAGCAGATTTACAGCTTTTCAACTACCTTCTTGGACCTTTGAAGGACAACAAATGTAGAAACCTGATTTTCAAAATTAAACACATTCAAACCTGCAATGACTCCACTAGCAGGAGCAGATACGGGACTGCAAAAGTGCTTAAATCCCTGTGATTTGCAGCCTGAATTAATCTCATGGGTAAACATCAAAATGTCCCAAGAATTGCTTTGATTATACACCCTAAAAACAGGTTACCACAGAAAAGCTCACCAATTTCCAAGCTACCCAAGGAAAACCAGCCTTTAAAAACATTTATAAATAGAATATAAGAAGAACAGGATTATAATGGGAAGGTAACAGAGGAAATAGCTCAGTGCTGTCTAAAGCACTTCTGAGCAAAGCCTGCTTACTACATTTAAGGAAAATCCTTCTGAAGTGACAGAAAACACTGTTTGTAGCCCACTCTATTTTTGACCTTTAAGAAAGACTCCCCAGAAATTTCCAGTCTAACAAAACAGAGAAGGGTGAAGGAAACCCATCCACTTATGCTCCCAGTGCATGAAACTGGAATGAATTCTTTTGTTTCTTCTGTGAACAAATCGACAACAGTAGACAGGTTTTCCTAAAACAATTCTTGGGTCACAAATAGGAAACAATTAGTTCAGCCAATCTGCAAAAAAATACAGAGACCATGCCAAAGAAAATCTTGTTGGAAGCGATGCTTTCATCCCAAAGAATTGTTTTCCAAGCCAAACTTTTCCTTTTGTTACTACCCTCCCAGTTAACAGACATGACTACAGCTGTATCAGCACAGATGCCCTGACCCAAAGGAACTTCTTGAAGACTGAGTAAGAAAAAAAGCAGACTCATGGGATATCAGCAGTTAGAACAACTAGCAGTCTCGGTCCAGATGACAGTGTCTGCAGGTTGGCACAAAAATGGAACTCAGAATACTTCCTAAGCTCCGTAGAGTTATGTTGGTCACTATTTCAACCATGTAAAGTCCTAAATCTACAAATACAACGAATGATCTTTCCACCACCTATCTTACTTTCAGGGCTGTTCACTGCTGGAGGAAGTTGATTTCTTCTCTGCTAGTTTGTCTTAAGAACAGTGAGTGGTCTGCAGTACCAGTTCAAAACTGGAGATACGCAAGTACACTGCAGTCACGCCAAAGGTGCCTGATCTTCTGTCAATCACAGAAATCTTTCCATTCTAGAACAAGGGGAAGGCTTCATACTGCTGCACCTGAACAACTAACAATTTTCTTGATGAAGCAGGAAACTTAGACACTCCTGATCCCACAATTAAAATAAATGCTTCAATGGTCAGTCCCACAAGGTAAAAGAGAGAGTTCTGCTTCTCTTACTACCTTGCCGAGCTCCACCATACACAGAAAAAGCACCCACCACGTGTCCAAAGACTCCTAAAACCTCTTTTGACAGAGATGGTAGCTTTATTAACCAGTTTTTTAGAAACAGAGTAATACAGCACTTACATAGTGCAAAACAGGTAACCCCATTTAAAATTATGGAAACTATGTATTCATACAAGAAGACAGTTCTGCCCTCTCCCTGTTTCAAAGGGCAAAAACTTCCTGTGCTTCTGGGCAGCTCAGATACACAAATACCTCATCTTCATCTTTACCTCCATGTTCATTCCTTCTCCCCAGCAGAAGATTACCACCTTCTGCAACCCCTGTTATTAGGACAAATTCTGCATTTTAAAAATGCCTTTTAGTTATTTAAGCCAGATGTGTAATCAACAGTAGACTGCAGTAAGATTAAGAATCCACTGCCACAAGGACTAGAAAAGCGATGTTATTCACTAGTGACAAGAGATTTTAACTTGTCACCCTCACGTGCATTTACATTATGGGCACATCCGGTCTATCAATTAACACTTAAAAAAAACCCCAACCCTTTCAATATCTGAAGAGAGCAAGGTTACATCCCACCTTCACTCACTTAACGTGAAACACCCCCAAACCTCTTCAATTCCCCTTTAATCAGAGGCTTGAAGTGTGATCTTGAGGGTCCCTTTCAGAGAAGAGATAGTGGGCACAAACTGGATATACACATGAACTGGAAATCTCGATTCACACTTCTAATTAGCCACAATTCTATTGGAATTAAGTATTTACAGTGTCATTGACAGAAATGCTCTAATAGGTGTTGAACCAGCTCTGAACAACCCATGAAGCACTGCTCTGCAAAAAACTGCAATGACATCAACGAAGGAGGTGCTTCTCAGTGCAGTCACTTAGGAACCCAGGCTAATTACTAGAGCTTCCCTGTGAAAGAGACACAGAACCAGTTTACACTTCTTGCAATTCACTCTGATACTCTCCATGGGGATGGTGGTTTCTCTGGTTCCACCAGTTACTGTGAACAGGTATGGTCTGAACAGCCCAGTCCTATCCAAACAGAAAGGATCCTTCTGAAACAAGGAATCCAGAGGTCTGCTTTGGTTCCAGAGGTTGGAGGCTTATGCACACAGAAAGGGGGCTGACATGAGCTGAAGTACAAGCACAAGCATTTGTGTCCAATAACCCTGCAATGCTTCATTTCCTCATGCAAGGAGTATGAGGAATAGGAATCTGAGTCTGTATGGTGGGCAGAAGACTTAAGATGGGTAGCGAAGGGGTGGGGGGGGTGAAGGCTTCCTGAACTGGACACTATGTCAGAAAGTGACTGTGCTCTCTGGAGGGCAATGGACTTGAGTGGCAAGAAATTACGTTAGCCTGTTAGCAGCATAAATGTGAGAGGCTGCCATGCAGCCATCAAACACGAAAAGAGGTAAGGTGATGCTCAGCTCCTGCATACAAAGCCAACATGATGCACAGTCTTAACATGAAGAATATATTCAGAGTCCAAGATTTATTTCAAAGCTTTGACACTGACATGGCTACAGGCAGAGCCTTTGTGTCAACAGTGGAGTATTTTCATCTTCCAACTTCCACTTTTCACTTACTTACTTGAACATAACTTTCACCTCTGAAGCTGGTATTGGTGAGTGAGCCTTGCAAGCCCATGATAACTGCAAAAGGTGAGGAGGGTCATGCCATACAAAGAACTCGAATGGTTGGTCCTAGAGAACACCCTCAGTGCACTTAGATTTTAACTGGTAAAGGAATTTTCTTTTAAAACCAGCGAAAGTCTCAATATTATGTCATTGACTGTTGGGAATAAGGGTTGGATCAGTGTCTTTCTTAAGGATACGCTTTTGGAATTCTATCTCCTTGTCTTTCTGATTTGAAAGACCAGCAAATGCCAAGAAAGACACACTGAAGTGTTTGAAGTAACAAAAAGGAACAAAACTTGATAAAGGAATCTGCAGACAGAGACCAGCTCTCACATACAAGAAATTACTCCAACAAAATATTAAGAGAGGTTTATATAGGATTTACTGGGGGATAAACAGAGGAATGAGCAACACTAAAAATCCCAAATAGCAAATCTGTGGATAAGAGACAAATGAGAAGTTTGTATGTGAAGGGAGGGCATGCTGTCAGAGTGCTAGCTCTAGAGTACTTTCACCTCAACTGCTGGAAGACACTAAGAAGTGGCAATGGATATTCTCTACCACATACTTTTGTATATATGGATGGGAGAATGGAACACGAGCCAGAACTCGGGGGAAAGAGCAGATCCTCTTTTTCAGCTTCTGCCAGCCTGACACCATATTTGCAGATAGAGCAAAACCTAAAATGTTCTGCCATTCAAAGCAATGTTTCTGGGAGGAGCTCCTGCACCAATACAAAATAGAGATGCCCATTCTGTTCCTGACACAATAACATAGTTTCTCTGGCACTGAACACTGTCAGATTTGTTTCCAGGTTATCAAGATCTTCTTTAGAAGACCCCGGTTAAGCAACATGGAACAAGAGCTCTTCCCAGCTGTTCACCAGGCCACTGCTCTACATCAGCTGGGATTTTCTGGAGCATGGGAAGGAGTGAGCGTGTCTGTGAATGAGAAACTTTCAGCATGCAGCTCAGGGGAGGCGCAGGGAAGGTGAGCACATCAAAGAACAGCCCACCAGAGACCAGGAGACTACTGATGAGAGCAGCAAACAGAAACACAGCATGTCTCTGGGGCAACAGTCACAGACCCTTCCCACAGTGAAAGAGAAGACTGACTGCTACAGGAGAGAGGCAAAAAAAATAATATATAAATCACTGAAAGGTTAAGAAATCAAGGCTTCCTCACTGGCAGGACTCAACAGTTAGTGATTTTTATATAAAGTCTTTTATTTCTGGTCTCTAGAATAAAATACGAGTTGTCTGTTTCAAGTAGCTACAGTTCTGCTTGTTCTAATTAAACCTGGCCTCCCAGTTTAAAAGCTTACTTCCTCTTCCTAGGAGGTCCACAGTAAGGCATATCTAAGACATCCTCATCCCCAGTCACTGTTTTCCTCTCTTCTCATCAAAATCTGGTAATAAAGAAATCGAAAAGACACAAGAACCAGAGAAACAAGGAAGAATGCAACAGAAAACAACAGAAAACTCAAGATGTTCTTTAATAAGAGATGGGGGGGGGCAAAAAACACAAGAGAAGATGTGTTGTTCCATTCCAAATCAAGAGAAATGAGGAGAAACTATTTCCTTTGCTTCCAGAAAGTAATATTCTCTCTACTCCATCTGCTGGCCATAGGGATAACTGTGAAACCAAGCTGGTGCCTGGAAGCTGAACTTCACACATTGTACTCCTAACCCCTGTAGAAATACTAGATTTACTGGTATGTCCATGAAGAAGCTATCTACTACAATGCCTGGAACACACAGCACTACAGACAGCGCAAAGCTTCAGCAAGTTTGATGGAAAAGTCTAACAGGGTTCCCCCCACTGACAGCACATCCCAGAGTCCGGGTACTCCAGTATCAAGAGGCTCCTGGTTCCCGTATAAGTTGCATACTGCGGCAAGTGCCAAAGTGCAGAGCATGGCTCACTGCCACAGTCCCGCAGAGATTTTGCATAATCTCACTACAGGCAGAGCATTGCCAATCCTGCATCAAACAATTTAAGTAACACCGAAACTCAACAGTGTGTCACCAAACTTCCCAGGACGTAAGAAACAACATCTGCTTTTCTGAAACAAGTCATTCACTCAAGATTTCAAGCTGCCTAATCTGTAAGGAAAACTGACTGTACCCTGTCAGAGTCATATAAAGCAACAGCTAATATTCAGATCCACAGTTAACAAAACAAAACAATAAATCCATCCAGCTGGCACTGAAAATTAATACCTTAATGCTGACCTTTTAATCATTTTAATACCATAAGGTTTGTTATTTGTATCCTAATTAAACAGATTATACCAACATGCTTCTCAGGGTCTAGTGTAGGGCTGGAAGATGCCATGAACTAACACTTGTGAGAACCACTTCATTCGGGAGCTGGGGAGCAAGAGAGAGTGTGTTCTTTTCAGGAGAGGGGCAGTCTGAATTCAGATTTAAAAAGTCCACTGTTGCAGCAGAGGTTTATCCCAGCTGCCAGTGTGAGGTTTATGCCTCGCAGTGGGAAAACTCCCAATTAGTATTTAGGACAGGGGTGCCACAGATAATGATTCTTAGAATAATGTGGGTTAAAAACATCACATCTTTTGTTTTAATTTTGCAGTGTACACAAGGTTACAAAGAAAAGCAAAATGAGTGTTTAAGAAATTCCTGCTTTTCAAGACTAAGGGGCCTTAAGACAACAGCTGCATCTTTCCATCTCCTCTTCTTTTATTTAGATATTCTTATTGGTAACCAAGGTTTTAACGTCATGCTGGAACCTGTTTTCCTGTGTCAGACATGCAACATATAACCAATGTTTTCATTCACATGGGTTTGTCTCTCATGGAATAGTATTTACAGGGCCCTTTAAGATAAGGGTAGTATATTTTAGCAAGATATGTGGCTCCCATCTTCCAATCATTCCCCCCCCCCAGAAGTCCTCTTAAAAAGATGGTGGTATTTCACTTGCTGTAGTAGATAGGGTCTGAACTGATCCTCCACAGGTTCATTTTTGACAGATGGTAACAACTTTTCCACTTCACTCCTGCCTCCTTCAGGAGACAGGCAATGTCCCAGCAGACCATGCACAAAGCCGCCATCTCTAGGGTCCTAAAGCATCACAGGACATAGCAAATGGCAAAGGGATTGCAGAAAGCAAGCATGGCACAGTAGTTCGTACACTGCAACTCTGCTCTGGGGAGCTGCCTCTGTCACAAACAACTTTTCACAAGGGCTATTTGAGTCATATTTTAGTTGCCCTACATGAGACACAGCACTTCCATGAGTTACGGAAGCACACATCTAGCTGATGTAAATGTTACTTTACCCATAACATCTTAACATACGAAATGAGGAAGGCTTTAGCAAGCCAGAGCCTACAAAGCTCAAGTTCAGAGTCAGCAGATTCTTCCAGTCTTAAGTCTTTTTGTGCCTCTCAGCCTCATGTTTAAAACTGGGGCAACACATCTTTATCTCAGAGAGGCACTGTGAGAATTAATCTGAAGTATGTAATGACTGTCACAGAAAAGACTGTTTGGAAACGACTGTCTGAAATACATTACTACACCCAGACAACGAGGCCCACAGCTACACACTGAGCATCAAAAATAGAACAAAATGTAGACTAGATGCTCTTTCAGAGAGCACTGTTCATATTGTACCCTGAATAGAGTAAAGTCCCTGTGGAAGGAATAGCATATGGCCATGTATGCACTATTACCAAATAATTACACTGCCTTACCCACTGCTGCCAAGTAAAGGTTAAATTTTAACAAGTCTGACATTTCCTTTTAAATTCTTGGCTTTGCAATAAAAATGTTTAAATGGAAATTTCAGTTTTCAAAGATAAAAATTCCACCTCATCAGGACTGTAATAAAACTCTAGCCACCACATGACCCATAAGCAGGGTGAAATCTTTTGGTTCGACAGTACAGATGTCTATCAGCTGGAACGGCCACTTCTGTATTGGCTTGAGGAGAAAAAGATATATTGGACATACGAAGCTGAGAAACAAAGAAAGATGGCACTGACTGTCCTCTCAGAAGACAAGTGATATTTCTGACATTTTAAAGAAACTGCAATTGATAGCACCAGGAAAGAAAGTTTCCCTTGCTGTATTCCACCTCTTGGACAAGATGAGAGAAAGGAAATTGAAAGTTTTTTTTCTTTTACTTCCTTCCCAACCACTGGACAAGCCTTGATGGCAAATGCCTTTTTTGTTCCACCTGAGTATCTGCCATTACATCCTATACTAGTGAGTGAGTAAATTAAGATTTAGGATTCCCAAACCCTGGTACTTAAATGGGCACAAAATTTGGCTTCAGAATGATCCAACCCCAAGATGAACACAGCACTCTGGAGGATTTGCAGGTTCACTGCAGAATCAGGGCAGTAATTCATTTGCTTTATACCTGATCTAAAATATTTTAAAAACAAAATTAGAATATCAGGCATCAAATTGTATTTTAAGACTATTCTGCATGAGTGCAAGTCGTGTTCTGAACATGGTCTTAATTCTAGTCACTAGCTCCTTTCCATAATCATAAGCAGTAAATGACAGATGATATTAAGCAAACATTTGATAGTGTAACTAAAGGAAAATTAGGAAGTGGTCCTCTAAAATCAGGAGAAAAGAGGAAATTTATTACACTCTATTACCTCATATTTAGCCTTGTTAGTGACAGGCAGATAGCAAACTCACTGATAGAAGGACAAGCATTTCTTGTGCCAAAAAAATAGCTAGTTTTCTAGTTAAATTGAAAAATAAGCAATTTGCATCTTATGGAAGGTTTTACAAGTTTCTATAGTAACTGCTACCATGTACAAGAATATAAAATGCAACAAGCTGGAGTTTCCATAGAAACAACACAAGCAGTTTGATTAATACGCAGACATACTGAGACAAATGGGAATATTTCATTTCACTTTATAAAACAAGCTCTAGTAAACAGAATACTACAAACTTGGGCAAGGTATCCTGATAAGAACTGTTCTCATAAGCTTGTGAGCTGCAAGTCACACACAACAGAAACTGAAAAGCATGTGGCATGTTTACCACTTCGGATTCAAAGGATATGAAAGCTACTACGTTGTTTCAGGAAGCTGATGTTCTATCTAACACATTATAATTGATTTAGGAATTTAAACTTACAAATGGCACTTAAAGAGAAGACATTTTAATTTGGTTTGGAACTAAATGTACCAGACAAAATGAAAGGAAGTAATACAGTTCTTACACCAAAACACTGTTATTTCTTTGAAAGCTAAGTTACTGCACACACTACAGAGTGACGGTGAGGAACCACGGGGCAACTCTGATGTTTAAATGACCGTGGGGTAGTGGTCCAGTAATGCTGCCAAAGCTGTGTCACCCAAGAATTTAGAATGCATGACCGAGACACGATGAATAAGGGAAACAGGCAAGTACGACTCACCATGTTTGGCACACTGGTCACAGGAGTACTCTTGATGTCGGCCGGAAAGGGAGACAAACTATTTGCCATGCCTGGCTTGCTTGGTAACTGAGGATTCACTCCTGTAGCTCCCATTTGCTGCCCTCCAGTTTGACTGAAAGGCTGCCCAAAGGGACTAGTGTTACCTGTCATTCCCATCTGGAAAAGAATGAATGAAATTATTATGACCTCTTTGATTCCAAGGGGACATGAAGAAAACATATGTTAAATATGGATCTTTGCATTCACAGAGACCAAATTCCAGTGTCAGTTGCTCAGTATTACAGTATCAATTTTACAACTTTAAATAGAAGTATGAAAAAACAATTTTTTTACAAATTCACAGTTGTGTGCCCCAGGCATTGCAACTTAACTTACAAAATCATTATGAGAATGCAAAGGGGAAAACAAGAACTATCCTTCCTAACCTGCATTGACAGAAATTGCTTTTTTCAGCGCTGCAAAAACTTTTGAAAACCAACAAAACCTCAAAACCTGTAACACTTTGTGCACTCTGTGCACAAAGCATGACTTTGCACATAGACTAAAAGGGAAGGGAATATACAGCAGCATCTAGCAAATGCTTATCTAAAGGATTTTGTACTTGAGGAAAAATGTCTGAGCAAAAGGACATCTAAGGCTGACATCCTTGACAAATTAGACCTCAAAACTCCTTAAGAAGGGCAAGCAGAAACATGACTCCTTCTGAATGAGTAAAGAGAGCACTGTCCATTTGAAGAGGCATTTTGCCTGAAAAAGTCTCTCAAGAAAAATGATGAAATCTCTGTTACTTAAGCCAGTTAATATTACACTGGATAAAAGGTCCTGAAAAGACATTTTAGCAGGAATTTACTTCTTTCAAAGAGGACAACTAAGACTAGGACTCTCCTTCCCCCTCCAAATAAAGAGAAAATAAAAGTTGACAGATCATGTTTGTGCTCCCTCCTGCCCCACACGGGGAGGATTTCTAGATGACCTTATCACCTGTCAGAATGTCTTAAATATAAATCCAACCACTGTGCAAGTCTTGAAATGTTAAATCCTATTTTCCCCTTCCTTTGACCTCTTCAGCCCTTCCATGTACAACCCAGTGGTTTTCCATGGTCCTGGTCTTTTCACTCTCCTTACCAGCAGGGATTCAGGAGGACTATTCCTGTGGCTGGAAGAGGAAATGTGCACATCAGTTTGCCGGTATAACAGCCTCATCATAAGGAATTGCTCAGTGGTTGTTTTTTCATGCATACAAGAATCGGGCTGTATGACCAGTTGATGAAGCACTGGTTAAGATCACTGAATTACGTCAGGGCAGAGTCCAATAAACACAGTTTGACTGTGCCTTGTCCTCTTTGTCAGTGTACTTTGTACACTTGGGTTTCAGACAGCTGGCCCAACCACATTCAAAGTAGCTTTATGTTAGGAAATACTCCCTTAACCTGCATCCTGCCAAGTGGCTGTTGCCAGATTCAGGCCTTTTTTCCATTGTACAAACTGTTAAATCTTGACAGAAAAACCTGACCCACTACATACACGTTAAAAAAAACCAGCAGCTGTTCCTTGTCAGTGTAAGAGGTTATCAGATATGTGCCATCTTCCACTGTAAAGCTGAATAATTCAAACAGCATTTAAGTCCAAAAACCGCATTGCTTAACAGCATCAAAACCTAAGTAGTAAAGACTGCTTTTACAGAAAAGTACAGCTACCATCACACTGCACAAATATTAACAACTATATTTTCTGTATTTCTGTAGGACTGTATGTTAAGGTTTTATTATTATTATTTTGGCAGCTTTTCTCTGAGGAATTAATAGTGAAGTATTTAATAAACTTACCCACTCAGCCCACTATTTCAGACAAAGTATGAGAAAGGATCATACGACACCTACAGCTACTCATTAATATTATGATGGTGTATCAGACTAACAGTGAAGAAAATTTCTGAAACTAAAAGTGAGATTCTGAGAAAGCAGCTTATGAGTACTTAAACCTTTCAGAGGCCAGAAACAGGAACATTAGCTGTTTGGCTCTTATTCCATTTCCACTTTTGTCTAAATCCTCAACTACAAACTTCATTCATTTGTAAACACGATCTAGAAGTGCAGCACAGGCTGCGATCAGCCCAGCTAGGGAGCAGTTCTGTGGAAAAGGACCTCAGGGTCCCAGTGGACAACGAATTCTATATGAGTGAACAGTATACAGCTGCAGCAAAGGGTTATATCAACAGAGGCACTTCCAGCAGATATAAAGATGTCATTATCACACTCAATGCTTGTCAGGCCACACCTTGAGTACTGTGTTCCGTTTGGGTCCTTGCTAAACAAGAAAAGATTTGGACATGCTGGAGAGGGTCCAGAGAATTGCCACGGAGATGATCCAAGGGCTGGGAAGCCATGTGAGAAAAGGCTGAGAGAGATGGGCTTGCTCAGCTTAGAGAAAAAAAAAGGCTCAGGGGAGATCTGATCACCAGGAGAGATGGAAAAGACCCAGTGCAGGCAACAAAGTTGCCCACCACCGACTTGTTCAGTTTGTGCAAGGTAACATTCTAAGCCTCTGGCAGAATCTTAAAACACAGCTGAATTTTCACAAAGTGGAAAATTTTCTTTAGGCAGTGAGGATGTTAGGCAAACTTTACACCAAATTTAAGTTCTTGCTCCAAAAGAAACAGAGAGGTTTTCTTCATCTCATTTCATTCTCAAGAAAGATTAACATTTTTATTACAGGAAAAATGTTTTAAAATACATTTTTTAGGAAAAATATTACAAATATTTCTGACTCAAAAGATAAAGAACAGGAAATTTCATTTTAAGTTTGTTACACCTCTAAGCCACTAGAACATCCCAAAAGCATCAGCAAACTGCAATACTAACAGGTTTATCATATTAAAATAATTCCTTTTCAATAGATCTTGTTGTTAAACATATCACAACTCAGTACAACAACAAAGCAACCTGTCAAGCCTTCCAAACGGAGTGCTTAATATGATGATGATAATTTCTCCTCTTCTAGGTGATCATTAACACATACCTGATTGAAATTTTAAGAAATGCCTTGCTATTCTTTGAAACCAAGCCAGAAGCAGAGCAGCTTCCATTTGAAACATTGTGTTTTTTTAAACCTGCTATCTGCCACATGGTGTTCCAATTCTGAAGCTGTTCTTCAATCAACTAAAGGAACCTAAGACTGAAGAGTAATACCAGTCTACAACTTTTAAAAAAGCAGGTATTTTGATAACACTGTAAAACATTAGATAAGCCCTTTAACTGACACTTTATTTTTTTTGTGTAAATTATGGCCACTGAAACAAACTGCTAAAGACTTCTTTTGAAGTCCATCTTAAAAAAATAAATCTGTAAGATCTTTCTTATGTGGCAGTCCCTGAAGTAAATATGGAGACAAAAGTCAGGTGGGACCATACACAAGATGAGTTTCATAAAGCTCAGAGATGTTCACAGTTTCAGGTTTGCTAAGCTCAGTTGAGCCTCAGAGGACTTGAACTTACTAACAGAACTGTGATTTCTAGAGACTAGAAGTGCACACCACAACGCAAGAATTGCTCTAATGAGCTCTTATCTATTTGTAATAGTTTTCAACCAAGCCTGGGATCAACAAGTAATTTTAGTGGCAGAACAACCTGCTGACAAACAGCATTAAGATCAACAGCCTTTCAGTTACTAGCAACCTGAAGAGCAGCTCAACACTTACTCCAGCAGCAAGCACCTTCAGCAAACAGCCAGCAGCAAAGCAAAGCATTGCCAGCACCTCACCAGTGTGAAGGCAGAACATAGGAGATGGAAGAAAAGCAAAAATGGGGCAAAACCCCATTTCAAGATAGAAAGATATCCTACTGTGTAAGGCATTAGTTGGCATTTCTTGGTTAATCTGAGCACCGAGACAGGTGACCTTCCTCGGAACTTCATCTAAACCACTGCTAATTGAAATCTCAAAAAACAACTGGCAAAATATAATCAGATGATCAAGCCTGCACATAGTAAAGATTTTACACTGCTTATTCATTCTGCAAACTGAAACCAGCAGCTCTGAACCAAGCGACTCAGAAGGCTCAAATGCTTCTGCCTCTTCCCCCAGTTCTTTTCCGATCTGAAATGAGGGGGCAGATACTCAGAAGACCTTTGTTTTTGTATTTAAGTCATTAAAGATGACAAACCAACACGAACACGGGAGTCAGCAATCTGGTAAGAATGGTCTTTTCATGCAGGACTCTGAGCCAACACAAAAATTTGTGTGCTACCTAAAGTTTTTTAAAGTTACTTTCCTGGAGGGAACAAAATCAAAAAGCTATCCAGTGTGAGTTGTTTCTTTTTTCACCTGCAACAAATGGGCATGGATGTGTGTATCACAGGACCACTCAAGATTCAACCTATTAGCATGGTAGCTGGTGCACTTCCCTCACAATAGAAGCAGAAAGCTCTCTGAAAACCTGGGTTACATTGCACTTCACTCCCATTTAGTACTAAGCTTAAAAATGTTCCTTCCCCTGTTGCCTTCTCTTCCTTTCTCCATCAGTTCGTTCAACTGTCAGTTGATCTCCTTTCTCAAACACCATTTTCTGTAGGCCATGTTCTCTGATGTCTATCCCGGATAGCTCCTTTCACCCCTCCTCATCCTCTGGCAACTCACATTTTATCCTCGTGTTTCTGTGTCACAATTTTGTGTAACTCCTGCTTCTTGCCTGGTTCTTTCTGCTCACAACTGCAATGACTTCTGATAGAGTAAAGCAGACATTTTCACAAGCCAGGTGTTCTCTATGCAGCTGTTAATCAGTTGTGATGGGGAAGATGCAGAGGTGCTATAAACCACCCTAGCACAGAACTGCAAGTCAAGGCTAGAAGCACCTGAAGAAGCAGCAGCACGGTTAATGCAGGAAACCAGCTTAAATACATTATTTCTACTCTAAAATAGTTCTTCTCAGAAACAGAATACTACTACTCTCCTTTAATGGAAAAGACATTTAATTTAATAATTCTGCTATCCCAGAAAGACAAGCAGATTCTGTTCCCTTTTATATCACTATGGCAACTCACTAAGATACTGGAATCTATTATTGAGAGTGGAGAGGAAATAGGGTATTTCACTATACTCTTACCAGCCAAGGAACGCAGAAACTTCCAAGCTGAAAAAAGAAAACCAAACCTTTGTTTAGCTGACTTGGACTACACAAGTTTTGAGCAGCAGGTGTGGGAGGTACTTCTCTTTGGTTTCTTTTTTGGTTATTTTCAGAACAGCAATTCAATTTCCTCTAGCACCTAGAGCTTCACAGGTATTACAGATCAAGTCTGTAATCAAATTTATATACCTCATCCGACGGCTCAACTTCAGGTTGTTGGGACTGAAATAAGAAGTTCACCATCTAATTTAAAAGATACCTTAGGACCAGATTGGACCTTTATACTATACCACTTCTTCTATTTTTAAAAACTTACCCTTTTCCTCCCTTCTTTATCACTGCTGACATACCACAGAACTTCCTCTAGCTGAACATCAAGGAGCTTTTCTCTTTGTACACGAAGCATCTAAGCCATAAATAAATCCTGTCCTTTCCTCCTACTCTTAAGCTTTTATTAACTGTCCCTTCACCTTTACCACTACAGCCATTTATCTCACTCAGTTACTTCATTACCACATATTCCTCTGATGCTCCCAAGACATGCAACTAATACAACATGCTGCAAAACCCATTCACTGTTACAAGCACTCAATTTCCTATTCACAACCCCTTTTTCAGCTTTCCTGCCAATATACTGTCATAAACCACAGAATTGTACACACTTCTGCTCCTTCCTACCCATTTTCCTTTGGGCAACTATGCTCTCCTCTGGCTGCCCCAACCCACCTTTCTCCAGGGTTTCCAAACTTAATAAAAGGGACTGGCAGGACAGACTGAGCTCACTATCAGTTTTCCTGCAAGAAAGAAGGCATCCCCATTGCAGGCACATGCCAAGAAGCAGCACCCACCTCTGACAACACTCCCAGTTTTGTATCTTGTACCACCCACTGCCTACACAGAGTTAATGTTAATTTTCTTTTTTTGTTAGTTGGTCCAGACAGACTAGTCCAGGGGAAGAAAACCAAACTCAAAACCCCCTCCTTAAGTTAAGTGTTGATTTTTGTTAAGTTTTGAAGCACTGACTCTTCTGTACAAATATAGAAGGTTATTACGGCCAGTATTTAAAACCAAAACAAACAAAAAAAATACCACCAAATTTGGACCAGCCTGAGAGAAGCAAAACCACTGAAAGGTTGATAGGAGAATCAAAGAACTCAAAGCAGCACGGATTCAGCAGAAAATAAGCCTGGCTGAAGTAATCTGATTATGACCCAATTCTGTAAACTAAAAATAGTTACCATTAATATTCAGTTTGGTACCTACTAGATTTTTAACTAGAAAACAGTCCTAGAAAGAAAGGAAGCAAGCTAGACAGCTTGGCTGGACTTTGAAAGCTGTGAATCTGCAAAGTGCTTCAACAGCCCTGAGCTCTCAGTATGACAACAGGAGGTCTGAAAAGAAAACTGGGTAAGCATGCAGTGACTTCTTTATGTGTTTGGCTTGATGTGAAAGCTACTGCAATGACAACAATCATGCTGTATTAGCTCATAAACAGTATGTAAAAATAACAGGATTCAGAAAAGCCTCAAGGATTATTAAAAGTACTAAAATGCATGGCTGCAACAGAATCTAATTGCAATCATACCCTAATTTATTTAGCTTACTATTTAAGCTTATTAATTTGTGTATCTTATTAAGGTAAGGATTGAAGTGAACCTAAAGTACCAATTTGGTGAATTGGAAGGTGATAACAGGAATATTTCCTATTTAGCAAAGACATATCAACAGGGAAGAGCTGAAGCTCTACAGCTTCAAAGCAAAAATTAGAAAAAAATGTAAGTGACCAAATATCACTGAAATTCTGAAGATTAAGGCAATCTTTTATCTAAATAGTGTGTGTTTTTACTCATCAACAGGAATTAATTCACAAAAGCTGTAAGACCTATAATCAGAGGTATTGTGTCTGACTTTATCACTGTCATTTTTTTATGCGTAATTCTTTATTAAATGGAACCTAATAATTGAAAGGGAATTACAAGTTCCCTTCTGCTTGTCTATATATAGAAAGGTTGAGAAAAAGTTACCCCAGGAAGTAAAAATCATTTAAGACTCTGACCAAGCTGCCAAGACCATTAAACAAACCCACAGACAAGTATCAAAGTCTAGGAAAGCAGCGGTGCAGAACAGAAACCCCAAAACTGCATCAAAACACTGTATCTTCCTTGGCACCACAGAACTGTCCTAGACAGAACATGGCTTAGTGTAACTTCAGATGACTGCTCTTCTAATGACACAAGATCAAGACAAGGTGGACTGCAAGAGACAATTTCATTCACTCAATCCAGCAGCAATTAAGCTGCCTCTACAGACTGACAGTGATTGCAGTAAAGTTGTTAGCTGGATAACCTAAGGAAACTGGGCTTAAGCAATAGTGCTGTGACTATTGCGTCGCATCTCCTCCCCCTTCCTCCAATCAGCTAAATCACTTTGTAAATCACTGGTCAATTTTACCCATTTTTGTTAAAGGTCTCACAGATAATTAGGTTCCTAAGTAGAGAGATGGACAGGTAGATTATGACACTCGGATTAACACCTCCATGTAGAAAAGGCACAAAGACCTCTGCTATTCCCCACCATGTTTAGCTGAGGGTAGTGTATCCAGAGCTCTCAAAGAGACACTGTTATGGCGAGTTTACTCCTGTCAGCACCTCAGAAAGATTATCTGAGGACATGGGAGCAAACTGAAAGTATGATAAGGAATGGTTTAGAAGACCCCTGGGGAGGGGTGCTGTGAAGAGCTACAGCCTCTACCGTGCAGCGTGAGGATACACAACCAATCTACTAGGTATGCCACTCTCAGATCCATCTTGGCAACAGAAAAATAGGAAGGTCAGACCATTTCCCCCCCCACTAAACTGTTCCCATGTCTCTGAATCTGACAAGATAGTTACAAGAGGAAGACAAAGACAGCCTTTTCAGGGAGCCACTGCTACCCTTACATTCTTCTGGACTTGTCTATGTACGAAAGCTAAAATCAATTTAATTGTAAGACCCAGATTTACACTTTGAGCTATTTCAGAGAACAGAAAATGCATGTCATAATTAAGGAAAAGAGAGAGAGCAGAGACATCTTAGATATGATCTCTTATGATAAAAGGGCAGGTCTTCACAAACTAATAGTAGTGTTGAAGAGCTGCGTATATGAGAGCTTGCCTGTTCAGTATAGACTGCTCTAGTAAGACGCATCTGTCACTCACTACTGCTTTCTTCTAAATCCCTCGTACTTGCGAAGAACCTTCCCTCCTTCCTCCTGTTGTATTGCTGAAATAACCCAGTGTGAAATAACATGCTAAATACCAAGAAGACAATAACTATTTCACCCTTCAAAAGCTACCTGTGAACAATGATTCAGTTTTTGAATGCCTGAGCTGCAACTTTAGGGTTATACCATAATCAATAGCCCTTGGTTGTCAGAGCAACTGTACATAAATAATCCAGCCCTTCCAGAGCAGCTGCAACTCAGCATCTGACATGCTTCATTCAAAATCCCCTATTACATTACCGACACATTAGGGATATTTTTCCTCTCTCTACTTTTTAAGAGCAAGCTGGTATGAAATGGAAATTCTGCACTTCCCACTATGACCCACAGATCCAAGAAGTATCCTTTGGGCTCAGCATGAATAGAATGATTTGGTATACAGACATAGGTATACTGCTCCTGCCTCCAAGTCAGCACTGTCACAAGTCACCACAGGACTGAGATGATTCAGAACCTCTTCTGTACTTGCTGCCACCAAGCCACTTCAGTCCCTTGCACCCTTTACTTTCCTCTTTTATGGGCCTCACCAAAACCAGTCACTTAATACTCCATTATCAGACTAAGCCTTCATATCCCCTGTCATCAAATTACTACACCTACTTGAAATCCAGGCCTTCAACATGCAACTTGGTTAACAAGCTCAGCATTTTGTCTCCCTTCTCTCTTCCCATTAACTTAAATGATTTTGCTACCAAGAAGTGTGTCACCTTGCTTGGCTTAAATAATTTCTACTTTTTTATCTTTCTTATCTTTTGCTTAAGACAAGGAAACAAAGCAGCCGGGTGTCTCAGAAGTTATCAAATAAAGTATACAAAGCACTGTGAATGTAAGAGTGTATCTGCACTAAGTAATGGGAGAACATCAGAAATTCAGACTGTCAGACAATTCACTTGGTTTTAATACTGTTAGTAAGCAACAGTGAAGAGGACAGAACTCCTTTCAGAAGGCTTCTTTCTGCTTCCCAGAGTGGTAACTCCAGGAGAGATAGAGACTAATGCTCTGCCATCTGCACTGCTTCACCACTGGTTCCCAAAGAGTTTAACACACCCAAGTTCCAGAGCTGCTATGACCTAGCATCAACTACTTGGAATTAATACTCTCCTCAGTCCCTGTATGCTACTGCCATGACTCTACTCAGCCACTTTGCTTGCACACTCAGTACAAAAGATCTGCTTTCCAGGCAGGCACATGCTGAGGACTTTGCACTTTGGACTTTTACCTCCCTCTGGTATGAAACATGAATCTCTGACACAAAGCAAGGTCCACCTAACTGATTAAGGCCCTCCAAGAAGTGTAAAAGAGAGGTCCACTAGGAATTTACATTCATGTGTGAAGTGGGAAAGACAGGCTTTCTTTACTATGCTGGCACCAACCTGTATCTGTTTACTGACCAAAAAGAAAAAAAAACCCTCTACTAATTACTACTTCATCCTATAGTAACATGTTCCAGAAGAAAGTCTCCATGGTGCCTGGGATGTATATGCCAGGAGGACAGATGGAGAAGCAAGGAAAAGATTAATCACTTTATGGCAGAAAGCCAGTGGTGTTACCAAATTAAAAAAATTAACTCCGTTTCAGTGCAGGCCCAGTGGCAGTACTGTTACCTCAGCTGAGGTGACTGCTCATCTAAACTAATCTGCAGATTTGGGGGTCTGACAAAAACACTCATTAAAAATACTTACTTTTGAAGTCAATAACAAGAATGCCTTAAAAAAAAATAAAAGAAAAAAAAAATCAAGAATCAGTTTGAGAATTAAATCATGACCTGGCAAGCAGCATTCAGAAGAAGCGTGACTTGTGCTGAAGTCTCCACTCCCCCGCCTAAGCTAACTGCTCCAATAAAAGGCTACTGCAACAGAATCATGAAGCATTTAGAGAGTCTTGCTCTTCAGTAGTAAACACAGTCAAACTACTCAAATGCCAGGAACAATTGTAACTTACTTCATGCTTTATTAGAGGATGAGAGATTTGGTAAAGCTAGAAATAACATTTCAAAAATCCCTTGAAGAGGAGACCAGGTGTTTTATTACCACTTGTAATAAGATTTGAAATTCTCTTCCAAGCATTTCACAGAGGTCGAAGACAAATTTAGGGCAACAAGACCACTTTAAAAGTGTACAAATGTTTCTGCATAATTACTGAAATACAAAAGGCGGAATTTTGTGGCAAAGTGCTCCTTACAAATGACTGGATATATAAAGAACAAACTTTTAATACACTTAACTAGAAATTAAACTTTTCCAGAAGAAAAAAAAAAAAAAAATCAATCACATGCTTGCACTGTGAATATGCCTTAGGAAAGAAAATGTCTCCAAAATTCTGCACAAGCCTGAGCACTGATACAACCAAATATACTACAGGAAGAATCAAAGTAATTTCTGCACTGAGCAGTACTTACAAAGCAAAAACAAAGCTCAGGCAGCTTACTTTGTAACAAGTGTCACCTCTGCAAATAAAAACATCAAAGCTGTAATGGATAATTAGCCACAATTGATCAAGGCATTCCAATTGCTTCAAGAACTTTAATGAGTGCCAAGCAGAAAAAGTCGTTTTCTCAAGATAAACAGGACATATTCTTACTGCATAAGGATAGAAAATTAACAAGAACCGCTAAATTAACTAAAGATGCTTCAAAGGTTTGTTTCATCCAAAAAATATAGTTTGGACACAAACAGTTAATTCAACAGCACTTACAAAGAGGATTTTGAAAAACTGAAATTCAGTTAAGGAACACCTCTACAGATTGCATATTTACAGCGCAAAGTCTTTATGAGTTACTTCTAAAAGCAGAATCTGTCTGTATTAAAACACATCAGTACACATACAGTGTGTACCAATGTGACATCAAACCAGAATTTTCTAATTCTAACAGATTTCTAACTCTAATTTTGAGTTAAGATTTAAGTTGATCTCAACTCAAATATCCCTGTCCTCCCCTAATTCCTCTACTTCATCATCATCAAGCTAAATGCAGGTTTCTAAACCAACAGCAAATCTCAACACAAAGTTAATGCTTCTTCCATTATTTTCTGTATCACAGATATTAGCCTTTTGAAATGTACCCAACAGGTCACAGAAGAATTTACAGATGTGGCTACCAGCACCTCAGCAGTTCTGAAGTCCCTACAGTTTGCTAGAGACAGACAAAAAAAAAAAAAAAAAAAGGAGAGTTCAACACTCTTCAAAAAAAACGAGTATTATTTGGAATAAACTGTTTCAGTAAGAAAAACAGTAGCACTATTTAAGAGATTCTTTCCCATTTATCTCACAGAAGCTGGCCAAAGACACATTACCAGGTAGTCTGTGTAACAGCCTACAGAGAGGTGTAGAAAAGGCATTAGTAGTTCTACAGACTAACAGCAACAGGAAAGGTGTCCCAAAAACATAATGAAAAGAGGTTTTCTATTTTCCTTCTTTACAGTATGTACTTCCTAGACAGACATGAGCCCTAAGGGAAAAGTGGACATGCTGAAGGGAGAGACTGTGCTTCTGAGAATTAATTATTCTTTTTCTACCCAGAGCTGGGGGGGGTGGAGGTATCTTTCAAACAGACAAGAAACAAATTTACACCACAGGTTACATTAAATACATTAAAAGGATAAAAAAAAAAAAATAATCAATAGAGTTCAGTCCAAACAACCACTTAGCACAAATATCATAGCCTGACATTAACAGTAACTAAGGAGAAACAGAACTATAAATAATTTACACACTGTTGAAATAATACTCAAATAACTCTTAAGAGCCAAATATGTTTATTTTGAAATACACTGACTCCAACAGTTACCGTGAAACCTCCAGTCTTTCTGTAGAAACATGCTCTCATGGAATAACAATTCACATGAGCCTACCAGGAGACTTCTCAAGAGGTTTTTAAACAAGGCAAACTCTGATGGTTGTCTTTAAACACATGCTTAAAATTGAACAGTGTGAACAAAGGCCTGTCCATACATGCCTCTCACCGAAAGCAGCCTGCACACAGCACTGTTCAGGAACTTATTTTAACGCAAGATACCCAATATCAGACAAATGAAACAAACACAGCTTATTCCAAGAACAAAACATCATCTTCCACTGATGGTGTTCCAACACTCTTCCATTTCCACAGGAGCACAGAATCACAGAATACTGGACTGGAAGGGACCTCAAGGATCCTCTGGACCAACTTTTTTTGACAAAGCATGACCTAGATTAGATGCCCCAGTGCCCTGTCCAGCTGAATCTTAGAAGTGTCCAACATCAGGGAGTGCACCACTTCCCTCGGGAGATTATTCCAATGGCTGGTTGTTCTCACAGTGAAAAATCTTTTCTCGTGTCCAGACAGAATCTCCCCAAGAGTACTTTGTGCCCATCACCCCTTGTTTTTCCCACATGACTCCTTGTGAAAAAGAAGTCTCCATCTTCTTTGCAGCCACCCTTAAATACTGGAACATGGTGATCAGGTCTCCCGATTTTTTTTTTGCTCTTGGCTGAACAAACCCAGTTCTCTTAGCCTTTCCTCAAAGGGCTGCCCAGTCCTTTGATCATCTTTGTCGCCCTTCTCTGGACTCTTTCCAGACTGTCCACAGAGATCCTCCTTATTGTAAAGGTAGCACTTAATTTAGTCCATTCGCCAAAAATTTCAAAGGGCACTTGTTTTTTGTCTGTTTTCTAATATCCCCTTAAAAAAATTGAATACCCTACAGACAGAACAGCATAATGCTGCAGTCACCCTGAAAACTCAAAACCTTTTCACCCCAAAACAGCAGCACCTCCCAGAGACTGCTAAAGAATCTATTTACTACTCTCTTCTAAAAGTCTATTTCAGACAGGTCCTTTTGGCAAGGATGTTCCTATATTTAATGTGCTGTAATTTCATTATGATTCATTCTAAAACAAAGGCACTACTGAATCCCTTTTATAGCACAGTACGCTGCTTATTTGCCAAACCTAAAGCAGATTCATACGCACACATACCAAAGAACATGACTATCACTTTGGGGCTTGAGCATTTTCAGAGCTTGTAAGTACTAACATTTCCGGATGCTACTCAGGTAGTTTTTGTAGCATCAGGAGTTCAAAAATCATCTGCAGTCCTCATTCATGGAAATCTCAATTCTACAAAATATTTCTGGCCTTAGAATTAAAGCCATTGCTGCAATTACTTATAAGCAGTTAAGACACAAATAAATAAGCTCAGTGTGCCACTTTCCTCCCCAGTTTTTCTGGAATAAATACTCTTCACTGTAGCAGCAAGATGGACAAAGCTGCAGCAGTCAAACTGTCTATATATGCTACACAAATGGATTTAGCCTTCCAACCGACCAGTTATTTCCTCTGAATAATCACAGGAAGAAAGGAATATTTTAATTTTCTGCCATTCCTTGTCCTCAGCCATGCAAAGTTAAGTAGCAGTTGTGTAAAAATTCAGTATTTTTTTAATGAGATGTGGGGAAAACTGTATCAAAACATCCCTTCTCATTTAAAAGTTAATCTTTAAATACAGGTGAAAACTAGCCTACCCACTACAAGGCTGACTTGGCCATGCCCTGCGTAGCCTCCTGTATTGAAACTTCAACCCCTAGCTAAGTGAGGAGATTTCAAAATCCCAAAATACAACTTTTAAATGTAAAGTTGGTTTTTGTCCGAGAGTAAAAGGTGTCCCATTTGTACTTCAACAAAGTGGTTTTCACTTGTGGAAGCCACAGAAAAAGAACAGCCTCCTCTCACTGCTCTTCCACTCCAGATCCATTTCTTAGGCAGGTTGACACAATGCCATAAATAATTTTCTGATTTCCTGCATTGCCTTTTTTCTAAGGAAACAGGCAACCAGCATTTAGTTTTCAGACCATAATACCGGCTGCTTTGACACATTCCTGCATATAATTCCAATTATAGGATTCCCAGAATAATTACAGCTCACTGTCAAGTATAAACATTATCTTTTAAGTAAGGAGGTTTTGAGGCCTGCTGAAAGATTTTGTCATCAGAAATGCTTCTGTGATATAGTATCTATGGGCATGATTGCAGTCTATTAAGAAAATTACTACGACAAAGACACTTCCTTCTAGCTGAAGTAATCAGGTATTTCATAACAGACCAACATTTAAATTGGCAGGTGTTCCTCCCTCCCAGCATCTGATCTATTTTTTACCCGTATATTAAAAGAAACAAACTACAAACAGCAGCAGGAAGGTATGTGAAAACAGTCTAAACACCCAAAAGAAATAATTTCAGTCACATCTATTAGTTAAGAACTGGAAAATGTTATCATTTTAATAAACCTTCTGAAACAACAATGGAAATCTTGCTTTTAATCTGTGGCTTCCAAAAGAACTGGTGGATCTGTTAGTCTCATTTCCAAAAGCATCCTTCAGATAAACTACTTAGAAATAAACCCCACCCCAAACACAAACATCGAAGAAGACAGAAACCAGTATTATTTAGTGTGAGTGACAAAATCCTTAACCTTTGTGTCATGTGACCACAGTAGATGATCACAGCACAATTCTAGTCTGAAAAGTCACCATAAACATTTTTGACAGCTGAATGGCAAGCCAATGCCAACTAACAGAAACAGGCTTTTTGATGCCTGAGTTGGAAGCAAGAGGGGAAACCACACTGTGGTCTGCCCCCATGAAGGCTGTCTGTTCTGTTTCTTGTAGTATTTACCTTGCAGGAGTAGAGCCAAACTGAACCTAGATACCTGCTTAAGCGTATGCAGAAGATAGCAGCCAAGTGACTATCACTTCAAAGATCTTCAGTGATATTGCATAACTGCAAATGAAATGTAACTCGTGTACTAGAAATAAGAAACAACTCAATTTCAGGTGCCATGAGTAACAGTTGTGGTAAGAGAGCTTTTCAAGTCACCAGATCTCTTCTACAGATCAGAGTAAACTCATCTGTGGAGCACCACTTTCCAAGGTCATGTTTCAAAACAAAACTGTGTTACAGATACTGTAATTTTACTACGAGTCAGTGTGTTTTGCTGTTATGTGTTTCTATATATTGAGATCCTTCTTCTGTTTGTATTATTATAAAAGCACATATGTCTCTTCTCAGTAAAAATGCTGTTTTGTCAATAGTTATTCAACAGAGAACCAAGCAAACATGGTCAAGTAGGTAACATTTGTTAAGAGTCCCCTGCAACTGGGAAGCGGCATTTTTTGGAATACGATTCGGACTGGCTACTTGTGTTTGCCAGAGACACGGTCTGCTAGGAGACAGCTTGGCAGCCCAGGACAGACAACTCAGGGGATGACAAGCATATTAACTGCAAGTCATGTAAGAACAATTCAGACGGATTCAGACAGATTGGGAGTCACCAGAGAAACAAACAGCACCAGCAGTTTGCTAAAACACACAGAACTGCAAAGGAATGAGAACATCTTCAGATGACTTAATTCACATGCAGCAAGCGTAGCTAAACCTGGTACTTTGCAGTATCAACTGGGTGAGCCCTTAAAATAACTAGCATAATTTTTTTCTCATCACAAGTTTTCCTTACTACATATTCCAGTCAAGTTAACATAACTACATACACAATTTCAGTCTTGTATAGGAATTCTTGCTCTTTAATGCAGTTATCTTATTAAGTTTCCTGAAGATAAATATCCAACACCAAAAAAACACTAAGGGAAACAACAACAGGGAGCAAAACTGTGCAAAGTGCTTATCAGAGGCACATGTAGTATATATGTATACACCTGACCTAGAAACAACTTTTACAGCTGAGTAATAAACAAAATGAGACAACTGGTTATTCTCCTGGTAGAAAAAAAAAAGGAAAAAAAAGTTTTTACTGTTTTCTGAAGTTCACTTCTACTAAGAGCTCCTCCTCTTCCTCAGTATAAAAACTTCTCCTACTGCAATATGCACCGTCATGTGACTTTTTTAACTAAAACAACGTAAAAACATGCACTATTCCAATAAATTAGGACAAGACAGTTAAGAGAAAACACTGTTCTGAGCTCGCATGCAAAAATCCAGCATAACGGACCTGACTTTGCACACTTAGTGGTTATTAATCTATTACTATTTTTATATCAATCCTGCTACTGGTGATATTTGCCTCTAGTATTTTCCTTCAGAGTTTTCAAAATATGCAGAATGTAATTACTTAAAATCTACAATCTTAAAAGATATTTTCCAAAAAAGACCAAACAACCCAAAACCAAAACAGAACAAAAAATACCAAAACCAACAAAATGTTGTAATCCTTGTAATTAGGTACGAAAAAAAACAACCACTTTCTCCTCATTTCTGTGAAGATTTAGACTAAGACCTGGCCAAACAGCTCCACTATTTAGTGGGGCATATAGAGCCCAATAACATGTTTGATTAAACTGCACATTTCAGAAAGAAAACTAACCTTTAGGTAGGTTTACTAGTTCTATAGAGAAAAACACTCTGAAAGGAATCCCCTGCCAACTGCAGTTTCATTGCCACCTAAGAGCAATGGCTTCTGCCAATAATTAGTCACAAACAGCTACGGGATTCCTCCTGTAGTTTCTCTTGTAGCATTTCCTGCTACTGGGTACCAGCAGCTCCTTACTAAAGTGATACAGCTCTGAAGTTACTGAGGAAAAGGCGATTCCTTTTACAGAACTGTAGAAGGAGGCATTACAACTTGGAAACACATGGAAAACACTCAGAAGTTCTACTCATCTCAATGGGACTGCACTACTTCTTAAGGGAAAGAACGAAAGTACCAATTAAGTGAATCACTGCCCAAAACTCTCAACAAAGTGCAAAACAGAAGCATAAGAACTGTACAAAATAAATAGGAATGTCCCAAATTTCTCCTCTTATTTTCCACAAGCTTTGATAGCAGTTATCAGCCTGAGGGGAATGCATCTCAGCAAGAAACTATATAATATCTGATCTCCAGAAACACAACTTCAAGGTCTTGCCAGCCACAATGAACTATTTGAAGGCTTTGTCTCACTCATCTGAAAAAGCGACTGTGACAGCAACAGGAGAGTATTAAGGCACAGAGTACGCTTGCAATGATGTGCTTGCTGACTTCTATGGAAGCAACAGACCATCTGCTTAGCTTTGCTACAATTTAACATGTTCTGTAACAATCTTAACTCGGATTTTAAAAGATTTTCTAGATGGTCTGAACATGTTTTCTGGACTTAATGGATTTCACAAAAAAGTGTGGCACAACACAAGAAGACGATCTCGTTACTACTGCAAATTACTGTGACAAAATGATCTGCTCCTCTACACCTGCCAAGTGAGGACTGTTCAAAGAAGAAACCTGCTCTTTTAAGAAGATACCTTAAAGAACTTCAAACCTAATCAAATAAAAACCATCCTTGTAGCGTCATCCAAGAAAACACAGCCACAATACCAGAGTTATAAGCAAAACTGTTACAGGAAAGGAGTCGTAGTGAGGAGAGGAGAAGTATGTACAGTAGTAAAAAAGAGAAGTTTACTCAGAGGTTTCAAGATGATCTCAGACAAAAACACCACAAAGCAGGTGCTCTAAATAAATATGAATATGCAGATTGCAAAGTCATGGCCAAGGAATAATTCAAATCCTTGATACAGTAAATAGCTGTAGCTTTAATTCATAAAACCTCCTCAGGGACGGCACTACTACCCATTTCCAAAAACATTGTAGGCTATCAAGAACACGCCATACACTCCCAAGAAAACACGACTAGGACTTTAATAGGTATTGTCTAACTTGTACCGATTGACAGGTTGCTTCTTAGAGTAGACCATATGAAACCTATGAAATCCTTTGCTCACATTTGTATAGACTGAGGAAGTGTTTTGCTTTAATCTCTCCCTGCCAATGGAAAAACAGCTGTCTTGATCTCAAGCACATTATGGCCCTCTGACATAGAGTATCAGTTATTCTTCATGCCCTTTTAAACTGGTTTGGGGTAAGGCTGAACCACCACTTTCAGGTTATGCAAGCACATGGATCACAAGCTCAAGATACCACACTCACTTCTAGCGTACTTTTCATTCTGTCTAGACCTGCCTTAAAACAGCAAGTTCTGCTGAAAATTAACAGCATTGGCTTATGATGCTCCAGATGAAATGAATCTAAGTTATTTCTGAGAGCAGGTGAAGGGATGAGAATCAGGATTTTTTTTTTTCCCTTTTTCTCTTACTAGAAAGAATGCTTATAAAAACATACAACAAGAAAGAAAAACAGAAAAAGCAATGGACTTTCCTTGATTAGTCATTTACTGAAAAAAGGATTAGAACAAGCCATCAAGGAACAAGGTCTTGCTCCAAACTAGACCCAAACCCTAAAGGATCACAAGTGCTACACACTGCCTATAAACACACTGAACTGAGAAAGACACGCTTTTGAGCCACACTAGAAGAGGTTTTAATCGGTGATACACATCACTTATTTTAAACAGAATGAGAAAATCTTGGGTTTAAAAAGTTCTTTTAAATATTTTCTTTTTCTGTATTTGTATTTCACAATTTTCTTTCCCTTTGGACAGAGTGCTACAGCCATCACCTTCAAGAATTCATCTCCAGCCTTAACACAGATCTTCAAGCACGATGGCAACTACATTTTAAGCCAAGTTAGGCACATTCGCTATTAGGTAAATCA
This sequence comes from Neopsephotus bourkii, assembly GCF_033783945.1. Taxonomy (NCBI): domain Eukaryota; kingdom Metazoa; phylum Chordata; class Aves; order Psittaciformes; family Psittacidae; genus Neopsephotus; species Neopsephotus bourkii. The sequence goes on along the minus strand of NW_026902244.1, from coordinate 946,831 downwards.
GCTGCCTCACCACTTTTACTGCTGCTCTTCGAATCTTTTAAACAGCATACACTAAGTAGAAAACATCAAGGAACAGAAGGTGAAAAATTAAACTAACCCACAGTCTCCTTCAACAGAAATTTCAGTTTCTGGAAGGACAAACTGGCGGACTGAAGTGTTTCTTCACTCCTCTTGAAAGCTTTCACCACAAATGGAGCATCAATAAGCAAAAAAGCTAACACACAATCATGTCTGATCATCCTATCAGGACAAAAACTGCAGGATGGCGAGAGACTGGACAAGGATGCCAACCCTCAAATACCAACTAAGAAAATGGCAAAAATAGAGAAAGCTTCTGCCTGTCATAAGAAAATTCAGCGAGCAAGTAATTTGTTCCAAAAATATTTGTGTAAAACACTGTGCTCACCTGCTGTCTTACTATGACAAAATTAAGCTGTAAATAAAGTAAAACTTGAAAACAAAACCCACAAATCTTTTAAGCTTCATCTTGTTCAACAAGAGGTTGAGCCCTGGAAAATACCATTGCTTCCATTTCTAATAAATTGGCCAAATTTTAAGAACTGTTTTCTCTTACATGCACCTTCATGGAAGCACCATTTTATCATTTCTGCTCTATCATTAAGCAGCCGTACTTTCTCAGTTTCTCCAAACAACTTCCTGTGTAAGGACTTTGAAAGCATTACTTTTGCTCTGGTCTTTTGGAAGTGCATTACCAGTGTACAAGAGCACAGCACTACATAAGAGGACAAACTATTTATGTAACCGGGATACTTCCCTTATTCTGTTCCAATGTATTGTTAAAATTAACTTTTCCCTTACTTACAAAGTACAGATCACCTTTCCAAGCTGGTGAATCCCATTTGCAGCTGGCATCAGGCTAACAGTGAAGTCCTTGAAGAATGTAATTTGGCTGAGTGGTGGCTTACTCCTTACCAAGGTGGGTCTGTTTATTTTAAACCAAGACATTACTGAACCTTCCCCAACCAGGCTCACACATTACTTCATCAGATGAAGACCTCAGCTAAGTCCCTTTGCTTTGAGGCAATTCTACTTGGTTAGTTCACATAGGAAATTAGTAGCTTTACCATGTAACTGCACAGTGACTAGGAAAAATCTAGGAAATTATATATCCAGAAGTTTATAAACATAAGCCATATAATTGGGTTTTGTCATTCTTCCCACATATTTCAGAAGAAAGAAAAAGAAGGGGAAAACGGATGACCCGGGGAATTACAGACCAGTCAGTCTCATCTTGGTGCCTGGCCAAATCTTGGAGCAGACTGAAAAACAACAAGGTGCTTGGTGACAGCCAGCATAGCTTCACTAAGGGGAAATCCTGCCTGACCAATTTGGTGGCCTTCTATGGTAGGGCTACGGAACCGGTGGACAGCAGTAGAGCAGCAGATGTCATCTACCTGGACTTGTGCAAAGCATTCGACACTGTCCCACATGACATCCTTGTCTCTAAATTGGAGAGACATCAATTTGATGAATGGACCACTCGATAGATAAAGACCTGGCTGGATGGCCGCACACAAAAAGTTGTGGTCAATGGCTCTATGTCCGGCTGGAGACCAGTAACGAGTGGTCTCCCTCAGGAATCAGTGTTGGGACCAGTCTTGTTTAACATCTTCGCCGCTGACATGGACAGTGGGATTGAGTGCGCCCTCAGCAAGTTTGCCGATGACACCAAGCTGTGTGGTTCGGTTGATACGCTGGAGGGAAGGAATGCCATCCAGAGGGACCTTGACACGCTTGTGAGGTGGGCTGATGCCAACCTCATGACGTTTAACCACGCCAAGTGCAAGGTCCTGCACCTGGGTCGGAGCAATCCCAGGCACAGCTACAGGCTGGGCAGAGAAGAGATTCAGAGCAGCCCTGCAGAGAAGGACTTGGGGGTGCTGGTCAATGAGAAAATGAACATGAGCCGGCTTCAGTGTGGCTCGCAGCCCAGAAGGCCAACCATATCCTGGGCTGCATCAAAAGCAGTGTGACCAGCAGGTCGAAGGAGGTGATCCTGACCCTTTACTTACTCTTGTGAGACCTCACCTGAAGTACTGTGCGCAGTTCTGCTGTTCTCAACATAAAAAGGACATGGAACTGTTGGAACAAGTCCAGAGAAGGGCCACGAGGATGATCAGGGACTGGAGCACCTCCCACATGAAGACAGGCTGAGCAAGCTGGGGCTGTTCAGCCTGGAGAAGAGAAGGCTGCGTGGAGACCTCATAGCAGCCTTCCAGTATCTGAAAGGGGGCTTATATGGATGCTGGGGAGGGACTCTTCATTAGGGACTGTAGTCATAGGACAAGGGGTAACAGGTTAAAACTTAAACAGGGGAAGTTTAGATTGGATATAAGGAGGAAATTCTTTCCTGTTAGGGTGGTGAGGCACTGGAATAGGTTGCCCAGGGAGGTTGTGAATGTTCCATCCCTGGCAGTGTTCCAGGCCAGCCTGGACGAAGCCCTGGGTTATATGGTTTAGTGTGAGGTGTCCCTGCCCATGGCAGGGGGGTTGGAACTTGATGATCTTAAGGTCCTTTCCAACCCTAACTATTCTATGATTCTATAAGCTGATTCTCTATGCACACACCAACCTGCCTCACATAACCAGCGTAACAAATTTGGAGGCTGGAAACAGCCATATCCACTTTCACACGCTACACCTTTACTAAGATCATAAGCATCTCCTGCTTAAGCAAAGGTGTCCCCTTCACTGCAGAGAAAAGATTTCTTATGGTTTTTATGTTTGAAAAGTAAAAATTAACTATACAGTTCTCCACAGTAATATCAGCATTTCTTCAGAGATGACACACACTTTCATATCAGGCAATGGAATTTTTTCCATTATTCTTAACACATCAATGAACTAACATTTATGCGCTAATAAGTGACAATGACTAGTGATATATGAAGAGCTAAAATATCAGATAAGAAAATCATCTTTTTCTACATATCAAAATATGGTGGGTTTTCCACCAAAATTTCACAAAGGAACTGTACCAAAACAACACAGCCAAGAGATGAAGCACACTGCTGTCTAATTGAGACAAGAGGAGCAGCAAACAAAACATTTCTCTAAGCTCAAGAACTAAAAAACAGGGACTATATCAAGCAGGGAGCATCACAGTGCTCCAAGCAGAGGCAGATACTTTCAGGTGTATATATTCCCTGCTGTTCAGCAATGGTCACTGAATTAGACTTCTTGCCCTGACACTGCCCTTCCCTTTCACAGACTTCAGATCACTTTGACAATCTACGTGAAATTTGATGTTTTCAGACCAGTTCCTCTAGATTTGGAAACATTTACTGCACAGTTGTTGACAGTGGTCCTTGACAAGGGGACCAATTGTTACACCTCTCCCTTCAATTACAAATACTTAAGTTTTCACATTGCTTTAGAAAATATTGTTGTCTGGCAACTAAATTGAGATCCTGCACAGAAGTAATCTTCTATTCCTTTCTGCAGGATTATGCTACTCATTTCTAATCCACCCTGCTAAGATGCTATCCAACTTTTAAATTTAAGGATGCATTTTTCAACTTTTTACATGAGAAATACTGTTTCAATTATCTTGCTTTCATGGTACAACTGGTGACTGAAACAGGTAACTAGACTCAAGAAAGTGCATTCTTTAGTTCTGTTCCAGAAAAGAATCTACTAAATTTTCTGAACACCTGTATGGAGAAAAAACAAGTGCAATAAATAGAATATATCAAAGTATTTGTACATACTTTAGTTATTGCTCCTGTCTGTGCTGTGTTCAGTCCGGTGTGACCAGCCATCTGTGGAGATACTTGGGTTAAAGTCTCTGCCAGCACACTGCCTGCATTCCCCTGCATGGCAGGGGCAGAATATTGCATTCCTGCTCCCCTTCCTCTTCCAGCTGCCCCAAGAGATCCATTCATTACCTGCCCTTGTCCTTGCTGAGGCTGATTCATTAAACTGTGACCAGAATTACTGTTGAGAAGGCTCTGGTGTGTCTGACTGAAATTAGTATTCATACATATCCCAGGTCCAGTCTGTGATGTTGCAGGGCTGCTCGTCACCAGCCCCACTTGTTTTTGTGCTTGAGAGTTCAGAGTTTGTGACGCAGGTGTGGTAGGTCCAGAGGTGCTGGCTGCTTGCTTTGCCAGGCCAGAAGCAGAAGAGTCTCCCTGGTTTAAGGGACTTTTACCCATAGCACCCAGATTACCAATATTAGCACTGTTCGGCTGCCCTTGAACTTGACTACCAACTCCTTGCTGGACAGGGCTATTTGAGTTCACATTTCCAATTCCTGGGTTTAAGGAAGAGCCGCTGCCTCCCCTTAGAAGTTCAGAAAGTTGCTTGTGTTTGGAAGCTGCATCTGGAACAAGGTTCCCACTGCTGTTTAAAAGGCCCAACTCGCCATTGGGGATCAGCTCATCAGGGAGATCGTTTTCCAAGTCAAACAAAGATCCAAAATCTACAAGTTAAAAACAGAAACAAAGGTCAGAAAAAAAATGACAAAAAAGTAACTAAAACACTTACCTACACTATTTTGCAGCATTCCTAAGCAATGACATGCATTAAGGTACATAATTACCCAAGGTTCCAACAACCCAACCAGCAAGCAAGGGTCTCTAAGACACACACTCCTGAGCCTTTCAGAAAGCACAGTTCTTGGTATGTACTGCACACTCACACACAACCACACAGGATAAGGATAGCCAATAAGTTGTTTTTTCACAAGATTTTTAACATTGTGTACCAAGCTTAAGAAACTAAGCTGGCACATATATGATGATCTGATTTAGCCTAACTCCTCAATTTCTCTAGTTTTAGCTAATAGAAGGCAGCAGAAATATCAAGAGATTTTTTTCCCTACTCATTTATTCTCCCAAAAGAATGATTAAATAACCTTCTCTAACCTCCTATATAATCCCAAGACACTGCATTTCACCCAGCAATCCTACCTCAACCTTGTAATTTCTGTTTGCGCATGGCCAAACAACATCTCCATCTAGGCTTCAAAACTTGATCAGAAGATTACAGCTACTTCTTCAGTAGTTTGATCCCAGTCCCACATATAAACACATGCATTATCAGTTTCTAGTTATTGATTTGCATCATGACCCACTATCTCAGAAGATCCCAAAAGCCGCTCAGCATTTTCTCCTCATAATGTCTCTTGAATCAAGTCACTCTCGATCCCTGAACAGCTCAAGTAATTCAAACTGCTCTCTTAAGTGCCTAGCCCTCATTTATCATGCCCAATATTGACAGAGGTAATCCACACACTCTCCAGATGAGTGAAATAAATCAATCTGATTTTCATTAAGCCACCTGAAGGAACTGCTCTGCCCAGCTGAGCATCCAGACTGATAAAAAGCAGTGGGGGTTTTTCATTTTGTTTTCAAAAGGAGCAACTTGGGTTCACCAAAATGTTTTATTGCACGTTATAAGCAGCATCTGTGCAAGAATTATTTTAGTATGTAACTAAAAATAGTAAGTTAGCTCACTTTATATAGGTACTTCCATGTGAAAGCAAGTTATATATTTGAAGACCTAAGGACAACAAGTACATACAGCAATACATACAGACTAGCCTCAATTCATCAGAGTAGTTGTTCAAACATGCAGCACATGTCAGAAAAGCTTTGCAGCCCAATGATATGATCTAAACCAACCACTTTTTAGTGTAACATAAATTTGTGAAAACTTTATTTTGGCTCCCGCCAAGCTAGCCATGAAAACCTCTCATTCTTAGAATCATAAAATAGTTAAGGTTGGAAAGGACCTTAAGATCATCAAGTTCCAACCCCCCTGCCATGGGCAGGGACACCTCACACTAAACCATATCACCCAAGGCCTCGTCCAACCTGGCCTTGAACACTGCCAGGGATGGAACATTCACAACCTCCCTGGGCAACCTATTCCAGTGCCTCACCACCCTAACAGGGAAGAATTCCCTCCTTATATCCAACCTAAACTTCCCCTGTTTATGTTTTAACCTGTTACCCCTTGTCCTATCACTACAAGTCCATCCCCAGCATCCCTATAGGCCCCCCTTCAACTGCAAAAAGTTGGTGTAAGGCTCAGGTTGCAAAAGTGGCGTAAGTGACAGCATGGACCACTCTAACTGCATTGAAAAGAAACAACAAAACCCAAACAACACAACCTGTACGACTACACCAGGATGCATTATCAAGACACCTCAGTACATCTGAACACAATGCATTTCATCAGCACTGAAGTTTTCAATGCAGCCGCACTGAAGAAAAATGAATGGAAGTTTTCAGATGTACTGCAATGACCAGTGAATTAGAGTGTCACAGTAAACACACACAAAAATGTTAAATTCTGCCTGTTTTGAGGTGCTCATGGCAGCTTAGAGTCCTACATCTTGCCATCATTACCTACTGAGGTCAGTCAGCTCTGAAGAAGCCTTCCAGGCTGGCATGAAGTTAGCTGTGACAAAATACACCCCAGTTCAGGAACAGAGCTATGCCCTTTCAAGCAGGCAAGTAACTAACATTTTCATTAGCTAGGTTCATGAAAGTATTTTTAATTTCTCTCTTACTTGCCACCTTTCCCTTCTCTTGTTTAGTTCACCTTCTCAGCTCGTCTTAAAAGAAATTCCTGGTATACCTTCAGCAATTGCTTCACTTCCTCCTTCCTACACAGCTACTCGACACGATGCTGCAATTCGTGTCTCTTACTGTATCTTTTGATTCTACTTTTCCTTCTTCCAATATTTCACTATTTTTAGCCTTCCATCCCTCTCTAACTCCCCTGATGAAAAGTCCATTGCCTGTTTTCAGCGTCAAGCCCCACCTGGCCACAGGCAAGTCCCAGGTCCCCATAGCACAACCCATCTCCCTGCACACCAAAGGCTGCAGCCTGGAGCATGACCAAAGCCATCTGTCTCCATGTCACCAAGGTGACACAGAGTCTATGACCGAGGCTTTGCCATTTCTGCTAAACAGCTCATCATCGCAGCTCACTGGGAAGTTCAAGGTTCACACTGCTTGATTTGACAACTTCCATAAAGCCCACAAAACAATGTCTTCCCAATCTTCTGCACCAAAATTGTTAATATTTCATGACTAAAAGGGCCAGGGGCAGAAGAGAAGTGACAAAATGCGGAAGGGGAAAATGGTGCTGTGGCTTAAAAAAAGAAGAGCATTTTTTTCCAGTTGCATTTCAAAATGGGATGCTGGAGTACAAGTACTCAAATCTTTTTTGTTTGACTGGCCACACTCTTAACAGTCTCACCAGAGCCAAGAGCTGGAAATGTTTCTGCAGTTTACAAAAAGATTGAAAAAAGCATCTGGGAATACTGCCTCTTAAAACCTAAAATCATCTGCCACTCTTAAGGCTCCTGTAAGAAGGCTATACATTAAGGTTAAGCACAGAAAGTTTACAGCTCTGCCAGCAGGAAAATAAAAAGCAGGTAAACAGCTTAGCATGGTGGCCGTGTAAAAACTCCCCGAGTTTTTACACAGAGGCAACGATTAATCTTCCTGCTTTTATATTTTAGTCAGTCGTGTACATTAAAAACATCAACACAAGGCACTTTTTACAACAGTTAGAAAACAAAAGTCTACTTGAATATGCCTGCAACAAACCCATAAAGATAAAAGATTGTCTTGGCAGCTACAGAAATAATAAATGTACTTACACACATATAAAAATCTGCTGTAAGAAGAATGTGGCCCATTTCTACTGGCAGCAAAATGAGAAGCAACCTTAGCCCCCCAACCCCATGAGAAGAGCATAACTGCTTCCATTCTCAATGCTTTGACTATGTCAATGTCAATGGCAGCTACCAAGAGTCTAAGAATCAAGAGATGCCTTTGCCTTTACAGTTACCTAAAGCAACGCTCAAAAAACACCTACACTAATGAATCCCACCCCAATTACCGAGCTTTGTACCTACTCCATCCCTCAAACCCAACTAGCATGCAACAGAACAGTAAAAGCAGTCTTCATTTTAAAGGTTAGATTCCCTTAACTAGTAAGACACATACATCTAGTTTCAGTGCCTGTGTGAAAGCAGAACTGCCTAAGGCTGTGGAGACCCACTTCATACTGTCTCATCACTAACACACCACTTCTGATCCTAAATCTCACACCTTTCATTACCTCTGTTACATGAACACGAATGTCCTCTTAACAGGAGAGTGCCAAAACCCAGAGATAACATGTCTTTCGGAAGGGATGGAAAACCATGAGGCAGCTACAACACCCCCACTCCTCCCAAAAAGCTCCTTTTCCAATTTGAGAATTTTGCCTTATTTGAGCAGCTATCTTCACACATAAGGATAACCACACTTGAGATACACACTCTCCTAATTTCAGTTTTATGAGCTTAAATGTCACAGTTTTCTGCCTTCCTGGACAACACTTACAGCAACCAGAATAAAAAAAAAAAAAAAGATGTTCTGTTTCCTTCTAAGCTTTCTCAGAAGAAAAACAACCCATGTTGCTTTCTTAAGGCAGAACATTTTCAGCTGTATGACTACCTGCAACCGTTATCAGAAGACATTTTCTTAATATAAATATTCAATCAATTAACTTGTTTCAATGTCACCATTTCCCCCTCTCTTTAGCTCAGCCTTGAGAGGTGACAAACATTCTAAAGTATTTTTTTACATGTTTTATTATCTCAAACATATCACATAGCAAACAGAAGAACTATCAAACTCAGCTTCATTTCTTCCTGCATAATCTCCACTTGAAATGTGATTTGGAGTTTTCCCATTACAAACTTTGACTGCCCTTCCACAGAGCAGACACTGAATTCACACTGCAACACAAGCAGTATTTTCACTGTGCCTTTCTTTCATGCCAACATAGCTGTTACATTTCAGTGAGCCCAATTTTGTTTTGTAAGGCTTCTTTCAATCATGCCAGACCCCAGTAAACAAAGCCTCAACAGTTCAGAGCTCCAGTCATTCCCTAAAATTCGATGTCAGGTAACTCAACTCAATAGCAATACTGTTCAGTGCAGTCAGGAATTACACATCCATTTCAACCTCCTTTTGAGGTCTGAGGATTCTGTAATTTATTGTTTCATAGAAGACAATAAGCACATTTAATGTTTTAGAGCAACTGAACATATTTGTGAAACAAACTTTACATCTTAACCTAACAAGACACACAGAGAGACTGCAAATTGACCCTGACTTTCAGAAGATGATGTTTAACAGCCAGGTTGAGAAAGACAGCATAGAGGGACCTGGCTGGGCCAAGGAGAGCCCAGTGGTTGGGTGGAGGGCAGTGAGGAGGAAATGAGAGATACAGAGCATACATCTGATTGGGTCCCAACAAGGTATGGCTTGCATGATAAAGAGATTGGGATATTTAAATTTATTTATTTATGAACCACTTGCATTTGGGATGAGAAAGAAATACTTGGTTTGCTTGCTCTTAAGTCAGTAGACCAGTCAAAATTCAATACACTGTTAAACAGAAATGAGCCTCACCTAAAGGCATTCTAGGTATTTGCCTCTAGGAAACTCGTTGGAATAATTATCACAGTGCTCTCTTGCTTACAGGCTCACACTGAAGTTGGAAGGGACATCAGGAGTGCTGTAGCATAGGCCCTGACCTCCTTGGCAGCCCTTCACTAAACCCACTCCAGCTCCTCTATTATCTTCCCAGGATGGAAGGGAGGCTTGCCTGTAGTTGACTGCATTGTCCTTTTAGCTTTTCTTGAAAATAGGTGTAATACCTTTTCTTGCCTTCCTATGGCTGGGATTTTTTATTTTTTTTTGGGGGGGGGGAAGGTGTGGTGTCTTTGGGGAGTTACTCATTCTTACCATGCTTATTTTGCAACTTGTCTTCTTGCAAGCATGATTCCCCATAAGATCGATACCATTCAGGGTGCAGATACGTAACTAAATAGTGACACAGTTCCTAAAATTTATTAAATGAGATCTATTTTGTGCATCCAAATAACCAAAAGGGACACTATCATCTTAAAATCTAGTTAAAGTAGCTACAAGCTCCTAAAATCTCCTCAAATACATTTTTGTAAGACTTCAACATCTAATTGACTTTTCAAAACTAAAGCTCATTACACAGAGCAAACAAATCAAGAAGCTAATGAAAAAGAATGAGTTCTCATCTAACCTCTACTGCAATATTACCAGTATTATTGATTTAGTTGTAAAAAAGTTTCTGACACCGGACAGAACACCAGGCACGCAAGTCAGGATGGGAGAAAATGCAGTGTCTATATCCCCTGTACCACAAGTGATGTGTGTGGTAACAACTGCGTGACAGAGGGACAACCGACTGTTCTGCCCCCAGCTTTTTCTCACCCCCCCCGAAGACAGAACAGTATAAACAGAACCTTCCTTGATCACATTGAGTTTACTTCCTAGCCTCTCCTTCCCCTTGCATGTGTGCATTACAATGTCATACCCTCAGGTTTCTCTACACTGTGCTTATCCAAATTGTCTCCACCATCTCTCTTTTCCTGTGCTCGTAATGAAAATACAATTTGTGCTGAAGGTCCAGAAAACCCAAGACATTAGCTTCTTTCAGGAATAATCCCTGTGTTCAGATCTACCCTTCCATTAAAATAAATAAATGTTTTCAATATTGGAACATTCAAGTAAAGTAAGAGCACATTAAATGTATCTGCAACCAAAGTTAATATACAGAACCAAATATGAGAAGCTCATTCAGGTAAGAAGCTACTCTCTCATCTCTTCCTAGATGCCAGATGAGAGTAAAAACAAAATAATCCCCAAAGTGTGCATCAGAAGCAGCCCACCAAGAGTGCTCAATCTCGTCTGTTCTTGGAAGCACTGGATGGCAAACGATGGGTTGACTGCTTTCCTGTGATGCTACAGAGCTTCTCCATAACCCTTCTTCCTCTGGAGTTTTTCCTGAGGTGTCTTCACTATTTTGACACCATAGCTGTGCCCATTCTTGTGAGTAACTTTAAATCCTACTCAGTAGCATCTACAATACAGACACTACTATTGTCACACTGTGGGTGACAATCAGGCTACACACACTTACTGACCAAAAGGCTTCAGTAATTTTCTTTGCCATAAGAGCAAAAATCTACACAGAAGGAATAGGAGGCAATCTGCCTACAGACTGGGAGACCGCCCCACTGGCAACATCAGCTTCTCATTCACAAGATCATCCTGATGAAGCTTAAATATTTTAGTGTTCCTGGAGCACATTAACAGAAGCAAGACTGCCTTCTCATCACATCACAAACGCAAACATCTTTTCTCTTGCCCTATTTAACAGCTGACAAACATTTAAGTTCAGGATGACTCTTTAAAGAGGAATCATCCTGGAGTCCAGTGATTAATAGGGGGCACTCGCTTATGGCAGAATGAAAATCACAGTCTGTACCAGAAAAGAGGGTTTGCATGCAAATACCATCAGTTAGCTCGCACAACTGACAGATCCACTGCTTCACATCACGGCTGTGCCACCCTCACCACAGATCTGGAAAAAAAGTCAGCAGATAATGCACGAAGATGTGAATTATCTTGACAAACAAACTTTAACTGTGACGCTCCCTGGGGACAGACTTTGTATTATATATAAGGTCAATGCAAGGTGTTTCAGATTTTAAATTTTCAATCCTCCATCCTCCCTGCAGTGACAGCACTGGTGGCAAGAACTCCACATACGTACTGCCTTGTAGCTCAGCCTGCTTCTAGCACTCCCTTCAGCTACACAACTCCTTTTCAGGGAGTTCCTACCCTTTACACACCTTCCTTAACAGAAGCACAGAACAGGTCTATTCTGTGAAGACTAAAATAGCAATGATTTATATGTACTTGAAGTAATATTATGAAACAAACCCAAAAATTGTTATGCAAGATCACTAAGGCACAAGCAAAACTGTCTCCTTTATGATGTGTAATAGCTGCAAAAGGCATGTTTTCTTTCTCGTTATTTTAATGCCACTTTTTCCTCCATATTTTTGATACCAAATTATACGTAAAGGATCATTTGCATAGCTGCTCAAATTCAGCTGAGTAAGACCACACAACACGAAATAAACCAAATATGCATGAGGAAGCAACAGCAGACATCTACTTAAAACTAATGTTTTTTATATATTTCACTCAAAAAAAGCTTCCAACCGTAACTGCCTGAATACAAAAACCCCAATGCCCTCACAAACCTATTTTACTTTAAAGTATTAATTTCAGAGATAAGGCTGTTCTGAATCATTCTCATTAATACTTTTCCTTAAAGGAGTTAACAAACTTTAGGAATAAACTTCATAGCTACTACAAAACAGATTTACATTCAGTACTTACTGAGCTGTAGTCTCTTGCACATTTCTTTGCTCCATTAGGTGAAACTACAGGAGATGATACTGAAGCTATGTCATCAACAACACCCACTACAACAGTTGTCAAAGTAATAGCAGTGCTAAAGGTGGGCAGAGCAAGAGAGAAGCTCATGCCCTTCAGGTGCCACACACACGGCCAGGGGCTAAAATCTAACATTCCTTTTTCCCCCTCACACTGTGCAACAGAACAGAGCCAGCTCTGATGCCCGTCTCAGAGAAGTCCAACAGCAGCAATGGAATAATGGCTGCCCATGAGAATGGGGAGCATGTCACGCAGAGAAAGCAACTCCTGACAACCCTGTCTTGCTGAGGAAGTTCCCACATTAAAGTTGACCATAGGAGAAGCAGATTATTTTAGACTTATATATGCATAAATAAAAATATATATACAGAAAATTATTGCAGGTCAATGATACTGTATTTATCCAACATTCTAAGTAAGATCCATATTTCTCAATGGTAGTGAACAAGAGGAGAGGAAAGATGAAGTGAAGCTTTGAAGATTTACGTTAAGAGATTTAGACTCTGAGTTACGATTGCCAACCACCAGTGAGAAGTTTCCATTTTCTTTTGATTCACACCATGATTTTGCACAATACTTTATAGTATTTGTTGAGACATCTCTATTAGAGTTTTGCAAATAAAAGTTTTAGGTTCTCTCCGTATCTCAGACATCTGAGAAGACAGATGGAAAACATAACATATATTAAAAGGAAGATTTACAAGGCAAAAATTCTTGAAAGTGTAAACCAAATTAGGGTGGAAGTGTCGAATTTCTAAGCTATCCCACATGCTTTTTCTTTGTGTAAAAACCCCAGAATTTTTCAAATCCCGTTTTTCAACTACCTCTTCCACTCTGATTTCACATTAACCTGCAGTACTTTGCTAACAAACTTGCGCTCTTGTTTCACTCTGTTACCAGGTAACAGCAGAATCCAGTATCACTAATAAACACCAAGAATAGGTAGATATTTTTTTTTGTAACATTAAGTTGCAGACGTAACAGTGAAACACAGCATGTTGCTGTAGAAATAACTAATGGCACTGGACTCTTAACTCCTAGGAATATTCAGCCAGAAAGGAAAGTGAATAATCTGCAACAGAAAACTGGGAAACATTTCACAAGCTATCAGGAGATCTCTGGGGTACAACAGAGACCAAACCCTTGAGCACAGCCTTATTCCAGCCTGCTGCTGGCAGTGCTTCTCCAGCAGCAATATGCCACAGCACAGAACAGCACTTACCAAGTTGATTTTAAGTTATGAAGAGGGAAGGAATCAATTTGATAAACTCCCAAGTACATAAACAATTGTCACTCAAAGTACGAATTTCAAAAAAAGAAACAGGAGTAACCACAGGACTGCCACTTAAAATCAGGCTGGCAGATCATCTGCTCAACTCTTCATCTCACACAGATGTTAGTGTCAAACTCCTTGGAAAAACCTATAAAAAACCTCCAACAATGAGAAAGTACACAATAACCTGCTGTCAGCAATGCCTCATGAATCGGTAAGAAATTAGCTGCACTAGGTTCTCAATAAGTGCGCCAATCTCTAACCTCTAAATCTGCTGGCCTGTATTACAACTGCAGGTTTGAAGTTATGCAGGTCAGTCATGGAGAAAATAATAATAATAAAAAAAGTAATTTAGCTTGTTATCAAACTTAACACAGCTCAAATAAAACATTTTTGCTTGGCATCATCATCTTCCATCCACCATCTCCGTAAGTGCATGTACACAGTAAGTCTTAAGAAATGATATAGCCATGAAACACTGCAGCACCACATTCTGCACTGTAACTAGCTGGAATAGGAAAAGTACCATGAAGCAAAGGACACCCCTGTGAAATAATTATAACTACACACACCCCTTCACCTACATCTTTTCAGAAGAAAAGTTTCTTCCACCAATTTCTACCTTGTAAATCCAGGTTTGTTCACTTAATGGAATTGCCTGTTTCCTTATTCCAGGGAGAGATAGAGAAAGGCATGTGCATAAAAGTGATTCTTAGTGTCACAACACGCAACTGACACTCAAATTTTGCACATATCCTATAAACCAAGAGCAGACTAATTAAACAGACTTCCATGAAACTTTTCAACTACATGGGAATGAACCCTCCTAAAACACACATACTAATGCTTTCATGTGCACAAACAGAATCTGTTTTTAGATCACTGAGACGTCAGTCCATCTGCAGTTTTAGCTAACTATGTGAACGTAAGGTTAGAAAGCCTTGCTGTGTCTCCTTAAGCTAATTTGTTTTAAAGGTAGTCCACCTCTTAAAACTACATTCAGGGAAATACACCTATCTGGTTTTCGGCAGGACAGCAGGATCAAATCAGGCTGTGTAGCGCCACAAACTCCCTCCTGCACAGCTCTGTAGGCTGCTGGGAGTTAGCCAGAGATCTACTTAACTCAGCACGTACAAAGGCATGTGCAACAAGGCCAGTCTTTCCCCAGTTTGAAAATGCAGGCACTGCGACACTGACACGCCAGGCCATAAGGAGAACGTGAATTACCGGAGATCTCAGCCTGCAGCTTTTGCAGCAGCAGCTATACTGCTTAATCTGTTTATGAGCTGAAGTTGTGGAGGTAAAAAAAAAAACAACCAAAACCAAAACAACCCAACAAAAACCACATACATGAGAAAATATGAGGTGAAAATCCAGTTCTAATGGACTTTTGAAGCTGCTCATGATTTGTCATTTCTGGACTAAGCACAGCTCTACAATAGCAGAAGCTGCTCGGTATGTAACAAATGCAGACAGAAGCCTTACTTGCAATGCAACACAGACCACCACCAAGCCACCCACAGAGCCACAGCAAAGGGGCACTCGCAAAGCACCAGCTTCGCTGATGCTCCATTCAAACAGGTTTCTCACAATCCACATACAGAGTTCACACTGAGACCAGCTCAAGAATGCTGCCAGCTCACTATATATTCTGTCCAAGGACCAATGCCGACAACATATAAGATAATCATGACGCTTGACGCTAAGATAATACACTGCCATAACCAAAGTTACTGTAATTCTATTTTTCTGTAAGTCCATGGTTTATTCTGAAGCACGCTAAATGAGAATGCCTCATAACAGTTATAGAGAAGACAATTGCTCAGGTATGAAAAACATCATGTATCTAAAAGTGGTAATTAGACAAGCACACTACTCTTACCTGGCTAGACAGGGAAAAACCTTTCCCATGGACATTTCACCATAGAAGCCAGCTTGTTCAATACTGCACAGAAACAGCAAGCCATGAGTCTCAACCTTCCTTAGTGAAACAAAGAGCAACAGGGCAACCGCAAAATGGGACTACCGTGAAAGTTAGCAATGGTCACAGCCCACTTTTCTGTTACCCTTTCATCTCTACTCCCTTCTCTGAGACCAGACACTTGATTTAGCTGCTTAACAGGAAAGGTGCATTTTCAGAACATAAAGCAGACCAATTTCAATTGCACAAACTTTGCTCTGGTAAGCTGAGGAGCTATTTTTATCAGAAAGATTAAAGGCAGCTAAAATTTACCCATACAAAAGGAGTTGCTTAACATCATTGCAGCAAAGCATAAAGCAAAATATCAACAAGGACAAGCAGTTGCTTTTCTGCCAAACGTTCAGGCCTGCCACCAGACCCTTCACCACAGCACTGCTACGCTTAGTAACAAGTATCTTCAGGCTCTGAGCTGTACTTCTCAGCAACAGAACTATATGAGCGGGCCTAACGCAGCGTCTTTTAAAGCACGTCCCAGTCACGCAAGCTGCTGCAAGCAGCAAAACAGCACGGGTTTACGACTGCCATTCCCATTCAGTTAACCAATACTCATTCTGGACACAAACCTCAAACCCATCTCCCTGAGCACCTGTGCTCACAAGGGCAACTTTCCAGGTTGCAACAACTTTTTCATTGAAGCTTCAGTGCAAAGAAGCAGACCAGTTTAGGTTCAGAAGCAGATATCTGATAACAATCACTACACCAACTATTTGTATTACCTACTACAACGCATAGAAACGTTCAGCAGTCTTTCAACAAGCAGCATTAACTGCTGGCAACAAACCTCAGGAGACTTCTGGAAAAGGCTCTTCTAACTTTACCTGCACTCTCAAACTGAGGTTATTTTTGCCTAAAGAACACCAGGATGGCAACTGAACACTACAGACATACTTCTACTTGTTCAAATACAACGCAGTGTGCGCTGTCTCTGGTGACCAAAGGCCCCCTTAGCCATGCAACACTTCATGCAGATGCTGGAGTTTACATATCTAGCACTGCACAGAGCTGAGACGCATGAGAACTTGCTGAACAGGACGTAATTATGGCTGAAGCATTCCAGAACAGACCAAGTGAACTTCAAAAAAGAAAGAAAGAAAAAACAAGAAAGACACTGCTTCAAACACCTTTCACTACCTACCAGTAGAGTCTAAAACGTCTAGCTGAAGAATTAACTGTGCTTTCCCAAGTTACTGCAGTGCATTTCATAGCAACTCACATATCAGCCTCCCGTATGATATTCTACCGATTCCATGAAAAGGACTAGCATAGTTCAATCACAAGACCTCACCTAGATATTCTCTGCCAGTTCTTACTCTAAATACCATTTCTTTTTGGCATGCTTATTTGTAGGCTGAGAAGAAAAAGATTCCGTAACACACCACCCCCCCAAACTGAAAGGACTGAAGTATCTCTAAACTATTGCCAAATGCAGATTAAGCAAACCGAAAAAAACCTCACACAATTTATCAACCCAATTATAGTAATAATTTTTTCAGTCTATAAAAACACAGCAGGCACAGCATGATTAACTTATCACTGTCCCTTCAAAAAGATTCATTAATCTCTGAAAACAGAAATGCGAGTCCAACATACTTCATGTTCCTACAAAGCCACCGTTTCAGTGATTAAAACAGCTGGAACACTGAAAGACGTCAGTACATGCACACATGCTGTTATACACACACGTGCGTATTTACAACGGGCACACGCTTACTGGAAAAGAGACATTTTGATGCGGTTTATTACCTATGAAACCATTATGATTGGGGAAAAAAAAAAGGCATGGGCACGCTGAAGACACTACGCGACAAGTCGCGGCGACTGCCAGTCTTCTGGGCATTTCATCACACGAGTAACCCATAACTTCGACTACTGCCTACACGTTGTGCTTTTTAAAGGAAAACACTTGGAATGGTTCAAGCCAAGCACCTTAAACTAGGATTACAGGTGGGAGATGGAAAATGTTAATATGCTATTAAGGAGTTTTTATTCCATGGTGTGTTGCACGCAGGGGGAGAGGGGAAGAGACTGCCCGCTTTGGGGCTGTAGTTGTGGGCAATATATGGGTTTTAAGAAGCGGAGACAGAAACCCCGACCACTCCGTGTAACAAGCAGGGAAGTCAGTGTTTCTGATGGCTGTGTTTTCTCCTTCCCTAACCGCACTCCTCTCACCTGGATACCCTCAAGCCGAGGTGGATCCCTCCACCCTTTCACCATTAAAATGAAGAAGTGGTGGTCAATGACGGAGAAAAGGGAATTCAACTCAAAAGGCCTTACTCGTCTCTTCCTACCGCTATTTATAGCCGGGACGGTACCTGGCGTTCGGGTCCCGCCTGGTAACTTCCAATGGAGAAGACCCAGCCGCCCCGGGAGGGATCTTTCCCCCCTTTCCCGGCACCTCGCCAGGCCGGTTCCCACCCCCGCCGGGAACCGGCGAAGGGCGGGCGGTTCCCCCCCCCTTTCCCTCCAGCGGGCGGTTGGGCCCAGCGGCCTCCAGGCCCGACCGCGCGCCGGAGGGAAAGAAATGTTGGGGGGGGAACCGCCGGTGAGGCCCGGCCGCCCCCGCACCGCCCCGCAGGCCTTACCTGTGCTATCGCTGGCAGAGAAGCCCGGCGAGTTGAGCTTGGCTCGCTTGGGGTTGGGCGGCCCGTCGAGTAAGTTCTCCGCCATGGTAGCCGGCCGAGGAGAGGCTGCCGAGCCGGTAATCGTTGTCGAGGGGGGGAGCCCGTGGGGGGGTGAAGCTCGCTTTCTCCCCGTTCCTCCAAAGGGGAGCCCACCGCCGAGCAACAGCGCCGCTCAGTGCCCGACCGGCGGCGGCCCCCGCTCCCCCATACCCAAGCCGGGCCGCCGCCGCCGCAGCAGGCCGCAGGGGAGGAGGGCTCGGGGCGGGGTGGGGAAGAGCCCAGCGCCCCCTCCCTGCCGGACTCGCTCCTCCCGGCCTCTTCCCCCCGCCCGGCCGCCGCCGCCGCCGCGGAGGTGCCCGGATGGCGGCTCAGGCAGTCACTCGGGGCGCATAGCGCCCCCCCGCTCGCTCCCCGCCGCCGCGCCCCGTCCCCTCCCCTCCGCGCCGGGGGTTTCGCCCCGGCCCCGCGGCGGCCCCCGCCCGCCGCCCCCGCCCGCGGCCTGAACCGCGGCCGAGGTAGGGGAGGGGGGGGGGAGGAGGAGGAGGAAGGAGGGAGGGATAAAAAAAAAATAGCAAAAACCCACAAAAATCCGGAAAAACCCCGAAAACACCAGAAAAACGCCCCAAAACAATGAGCGCGGCTCGGCGGCGGCCGCGGCTCCCGGTCCCGGCGGCGGCGTTCGGCTAGCTCCGGCCGGCTCTGCCTCGCTGCCTCGAGCCCGTCTGCCCGTCGGCGGCGCTCGGCACAGCTGCCCGTGTCCCGGCGGGCGGCCCCGCTGCCCCGGCCCGGCCCGGCCCGGCCCCGCTCCGCTCGCGCCGCGCTCCGGCTCCGCGACAAGATGGCGGCTGTTGATTCCTCAATTAAAAAAAAAAGTTTTTTTTTCTCTTCTCTTTTCCAGAGACCATGGGGGCGGGGCGGGGGCGGGGCCTGCGCATGGCGTCACCGCGCACGGGGCACGCCCCCCGCCGCCCCCGCCGACGCCGGAAAGGCGCGAGCGGCGCCGGAAAGAGCCGAAGCTGTCCTCAGGTGTTCCGCGGCGGGGTCGGGGCGCGGTAGGACCGGGTGATCCCCCCTCTCAAGTGGACGGGGATGCCTCTCCGCCTCAGTCCCCTTGTCAGCGTCCCGCTTGGTTATCCCCATCTCCACCTTTCCCCCCGCTGAGTGGAGACAGAGTCTGTCTTTCCTCAGTCTCCCCTACTTGGTCCTGTCAGGGTTACCGTTCAGCACCCTTACAGTGTCCCGTCTCTGTTGTTCCCCACGTTACCCTCCCCTCAGTTCCCCCCTCAGCCCGTTCCCCCTCTGTCTCCCCTCAGTCTCCCTTCTCAGTCCTCCTCACAGCATCCCCCTTCACTGCCCCAATACCCCTCAGAGCTGAGGTGCAGCAGGACCTAACACTTCTGACAGTCAGTGGTGGCCATGCCAGCCAGTGCCCTCCTGCTTCTTCAACTGTTGAGTTCAGGGAGTGACATCCAGTGAGGCCTTGAGGTGATGCTGAGGCCATGGGATGCTTGTATCCTCCCCAGGCTTCCCCCAGCATCACCTGCTTGTTCTGGGCCTCCTCTTGCCTTCCTGATGAACCTACACAGCCTCCTCTGCACCTCTGCAGCCTTCTTGTGCCTGCAGCATGTGAGGGGTTGCTGCGGCCTGACTGACACCCATGGGCTCGGCTTCCTCCTGTTCCTCATCCATCATATGTGGCTGTGCTGGCTCCATAGTGGGGCTTTGCAGATCTCCAACCTGAGCTGATCGTAGCCAGCCCAGTCGCTCAGACACCAGCGCCGAACCCAGCCTTGCTTTACAAATACCTCGTGCTCTGTCTAGACAGACTTCCCCAGCCCAAAACAGGTTTGTGGGACTGGAGCTCACATACTTCTGTGGATTTCCATACTGGTTCCCAACCTGAGAAGCAGGTCATATAAGCCACAGTGATGTGCCAGTGTGGCAGCAGAGCTCCTTGTGCACAAATGGGTTGCTTGGGGCTGTTTTCATCGCCTACATGTAGATATGTCCCCAAAGAGCAGCCACACCAGAGGACAGGATGGAGAAGGGTACTGAGACAACCCTGAGGATGTGTTGATGAAGTCCATAAGCCAAGATGGATTAATCAGCAATATTTTATTGGTTTAAAGGAAATCTATAATGAGATCTTCTTTTGTGAAGAGCAAGTCTGCCTTCTGTTTACTGCAAAACTGGAATTCATTACATTTACTTCTACATTTACATGCATTTCATTACATTTACTTGCAAATTCTGTATTTATTTACATAGTGCCGGTCCTCACTGAGGTCTGACTGTAATCACACTGGAGGTCTCTTACAGGCCTCTGCTTCTGTCACTATATTACTAATTAGTACATAAGGAAGTGCTCTCTGGTTATGCCTGCTTTAATTTCCTTCAAAAGCAGTGAGTTCCTGTCTGGTTTAGGATGGCTCAGTGTGGGACAGGGTTCGGTGTGTCATAGCAGCTGGCGACGTGAGAGCACCAGCTCTTGTCCAGCAGTGGTTTACTGTGGTATAAGGCATTTTCCCCAGTTCAGGTTGAGGGAAAATGTTTTGCTGTTGGGGGGGTGGGGGTGGGGTGGAAGTCAGGTGAAATTCTCAGGCACAGCCAAGGACAGCAGTGCTTTTTGCTGTCTGCTGCTTCCACTTTTTAACAAGTTTGGGCAATGCATTTTAAATTGTAGTTTGGATAACTTTTTGTGCTTGCCTTTCCCATTATCATATATCATAGCATGATCTGAGTTGAAAGGGACTTTAAAGATCATCCAGTTCTAGCCCCCTGCCATGGGCAGGGACACCTTCCCCTGGACCAGGTTTACTGAAGGTGGTCTTGGCAATGAAGGATTTGCTGGAGCAGCTGACACCAGGAGACCCCCATAGGTTTTTGCTCGCTTTATGACCTCCTTCTCTGCTGCTGCAATAACTCTGCAGCTCTGGCATGAAGTCAGGATGGAGATTTACCACTGGGGATAGAAGCTGAGTGGTCCCACAGCTACCACCTACCTCCAGGAAGATGTTCATGCTGCCTGGTGTTAGACAGTGCACTGATGTTACACCAGTACAGCCACTGAGCAAGGGGCCTTCGACACCACCACCGCTGCACCAGCAGCTGGTGTGTCTGTATGCCTGCCCAAGCAACACTACATACTTGGTGTTGGGAACAGGAAGGATATGGGAGAGCTCATGCAGGCCATGGTTCCTCTCCCATTAGCTGAGAGACCTCCTCTATCTTACAGCAAGTGTCAGGCTTGTCACATCAAAGAAATGGGGGGGGGGGAAGGGAAGCAAGAGGCGGGCTGTGAGTCCTGGGGACAGAGTGGGAGATGGAAGAAGTGCTTTGGGAGGAGGGAATCCTGTAACCGAAGCAGTAAGGGCAGCAGAAGAGGGCCCTATTGCTCCTGTGTCCCACAGCTTCTTCGTGACACAATGTCCACTTAGGATGGCCCCAGTTGCTCCCTGCCGTGGGGTTAGAACAGCAATGGGTTAATCACGGAAGGCAGAGGAAGCCCTTGACTGTTATCCAGTGCCCCTGCAAACAGGGCTATGAATCAATAACCAAAAGGCTTAATACCTCTTCAATGCTTGGGGTATCATAGCCCTTTGGTATCCGTATTGCAAGAGCTGGTAGTCTGACCCACTGGTAATGCCAAACACAGAAGAACTCAAATGGAGTAGAAGGATTCAGTGGAAAGAATGGAAACTCTTTGAAACAGACACTGTACAGCAAGCAAAGGAGCCTTGCCACTGCAAACTTGCACCCAGGATTCCCAGTTTGGATCCCAGAACACAGCTTCCCACTCCTCCAGCTGATGGTTAAACCCTTGCTTGGATCCTGAGGAATTAATCTGTGCTGCTCAGGAGGCATGGTGAAGCAGGTGCTTAATGGATAACTCCTTTATTCAGAGACTAGTTCCAAGAGAAATTGCATAATAAAATCTGCACTGCCGAAGCCCACTGCCAGACTTCCTGTCTCCAGAAGTAAGCTGCTTAAAGACACAGTTACTTAGATCCTACCTTCCTTCCCTGGCCAAAACATGGAAGTATAATTTCTAAAGCTTGTGACCCAAAAACCTTACAGCCAAACAGTTAACAATGTCTAAAGAACTTCTGAGGATCCCTGCCTGGTAACTTGTAGTCACTGTGGCATCACCAGAGCACTTCTGATAGGGAATAAGAGAGTCTGGTTTTCCTGGTAACATTACATCCCAGCATCTGATGGCCTGACCTGACCATCCCTGTGTGCTGTGAGATGAAGCTGTCCCAGGCAAAAAGACAAGCCCACCACTTGTTACCTTCTCTCGTCTGCACAGAAGGTGCTGCCCATTCTTTTTCCAAGGACATCTGTCTGGTTACACACACCCTGCACTCATGGGATCGTGGAGCAACTTCATGTGAAACAACTGTTGTTTCTGGCTTCTGATTTTCATTGTACGTGTGAATTCTTGTGGTGGTCAGGAAGTGGTGGTAACCCCTGGGACCGCAATCACAGTGCTGTTAGTGCTTGTTTGTGTTTAGCTATATATGTCTATGCGCTTCTGCAAAACCTCAGCTGCTTGGGCTACAGAGGTTGCCTAACTTCCCAAGTGGTCTCTTTTCTTCATTTTATGCAAAACAATGTGTCTGCAGGTGGCTAGCCATGCTCCATAGGTGCCATCCTGTCATTTAATGCTGTCAAGCACTGGCCAGATCTGATTCTGCCTGCCTTTTCAGTACATATGTATTATTTTAAAGCCATTTCCTACCTACTTGTTGAAGAGTCTAGTGGGGACTGGATGCAGACATGGATGTTACTACTGCTCAAAATCTTGCCCATCCTCTCTACCAGCATAACACTGCTGTAAAGGAATCATCCATGTAACAAGCAAGGGTATCTCACAGAAGTGAGAACAATTCACAGTGTCACACAGTCTTCTGCCACCCACATAATCAAATCTGTCACTCCGAGAGGTCCTTTTTTCTTATGTCCAAAATGTGAAGCCCTTTTGCTGGAGTTGGCCTGTACTTCAGCCGTGCCTGACAAACTATTAAGAAAAATCTGTATAAAGTCTGTCTTGAAGCTCTCATCCTGGGTTGTTGCTCTGCAAATCATAGTTTGCACTATGTCTGAGAGACAACAGTCTATTTGTTTTAAAGTCAAACTGCTATGAAAAATATTGTCTTTGGGCTCTGCCACATTACGGTTTTGTCCGCCTGACACCAGCTCTCACCCAGCCTCACAGTCACTTTGAAAATCATATTTCTATCCATAAAATAGTAATCTGGAAAAGTTTCATGTCTGCCAGCTCCCTTTTAGCAGTTGCAATTAGTGCCTTATGGGTGGTTTCAGCCAACATGGGCCAAATTAAAGACAGGAAACCTTTTGTTCCCCTGCAGATTATAGTGAAAGATCCTTTGCTAGAACACACAGAGATGGCCAAAGATACACTGGCCATTTTAGATAGGAAGATTTCAGTGTTTTCCACCTCCCTGCTCTCTGCCTTCTCCCTCAGTCAAAGATTTGGCCTTCCCCATCCCACAGCCAGTAGGAGGGAGCATTTGCAAGCTCTTCAGGTGCTGTGTGTAACAGCTTGGCATTAGCTAAATCCCAGATGAATGGCAGTCCAGGTTAGTGTGCTGAGCTGTGAGCACTGATCACGCTCCCTTCCAATGAGCTCACCGCAGATTCCACCTCTTGCCTGAACCTGTGTCTCAGAGAAATACCTCATCCTTCCCTTCAGAGCTGGTGCCTCCATCCATTCTTTCTTCTGTTCACTCCATGCATCCCAGAGCAGTAATATGTTCAGCTTTGAAACTGCCCCAGTAGGGGGATTGGGTGGTTTGCTGTCCCTTGAAAGGTTCCTCCTCAGCCACTTCTGTCCTCTGCTCTTTCCATGAGGGCACAGCAGAGATGAGATCAAGGGCTCAGCACATTTTACCACAATAAGCATTTCTCCATTTGATCAAATGCGATCCAAGCATTTATTAACCTACTTGGATAGACTGTATATTTCTTTTGTGGAAGTGAATGAATTACTATAAATCTCATAGTTCAGCTATGAGCATAGTTCTTGTCTCTGTGTACAGCTTTCTTTTTTTATTGGTAGCAGTGCTCACAGCAATGCACTGACTTCCACCTAAGTGTCTAAGATGACATTTGGAAATGCCCTCCTTGGATTCTGGTGGACTGCCCTTATTTTTCTGATGTAGCAAAATCTGATGCTCCCATGCAAACTCCACCTGAGCTCATAGTCTCACCATCATCCTGTTAGTTATCTGTGCTCAAAATTCTCCTGAGCCTTTGCAAAGCCAAGCCACAGTTTTCCCCTACTCTGCCATCGTCCTGGCAGGTAGAGGCAGCCACAACAGAACTGCTCTGCTATTGCTCATGCTCCATTGGGCCTTGCCTGTCCCTCTGCCATAGTTCTCTTCCTTAGAGGAGTTCTTGGAGTCAATCACAGCTTTAGTGCAAGACTTTTGGTTATCTCTAGGAGCTTCATTACTGGAAAATCTTCCTCTCCTTGTCAAGTGTCAGTCCTGGCTTGCCCAGCAACCTGTGAGCTTTTTGCTTTGGCTTCAAACCCTCACACCTTTTAAAAAACTTTATTTCTCATCAGAGACTCTGTTGAACTCCCAGGATCATCCAGAGAGCAATACCAAGCTCTTTTGTAGCGTCTGCCTCTCTCCGTCACCTGGATTAAAAACCAACTCTGAAACATTTTGGGTTTAGGTGGCAGACAGCTCCGTTGCTTTCTGTGTTAGGCCTCTAGAGTTAACTCTGTCCAAGTTATCAGAGGTGGCTGTCCTGTCCTTACTGAGGCCCTGTCACATACCATCATGTGTACAAAAAGCCCACTTGGGGCAGAGACCACCTCCGAAGGTGAATACACAAGAGCCCTGTGCCTCTCTGCACACCCCAACTGCTGTCCCCACTTTGGGGGAAAATGGTCACCTCCTAACCAGGACTTCCCTGTCCTACTGCTGTCTTGAGCATCCAGTCACCACCAAGACTCTGCTCAGCCTCTGCTTTCCCAAGGCGCCTAAATTTCGTGTAGGCTGGCACTTCCAGCCTATTATCTTCCACAGCTCCCCCTGAAAAGGAACAGGGGTCCTTACCCTCCTCAAGCCTTTGAGCAAGGCTGTGACTGTGCTCTCCTCCCTTTTAGGAAAGGGCCCCCAGCGGCGACCAGGAAGCCCTTCTGGGCTGGGTCTCTGGAAAACTGCCCTGCTGAGCCAGTTCCAATTTGTATAAAATCCGTCAATATTCATGAGGGCAGGGAGCCCATTGAGCTGGGTTGACAAGGTGAATACATTAACCACCTGTTTGTTCCTCCAGCCTCGCTCTTCCTTCACCACAAGGGTTCTCTCCTTGTTTTGAACAAAAAAAGCAACACTCACAGGATCTCAGAGCTCAGTGCTGTCTAGTTCAAAGTGGAACCTCCTGTGGTCCTGCCCCATGTTGCTTGAAGAGGGCATGCTGTGGGTGTCTGGGCCCCATCAACACCTTGGCCAAGGAAGCTATCAGGAAAGATCAAGCTCCAGACTTAGCCTTGGGGTGGGTGGACATGGAGGTCTCTTGAGGGCCCTTCTGCTTTGGAGCTGTGGTTCAGGAGACCTGGGACCAAGCCAAGCAGGTTGTGGTGCAGAGCTGGATATCAGGAGAATATTACAGTGACAGATGTCAAGCAGGAGAGGCACTTACTTCTGGTTTAGAGTTAGAAACTACAGTTTCTAGGAGAAAAGAAACTAAATGCTGGTTGTCTTCTCAGCATTTCTAGGGAACTGGTAGAGTTGGGTGATGAGGGCTTTTTTCCCTCTCTTTCTGGCAAACAACGCATTTGTGGAAAACTGCACCTTTCTGCAGGTGAATAACTCTTGCACACTCAGGTATTCAGCAAGGATTCAGAAAACCCCTGAGGTTACATGTTTGGAATTAGGAAAGCACTGAAACCTTCTGATCTATTAATTGATAAAGAAACCCATTTAATTTCCATGCTGCATAAACTAAGCTTTAAAACCAGCTTTTCGCTCTGAAACTGGCAAAATAAAAGGAGTAAGAAAGGACAAGTGAGAGTAAGAAAGGACAAGTGACCAAAATCTATCATTTCACCACTCTTGCCCTCACTGAATTTTTTACATCAGTTTGCTTCAAACCAAATTCCTTATACTTTATTCTTACAGCAACAATCAGTTCAAAGGCACTACTATTTCTTTAGCTCTGTGGTTTTCTCAAAAGAGCTCCTTTGGTAAGGTCTGGCTTTCATGCACCCCACTCAGATGCATCTCACTTCCCTCTTGGCTTGCAATCAGCTGTCTGATTCATAGAACCATAGACTGGTTTGGGTTGGAAGGAACATTAAAGCTCATCCAGTTCCAACCCCCTGCCATGGGCAGGAGCACCTTCCACTAGACCAGATTCAAGGCCCTGTCCAACCTGGCCTTGAACACTTCCAGAGATGGGACATCCACAACCTGACATCTCCTTGCTGCCCACTGTAGAGTATGGCAGAGCCAAACCCAAGCCCTTTTTGTTGATTCAATCCAGAGTTTCTCCCAAACACAGCATGAGGGCTTTCGCTGAAAGACCTTTTTCAGCAGAACTCACCTTTTGCAATACATTTGCATAGTGCTTAAATAATGGGCTCAGGTGAAAATAGAAATAATTGTTGTTGTTATGGCTTCTATCTCAGGTGAAGGGATCAGAGCAGGGCAGAAAAGTGTCATGTTGTGGTGGTGATAATCAGCATAGGAAAAACTGGGATAATTTCTACTGGAAAACATGTGTGAGAGCAACTCCAATGAGGTGCTGTACTCCATTGCTTTCAAGTTTATCAAAAACATGATCATTCTCTCAGCTGTGCTGTCCCATTCTGTGACATTAATGGCAGGACAATTTAAAGCTGAAAGAATCTCCTGGCACAGTATGTAATTTGCCTGGGGAAATTAGTTTCAAAAAGGATCAGAAAGTTGAATACTATTGCTGAGCTTAAAAGGAAGGCGAATAATTTTATAGCCAAAATATTATTTTTTTATGATAAATTATGTAGAACACAAGAGTAATAAAATGTCATGTTCCAGGGTATAAAACAATCCCTGTAAAGGTCAGGAAGCACTTCTAATGTACATGCACATCACTGCACATTAGTCCAAATGCATTCTAATTTGTTTGGACTTTGTGTCCTTGATTGCGCATGATACTTTTCTCGCCTGCAGTTCCTCAACACCAAACACCTTGTTTGCTGGACAGAGAAACCTCTCCCAGCTCTTTCAGATTATTGCTCCGTTTCTTTAAGCATGAAGCTGAGTTATTTTTGTTCTGCACACTACTCCTGTTCTGTACTTGCAAGACTTGACACACTGTAAGGTCTTGGTAGATCACCCTCTGATTTGTGACTCTGCAATTTTGCTGTTACAACACTGTGTCTAATTACAACAGGATTAACTCTTCAAACCAACCTATCCACCTTATGCATGCTGTTCACTTCCTACAACGCTGAATTCAACAGGTTGGCTGTTAATGTGCACAGCCATATACATGCACTCTCTCCTCAGATGATCTTAGAATCACAGAATCATAGAATAGTTAGGGTTGGAAAGGACCTTAAGATCATCAAATTCCAACCCCCCTTGCCATGGGCAGGGACACCTCACTTTAAACCATATCACCCAATGCCTCATCCAACCTGGCCTTGAACACTGCCAGGGATGGAGCATTCACAACCTCCCTGGGCAACCTATTCCAGTGCCTCACCACCCTAACAGGAAAGAATTTCCTCCTTATATCCAATCTAAACTTCCCCTGTTTAAGTTTTAACCCATTACCCCTTGTCCTATCACTACAGTCCCTAATGAAGAGTCCCTCCCCAGCATCCCTATAGGCCCCCTTCAGATACTGGAAGGCTGCTATGAGGTCTCCATGCAGCCTTCTCTTCTCCAGGCTGAACAGCCCCAACTTTCTCAGCCTGTCTTCATATGGGAGGTGCTCCAGTCCCCTGATCATCCTTGTGGCCCTTCTCTGGACTTGTTCCAACAGTTCCATGTCCTTTTTATGTTGAGGACACCAGAACTGCACACAGTACTCCAAGTGAGGTCTCACGAGAGCAGAATAAAGGGGCAGGATCACCTCCTTCGACCTGCTGGTCACCCTCCTTTTGATGCAGCCCAGGATACAGTTGGCTTTCTGGGCTGCAAGCGCACACTGAAGCCGGCTCATGTTCATTTTCTCATCGACCAGCACCCCCAGGTCCTTCTCTGTAGGGCTGCTCTGAATCTCTTCTCTGCCCAGCCTGTAGCTGTGCCTGGGATCTTGTCACTTGTTTTTCTGTTTCCTTAAGCCAACAGCAGATAAGGCTTAGGAAGAGAAACTCCCATTTTTCCTGCTGTTCTTTCTACCCCACATTAGCCATTAAAGCTACCCCAGCCTTGTGCTCATCAGGAGAGTGGAGCCAGAGCAGCTCCACATCACCCAGCCTGGAGGTCTCGCCATCATCATCCTGGAGCAGTGCTTGACAAACTACCACACCTCATCTCAACCCCCAACTCCACCATATCCAGTGTATGGTCACATCTATTAAATCAGCCTGTAAGCAACCAGTTTGGCCCCTCTGCCCAAGCCCACAACTCCCTGTTTATTTGAAAGCTTCTCAAAAGCTTCTCACCTGTCTTCCAGGCTCTTCTATACAAGAAGGCACTTGGTGCTCATACTTAGGCAATTTACCAGATAACTCCGAAGCACACTTGTGAAAGAAAACCAGACCCAACCTTTTCATAATGGCTTTCGGTGATGCTTGCAGCATGCCAAAATGCTTGGGTGGAATTTGCTCATGAGCTTTATAAAATTACCCTCTGGGAGAGAGCAAACGGGAGAATTCAAGCTAGGAAAGCAAATTTACATTACTGAAGTGTTAAAACAAGACAGAGCTGTTATCTCAAACCCATTGAACAAAAGCAGCCAAAGACTCCCAGTACAGGATTTTGCATGGATGAAGGCTCTGCCAGGAAAAGTTTGTAACTTAAAACATCACAGAATGTACCAGAGCCAGCATGAGCCCAGTTGTTGGAGGAAGCACAGTCCCTTGATCCCAGCCCATGCGTGGGGAGGAAGAAGCAGTTGTAAAGAGAGTGACCTGAGACTTCCAGCTATGGAGGTGATCAGCCCGGACATACAGTTGCTCTTGGGTTGAGCCTTGGTTGACAGCACCAACACCAGCTGTGCTCTCAAGCCCCTTTTTGTACCCCTGGTCCTACCTCCTCCTGCGGTTACAAAGCAGGGGCC
Source organism: Neopsephotus bourkii (assembly GCF_033783945.1). Classification (NCBI taxonomy): domain Eukaryota; kingdom Metazoa; phylum Chordata; class Aves; order Psittaciformes; family Psittacidae; genus Neopsephotus; species Neopsephotus bourkii. Next base: position 917,380 of record NW_026902244.1, on the reverse strand, counting down.
AGGCCAGCCCAGGGCAGCCAAGGCTGGGTGGCTGGCACCACTAAGGGTACAAACCCACCATGGAGCTGCTTAAAGCTTCTAGGAGGCATCCAGTGAAGACAGGGAGCTGGATGTGGATTTCACTTTCTCACAGCATGATTTACCTTTTAGTGACTGCAGTAGCTGGTGCAGACTTAACCATGGTGGAGCCACCTCTGGGCTTCTTTGAAGGCTCTCCCAGGAGAGGTCATTTGGTGGCTCCTCATCCTGCTGAAGCCAGCAAACATCCCAGCAGGGTTCAGCGGCAGCAGGTGGGCAGCCTGAGACTCTGGACACAGAGTTCAAAGCCCTCCTGCCAGAAACCTTGGGATTTTTTGAGACTTCCTGGAAAGAAGTCTCATTCTCATCCTTCTCCTCCTTTGGTCTATAAGTGGTTGTTGTCATGACATGGTCCTGGTCTACCCCAGACTTCAGTCAGAGATGTTGAGCTCTTTCAGAGCAAAGGCAGCCCCATCTCCTTCTCCTTGATCAAGCAGTAGCTCCCTGAACTCCCACTCCAGTGTGAGTTCTCACCACAACACTGGGGTATCTTTATAGTTTTGGTTATGAAGTTGGTTCATTGGCTGGCTATGCCCAACCATCACAAAAACATCCCAAAACTGTCTGGCTTTGTAATTCCTGGAGTTTAAGTCAAACTGAAACCATTAGATCATCTTTTCTGCATTTTTTGATGCCACACATCACTGCATTTCACGTGAACACTGAGCCCTGTAACTCAGGTCAGACAAAAAGCCCCGGAGCCTTCTCCCTCCCTGGCTGGCACAGGGCACCCAGCTTTCAGACTGGGTGATCTTGTAGCACTGGGGCAAGGCAAGAAATCCTCATGGCTTCATGTACCAACTCCCCACTTACAGGCTGAGCCATTCTTCCCAGCACCTGAATTGAAAACGTGCGCTTGAAAATGAGCTAATTTTGCTTTAAAGGCTGCAAGCCCTGGTGAGTGCACCGCTCCCCTTGCAGACTGTCGCAGTATGCAGTTACCATCACTGTGAGAGAGCTGCAGCTTATTTCAAGGTTGAATTTGTCCAGCTTCTCATCCCCAGGACATTTACATCTCTGGAAATAATCTGGGGACATTGCAGTCTGCTGCAGCGAAGCTGTCGCTTTCCTTGGTCAGATCTTTAGGCAGGAGCTTGGTTTTTACCAGTCTGATGTCACTACATGTCCCCTTCCTTTATATTCTTTGCTTTTTTTTTTTTTTTTTAACATTAGGAGAAACGTAACATTTTATTTTCAAGCTTTTCTTCACAGTTACGAGGGCCAGATCCTTTATTCAACTGGCAAGAGCTGAGAACCTCACGCATTTGCATGACTGCAACCAATGACTTTAAAAACTCTTTTAACTAAATCACTGCCCAGAATTTATCAAAGACTCGCCAGGCTGATGCACATGCGGGCTGCTGACACCCAGCACGGAACATATGAGCCCTAAAGTACCTAAAATTATCTCGTGTTGGCTTTTCAAAATATGTCTCCACCCTCCATTCAGAATGACAACTTTTGGCAACAACAAGAAAACAGAAATGACAGATGGTAACAAAATCTGGTACACAAACATGACAGTAGGCAATATAATGAACATTTCACCCACTCGTTCATTTATGCTAATCATTGCTTTTGAGCAACCTGAATTGTTATGCCAGACAGCAGCGGATCTGAAGCATGGCATCGCGAATCTCAAAGGGCCACCAACCTGAAACCAGGATAAAACCCTCACCAGGCTACTCGTGAATGAAACTGAAGTATCTCTAAACTAGAGCCTGCTCTGACAGCCACTGAAATATCCCTCTGTTCCTGTAAAGCACATCCAGCCCTCCCCTTGCCCGGAAAAGCACCACATCCACAAAACGGAGGCAGTCCAGTTTCCCTGCTACCCAGAGCTGCACCAAACCTCAGATGAACCAGCAAAAATCAGCAGGCAAGGATGGGAATTAGCATCCTTGCAGTGAACACACGTTGTGCTAACGAAACATATTATTTATGGCGACAAAAATTGTCTTTTAAAAATGCTTCCCTCCCGGACCAGGCTCTCCGGGATGGATTCGGTCCCCACAGGAAAATGTTTACTCTTTTATTTGAAGCCCACTTATCTCACGCTGACATTCTCAGCGGAAGGTGCTATGTCACCCACTAAACTCCTTTTATTTCCTATAAAAATGTAAATCAGCCTATTTTTTCCCCCAACAACCTTATGTAATGAGCAGTATCCTTGCTCAATTATTTTGAAGACATGCTTTCAGCCTCTATTTTATGCAGAAATCCAAAAGACTGAAAACATTCCTCCCCTTCCCTGCCATTTCAGTGCTCGCTCCTATGCCTGCTGGTGCAAAGGTCTGTTGGCATTCCTGGGGTAGTTAAGACCTAAAAACATCTCAGAGGGCAACAGCAATGCCATTGTATTCTCCTGAAGGTATAAAATAAGTTTTTCCACCAATAAATTGCCAGCACTTTGAGGAAAAAAATACAATCTTGAGCAATTGCCCTCAGAGCCGGCCAAGATGTGGAATTGTACAAAACTGTACATATATGTAATCATAAACGAGGCTAGTCCTGCTTGATAAAGATTTCCAGACACTGGCCTTTGTAAGACCCAATTTTCATTTGCTTGCAATGCTGTCAAACATTACCTACAGTAGATGAAAAGCTCCCTTCTGGGGCCAGAATCACAGCGAGAGCTCACAAGAAAAAGACAAATTTGAGCCAAAACATTTTAGTTGCTATTGAGGAGGGGAAAAAATCACTATGTGGTCTTGGTAGGTTTCCAGTAACCAGGTCTGTAAGTTCTACACTCAGCCCCAGGAGAAGGGGTTGGAGGTAACATTTGAGTGAGCAGTGCATCTCCCATCATCGTCATGAAGGTTTGTCTGACCTGGGGGAACACAGCTTTCTGTCTTCTTTCCCTTATCATCTCAGGCCCTGGAGGAAGCATCCCAGCCTGTTCAGTTGTTCCTTGTGTGGAAGCTACTCAGTTTCTTTAGTCACCCTTGTTGCCCATATCCACTTCTAGCCCTTCTGCACAAAGAAATACAGCAATTTGAACCTCAACAGCATGGAGCAGTCAAAGCAGAAGTCCACCATGCACAGAGTTGTGCCAGACCAGGGCTTTCTGTTTGCCTCTCTGCTTCAGTCTCAATCACTCCTAACAATAATATCCCCAGCCAGCTCCCAGCCTTGGCAATGGTGCTGCTGGAGAACCATCAACCAGCAGGGCTGGGGCCTTCCAGAGACCCCTATGCCACAGCACCGGGTGCTTTGTGGTGGGTTGGGGTATCCTGCACAGTAGCCAGTGGCTCAGCCCACCCTCAGGGACATCACTGCTCACTTTCAGCAACCCTGTCTTTCAAAGAAGCCTGTTTTGACTCACAATGCTCCTCCTGAGCTGGTTTGTGCCTGTGGCTGGCTCCCGACCCACATCGATGGCAAGAAGACATTGCTCCACCTGACTTTGCCAGATCGGATCCCACCCCAGATCAATGCCCTTTTGGAAGCACTCATCTATTCACCATGCACCATTCAGCATCCCTTTGAGACACTTCTTCCTTCGTTTCCCTTGCTCCTAAAAAGACCAGCCTCCTGCAGAGACCACTGGTGTCTATACAGCCCAGGACACTGATGGACCATCTGATGGCTGTGGACGGTGCTGCAGATCTGAGACAACTCCAGCAGCAGGACAACCTTGGGCTGAAGATGGGGGCTCTGGCTGGAACAAGGCTCACCAGCTCTAGGCAGCAATGCATGGCCCAAGGCTCCCTGTGGCTGTAGTGTGGCTGTGGCCATCCGGAAGCCCAGTGCATACTCCAGCCTCTCCCCATCTCTTACAAACCACATCAGCACAGAAAATCTGGCAGCCAGGACTGTTGTGTCGAATGTGAGGCCCATCCATCCACAGCTACAGGTGACACCTGTTAAAAGATAAGCAAATCCTCCTTTCAGTTTGTTTTTTAGGGTTTTTCCAAGGTGCTGCACAAATACAAAGTCTTCCCATCCCCTGCCATCCCTATTCCCCACCTCTTCTGCCCAGTTCCAGAGTTAGGAAGCCAGAAGTGATGTTGCTCTCCTCACTCCAGGATGTGGTGAGCTGGCTGGCAGGTTGTCTGGAAGTAAGAGATCTGGCCTGAGTCAGCATGAGAAGGTGGGAGCTTCTGCCTCTTGTTTGTTACAGAACAGGGAAGGTACCTGTGTCCTGCTGACAGCACATGCTGCTCCCAAAACCAGGAGCACTGGCTGGGGAGGATGCTGCTCCAAGACCGCGGCTGAAGGTGACTTAACCCCATGTCCTTGCCCATCCAGGGCATGTTCACAGGGAATCCCACAGTCCGTGTTCCCTGGGTGCCCTGGTGCTGCCTGGCCATGGGGCATCCAGTTCTAGCACAGGGCCGGGGTGCCCTTGGTTGCTTTGCTGCAGCCGGGACCCCCAGCAGCCTCTGGCTCTGCCAGGCTGTCCCTGCTTTTCCAGCCGGGGCTTTGGCTGCTCTTGGGACACACTCAAAGTTCACTGTGCTATAAATACCTGGGTGCAGGGCTGCCAGCACGCTCCTGGCTGGGGGGGGGGGGTGCGCTAAAACTAAGCGGGGTTTCATTGCAGTTAACCCTTTCGGTGCATGACTCCCCTCTGTGCTGTTTGGAAAAGAGGGATCCTCTGATTTGAAATGTTTCTCAAGCCAGAAGAGTGCAGCAAACTCCTTCTGTGGGCTGATTCCTGCTGGGAACGGCCCAGGGATTGGTACAGGAAGCGGGGGAGCACAGCAGGGCTGGGGGAGGTTGCAGGGGACTGGTGTTTTGTAGCCAGGCACACGCACAGTTCCTGTGTGACCTCCAGCTCGAGCAGAAGAGCTATAATACATAGAAATGCACTAAATCAGGACTAGATCTGTCCCTGCTTCAGGGACAACTCCCAGATTGCATCCCCAGTGTGCGGGGTCACCCGAGGCAGAGCACAACTAATTACCTAGGTGCAAAGGGGCCTGAGGCTCCCTTGGGAGCCAAACCCATGGGTAGACCCCTGCTATGACACCGGAGCTGTACAAAGCCCTTTTATGGTGCCAAAGTCAATAACCATTTCCCTGCCACACACCTCACTGCGCTGGGCTGAAGGTCGAGCCAGCCTCTGGGAAGAGCCTCTTCCTCCTTTTACTGTGTTCCAGCCACAGGAGATGGAAAGCTTGGAGCTAGCAGCGGAGGATGGACCTGCACGCTGGAGGCAGCAGAGCTGGAGCCACCTGCAGAGCCCTGATGGGCTGTGTGAGACCCCACTGGCTCCTGCTGAGGCTGGACATAGTTCGATGCACATGGCCCAGGGAGAGGACAGGCTGAGGACCCAGCAAGGTCCTTGTCCCCAGAGGTCCCGCAGTGCCCAGGACTGATCCCCACCTGCGGCAGGGCTGCAGCTGCCATGAGCTTGGTGCAGACCTCTCAGGGCTTGTCCTTGTGGTCCCCAGGGCCTCGCGGACTCCTTTCACCCTGGGGATCCTGTGATGAACCATCAACCTCAGGCCTGCACAGGTCCCAGTGTCCAGCTGACCCTGCCACTGGAACAACCTCATTTCAGTCTTGGAAACCTCACCTTCAGGGTAAGGAGGATGCCTTCATCACCTCACTCTCCATCACCTCCCTCTCCTCATCACCACCACAGAGGTAACGCTTCTTTAGTGCTGTCAAATGCCACATCCCTGCCTGGCGTTTGCTCAACCCAGTTTTTGGCTTATTCTGGTAGTTGCTCCTGACACCAACACGGGTCCTGCCTCACCACGAGGCTGCACCCTGAGCCGTGCCCATCCCTTGCACTCCCAGCAGCAGCCGTGCTCCCTGCGTGGGCTCGGGACATCGCTGCCCTAGCGCCGGGCTCCCCTAGAGCCCACGGCCGCTGTGTGCAGCACTGCTGGGCTATGCACTGCGCAGCACCGGGGCGAACGAGCCGAGCGGGTGGCACTAGGGGGAGATAAAGGCCGGGACATGCCGTGCACTGTGCCTTTGCCACTCCTGTTCCCTGTCCCTATGGCCACCCTGTCTCCAGCTGCCTGAAGGAGCAAAGAGCAGAGCTGTAAGTTTCCACGTGTCTCTCCTGGCATCTTCAGTGTTTGGGAAGCACCTTTAACAATGATACTTACATACACCTGCATGCAGCAGGTACAAAAGCAAGAAGCTGCCTTCTGCCACGTGTGGATAGCACAGGGGCACCAAAAAATGCACCCAGGAGGAAGGAAAACAGCACAAGATGTACAGAAAAGGGGCCAGCAGTGAACGAGGGGTCTGGGGAGCTGGCCTGAAAGCAGAGTGTAATGCACACTGCAAGCCTTCAGCTGGAAACCGAGCCCATCACTGCCCTGGCTCCCCATTCCTGATGCCCCTGTGGGCACACTCGGTGTCAGCACAGCAATGCCAGCCACCACAGGGCCCCTTCACCAGCAAATTTGGAACCTCCAGGGCTAAAAACCATTTCAGGGGCATCTCTGGCTGCAGGCACCTCCCTAGTGTCATAGCAGCTCCTCTCCTGCCCCAGATGTTCCCTTCTCCAGGGGCTCCCTGTGATCTCTCACACTGGAGATGGGAGGATTTCAGCAGGAAGCATTTCTGGAGCTCCTGGGAGACAAGGAGCAGAACCAGCAGGACCTGTCCCTGTCAGAGCTGTTGGTGCACAGCCGGATCTCACAGGCACCCATGGGTGCAGCTGTGGGTCCTGTGACATGAATCAGCACCACACACTGGGAAAAGCACAGTGCAACAGCAGCTCCCCGGGCAGGAACAACTTGAGGGGGGCACATTTCACTGGTATTTTCCATGGATTGAAATATAAAGGGTAAATTTTGTCCCCTTTTTCCAGCAGGAAGGATTCAGAGCCTGGCTGGCACAGAGCTATAATCACAGATGCTATTGATAAAGGACTGTACATTGCCCATGATGCCAAAACCACACGGAGCCCTTGGCGCCTGTGCTCACCAGGCACACCATAGAATCACAGAACACCAGGCTGGGAGGGACTTCAAGGATCTTCTGGTCCAACCTTTCTAGGTGAAGCCTAGAAAGAAAACCTAGAAAGCCTGGAAAACCTAGATTAGCTGCCCCAGTGCCCTGTCCAGCTGAACCTTTAAAGTGTCCAATGTCAGCGAGTGCACCACTTTCCTGGAGAGACTATTCCAATGGCTGGGTGTTCCCATTGGGAAAAAAGTTCCTCTTGTGTCCAGTCAGAATCTCCCCAGAAGTAACTTTGTGCCCATCACTCCTCATCTTTTCCATGTGACTCCTTGTAAAAAGGGAGCCTTCATCTTGTTTCTGGCCACCCTTAAACACTGGAACAAGCTCAAGTCCCTGAGCTCCCCCCAGCACACCTGCAGAGCACTCACCTCCAAACCCATCAACCCACCCCAAACCCATATTTTCTCTCCCCAGAGCTTGTCTGTTCAAAGATTTTGGGCTCATGGCCTTCCCAAATCTCAGTCCCAGGGGGAGCTGGACATGGCTGGGGTCTCTGCAGAGCAAAGCCCACTCACAGCTCTCACTGAACCCATCCTTCTCCCTGCCAGCACAGGGCTTTCTACCTCCTCCACCACCCTCTGCAGGGGCTCTTCAGCTGTGAATGGTCCCACTGCCCATGGTCCTGCTGTGGCACCAAGTGGCATTGCTCACTCTACAGCCCAGCTCTGGTTTCCCAGTGCTTAGGGCTCTAGCTAGAAAGTTTTCAACATCCTCTCTCTTAAACTTCATGTCTGTCCCTGCTGCGGTGGCCGGTAACTGGATAGGGACCTTGGAGCAGGGAGGGTGGGTGCAGAGAGGGAGGAAGGCAGAGGAGTGCCCAGGCCGGGCGTTATCTGAGCCCCTACAGGAACAAGGTGTCTTTGCCATGGTGTGAGCTGGCGAGAGCGAGGGAGGGGAAGGAGATCCTCCATCATCACTTTGCTATGCCTCGCACTGCCCGTTCCCCGCTCACTGGGCTCATGGACTCACCGCTGCGGTGGCAGGGTGCAATCCAGGGCTGTGCTGGGTCCTTGACCCCTCCCAGGCCTGGAAAAATGCACATCTTGCTTTGGCTTCATTCCAGATGTGCTCCAAAAGCAGCGATTTGGTGTATAGCAACAGCACGGCTTCTTCTGGGACGGGAGGCAAGTGAGGCACACCAAGCAGCACCCTGACAGGTTACCCCATGTGCTGAGGGCCTCCTGACAATGCTGTCATCCAAAAGAGCAAAAGGTTTGTGCTCAGCCCCTGCTACAGCCCATAAGAACCTTGAGGGGCTCGGGGGCAAGGCTGGGATTTGCAGTCTCTTCCCCACCAGAGCTGTGGATTTGCAGAACAGCCCGGAAGTAAAGGCTCATTTCTGATGGTATTTTTGAATGACAAAAGCATTCCCTGTGATTTCTGCCCATGGCAGCGCAGCCTCCCCATTGTGAAGTGCATCGTGTGCCTCTAGGGATGCAAGGGCAGGATGCTGGGCTGCAAATGGGCAGGGTTTAGGGTTTAGGGCCCGCACAGGAGAAGAGCCATCCATCTAGGAAGGCTCAGGTGCTTCATGTTCCCCAGACCAGGCTGGAACACAGAGCAGTGAGACAGGCAGCTAGACCCAGAGGCTCAGCCTGGAGAAGATTCCCGTGGGCTCTTGAGTGCTTCAGCTTTGCTCCGTGCACCAGCAGAACCTGGATTCAGGCAGCAGAGCTCAGGAGGGTGCTTGTGATTTGTCCCCATGTGCTCCCTCTTGCTGCAGTTTACAGGTGCTGCCACCCTGGCATCTTTGAAACAGGCAAACCATGACCAGCTCCCCACCGGAACCACACGCAACAGCCAGGCACCCCCGCACATCCCGGTCCAGGGGCCAGAGGTTGCTGTGTGTAATTGGGCATCATCACGAGTGCCAGGCTGGGGCCTGTGCAGGGCACCCATGGGTGCTCCGCTGGACCCCACAGCTCTCCAACAGCCACTGGGTGCCAGAGAGGAAGGAGCCTGACCCAAGTGGTGAACCTGACAGCAGACCCATCCTCTGCACATCATCCAGCATAAACCCTCTCATCTGGGGGCACTCAGGCAGGGGACAGGCTCTCCAGTGCAGTGCCACAGTCGGGGTCCTGGCTCCAGCTCTGCTTCTCAGAGCCAGCCTCTCGGGAGCTGCTGTCCCCGAGCCTCTCGCCAGCGTTTCTCCCCTTTTGACACATCAGGAGTTTCCACAGTGTTTGCTTTCAGCAGATCATTCCCAGCATCGCGTCACCTCCCCACGTGTTTTACTGGTTTTCTTCAGCCTCCCAGCTTGGACACAGCCTTTGGAAAATGGCATTTCACCTCCAATATGTGCCCCTGGCATTAAAGCCCAGTCCCTCTGCTTTCCGCAAAGGCTCTTTGTGCCAAACCCAATGTGGCCGCTTGTCGTAAAGCATTGGGTACAAAGCATATGCAGGACAGATGGATATGAGGTTTATAAGATAATTAAGCATGTTAATGAAGTTCATTTGCATCCAGCTCTTAAATTCCCATAAACTCTGCAAAGCTGTGAAATGGGAACTGCCGCTCCACACTGCAAAGCAATAGAATTCAGTTACCAAAAGCAAAACACCAATGGACAAGTGGGGACAAAACTGGCTGTGGTCCCGGCCGAGCAGAGCCCAAGCAGGTCCCTACTCCCACCGCACAGTGCCACCAATGGGCGCTCCCCTCTGATGGATAAAAACTGTTTACGGGCTTTGGCTGCACTGAAACATTCGGAAAGCTGGAGGGAAATCATTACTGCAAAGAAAGGTTTGACCCAGAGATGGAGGAAAAGCTCCATGGTGCAAAAACAAAAGCTGGTCAACGATGCAGGGAGCCAGGCTGCAGGTCCCTCACTGACCCAGCCACTGGCTGCACCTGAAGCAGGTCCATGGTCAGCAACATCTCCCAGGGCCTTTGGTGAAGCCTCAGTAATGGTGCAGCAGAGCACCCATGAGCAGGGACGGTGTCTGGCTCAGGCTGGGCTACACGGCTGAGACCCAGAGGGAGCTGGAGCAGCCTCAGAACAACAGTAATGTGGGGGGACCTGGGGAGGAGCCAACGCAGATCTGCAAAGGAAAATGGGCAGACTGGTTTTATTTGAAATGCTTTGATAAGATTTATTAAAAAATATCCCTTGGCAGTTGACAATCACCAGGATCTACAACAGGAACCCGGCTGGGTAACATCGGAACAAGTTTTGCCTACAACCAAAGGCGAACACCCAGGAACACTCGACCATGGCTTACACACACCTATGGGCATTGAAAATGGGGGTTGGCATGAAGGAACACAGTGTAGTCACTTGCTGCAGAGAAAACTGCACCACACACGTGTCACACATGTGCTCCGGTACTTACCATGGTGGTGGAAAACCCCAAACCTATTTAAAATATGGGGAAAACAATAAACTGGCACCCTCAGAGAAACCGGACTCCATGGCTCCATGATTCCAGGAGGACAAAGCTCTTGGTCTGCTGCAGCTGCGGGGAAACAAGGGAAGGGGAAGCTTGGGCACCTGCACAGGAGCATCCTGCTGCGCAGCCCCATCACCAGCACGCATGATGAGAAGGGCTGGAGCTTCAGGAGGTGGCAGCAGCCACTTCCAGCAGCAGGTCACTGGTCTCAGTGGGCCGAGGGAGCAAAGTGCTGGGCGCAGATCCTGAGGGAGCCACAAACTCCGGGTCAAATCGTGACTTTGAAGGGCTCAGGGCTTCACTAGGTGATTTCTCCCCTGCCTCAGTGAAGGCCAATTAACACACAGTGGGATGCTGAAGAGAGACCCCGAGGGAGGCAGGGGTGTGTGGGAGGCAGACAGACTGTGCTGAGCTGCCCACAGCAGCCCAACACCTTCAGCTCTTCCGCATGGACAGATCCTGAGTTTGGAAGTGTAACAGCTCCTCTCCTTGGACAGCCGCTCCTGCTCAGTCATTTCCTGTCCCGTGGGCTCCAGACCAACAGTGCCTCACCCCCACTTTCCAAGTGGGTTGAGAGAACCAAAGCAAGGCACTGCTATTCCAGAAGCAACCATCAGTGCTCTCCACTAAAGGGAAAAACAACTGTTTAAATACTCATCCCCAGTTCTGGCCAATCCAAGGTCCCCATGTTTAAAAGATCCTGCCGAGACCTCCCTCCATGGGCAGCAGCCACCACATGATGGCTGCAAAGGAGCTGCTGGCTGGGCTGTGGCCCAGCCCCTTCCCAGCACTCCAGAACAGTATTAAAATGAGGAAAAATTAGGAAGGAGTCAGCTCTTTCCTAATTTAGGAAGGATTCCCCACCAGCACTGGGAAAGCAAAGGTCATTTGCTGCCAACCAACACATCAAAGTGCAGCAAGTCTATGTGGCAAACTCCTTTCGCTTTTGAAATGCCTTCTAAATATGCACCTTATCATAATTTAACTCCGTGGTTTCATCATTTATCAAAGAAACACTGGAAAAAGCCAGATCCAAAGCACAGGCCTGAAAAAACCTTCTCTTCCAACAACTGTTCTTTGACACAACATGCAAACGGCCCAGGGCTGCGTCTGAAGTCGTGCTGGAGCAAAAATAAGAAAGCGAACCAATTTCGGGTTGACATAGTGTATTGTGAATTACGTTCTCAGCTTTTCTACAGCTACGATAGCGTGAAATGATCTGCCATACAGTAAACCAGTTTAATACACAATTGATTACAGAGCTGCAGGAAGGAGCCGGAGATAATACGCAGTTATCTATGTACATTTATAGCTTAGTATTTCACAGATACAACTTTTTCCCATCTCGGTTTTGTCAGTGAAGCGGAGGCAGAGTATTTACAGGGAAGCCGCGGCGAGGAAGCCGCATCGCCAGCACAGCCCCGGCAGAAGCTGCCGTGTCCCCCAGCGGTGCCTGTAAACAGAGCGAGTCTCTCCTTTCGCAGGTAGGGATGGGACAAGGCAAGGGGACACGGGCTTCACTGGGGCGGGAGAGAAGGAAAACAGGAGAACACCTCCAGCTAACACGGAGACTTCAAAATGGTTTAATTTGCCTTTTTGTCCTTTTAACTGGAAACTGCTCTCAATTAATGTTTCAATTCAGTAGCACTTCAAACACATTCTCTGTTAACACTTTCTACATCATCTCCATGTGCTTATGCAAGGCCAGGCAGTGCGGGAGCTTTGGGTGATACTGGCGAGGCACCTTTGAAAGCAAGCAGGGGGTGGTCAGGAGTTCCAGCCCCATGCTGCTGCCCAGCCGACAGCCCCTAGAGAACCAAAGCCAGCCCTGGATTGAGTTTCTTGCTTCCAGGATTGTTTCTTACAAGCGACTGGGTACCGCAGCTCAACATTACAGTGACTGCTCATGTAGGGTCAGGCATTGGTGTGATGCTGTATAAAGAACAGCGGGACAGACCCAGACCTGAGCCAAACCATCCACATGGCCCGGCCATGGCTAGACACGCACGATGCCTAGTGCACAGTTTTAATAACCAGCTGAGATTTGCTGATGTTGAAACACAAAACACAACCAAGAGACTGGGAGGGAAGACATATTGACAGGCATCCGACTGCCACCAGGCTGACCAGGAAGTGGCTCAGCCAAGCAGGGCAGCAGGATGCTGCTCCCGAAGCAGAGCTCCCAGACCTCATCCACCTCACCAGCTCAACAGGACTCGGAGCCCGCTGCTGCCCAGCACTGCTGTGGGACTGACATGGCAGCTCCTCAGTGGCCAGCTCCTTCTCAACTCACCCAGCTTTCCCATCCTCTTCATCCCTGCTTTCTCCATCTCAATGCCGCAGGACTGAAAGAGCCTGGGGGTGGGAAAAGAGGAATCCAGCCCCTGCCACCAGCACAGAAGTCATTTTATGCCCAGTTAAAAATACTGTTTCATGGAAAGAAGGAGCTTTCCCAAGCAATGCGATATAAAAAGCCACCATGCCAGCCCCGGGGGAGAGAGGTGACTTTCCTGAGAGCAAAGGGGGAGCCTCTCTACCTGCTCCTGGGTAATTCGGTGAGGGGGGCCAAGGTCCTTATCATCTTTGGACACTGCCACTACCTCCTCGCACAGAGGAGACACCTGCCATTGAGCAGATTCTCAGCACTGGGTTTTGTCTCTCAGCAGATGTTTGGGGTTGTTAAGGCTCCGGGCTTTAAAGAGTTTATTACTTTGGAAGTTTAAAGCTGTACTCGCAGTAGGGTATAGCAAGTCTCTGTCTCAGCATCTCTCTCTTTCTCTTTTGACATGATCTTCGAAAACTAGAAGAAATTAAACAGGAGAGGGTTACTCTGGCAACTCCAGAACTGCACTCTGGAACTACTGCGCACAAAGAGAAACATTAGATGGTGCCAGTGGGACTGTGCTGGTACCTGCATGGTGGGCAAATCCCAGTTCATGCAGTGACATGGTGCAGACCACTGCATCCAAAGGCAGGTTGCACAGGGTCTTGGGTGACATGGTCTAGTGTGAGAAATCCCTGGCCATGGCGGGGGGTGGAACCGATGATCTTAAGCTCATTTCCAACCCTAACTATTCTATGATTGTACAGTACTGCAGCCCACCCGCCCACACCCCAACAATTTCTAGGAGCAGCAGCAAGATGGAGTTGCACAGCTGATACTAGAGGTAAATGACAAACGGCTCTGGTCTCACTCAAAGGCAAAGTTTCAAAGTCGTTAAAGCAGCATCTTCCCTCAGGGCACACCTGCAGATGTACCATATGCTGCATTCTTTGCTGCCCTGAGCTTAAATCCTCACCAATGAATCAATACAAACCATCTTTCAACTGCAAACTAATATTTAGCCAGCGCATGAAGCTAGAAACAAATGAAGACACGAGTGACTGAGGGAGGAAAAGAAGGAAAAACTTGAGAAAGTTATTGTGTTTTTTTTAACTCATCCTAAAGATGATTTGAGAACCAATGCTCAAAGCAGGGACACACATAATGCTGCTCCTCGTCAAGGATAATAAACTGGTCAGGGCACCACTGGTTATAGCTGAAACTTAAAATCTTAGCAATTGTTGCCAGCCCCAGTCTTCTCTGCAGCTCTTCAGATTCAGTGAACACCGCAACTTCTGGACATTAAAATACGCACTGTTGCAGTGAGCCAGACAAAAGGGAGAGAACAGAACAAACCATGGGAAGGCCAAGAGGGGAGAAGCTGACAGCTTCTTTCCAGAAGTATTCACCATCACACTGCACCTGACAGCCCTCCTGCTGCATTGCTGCTGACCCTTGTCTTCCACCTCTCCAGTTTCCTTTACATTTTGGGTATAATTTAGCAGAAAGAGGCCCAACTTCTTGACAGGGCTTCACACAATCATACCACCACCACCAGTGGAGACCAGGCCCAGCAACAGCAAGTGGTAATTCAAGTTCTTCCCTTCAATGCTGCTCTCTTACAAATCAAAACAAGGACCAATACACCCTGTATAGAGAACTCAAAAGGGAAAACCCCATTGGAACAGATGACTTTCCTGCCCAAAGTGATGTTCCACATGCAGCTTGCCAAATCTCAGGGTTACTCCAAGACCCCCACTGGGTTTTCACAGCTGCCTGGGCATGCAGATGTAAGCACCACAGCACTGGGGGATCCCTACACCTCCACCTCAACTGTCTCTCTCCTCACATGAATATCATTCTGTATTTACAGTCAAACCACCCCTGTGACATTTTCAGTAACTGGGATAGGCATAGAGTTTATTCCTTCCCCTCTTCTGCTTTAGTACATTTGCTAAAACTCAGGGTAATAAAAGTTCCTTTCCACTTCTGCTGTGATGAAAAATGAAATTTTTCACAGAATTCTTAAGCTTTAACTACTGGAATATGCCTGCTGCTCTTCTGCATCTTCTGCCAAGCAGCTTAACAACACAAGGAGAACAAATGACTTAACAAACACAAGGGGAACTGTGACCAAACAAATGGACAAAAGGCATCAAAGCGAATGTGCTCGTCCCAATTGTATTAGGAAACAAGAAAGGCAAACAACAGCAAAAGCAGCATCTGATGCCCTGACCTGCCAGCAGCAGAGTTGAAAGGCTGCTGTGCAATGCAGAAGACAGTTTAGCAAAGGTGAGCAGCAGGGAGGCAAGAACCACTCCAGCATCCCATCTAGACCGAGCAAACGAGACCACAGCAGGGAAGAAGGGAGAAAAAACCCACAATCTCTAAATTTGGCAAACACCCCCCCGCCCCCCCACCCAAGCTGCACAGTTTATGGCATAAAGTTGATTGCTCTGTAAAGAGCTGATCACATTATATCCAACCTCAGGCGCTCACAGCCTCTCATGGTGTTGCAAAGTAACAACATGGAGTTAACAACTGGGTACAGTGTTTGGTTTATAGCTCCTTTTATTTTTGCTCTGGGCACCTCCTTTCTGTGTTTTAGCCCTGAAGTAAGAGTATCCAAACACTTATGTTCTGGCGAAGCCCTTCGGGAGTCCACCCTCTCCCCACCTCCTTTTGTCATATCGAAACCCTCTGGCTCCCTGCATTAGGACACAGCAGGAGCAGCAGTGCCAGCACTCGTGTTACCTCCAGGAAAGGGGAACAGCTGCAAACCTTGGGAAGTAACAGGCAAATCTGTTCTTCTCAAGATCATAAATGCCAGAAGTAAATCGAGGTGAATGCCATTTCCTTGTTTTTTTGAATGAGAAATCTGTTTCACAGAAGTAGCTGCGAGAAAAACAAGCGGTTCTGTGTTAGCAGCAGATTAAGACCACACTGAGGAAAACATTCAGCATATTCCTCATTACGCTCTAGAGCAGCTCCCACAAGTGAGCTGTGGCAGGAGGCAACATGGGACTAGCAAATACCCAGCAATCTTCCTGACCCCCTTTCTCTGGATAAGTTTTAAACCATCACCATTAAACCACCCTGTGAACAGGAAGCGCAGCCATGCACTGACTGTTCCTGCAGAATACACTTCCAGGTGCCTGGCCAACTCCTCAACCCTTACGTGGTGTTTGCACTGTGCTGGCACTAACCCAAGCAGCACAGAAGAGATTTTAATGACGTGAACTTTGCTCATGGTCTCCCACAAGTGCACACGTGTCAGGGCTGCAGAGAGGAATGCAGTACTGCACGAGGCAAAACTGACTCTGGAGGCAATTTTAATGATGAGTATTGGGATGTCTCTTCACAGGTGTAAAGGGAAGGTGGAAAGGTTCACCTCCCACTGTTTTACAACAGAAAATAGGTATCTCCTTGTTCTTTATGCCTGGGAAGATCTCACTATCCACCAAACCATAAGTTGTGAGCTTCTCCATTTCCTTACTATGCTGTATTAAAGGGAAGATTTCAAACCTCTGAAAGAAGACCTGCAGTCTCAGGTGTTGAACACTTGCTGCTCTCCTGGTGGCAATAAGCAAAGAAGGGAACCACCAGTTACTCAGCTTTTTCTGACTTTTTTTCCCAGCTTCAGAGTTAAAGCATAGTAATGTGGCCGGCAGTTCCCAGAGCAGAGAACAGCCCTTAATTTCAGAGTTCACTAATACTCCTGTCCTCAGTCACTTTATTTGCTTAGTGCCAACAAAAAAGAGGCCCTGCTATTTTTTTTCCTGGTATTCCAATTACCATAAACCCAACAATCCTCTCGCAGCACCATGCCACAACAGCACAGGAGCGATATTTGCTCTATAGGCTGGAGGATGAGGCTTTGCATTCTGCAGTGCATTGCTTCATTAAGGAGAAGGAAGGTGTTCTGGGTGCAGGGCCCTACTCCAGCACCTTCTCCCTTCAGGTTTAATCACAGGGTGCAAACCTCTCACTGGATGCAGGGCTGTTGCTGGTGGAGGTTTAGTTATTGTGCAGTGTCTCACATGAGAAGCTGGTACATCTCAAGTGGACTCTGCCACTGCAAACAGCAGATCAATGAGAGAGAAATGCTAGGTATTCTATAAAACTAGGAGAAAGAAGTCAAAGGGAGAAAGGTTTGAATGACTTTAAGACACTAATGTAACACTAGAAGGCATGTAAACAATTCTGGACCACGCTAACTCCTCTACTGTAAGAAAAGGAATACTGACATACATGTAACTCAAACACAAACCCTAAAAATGGTTTCAAGAATACATTCTTCAGATGCAAGAGGTATTTGCAGAATTATACTACCTGAAAGTTGGAAGTGCAACCCACTATGGGGATGGGGGCAGAGGAGGGCTAGTTTCAATCTACAGAGAAGGAAGGCTGCTGTAAAACTGTGCACTAATAAAAATCTTACATTGTTGCTCATCACAAAGAGCCCCCAAACAGGCTACAGCATCTGTGGCAAAGGGTACAGGAATGAGTATCTCCTGCTTGTTTGTACGCTGGCAGACTGAGCAAGTCAGATTAATTTTAAATAGCTTTTCTATCAAGCACATTTTAGACATGCATAAACAGCAGCTTTTGTGAGAACAGTGTGCAGAGTCTGACCCAGAAATCTCAGATTTACATTTGACACAGGCTTCAAGGGCTCCACGCTAACTGTGGAGTGTAGATGGATCTCAAATAGCTGAATAGGAACTTCACAATATATATATTTATTACTCAAACTCCAAAAATCACATAGGGAATAACAAGGAGTATCAATATATTCCAACTTTAGTTCAGATGGATAGAAAGAATTAAACCCCACACCAATCTGCAGACAGCACAGCATTGCATCTCACCAGCTCCTCCCCAGCTAATGAACTTACTTTGGGCATAAAAGTTCTTTCATTTTATTTGGTGTCACAAGGAGTTGACTGAACTGGAATAGTTGAATAATTAACATTACCCAAAGAGGGGCATCAAATGTAAGCGAAGGAGGTGATGGAAGCATGCAGAGGGCAAACTGGTATAGTCTAATGCCCCTGTCCTGCAGGTCCCTCTGTGCAAGCAGGTTCCTGTGCTCCCGCAGGCCTCTGGTCCCAGGGACCTGCACAGGGTCACCTGCAGGACTGGGAAATTGTTGTGCTTCTCAGCTCACTAGAAAGTACTCTTTTCCCTCTTCCTGTTTTCAGTGGCACGCAGGGAGCATGCTGTTTCATTCCCTGCTGCAAAAGCACAGTGTAGGGGGGGAAATCCTGAAAAATATTGTGCAGCACCATTGATTCAGTACAGAGGGAAGCTGGGATACTCAAATGCATTTGGTGGCTTTGGAAGTTCCACCAGCTTTGAAACAAATATTGCCTAGGTAACATCCTCACAGTGTGGTTGGTAGTTCAAAGAGGCTGAAACACCATCTTATTACTCTTATTAAACCCATTACCAATTCATCTGTCCTGATCCCTTCCACACACACACACACATAAAAACCCCCAAACAAAACAAAACAGAACAAAAACCCAAACAGGAATAAAATAAATAAATAAATAGAGGCATTCCCCAAACATTCATTTCACTTTTCTCTCTCTATCTCTCAAATCAGACCAGCTTAGAGACACCAACTTCACTGACCTTTGCAAATTCAGCCAGCTAACTGACTAACATGAAACTGCATTAGATTCATTAAGACATGAATTGTAACACTCACATGGTCACTCATCTGCTTCTGGAAACCTGTCCTCAAAGCTGGTGATGTCCAAACCCTTATTCCATTCCCACATATCAGTAAGTAACTCATTGGCTATATGGAAAAGAAGTGTATCCAAAGCACACAATGGCACATTAAGGTTGAAGAAAGCATTGGTAAAGGAGAAGAAAAACTACAGCAGTTTTTTAGCCTACTCTTCACTAAATGTTGAGCTACTCCAGAACTTCTCCTCCAGCCCAACACAAAGTCAAATTGTGTCACCCCCTCTCCAAGACATTCTTTTCTCGTATGTTACTGGCACTTTATGTCAGTCTCATATGGTAGATACATGCACATTTGTCTGTGTGTTTACATACAAAAGGTCTGATAACAGTAAAACATTGTTCAGAGATATAAAAAACCCAAGGAGTTGCATTAGCCAAAAAAAGTGTTTTGTGAGAAACAACAATAAAAATGATATAACCACAGCTTTTCTTTTCTCTAAAATTAGATAAATACCCAAAGCTATGATTTCACTTGGGGCCTCTGTACCTTGACAGGGAGTCCAATGGAGTATATCTGAAGGCACTTAATATCCTCTACTCAGCTTAAGATGGTTGCACAGGGAGCTGGGGAGCTTGGGATGTGATTTGGGGCATGGAGGAGAGAGATGGATGAAAACAAGCCCTGAAGAGCTGTGATCCACACAGCACCAGGCGCTGAAATGAAAACAAACGTACAACCCAGGTGTTCAGAAGGTCTCTCTTGAAAAAGAAAACTGCCAATTGCAAATGTTTTTGTGTTTCTATTGACAGAGCACTTCATGCAACTCTGACAGTGCATCATACACTCTTAGAGATATTTAGCTTTGTCAGTTCATTGACCTCCTCAGTTCCTGCTTCCTCGCAGTCAGTCTTCTCTGCGGCTTTGCCAAACCTGCACCTCTCCTCTGCTTTCACCGCGTCTTTCTGGAGCTTCTTGGCGGAAGGAAGGATGTCCTTGGTTTCTGAGTTAACTGTGCCATGGGCTACCTTATCAGAATTTTGTACAGAAGGCACCAGGTTGGCAATCTCATCCGTTGGAGATCGCCCGATGCTGCCATCCACTTGAACCCGAATGTCTGGGGATATAGACAACTGGTGATGTGGCACAATCCCACTGTCCATGCATTTTGGGTAAAGGTAGGTCTTCATCTGACCTTTCCCCTTCACATTGACTGTCCCTCGATAGTCAAAGTCATACCCCATCTTGTTTAGGATGCGGTAGCTCTCCTCACTCACCTGTATACGACACTCGACACCAGTGGTGTCCATTCTGCTAGCAATGTTCACAGTGTCACCCCAAATGTCATACAACAACTTGGTGGTGCCAATGACCCCAGCAGTGAGGGGGCCGTGATTAAAGCCAATCCGAAGTTTAAAATTAAACCACAGCATGTTATTGTTGAAGTCATCCACCACTCGCATCATTTCTTTGGCAAATTCAAAAAGGGTCTGCAAATGTCCGTGGGGATGGTTGTTGTCCTGACACTGAGAGGTGTTCAGTCCTGAAGCAGCCATATAGGTTGCCCCAATTGTTTTGATTTTCTCAATGCTGCTGTAATGTGGTTTGCTCAGCAGCTCATCAAAATCCCCAATCAATTCATTCAAGACTCTGTAGCACTCTTTGCCTCCTTCATAGTTCTCTTCATAGAACTCGCTGAAGTTCACAATACTTGCAAAGATTACTCCGCCACTGTCATGGTTTTTGGAATAGCTCTGGGAAACTTTCAACTGCTCAGCCACATGGTATGGAATAATATTCCTCAGCAACCAGTCTGCTTGATCCCTCATGCTCTGAATTTTGGTGCGATGAAGGTCGGCCTCCACATCTCCGTGGTAGTGGAGACGGTAACTGACCTCAAACTCTCGATTCAGAAACCAGACCAGGAGAAGCAGAAGGAAGGAAACCAAAACCACTTCTTGGCCAATCAGGTCTGCTGGCCTCTTCATGTCATTTGGCACTGAACTGTTGCATGGACTCTTTCTGGAGCTGGAAGCAGAAGAACATGAAAGGTGTGTTTAAAAATGGAGAGTTAGGGCATTGCCATTTCTGCTCTGTATCCTATCTAGCAAAGGCATTCTTTGCTAGAAAAAGAAGTATGGGCAGTGTACATTACATACTAAGTTATAAAATATGCTTTGATAACTTTATCTGCTGTTAAGCATGCTAAAGAATTAATTTCATTGTTAAACTCTTTGAGTACTTCCTTAAAGGGTTATCATCAGGTTCAGCAACACAGAAATTGCCTGGCCTGTGCAGCAGTCACCAAGGAAACAGTTATCATTATATCTAAATATACAACTAAAAGCACTACAAGTAAATACATATTTAAAAAAGCCTCTATATGCGTTATGAGTGATATGTGTGCACATGCATGTTTATATGAGGGGTGTCCACAAATTTTGTGGGATTTATCTTTCTTCGTATTGCCTCCAATATTCAGAAACATCTGCTTTATACTCCTAGTGCCTTTCCCTTGTTTCCTCATCAAAGACCTTTGCAGTATGCCTTTAATGGTAACACACGAAGGTCTGGGAAGTAGATAACCCTGTACAAAACACTTCATGGATAACTGCATCAAAGCGAAGAATATGGAGCTCTGGGTTGACACCTTTTGTACATTATAATCACTGAAGCTTTTCATGGTGGAGACAGAAAGTTTCTCAAAGTGCCAAAATTTAAAAAAAAAAAAAAAAATTAACCCCCCCCATGTCTCACATAGCTCCAGAACAGGCTTTCAAATCCTTCCAACCGTTCATCAACTGCCTGTTGAGATCATAAAGCACTGATGGAGTGTGCTTCCAGTGCCAAACCACCCTTAACAAGGAGACATCTGCAGTCTACGGCTCAACTTTCTGAAGAGATGCAGTCACAAATTTCCTCTGAGGAGACATCACCTATGTGATCCTAGAAGCTAAGTCTGAACCCAGACAGACTGGCATGAAGTGATTCCTGGAGTCACTTCACTGCAAGTTTTCTATAAAATTATGCCAAAGCTTGAGATCTGATATGAGCAGACACATGCTGAAATTCTTCATGTTAAAGAAATGGTCTGATAAGGGAAGGCAACGCATCAAACTTTCTCCTTGACACACAGAAAGACAACCCATCTCTACAGTGTCTGTGTGGATTCCTCTTATGAAGGTATGTTAGCAGAAGAGATTAAAACTCAGAGCACAACTGTAGCAGCAGCTGAAGACAACTAAATTTGTTTCTGTAACATATGAAAGCATTTCTAAGTTCAATTTGTTTCTTTATGCCCACGCAGGACATTTCCACTTCTGAAATGGAAGCAGACACTTAAGCAATGGAGCTATATTATGGGCTCAGTTTCTTTTTCTGAATGTTCATTCTCCAATATTTGATTGACAAAAACAAGCACGATGAAGCAAGCAAAACCATAGCAGAGTTGTGAAACAGATGAATGGGCACAGTCCTGAAAACATCTGTAGGTGCTATGGTCTTCATTTATATTCATTAGCTTTTATCAAAGTAACCCTGTAGGAGAAAAAGTTTCCCATAAGTAAAATATTTACACCAGAGAGCTTACAGGTTGAATTTCAGATTAAAGATAAGACTGCATATTTTGCTGGAAATTACTCCTTTTGTTTTCAACCATAAATATACTTTCAATATACTTCCACAAATACACATAAACATGCTTTCAACCATGAATATACTTCTCCCAGGAGATTAATTTTATTGGCTTGCTATTAAAAAAACACAGGGGAAGAATGAAAGGGGATTACTGCTAACTCACTAAGTAGGTCCCTACAAACAGGTTCTCATAATTGCTGGTGCTTTGCTATACTGACTCCTTCCTTTTCTTCCTTTCTCCCTGACAACTACTTTTCTCAACTGAACCTTTGCCATGAACCTATTGATTTTCTCCCTAGACAGACAAGTCAGACACTAAGACAAAGGCTAAGTTGTTAGTGACTAGAATGTGACACGTAACAATTCTTGAAATACAATCCTTGCTACCTGTTTTGCAGGTAGCAAATTATCCTCCCATTCGATGGGCTTATAAAACACAATGAGGAGAGGATAAGTAAGAGAGCATAGAAAATAAGTAAGGCTGGAGAAGGTGAGGAATGAATCTTGGTTGAGGAGCATGATTCAGGTTCTTTTCAGAACAGTTCATTATTTTCTGTATCTTGTGAGATGAGATCTGCTAGAGAATCTGAGCAAGGACATGTTACCCCTTTGAGAGTATGAGTTTGATCCAGATAATCTGCTCTAACATCAAACATCCCTGCCACAGGGATTTATTTAAGTCATTAAAAGCTTTTTATTTACAGTTTGTTGTACAAAATGTTCCTCAAAGTACTTGAATTCCTCTTAAATGAATTAGGCAAGCATCACCAATTCTGTTACAAAAAGCGGCTTGTGTTGAACACAAGATCTGCCTTTTAAGAAGAAACTGCTGCCTCTCATTCACCACTCCTCAAGTACTGGCATCTGCAAGCACTCAATCATCTCCTCCAGTGCTGACCTGACCTTATTTCCCATGTGGGTGTACAACCTTAGAGATCTGCATATGAATCGAGTGCCTCACTTCTAAGCTGACCTGATTTCATTAATAAGGTAGTGGGTTAGTATCTCAAAAAAGAAGGTGCAGTATCTTTTCCAGAGCAGGCATTTCTGATCACGGTGGGACTGCTACAAGCATAAGGACAGAAAGCCATGAGATGCCAGCCTGATGGAGAGAGCAATTACATCTTACTCATTTGGAAATCGAATTTCTGGATGTTGCAGCAATCAGATTTCAAGACCTACAGGACTATAAATCATCTTACGCAGTCAGTTAGCAAGGGTGACCTGAAGCTACCTTTCAGAATGGAAAGAAGGAAAAAGAACCCCTGCACACACCTATAACAGAAAGGATCACACACCCCCAAATCTTTTTAAGATCTACTTTTTATGAGGTGCTGCAGCAGAAAACAGATTTTAAAAATCATGCAAATTGAAATCTTAAGCCGACAATGTTCCTTTAAGTCAAACTGGTGAAGTGCTTCCTGGCACAGACACCTATTAACTTGGCATCTTCATCCAGGCTGTGTGTTGAATATGGAACAAGTGAGAGCTCTGGAGATAGAATCTCCTTTGGCTTGATCACAAATCACAAAGATAATGGCTTTCCACTTACAAAGATTTTTGGAAAGCTATTCTGCTTCTGAGCCAATAACCTATGTTTGGATTTGGATATCTTGCTGTATTTAAAGAGGATGCATGCTTGCTAAATCTTAAAGAGTAACACTATGGTGGAACAGTGTGAAAAAGGGAAATCAAAGTGCTACTTTTGATGAAGAACATGTAATGGATGGCTATAAAAAAACCCACCTCAAGTGGCCTATCACTGTTCCTCCTTGAGTGGTCACAAACTAGAAAACAATATACTCTACCTGCTCTAAGAAATTAATGCGACCAAGAAATATTTCCTGCTTAAAAGACAAAGCTTATGGTTGTATAACTCTGGGACTAAAGAGCTAGTCTGTTTGAAAAAAAAGGCAAATTCCATATTTTGATTTACTGAGCACAGTGTGGACAGTCCAGAGTTGAACTTTGTGCTAATACTTCATTACCACTAGGACTTTCTTCCCACACAACATTAATTATTATCTCAATTCTTGACCAAGATGCGGGAATAACCTCATTAAAGGCATGCAAAACAAGCAAGTCTGTTTGGCCCACCTGGAACACAGAAGGAACTTGTATGCTGACTGAAGTGAGCAAGGAACCTTATTTGTTTCAGTAAGAAAGCAACAGCAAACCAGTTTGTTAAGATAAGGGAGTTTCAATTTTGTATTATTCCATCACCAGGAGAAAGGGGAAATTCTGTTTGCACACAACACTAGAACTGTGGTAAACAATAATGCACTTAAAAGATCCCTGAAAAGAGAACCCAAATTCTGTTGCAAATTAATGGTAGAAATTGAATAGGACTAACTCTTAGTTCTCTCTTTAACTCTCAGCACTTTGAAGGATTGTGTTGATTTACAAATTTGGGCTGGTTCAGTTCAGTGGAGCCTGGACTGTTAACAAAGATCACACTGAACTGGTACAATTCCTGCTTTACAACAGAGACAGTGGCCAATTAACCTGACAAAACCACTGCTGACACACACAACAGCGAGTGCTGTGAAGTATTAACTTCTGCACTATAGACACACATTTTTTTCCCCCAACTGAAGGACTAGCAGACAAAATACAAATCTATAGGTTGCCCAAGGAGGTTGTGAATGCTCCATCCCTGGCAGTGTTCAAGGCCAGGTTGGATGAGGCCTTGGGTAATATGGTTTAGAGCGAGGTGTCCCTGCCCATGGCAGGGGGGTTGGAACTTGGTAATCTTAAGGTCCTTTCCAACCCTAGCAATTCTATGATACTATGACTCTATCTCAGAATAAAAAGTTAAAAATGAAGTTTAGAAGTGTTTAATGAGAGAGATATCTTGGTCACTGCCTTATTTGGCCTTTAGCTGGCAAGCTAGGATTTCTACAGTAGGCAGAGTGCGCTCCATGCCTGCTTGCAGCAACATCTGCTGCTTGGTTTGGTTTCTTACCTTTACTTGCCATGAGTTGAAAGTTATATGTTTATTTATGGAAGAAAAATATTTGCATGCAAGCAATGCTTGATAGCTTTTTTTTTTGACAGATTTCTAACAAATGATGGTGTACAAACAGTCACTGAACAGAAGACTGGGCTGTCAACTAGTTAAGGCAGAATTTATCATTTAGTAGTGATTAGCAGCTGGACAGGAGATAACTAAGCTGTTGTCAGTGCTTGGGCAAGATATTTGTAATTCTGAGCAGCATAAAAGGTTTGGTGATTTCACAAACTCATAATAAACCACTAAGGACCCAAGCTCAGGCTAATCCTAAAACATTACTGCAGTGATCACCTTTAATATTTTGTACATTGTATGCCACATAATCAGTGATGCTTTAATATTTTGTACGTTGCCTTTTCAGCAAATTCCTTTTGTTTTTTTTTTTAACTAAAACATCAAACAGAAACAACCCGAACAAAACCAAACCAAAACAAAAAACCCTCAAGCCACCTCTGTTCTTTTGGCTTTAACTTCCCATTCTGGATTTAGTGAACTGGAATTCTGTTATGAAAATTAAGTTATCTTTCATGAATCAAAGCCACAAAAAAAGGAAAACCCATGTTAAAACCAAGCAAACAAAACCCCCAACACTGCAGTAAGTGCTGACTTCTTGGTGAATAAATATCCAATGTGAAAGCACAGTTATCACCTCTTTATAATAACTTTTCTAAACAAATGTTTTCTAAAACATTTCTAAACTTTTCTAAACATGTTTTCTAAACTACCACAGCATTCATGTAGATGGTATTTTTTAAAAGGTACTTGTTTTGATACATACTCCCAATAAAAGAGACACATGCCTCAAAACACATTTGTTTAGATTAATTACTGACTCACGTATTCACAGAGTTGTTAATTCCACCAAGTAAAACGTTGCCCCATCACTGCCCCCAAACTTGTAGTTAGCAAACACTACTTTCTTAATAGCAGAGACCAATAAAAACAGTTTGAAAATGGTACTGCAAAACTTGCAATAAAACCAGGAGAAATTCCACACTGAAACAATCAGAGCAGATCTCGAACATGTGTACTTATAAGGGGGATATAATAACCCAAAAAAAAAGATTGGTGTGTGTTTGTTTACAAGTCTGAGGGCTAAAATCTCATTTGCTCCCAAGGATATGCCTTGCAATTCTACCTAAGTGAGCTCAGGGGGGCAGACAGCACCCAGACTGTCAACACCAGCATTGCTCATCTCAGTGAAGGCAGCTGGCTTCACAGACAGCATTTTCAGCTGAAGCTCCTCTACCACAGCGAATTCTCACCTGGCAAGCTGTGGATAGCATCCAACTCAGAACACTTCTGGATGGTGCAAATCAACCAAGGAAATAAAATAAATAGCTCACGATGTACAGATAATGCTTTAAAAACTGCTACTACTGCACAAACAGATGGTATTTTATAGCTCCTCCATAGTTCTAGTTCCTAGAAATCAAATTCTGAAAGAAAACAGCATTATATAACTCAGTGACTGCAGCGTCAGCTCTCTGATGATTTCTGGTCATATCCAAGTCCCCTACAAAGGAAATTACATACACAAGGAGCTTAAACACAACTTGCTCAACCAATTTGTTGAATTCCCACGTGTATTTCTGCAGCAAAGTTTTGCTACATATAATTGAATGGAAATTTTTCTATCCCTAAACATAAAGACGGTAATTTAATATAAAGCTTACCTAAAATTCTGTGCCAAATCTAGATGAAAAGTTTCCATAGAGCTGAAATAAAAAAGCATTGATTTCAGAAGGAAAGTTAAAGCAATAAACAAAGCACCCTGCCAGAATTCCAGTTATCATTTTAAACTTTTCTATTACGTAGACTGCAGGACCAGTAATCGCGCTGCATCCTTGATCAGCTTCAGACAAACTTTG
Organism: Neopsephotus bourkii; assembly: GCF_033783945.1. Taxonomy (NCBI): domain Eukaryota; kingdom Metazoa; phylum Chordata; class Aves; order Psittaciformes; family Psittacidae; genus Neopsephotus; species Neopsephotus bourkii. Next base: position 890,436 of record NW_026902244.1, on the reverse strand, counting down.
TTTGAATGGGACTTATCTGCACTTTTTGCTTGGAAGAAGCAACTAGTCACACAGAGATACAAACATCCCTAAAGAGTAACAGATGATAATGCAGTCAAGTTGATGTCTGTTACAGGGAAGTGTTAAACAATCCAATCTTACCTTGGCAACATGAAAAAGCAATTTCAGAACTCTAAAACTCACTTATGGCTTCATCTTATCTGACCACACAATACAAAGATTAAAGAAAGAAAACTAACCCAACAACCCCTCCCCAAACAAATTTGGGGCCTATTTTTGAAAATGCAATTACAGAAAATCATTCAGCAGTTCAAGCAACTTTTGTGTTTACTTGTATTGCAATTTCTCTATCACAATCATGTATGACAACTCTCAAGATTGCTTACTTTTGGAAAAAGTAAAGAAATCTGCAGCATGGATTTATTTGCCTGTGATGCTCACAAAGCTCCAGTTACCCATTATCCAGAGTAATGATAGGAGAGGAACAAAAAAGTTATTATTAACAAACCAAAGTTATGGGTCTCAATAGTTCAACCTGGACTATTTTTATTCATAATCAATTCTATATATCATTTTGTCAGTCCTGCAGTTGAACAGCTCTGTTATTTTAAATATTTATTTTTTTCAAGATGAAATAATATATCCCCTGATTTCTATTTTGCCCATTAATGGTCACACCTCTTCAAATCACAGGTTTAGTCTGATATGACCAAGGAAACCATTTGTCAACTGACTCCAGCTTATTTTTTTTCCCAAGGAAGAACTTTCTTCCTACAACCCTTACAGCCACTTCCCAACTTACAGACGTGAATAAAGGGTGACTTTTATTCTCCCTGCCCTTTTTTATATAAATCTGATCAAGATTTAAATGAGACCACTGAAGATACCTGAAGAGGGGATTAAAACCTGAATGCTCACACAAAACATGTACCTGCAAACTCTTTTTGGTTTGCTAGTTTTTCATGTATTTCACTGTATGATTGAACAGGCATCTGAAGAAGAGATAGGAACTAGAATAATCTAGCATTAAAAGTCTTTGCAAAGCCCACACTACGGTAGGAGAGCCAAAGGCTATGACATTTCTTAAGCCACTGAGAAATGCAAGTTGATTATAAAATTCTGACAATAGGAGTGAATGGCCTGGAAGGACTCTCTTGAATCTTTTGGCAAGAAAGTAAAAAGGGAATACTGCGAACAAATTCTCCTATGGAGAAAATCAGAGGAAAAACTTAAAAGCCTTAAGGTTATTGCACAGAAATTGCATTAACTTGATTCTTTGGTTACTGTCCTGCAGCATCCTCTGAAAAGGCAGGAAAGTGAGTAAGGAAACAGTGTATTAGAATCCTATTAAATTGTAGCACCTGCCTCCCACAGTGGAAAACTCCTTGAGAAAGGAGGTATTAGAAAGATACATGCTTCCTAAGGGCAAAGATAAATCCAGAGGGAACTGAGGGAATGTGGTATCACCAGATGTAAAAAAAACTTTCCAAAGCCATGCTTACATGGGTGGTATCACCAAAAGTAAATCCAGAGGGAACTGAGCTCTCTGGATCACCAAATATACCGGAGATTTCTTTATAATAAAACAGGTTTTCAAACAAATGGTGAAAGGCAATTCTATGGGTCTGATAAGAATGTGCGCCCTGGAAACACACTGGTTGAGGACAGAGTGTCATTTCAAAACAGATGACAGGAAAAGGGCTCCTCAGATATTGTCTTGAAATCCTTAAAACTATAAAAATAAAAAATGAAGAACTCTTCCCAAATACTAAGTTTGAGGGGCTGGAGAAAGTCATGGCAGATGCTAAAATCCCATGCATTAGACCCTCACTCCACTGGCGGAGAAAACCAGAGTTGTTAATCTAAAACACAGTCCATGAGTGCTAAGGTGTGATGCTCACCTGTCTGGACACAAGGAGATGTACAGCAGAATGAGAAGCACTGCTCCTACTACAGTTGCCAGCAGAGATCGCATCCAGGAGCTAAGCTGGCAGAAGTTACAGTACTGCACAATGGTGATGAGAATCGCACAACACATAAACATGGTGTACTGCAACAGAGAGAGAGAGCACGAGTTAGCGTCTTCTGCTGACTGGAGCCCTCCTGCACATAAATGCCAGTGTAAATTAAAGAATGTGTGATATGAAAGAGAAGGATCCGATTTTGGTTGTATTATATGCATGGCAAGTAATCCCTCACAGTGTCTGCATCAGGACACAGCATCCGAAGATGGAGAACTTCCCTTCAAAGAGCAAGAAAACTTTTAGCACAGGTAGTTCATCACAATTTTCTGTAGATGGACTTTTATATTACTGCATTACATAACCATTAGTTCAGTAACTTTCAATACCTTCAGTTTACCTTTGCAAAAGGCTAAGTACGTCTTCTTATCAAAAAAAGAAAAGAGAGAAGAAGGAAAGAAAAGGAAGTGGAAAGGAGAAAGGAAAAGGAAAGCAAAAGAGAAAGCAAGAAAAGCAAAACAGAGGAAAAAGATAAAAATAAAGAATAAAAAAAAGAATATAAAAAAAGAGGAAGGTAAACAGTTGGTAACCTCCTCTAAGCTGCTGGGGTTAGGCTGTCTATTTTTAACCAAACATCAAAATTCCACTGCATTGAAAATGTGGAGCACATTAACCCTCAGAAACTTCATCTAACTGCCTACTTTTAAAAACACTTTTTAAATGTTGTTATCACACCTGCCAGCAACAAGTGCATTCAAATAAGAAAAAAATCTGTGTTGGTAACAAAAGACTGGGATCAGTCATTGTCAAACTAATGTCTGGTAACACACTCACTTGTGCCAATTTGAAAGGAGCATTTCAGATTTTCTGTTCCAAATGCTGCATCTCAAAAATCTTTTCCCTTTCCACATTTTCACTGGATAAAGAAAAGGAAGCGCAGGACAGATATATTCCCCAAATGTCTTAATTTTCCCAAGATACAATCCTATAGTGGTCAAAACTCTCAAGCTGATGTGGAAATTTGGGTTTTATCAAGAATATTCATGACCATCCCAACTAGAACAGAAACTTCACAACCATATTATGGATTTCTGTTCTAGCTACATATGGCAGTTTACAGTATCAAATGATCATTCTCTCACTTTTTCTCTCATTTTAAATTTCCTATACAGCTGAAGTGCAGGGAATGCAGATTAGCAATTCTGTAGCATAACAAATAAGCATGTGATTCAGAAGCAGACAGAGTGTATGGAAAAACACCCTTACATAAGTCACCATTTTTAAACCACAATCACATTTGTTGTTTTTCTGAATGACCCAAAAATGGATAAGAGGAATTTCAGAAGTGTCCATAAACCCCCAGAATTTGAACTTACTTTTTTCCCCCCATTTCAGGTCTCCTAAAGTGGCAGAGCATGGGTTCTTACTCCAAGTGACGCCCCAGCACGGAGCCAGCCTATAGAGGGTCAGGAAGCGCTGTGTTTTACTATGTAAGCATGGCTTTGGAAAGTTTTTTTTTCATTGCTGCTTTGGTTATTTTTGATCTTAATTATTTTAAATCCAGGGAAGGTATAAAATGCTATGAATAAAAAAAAACTTTGCAAAACCATGTCACAGTAAAATATGACACTTACCTGACCCTCTATAAATTGACTTCATTTCCCAGAGCTCCATGACTGTTGGAACACTGAGCACAAGATGAGCTGGGACACCTCTTGGGAAGTAAGCCAACAGCCCCACAACTTAAGAGGACCTGCAATAGGAAAGAAAGCAAAGTTCATTCTCAGTTTGGTTATAAACACCACCACCTCGCTGCTGCTGCCTGAAGCACTCAGACTGGCCACCTGATCTGAGCAGGCATTGAGAATACACTAAAGATGGTTCTTCCAACACTTTTTATAAATGTTTGGAGATATGACCAAGGACGGTGGTGAATGGGATGATAACAGAGTCAATGGACAGATCTGAAGGTTTTCACCTCCCTTCAGTGTGAGGAAAACATTCCCACAATTAACGTACTGGTGGTCATAAGGGAAAAAGACCATCATTAAACTGAATAAATAAACAAATAAATAAATTTTACAGCTTAAAAATGGTTAATTGACATTCACAAAAGGTAAAAGCTGCAAATGATTTTAAACACTCAATGTGGAAGAATATCAAATGCAGTCCTCTGTGACTGGTAATCATGGAATATCTGTTTAATTTGGGAAGGACCAAAAACCGTCTGGTCCATATGCTCCCACAGAACAAACACTTCCCAATACCCTGTAATAAGCTGTGATAGGAAGAATGAAGAGGATCTGGTCACTACCTACACCCAGGGGCCTGAAATAGCAAGATGTTTGTGAAACAGAATTCCCTGAAGATCCAGGAAAGGAAGGATGTTGCACTGTGTTACCTAAGAGAAACTTGCAGAAAACCGAACTTTCAGCTCCAGTTCCAGTCCATTTTATTCACAGAGTTTTCAAGCATCAATTTTATGCTACAGTTAGCCTTTAAAGTATTCTATTCTTCCCTTTAGTTAATATTTAACCCCTTGCTCCCCTCTTCTGACTGTTTTTATTAAATGAGACAACAAATCCCCTGTGGACCTTTCTGTGGCTGGGCTAAATATGCCAACTTCTTTCAATTTTTTTAAACAGACAGCTATTGCATTCCTTTAGCCATTCCTGCAGCTCCCGCACAGCACAGTAATCATTTCTATGTGCTGTCTTCTCCTTCAAGTTCCTCCATCTAACTCCACAATGAAAAACATCCCCTGACAGTACTGCTGTCATTGTTGAAATTCGCTAACGTGCAGGCAAAATTTTAAGTCATACACAGCACCTCCCACTATAAACTCTAAATCAAACCCAGAAACAACACAATGACAAGACTTACGCTACTTGTATTATCTAAAACAACCACCTGCAGAAAGGGTTTGGTCTAAGAAAAAGTAAAAGTATGTATGTAAGCATGTACGTAGGCAGGCATTCAGAGGCATCCCTCTCCTCTTTTGTACGAGAGTTTTCAAATAAGCAAGTGACTGTATTTACATAACAAACTAGGCATTTCATCACACACAAAACCCTATCCCTCTAAGGGATCTGTATCAAACAGATGTAAAGCACGAGGGAGGTGAAGGGAGACAGCAGGCAAGCAACAAGCTTTGTTAGATCCAAAACGTCAGATTATGAAACGGAGTTCGACAACTTACATGTATATTTGTTTCAAAATCAGAGGTGAAGTGTGAAAAAACTGCAAGAGCTGGGAGAGAAACCAGGATTGCACCGAAAAAATGTCGAGGCAGCCAGCCAGATATCACCTCCAGGAGACGCTTGGTGCAAGTCATCACCTCCTCCAGAAAGAACGCCATTCTGGAACAAAGGAAAGCCCAAAGCCAACATTAATTTCAGCCCATCACTTTGTACATCTCATTTACCTGTAATAATATAACTTCAAATCCTTCACTTAGACTGCATGAGCAATTCCAGCACATTACACACCAGAACACCTGTTGGTGAATTCAGGAAATGATCCACCTTTGCTGGAAGATGACTGGTTGGTGGCTCACAAGGGGTGTCATCAAGTGGGATGGTGGGCTTGGAGGAAACAATCTGAAATCCAAATTTCACTTACTCGGGATGCAAGCATAGAGAAGATTTCATTCATAAATATTTAGCCTTAAATCAGGTGGGGAGAGGGGAAAGCTTTTACAAGTTAAAAAAACCCCATAACATAACACCCGAAATGTTTGAAAAAGAAGGCTTTATGCCCTGCTAAGAGCTCAGTCACTCAGAGGCTGTGCAATTCCGTGCCATCTTCACATTCTACTGTAATCAAAACCAGTTCTCCCAGTTACAACCACTGAGACAGAAGTTCCTGTCTGCAATCAGACTCTGTTCCCTCTCATTAGGGAAGGGGAAGAGGAGTGTGGGCTGAGAGCTGGCACCCTCAGCAGGCAGCAGAGTCTGAGAAGCAGTTGGGATGAGCACCTCGGGGGCCAGCTGGCACGCTCCTCTGCTGCCTGTCGGGATCTATCACAGCAACCCAGTTGGCTCCGCACAAGGCACGCAGGAAGGAACGGTTCTTGCCTCAAGCTGCTGATACAGTGACGGCCCAAACCTGTGAAGTGCTGAAGGAGCCAACTGGAAGAGCTCTGAGAGCAGCTTAAGGAGATACTTCTTAAATGAGAACATTTCTAATTGTTAAAATGAATAAGGAAAGGTAAAAGGACACTTAATGCTCGAGGATATGGCATAGAAAAAGGTTATTTATCTACAAAAACAAATCCTCAGGAAAACTTCCTTCTTACAGCTCAAAAACATTACTCACTCCAGAAAAATTCCAACTGCAGTTCAAGTTTCTAATTATTTTTATGAAGCCATAAAAAGGTAACATAGCACACTCACACTTCATTCAAAGCCACCGCATGTGGATGTATGTAATTATCAGAATCAGTCTAGGCAGGTAATTCTGCTTTTGTAACAGCAGACTACAGTAGAGCCCAAACAGTAAATAATAAATACAACATACGCTAAATATGAAATTCACCATCGCTAAAGTTACACAACTTATTCCGTATCACCTACAACTTTTAAAAGAGGAAAAGCTACCCACTGATTTTTTAACACTGTTATCTAAAATACAAGGTATTACTCTGGATAAAAGCTTGACACAAACCAGAATAAATTTTAAGTTCTTTATGTGAATCTGACACTTATTCCACGGCTTTAAATATGTATTGCTTATGATCGATATATTAATTCTTTGGTCCAGACTGCTGAGAATTTTAGGACCCCGAGCATTTTTTTTTTTTGAAGCTTGGAGAGCTCTTCTCTGATTAATATATTAAAATCTGGAAATTACACTTAAATGAATAGAAAAATATAAATTCGTGGTAGCAGGATTAAGACGCTGTAATACAGCAGGACTCCACGAGAGGGTGCTCACAGATTTGCTAGCTCCTAGTTTAACTGACTGCCATTTGCACGAAAAATGACAGCTATATTCCATCGTAAGAAAGAATTTCTATAGCACAGAAATTAAAAAAGCATATAAAGCAAAATAAATTAAAAAAACTCTATAAAAGAATTGTTTTTTTCTGAACTGTTATACACTGTCCCAACTCAGTTGCCTCTAACATCAGTGACAGAACTGTGCCTGTCTTCAGTGGCAGCCCAGTTTACCCAGTAACAAATACTTCTGAAAATGCCACTCGAGTTCATGCCTCTGAAGATTAGTATTAGCATTTACATGGCTGAACTATGAGAAAGGAATCACAGAATCACAGCCTGGTTTGGGTTGAAAGGGACCTTAAAGTTCATCCAGTTCCACCCCATTGCCACAGACAGGGACACCTTCCACTAGAGCAGGTTGCTCCAAGCCCAGCCCAACCTGGCCTTGAACACTGTGAAGGATAGGGCAGCCACAGCTGCTTTTTCAAGGAAACCAACCTGGGCCACAAAGCTGAGCACTCGTGGGGTCAGGCTGCATTCCGGTGCTTCCACTGGCAGCTGGGTGGGAAGCCCAGAGAAGTGGGATCTGAGGAGGCAGATCATCGACACCTCTGCCCACGCTCTACGTGATGTTCCACATCGCTCCCATGCAGGCTGGCACAGCTCTGTGGCACGCAAATCGTGGCAGATACCCAGTGCAGCTCATGTCTCTCAGCACATGTTGCTGCACCACGGAGCCCCAACCCACATAACAGGGGCTCCGTGGTGCAGAAAGCTTTTCTAGTTTTAATGGTTTTTGCCAAGCCTCTATGCCAGGACAAATTCTTGTGGGAGCTATAGCAACAAATCCTGCCATGAGGACACTTCTTTATTTAGGCAGCTGTGTGCTTCAAAAAAGCTACTGCAAATTCCAGGATAATGCCACATTTCTTGTGATAATGTTTTACCTTCTTGCATTGATATTTTTATCTCCGCCTCTGCCCCCCCCCCAATATTTATCACAATCTTCTGCACTCTGGAATTACAACAATTGAAATATCATCCTTCACAAAACAGCGAAAGCCTGGGAATACAGCACAACCCTTCCATTGCAGGAAGTAAGAAGTGCATTAAAACCAGACAGCAAGGAGAGCTGCAGACAGATTTAATGGCTACAGGGCACTATCAGTAAATAATGCAGTGTCAGTGGGTAGCTCAACAGGGCTTAAATGCTAAAGCATCCAAGATGTTTACACAAGCTGGAGTTCAAATTAGTAAGTTTGACATAAATGATTAATGGGTAATGGAGGATGTTATCATCATTCCTGTATTTACTGGCAGTTTAAAATCAATTCCCATAGTTCACATCAAAAGCTTTTGGCACAGCAGCAGTTTGGTGGGATATTAAATACCAAAGCCACAGATGTTAGAAATAAATAAAGGCGAACAGAATACATTGTTTTCCCTTGCATCAATACTCTGTATCAGTCATAGCATTAACAGAAGCCGTTCACCACGCTCTAGTTGCAGAAAACAATTTCAGTTCCTGGTCATTTGGAATTTCAGGAGAACCAACTGGTTTGCCACAGGGTCTTGGCTATGGACAGACCGTGGGCTCTACTTCAGCAAACCCAGGAAGTGCCAAGCAAAGGGCTGTTTTGTCAGACAAGAGCAGTTCCCCATTCTACCGTTTTGATTGTACTTGCTTTCTTTATCCAGAAGATAATTTTTTTGCTCTCTAGAAAGGTTCTTCAAAATTCATGAATCAACTTATGCAGTGCTCCCACCTCTCACTCTTTTGAACAGTGCTGAAACATCCACTACTGTGGCCCCACTTCACTGAGAAGTCCGCACTGAAGGATGTTATCTAAAGCAACACTTTTTTTAAAAGCAAACTTATTTATAACAAATCTCACTTGAGAACAAGAACTAAATGTCAGAAGTATCTAGTTAACAAAAATCCTGTATTTACAGCTAAAATAGTGGACAGATGTTGGCTGGAAGTAGATGATCTTAATGTCCTTTCCAACCCAAACCATTCTTTGTTCTACGTCTTTTACCTGTACTCCTGCAGAAGGAAGCACTCCTAAGAATCCCAAGTGAAACCTCACATGCTGTTGGATGTTCAATGACATTTCCCAAGGTACTTTTAAAAAACAGTAGAACTTTAGGACTTCTTACCCTTCACCTGCACTCATGAAAGTCAAAGGAGTCACATTTCAAGCAGGCAGGACGTTCTTTGCACTACATTTACAGAACAGGAGATGGCATCTCCCACATGCTTACAAATGAAACGGCATTATTTGTGCGTAGCTTTATACAGGTAATTTTAGAGTGGCACTTGTGAGAACAGTTGGATCCTCATCTACAGATACTCCAATAACTTATTATGAGACACTTCAGAGGAATCAAAACATCCTTCTCCCTTGTAAGCTTTGCTCCATGAGGACCTCTCTTCCAGAACTTAGAAGTTTCAACTTGTTTCACATTGTACGACCAGCGATAGAGCTCTCCCCTCCCACTCCTGCAGCTGGACTAAAGCTCTGAGCCACAAGAGTGAGTACTTCCTAGGCTAAGTCCTGGATTCAATTAAGAGTCAGACTGATTTAAAGACAGGGTGTTTCACATCAAGACAATGGAAATACAATAAGAAACTTAGGCAAGAATTTTCTGGTCCTAAAATAATCCCTTTTCCTGAAATTCTGGGATTGTGCCCAGCATTGTAATCCAACCTCCTCCCTTAAGATATCTCAGTGGTATTTTGTGATTGTCATTTGGGATGACATTTCTGCACAGGAAGTTCTGCACCGTTTCTGTGAGTAATGAGCAATCAGAGTGAGCAGCCCTCGCTTTGAAGAGGAAAAAGATGATTTTCTTCCTTGTGCTCAAGGGAAGTACACAGAAGCGTGTGTCACAGGTTGTGGAGCCCTGAGCAGTCCAAAAGCATATTTTATGTATTTACTATGAAGTAAATACATATAGGAAATTCAAAACAAACAAGAAAAAGCCCTCCAAGCCAAAACAGATAGCTTTTCCTACAAAATCACCCTCTGCCCCCCAAATATCATATTGCCATTACATTTAAAACTGAAAACCTACCAGAAAGCTTCTAAGATCTTTCATCTACAAATTGGTGTACAGTATGAGGCTATTTTCAAGAAGGTATCTGAGTAAGACCTGCTCAGATCTGAGATGATCCTGTTTCATACATTAAGAGATTTGCTGAGGTGTTACCTTAGGTGTGATCAGAGTTAAGCCAAATTACTAATTATATCTCATTAGTATAGGAAGGACTGTGAATGTGAGCCCAGGGTAGCAAGCTCCTGGGCTTGTAACTGTGGAGTAAATACACAATAATTTGAAGACACTTCCCTCCCACCAAAAGAAAGGAGCAACACATCTCTCACTTGGACAACAAGGGCTCCAGCAGCAAAGAATACATGGTGACTTGATTCCTTAGTTCCTACTCAACTGCCAACCTGATGGAGAGGTCAGGGAAGGGCAGCCATTGCTTATCCCATCCAGTGATTTTCATTTCCCAAACTAACCAGGAGAATTTGTGGGGTCTTAATCTTAATGGTCAGCTTGACTCCAGTGAGTGCAGCAGGTGCTAGTGACCCCCAGTCATCTGCACCCACAGTAGTTGTGCAGGAATTGCAGTATTCCATGTGCCCAAACCTGTGAGTGCTCCTTTGGATGAAGACAGTCCTGCATGTATCAGTATAGTGTTTACTGAAAACCTGTTATTATTACGCCAGGTGGGATGATGTGAGTTCTGATGGCTGGCTACTGGTGTTCTCCACAGGGTGAGATGTTTCTCAATCCATTTTTCAAATCAGAATTAAGCACAGAAGAATGATTAGTATTAAAAAATATATTCTTCTAAGACTTAGGAGTCATCCTGAAACACTTTCTTTTTAATCTCACTGACTTTAAATGAGGCACCCAAGCCAGCTTAGGCAGTAAAATTTGGGCTTTAAGCCAACATAGTCTCATGAAAATATTAGAAATGTCAGTGGCAAAACCAAATAGTGTTAAGAAAACACTATAAAGCCACTTAAACTCACCTCGGTGACAGCCCAGGTTCACTACAGTATGGCTCTCAATAACACAGTGCTGCCATGAGGTTAAACCCCTGTACAGCCATACACAGCTCAAAAAGACAAAACCTCTTTGTGAATTCTTGACTAAACAGATAGCCTATTGAACACAATTTTCCTTCTCCTTAAGAAACCCATAAACTACCAATTACAGAACAGGACTGAAATAAAACCCTATGTACCTCCATACAAAAAGTTCAGGATTATAGTAATAATTTTTTTAAATGTACAAAATAAAAAACGCAAATTCAAAGTAGTATCAGGAACAATAATGAATTGAAAAATACTAAAATGGAGTAAACATTTACCTGCAAGGTGAATGAATTTTCTCCAAACATACCAGGAGAGCAGAAACTAACTCTTCTGCAAAGTGGTGGCTGAGTTAGCCAGAGCTGAATAAATTCAAGGTACAATGCCAGGCTCACTGAACCCAGACTAGCTGCTCACTGCTGCCTTCCTACTCTCCTACTGGTGCCATTGAAGAGCTGCTTGGCCACATTAAACTGACAAAAAAAACTTCCCCCCCCTACCTAAGACAGAGTACAGACATTGTTTTGCAATGGGGAAAATGTATTTCTGATGTAAGAGAGAGGACAGAGCAAAAGATAATCCAGTGTAGGATGCACTAGAATGACAGTCCTACCAGTTCAACTATCTCCCAGTACAGGTCTTAACACTTTCTGACTGCCTAGAATTTCTAAGAACTCCAGAACCACAACACTGTTCAAACTGCAACTCTCAAAGACACCTGGTAAGAAATACTACCCTTAAAAGCATTTCCACTGTTCTTAAATGACCTCTGTCTACTCCCACATGCCAACTTTCGTGTATGTATGCATATACATTTATACACATGCTGAGTTAAAAGCTTGTGTCAGTGGCTTAAGTACTAATTGAGTGTTTTTTACCTTGACCCTGAGAATCCAAAGTAAGAGTGCAAACTGCAATCTCTTGTTCCTTTTTAAACAACAGCAGAATGGCTTCTAACTTGTAATTACAAAACCATTTTAACTTACCCATACCTGACAGATTTGCAGAACTACATGTAGGACATGTGTTTCCACGCACCAACCTTTCCCCCATGCTCTTGTGCTGGAGAAAAGTGCAGTGAAAACAGGGGATGAAGAGAGCAGAATAAAGTTGCTCTCACAAGAATAGACAAACAAGCAACTTACTATTAGGTCTGCCATCTGGGTTAATAACAGGCTACATGTGGTATCTGTATAAATCAGACAACACACCCAGGAGAGCGTGAGTTTACGGAATACTTGTACAGGCGTTACCTCCAAGGGCACAGGAGGGGTTGAGGTGCAGGGGTTGCAAGGACACCTTTAAGGATCCAGGGATAAGATTCTTCACTGCAGGCTGTGAAGAGCCAGCATGGGGCTGGCGCTGCCTGCAAAGCCACCCTTTCTGCAGGGACAAACCAGTGCCACTTCCCTTCTCAAGGACTGCCACACAGCCCAGGAGTCAGGGGAAATGCTGAACTCCAATTATGTGTAGAACAGGGAAAACAAAACTGTTTGACTATTAAACCCATGAGACTTGAAATAGAGATCATAAAGAGAACTAATTCTAGACAGATGCAATGTGACTTTTCTTTTTTGTTCACTTTTTTTACTTTTCTTGTTCATTTGCTTTGAGAAAAGGACTATTCTTTGCATTTCTGTAAAATTATTTCAGTTTTAACACCAGAATGGTGTTCTTTTAGCTGGGAATTTTAAGTTTTTATTTTAAAGACAGGTAAGTTTTCAGTTTGAACTCCCTCACTCTGAAGGCCCTGTGACGGGAGAAGGTATACAGCTGTGTGTAGCATCACAAGGAACAATAAAAGGCAGGCATGGTGTGCAGATTCTGTTTCCTTAAGTGGCCTCTATCAGAGTCACCTTTTTCTTGTGTAATTTCTGTAGCTAGACCTCTCTTTGCACAGGATCTGCCTTAAGCCTTCTTGGCTTCACTAGCACTGTTCTCCAAATATAACAAACCGTCCAAGTGAGTTCCCAGGATATTGTCAAACAAAATGTTCCCAAGCCAGCCACCATTTCAGTTCTCACTACTATTTCAAGACTTTCTTATGCTTTATTTACCTAATTGAGATGACAAGGGACAGCACCTCTAGCAGGATGGCGATGATGAACACCACAACTGCTCCGGGTGGTGGAGGGGATGTGACCATCCCGTGTTTCAGGAAACATGTGATAGAGAGTATAAGGAAGACTGTGGTGGAGAGGAACACATCCAGGAGCGAGCTGAAGGTAGCACTGGCAAACGTCTTCACTGGAGCATTCCTTATAACCTGTGTGGAATACAGGGATTGAGGGAAGGGATGAAAATGAATAAATGCTATTTTGCTGAATTTGACTGTGCCATAAACAGGAGCTCACAAAACCAAATAAAGGAATACAGAACATTTTGCTGCTTCATTAATCCAGTGTAAGTAATGATTTGAAACAAGAGATAGCAAAGGTAGTTCAACGGCCATCAGCTTCCTGAGAATAAGTCTGCGTTGGAAAAAAGCACTGGCAGCATAGCCCTTTGGTCTGGGGTGATTTTTGCAGAGTATTATAATACAGAAATAAACCATATGAAAAACATCTATTCTATGCAAGGAAACATAAACCCCATAATTACTAGGAGATAAAAGTTGTAAGAAGTTTTCTTCAAGGATTTTAATTTAAAATAATATTTCAATTTACAATATGCCTTTAAGCTCCGATGGTCGCTTAAATAAACCCTCCAAACACCACCCTACAATCTCTTGCCCATGGCAGAGTTCATATCTCCCTTTCAGCCCAGAATAAAAGCAGCCATCAGGAAGCTATGTAATCTGCATTGATCAGAGCCCAGGACATCAAGTTCTGTTCTTCCATAACCCCTCACCACACATTCCCATCCCATCTAATTCTGGCTGCACTGCTGTGCAGCTGTGCTGTGTGCTCCTTTGGCCAGTCCAGCTGAGAACGAGATCATGAGCTTCACAACCTGGCTTACTTAGATTGGCTCAGTTTTATGAGAGTTTATGGCTGCCCAAGGGATCACAAAGAGCAAGTTCCGAAGAAAAACAGAAAGTATGTTATCAGTATCACCATGAAGTAGCTCAGTTTGAGTATTCTGGTTCAACTGGGAATTTCTTTTGCTCCTCAGAATGCTATCTGCACGTAGCAATATTGGGAATATGAACCTGTTCCTCACCTGTACCCTCTATGCAACATAATAAATTCAGCCAGCATCATTTCAGTGCCAAAATTACCTTTTAATGAGAGCTGTAGCATAATCCTGTTAGTTCACACAAAAAGTCACATCAATTGAATTAAGGAAAGCATCGCTGTAGCCTGAAGTGACAGCATTAAAGATGCCCTAACAGTGTAAAGTAGTGCATAATTTCCAAACAAGAACAGGCTAAGCAAGCTCCTGGGCAGCAGAGCTGCTTACAGACAATGATCACAAACACACATGCAGCCAGTTTAGAGGTCAGTTCAGTCCTGTTGGAAGTTACTCTCAGCAACAGTTTACTGCAAGGCAATTAAAGAACTAGGAGTGCTGACAAATCATTTCACTCTCCAAGGGAAGATTTTGTTGTTCTGGACCAGTTTCATGCTAATATTGAGGCTTTAACAGGTTTTTGCCCAGTGCTGCAGTTACTGCTAGAGAATGAAGATTCCTGTTTCCAGGCAGTTCTACATAATTTCCAAATTAATAGTTTGGCACTAACAAAATGCACAGACCACGGTCCTGCTCATACTAGGAATTTCCTACATATCTCCAGTAATAGTCACGCATATATAGACTGACCTATCACTGCTTCACTTCTCTTTCCAATCTTTCCATTGAGAAGAACTTGATTTACTGTTTTCTGTATAGTTTGTGCATATTTTGCAGGCTGTCTCCCATGGGTCATTTCTCTCAGCTACTGCTACATCAGCTTTATTCAGAGAGACACCACTAGAACACAGCTCTGTGGGATGAGTACGGAGCTCCTGAACAAAGTCAGCAAACTGAACAGCAACACAACCATGCTTCTCTTTGTTATTAAGAAAAAACAAACCCAAAAGGTTAAATCTCATTTGTAATCACTGGAAAACAAGCAAATATCTACTGATATGGAAAGCCTGTGATATTATTAGCTGCCAAAGGAAGTAAGGACTTTTTACACTCAGTGTAGAATACTGAAGAAAGTACCAAGTTTCTTACAATTTATTCACTGTTCTCAGAATTATGCAGTGATTTGAAATGCCTGTTTCTAAATGCAGCACACTTAACAGAATTTAGGACATTTGAGTTCAGAGCAGGTTTGGGTTCCACAGAGACAACTGTGAGACTGTGACATGAACAAGGATCAAATTCAGTTACCATTCTGAAAGTTAGGATATTTGATGAGAAGGCAAGTAGCATTTGGCCCTAACCAACCTGAAAATGGAGAACAGGCAAGTGAGAAGTATTTAGTGTATTATATTAGCGTATCTTGGTGGACTGTGAGAATGCACTTCTAGCCCAAATGTTAGACTAGACATGGCACAAGACAGGTAAACTGGAAGGAGACTGTTTCCAGAGGTAGCAATAACAAATAGTAAATCACATTGGACATTTCATGACCCTTGCCATCAACTGCAATGAAAAGTGTTAAAAACAATGTAAGATAGTTGCTTAGACAGATTAAAAAAAGAAACCAATGCTGAGAGAAACATACCTCTTCCTGATAGCTCGTTCTGTAGGCCATCTCCAAATCCTGATCCAAGAAGTTCAGGCTCAGCTTGTTAATTGGTGGTTTAAAGAAGTAGTCTTTCATGAGGCTAGAGAGAAAAGATGGTATCAACCATCATTTAATTCAGCTATTACTCTTTGAGAGTCCCTCCTTCCATGGTTTCTGTTTCTAGGGATGCTGCTACTTCGTTCTGAAGTTCCTGCTGGTTTTCTTTGCTCTCAGTCACTGAGGTACCTACTTACCCACATTGCTGCTCAGTCAAAGGAAATACTTTACATAAAAAATGACAGAGCAAACTTTCATACTTTCAGAAACAGACTAACAAGTCCCTCCAGAAATCTAACAGCTGTAACCCCAGATGACTACAACTAATTGTAAATAAGCCAGCAAGTAATAAAGGTCAATTGCTGCTACAGAGGCACAGCCTCAGGAGACGTGTGGCTGTGGGGTATTTGTGTCTTGGGTGGAATTCTGTTGTTCAAAGCAAGCCAAGGATGACAAAGGTGACAAACTGTTAGGGGAACAAAAAACCCAACATAACACATTGTCCGTCCCTTTTAGAAATCAGCACCTTCTTGTTATTTCAGATACATTAAAGTAACTCAGTAACTCAACTGGGAACATTCTCAGTGTTAATGATCTCCGTCGTGGAGAAACGGAACCTGAGGAGATGGGTAGATTAAATGTAGTTCTGAAACAGAAGACTTGAAGTCACCAGAATCATCAACAAAGGCACCGACAAATAATGAAGCCAGCTCACTAGGACTAAACAAAGCAGGAGGCAGCATCTACCAGTGGGTGTTTATGCACTCCTTCACCTTCTCTTCCAGTGTCAGGTGCAGAAAAAAAAATCATAAAAGAGACCTCAATCATTAAAAGTTGTTTCTATGCCTCATCCTCTGCAGCAAAAGTGGAACATTTTTGAGTTTTACATTATTTGTCAGAGGTTTCTGAAAGTTTTCTAATGACACCTACAGCACTTGGTGTGCAAACCTTTTCATTCTCCAGCTGGTGTTAAAGAGCTGAAAAGATTCAACTTGCAGTGCACAGAGTGCTTTGTGCCTGACAGTCACAGAGTAAGGTCATGTCTGCTTACACCACTTTATTGCTGGGACCACCCGTCACACTCTCTTCTGTGCCATCATCATCTGAGACTTCCAAACACTGGGTCTTGCTATGAAACTCCTTTCATTCTCAAGCACTTGTTATTTACATTGAACTGGCTGTTTTTGAAATTGGTGCAGAAACAGCTTCTTTCCAAGTGCTTTTTCCACCTTGAAAATTCTAGCACTGGAGCAACAGAGAGGGCTATTTTCAAGTTGATCTCCCTAAGCAAAACCCAGAGATGCACACAAGATCAAATTCTAAGCAGATGAAGAAGCTGAGATACCCCAGAGAGCGAACCTCTGCCTGAATTGCTTTTTATTGGGGGGTAGGGTGGGGGTGTTTCTGTTTTCTTCTAATTTTTCATGAACACTTGGCTAAGAGGTTTTTTGGAAGTACAAGCTCCCAGCACATGACGTCATGTGGGAAGCATTTTTTTCCTTGAGATGCAAGACCAACCAACCACACATTCCTAGACTGAAGCTTGATAAGACAAAAGACTTCAACCACGATTATGGCAGACACTTCATAACCTTGAAGCATTCTGGCCTTGGCTAGAATATTAAAAATATGAAAAACATCAGGATACTGTGGAGGGATGACAGGACACATTCACTTGAGTACTCTTTCCCTCTTTTATTCTTCCGTCCCTCATCTCATCTCTCTTGGATGTTTCTAAGTTCATCTTATAATAAGAATTTTGCAAGCTTTTCCTCTTTCCTTCTCTTTTCTTTTTTCTTTTCTTTTCCTTTCATTTTCCTTTCTCTCTTTTAATACTGTTGAATTCACTTTCTTCCTCCAGAGGAGCTCATGGTGAGGATGGCAATGCTGTGCTGGAGCTGCAATGGTTAAAGGATGTAGGAAGAACAATCCCATTTGTCAGTGCAGCACGAAACAGAACACGTAACACGATGAAACCAGGGCAAATGCAGCATTTCTGATGTCATCCAGCCAAACCATGCCAGACCCACTCCCTGTCCATTGTGATCTGTTCCAGAGAGGAAGATCCCAGTTTAGTTGACTAAACAGAGTCAAGTACATAATCTGCTTCCTGGGAGGTGCTGTGCCTCCCCAGCACAAGTGATTTCTATTTTCCCTCAATCAAGTAAGACTGGGAAGTGGGAGATGAAAGAAACAAACAGATTTTAAAAGTATTTAAACAGGAAATTGACCCAAGCAGGGGATGAAGGGCTGCAAAGAACCCAGCTTCTGGGAGAGCTTGGTATTTCTGCTCTGTAAATCTACAGAGATCATTTGTAAGTACTGTCCTGTACTTTTTCTAAAGGTTTATAACCTAAAGAATGTAATTTTTCTTGGAAATAAAAATCCAAAGAGTGAAAATCCTTTGAGGGTATCCCCAATTAAATTAGTTTAAAAATTTTGCTCTCTTACATTACAATTTTCTTTCAAAATGCACCGTAACATGCAGATTAACATGAACAAAGCTTGATATTTTCAGTGGTTTTAGTAAAGCCAGACTCAAAAAACTATATACTGTTTGACAAATACATATAATCAAGTCGTAAGAAGATGCAAACTGATAACTTCTATGAAAAGGAATCTTGTATAATACAATGACACAAACATGATGTGCTAACACTGCCTTTATTATTACTATTCTTAAAGACAGCTGGAACTGTGCTGAGGTATCTGGTGCAAGGTGATGTCTCAGCATGCAGAGAGATCAGTGGCCACTAGTGAAACTCTCAGCCATACACCTAAACTCTAGAAAGAGGCTGGGAAATGAAAAATATCACCAGTGTCCAGCATTTCAGCTTAGTCAGCCCTAGGCAGCTTCCTAACACAAAGCACGGGCTCCCAGATCTTCCTTAGGATGTGTTTAATTCTTCCCAGATGTACAGGAAGCCGGTGTGGCTAATTTATGCACCTTATCACCATATCTGGGTTAGGTACTTTCTGTTAATAGGAATTTATATCACTGACCAGAACACCAGCATTGTGCACCACATGTGCACATCACTGCACAGTGCTAGGGGAAGCTCACCCCTTGCTGCTGTTGGGTGTGTAGTAACTAAAACCAAAGCAGCAGAACTCCAGTATTATTCTTGTGAACAGGGTTTCACTTCCAATGACCACGGGGAAGTTTGGACTTCACCACCCCTCCCTGAGAAAACTCCAATTTCCCATTCAAACATCCTCATGGATATTAACTTAGTCAAGACCAGCAATTTTTACAGTAGGAGATCAAAAATGTTTTTAAAATGACTTACTACACCACATCGAGAAATGTTAAGAAGGAGTAATGCAAAATGGTAGGCTTAAAGCATTTTGCATAGACCTAATTAATCAGAAGCTTATTTTTGGAAAGTTATGTTTACATGAACTGAACTCAGCAGAGAAGTTTCCCTGGCAACAAGAAATGGCCCACTTAATATGGTAATGATGATATTTAATTGAGACCAAAAAAAAGCCAGGCTTTGACTGATGTAACACATGGTCCTACTTTTTCCAAGTCAGAAAAATTATTGATGTTGTAAATGGAGGAGGAAAGCACCAGGATCACAAGGGCCTGAGCTAGACACCTGCAGCAGAGCAACTGTATAAATTCAGCTACTTCTGTAACTTAAAATTTGCAGCTAGTTACATTTTAAACAAAATGCAATTTGTTCTTGCCGATTTCTGCCCATACTTGGACTTTCCCAGTCTGTATCTCTTCTGATACTTGAAAATATCAGCTAAACGACTATTCTCAGTCACTAATGACAGACCATGCATTGGGGGAAGGGATGAGGAAATGAGACAGACCCTAAATTTTACCTGAAGTCTGAAGAAATCTACAGAAGAGACCAGAGAGAGACTGGTAACTCTCCCTCTCACTTCTCCTTGCTTTAATGAGTTTTTCAGCTAAAACAACAGTGTCCCTGGTTCCAAGCAGCCTGGAATCTAAACAAGCATCCAGTTTCAAGGATATTTCGATAAAATACCCTTAATCTGGGTGGAACAGTGAAGCAAAAAAATTAGAATAACCATGAATAATAATAAACTCAAGTTATCTGTTTAGTTGCTTCAGTCACATCACTGCCATAATAATGGAAATATGGTTGTGCAAGTACAGAAATCACACATTACTGAATTCTGAAGAACATATTTTCCTGTGCCCTAAATAAGGCTTTTGTTTGAAACAGAGAGAGAAGATCTTTACAGAAGAATGAAAGAAGAACTTTACAAAATTATGTAGGTAGGTAGAAGGTGCATGAGAATTCACTGCTATTAATTATGCTTCCAAGTCCAATATGATTTCCAGGTATTAGTCACACAATGCTACCAGATATTGTTCTTTTGCTATACAAAAATGTGAGTTTTTGTAGTTCAGATTTTATTTTACACTTTAAAATGCAGGGGAAGGTGAACACTTCTGTGCAATAAGAGGACTTTTGAATGTAGAGTTAAGAATTCAACTTCATGACAAGTCATTTAAAGAGTACTTTTCCTTTTTGAAGACTTGACTGAAGAATGCCCATTGACTACACAAATGACGAAAAACCTGGCTTAATGTATTCCAGAACATAATGTTTCTGACATCAAGCTCCTACTGTAGTTTAAGCAGAATACAGACTAAGGATCAGAAAACATATGGTATATGTTAACAATAATTATTGATATTGGGCAAAAAGCACACAAAGATTAAAGATATGGGACCCCTGCTACTGACTTCTCACCTTTACACAATTTTATATTGTACAGCTCTAATTTCCTTACCTGTCTTCTTTAATCACATCCACAAAGTGAGCATCTGTCTTCTCTCTGATGTTTTTGAACCTCAAAGGAAGAAGAGCTGACTGATCCAAACTCACTCCACCCCATCTTCCTTTCTCCTGCAACATTTCATAAAGCGAGGTTTGACTATTGCTGAGCTTTTCTTCCTGTGGAGGACTCAGAAGTCCATTTTGAGTCTTTGGACTGTGTCCTCCTGGACCCTGAATGACAGAAAGCAAAATACAACAGGGAACATTAGTGTCTGAGAAAGTAGAAGAGATTTTATGGAGCAAAAGTTGAAAGAGGTTCTTCCCTCAGCACACTGAGCTTCTACCTGAT
Organism: Neopsephotus bourkii; assembly: GCF_033783945.1. NCBI lineage: Eukaryota > Metazoa > Chordata > Aves > Psittaciformes > Psittacidae > Neopsephotus > Neopsephotus bourkii. Next base: position 869,594 of record NW_026902244.1, on the reverse strand, counting down.
CATGTCAAAGACCTAACCCCACCCGCCTTGAAGTCGTTCACATCTTCTGTAAGGCATGCTGATTTAGGCAGCATCTTTTTGCCTCTCTTTGGAACCAAGGAACCAAGGTTCCAAGAAGCAGAAAACAAAGTGCATTTTAACACACTCAATGAAGACCACCCACAAGCCCCAACTTCATTCACTCATCTTAGAGTCAAGATGCTTCTAAAAAGCTTTTTAAAATCCAACTTAGACTGTGCTGTCTTTCCACAGGTCATGAGACAACTTATTCTGTCAGCCCTTGTTGATCCTTCCACTGACCACTACAGCCCTGCTGCTTTCTCAGACAGAGCTTTCTGCAAATGAAACCATGTTTTCTTCACTAAAACATACTACTTCTTTCTGGCTTTCTTTTGCCTTTGCATTGATTAATGCTGCATTTTTAAATTGTGACAAATGCAAACATGTATCAAACTTGGCACATCTGAATGCTCATCTTCCCCAGCATCTTACCATTTATCATGTAGCATTTATCCTCATCCTGAAACCTACTCATGACAGAAGCTTCTTCATTCCTGCCTGTACAGCAGTCAGCACAACAGTGACAAGCTCCTCCAGAAGAGTATTCTTGGATGCCACCACAGTGACCATAAATACCATAAATGTAATTCACCACCCCAACTATGCACTGAAACATGTTATTTAGACTGTAAAATCAACTTTGCTAAAGTTAAGAAATACCTGGTTTTTCACTGCCCATGCAGAATTAATTCAACCTACTTGTATTATTGATCATAGGATCACAGAATGGTTTGGGTTGGAAGGGACCTTAAAGATCATCTAGTTTCAACCCCCTGACACGGGCAGGGACACCTTCCACTAGACCAGGTCACTCAAAGCCCCATCCAACCTGGCCTTGAACACTGCCAGGGATGGGACAGCCACAGCTTCTCTGGGCAACCTGTGCCAGTGCCTTACCAACCTCACAGGGAGGAATTTCTTCATAGTATCCAATCTACATCTCTCCTCTTTCAGTTTAAAGACATTTCCCCTTGTTCTATCACTACATGCCCCTGTAAAAAGTCCCTCTCCAGCAAACAAGGCATATGAATATAGAGAGGTATAACAAAAGCTGCAGACACAAGCAGTGCAGATAGATAACTAAAGGAGCAGCAGAATGTCACTTCGTGAAGGGAAGAGTCAGAAGGCACTCAGGCTTCACTCCTTTTTTGACTTAGCAATAACTTGCCAAGACCTCCAGACTAAAGGTGTGCTGGAATGGCTACAGGAAAAGCAGGAGGGAGGTGGGCTATGCTTCCCCTTCCTCCTGCCTAGGAGGAATGCAAGATCCCCACCCTGCAGGCTGCCGTGATGGAGCTGTGAGCTCCTAGAGCCGTTTGCTGGGAGCCATGCAATGAAAGGATTCCCAGTCTAGTCCCTTCTACCACTCACAACAGTTGTTTTGGCAGCTTGCAGATATTCCCAGCAGAGTGGCAGCAGATGACAAAGTAGAATAGGAAATTTAGTAGTTACCTTGGTGTGCTGCCAACGTTTTGCTTAAGACCATAATCATCAGAAGAGAAAGGTGATTCCAGCAACACATATCCCAGCAAAAGCAGACCAAAACCAAGTCCCAAGACTGGAGAGACACTTGCGTATGACAGAAGGGGACTCTCCTGACAAGCCAGAAACACAAGAACTTCTCCCATAAAAGGTCACCAGTTTCTTTTCTTAAGGAAAACGTTCAGCAGCTTCAGAGAAAGTCCTCCTGCAACTGTAACAGGTTATCCAGCCTATCCAGAGGGAACAACGCTATGGAGCACAAGACGTGTTGCAGTGCCAGGGTAACCTCTGGTTTTGAGATTAGAAGTATTAACAAAGGAAACCAAAGAGAAATGTCCAAAAAGTTGCTAGAAATTAAAGGTTTTCATTGTTTGGTGGGGGTTCTTTTTAATTCATGATAAGAATTACATTTGCTCAGAGCACTTCCCAGAACTTGAGGCCTAAAAAACAAAATAATGAAGGTCATAGTTATCACCTTTGATTTTTTTCCTGGTAAAGAATCTTTCTCCTTTTCCTCACCCTTGCAGCAGTTGTCATTAGTTGAAAAGCAGTAACCAAAAGTGTAGCATTTTTGCTATGAACATCTCAAATAAAAGCCAAGGGCTCCATGCACTGTTTGCTTTCCCTGTTACTCAAGTTCATCTGGAAAACACAGTGAAAATTCCTGCTCTTTCAGAGAAGGTCAGCATGGACTTCTCTTGGCCTTTTCTCTTTAGCTCCTTGGGAAAGGCTGAAATCCCTAAGAAAATCCTCCCCTTCAGTCAGCTCAAGGCTTTCCTGTGCTGTCTCCACTCTGTTAATCTTTACAGGAGAGGATTAGAGTGTGAAAGTGGTTGCGTGTCAGGAGAAAATCCCTGTTTATTAAACGTTGTTAGCTCCTATGTTACTGTGGTTTCTGATGGCAACAGCCCATATGGGTGTTTTTGAGCACTCGGAGGTTTGATGTGCCATGTGACAGTTTCTTCTCATCAAGAAGAAGCTCCAGAGGCTGTTGGGACCCATGGAGGTCCAAGGACATGGCTAACAGCACTAATGTTTCCTAAGATGGAGGACAAGTGCTACAGGGCCAGGCACAGCATCAGGGCATGGGAAGGGAACAGACTCCAGAGATGGGTAGAGGGAGTTTATGGCTCTTCTCAAGAAAGCTGAGACTGCAAAGAAGATTTGGAAATGAAACACTACAGCAACTTCATGCACATAGCTGCTCCTTAAGCTTTCAGCTAAACAGGCATCCCAGACTTATTGAACAGCCACCTAACTGCTACAATTTTTGCCTTAGCAGTAACAATCAAATCAAAGAAGGATATATGTGATTTGGTCTCTACTTTGTGCTTCTTCCAGTGAAACGACAGACACTTTATTCAGCACTGTGCAGACTAAGCAAGGTTAGATGACTTGCTCATTAACACACATGAAACTAATACACTGTAGTAGGAAGAATCTGACAGGAAAATTCTGATGAAGGTAACACATGACATTGGTACCTCAGGCAAATCTCTGTTTGCAGTCACTTCCTGGAGTTCCCTGGCATGTGGGCAGAGGCAGTCTGGGTAAGAAGCATCTCGTGCATACCATCTTGGCAGCCTGGGCAAATCTCCCACAGTGTTTTCTGTCTTAAAGATCTCATGCTGTTTTGAGACCAGTACCTGCTGGCCACTCTGCAATATTTCTCTCAGAGATGAAGGGATTATCATTTTATTTTTTCTCAGGCTGTTTCCTAGGAACCCTGGCACAGAACATGGTCTACTGCGTTACATACCGTTTCAGCCCAGTAAAGCAGTCCCTGCTTTTGAGCTTACAATTTCAGCATAAGAGACAATGGGTCAAATACAGACAGAGCAGAGGGACAAACACAGATTAATGTTGTAGCTCATCAGTAGAATAAGTGCTGGCAAGGTTTTCAATTATCTATAAGTGCTAGAAGAATTGTAAAGACAGATGTGAAGAATTAGATGGCTATCTCTGAGTGTGTTTATAAAGCGACTCTTCCCAGTGAGAGAAAGCATTAAACCTATTTGAAAATACAACAATCAGGTGATGAACACTGGTATCGAATCTGCATTAGGCAAGAGCTTAATATTCAGGAAGGAGTGAGAGATGCAGGTAGAGCAGAGAGGTTACGAAGCCCACAAACAAGACGATGAACCAGCAATGTCTGGTACTCTAAAAAAGCAGGTGACTTCTGCAAGAACATCGAAGCAACAGGCAAGGAAAGGAATCTGGGCAGTAGCATGCTGAATATGTAAGGCACTGCATTTGATGCTCAGAAAAAGTACGTGAACTGACTTTAAGGCCATGAATTTCAGCTGGGCACATGAACAGGAATGGCTTGTCTTAGAGCTACAACACAGAAGACACTGGAAAGACACGTATAACTTGCGGCTAGATGACACACAGCCAACGGGTGTAAGGGATGGAGAGCGTAGTGGGAGTGTTTGTCCCACTTGCTTTGGCTATTCTCAGCATAATTTAAAGGGTCCAATTTTAGGTTCTTCTCAGTATCAAACTGGGGTCATAAAACTACTAATAATTTTGAAAATTTGGGGGAGAGCTCAACTAAATTTTAGAACATCTGCTCAAAATCCAAATCAGTTCTGCTGCTTAAGAGAATATAAGGAACAGCATATGCAAAAGAGAGAAAGCTAACTGAAGCAGAGAAATAAGGGGAAATAAGGGGAGTGACAAATACTTAAATTACCTTTGTACTGTTTTTATGCTCATCCTGACAACCATTTTGGATAGCTCCTTCCTCTATGCTGACATCACAGTGGGGAGCAAGGGTGGTACTACATGAAGGACAGGGCTGCAAGGAGACAAAAATATTTTAGCCACAAATGTTCTGATGTCCTCGTAAGTATTATGAAATTTGTAATTAAGTCCACTTGTATACTTGCAGCATGGTTAAAAGATAAACAAAGCTACAAAATGGGCAGCAGGGAGCAAAATTTAACTGGAACAGAATGCACCACTTCAAAAATAAATCACAGATTTTCTGTTTACTGAAGCTAAATCTAATCCAGGAGAAGTTTACTGGTGTAAGATCACAGAAACACTGTAATCACTGCATACTAGCAAGGCACCTCCCCAAGAAGAATAAAATATTCTGTAGTAAGAGAAGTCCACTTTTTTTTTGTTTCAAATCTGCCCGCAAAAGGATCTGAACATCATTATGAGTGAAGACTTAGCACAGCATGCAGCAAAATTTAAATAAAAGCACGAAATACCATGATGCATTATGAATAACAGTACAGCGAAATGGAAAGCAACAAATCTGAAACTAATAAAGGGAAACACTTTTTCATACAGCGCTCTAAGACCGTAGAGTGGAGTTCAGGCTCTCATACACTGTTGAACCCTAACACCCAGCAGATGTCACAAGAAACAAGGAACACAAAGCCATCAGGACCTGTAACAGTTGCAGGTTATACATTTTGGAAGCAACCTAAAATGTCACACTTCAGTTTTTATAACAACTTAACCCTTTAGAGTTAAAATACAATGATCTTAAGGGGAGTTCACCCCCTGTCTGTATCTTGCAAGTTCTTCATCCTTTTCTCCGATCCTGGCAACATACAGGAAGGATCCTGCATTGGACGGACCGTCTGTCTGATCCCCACTGGCAATTCCACTGTTCTGGAGACAATTGCTGTTACTTGCTGGAAATCTACTCATGGGTAGAGAGACACGAGTAACGGAGAATGACATACTGAATTTGGCGCACTAAATGGTGGTAGGTGGTCCACTAAACTTTTTGATAAAATTTCCCAACAAGGAACTTGAGCCTTTTCTCACAAACTCAACACCCCTTGTTCATTTTATCTGTTTACTTTGTACTCAGGAGGGACTTGTTCTAGCCTCGCTAGTCTTACTCTCCTGATCCAAAACCACAACAACTTCTGTCCTCAGGTTCACTCCCAATTTCAGAGCCCAGCATGTATGTCTTGTCAGAACTGACTTTTCACCCTTACAGTCTCTGGTGTCACACCTGAAATAGAGTAATGCAGGTTGTTTAATTTGCAGAATGTTACAGCACTTCTCCCAGCACACTCTTCCTGTGGCTGCCAATCCACCTAATCACTCAACAGTGCCTCTCAAAGGCTTTCATGAAAGCTGAGCCTCCTTAGCAGCCAGCAGCTCATCATATCTGCTATTCTTCAGGGGTATGGCCCAGTCCAGGGCACTGAAATTATGAATTTCTTAATTTGGCATCAGATAAGCAATTTATACCATGTTCTGAACTTGTACAGTCAGAACAAATACCAGCACACTTGGGGAAACAATGAAGTTGGTTTTCAAATGTTTTTCTTAAAAAATAATTTAGGACTAAATAGGATGAACGCATTGGGCACTTTGTGGAAAGCAATATGACAATGGGCTAATGAGCCTTCTGTGCTCCTACAGGGTTAGTCAGTAGATGGATCCATGGCAAAAGTCAGTTAGTGGTAACAAAACCCAAAACCCCTTAGCAAAAAGTAAAGAAAATATTCCCTGTTCGATCTTGCTAACAAATCAGCAAGACCACCTCAAATGCTTAGCTTCTGGGGTTAATCCAGAGGACAAAAACCTCGGAAAAGAAGCCCAACCTCTTGGGAAAAGGTGGAAGTCCATCTGACTTACCCCATGTGTTCAGGTCAACATCATTAACTTCATCCTCTGTTAGACATTCACACAAGCTCAGTGTGTACCTGACCTCATCATGATGAATAATACATTAATGCACTTTCAGCAAACACTAAGACAAGCAAAAGTACTTTCTGTTTTCATACCAAGAGATGATTAAGACAGTTTATGATTCCCTGTCAAGTAAGGGATTTCATAAAGTATGATAGGAAAATTAACAGATACCAAAACCACTTAAACATGATGCAGTGTTTTCATTAAAAAAAACAGTTGCTACTATAGATTTGCTTGTACTTTTTAGCCTCTATCGTCACCATTTTAATTATGCACATGCTTTTTATTGATATCCATACTCCAACAAGGTTTGCAATTAAATGAACTACAGATACATTGGAGGAGAGGAGGAAATACAGTTCCTTTCATGGATCAATTACTGTCGCATTCTCCTTCCTGACTTTCCTTAACAGCTCTTACCGGCTAGAATATCTGTTCAAGCCCAAAATGTGGCAGTTATCCTTTGCATTCAATATGGCCCCTTATACCACTTAAAACAAAAATATTTCAACTTGCCTGTAATTTTGCCCCTCCTACTTGGTCTCTTTTGGAGAGCTGGAGTAATCTCCTCCTACATTGACACTGTTTACAGCTTTGTATTTAAAACACTTGGCATGTAAGTCATGATTCTTTTGCAAATTATTATCTCCAGACCCTACCAGCAAGCTGCAGGCTTAAAAAGCCCTCCAAAACCAAACAGAAAACCAAACCATGGAACTGCAAAAACAAAACCCACTCCTTTTAACAAAAATCATACAAAATCTGTGATTTAACTGCACAGTTGTTCTTTGTGGAAATTCTTAAAATATACATTTTTATTTATTTATTTACCACTGTAAGGCCTGCTTCAGCCTGGCTGACATATCAAACATTCCTTAAAAACTTGACTCAAGACTTCTCAGTCCACAATCACTCCAATAACAAACTATGCAGCAGAGAGAAGGCTGGTTCACACCTCCACTCGTAAGCATGCTGTGGGGTTTGGAATACCTGTAGCTAGCTATGCTGTGAGAAGCAAGTACTCTTTGCATTCCTGTGCTGTAACACAGAACACATTTTAAGTAAGTGCTCAGCATTCACAAGATTGCTTCATCACTATGCTACACGCATTCTGACATGGCCTGTGGCACATTATACGGATGCTTATCAGATTGTAGGGAAAGCCAAATTTGGGGTCATTCAAAATTCACTCCAGCATCAGTGTATTTTGGGCAAGACAGGCACACTATCTTCAAAGAGTTGCGAGGTCTGCAGTGCTCACGGTGATGATAAAACTAAATACCTGCAAGCATAAACTTGATGCAGTAGTATTAGCACAACAGTAGATAGGGTATCCAAGAAGGCTGAAACTGAGCTGGCACTTGTCCTAGATGCTCTTCTGAAGCAGCTTCTTTTAGCTTCTCCTTCACTTATCTGGAAAGTTTGTACTTTTGCACTGTACAGTCAGTCATTTGGCATTTAAACAGCAATTAACACCCAGCCAAGACAGTCCCCAAGCAGAAAATCAAGGACTAGGCAGCAAACAAAACACTATGGCCAGCAGCATGACTCCATATCGTACGCTGGCTGCTCAGGAATAGCAGGGCATCTGTCTCCATGCTTCTGCAGAGTAAGTCACCCCATGTTCTATAAAATACTTACCATAGCTGATCCTTAACAACAGATCTCATTTTGGACTTGGATCATTTAAACAAGTACCACCACAAGTTAATACGTAATAAATTTCATCAAACCCCAGCTGCAGTCAGGTCAGTCTTGTACTTTGCTGTAGTTTCATTGTGCTCCAGTTAGAGCTTACTCTCTGTCTGACATTAACAGGCATCCTCGCTTTCTATCCAAACAGCACCCTTAGTTTTACTACTTTGCTTAATCCCTCCTCTCTCCGTCTCTCCAGCTTGGTAATGACTGCTCCACTTTGTACGTTCTTCTTCTTCACTATTTAAAATAAAGGAGTTTCTGCCCCTTACTGTCACATCTGTACCTCTTCATGGCCATGCACCGGGCAGCACAAACAAGCTTATTTGTGCAGATACCCACTGACATGTATTTTCCTGCCTTACTTTCTAGCACCTTCATTGAAAGAGAAGAGAGAGCTGGAAAGCTGGTGCCTGAGGGATGCCAAATATATTCTTTCTTACACGGAAGAAGGAATAGAAAAGCATTACCAGCAACTTGGATGCAGTCAAACCACACACAGTGCATATTTTGGGGAGGGATAAATATGTCTACAGCTGCTTTCTGCAGTCCTAGCTCTCTCTCCAAGGAGCTCGTTTAACTTTTTCTTTAGGCAAGCCTTCCTGCTGATTTCATTTGTGACCCAGTGTTCGTATTCTACAACTTATAACCGGGGACAGAGGCAGGGTAAAGGTGTCCTGCCCATGCTCTCCTAATCCAGACAACAAATATTATAAGGCATCAAAAATGGAGTAGCATTAGAAGTCACAAACACACACACACACCCATCAACTCTCTCAGCTCAATCTCAGACTGGTGTTGAAGAGACCCCCGGAGGACTAAACACTGAAGTCTAAGAACAGTGACCCACAAATGACCACCCGTGGCTCTGGCATTTGTGCCCACCTTGGGCAACCCAGGACAAGGAACTCTTAGCACAAATGAAAATAGAGAACAGACATCTGTTGTTTGGGAAATCTGTTCTGGGCTGGAAGATGGAGGATAACAGCAAAGCTTCAAAGCAATACACATTGTTTCACAGATTTCCTTGTCAAGAGATCTTCTGAGAGGTGTGAACATAACAAAATGTCATCATTTCTCTAAGCTGAATCCATACAAATCATTGCTCTCAGCTCCAGATATAGGTTTCTAGAGCAAACAGATAAAACACAACCCCATAGCCTACTCACGCATTTTCTCCCATCACACAAACAATCCCATTATCTTTTTGCAGGGATGTCTGGTCTACACCCATATGAAAAAATTCACAGGTACGTGAGCTGCAACACAGAGGAATGGCAGAAGCAATCGCAGCAAAAGCAGAAAACTGTAGAAGTTACAGTAGCTGCATAAAGCATATTCTTTATTCCCCCATAAAATCAAGACCATCAAAAAAGCAGCACTGACCTCTCAGTCCTGAAGTATATATAAAAAAATGTATATATGTGAAACCACCTTCAAAAGTTGTTCACCTTACCTTAGGGGTTGCTTGACAACTGGTGAGGCGTTTTACTTTGTAAGTATTTTCAGCCCTCAGACTAATTCTTGTCACTACATGTATATATATACACCTATACATACACATACATGCAAATCTCTAGAGCAGTGCGTAATCAAGGCTGTAAGGTTTCCCCATTCATCCATACATCTGTCCCTCAATTGCACAGTTTGAAATCTGTGCTGTTTGGCTTTGAAACAACAACTCACCTTAGGTTTTTCCACATGCTTGAGAGTCTTTGTCAAGTCACTGGCATTCTCGGCTGACGATGCTCCCTGTATTCTGGCCCCGTCTCCAGACTCCAAGCCAGGAAGCAATGTTTGTGAACAGCTGCAGTGGGGCTCCTTCACCTTCTGACCAGAGATCAGATAGGTCTTCAAACCTACCGAAAAAAGAAATGAACAGTCAGAACTGCAGAAAGACAAAAATAACTCTCCTTTGGACTTTTCGGATATGAAACACAGCAACTGTCAAAGCACTGTCAAGGCTCAGGAATACAGCACACAGAAAGACTGCCTGGGAATGACCACCAGGAATATAAAGATGCTCTGTGTGAAATGGTGGCAATTAGGACTGCCCAACATCTGCTGTTCCAGATACAAGGGACTAACACACGGTAACAGCCAGGACCTACACGTACTTTCTTTATTCCATTTTCACTCCCGTACTTCTGAAAAATAGAGCTACGACCTTATGTATTTGCTTCCAAGCTGTAATCTGAGCTCTTGCATTAACTCTTTACTTCTGGAAAGGATTTGCAGCCTGTTTTGCAGTGATATCTGTGTTAATATTCTACCTGAAAAACTAGCACATATTCCTCCACTTGTCAGAGATGTCGTGAAGATTGCTTAATGCTGGTAGCACAATGAGAAAGGAAATGGCGTTTAAGTGCTAAAATCCTGATGGGATTTCACATTTTTAAAGAACAGAATCAATCTCTCTCTCTTGCAAGTACTCCCACACACGCCCTCTGCAACTGCTGTAGGAACTGAAGCATAATTGGAAAGCAGATCTGATATTAAAGGCCAGGCTGGTAAATACCATGTTGTAACAAGCTGAGCTGTAATAAAAATCTGTTCAAAATGAAAAGATCTGAATTTTGTTTAGAATATCACTTATTTTACTTCCTTGTAACTTTGTGTGATGACCTTCTGGGTTATTTCTAGGCACGAAGACTGAGAAGGAGCTCCATATCACACTGCTTCCTGAATCCAAATGAGTTAGTTACTGCCACTGTATGGGAAAGCTCCCAGTCAGCAAGAAAGGGCACCGATGTGCTCCAGACAATGTGGAGGTCATCAGCTTGCAGAACTGGAGAGCGCCTGTTACTTTGTGGTACCAGAGGCTGTTGTCCTGGGTGTTTCTGCAGCTCGAAACTCATGGGATGACTGCTGGGTTTCTATTTGGGTCAGCTGCACAGCACCCCCCTTCACCCCTTTTACTGATAATTGTCACCCAGTTGCAGGCAGACATGTGACTGTCACAGCCATTGACTGGACTCAACTGTCTCCATGCATGGGATGAAAGCTGGAAATGAGTATGTCAAGTTGCAGCCCTTGGAAGAGGGCAGGTTTTGTTCCGTATGATAAGGTCATTCTCCCACAGCCTTCTTCACAGACAAAAAAATCATGTTCTATAAACCTTGTATTTTTTTTTTGTCCACAATATGTAAACACAGACAGTATTTCATCTGTAACCTTTCCAATAAAAATGTTAAGCGTACTAATAACAATTTCACATTTTCTCTGTTTACTCCACTAGTAATTTCAGCTCCACTTCTACAACCAACACAGAAACCCACAGCCGTATCGACTATTTCAACCTTGGGTTCAGAAGCTGCTTGGGAAGTTGTGGTGCCCTCACGTAGTGCTCCAAGCCCTGGAGCACCCGCTTGCATATTAGGGATGTTACACTAGAGCCAATCTTTATTTTTATATCATTTATAGTCACACTTGGATTTTATTTGGCAGTACTGCTTTCATAACCCCCTGAGCTGCTGCTGGCTTCCAGATGTAGGGCTGCCCCTTTAAAACTTATATTGATGGGGGCTGTCATTTAAGGAATTCACCACAATAAGCTTACAATTATATGTTTACTGTGGTAAAAGCTGGAACATTACGCTTCCTATTCCTATTTTTAACAGCTACCTTAAAGCAAAAGGATTATTTTACCACTCCTATTATTCCTCTATTTTTTTCTCTTAACAAACACAATCTCTTGAGGTTTTGTCTCTTTTAAAAGGCACTTTGAATGTCTTCTTGCGCTGCACAGCATAATTATTTTGTCAATCTGTTGCACACAGTAAAATTATCTCCAGTTTGAGCTCCTCACGGAGAAAAAAGGGAAAAGGCTATGGTATGCTGGGAACTGAAAACGTGTTTTGGAAAGCAGAATCCACCCTTACCCCAACCTGAAACTGCAGTGGGCTGCAACTCCTAAACCCTGCTCCCCACCAACCCCAGCCACTATCTCCATGGCGGCAGCCACAGCAGCTCGCACCCGCTCTGCCACACAGGCTCTAGCTGCAGGGTTTAATGTTGGCTATGACAGCTGCTGTTGGCAACAGGAACTATCAAAAACTCTTTATTCCCTCCTTGTGCTTCCCAGCCCCGCCACGTTCACTGAACAAGAATCTGCAATGTGAAATCAAACAAAGAGAAGTCAATGTCCTACAGAATCACAGCACGTGTCATAAGAAGTCAGCAGAGCTACTCCTAGAGCTGAATGCAAGGTCAGGACCTCAGGAAGCAAATAAGGGGAAGAAAAAAGGTTATTTTTGGAAAGCTTTGGAAAATCAGGAGGTGCAAAAATCCTTCATCTTTACAGAATTTTACTAAGATTGCCAACCTAATACTTGGTTTGTTATTAAATCTTTCTTACTATAGGAACGTTTAACTTGCTTTAGTATTCCTTGCAACACCCTAACACTTCACAAAGCAACTCCTACATTCAGTCTGAAATATTTGGGTATAAAAAGGGGTCATTAATTCAGTAGAACTGTATCGCTATAACTAAGATGTAAAATACAATATTATTCCTCCTTCTCCATCTCCAGTGAATTAGTACAATCAACAGTCTGTCATCTTCCATACAGTCGGTGCATGGAGTGAAAAAAACCCATTCCACCATGCAGCACGTTAAAAATCAATTAAGTAACACAGCAATATTAAATGAATAAGCCAACAAAGGAGGAGCTGCTATTTTATGTGAAAAGCAGCAAACAAGGTGTGATTTTTGGTGTGTTGCTGCGCAACGCTATAACTCAAGACATGGCAATGAAGAAAGCACTACGAGATGCTTATATTGCTATTTATAAAGGCAAAGCTCACCCTTTCTTCCCCTCCTGCCATTCTCAATCTTATAATCACTTCCTTCCCCTAAATTTATAAAAAAGAAATGCTGAAAAATAACACAACCTCAAACTGCCTGATGGCAAATCTCTGCTCTGGCAGGCTTTGTCCTGCAGCACATTGCTGCTTTTTCCAGAGATGGCTCTCGGAAGCAAAGACAGGGAACTGGCCACAACCCACCCCCCAACATACCAACTGAACATATACAGTACTTTCTGCTCCAGGGGAAAAAAGTGAGCCATGTTGTTTATCCTGGAGAAACACAAGCCATTTCCTTCACTTGTCTTCAAGGTCTGAGAATCTGTAAGCGTTATGAAGAGTAACTGCTCCTGCTCACTGAGCCAAAGCACTAATTTTTTTAATTCAACTATTTTGAATATTGAAATGGCAGCGCTTGTAAAGTGCATTTTTGACAAAATAGTTAATAATTAAGGTGAGGTCTCTGTAGAAACACAGTGGGTTTATTACTCTTACTACTCTTGAATTTTCAAAGCATTAGGAAATTTCTGGCTCCTTTTTCAATTAGCTTTTCATCAGTGATATTCCTCTGAACTTGTAAAAACAGAAAAGCATCCTAAACACTAAAAAAATACCCCTAATAACAATAAAAAAACCCATATGCATGCACTCACACACAAATTATTTTCTGTATACACAAAAATAAACAAAAGTATAAATAAAGCTGTATATAAACATCCCAGTCTTCAACCTGATTCTGGTAGCGTGAGAAAACCAGTCACTGCAGAGCTAATGGAACATTCAGTAATGTGGGTGCGGGCAGAGGCCGGAGCTCCCTGCCCACGTGCTGCCTCCCTGCCAGACCCCAGGTGATATCAAACCAGGCTGGGCTGGAGCCACTCTGCCAGCTTCAACTGTAGCTGTGTTTATGGAGAAAAACTATCACTCGTAATTGGCAGGAAGTCACTTGCTGGGAAGGAACAGGGAAAAGGAGAGAAAAGATGTTCCGGTCTTTCAAGTCCTTAATCAAGTAATTTACTTCCTTTCTTTCAGCTCATTTATCCTCATGACTTCAGTACTGAAGATGCTGTTATGCCAATCTAATCTGATTTTTACATTAGTAAAGGGCATTCCTCTATGCATCTTTTGAAGATGAGATATCTTCTACAGATCTCAAGAAATAGTGGGTTAATGCAAATACTCGTAAGCAATTCTTTGGTAAAACAAGATACAAGTTTCAACTTTTGATGCTTCACTTGCCTGCAATTGAAACTTTTTAGCCCTCTATTGATAACTGACAGGAAAATTACCTTCTCTCTGGCAAACTGAATGCATCATACTTCTCACATCTCCAACAAACTTCAAATGCTTTTGAAACCCTTTTAGCACTGATTCCAAGAGACACCAAACAACAATGGCAATATTTCAGTTATGGTCTTACTGATTCATTTAATAACAATACAATCCCATTCTTATTTCATATCCTTGTTTCTCACTCCATTAAACCCTTCCCCTTTTTCATTGCAGTACATGGAAAGAGCATTTAACAGGTGATCCCTCTTCAGAACTACTTCCCAGTACAGAGCCCTCTGTTCTGTAAGACTAGCAATGTTTCCTTGTATTGCTCTAATAAAATCCAAATTGTATGGATTATCCCCCCTTTAACCACACACCATTATACTAATGTTTCTCTACTGTTTATCTTTCCATCATTTCCCTTAAAGTTCACATACTTCAATCATTTAATCGTACCTCTTTCCAAACAAGTATATATTTACAAGCCAACTGAGCTCCATTTTCACAACCCTCTGTTTTGCAGTATCTTACCTCACAAAATTTGGAGTTTGCATGAAAACTTTCATCATGAGAACCACAGTGACTGTCACTTGCACTGATTTTTAGACTGCCACTCCCACATAAGGGCAAGAATTACCTTCCAATTAGAAAGTAATTCTAATCACCTGCCACAGTCTGCCATAAGGAGCAATGTTAGCTATTATCTTTCAACAATTTAACATCTCATTTTATGTAACTCCGATACAAGTAACTAGCAGTGGTGTAGCAAGCTCCTAAGTGAAGCTCTGCAGTTCAGGACTGGCATGAGCTCCTTTATGAACTATGTGTGGTAACTCCGTTTTGCATTACACTTCTCTGCAATCAATCAGCCCTTGCTTTCTCTTTTTAGAAATACAATAAAAAGTTTTCTCCATGCCTTTTAAAGACATCATCTTTGCCCTCGCCAAAAATCGGGGAGTGAAAATACAGTGTTCAGACATTGCCGCTCCAGGGAAAGGAAACAGACCTACAGTTAGGTTTCCTCATACCATAAAATATGCTGCTATATGGTTTTATTAAACTCTGACTTGCTCTGTAAAATACATTATTAACTGCAATGTCTGGAATGTAGTATGACAGGCAAATAACAGTAATAATAAAAGAGACCAGAAACTAATTTACTGCTTCTAATTGCAGATTATTTTTGCATCTAACTTTTCCACATTGTTATTTCTTGCATAAACAGGCGAGGTTAGTACCTGAAAAATTATTTAAGCCTTGACAAGTAAAAAAAAACAACATAGTGCATACCATCACTCCAGGAGCTTTACTATCCTTTGGGTCCAAGCTGTTGCTAAATCTAAAGACGATTTTCAGCAGGAAATACCCTTCCCTCATTTTTAAGAGTCAATAGATGCCAAGTCTGTATTTATAAGGATTATTTCTCACTTTGTTAGACCTACTCTTGCACAGAGTTCATGCAAACCTCTTCCTCCCTCCCCAGCACAACATTCTCCTCTATTGAACCAGGAACTGGTAGTTTAGACCAACACAAGAAATCTCAGAACCAGAAAACTCTGAGGAAGGCCACCAACCCCGAGAGCCCAATGGTGCTGCACAGCAATGCTGACGTGCACTGGGAATATGTGCAATGCCTCAACGGATTGACTGCCCACAATGTACAAGAAGAACATGATGAGATGCTGCTCACTCAGCACACATAGCATTAGAAACCGACAGACAGAAACTTTCACTTTTTGTTTCACTTGAGATCGACACTGAAGACGGATGAATCTGAGATTTAAATTCCTTTTCCTAGGAATGACATTCCTGCAGCTAATGTCATACAGATAACTGAGGCATCTTCAGAGAGATACTCAGTAACCAATCTTAACACAGTGACAAGAAACTTGTAACTTCTAATGTAAATAGGCATCATTACTTATACTTTTTTCCCTATTCTGCAACTTTGTCAAAAGATTGTTCCACTTACAAAATAACTTCAAGAAAGTTTCCTCCTTGAAGCTTCTACTAATTTCATTATTAAAGTATTTGTGCATGCATAAATGAAGAGAGAAGCAGAGGCTCAGAGGAACGTCCTTACCTGGGCAACAGCACCGGTAAATACAAACTGGATAATCAAAGGTCTTGAGATATCCCTGCAAGACACCTTTCAGTTAATTCAACTGTCACAGCTGCAAGAGCAGAAATGCTGTCTATGCCCTAGTAGTTATTCCTCATCACAACTCAGTGAAGTCACTCTTACTTTGAAGCTCAACTTCTGACTTTCAGAAACGTAGGCATGCAAAGGAAGGCCTATAGCTACATTTTTAATTTCAAGGAGGTGACTGCATTGTAATTAGACTGCTCTGAGAGTAAACTGTAGTCAAGCATGTCAGCAACTGGGAAATAATAACAACAACAGTAATAATAATAATAAACCCATTTCTGCTTTGAACCTCTGGAGCAGCCCATAACTTCTGAGACCCGTGCTAAGAGGCCACTTACAGGACAAATGCTGGCAGCACCTTCCTCCCCTGAGGCCATGAGCAAGCAATCAAATATCTGCTTGCCCAGGTTGAACAGAGGAGAATGCAGAGCTTCCACAGCCAAACCTTGCAGGTTCCCTTCAAGGCATCATGTCCAAGATTAGCCTTATCTCTAATTGCAGGAGGAGCCACTTTTCCAGCAAGTTTACAAGATGCTCCAAGAGTGGAAACAATTGCCCAACCCACCCTGCCAGCCATGCTCAGGTTGTGCCAAAGAGAGTTTATCTGATTTTCTGAAAGAACTACCAACAGCTGTGGCTCAACAACCACAGCATCTAGTTCCAGCCCCCTGCCATGGGCAGGGACACTCTCCACTAGACCAGGTCACTCAAAGCCCCATCCAACCTGGCCTTGAACAGTTTCAAGGATGGGACTTTTGCTTGCTTCTGACTACAAACTCAGTTCCCTCATTTTCACTTGTTTTAGACCTTCACTTTTTCCCCATCTTCCCAGATAAACTAAAGAAGATTTTCGGAGAGGAGTAGAACGTGTTTCCATAGCCATACAGCAAATGCACATTTACTTTGTTCTGTCATACAACTTCCCCTGCATCACTGAGCTACTTTTCTTTCAGGCCCAGCATCTCTCTGGCCATCCTTCCGCCATGTACTAGGGGCAGCGTGACAGACCTCGCCTCTCCCTCAGAACAGAACCTGACCAAAAAAATCAAAAGCTCATCACTGTCTTTTATACCAACAGTCATTTTCTGTCAATCACACTACAGCTCTACATAAGACAACACTGGATGACTTTACAAAAAATGAAAGCAATTTTCTCCAACCTGCAAAGTAATTTTCTCCAACCTGCAAAATTTCCAATGAAGCAAGTCTGACCCTCTCACCTGCAGGAAACACATCCAGCTCAGTGCACACCAAAGATGAAACCCAGAATGCCTGGATTCTAGCAATCCAGCCTACCTGGAAAAGCACTTTGAATGTATGGAGCAAAATTTCCTGTCACTGAAATAGAACAGGAATTTATGAGCCAACTTGTTATCTTAGGTCTCTGGAAAGCAGAAACAATGATAATAAGAAACAGAACTTTACAGACTGGAAACACAAAAGGAACTCCAAAAACAAACCTCAAATCCTATCCTCATAATCTCCAAAGGACTGCAAAAAGCCAGAGAAACCAGAGGCATCTTCTGCATTATGGAAAACCACTGTTTTTCTTCTGCCTCTTTTGTTTAGCAAAGTGCTTACTTTTGATCAGCTAACAGACAACAGTGGGTTTGGAAAATGCTGATCAACAACATATGTGTAAATTTTGGTATTCAACATCTGCCAGTTTTAAGTGGGGAACCCTGTACCCAAACCCACAATCTACATTTACAACTAAACAGCACAAAGAAAGTTGCAGGCTGTGCGTCTATCCTCCTTCAGTCTCTTTTTCTTCTTCTCACCCGTGTGGGATGATAAAAAACAACCACCAAACAAGAAACACAGACATGCAGCTCAAACACAAAGGTCTAGCTACCACTCTTGGCTCAGGGGTGTATTTACATATGTACTTTTAAACTCCACTGGCAAAATTAAAGACAGTCTGACTAGCAAGCCTGAGCCCCATCCCGGGGTTTACAACTGCCCTGATTTACTTTCTGCTCCACCAGTTCTGACTGACCACGGCTTGAATGCAAATGGATGAGCCCATTCTCTGGAATGACCCCGTGCAGCTCACAGGCTAGCACCTTAATAGGCAAAAAAGTAGCTTTGAGTCAAAAGATAAACCTGGGATTTTTTCAGTCTTGCCATGGGCTATAGTGTGCTACACAAGGGAAGCCTGAAGTCAAGCAGATTTAGTAACATGCTACAGATAACAGATTATCTCTGTTCTAAGGGTTCTCCACAAAACCTAATTGATATATGATGTTCCTACATTTAAAGCAAAAAGATGGACTAACTCCAGCTCCAGGATTAACTGGTAAAGGTACTGTCTGGGTTTTACTGACATTGCTAAAGCCTTCTGTAAACTCTCCCGCAGTCTTGGTCATGAAAAAGCATCTGTTTTTACTTTTCATATTTATTGACTATCCCTTTGCCCACAGTGTTATTTTTAACACCTGAGAGGGAATAAGCAAGATGAGACAAAATGAAATTTTTGAACAATGCAGCTGCCAAAGAGTCAACCAAGCACAGAGGGCATGGCTTTTTCAGGGCATTCAGACCTTCCAAATTGCCACTATGCCTACCACAGAATACCCTTTCTGAAAATATATGTAGCAAATAATGAACTAGAAACTGAATCTAACTATTAATACAGCCGACTTAGAAATCCAACACTCACTTCACTGGCTGGCTTGTGAATGAGGTGCCGGTGCTGAAGAAATGACAGAGGTAGAGGAATGAGAGCTGAGCAATCTCAGCCCCAGGAAAGCTGCTCTCTAGCACTGCACCCACTCTAAGTTGTGAGCTGTGGTATGGAGACACACAGCCTGGTTTGCATGGCTGCAGTGATGTACAGCAGATGCAAATACACTTTAGATATATAACATGCCTGTTTTGGCAAGCTAGGGACTCTGTTCTTTAAGAAAAATGATAAGGTCACAACACTGTAAAGTCTTTTGAAGACAACAGAGAGACATTTTTTCCAGTTTCTTGTTTAGGGTGCAGATGTTGGTTTGGTATGCCCCCCTCCTTCATAACTGACAAGAAAGTATCTCAAAGCTCAACACCAGATGGCTCAGACAATAACCAACCTTAACTTTTGCCTAGCCCTCAATTTTAACAAACGCAGGATCACGTACAGAGACCGAGGCGTTCCTCTGTAACACACTTGCAATATGTGCATCCCTGTACTTACGTCAAATTACTGCTATGGCCAGGCCATGGTAACAGCATAGAAGGCAGCAAGATGATGGAGGAAGCCTTTGGGAGAAGCTTCCTGTATAGTCTCTTCAATCCAAGCTCTCTGTCAGGCATGTCAACATTTCCCTGGTGAATTTTGCTCACATGGGAAGTTCTGGCATTCCAGATCACCCATAGAGAGCAACAATCCTTTGGGGATATGAAGCATATAGTTCCATAACTTCTTTTTATTATAAACAAAAATATGTTTCCAACTTAAAATTACATTTTACTGTGGGAGGGAAACCAGCAGTCAAAAAACTGCACAGGGGAGATCTCAAAGGCAAGGACTTCAAAACATCTATTTAAACAGCAGCATTACAAAACACAGATCTATGGATAGACAAGGAGTTTTCACAAAAAATTCCACTCCTCTAGACTGAACAATACACAAAGCCACAAGCATTCCAGAAAGACATCCTATATATTAAATTTTCTTCTACCCACATACTGGCTGGCATACCTCAGGAGCTATGGATGGCTGTACCAGTCTCTGCTAAACACAGGCAGAATGCAGTAAGTTGAAGAGAGAGAAGCTTCAAGTGAAAGTTTTGTCAGGTCTAGGTCTTTGGGAATGGGATTTTATTGATTCCAAACTCAAAAGGCATGGACAGATTGAAAGCAGTTAAAAGCTTATTACAAATCCCACCCAGGAAAAGTTCACTTGGGACCAGAAGATGCCACCTATCTTTTTGATTGCTGTTTTAGAAATGATGAATAGCAAGCGTGCAGGATGCTCAGAAGGATTCCAATAAAAAACAATGGTCTGATGCAACCAGAGCCTGCTCTAGGCCCTTGGTAATAGAGTAAGCTATTGTGGCTCTCAGTACTAACATTTTTTTAATAGAATCCAGACAAGAGCACACACCAATTTAAACAAGACTTTAGAAGTCTATTTCGTTATATTGGTGCAATCTCTCTGTGTTGACAGGACGACAATCAGGCACATTCCTTCCCTCTTGCATAATGCAGGTAGTCTGGATTTGCCATGCTAAATCAGCATTTTACTTAAACCAGGGCAATCCTACCGGCTAATCCCGCCCTTGCGCGGAGCCATGCAACTGCTCTGCTCACTGTGGACTTGCAGGCAAGTAAGCCTAAACTGAACCAGAAGCATGTGCAAGCCTGCTACAAGCTGGTGGGCTCTGCATGTTTGTCTTTTTTGGGTTGGCTGTTGTTAAAAATTCACAATCTGACATTTAAGAGGAAAAGTAAAAACCAGGCATCATAACTCTCAGCAGGAGTCTTCAAAGTTTTTTCCAAGCAACCGATCGTTATTGAAAGCACACAGTGAGCACCCACGTTTTGACTTGTGTCAAAATGCAGATGTATCATCTGAGGAATCTCTGTGGCCACATACAGAATCACAGAATAGTCTGAGTTGGAAGGGACCTTAATGATCCAGTTCCAACCCCCTGCCATGGGCAGAGACCTGCCATTAGACCAAGTTTCTCAAAGCCCCATCCAGCCTGGCTTTGAACACTGCCAGAAATAAACTCTAACTCATACGTTTCCAAATATCCACCACCTACTGCTAAGAATGGCCTTTCTCATTGAACCTTTCCTCAGTATTGGCCATCCACGTGTAACTTGTTACTTCTTCCTATTGCAAAAGGCAGCAACAAAATAAAATCAATTACTCGAGAAGGCACATCAGGGCTTTAGGAAACACACACCTGCTACTTGACTGCAAACTTTGGCTGGCTTTTCTCCATGCCTGTTTATCTGCACTGGGGCATCCTGCGCTCTGCAAGTAACCCTAAACGCTTAACTGAAATGAATGACACAGAAATAGTCTACAAACAATAAAACAAAGAACATAAAAGACTTGACCTTAAGGGACCAAATCAAAATCAAAAGAATTAAGTTTGCATTTCTTGGATAATTCCTGCATTAAAAATAAGAGGACTTTTTTTTTTTTTTAATTGCATCTCTATAATTTTGAACTTAAAGATCATCCCAGCTCTGTTGCTCTTTGGTCAGAACTGAGAGCTACGTAGCGAGCTTCTACAGAGCCCACAAAAAATGTTGCTTGTCACATGGGATACAGACTGGAGCAGGGCCAGCACATTTCAACAACAGGCAAGCCAGCATTCCCCCCACAAGCACTGCCAGCTGTGGATATCGTGTGAGCATCAAGATCCTTACTCAAATGTACAAGAAACCAGACAAATAGAAATGATGTTGCACTACTGAATTCAGTCATTTCCTAATTCCCTCGACACTGAGCCTTGTGCAATGCAAACAGGCAGCTGTAATTCAAGGTAAATTGTTATTTATAGCCTATGCATCACTTGTTTACATGTGGCTGACAGCTTTACATGGTTAC
Organism: Neopsephotus bourkii; assembly: GCF_033783945.1. NCBI lineage: Eukaryota > Metazoa > Chordata > Aves > Psittaciformes > Psittacidae > Neopsephotus > Neopsephotus bourkii. The sequence goes on along the minus strand of NW_026902244.1, from coordinate 847,902 downwards.
TAATTCAGTACTGAAAAATAAAACTAATGCAAATAAAACTGCTGCACGAGGCACTTCAGTATAACAATATATAGCAGTAGTATAAACACCAGTCAGGTGGTGAAGAATTCCTAAGTGCAGCCACCATGTAAGGATGCATCACTATAGATCTGGATTTTTAATTTAAGTGGCAAACTTCGGCCATTGAGTACTTGCAGTGTCTCCTGCACAAAAAAAAGATTGAGAGCCACTGCTGAGAACAGCTACTGAGCATTGTGTTTCCCCCAAGCAGAGAATCATCTTTTCAGTTTCTTTTCCCTCCTTAAGTGAAATATACAAGCACTCCCTCCCCAAAATAAAAAGAATTTGAAAGTTGTGAAACAAAGCTAAAAAGGAAGTACTTCCAGAACTGTGTTTATTCACACAATCAAAATGCTTCTGAAATTTCTTCCATTTCCCATGTGTATAACATTCAGACATCCTATTATCCTGACACAACACACTACCTGTGTATCCCTCTTCACATGGTAGCCACAGGTTTGGACTACAGGTTGGATCCCTTTTACCTAGACATGGCAGTAAACCCACAGCGGAAACTGGCCTTGTGTTGCCACACATGGAGCCTCAAGGATACGACAGCAACTGCCACTTCATGTGAAGGTGCCATGCTCCTGGCTTGTTAGGCCAATGAGAAAGACACAGCCAACTTCTTCACTGGAAGAGTGTTATCCAATAGTTTTAAGTTGTTTTTCAGACTGTGATCTTTAGACTCTGTGTAGTTATGGAGGAGTTCTAGGGTCCATGAATGAAAACCAAGGAAAACCAGCTTCCTAAGAGCTGGCTTTGAGTCTCTAAGTGTGCCAAAGCACCTGTACTCATCAGAGTCTGCAAACCAGGACAGGCTGAAAACCACCAGAACAAGCAATCTTCTAGGACATCTTCTACTGCCCTCTCCCATTATACCACCGTCCAGTGGAGCACACTGCATCTCTTACTACTAGAAAGCAACATGATGGGCAAGAAGAGTGATGACCCCTCACCAACTACAAGGACAGAGAACAACCTTTCTGTCACATGAGTAGCTGTTGAGGGTCTTCAGCCCATCACTCAAAAGCTCCCAGTACACAGGAGCCAAACACCAGGTCAGGAGATGTTAGAGCAAACACAGGTATCTCAGAATATTTGGGGTCAGAAGGGACCAGTTGGCTTTCTGGGCTGCAAGCGCACACTGCTGGGTCATGTTGAGCTCATCAACCAACACTCCCAAGTCTTTCTCCTCAGAGCTGCTCTCAATTCAGTCTCCACCCAGCCAGTATTTGTGCTTTATTTGTGCTCTCCTGTTTAACTCGTGCCAAGACTTAAACCACACTACCTCTGGTCCTGTTCCTTCAGTTCAAATGCTGTATCCCTATTCAGTCTCACAACTTATACTTCACCAAATAATATAACATGATAGGTTAATCATAATTTAGATGAAACATGCCCATAAAATACAGAACATACGTAAGGAATTCTTGCATGTATCCAAATGGTAAACTGCCTGATGAAACAAATACTGAGATTCATCTCTTGTTAGTCAGCAGATTCGCTTGATCATCATTACGTCATGCCACTAAAACTACCAAATGTGAATGACATTAAATAACATAGAGTTAAATAAGCATTCTCCAATGCAAGTCTGTCAGCATGTTCCTTGGGCTTGTCACTGTGTTTGAAATGAGTTCATCCCCACACTAGAAACAAGTCTTTGCCCAAAGCTGATACTCAAACCTAGGTTTTAAGACCTAAGGAGATACTAACACCACCAGCTGACAAGCAAGTACAAGTCTTTCAAGTGACATAAACCAGACATGGGTAAAATCAGCATTTCTGTTTTTCCAAGGTCTGAATATCCCATAAATCCTCTATTATTATTATCTGCATTTGGACCAAACCTGGCATCCTACTTCATACCAAAGCAAGCCCCCAACAACCAGCTCCTCTGTCAGCTCGTGTCCCATATTAGATTTCTCTATCCTTTACAAAAACATTCTCAGACTTTGTGCTAATAACTAGCTGATTACATTTCAAACCCTCAGGCTAAAAGTTATTACTGGGGAGTACAGGAATGTGTCTGGAATGCAAAAACAACTGGGGTGAAAATCAGTGGGCTCTGAGCTGGTGTAAGTAGATAGATAGTTCACTAAGGAAACTTACCTCCTCTCACAAAACCTAAGCCCCAAGACAGTGGCCCTCTATCACCTCTACTTAATCTGTTGGTGAACTGATTCAGCCTAGCTGATCCTAGCTCTTGGGAAGTGGCATCTCATTTCTACACAAAATACAAATGACATTTCTGTTATGTTTACAAGCTCAATAGTCAACTACCCTGAATAACCTGTTGATAAACTGATAGAAGAGACAGTTTTGATACTCACATTTTGGAAAAAAATAGGGGGAAAGTTATTTTTATGGAAGCTTTCTTCATGGTTAAATGATACCACATAACAGGTTTATTGACAGAAAGTGTCTGTTATGAAAACTTACTTTAGTCCATGCAAATTCCTGCACCACCCTCCACCTCAGAGTGCCCAAGCACCTTCAAGCAGAGTATTAAACCATGAGAGCAGCACACAGAGCATGAAGGTCTCTTCTCTTTTCCCAGCCTCTTTGCAAAGGGTGTTATAGCACGTAGCAAGAAAGTAGCTCTGCAATGTACCTACATAAACAGGCCCAGGTACCTGTGGAAATTAGGGAATCAGCATCCCCAGCTTGATTTTGGGGGCTATGGGGTGATGTTGTTCTATATTTGTGTAATTAAAATCCCTTCTCATTTAGACATGGAGTTGTTCTTAATCACTTTGAAGTAAGATGTAAGGGACACTGGGAAAAGCAAAAGTCGCATCTCAAGTCTCCAGGAGAATATTCTTGTGAAAGCTACATATTCAATTGCAACCATAGCTGTAGGGAAAAAAAAGCTTTTTAAAGAAACATCTAAAATCTAAAAATAACGTGAAAGCACAGAAACAAAAGAAACATCCCCTTTCCTACCAAACCCTGGGGCTCTTGGCTATACTGCGCAAAATTGAAAGAAATCCAACAAAAGTTAAATACTTCCCCAACACCTGTATTTGCTTCTGTGCTGCTGTTGTCATTTGCTGTCAAAACTCTGTTAGAACTAGAAGGGGCATCTCTATGGCCCAATTTCTCTGTATTTCTACTAAATCACTTACCTAATGAAGTCCTTCATGATTTATTTGAAGATCCAAGCATGCAAAAACAAAATTATTCACTGAAGAATGAAGTATTTCGTGGGATTACTTTTCCCCTGAGGTTAGGGATCAAGATTCTTGAGAAACATGATGAATCACTGCAAGTTTAGCTTACTCATCTTAAAAAGTGGGTTTTGTTAATCCGATAACAAGAAATTCTTTTTTTTCAAAAGTAGCTAAGAAACACTGAGCTGATTTGAATGAGAAACAATATGCTTTTTTTTTTTTACTTTCACCCTTGTACATATTATTTTATGTAAAGGGAGGGGTTTATGACCAACTGATGGCACTTTCTAGTATCATGCTGAGATAACTCTTGCTAGTTTGGAGCCAACAGCCTATTTGGAGTACAGCAAGGCAGTTGCAAAAATCAGAGAAGCATAGGAAGTTTCAAAATAGACACTGACTGCTAAAATCATCCTTCAATTTGTAATGTCTTTCTAGGAAACTGAAATTAAACATCCAACATAATGAAGTTAAAGACATTGACCTCATTAAATGGTTTTAAACAGAGTGCCTGCCTTACAGGTGAGATCGCAGGTTATTCAGCACATGTACTCCCTGTCACTAACATCAAAACTTCAGTCACACAAGTCGGCCTGTCACTTTCCATGTCAACTTTATGTGCAGTGAGATCCCTATGTTTTGTGGGCACTGTGCCCTTCTGGGTGGACTTCTGACTGCCTTTCACACTTCCTGTTGCCCTTGCACACTCTCCTTCCTTAACCAGCAACACAAAATTACAGAAGTATTTTATGTCAAAATAAAGAGTGCACTCCAAAATGATTAAATCTAAAAAAGCTTCAACAAATCTGTTTGATAAAAGCGTACTTACTGAAAACAGTTAAATTTGAACAAATACGTTGTGAAAATAATTTTTAATATAAAAGGAAGACACAGCAATGCTGTCGGTATCCCATATAAGGAAAGAATTTTTCCTCCCTTAGAAAGCACCATCATATGGGATCTTAGAAACACCAGGAAATCAGAGTATTACAAGATACACAAGCATGAAGATAGATGTTGCTAACACAGCAGTCTTTTACTGAAGCTTATAGAACGATCACTTCTTCCACTGGGGAAGAAGATCAGAGGTTGTATCAAAATGGGCAAGCCAAAATCAACTGCATTATGCAGTTGATCCTTTTTGAAGAAGGCTTTGCCCATCTCGCAGTGCACAGCAGCGGCTCTCTGTGTAACAGAAAAAGCCTCAACGGGTGACACCCTCAGCCGGCACGTTTTGTTCCACTTGAGACACATCCCCAGGCTGGAAACCTCCATTCATGTCTCTCAGGAAAATGGAACTTCAAAATGAACAGCAGCATTCTCCTGCAGAGCACAAAATCCAACCGAAAACAAACTTTCAGTGCTAAACCCATAATTCAATGTCTTTTTTTCCAATTAGCTGCCTAGTCCAAGAAAGGACATTTTAATTTCTCATTGACCCAGGCCACTGGAATTTCATGCAAGAGTTCACTTGGGAAACTGTAACGGGGGTGTATAAGCTTACAACTGAGAAAGAAAATACTGTTCTAATAGTTACTGGAGGGCTCCACTGAGTCATGGACATCTACCAAAGGTATTACACAACAGCTGGGTGTCCTGTTTGTAGAATACAGAGAATATGGAGATCATACAGTGTTTCTTAAAAAGAATAAAGAAATGAGAGCTTCTCCTATGAAGCATTACAATTCTTTTTTTTTTTATTATTTAATTTATGGAGCTGTCACAATCTTAAGGAGTAAGCTCGGGGTTTAAAGGGAGGTGTGCTTTTCATCTTTTATGTCAGAGGCATAAAGGTTGTTTACTTTAGAGGAAAACTGATTATTTTAAGCCTGCTCTCCCATTAGCACCAAAGCATAAGCAAAGCATTTGTCTTTTTAGCTGAAGGTAAAAAAAAAAAAAGTTGAAAAACCCTGTAGCTGTGCTCAGCGAAGCCTGAATCTGATCTTTTGCTGTGAAGCCTGTGTTGCTTTTAGATTGCCACTTTATCTACTGGAGGGTACAGCAAGTCCAGGAAAAGATTTGCCAACTCAAACAGGGAACTGTTGTGAGGACTATCACAGCGGCTACACTTTGTTCAAGATAACAAGGTGATTTCAGGAGTTCAGCTGAGGGGCTCGCAACAACATCAGAAACCAAGTAAGATCTCACAGGGAAAAAAACAGTATTTCAGGAAGATACAGAATAGCTACTGCTCTCAAAAGCAAATAAATGAGTTCTGAAGTGAGGCTGAGCACATTTTCACCTCATGCACTAGAAATGCTGGACAAAGATGCTGATCCCCAGAGAGGTGCATGCAGTCCAGAACTTGCCCTGAGAAACCTTTATGAAATGCTTTAGTTTACATGCTCTTTTCTAGGAAAATGAACTTAGAGGACATCATCTTCTTCTGGCCCAAAACAAAGAATCCACTGACCTCCCCAAAGGCTCTTCATCATCTTTATGGCACAGGACGTGCAATGAGAGCAACATCGCAGCCCGTGCCCCCCGCACAGCTCCTCACGCTGCCGCAGCTCCTGTAAGCACCTGCAGCACTACTGCTGCAGCTCAGAGCCTGCTGACAGCTGCATCTCCTCTGGCACTCCACGGACATATCCAGCTGAGGAGCACAGATTGATGCTGTGCCTGCAGCAGTGCCTCCAAGGTTCCCTGTCATTGCACTGGCCTGAAAAAAAGTCAAAAGATGCTCCTTCCCCCTCCCCCCAAGTTTGTAACCAGATGGATCCACACATCTCTATATCTTTTTATATTACCCCCTGCCCCATTTCCATCATTTTAATGAGGAGTCAATCTTGCAATTTCATTTTGGAATATTTCCTGAAAAAAGGGCATAAAAATCATTGGTTTGTGTTAAACTGAATGCAGAGTGCAACTTTCAAGTCATATGCTGTGCTCATGAGAAAATGCAAGGCAGGTTCCACAAGACAGGAATCAGAATCAGGCACTAAGCCTGGCATTCCAAAGTGAACTTCTGGCCAGCTTCTTCCCTGGAGACAAATCTGGACCAGCTCAGAACCACTGACAGGTTAGACAGACATCAGTACATGTTTCTAGAACCAAGGGTGGTGATAGCCTCTGAGGGTTGTTTATCAAGTTGAATGTTGCCTTCTCTAGATCCTTTCTACAAACTCTGCCACCAGGACTACAAAGCAAGTGCCTTGATGCATGCATATATATACACACATACACACACACCCCCCAAGCACATATATATACACACACATACACTAAGGAAGATTCCAAGCCCTTGCAAAACAGCTAAAATCCTCCAAAGAATTTGCAGGAAGGGAGCAGGAGACTGATTTTTCCTCTCTCAGCCTCTTCTACTATGCTTGCCTCCACACAGGTGAGCCACAGTGGTTATGGAGAAAGGAGTCCCCTGTGCAGCACAGGAAAAGTTATCTTTGTTTCAGAGATCTGCTGTGTGCCTACTCGGTTTAGATTTTCATTGATCCAGCAGAAGAAAATGTAGGCAGAAGGAAGTTTTCCAAGTTTTCATCATATTTGATTTTAAAATTCCTCTTTGACCCCTAATCTTCACAAGGAAAGGCCATACTAGATGGATTTTTTTCAATTCAGGCAACTTTGAATTCATCATTCATTTTGTCTGACTGGCTAAACACCACTCGGTAACAATCATCACCATTCGTAACAGCAGCCCTATAAACACACCTGCCTCTCCTACAAAACTCTGGTGCTGCAATAAACCTCATAAGCCTACATATTATTGAAAACAAAATTAAAATCTTTTTCAGTTGAGATTACAAAATGTTTCTTTCAACATTTGTATTGCTATTTCTTCAGAAACAACACTGTTTAATGTCAAATTCCCACTCTGTTCTCAGAGCAATTTCCACCATAACCTCACATGGCCATGGAAAATGCTGACCACATATTGTATTAATGCACCAGAAGCTTCATGAAACTCCTTCAGTGAGATGCCTATATGGGGCAAGACCTTCTAAATCCCCCGATATGCAGTGATAAACCAAATTTAAAGTCCTGTCGCTGAAAGAAGAAAAACTCAAGAGATGAACTGGCTCATCTGACTCAAAGCACAAAGGTTACATCTGAAAAGCACCAATTTTAAATGCCAAAGTAGTTACTTTCCTCACTCCCTCATCTGAATTTAAAGCAGGGCAGCACTACTGATACTGTTCAGTGCTAATGTTGTTGAAACGGAATGGGAATCAATAGGGGTTTTTCAGGAAGAGAGAGCACGGAAAGGAGATGAGCAGTTTCAATTCTGTTTCACCTCTGCCAGCAGCAGCTTCAACCACATCCTGGATACTCAAAACCAAATTATCTCCAACACCTTACATCTGCCAAATACACTAATTTTTCTCTCATCATCTACAAGTCCCTAGCTCTCACATTCTCAACAGCTCTTCCAATGCGAGTTAACATGATGAATAAAAAATATGCAGCATATTGAATTAAAAAAGTCTGGGAACAGCTCTAACAGCTCTGAAGCTGCTGTACAGATTTTATTACTCTCTTGCACAGTGAGGCAGAGCGTACTTGCAGCAGCCTCCTACTTCCCAGTTCAAAAGAACATGGAGCTGTTATCCAGTATTACACTATACATTTCCAGGTTGAAGGGAAGTCCAGGCCACAGATTAATGAAACGGGATTCCTATTCTCACTCTTCATACACACCTTCATGACCTTCCCGCTAAGGTCATACATCACAGCAGTGTTCTTTTGCTAAACAATTTAGTTCTTGTGTTTAAATTGGTTTCCTTCAGAAACTTGCAAAATTTTTGTGTGTTGGGAAAAAAAGAAAAAAGGTTAAAAAAGCAGGGGACGAGAAAACTGCAAACAGTGAAGTCATGTAAAGCCTCCATGGCATATTCAAATTCAATTGGAATATATAGCAGCCTAGGAAATTATGGTTCTAAACCACAAACAAGCAAGGGAATGTTTAGTAACCCCAAGCAAAAATCCCCGGCCTTTCTAGCAGCACAGTTCCAGTTTGAAGCTTTGCATCTATTTATAGACCTTGGGCACATATCACTACAATAGTTGATTGTGCTTTGCAGCTGTTTTGTATATCTAGAAGGGCAGGAAAGAACAGACTGCACTTTGATCTTTCCCTTTTTTGGAGTATTAAAACAACAACAAAAAAAGGCCATTAGAAAGGACTCAATATTTTTGAATCACAAAAGTAGATGCTCCAAAAGCCACAGCTTACACTAAACATGTAGGACTTGGAGCTAACATGTTCAATTGTTTACTGTTATTATAAATACAGGCTGCAGAAAATATTTATTCTAGAAGCATGGAAACTATTTCACCTATCATGAAAACATATGCCAAATCTAATTATAGGAGTCTTTACTCCCCAAAGCATCTGTTGATAAGTGACACACACATAAAATTAAGATTCAACTTGAATGCAACTGCATCATAAATTAGCACTTAGCATTTTTTGGGCAGTAAAAGAAATTCAGTGTTTGCTCAAGAAATCACGGTGGGGTGTGCGTAAACTGCATACCACCTGTAAAACCTGCTAGTATTAAAGCTTTATAAATTATATCAATGTACTGGAGCTAAGACCATTAAAGGCAGAAATATATGGTACTCATAAGTTCAGTGATTCCTACGTTACAAAGTGTGCAGGCCCTTTCTGAGCTCTGAGGTTAGGGAAGGATCTATTGGCCACTCCAATGTTCTCACTACATGTCAAGCATTCAAACAGCTGGACAATGGTCAGTACCATGGGGAGAAAGATCTGATTTTTTAGCAATAGAGAGGAAGTAAGCCTAAAGCAAGCATCTTCAGAGACCTGGCTGCACGGTATCTAGCATCCCTGCAGAGTATTTCTAATCAATTACTGATAGTATTTACAAACTGCAATAAAACAGAATATAAATGTCCAGCTTACAATTACTACCTAAATGAGTTCAAATAGGTCATTTCCAAACAGCCACGTAGACTGAAGTACATGAATACATTTAAAGCAGCAAATGAGCATTCTGTAGAAGTGATTAAAAAAGAAAAAAAAGCACCATTAGGGAAAAATGGAAGGTAAAAAGAGCCCTGTGGTGAGCCCTGCGGTACCACAGCCAGACCATATTTACTGCGCAGGGTGCCCGGGCACCTTCCTGCTTCAGCAGGGCAACCCTGTGCTTCTACGCTTTCCAAATGTTGATTCAGGTATGTCAGAGAGAACAAACAAACAAATTATAGAATTAGTGAGATGGAAACGCAGCAGTCAGCTGCAAGAAATGCAGCAGATCAAAAGGAGGAGAGAACAAATCTGCAAGAGGAAAGCTGGCAAGAACAGACTCTAGTTAAGTGCTGAACAGCCCCAGAGTTATCTGTATTGCACGATCAGCACAGCCCATTTGATGATTATGAACAAAGCTTTTTAGGCTTCTAAATATATGATAGGACATTAAATAGTACTTTTTAAAACCCCATTTTAAATAAAAATATTTATGTATATTCATATCCTGAATACAGATTTATTTCTGCTATGGCCTGTATCTCTCTGCTGCATCTATCTTGTTTATTTAAAGCTGAGTTCACAGGGACAGAATGATGTTTTTTTAGAATGTTGTTGATTTTCATTAGCATTATTATATAATTATATACTAGATTAGAAGCTAATATATAAAAATTATAATCTACTAAATTATTTATATTAGGGTAATATTAAAAATGCTACTACTTGAGGTTGGACAGGGCTTTTTTGAGCAACCTGATCTAGTGGAAGGTCTCTCTGCCTGTGGCAAGGGGGTTTGAACTGGATGATCTTTACAGTTCCTTCCAACCTAAACCATTCTGTGAGTCTATGATTACCCTGATCACAGGTATGGAGGTGGTAGAACAAATATTTATTGTTAAATATAGCCATGTTTCACTGTACACACCTAAACCAATAAATTAAATTTTTTTAAAAAAACAACCCCCTCCAACCACCCCCCCCAAAAAAAAAAAAACAACAAAAAAAAAACCAACCAACTTTTTTCTTTCTTGACCACAAAACCATTTGATTTTTCACTGACTAAGAAATAATGATATAATTCCATCAGCAAATACCACAACTACGAGCATTCCCTGGTGACATGTTTGTGCTGTTCCCAGCTGCCTTTCCTAACACTGTGACAACCAGATGACTTAGTTTAAATGGAAGCACTTGCCCTTAATCCTTCACCTCCTCTTGTTGGAACTTCCAGTGGCACAAAAACACTCTTTGCCATGAATATTATCATCCCATCACAAGATCAGCCAGGTAGAAACAGGAGTTGCCCGGCTGCCATCCCTGTGCTGCTATGCAAAACCAGTCGTTTAGTGAGTTACTTTGAACAGTGAGCAAAAATTCCATGCTGCCATGAAGACTACAGGTAGTTCAGGAGGAGAACAGGGAATCAGACTTACCACCAAGATAAGCTGCTACTGGAGAAAGTAATGCAAAATAGCAATTCACCAACAGAGAGCTCATGGTCCTGGAAAGGAATCTCCAAACCACAACTTCAATACTATGACTCAGTATTAGCAGGCAGTATGGAAGATAGAATAAACAAGAGAAAGCATGAGCTGACAAAGACCGCAGCAGCATCTGTGGAGACTACGATAAATAACATGTATAACTGTGAATAATACCACTGACAAATCCATCTGGTCCAAGCAAGCTACATTTCAGAAAGGCAGGAAAATACTCTGAAAGGCCCCAGTGTATTCACATTCTGCAGTGCAATCCAAGACTGAATTTTTGCATTTTAAACTTAATATTTTAAGAGCTGGAGAGGCTGCAATTTAGAGAGATCTCCCACACTATTCCCTTTTACTAAACTTTTAGTAAAAGCATGTTTTACATACAAAATATAAACTTTCCCAAGTGTATTTAGCTATAATTACCAATGGGAATCCAGGGGAATGTTACCTGTTATCAGAATAACTCTTTTCAATAGAAGGATGCCTCCCTATACTATTATTTCTTAAGTAAAACATGTTAAACTTTAAATTCAAATGTCAGGTTGGCTCAGCCTGAGCTAAACGCTAGCTGTAAGTAGTGTACAGCTGTTGTGCTCTGTCAATACATGCTAAAAGCTTCCATCCCACTGGTTTTGTGTCTATGTGGAAGCCACCCAGTCTTGATGACACAAACAGCATACAGTAAAGCTTGTATAGCTACTGCTGAACACAAAACTGTGCCAAAAGAACACTTAGGATCTTTGTTAAATCCACAAGAATAGGAAATCCAGAGGAGAGTCCCTCAACTGAGGCCATGAGACAAGGTACTTCAAGACACAAGGCATGATAACTACCATATTCTTGCAAAATACAATTTCTAAAGATAAAGTTCCAAAGAGAGGAAGAAGGAGAAAAAACAAACCCCATTTGCCCGATGAGATACTCAAGATGAGAAAAGTTAATTAACAGTGTCTGTGAGGGGCAACACAAGTGGTCCCCCAGAGAGGCTTCCTCAAGGAGTCTGCTGAGCAAGGCAGAAGCCCTGGACTCGAGTGGCTTCAACGCTGGCGTCTGATGAAGCCACCTCCTGATGCCTGACCATATTCCTCATCTTTGGATCAGACAGCTCCAAATCCAGCCTGGAATTTATGGATAAACCTCCAAGGATGATCAACTTTGTTGTCAATCAGTTTGCGTTTACTGACAAGCGGATCAGAAATCCTCAGGAGACAAGCAACAAATGCTCAAGGGATCTGAGGCACCACAGCTGCCAAGGATGTACTTGTGACCAATTTGAGATATACTTCCCAAAATACAAATGCAACTTCTAGAAAACACTGCCATTTTAAACAGCAACAGACCCTTAGAAATATTTTTACCATTGAAGCATTACACACAGTAACCGCTATTTATACTTCAATATGTCAGCCTTAAATATTTACTTTTCCACTCATGTAGTTTACATTATATGCCAACAGAACACTTTCTTGCATCATTTAAAGAGCTTATAGAAATTAAAACTCTCTGAGCTGTTAGTAAAAGTGTTATAAAATAATTCAAATTAATGATGAGGAAAAAAAAAAACTTTGGTATTTTTTATCCAGAATTTAATTTAATGCGAAGACGCAGGATTTTTGTAAATAATTACTTTGTTTGCTAGATTCCTCCTGATAAAATAGAAGATTTTTTTTTTTTTTTAACAGCAAACTGTTTTGAACTTTAAACCCCTATCTAGGCCTTTACATGATGACCATTCATCAGTCAGCAGCACCACATTATTCCCCTGCCCTATGGGTTCTGAAAAGCCAACGATTCTAGTCAAGAGTAAGTAAATGTTTATACTTGGTGCTGCACATCCCAAGGCACTATCAGCAGTTACTGGACATTCTTCCCAGAAAGCAAAGGGCTGGGCAGCTGTATTTTGACAAGAAATGTTGTTTCCTTTTATGGCCCACAGAGTCAGTGGCTGTGGTCTGAGCACAGGGAAGGCAGCGTGCTTCATCCATCCTACAGTACTGTTATCCCTGGGCAAGCTGCTCTTCCTGTCGTCATCCTTACTCTTCTCTTCCTACTACTCACTTTCTAGCACAAAAGAGATGCTCTAGATAGGACGCTATTATTTACTTTCTGGTTTGCTTTATTATAAATCCCATATATCCAGAGTTAAAACAAGCTACTTGATTAAAAAGGTTTATGGGTGCTTCTCAGCCCATCAGAGATGGGTTCCTTTCCTGCAAAGGAGCCAATGAGGGGCTTGTCTACTCTGCCACTTACATGTCTCAATTTTCATATTATTAAAATCAGTTTCTGAAGAATGAAAGACCTGGAGATTCGCTGCCAGTTCAGCTACACTGACGTTACATAATGTTTCAGCTCACAGCCCATATAAAATTAAAAAGCATGACTATAAGCCTTTCCAATCAAGTTTGGCTGTTTCTTTGGGAATTCTGTCCTGATGGATGCATGAACTAGAGAACTGCAAGGAAGAAACAAGAGCAGAGGAAGCAGGAAACAAGTGTAGCGAATCAGCTGCAGATCGACAAGGAACGCTTGTCCATCAGCAAATCTGCTGTGCCAGATTCCAACCAGCTCACTCCAGCTACTTACTCTTATTACTACATTTACTCCTTTTCCTTCCGCTTTTCACTCCTTCAGTTGTACCAAGCACTGAATCAGCCCTTTCTTGTGGCTTCAATCTCAGAGTGGAAACCTGGAAGGAAGGACTGGAAGGAAGGGAAGGGGAATGGGGAAAAGTAAGAAGCTGGAGGCAGGGAAGGAAAACATTTCTAAGATTTTATTAAAGAAGGTAAAACAAATTTTCCAAAAGGCAATTGGAAATTCAACAATTCTAATCTACACAGAGGAGAGAAGGCCAAGAAACCACACAGCCACATGGACACTGTCTGCATCCCTTTACAAGCAGCAAAGTCTCATTACCTCCCCTACTCAAAACCCCTTATTCACTTCAGCCTCTTTCCTAAAGCCACGCAAAAACTGATATTTTGTATAAAGGCAAACTCCAAACAGCACTTAACAAAACTTAACAAAAACTTACTTTACTTAATTAACTAAATTAATGCTTAACAAAAACTGCACTAGCAGAGAAGAACCAGCCTCTTAAAATGCATGCAGCAGAGTGCAAGCAAGCAGCAGGGATTTGTAGGGATGTAGCTTTGCTGGTTAGTCACTTGCACAAGCTTATGGACATGGGAAAACTGCAGACTGCTGACGGGAAACACATAACCTCCTGTAATGGAAAATCCTGTAGAGAAACACCCCGTGGCCACGGCAGCTGCTGTGCTGCAGCCTGGTAAGCATGATCTTGTCCTCCAGCAAAAAACATCCAGCTCCAGCAACCCTGAAAAATCTGTGTTTGGCAGCTGGGTGGAGCAATAGAAAAGCCTGTCTCCTTTCCATCAAAAGGCCAGATTTAGATTACTGGACTAAAAATCAGGTCTATCCCAATTGCATCAATCCTGCACAAATGGGACACTGGAGAAACAGGCCATCAGTTCTTCCTGGTTTTCCTTGGGAACATGCTGTATCTTACCAAGTAAAGGCTTCAGATTGCTCAACACAATTCCTAGTAAAGCATCCCCAGTGAGACAAGCAAAATAGATTTATACATCACTTAATTCCCCATTCTGAGTTTAAAACTTGGTTTGTACAACCTGTAGATGGATAGATCAAAATGAATTAGGAAGCAGCTACCACTCCAATTTCACATTGCAAACAAAATTCCAGCTATAGCCTAAACAAGTTCAGGACTTATTAAAGTTCAATGTTGTAGAAAATGCTTAAATTGTAAGGGGGTTACAATGGTAAATAGAAATAATTGGATATGGCACTGTTACATCAGACTTGAACAAAACCTAATAAATGACTGAAATTTCAAACTCAAATTATCAAGGAAACTGGATACAGACATACATTGGCACCCTTTCTGTGCTAAACGCAGTCCTGTGCATTATAACAAGAAAATGTAAGAGAAAAAAGTTAATAAGATGATGCAATGAAATCTTTAGGTGAGAGCCCTGGTATACACTGATTAATATAAACAAAAATCCCCTAAAACTTCCCGAGACCACGAAATACATAGTACATTAAGGCAACAATTTTTTGGATTATGAAAATAAAGAGAATTGATTAAAATAACACCAAAGAAAAAAAACAACCACCAAAAAAACCCAACCAAAGCACCACACAACCCAAACTGGGGGAGGGGGAGGGAGACGGTCTCAAGTTTTAGGTACCTAAAAACAGCCCTTGAAGCAATCCTCCCCTAAGGATATTTTGATCTTAGTCACATGTTTTTTCTAAGGTATTTTTATTTAGTCTCCAAGTAGATAACTGCAAGGAGAGAACTGCTAACATGGTATAAAATTCATGATGTCTGCCCTCATAGCCGAGGGAGGCACTATGTCTGAAATACTACCAATAAAACCACTGGGCTCACCGGCTTTGGAGAATGCTCTCTCCCACACACATACTGTTCCCATCACTTGCCAACTTCGTCTCAATCAAAAAATAAAGTTTATTTTTTTAATCTTTGCTACAAGTACTTCGAGGCTTACCTGCTTATCAATAAGGAAGCCAATAAAACTGTATTAGTAGATAAGAAAAAAATAAGAAAAGTCAATATTTGAGAACATTTCATGATACATGTGTGCTCCTGTTTACACAAAGCCAAAGAGAAAAGGGATCTTTTATTATTCGTGGCTCTTAATTTTCTTCCAAATCACCTATTTTTTCATTTTCATCTTACTCTTTGCAATATAAATTTGGAAAATACGCAGAAAGAACAGCTCACACAACACCCTTTCCAGATAGTTACATCTGGTTTGGTTTTTGCAAGTTCAGGCAGCCTGAGTGAAGTTTCCAGTTAAACAGACCTGGAAATGTTACAGCAAGGCTCACAGACCAGAGCAGAACAAATTCCAACAAATACATTTGTAATCACAAAAACTTATCATACAAGTGTACCCACAACACAAACACCTTCAGACCATGGATCACTGATGCTGCAAAGCGAGGCCTGGCTAACTGAAGTGGAATTCGATCTGGCTGGCCAAGGCAAACAAAGATAAGTACAGAAGACATAACAGCCAGATTTGCTCACGCACAGGCAACACGGACCTGGCACACCTACCTGCAGCGACACTGGCTGCCTCTGTAGTGGAGGCACCACTTTACCAACAGCTTGAACATAAAGAGACACACAGTTTTCACCTTGGCATTTTATATGGCTGCAGCATCCAAAAATTTGCACATTAAAAGCAAAATGACCCCCTAAAACATTGTTTTGCAATGTATATTTTCAGTACTGAACTAATAGAATCAATGCATTTATTTATACATCTACTACACGTGTGTGTATAAAGATAAAAATTACTATCAGTGTATGTTGTATTTATACTCAATAGGAAAAACTTTGGTAATGAAAAGCAGAGACTGATTAAGTTTTAAAAAAAGGAACACGAACCCTATGAAGCACCTTCAGCAGCTCTCATTAGGAGGTATGGCAAGCACTCTATCCAACACCACATTATCATTCCAGAAATGTTATCTGTCCAACACCACATTATCATTCCAGAAATGGGTACCACGATATCAACACACATCTGTGTCAACATCTTAAAACCTGTGTGGGCAAACCCACATCTGTGCGCACCCCCCTGGGAACACACTATGGGGCTGGGCTACCGAGAAAGCTGGGGTCTAAACATTAAGAAAGAAAGGCATAGCTTTAGCAGAACATTATTACTCCGTGTAGCTTCTAATGAGACCATGATCATCTGTATCCACTTCAAGCAGAGGAATTCTCCCTTATTCTGTGTCCTGGATAAGTCAGAGTCAGACAGTTCACAACACAGAAATAACCCCAAACCAACAATGTACCCCCCAGTAAATCAGCAACAGTCCTATGCCAAATAATTCAAAAAGAGGATTAAAATTCTTTTAATGCCATCTTGCTGGAATACTGCATCTTTACTTACAGCAGCACAGCTAAACTGTTACAGCAGCAATACATCACTATTGACAGCTTCCTGTTAATTTGTAGAAGGTAATAAGTTATCTTTACAGAAGTAATAAATGATGAGGCTGAAGGGACTGCTGACTAGTCTAGGCACTCACCTGCCCCAAGGCCAGCCAGCCAAAGCAGCCACTACAGATAGTTCCTTAACTTCTGCTTAACCTGTTGCTGTTTCCTAACAAGCCTAGTACAGGGCTTCTTGCTCTGTCTTGCTTCCTCTCTGCGGGCAGCCTTCACCATGTCTGAAGACTGTGGCTATCTTTCCCACCCAGCTTTTTATTCCAGACTAAGCCAACAACCATCCCTTTGCTCTCTTCTAGACATATGACTGTCTTGGTTGCTCTTATGGACTCACTCCATTTGGTTTGCATCTTTATTGTTTTTTTTCCATTACCGAAACAAAATTTCTGAGATTTAAGGACTAAACAAGAAACACCCCACAATGAGCAACTGAGGTTATTTTTCCACAGATTTCAACTTCTTTCAATCTCTTCCCTCACCCTGTCCTCCAACAGCCCCTTGATTTCCACTTCTCTACTGCCTCTCAGCTTTTCCAAATACCATCACAAAATTCCTCGCTAATTTACTTCTCAGAAGATACAATCTAATGGGTAATTAAGAATACAAAAGAAAACATAGGAATAACTATTTTCCCTTAACAGCTTCCATTTCATTAAAATATTTTGCTGCTATAATGCCTACAGGGCTTATCTACAGTTGCAAGAAAAGAAAGAAAATAAACACTGAATATTTATCTAAATTAGCAACAATATTTTGAGCAAAGCTACCATGGAGCTATCAGACCTTGGAAACTTTCACAAAAATATGTGAGATATTGCCCCAAAATAAGGTTTGCTTTTCAGTTTTATGGCTAGAAACCATAATAATACCAGTACCTGTAAATCCTACCTTTCATATTTCATAACATACTTCACATCAGCAAACTGCATTGGAAACATGATTCCAACTCCCACCACAAAGTCCACCACTACCTCCAATTTTTCATGCCTTTGAATTATTGGTAAGCAAACATTAAAGAACATTAAATAAAAAGGGGGAACAAACTACAGTATTATCATACGATCAACTACATTAAACTGTAAATAAAAGTACAGGGTAATTCTTAAGGGGGGATACACATGTACTGCTAAGTTTGTTTATAAAGGAGTCTGGTTCTCTTCCAAGTTTCACGTTCCAGCCTGAAAATAACTTCTTAAAACAGCTGTCAGGTTTTTTTGGGGGGAGGGAGAACGATCTACCAGCAAGCACGACCTTTCTTTGGAAGTGCAGAAGTTACCAGGGGTAGTAGACTGCGCTTCAATGACACAATTCAACTATGATGTGGCCCCTAAAATCTGTAGTTGAGAATGTGAAAAAGCATCCAAAAAGAGAAACTAATGTCCAAACAGACACCAGCACCTGAACTCATGAAACAGCGAAGCACCATAACCTCCATGCTCAGTCCACCATGGACCAAAAATCAGCCATTAATCTTCCTTTCACTTCAAGTTCTTTTCAAGCATATTTTTCCCAAATTAACTTCTTAGTTAAGTAGATTTATTATTTTAAAATAAAAAAATGCAACATATTTTAAAATTAAGTAATCAAAGCTCCAAATCTCATAATAAGATATTTTCAAGGTGAACATGAAGTACCTCAACAACCTACTGACTCTGACGTAAAATTCACATTAGTGTTTAACTTTTGGATTGTCATGTATCATACACACTTGGCCTCTCTGCTGTCCTGGCTGGTAAGACTGCTACTAGAAGTCCTTTTATACAATGTATACTGATAGTTCAAAACCTCCAGTTTCTCCAGACACGGAGACACATTCACAACAGAAGTAGTATTTGCATTAACAATCATGCTAAGTAGTCTCTGCATTCAAAACAGACAGATATTGTCTGAATACATTTACTGAATCAATCTCTTCTACAGATGGGAAAAGTAGAGGCTCCTCCATAGTTTAAAGGTCTTGGAATTTACTTTCGGGAGACCAGCAAAAATCACCTTGGATATACGGTTGCTGTTTCCATCTCCAACACCCAAAAAGCTAAATTCTGTTTCAGGAAACACAAATTGCCCCAAATGCTAGGCAGCATCAGAAAACTTTAGCCCATTAAAGAATCACTTCCTTCCTCACAAATAACTGTCACTCTTCTAGAGCTACCATAACATTGCAGTAAAAGATAATTCATCATCCGTTTTGTATTAAAGAAAACCTACTGAAAAATACAGTTCCTGACAAGTTCACCTCTCCAGGTCTCAAGGTGCAATACACAGCTCAAACCAGCAGCACAGGAACCAAACCAAAAGATGCAGACAAGCAACGGGAGAACATCACTAATGAGTCCTACCCAAACACAGAGAAGCAAAACAGACACGGGGCTACAGGATGAGGACTTAATGAAGACATGAAGTGAACGCTCCTTCTTACAGATACTGCACCTGCCTGTACCAAAGAAGGGATTTCAAATGCTGCTGGGCTGAACCTGCGATTCTTCATCCTGATTTTGAAACAATGGAGTCCACAGTCCCTCTCTCTCTTCTCATTCACATGTCTCAATACAGATTTATCTTTTTAAGACCTCAAATTATTTTACTTATTATTCATACAGCCATACTGAAAAGGGAAAGTACAATTCTCCCCTCTATTCTATTACTTCAACATGGGGATAAAAATGCTATAGGTAGAATATGTGGGACTGCAATGAGATGTGAGAAAATATTCCCACCTCAGCACCAAAAGAGTATCTGCAGGCAAATGGTGTCCAAGAACTATTAAGCAATACATCCTGTGTCCCATGAAACAATAATACTAATTTTAACTACTCATTACTTAGTCTCTATTTAACTCTGGGTTTCTAGACAACCCTTAAATACAGCATTTTGGGAATCACTGTCAACAAAGCATTAGCACAGCTTCCCATCAGTAAATGAGCTCAATCATTGCCCTACCTCAGCATATACCAGCACCTTGTGTCACTCATTCTACCACAAACATTTTAGAAGTGAACACTTGTATGACTGCTGGGGGTTAAAACCTGGGTTTAAGAATCACACAAACACCCATTAGAAATCTCAGTGACAAGTCAGCACGTCATTGTCACATTTTCAGGATGTGTCTGGTAAGCTTCATGTAAAAAAAAACCAAAACACCTTACATTAGCAATAGCTGAACTTCACAGAACAGGAAACTGAAGTAAACTGTTCCAGAAGCTTCATTAGAGCAAGCAGGAACACCACAAAACACAAACACCAGGACACCTGACACAGCTGTAGCAGGAGTTTGGTTAAGGATGACTTGCCTCCTCTGACAGATGATTGAACGGGCACATCAGAAAAATAATATATTCAGTCAAATGCCTACATAATGGATTTTCAGGAGTGGGCTACACAGCTACAGACGAGTTTCTTCATTAAGATATTAGAGTTGAGATTCTAGACTCAGCTTTTCAAACCAAGCACTTGGCTCACTCTTACTGTACAGTATTCAGGTACAAGAACCATACATTTAATCCAAACTGGTTATTCAAATACCCAGTGATCTTTCCAGCTTGTATACTGTGCCTGTGTGGTCGATTTTTATCCCCTGACAAGGGAAAGGAAAGAGTAAACATTAGAGAGTAAAATTTCACCCTCCATTTGTTATGGTTCAACTATATATTAGGACAAAAATATCCAAGCATATATAAACGAAGACATTTATTTAGGCTTTCTTGAAAGAAAGGGGGTTTTCTTCAATTCACAAGACATGGTAAAGTCACATCAGGCAAAAAAGCTAACTATGCTCAAAAAATTAAAACTATTTTTTGTCCTACAAGGTTCTAACAGAGCCATTACCAACTCAAGCATAGGGACAGGATCCTTGCTGGTTTTGCTAGATTACAGCCCACCACTGAACTGAAGCTGCCATCCCTTCTTTCCCTGCTTCCATCACACACCTCCCCTCTGCCACGCGGAGCAGGACAGCACATCTGGAAAGAGTTACCAGCAGTACTGGCTCACTGATTTCTGCCTGCACTCCGAGTGCACCCCCCTGCCCCACATCAACTAAGCAGCCCTGGTAGCAGAAGGCTTCTTAATTAACTCAATACCACTTCTTGTTTGAGAAGTGCCTCGTTCAATAAAGATCAACGGATGAACTCCTTCAATGACCATCTAATATCAGCTATACTTCACTGGCTAATTTTCCTTACCTTCTAATAGTCATTGCAGCGGAGTTATAATTTTACATATGCGTTGAAAGGGCAAGAAAATCCCTTATAAACACTCCACGCCATCCTTCTGATCCCAAAGTCTACATTTACAGCTGCAACTCTTGTACTTTATGTTCATTTTACACTGAATCACTTAAATACAGCAGCAAGGTCTTTCAGTGCACCATTTTGCTTTATCTGTATTTGTCAAAGTCATTTGCTACGTTTAAACTTGTCTTATTTAGATAAAGCATAGACATACCCAACATACATTAAAAGCAGCTCCTGAATCGAGTATTATGTCTTTCCCACACAAACTGTTGTGTCACCATGATGTCCCAAAGGTCACATCTAACACACACAAAATCACTTTATTTCCATAAACTGATAATTCTGCTATTAAAACCAACTCGCTCTTCTTTGACATAAAACAGTCATAACTGTGAACTTTAACAAAGTGATATTTGAATTAGGGGAATTTAGTGTTTAAAAGGCTGCACCGAGCATTGCTGGGGCATGGTGCAACTCCTGTACTTACTAAGTAATGCAGGAATTAACAAATCTTTTGCTCCAAACAGGTTAGACAAATAATGCACTGTCAGCACAATCCAGCATACAAATTTATGACTGTATCAGCTACACACTTGTCCATGGCTCCTATTAGGCTCATACAAGTCAAATCATAATCTAGGTCCCAAAATAGATAGTAATGCAGTTTCTTTAAATGTTTATCAAATACACCACTTCCAAGAAGCACTGGTAAGTGCGGAAGCCTAGCAGGCAAATATCCTAACTTGGAAAAAAATCTTTATCTAAATTTTAAGACAATTTCCAACTTTGTCACCTCCTGAAATCTTGGAAAGAATTAAATGCTTAACAGATGCTCCATATTTTAAATATAGCTACATCATGCACGCACTTTTTTATAACACTTGGAAAACACTGTGCCTGAGCAAAAATCTCTTCCGTATGGTCTGATCTGCTTTCATACCCGATTATGGACATTACCAACTCCTGAACAGCAAACAGTCATCACCAAGCCTTCTCTCCAAGCAGAGGTAAACAACAAAGCACACCAGTGTCCAAGGGCTGCATCAGGGCTCAGAGCACCTTCCCCTCGGTAGCCTTTGCACGTTAAAAAAAATGGCATCCTTTATCTCCTTTTCAGAGGAGACCTGATCACTGTGTTTCAGTATTTGAAGGGTGGCTACGGAGGGGACAGCAGCTCCTTTTTACGAGGAGTCACATGGAAAAGACAAGGGGTGATGGGCACAAGAATCTCCTGGGGAGAGTCTGACTGGACACGGGAGGAAAATTTTTCCAAATGAGAACAATCAGCCACTGGAATAATCTCCCCAAGGAAGTGGTGCACTCTGCTGTGCTGGACAGTCTTTTAAGATTCAGCTGGACAAGGTGCTGGGACACCCAGTCTAGGTCATGCCTAGAACGGTTGGACCAGATGATCCTTGAGATCTCTCCCAACCTGGTACTCTGTGATTCCAGAATTCCTTTTTTCCCCATCCCCTACATCAGACAAAGCAAGAGGTCTCAGGCTCAGTTCCCATGAGCACACAGATCACATTCAAATACACCTCCACTACAGCAGCAATGACCTTTCTTTTCCAGAGCTGGTCTTCTACAAGTGGTGCTGGGGAAATCCTTGCCACAGGGAAGCAATCACAGCTAAAGGCAAGCGCACACTGAAAACCTCTCCTAGGTGCGGCTCCCACCTTCTATTATCAACAGGGAGCTTTTACAATGCTCCCTATTAAATATAGATAGCTCAGCAAAACTATTAAGGAATGCCACCCATTTGATTAGTATCTAGTCATTCGTGCTACAAGAATTGCGCAGTTTCCAAATTGATTAAATTAAAACATCCAATTATTAAGAAATAACAGACTACAAATACAATTTGGAGTATTTTCACATAAGAAACAACCTAAAGACATATTTACTGAAATGCTCTATATACACATATATATGTTATGTTAAAAAAGCAAGTAAGTCAAAAGCTTTATGTAATTAAGACTTTTGGGACTTATTTGTGGAAAGCTATTGTATAATACCAAATTAAAACACCTGACACAGGCAGGAAAATGTGACTTCAGTGACACCTTTTGTTTAGCTCTGTACCCACAGCAAATTCCAGAAGCAGAAACGTTTCATAACCAAAGACGTATATGTTATTTTAACATCCTCAGCAGAAAAAATTGGGTACTGATTATTATGGATTCCAAAACCTCAGGTGAGGCATGGGGTGTGTGTTTCTCTTAAATGGTTTATTGGGATTATGAAACAACTTATAATGAATTTTCTCATCCTCACGTGGTATTTTTAAGAGCACTCTCTGCTTTTAGTTGATGTCACATTGCCAAGCAGCAAGTAAAACATTAAGTATTATTTATGTTGCCTCATTAGTAACTTATATGTATTTATGAATCTCTTACATAACTCGTATCTTAGTAGCAAGGTCAGTCCCAAACAGGGAATCAGAGCAAAACAAGCAAAGCCATTTTCATTTCCCACATACTGTTATCAAATAACAACCAAGTTTTAAAAACCAGAAATAGATGGGAGAGATTACAAAAGCCTTGGATCAAAGTCTGATTGTCTGTTGGTGTAGTTTCACTGTGGGCATGTGCGACTGCAGAGTCTTCACTGTTCCTTTGGAAGCCTGCAGCCATTTCTCTTACTGCCGTCCAAATGCTGACCTCCTGGAAATACCAACAGCTCTTACCAAGCATCACGCTGTCTAAACAAAGGAAATTTGGAGCTAATGCTGTACCTGGGCTCTTTGCAAATAACGCCCTTAAAGGAACATTTCCTCACTACATCCTGTCTTTAACACCGGTCCTGTCAGGCCTTAAGCATTTCCAACAGATTTATCTGCTGTACGCTCGTCCAAGTCGGTCAGAGGTTAAAGACTCTTAGTACCTTACAGGACAGACTTCACATGTCCATTAAACATGAGTTAAAGAATGCAAGAATTTGACGCCAAGAACTACTGGGCACAGCTATGCAAAAGCTTCCCAGGGAGGTCTTTTGAAAATAGCATACCCTGAAAAGAATAAAAAAAAATTAACTTCTATTCCATGTGTTAAGTGGATGCATCTACATCAAACATCAAAACTGCACATTTAAGAAATAAAAATATTCAATTTCTGACCCAAACATCCTTGTTTATCTAATGAATGTAAAGAACTAAGCATTTAATATCAGAAGCAGAAGTTTTCCTACCTTTCCTGTAGGCTGGAATGATATTTCATAGCATGAACCATGAATTTTATTTCATTTATAGACTTGGGGGGTTGGGGATTTTTTCATTTTTTTCTTTATTGTGTAGTTAAGCCCAGTCAACCGAGCTATCACTATCATACAAATAGTTGTTAGTAGCATTGGTATTGCTTATCAATTAGCCCTGCTTTCCACTTTCTCCTCCTCCCTCTGGTTTTAAAGAGTAAATAGGAAACTTTCTACTAAGACCTATGAATTAACAAGACTGGAAGGAAACTAACTCCTTATACACTTCTACACAGCTGGATTTGGATACTTTTCATCTCTTTCCACCTGGCCCCTCTCCTCTCCTTGCAATGGCAGGGCACCTGGTTTAAGGAATCACATGGCCGGTGGGATCTCCTGGACTTCCAGCCCATGACGACATCCACACAAGTGGATTTGAGTGAACTTCAGCTGACAGCCGAAGGAAAACAAACGCAAAAGGAAGCAAATTTCACTAGTAGATAATCAAGACGTGATACGGGCAGCAAAAGACCTTTTGCACGTTTCTGCACATGGTAAGCAGCAGGCAGAAGGAAAGGTCCCAGGAGCAATTAGGGACTTTACTCCACCAGTTCCTCTACCCTGTGCCAATTTTGGAGATTGTAAGTAATGCTGTTTTATGACAGCATAACATGATTTATAAATTTATAAACAATAGCATGATTTCTAAATTTACCTTGAAAACAAGAGCTTTAGAAGTGAAACACAAGGAACAGTGTTATCAGTGAACACTTCTTTTGCTAAGAATTCCCACATTAAGGTACTATAGCAAATACAAGCCTAAAAAGTTTTCAGGCAATCCTAAGGGGTATTTTGAGTCCAAGGGATGCTAGCTGCAAAAATGTATCCAAAACATTTTGTTCCTTCACAAAGTAACTTCATAACCATGAAAAATACCTACCCCTAAAGCCATATATCTAGTATAGATCATATATCCATTGCTCTTGGATAGAACATCTGAAGAAAAATAGTGAGAGAATATTCATTTGATGAGAAGACTTTGGCTTGGAAGGGCAGTGCAGATTTCTGGTACAATTCACTACTGACATATGCCTAGCAAGATAAGACAAACCAGCCACATCTGACAGTAACAGTGCCCAAATAGGACATTCAGGTAAAGAAGCTGTAACACTGTGGCACAATCTCCACTCTATCCTTCTTTTCCAACCGCCACTTTGTATTTTCACCAGTTATTACTCGGGGGCAAACCACTAGGCTTTCAAGACCTGCATGGCTTTGATTCAAATGGAGCTCCAACAATCTCCTACCAACCTATGGAACAGCCATTGCAATAATGCAAACTTATATAACAGAACCTGTTAAAATGTGTTAATGAGACTACATTGACTAGCAGGCTTCTTTGCAACAGCAACTCCCACTGGAAGTTAAAAATTTAAAGGCTAGGATTCCTTTTCCCCCTTCTTTCTTTTCAAAGGACAGAAATGAGATTGAAAATCATCTAAAAATAGCAGAGAATTTTCAAGTGTCAGCTGTAACAGAGAGAGGAATGGCAGTCTCTCCTTACAGAGCCAGGATGGATGGAGAGAGCTTCTGATTCAGGATCAAGAGATTGATTGCTTGCACACAAACTGAAGACAATAGAAAATAATTTTATTTACTAATTTTAGTAATATTTCAGGACAACCTACAGCAACTTGAAATCAAATAAAATTGTACTTTGTTTAAAAGTGGTGTAAGTTCTTATATCCTCTGCCTGCCAGAAGGAAAAGTACATATTGTGAAATAACTGCAAAGAGTGTTAAACAACCCATTCAAATCATGCACCCTCCTCCTGACAGAAGATGGATGTAAATTATGTGTCTTTGCCTTTGTTTTGTCTTTTCAATCAATCTTTTTCCCCAAAAAGCCATCCTGTCAAGGCTTTCATTTTAAGGAGTTCTTTCGCATTTAAATAGTCTCTCACCTATCTCTGAAGATTTACTGATGTAAACGCGCAGAAGGAAGAAGAACGCCCAGATTTGTTAGTTGTAGTGTACCTGTTTACATTGCAGCACCTCTATTTTGGGTAGCCAAAGAGAGAAATGTAAATGAAAGACTCTGCAGATGATGATCACAGAATGCAGCAGAAGCCATGGTGTCCCTCCAGTATCACAGGATCTCAGATTTCCATACTCATCTGTCCTATGCTCCAGAATAAAGCTCCACTCCTGCTATGCTCACTTCAACTCATGCAGGATATAAATGTCTTGAGGTCTACAGAAATTGTGATTTCACTTCAGTGCTTACACAGGGCTTAAACAGAGCTGCAACACTTTACAACCAGACTGTCAGTGCTGCCTTGATTTATTTGTTAATTAGTGTCAGGGAACACAATAAATTGAAACTGGAGCCCACACTGCTAAACAAAGAACATTGTCAGTCTCCATCCTGTACAAAGTGGAGAATCCTCCACAGATACGAACTATGCTTCTAAATTATTTTTCACTGTGTGCTGTCAAATTACCCCTGAAGTATGTGATTGAAATTCAAAGCCTCAAAATCCAAGTTTTCCTTAAATAACAAAAACAGCTTAGGTGTGAATACTTTTTAGTTGAGATATTTTTCTACTTGGTCTTGCACAAATAAAACCAAGAGCAACACAATAAATCTTCCTCAAAATTTGGAGAATCTCTGGACTTCCTGCAGAGGCCACAGAACCTACCTGGCAGTAAAGCTGATCAGCACTAACGCACAAGTACATAGGTTTACTTTCAGGAAAAATTATGTCATCGCATCATGCAAAATATTTAGAAAGCTCAATAATCATTAGGTTTCCCTACAAAGTTTTTTCTTTTGTTTACAGCTATGAAACATCTTCACCATGTGATGGCTTGACAAGAACCAGGTTGAGCAACTATAGTCACTATTTACCTCCTTTTCTTTTTGCTATTACATGGTGAAATTACAGATCACATCAGGATGTTAAATCAGTGTTGAATTTACTTCTTCCTGGCAATACGTCTTCATGCAAATTACCTCTAATTATAATTCTTTATCTGTCACTGAGTATTTTTCATTTTTTGAATATAGGAGTGAAGTCAACCTGTGGATGGTATTTTATTTTCAGGCTCACACTTGAAAATAAGATCATGAACGACTACACCTCAGTAACAGTGTTGAGAGGTTGGATTATGTAAAACAGATAAACTGACTAGTCACTAACATCTTCTGTCTCAGTCGGTACTTAGAGTTTCGTTTTGTGGAAATACACACACATGTTACTTGGTTCTATCAACTGCTGCCTGACCCTCAGATTAGTATCAGAACACATGAAATCCAGAATTACTGTCACAAATGAGTTCAATAAACATAAAAGCATGTATCTAAAGATATATATTTATTGCAACATGATGAAACCAGAGGTTGAAAAGGAAAACCTCACAACAGCTGGCAAGACACAAGACAAGCACCCTAACCTCCTGCACTTGCCCCAGAAACATGCACTAGTTACAGACTAAAGTTGATCTCAGCCAAGACACAGAGCAAAACTGAATCTGTGCATATCTCTCTGCAGAGCCATCCTGCTGGCACAAGCACAAGCCTTCTACATTTATACTACACCCAGCAGGCTGGGCTCAGAAAGCTAAGGATAGCTTTCATCTTATCTTTCATCTACCTGTGAACTTCCAGAAGCACACAACAGCTACAGGCCCTCTGTGCACAGGTCTATTAAAAGACAGAAAGATGAGGCAGGCAGGGAAGACCTCACTGCTACCAGGTTGTAATTGTGGTCTGCTCCTGACTGGCTGCAGAGAGGAGGAAGGGAAGAAAAAGAAAAATAAAATAAAAAAAAAAAAATCAATGACTTATCTCTTCCTAACCTTGTCTGTGACTTGTCTTTCAGGAACACCACACTGTATTCCCTGTAACCCAAACTTGAAGCAGCAGCAAAGTATCAAGGCACCTAACAGAGCTGTACCTCATGGTCTGCCTAGGGAAGACCACCCTATGGGTTACAGGCTGCCACCACATACAGAGTTAGACTATTTATGGAGAAACAATAGCCCTAACTTACATTAAGAGGTTTCAATATCGAGCCAAATGGTGACTTTGATTTGCTTGATTAAAAAAAAAAAAAAGAAGTTTAATAAAAGTAAAGCAGACATTTAACACAACGTGAGTATAGTGAAAGACAACACAATACCCTGCAGATCTTTGATAGGCTTCAGGAGGAGCAGCCACTGATTGTCCCATATGAGCTGGTGGACTTCCATGCAGTAGGGGCTATGAAAGCTGGCCTTGCCTCTGAAGCCATTGACCACTTTGATTAGTCACGTGATAGAGGGCTCAAGAGCCAGGAACCTTTCTTCCATGATGAAACAAACAACAAAACCAGAGAGAAAAGCATGTCTGTATCTTCAAGGGCCTCAAACAGAAATTCAGTGATAAAGCAATTCCTTGAGGCAAACCAAACAAGGAGGCATATTGTTGCTGAAAGTTTGGGAATTACTTTAACAGGAATTTTAATAACAATGACTCTTACTTAAGCACCAGCATAGGTACAAACGCCCCAAAAGAAATCATGTTTCCACTGTGCTATACTCTATAAACACCGATAAAGCCTTCTTGTCCCAACAGGCTTACGTACTTTGAGCACTCAAAAAAAGAGATGCTGGTGACCCTGGTATTTCTGGAATTGTTACTGGCTGGCAAATGGCAATATCATGACCTCCTGAGTAACAAGAAAGAGAAATGCAAACAACCCAGAAGAACACAGCAAAACAAAAGTATTTCCATAAGCATTATATCCTGAGAAGAGACCTCTGACTCCAGAGCTCAGAAGGGATATGTTAACGTATTATATATAATGTATTCTGTGACTCTCAGCATCTCATAGTCTTTAATAAATTTACTTGCTAGGAAGCTCAACAAGAAAACAGAAAAAGAATTCTGCAAAATTATTATGGAAGATAAAACTGAAGTATATGGTTGTCTGTAGATATCAAACAACTTTGCTCTCCTGTGCTCCCCTCACATGCAAGGGGATCAAGTGCTGTGAAAAGAGATGGCCTAAGCAATTTCAAAACAGGCAAAACCACTGTAGGGTCATTACAGGCTTGCTCTCTTTGTCAGTTTGTTTTAGACACCATCTACTTAATTCAAAAGTCAGAAACGGAAGGGGACATACCAGGGCCTCACTTCATGCAATAAGGACCCAAGGAAGCAAAGGAAGAAATCCTAAGATTTCAGTGAACCACAAAACAGCACAGTGAGAGGGAAACTTAGTTTTGCCTCATCTGTTCCAAAAACCAAGGAGAGCAGTACTAGGACAACTCAGGGGACCTCTACATGTCAGATGGAATGGTGAGCACGATTATGAAGCCATTTGCCCAGTTCACTCCAATGCACCCTGCTTTGGTGCACACTGTAGAGCTGTGCCTGGATTCCTTCTGGGTGAGCTGAGCCAAAAGACTCGCCCCAGGAGGATGCCTGATGCGCTCCAACAATGGGGGTACTTTTGTTCAAAGACCCAGTCCAGAAGTAGTCTTGGGTAAAAACCCTGAAATGTGCATTATATGGGCACTGAGTCCTCAGCACCTCCCATTCTTCTCTATAAAGGGTTTACTTGATCATGGTGCCTTAGCCTCGGAAGACAGCTACAGCTACGACGGCAGTTCAGACAATTAAGAGATAATACACTAGACATACAACATAAAAAATGGGATATCATTAAGATACCAAAGGTTGAAAGGAAGCTGAGAAGTGAAGTACCAGTAGGGAAACAAAGCTTGTGTCTGTTATCTCCACAGCACTTTCATACTTGAAAAGAGTTCAATGTATGACATAATTAAAAAACCACAACAAACTTCCTCTTCTCTATCACTACTATCAACAAATTCTCAGGGAAAACAGGGAAGTAAAGCTTCCTAAGAGCACCTCCCTTCACAAACCTGAGCAGGTGCTTGTCAGAGGACAATTAATTAATTAAATCTCAGTTTACTCTATTAAATCTCAGAGCTGCTCCTTACCAAAACCCTCCCCTGCAGCAGGTTCTAGAAGTCAGCCTGTAGCAATGCTGCTGGACTGCTTTTACCAGTGCCTTCTTTTTCTTTCCTTCCCTGATGCTGTTTTTCTATCAGCCAAGGAATCTGACTGCAGAACAAAGCACTGAGGAAACAAGAAAAAATGGGCAACCCTGCAGCACCCACCACGTGCCCCTGAGGGTCTGGGCATGGGAGGGAAAGGGACTACGTGTGATACACATAAGAGGCAATCACAGCAGAGCTCTGCTTGGTTTATAAGTCCACACAGATGCTGATTTCTGTAACTATATAAGACATTGATAAGAAATGGAAGCTAATTACAACTCCACAACAAAAGACAGAAAGGAAAGGGTGAAAAAAACCCAACCCAACCCATGTTCCTCGTTAAACTAATTCTTACCACATGCTCCAGTTGCTTTCGTAGCTAGGTTTCAGGGTAAAAAGAGAGCATTAAAAGGTCAGCCCAACATACTTCATCTTATTTAGACGGCATTTCAGTTTGTTGTCTGTAGCCTGGCTAAAGCCAGACCTGTGAAAGGCATTCAAAGCTGCAAAACCCAATCCCCTGTACTGACGAGAGATGGCAAACTATGCTCTCTCACAATAAATACAAACAAGGACAGAACAAAAGTCTCAGAAAGACCATGGAAAAAAAAATCCCACTCTTGGCATGGGATAGGATTGCTCTACGCAGTGCTCTTGTGATCTCCTAGAAAATATAAGCAAATAAAATGTTTAAGAGCAGTACCATAAGTCTCCACAAAGAAGTTCATTCATATTAATGATATCGAGTGCAGTTATGAATTTAGAAAAAACACTTAATTTCATGTGTTGCTACAACATAGCCTTCATGCTGCAGCTGACTGTAAAGGGAGGTGGAAGAGGGAAATATCCCAGGGTTGTTTCTCTACAACCTATTAAATTTATTTTCACCAGAACAGCAAGACTCAGATTAGGGTAAAGGAGAGATTATGTCTGATCCTTTTTTCTTAAAAGCACACTGTAATACATGAGTGACAACAATTTTCAAAAAAATTAACTGAATTTGTGGTTTTAGAAGCTCAACAGAAAGCCAAAACCCAGGGACACACATC
This sequence comes from Neopsephotus bourkii, assembly GCF_033783945.1. Taxonomy (NCBI): domain Eukaryota; kingdom Metazoa; phylum Chordata; class Aves; order Psittaciformes; family Psittacidae; genus Neopsephotus; species Neopsephotus bourkii. Next base: position 816,651 of record NW_026902244.1, on the reverse strand, counting down.
TGCTTCATTCCTATGGCTTCCAGCCACCAATGTCACTGTCGATATTTTTTCCTGCCCATGAGCCTCTCATTTCAGCCCCCCTGCCATATGCATGCAGACAGACAGCTCACCAAAAATAAGTATTTGTGTCACATCAGAATAAGCACCTGCCACAGGCGAGCGGCCTGCCACTGCTGCTTCCACACTGTTTTGCAATACTCCCCCCTCTGTCCTTACTCACTGACCTTTCTACAACCACCCTGGCCTCGTTTTGTGTTTGTTGCAACAAACATCTCCTTCCCCCCACACCACAGCGCTGTCCTGTGACTCCTTCAGTTTCTTCCACTCTGTTTTGCAGGATTACTTTATAAAAAGGGGGGTACATTTATAAAAGGGTTTGTGACATATTTCACTCCCATTTTGATTTGGCTGCTCCCCACCTTGGGCTACAGGCACTGCAGAGAACCACAGCTCCGCCAGACAAAGGCACAGCACTGAAGGGACACGGCTTTTACTAAAGAGACAATTAAACCCTCAGCATGAACAATCCTCCTGCACGCGCTTCTCAGAGCTGTTAGAAAGCAGTCAAGGGTTTCATTTCAGAATGAACACTCCACAGAAAAACGGAAATCAGACCAGTACACAAGCCATGAGGGGAACCAAAGGATCCCTCAATTTCTCTTCTTAAAGGCAAATTTGTAGCTTCATCCGTAAGTCCTTTGAGCGGCAATGAGAGCCTCTGCCAGCTCACTGAGCCACCTGAGTAACTTTTTCCAGCCCAACTTCAAACTGTAACAACTTGCTGTATCAAACTGCCAAATCTACAGCGCTCATTTCTTTCTGTGAATCCAGCTGTCATGTTTCCCAAATGCCTTCACAGTCCCAACTCTCCCAATGCCAAAAAGAACTTTTCACAGATATACATAATTTTGCAAAACACATATGCTCTATGTATGGCACATGAAGCCAATTAACAAGTTTACTTACTGAATTAAAGGATGACACACAACAGTGAAACAAAAAACTCCTGCAGACAGCAAACACATTAACCTTCTCCTCCCTATGAGACGATACTCTCACGAGGAGCGCTAAGAAGCTTTAAAGTCTAAGTGGATTTTTAGTACCCCAGAAGATCTTTCACACTTATCTCTGTGGCATCTTTTATTCCATAACTCCCATGGTGTTTGTGATCACCAGCACATGGAGTTAAATGTGAAACGTGTTCAATTTGCAAGTCAGCAAGCACAGATCACGTGCTGGGGAAAATATAATCTCTCATAAAATGAAATAAAAAGACTGAGCATAAAATAAAAGCAGGTACCTTTTAACTGGTCAGCTACCACGCTCTGACCAACTCGCTCGATCACCTTTCCATCCTCCATTTCATAACGATCATCCAAGTATTTCGCAGTAGCTTCCGAAATATGGACTTTTCCAGCCACCCCGAGCTGCTCCATCAGATTGGCCAAATTGACATCATTGGACCACACATCGAACTTGAACCTCCTCATTCCCAAAATGCCACACAGGACTGTTCCGGTATGAACACCAACACGCATGTTCACCATTTCTTTTTTCTCTTGGCAAAATTGCTCAATGGCTTTAATCATTCCTAAGCCCATCTCGATGCAGCAGTAAGCATGATCTGCCCGGGGCTCCGGGCAGCCAGCTACACAGTAGTAACAGTCTCCCAAAGTGCTTATCTTCTCACATTTAGTGTCCTCACACAGACGGTCAAAACGTCCGAAGAGGTCGTTCAGGAGCCCCACCAGAGCGTGGGCAGATTTATTGGCACTCATTTTCGTGAAGCCAACAATATCTGCAAACAAAATGCTCACCTGCTCTATCTGCTGCATCTTAAAAGGACGGAATATGATGGGGGTTTTCTGTATGGAAGGCTTCTTCTTCCTGTTTTTGGGGCTTGAGGTGGAATGACGTTTGATGGAGTTTTCACTTTCATCATCCCCCTGCTTCATTAAGTCATCGGCTATTATTCTTGGCATAACAGAATGAATCATCCTCTCTTTCAGGGCTTTTTCCACTTCTAAGTCTTTTCCATGCATGATGGACTGCCCCACTTTCAGGAACGTGCTTCTCGATCTGACTTCAGACATGATAAATAAATGGATACCGATGGCATGGATGCAGATGTGCAGGAAGGCTTTACTCAACAGCTCCAAGTAAACAGCACCAGCCCCAGGAGGTGCAAAACAGTTCTCATCACGGAAGTGATAACCAAAGGTCTCGAAGAGGACCGAGTACAACAGTCCCAGAAACAAGCTTAAATACAAGGGTAAGTGCATCACTGTGTAAAGCAACAAGAGCACTTCAATACACATAGAAAAACTGCCTACTTGAGAAAGACAAGTGTCTGTGGGATCAGCCGGGGGAGTCTGATTGGACATGTCACCACTTCCTGAGATAGGTTTCAGAGCCTGGAACTGAGGAGCGAGAGTCAAAGCAAAAACCAGGAGGGTGAGTATCAGCGAAGTCCATACATAATGGCGGGCATAAGCCTTGGTGAAAGTGAACGCAAAAAAGCCTACACATACCAAGAGGAAGCACAGAGCCGGCACCATGAAAACAATCTGTTTCTCTCTCATGTGTACGCCAAAGTAAATGCCCCAGAGTATGCAGGCCACACCGATGTAGAAAAGGGCATAGCGAAACCTCCGCTGGGTCTGCGGGAAGCATCTCTCCATGCAAGCCTCCTCCAGGTTGTTGGAGTCGAACTTGGGGTTCCACCACTTGGAAGAGGCCCTCTCGAAGAGCTGAGGCAGCTTCTTCTGCCGGCGGAGACCGGGTACACTGCCGCCACCTCCACCGGCGCGGCGGGTGCCCCCCGACTCCCCGGAGCTGCAGCTGGAGGAGATGCTGTACTTGCAGTGCTTGGAAGAGGAGCAGCCCTGGTGCTGCTTGGGGTTGATTTTCACCGTCACGCTGTTGCTGTCCCCGCTGGAGTCGCAGCTCACCTCGGTGCTGTGGTGATGCAGCAGCTGCTGGTGCGGTGGGGAAGCCATGTTGTCAATTCCTCCTGAAGAGCCCGCTCAGGAGTTGGGTTTCTCGGGCTGGGGAAGCCACCGGGCTCCTCGGAGAGCCGCCTCTAGTCTCCTCCCGCCGGCACCGCCGCCTGCGCGGAGGGGCGGCCGGGCAGCGCCGCGGCGTTCCGCCGCTCGCTAGGCTCGGCACACAGCGCGCTGGGGCGCGGGCAGCCCCACATATTCCCCCCGCCTCGCACGCCTCCGCCGGCCGGGCTGGGGCTGCCGCCCGCCGCTGGCCCCGCTCCCGCAGCCCCTCCGAGGAGCTCAGTCCCGCAGGGGGGACGCCGGGCCCCGGCCGGGAGGGGACCGCTCCTCCATGTCGGCTGCAGCTGGCCGCAGCTTCCTCCCGCGCCCGCCGGGCAGCGCTCCCCTCACGACCGCCGCCAAGGGGCTGGCTCCCGCCGCGCCGCCTCCCTCCCGCCGCGCCGCCTCCCTCCCGCACCCGCCCAGCCGGGACGGCACCGACGACCGCCCCCCCGCGGCCCTCCCCGCCAACGGGGCCTGGGGCCCGCAGTTGCCCCACGCTTTCCTGCCGCCGAGGGCAGCACCCTGGCGAGAGGGCGAGAGAGCGAGAGCCCCTGCGGCGCCCCTCGGCCGCTGGCTCGGGGTTCCGCCGCCTCCTCCTGGCCTGCCTCGGGGCTGCCCTGTCACCCCTCCTGGCGCATGGTGCCGCGCTGCCGCGGGGAGCTCCGTGCCCTGCCGGGGGCCGGCCCGCCCGCTGCGCGCCGCCGAAGGAGGGGAAGGACGGGAACGCGCTCAGGCGCGGGCCGCCACCATCTTTCTCACGGGGGGCTACAGGCGCGCGCCCCCGCCGGCCAATGGGGCGCGGCGCCGAGGCGGGAGCGCGCACACACACAATCCCCCCTCGCTCTCTTTCTCTGCCTTCCCTCCCTCTCGCCCGTGCGCCCCCTTCCCGGCCTGAGGGGCGCGGGCCGGTCCCTGCAGCCCCCCTGGCGCACCCCTGTCCCCGCAGCGGGTGTGTGTGTGTGTGTGTGTGTGTGATTCCTCTGTGAGGCAGCGACGCTCCCTCGCCGCGGGCGGGGAAGGGCTGACAGTGACGGGACCGTGCGGCAGAACCGGAGGCTGGGGCCTGGCGGGTCCCGCAAGGTCCGTCCGTTCCCCCGGGGCCGCCCTCTCTACCCTCAGGACGGGTTCCCCCTGGCGGGTCCCCAACCGCCTCAGGGCCGTGTTTGTTCAGTGGGGGCCTTGGAGCCGCCGCCGTTGGCAGGGCTGACATTTGCCATGCGCAAATAACATGCACTTTAGCAAACAATTCAACCTTTCCGCATCCCCGTAGCCTGCTGGAAACTTGCTGAGTTATTTTTCTCCTCTCCTCTTTCTTAGCTTGTTTATAACTGAAGCTATCTCGCCTGCAATGCTCCCTCGATTTCATTATCTCTTCCTACCAGATGGCCCGTAATCTCTCCCTCCTTCACAGGGTTTCTCCCTGCGCTTGCTTTAGCTTCTTCCCACCCTGTTCCCGGCTCTCCATTTCTTACCCCTGCTCACAGGTGATGTTAACACACAAACCCTCGGTCCCACCATCACCTCCTCATCCTGACCCTCTCAGCCCCTGCTCTCGTGCTTGTCTCGTTTCTTCCTGCTGCAGCTCCTGTTTCCTTCAAATCCCATTTGCTGTTTTCCAGGTGAGCCTTTCCCGGCTGGCTGCTTTCCATCCACCCTTCCTTCAGTGCTGCTTTTTACCCAGCGGTGAGCCCCTCACCCTCAGAAGCCAACACTTTTTAGTAAAACACACTCTTCTCAGACAGTAATAGAAAATATGTGGTCACACAGATACTGGAACTGAAATGTGCATTTTCCCCCATTTCCTTTGTAAAGATACTCCTTATTGTGCAGTAACCGTGCTGTAAAATGTGGCTTTATTATGATGATTTGGAGAACTTTGTGTTTCCTGACACACTCTGGTGGCCCCCAGCATAAGGAGGACATGGACCTGCTGGAGCAAGTCCAGAGGAGGCCACAAAGACACTCAGAGGGCTGGAGCAGCTCTGCTCTGGAGACAGGCTGAGAGCCTGGGGAAACCTTAGGGCAGCTTCCAGTGCCTAAAGGGGCCAAGAAGAAATCTGGAGAGGGACTTTTTACAAGGATCTGTAGCGGCAGGACAAAGAGGGATGGCTTTAAACTGACAGATGGGAGATTTAGATTAGATTTTAGGCAGAAGTTCTTCCCTGTGAGGGTGGTGAGGCACTGGCACAGGTTGCCCAGAGAACTTGTGACTGCCACATCCCTGGCAGTGTTCAAGGCCAGGTTGGACAGGGCTTGGAGCAACCTGTTCTAGTGGAAGGTGTCCCTGACCATGGCAGGGGAATTGGAACTAAATGATCTTTAAGGTACTTGCCAACCCAGACCATTCCATGATTCTACAAAAAAAAAAAAAAAAAATCCATAAAAAAATTGAAAAAAATCAATAGCATATTGAAAAATACAATAACAATAATTGGTTTGGGTTCACTATGACACAGCTGTCTCTTGAATTCCAACTAATGGCTCAGCTAATCAATATTTTATAGCAAGTGCTGCTTACCATGCTGCTCTTACATAAACACCGTTAGGAAGAAAGAAATCGCTTAGCTGACAGAGCAGAAAGCAGGGATGGACTCCTGGGTTTGGCTATTAATTGATAAATTTACTAAGACTTCTTTGCAATCTTTTTCTTGAACCATGTAAATGTTCTTTAAGTTACGTTTTTACTTTTTAAAAGATGATGAATTTATTTAATCTGGAGAATTAAATAAATGTGACAGCTTCCAAAGATATTGTAGAAATTGGGGAGGAAAAGGAAAAAAGGGGGGTTTGCCTCTATGGCAAAGAATTTAAGGTAAAACTACCTTTTTTAACAAAAAACTTTGATATGTAAACCTGTAAGATTTATGCTGTGGTAGAGATGGGGTGATCTGAACTTTGAGATGTAAGAGGTACTAAAATTCCAGCATTAATTTTTTTATCATTGTTTTATGATAGTATTGAGTTATTATTTAGGTGGTTGTTGTTATTGCTTACTATATCCTTACTCAGTTGCCAGCCTGAGTCACCTGCATTACCTTAACACCCCCCCAGATAAGACAGAAACTGCAAAGAGCTAAAATGGGGGTCTGGAGGGGGCGGGGGGCAAGGAATTTCTCAGTAAATCAGGATGTCATTGAAAAGAGCACCAGGGTACATTTACTTCTAGTTGAAGACACGAGTTTTCCCTCTGGTATCAACAAAGTCACGATTTCATTTGTTTCTTTTGGTTCTGGGTTATTTAGTGTGCCTGGGCAGTATATAAGTCAAATTTCGTTTGCCCAGAGTGTAGTAAAAGTTGAGGTCCTTCAAAGTGGTGTTTATTACTGAACCTTGCTTGGGTAGACTTTAATTCAATTTTCATCTAAAATGCAGATGCAAGATTGTGGATCGTACCTCCCTTCAGAACACAGCTATTGGGCAGTGGATGGTGTGTGTACAACAGTAAGTAAGCGCAGGGAGGAGGTGGTTCATCTGCCTGCATGCTGCACTGACAATGAGTCTGAGGAGAGAGCCTGCTCATATATTTTCCCTGTATTCATACAGATGAAAACAACACTTTGGGCATGGAGGTACACATGTGCGGGAGACAGGACGAGCAGAAACAAAGCTCAGGCTGGGAAGCAAGAGAAGTGTGTCTTGTTTCCCCTATGCTCAATAAAGCAGACTTTGTATGTTCTTAAAATAAACAGAATCCCATCAAAGGTATTGACTACATCACAAGTTTTAACTGAGTGACCCACATGATCCCAAATTTTGTCTGGCTACTAGTCAGAGACTGCTTTTGATCTCCACTGATGAAGCAGTCTTCTCTTTTCCAGCTTTCATTTAGTGGTTCGAAGGACAGTGAAAAGGGTCTGAAGGAGACATCTGACTTGTTAATACCCTTCCTTAGTAAGCTTCAGATTGTGATGCCAAGATTGTTCAGAATCCTTGCTCCCAAAAAGAAGCTCCCACTAGGTTTGTTACTGGTAGACTCCCATCCTGCTCCTCCTCTTGATCTTTTGGGTGAAAGAGTCCCTCTACGCTAATCAGCTCAGTCGTTTTCTGTCATTACCAAGTTCTGTGGAAACCTACAGTGTGTATGCAGGAGAGAACACTCCTGTTAGCTCTGCACAGGCTGGGAAAGACCTAGTGCTGCCTCCTGAAAGACTGAAGTTTTAATTGAGTGTTATATTCTGGATATTTTTATTTCACTTTCCTTTTATCACGATTTTTCTCCATTGAATTCAAGAAGCAGGTTAAATACGTGTAAGTAGTAATCAAGAAATGCCTGTGATGCTTGTATTTATTTCAAGTATGAATAAAATTTGTCTTAGAGGGCAAGAAGTGGTCTGAAGTTGTGTCCATTATTTCCTGCTCTGCCTTCTGATTTGTTTTCATCAGGAGGAGTTTAACCCCATGGCATGTAAACACAATCAGCGTGTCCCTCTAAGGCAGCATCTGAGTGGGCAATGTTTGTAGCATCCTCTAAGGAAGATGCTTTATCTTGGTCACATTCACAGCAACCTCCATTTGCAAATCTTGGTGGATCAGGAACTACCATGCTGTATCAGTTTTGAGTCCCAGGTTCATTTTACTACTTGGTAGGTCTGGGTTGTGCTGTTTTCTGGAATAGAACTCTGACTGCCCGTCCAAAATACTCTGTGACTGCTTTCCTTTCTCAGAGACTGAGTTAGAGAAAATATTTTACAGTGCAATATCTGGGCAAATGCTTATCTTACTTGCACATATCTTTTTATGCCACTAAGTATACATATTTATAGAGTTGAATTTACTTCCCTTCTAAGAGGTGAAGCTTTTGTCAGCTGTAATGATTAGCTTTTGTTTGACATTCATAATATTGTACTGCATGGCTTACCTGGTGGAGCTGTGTGAAACTATTTATGGGGGTTCTGAAATGTGACAACCCACTTTTTTAGACTTCACAAACCGCCTTCACGAGATGGAAGAATATGGCAAGGAAACGGCTGGCTGGAACAACAGCCTGTGATAATGCTGGTGTAGCTGGGAGGAGGGATGCTCTTTAGAAGTCTGTGGGTTTTATTGTATGCTGTCAAAGGAAAACTAACAGACATCATGGATGTTGATCCTGTCTGCCTCTGGAAACAGCATAAATATTGGAGAAAAATACATTGAAACCTATTTAGTCCATCCACAGTCAGAAAGGCTCAAGGGAGACGGCCCAAATGGCCCATTCCTTATTTTCTTACCTTAATAAATAGCAGGATCTCCCTTTCTGACAAACTTCTGCATCCTTGCTGATATGTGCGACATTCGTTATGAGCTTTAGTTTGAATCCTGATAACCTCTAGGTGAACAAATTCATGTTATTGGTGTAAAACCAACAAATTCTGACTTCTGTTCACAGACTACCAGGTAAACATTAGAAAATACTTTGGAGGATTGATACTCCTTCATGGCTTTTAAAATCAGAGGAGTGTCATGATTCTTATTTCGCCTTTCCAGGAAAGAAGAACACAAGGGTTATCTTTGATGTCTCTTTGAAGCCACAGGAGCTGAGTAAGTGGTGCATTCTCCTCACTTCCTCAGGGCAGCCAGGTTTGTTTTGTGTTCTGTGTTTTCATCCTTCTGAAATTGCAGTTCAGATTATTCATGTTGCTGACACCATTTTATATCCCAGATGAGCAGATAAAATAAGCAAGTAAGCAGCAGAAGATCCTTTCATGTGACTTGGACCTCAAGAGGGAAGATAAAAACCTGAGCAGGAATCCTTGGCTCCCATGGGATCAGGATTTTACTGTCAGTCTTTAAGGCTGTCTCATTTGTGTGGCCTTTTACACTGAAAGCAATGCAGTCTACCACTTACTTGGTGAAACGTCTGCCACCAGGAGGTGGCTTCACTCAAATATACGTTTTGGTAAGATGAAGACAAACTTGAAATTTATTGCTCATTCCATTCATAACCAGAAGTTCTCCTGGGCTTGCCAAGCTGCTGAATCAGCCTGGGTACCTCACCCTCGAGTCAGCAAAGCCTGAAATAGAAACTAGTGCCCTTTCCGAAGAGAGGAAGCACCACTGTTATCTGCAGATACAGACGCATCTAACCTGCTCTGGTGACTATGAACACCCATTGAAGGAACTTGCATGACACTCTCCTTTAAAAAGAAAAGAAGGGAAGGCAGGAAAGCATTTTCTTACTTGAAATGTGAGCAATAATATTGCTATGAATGTCTGGGTGTGGAAGCACTAAGGAATAAACAGCAGGAGTACTGTACAAGTGGCAGTTGTTTATCTCATCCAGCCCAACACAAGCTCCCAGTGCACCTACTTGCAGCTTCTCAGGACATTGAAAATAGGGAGACTACACCCAGGAAAAAGCGAAGTCTTAAGCCTTTAAGAAATGATGGCTAGAAGACAGAGGGAAAGCTATAAAACACTGACTGGAGATCACCTGCAGTGGTGCTCATCCAGGATTCCCAAAGTAGAGTCAAGTAACTCTTGCTGCCATGCTGTAACTCTGCTCTATAGCACAGCATGAAATAGTAAAAAACAGTGCAAATGACCACCGGTTGCAGTCAAGTAGCGGGAAGTGACACTGTCAAGTCATCAGCAGGACTTCCATGAGCAGGTGGAAGGCAGTGAAAAGGCATGTAAAAGTAGTCTGGATGTGATATAAATTAGGGAGGAGTTTCTGCGGCTCAAGTCAGGCCAAGAAATAGAAAAGTAATCACAGTATTAGTTCACCCGTTCTTCCTTGCTCGAGTTGCTCAGCTTTTTATCTTGCAGATGTAGTACCAGTAATTTTTAGCATCCCGCACAACGACACCTGTTAAAAATAAAGTCTCAGGGACATGTCAAGCGGATACTTGTTGTGTGCCACCTTGCCAGGAATGCTCCTGGTTTTCCCTCCACATGTGCTGCAGGTCTCGCACTCTTCCTGCTCCAAGTAAAGGACTGCCACTGGCACTTTCTGTTAGAAGTCCTCTGAAATAGCTCTACCTTCCATAAAGAGTGGGTTGTCCTGATGGGCAAACAAAAAAACAGTAATCCCTTTTGAACCGTGAGCAGATGAGAGATGACACCATTACCAGGCTGAGGGGAAGGAAAACACCCTTTGCCTTGGGGAGAGTCCGAGTGTATTTTACTTTCTCTGGAAACTTCTCCTCTGTTTTCTCCGAAAGAAGGGCTGGATGCCCATGTGCTGTCCTGTGCCACAATGAACCTGCTCGCATCTCACCATGAAGGTCTGGTACGTGCTCCTTTACCTGCACAACATCACGGCTGATGTAATCTTGAAAAATACAGTGTATTAAGCCAATGCTTTGGATAAACAGAAAACAAAACCTTTCTATTCTGTTCTCAGAGCTCCCTTATTTAGACAACCTGTCCTCATACTGCAGTATCTGTGGGAAGGTCCTGATGGGAAGGGGAGCAGCAAAAGGACCCTCATAACTAAACTGTTCTAAACCAGGCTAACTATTCAGAACTAAGCAATTTACATAACCATGCAGGCAAGTCTCATTCTAGGGTGACACTTGGCATGGCATTTCCCTGCAGTACTATGGAGGAAACGGTAGAGATTTGGAAAAACTGTCATTTCTGCAATGGGTGTGAGGGTTGCAACATGATTTTACCATTTTCTAACTTTTACAACAGTACAATTGCAAATTCCAGCATATTTTATATCTAATGTTTTGGATTATTCAAGTGAAAAGAGGTGGAGATGAGAATTTACTGGCACAATTACAGGCTTATGCAGTCATCTCGTGCACACGCCACAGGTTTGGAAGAAAGACCTGCTGCAAATCCACAGAAAACCCTAGCTGGGGGACTGTAAGTGCCACAAGGAATTACACAATGTAAAGTGTAGTGAAGCATTTGCTGTGTGCGCACCAAGCCCTCTTTAAAATTAGGTTTCTGAGGATAAGAGAATTGCTGTGGCATTGTTGTGACTTGATCCCTTGTCTCAGTTGATGTGTGACAGAAAGATGACACCAGCGCTTCTGAGCTGGGAGTGGGTCTGGTGAGAGCTGTTCGAGCTGAGTGTATCCCTGAATAGAGCTGAGCTGCATCCCTGAATAGATTCTCCTTCCCTGGCCCAGGCTGTCACAGTGTATTTTAGCTACAAATCTGTTATTCTGTGCTGTGGGAGCCAGAATCATTTTAAAAACTAACCCAACCCAACCAGTAATACAAGATTTTTGGTGATCTTCTCTTCCCCCCTCCCTCCCCCAAATGGGCAGAAGAGAGCATCCTTCTCAGCTAGATCTGAGATTTCACCTGCATGACAGCAACACTGATGCTCTCTAGGAATATAGATGACCCCCACTACCCAAACCAGAGCCCCCTGCTACATTAGTGTGGTGACTGAAATTGGGGAGGCCTAATGCAGTGCACTAATCCTACTGCTAGGTGATATATTTAGCATTTGTATTCATTAAAAACTGATGTCATTCTAAACCAGTTGTTACTGACTTCTCACTTTATGACTGAAAGATTTTATTTACACTTCACAAAGGAAAGGCTGCAGTGAAAGATTATTGTTGGGGCTTCAGAATCAAGTACTTAAAAAACACAAAAAGATTACATTCATTTTAGCATTTTTAACACTCTCAAACTCTCAAAGCTTTATGCTTCCAGAGTATTCAGGACTTTTGCAATGCTATTGATGGACCATGAGTGCAAAAGGAGCAGTGAACGCCTTCCAAACATTCATGTTTAAAACAGAGACTGAATACATGTTTCTGCCATGTGCCCAGTTCTGTTTCCAGGGAACAAGATGGGAAGAAAATCGTTCTGAAAACATGAATGCACTCACTTTGGCAGAGATAGCTACTGTATCTCCTTAGCCATCTTTACCTGTGTTAACTGCCCTGACAACTGTGGTGTGGTATGGGAATAAAAAGTGAAGTAGCTCAGGTCTGGATTCTGTTGTTTGTGGACAAGTACATGAAATACATTTTGATAGGGGTAAGCGAAAGCATACCCTTCTGCAGCAAAGGAGGCAGGGGTACTGAAAACACAGCAAATGTTTGTTAAGAAGCGGCCTGGGGAACAGCAAAACACTGGCATATAGAATGATATGGAAGATTGCAGAGGGAGAATGATACAATCCAGCAATTACTGGCTAGATGCAATCAGGATTTAGGAACGATGCCCTAATCCTTCTATAAACCTGGAATTTCCTTGAATGGGGTGATAGGAGTACCGCAGTCACACTTGATAAGCAAAAATCAAACGACCCCCATGCTTCATGGCCCGAGCTAAACTCCTAATGACACAGTCAGAAAAAACCATAACCCATCACAGGCTTTTCAGCCATTCCCAGCAAAGTTTTCCTCCAAGCTGCAGCTTTCAGAGGCTCGGTATGATTTATACCTATGAGACCTGCTCAGAGGTTATGTTTTGGTAGGTTCAGAGAGATGCATTATTTACCAAAGGATATCTTGAAGAGGGAATTTGGTGCAGATGGAATTGGCTGCTGTGCTCCTATATGTGACCCCCTCTTGTCACCACATACCTGTCCCACATATTGTATGTTAATTTGGGGAATTATTTCCTAGAACACTTAGAAAACAAAACAAAGAGCTGGAATTGGTTCTCGGTATTTCTTCAGTCCAAATAAACAAACCAACGAGCAGATTGTGTGTTTCTTATGTGTTTAGTCCAAACATCTTGGTTATTAATACTGAACTCCTGCCTGCCTGGAGAACCTGCTCAGGAATAAGCTACAAAGCTGAAGCATGGCTGAAAAAAAAAAATTTAAAATCTATTAAAAACATATTAGAAAAACCCTTCTCCACCATCTTCAGCTGATGTTTCTGCAAGGCAGCGAACGCAACCTCTCCCTGCAGTGACAGGACATGCTGTGTGGCAGCAGGGATGTGCCATTGCATTGGTGTGTAGCAAGTGTGAAGTGCCAGTGGCTGACTGGTGTATTCGTGCCTCTCTCAAGGGCTCTGTCTTTCACAACCAGACCTGGTCCACTGTGAGGATCACTGGAGGATATTACACGCTCCTGCAAATCCTTGCAGTGGTTTCAGGAGGCAGAGGTGTGTGTGACAGAGAGAAAAGGCTCCAGCTATAAACAAAGTGGGTTCTGAGGAGCAGATTCATTGTGCTCAGTGGGATTCTCCTGTCTGCCCATTTCTCCTCTTTTACCATCCTCATTTCAGTTCATTTCTCAGGTTTGATTATCTGGAAGAGCAGGGAAAATATTCTATTCCCCTTTTATGGTTGTAATACATATTTATTAAATCCCATTTTATTATAACCCAAACAATGATTGCCATGTGTTAATTTTTTATCTGGCCATTTCAGCTCTTAACAAAGGAACTGCCCTTAATCTGGATCACTCACCTCCTTTTCTTGCTGTGTTTGGTTCAAAGTCAAGGCACATACCATATTCTTTTAAAGGCAGTTTGTCTTGAATTGAGATGTGTTTATTTTTAACTCCATTTTTCATCCTGTCCTGTCTCACCTTTACAGCAGGCTGTGTAGACCAGGAGGCACCAAGTGCATTCACTTTGCTGAAGCCTCGAACCTCTTCTTACAAGCCAGAAATGCAGGCATGGCTGTCAGAGAGATGATCGTCTTCCTAGCCTCAGCAAGGCTTCAAACTATCCCACAACGCATCTTCTTCCCCTAAACTAGCAGCGTGCTTCACTACCCATGGAAATTTGAGCAACAGGGACTCTCTGCCTTGAATCTTTCCCAGCAAGACGGTGCATAGTAGCAATGATTGGGTAGGTGGATGTCTCTGTCTCTCACAGAACAGAGCTTCAGGTGGTATCTTCCTGGAGCCCACCATTTCTGCACCACTTCAGCATCCTGCAAGGGGATGAACACGTGGAGTTTTGGGGCTAAGGTCTTACTTGAATTATCTATTAGGCTGAAAAGAGAACACCCCTTTCGTAGGAATAAATGATGGCCCCAGTGCCTAAGGATGCTCGGCAGGGGTGTTCTGGGCTCGCTGGGCTGCCCCATCCATCTCCTGCTGTGCAGCATCTCAAAACTGTAAAACACCTCAGTCCAAAAGATCTCCCTTTTTTAAAGCCTGAAATCTTACAGAAAGTAAGGAGAGGCAAGCAGGGCTGAAGAAACCTCTTAGTAGACTGTAAATGCTGTATTTAGTGTTGCTGCTGTGTAGGAAGAGCTCAGAGTTTTATTTAGCAAAAGCAGCCAACCCTACTGGACTGTAGTGTTGGAGGACTTCAATGTACAGCAAATACTAACTGCCTTTAATTAGCTTCATTTACACAATTGGTGTCAATGTTGAGCACTCTAAACTGAAAGGGCAGAATGTCCTCAGTGGGAAAGGTGTCTTTTGAAGCCTAACAATTTAAACTCAGGCAGGGTGGGTTTTGCTCAGACTGCCTGGGGAGAAAAATCACCTTTAGCTCAGCAAACCAGGAAGGATTCCCAGCCCACAGCCAAATTTGTCAAGAAACTAACGAAAATGGAGGATTATAGCTTAAACTGTTTTGCAGCCCTGGCCTCGATCCTGCAGACACTTTCCACATGCACCTAGCTTTATACCCATGCTTGGTTTTGCTGACCTGCATGGGGTTTATCACACCTGTAGGTATAAGTATGCGCCTGAGTGTTTACAGAGCGGAGCTGAGACCCGAGCATTTGTTATCAAAAAACTGACACTATGTTGAGATTTCTGTAATTGGCTTACTGAGATTCTTCATATTAGGGAATAAAAAGGTTAGAAATTCAGGAATTAAGATTCCTCAGGCAGTCTCAGACCTGCTCCCTCGGGTGAATAGGAGCTTGTGTTGTGCCGGATCACAGTAGCGGGCCCTGAAACTTAAGCGGCAGCTATTAAAAAGCCCCACAAAGAAACAAAAACCAAAACGACACCTTTATATATTTTGAATCTACTGCTCATAGGATGGAATTGCCTGACTTTCCTTCTGCTCTCTAACATGTATCACAGCTAAAAAAAGTATGTTTGGACACTAGCCGAGACTGAAAGGTTTCTCCTCATCAATAGGAAGCAACTGATTGGGAAAAACGTATTTTCATATAATTTTTTTTCCATCTATTTCTTTTATACCTTGGGAGTATTTTGTACCTGCTGCCAAGCATCCCTGAAACAGGAATAAATCACCTCTGCAAACTGCAGTCCTGCTGTTCCTGTGCAGAAGGCAAACTGCCACTGAGCACACTCGCATCAGGGAATTTTGTGTATATGTAGAAGACAATGATGTTTGCAAGTGGGGCAGGGTGAAAAGAAAAGCCATTCATTGGCACTGTGGTCCTGGCAAAATATTTCCCTTCTCTGCTGCACCAGCAGAGCCCATGGATGCAGCTGGAGCCCTGGCCCCACTGCTGCTGTTGCTTTTTGTCGTCCAGCATCGAGTAAAGGCAGGGTATTCCCTGCATTTCACCCCAGCCCCATTGCTCACCATCACCACCTGCCATGTCCCCAGCCAGCCAGTCCCAGCTATACCTGAATGTCGGCAGCATGCTTTGTGCTCCCTCCCCATCCATCCTGGTCCTCCAATTGAGCCAGCTTCCTACATGGCTCTGAAAAGCCAGCTTTGCCTCTGAGGATGCTTCTCACGTGATCATTATCACACTCGCCCTAATATTTTCAGTGCAGTATTCCTGGCACCAGTATCATACATGCCACAGGGATTATTTTTCCTTGCTGCCCATTTTTATCTCCAGCTCCCTCACTGCAAGCCTTATCTAGGCTCTTTGGCCTTTCGCTGGGCAACGTCAGGGCTTTGAGGACCTACTGCTGAAGGGACAGAGATGCTGGCCACGCTGTACTAGCCTGCCACAGTTGGCATACCTGGCTCTGCATTGCTACCGCTCCCATCTGTCATTCCTGGCATTCCCTAGATTTTCAGCGCTGCTTCTGGCCCTGTTGCCATCCTGTCAGTACCTGGGGAGAGGCAGAGGAAGGTCCCCTTTTAGCCTCCATTGCCGCGGCTCCTCTCAGTGTCCTCTGGGAAAGGCTGACCCATTGCAAGCCCATGGTATCCTGCCTTTACCTTCACCAGGAAAGAATTGCAGCCAGAATAACCCAGGCAGACAGTACTATGGAGACCCTGTCCTGGGATGCAATGAACCCTGTTCTGCTTTGCCCTACGATCACGGTTGTGGGCACAGCTCTGCTGCAGACCTTAGGGCTCCCGTAGCCAAGGCTGGCTCTTTGGCAGCGCTGGGCTGGGACCTGGGCACCTCTTCAGTGTTTCCACAGGGCCCAGCACTGCTCATCACGGTGTGAGCAGGTACTGGGAGCACCCTGTGCCTGGCAGCCTGGTGGGGGGGGGAGCTCCACGATTGATTTTACTGGGGCGTGCTGTGCTCATGTACCCGGCTTCCCTGATAACTCCCCTCCCTGCCAGAGCTTCAGCATTTTGCTTTGACCAGGTACAGCCTGCACCCTGTGCTGGCTGCAAAAGAGCAACTAAGGACATCAGTGATCAACGAGGTGAGCAAGTACAGCCTTGATTTTGGCCGGGGTTGGGGCTGCAGCTGCAGCTGACATAAGATTTCCATGGGTTGCAGTGGGTCAGAGGCAGCTGGGGCTCCCTTCCTCCCCGTTCAAGCTCCTGTTGCTGGGAGCTGCAGGCAGGATAAAGGAGAAAAAGCAGCGTACGGGTCATGAGAGGAGGGAAAACAGAAGCAGCTCGGCCAGCTGAAGAGGAAACAGTGGGACACAGATGTCTGTGGAAAGCTGAAGCCACTTAGAGAGGATGCGTTTATTCGGATTTCCTTCCACTGTGGCTTAATTGCAATGTTTTTTAATGACAGGTAGGACAGGAGCTGGGCTTCTGCCTAAGCACTTCTCCATCCTGCAGAGACGCGCTGAATTTAATATTAACAACAATTAATCACAGCTACCAGGAAGCACCCGGCAGCATTCCCTGCCCCGGGAGTGCTTGGTTCACATGCTCAGCCCCATTAATTCCCATCTTCAGGCAAATGGCACTGGAAAGTCACAAGGAAGCTCACCACCAGCTCACCCTCCTGTGTTCCATTTTGTCTCCTTGTGCCCCAAAGGGCTGCTTGGATAATTTCAGCTCCCTGCAGGCTGGCTGAAGTACACTGGATCTCAGGTTGCTCCAAGCCCTCTCCAACATGGCCTTGAACACTGCCAGGGACGGAGCAGCCACAGCTTCTCTGGACAACCTGAGATGCCATGTCCACCGGGGTCTTCCATTTGCAGCACAGGGCATTTTAGGTGCAAGGTTTGGAGGGGCTTTGGCCCTGGCATTGAATACATGGGTACAGCAGGGGACAGGCTGGACAGGGATGGTCTCCACCTTGTCTTTCCCTGCAACATGCAGTGTGGTGCCTGGAAAAATGTGTTGCAAATGAGCCACTGGAATATTGGATATTTTCACCTGTGAAATGCAGAGATGCCACCAAAGAGTTGAGGTTAGGAAGGGCAATCAAAGGGGATCGTAAACCTCTGGGCTTGTGTTTGAATATTGGCAATGCCACTGTCAGCTTTGGGAGACCTTTGGGGAATCTGCTCAAGGCCCACTTTGATGGGAACACCCTGGGCACAGGAAGGACCCAGCCGCCACTGAGCTCTCGGCAGCACCAGCGGCTCTTCCCCACCATGACTCTAAGAGAAATATTGTCTTTTCCACCCAAGAGATGGAGCAGAGCTGCAGCCAGCACCACGTCTCAGTGGAATCAGTTTTCGCTCTGCCAGGAGTGTTACCGGCTCATGATTCACATCTTTACAGCAGCTTTGGAAAGAAACTGTGCTGCTTGCCAGGCAGACCTTCACACACATCAGGATGCCACAGTTTTTCCAGACTTTCCAAAGGAAGCCATGGCCAAGTGAGACATTCCTTCTGCTCTTCCAGCTTTCTTGGAACAACCTTCTCTGATCAGTGAGTGAGATAGACAGTTGGAAAAACAGACAGGCAGACAGGCCAGGCAGTAGGGTTATAATAGGTAGTTTGCATGACCCCCAGCTTTCAGTAGGATGGTGCCTCCATCCACCTCATGATGGGTGACTGGTGAGAGCCCCTCCTGCTCCCCATGGTCCTCAACCCCCTGTTCTCCCCCGTGATCCCCAGACCCCTGCCCTCTGCTGTGGTTCCCAATCCCCTGCTCTCTGCTGTGGTCCCCAGTCCCCTGCCCTCCACTGCAGACCCAGAGCCAGGTGCAGCGCAGGCTCTGCTTTGCAGCACAGCTCCTGCCTGCCTGGGTGCTTTGCTGCCTGGGAAAGCACGGAGGCCACTTCCAGGCAGGGCATCCCTGCAGGGCTCTCCCCGGAGCAGCAGCCAGAGCAGGCGGGATGCAATGCAAAGCTGGAGGGAGGCGAAGCAGGCACAGTGCAGAGCATCCCCGCGTGCTGCAGCCCACCTCACCGCCAAGGCGCACGGTGCTGCCAGCGAGGCTGAGTCACGGGCACTGTGCCTGCCGTGGCGCGTGGGCCCCCAGCCGTGACTCAGCCCCATGGCTGCCAGCGCTTGGCCACCCTGCGGCTCCCACTTCTCCCCAGAGCTTTGTGCCACAGCCCCCGTGGGTGAATCAGAGATGGCTTCGTGCGGGTCCCTCAGGGACGAGGGAAGGGTTGGTTTTTCTCTCATGGCAGGGGCTTCTGGGAGGGGAGGAGGAAGAGGGGGAGCACACAAAAAAAGAGCATCTCCTGGTGCGACTGGGAGCAATAATCTGTCCCACCAGGAAAGATCATGCTGCACTGGAGCGCAAAGCAAAGGAGCTGGGGGTCACCCTGCTCCTTTGTGCCTATGGCTCAGGAAGCCGGGTTGGCAAAAGCAACCAAATGGCTCAGGTATGGCCAGCAGGTCCTGTGCAGGGATGGGTAGGAGGCTGGGGTGTGGGGAAGGAGGTGGGAGCTCCTGCCTCACTCCCTGCAGCTGCACTCCCTTGGACATCCCACCCCCGGCACCCACACCAGCAGGAGAAACACAACAAGCATCCCCAGGGAGTGTGTTTGGGAAATACCAGGTTTTATTAGACAGGTTGATGTTCAAGCTGACAGTTTTATCCCAATGCACACAATCACGAGCATCTACGTGGGGCTATGTCCCAGCTCCCTCCTTCCTGTGATGCTCTAAGGCAAGACGCTCAGCCCCCCAGTGCCACAGGCGTAGGGCCTTGGGGTTTCTTGGCAAAATGAAAAGGTCTTCCTGCTCCCCATTTTTGCTTTCAGATTCCCAGAACTCTCCTAAGAAAGCCTGGAGAGAGCTGGGCTAGGGACTGCGATCCTCTTGGGACTTGGTGCCACTTGGATCCACAGAAAGAGAAAGCATCTTGGTGTTAGCATCTCCCAGAGCCAGCATGGAGCTGGGTCAGCATGTGCCACAGGGAGCAAAAACCAGCCCCAGCCTCAGACCACCACTGCCATCACTTTGGAAAGAGAATCCTGACGTACATTATCATGGGGGGAAACAGGGTTTGGCTGTCACAGAGGAGCCCCAGCCAGGACATGGGCACCAGGGTTTGTACAGGGCATGCAGGTGCTGAAGGGAAGAGGAAGGGAGGAGAGGAGGCAATGAGTGCTGGAGGATAACGCAAAAGAAAAGAAGGAGTGAGGAGAACAAGGGGGGCAGCCTGAGAGCAGAGCAATGATGTCTTCAGGTTCCAGGCCATAAGGGAGAGTCAGAGCTCATTTCTGGGATGGGAGACTCTACCCCTGGGTGCCCCAGAGTTCGTGGGCTTTGGGGGGACAGGGCAGCAAGGAAAGAGGCGGAACTTGCAAATAGAAACATTCAATGATCTTTGCTTGCAGTGACAGTGATGTGCAGTGTGACGGCAGGAACAGTGACAGCATAGCCCATTCTGTTGTTGGTGTTTCTATTCCATCAGCTCTTAATGGAGAGCACGCAGACAGGCCCAGCGGAGGAGAGTGAGAGGCAAGGAGGAGTGGGTGAGACAGAGAGGGATGCTGATGAGCAACAGGATCATGTACAAGAAAGAAGAAGGAACAGCAGTGGAGGGGGCAGCAGCTCTGGGGCAGGTCTGAGACCTCATGGCACTGACTCAGGAGCACAATGATTCTCTCTGGGCTGCTCTGCCTGCTGCTTTCTCTGATACTCTACTTCCCTTCCCTTGGACCTCCAGTCCCCTTCATGCTGCAGGCAAAATCGCACTGCATGAGCCATGCCTTTCCCATGCTTGGGTGTAGATTTGTGTCTGGTTCAAATGCAGAGTTCTACCTCGAAGCAGAGGCAAGGAGCATGGGAGTCCCTGGACAGCATCCCTCAAATTCACCTGGACTCAAGGGGACGTCTTCTTCACAGCACCCGGCCTCAATGCCAGGGAACATGGAGCTCCTATGGACCTTCTGCCTTTGCTCATGTCCTTTTGGGCACGTGGAGGCAAGGGGCACAGCCCTTCACACCCTTCTCGTCACAACACAGCCTTCCATTCCCAGCTTTCTCTTTCCCTCTTTCATCCCTTTTTCATTTTTCTTGCCTTAGCCAGCACCTCCACACTTTTGTGCTCCAGAGGCTCCTGAAGAGCACCCTTAGCTGCAGTTGTTTGACAAGAGGAAGCAGAAAGGATGTTCAGCAGGTCATTGGTGGGCTCGAAAGTGCCATTCTCCATCCAGAGCAACATCTACCTCTTGGTCAGTTCATGTGTGGCTCAGCAGCCAGCTGTGCTGTCCATGAGGGCCAAGTGATGAGGCCATGCCTAATCCCCTGGCTTTCACTGGCAGGTTTCAAGGCCAGCTGTCCACAGGGAACCTCCCCCTGCTCAGATGCTTCCAGAGCAATACTCCTCCCAGGACTGAGCACTGATGCACAGACGTGAGCCAACAAATGGCTAAAATGGGGGAAGTTTGATGAACAAGCCACAGAAACCTGCCTGGATTGTCCTAGGGAGAACAGAGCAACAGATGGGATAGTGACCCCCTGTTCCTGCCTCCCTCCAGAGAGCACAAAACCATGAGGATCTGAGGGACTGAGAAAACAGACACATGGACTTGAACAAGGTCAAACTGCCAAACTTTTGATCCTCAGAGCCCTGCTGACTGCAGGCTTGACTTGCCAGCCTGGGTTTTTCAAGTTAATGGCACATGCAGCCATGAAGTGCCCTCTCTCTGTGCTGGCCCACGGGGAGGAAAACCCGCTCACAGCATCCTGCTCATAGGACTGTCTGATGTGGGGTGCTGGCCCTCCTCCTCCAGCACAGCTCAGCCAGTGCAGGCAACTCTTTTCCAGCCCACTTCTTCCTCTGACATGGACTTGCAAATTCCACCATGGCCACCTGCCTGGAGCTGCAAATGCCCCTGCAAAAGCCCCTTCATAAGGTGAACACCGAGGCAAAGGCTGCAGATCAACTCCACTGTTGACTGAAAGGGCAGGGCAATCAAAACGTCTCAGAAAGGAAAAACAAGATCAGTATTTGTGGAGATTTGTAGGAAGTTTGTGCTTGAAAACAACAGCTGGGACCTGGCCTCTCTTTCCTTGCCCAGCACTTTGTGCCAGGGCTCCCGGTGATGCCTGGGTTAGTGTGTCACCACTCTCCCTTGTGCTCTCATGCTGTGCCCTCATTCTTGCTCCCTGCTGGCTTCGGGGATGCAGAGGTTGAAATTCCTCTTCACGCAGTGCTGGCACCAGTGAAAAAGCAGCTACAGTTCTAGCTCACCGTGCATTGCTCATACTTACAGCTTAAACATTGCCTTCTACTCAAAAGAACAAAGATAAAATGTCAGGAATTCACAGTTTTTATTCTCTTTCTTATGCCCACCCATCTTCCCCTGCCATCGATGTCAATGACTCAACGTCCTCATCGTACAGCAGCCTTTGCCAGTGTGGCACTCAAAGGGTTAACAAACCACGGCTTCTTGGACAGATAAGACATAAGCTCATTCACCGATAGGAACACGTGGACGGTCAGATCACAGAAACACCTTAGGGCTTCCTGTAGCGATTCTTTGGAGTTTCACCACAGCCAGTGATGTCGCAGGAGAGAACATTGGGCTTCTTTCCCAAGCCAATGCTTCCCAAGAGATCGGGAAGCTCACGAGTGATGGCCTTCTCGATCTTCTCTAGGAAACACCCTCCCATGTAGGAACACTGCTGAGACAGCAGCTTAAAACTGGTGATTGGGTTGATGCCAAAGAAGTCCTTGTAAGCCTCACGGTTGGGGAGGTCAAATTTGCTGACATTGGTCTTTGCCAGAATGGATTTAAAGATAAAGAACTTGTCAGGATCTTCCACAATGTCCCTGAACACCAGTTCTCCATCGCTAAAGAAGGTCATTTTGTCCTTGTAGGTCTGTAGATAGCGATCGACCAAAAGGGCGTGGATGCGCACCCGGATGGCGTGCTGGCGTATGAAGGCGATCTTATTTTCCATCCTGTTCTCAATCACCTGGTTGAGATCTTCCAGGAGCGATATCTCTTCTTTGAGGAACAGGTCTCTGTGGGTATCCGGATGGTAGTCCTGGGGCCAGAAGGAGCTCACGTACACTCTGGGCGGCTCCGTGACATTGATGAGAGGAGCCAGGCTCCAGAATAGGGCACCGTAGACTCTCATGAGCTCCTGGGTAGCCAGGCTGTCAGCTTTGTTCAGGATGATTCGAATCTGAGATTCACGGCCCTTCAGCTGGCGAAAGAGCATCTCCAACTCCAAGCCCACATCCAGCTTCGTAGGGTCAAAGACAATGAAGATGAGATCAGCTCTATCAATGAACCACTGGCACACGTCATTGAACGGGTAACCTTGGGGAGAAGAAAGAGAGAAATCCAGCAGAAATGGTCAGCACAGGATGAGTCCCTTCAGGGAAGGGGATAGATAAAGCATGAGCCTGCTGTGCCTCACGCCCTGTCTGGGTTGGACAGGGTGTGAGACACAGCAGACTTCCGATGCAGCCTAGAACCTGTTTCACATGTGCTAAAAACACTTCAGAGTTTCTTGGCTTGAAAACCCATCTCTATGTGCCTGGGCCTGTGACTACGTGTCTCCCTCAGTCCCACCTCCAAACCTTCTTTCTCCCTGCTGCTGGCCAGATTCCTGCTGCTCCTATGATTATATATCAACCATGTCACTGCTTTCCCCAGTAGGCACCAAGTGAGTCAGGAATCCCTGCTGATCTGTCCTGGTCCACCAAGTGCTGTGGGGCTTCTCTGAGCCCTGCTGTAGCACCAGCCACTGGCAAAGCCTGGCTCCAAGGCTGACAAACAAGGTATTAAGTCAGTAGCTGAGGCACATCTCACATCCTTACAGCATCTTTCCTGGAGTCCCTTAGGTGAACCCAGTAAACCCTTACCTCGTTCTTGCTGCTTGCGGTTTTCAATGATGCCTGGCGTGTCCACGAAGGTGACTCGCTCCAGCAGCTTGTGGGGCACCTCAATCCCTATCAGCTTCTCCAAGAAGTTCTGCCCAAACTTCTCCAGGGGAGAGAAGGAGCGGGCACTGTCGGCAGCCATGACGATGCCCTCAATGGTCTTTAGCTTGGGGCCATGCATGATGACAGTGAATTCAGAGGTGGTGGGTTCTGCCCCTGCCCGGAAACAAGAACAGCAGAGCAGTGAGATTTGTGCTGGCCAATGGACATGATAGGGCTGGCCTTAGACTAGCTGGGGAGCTCAGGAGCATCACTCGCTTGCCAAGAGATGTTGGAGGAAGGCAAGCAGCAGGGCTATGAAATTCTTGCCAAACCTCTTGAGAAAATGCCAGCAGGGCTGATTTCTGCAGGGACTGGTTGTTCTGGAGGTGGCCTGACTGCACAAGGCACCCTGGAGAACCACCGCCTGGGAACACTCATTACCACAGCACAGAGCCGGCCACGGACATCTGCCCTTGGCTGTGATATGATACCTGTGGGAGTAAGGAGGCGGGAAGGGGAATGGATTTTATCCTGGAAGGGCAAATTAATTGGCTCCACGTGAGGAGGGAGGGGAAGAATACAAAGGCAAGTTGCCCTTGTGATGTGACCACTGCTTTTGAAATCGGGGTCAGAGGCAGCGAGTCCTGTGCTGTGGGACAGGGATGCTGCAGTGGGAGATGCCCTTCTCCCCAGGGAACCTCTTCTTCTGCATGGTACCACAGAACAGATCTCAACCTCCCTGTTGTAATAAGGGGGATTGAAGAGACGTGGCTGGGAATCACTGACCACAGGGATGCAGAATGCAGGTGTCAGCACACTTTTGGCAGAGCAGGGAGGGAGCAGTGAGTGTGGTACCTGTGTAGAGCTGGTAGGGAGTATTGTCCAGCCCGAGGAGGTAGTTTATCATAGAGGATTTGCCAACGCTCCAGGGTCCCAGGAATAGCACCATTGGCTTGGAAGTGATCTCCCCATCTGCAGAGAGGGGAAATAACAAGAGGAAGTGAAGAAACAATAGCTGTCGCCACTGTGCGATTAACTCCCGGCTGTAATGAGCATCCCATCTGAGCAGCGCCATGATGCTGCTGGGGAAACAGCCACCCTTTGGGGCCACCAGCCATTCACGAGCCAAGGCATCACCCAGCAATGGGCCCTAGTGTCTGCAGGAGCAGGGCATCACCGTGCTCCTCACTTGTCTGACCTGATCTGAGCTTTGTCCTCTCTTAGGCTGCAGGAGGACTAGAAGGCCTTTTAAATCTTATATCAGCTGGTTCTGGTTTAGCTGGAGTGACTTTGGGGCTGGCTGTAGGAGCAGCTGCCACAAAGCATGAGACATGTGGATGAGGTGCCCATGCTGCCACCAGGCAGATGAATGCCTCATGCAAAGGGAGCTGGCATGGTCTAAGGAGCAACACTATGGTGCAGTGCTTGGTAAGCGCAGTGCAAGCCTTGTGCCAGCTCCCTGTAAGCCTTTCCACCATACCCTCACAAGGATCCACTCCTGCGTTTTGGCTCCCAGCCCTCTGGTCAAGCAGAAGGTCCCTGCCTATGGGTGAGTTGGGTGTGAGGCTCCAGCTGGTGCAGGGAAGGCAGGCTGGGTAAATGTCCCTGCTTTGGGCTTGGGAAAGGCAGGAGGAGAATGAATTATAGTCCTCATCTGACACTATTCTAGTCCCACAATTTGCTAAGGGCTCAAGGAGGCTGGTGATGGGCCCATAAGGATCTGTCCCTATGCCACACAATTGGTCCAGGAGCACAGAGGTCCCTGGACACATAAGCCATTGCCCCCAGGAGCAATCCCCGCTCGAGCAGGACTCATGCAATCAGCCTGTGCCCACAGTGCTTGACCCCTACAGCCCCCAGGCCACAGGGCAGGCAGACAGCAGAGCCAGAGAAGCCCCCAGGCCGTGCCAACCCTCAAGCCATGCCCGGGACAGCTAGTCAGCTGGAGACCGAGTCAGGACAGGAAGGAAAGTAAAATCTGGATGAGTGAGTTCCTGTTGGTGGGAGCCTTCCCTGGGTGGGAGAGGCTCCATCCCACGCTGCCAGCAGGAGTCCAGCCAGCGGAGGGGCTGGATGCCACTGGAGGAGCTGGAAGCTTCTGTCCCTCAGACAGAGCTGAGCCTTCCCCCATGGCCCAAGGCAAGGAGATGCTCATGCGGTACCTGCAGTGCCTTTGGGACCCTCTCTGGCCCCACACCTAAGGCAGAGCTATTTTCCCTGCAGTGGCTGAGAGACCCCATTGCTTTGTGGCTGCTGCTCACACAGAAGCCAGCAGCTTTCCAGCAAGCCGGAGATCCATCTCCAAGGTGCAGGCAGCTGCAAAGCTCACATGGTGCTGAGCTCCCTCCCAAGGGCGCTGGAAGGCAGTGCATGGTGGCTCTGCACCAAACCCATCTGTCCATGGGTGCAGGAGTTGGGCAGGACATGCCAGCCTCCTCCTGCCTGCACCTGCCCATCTCAGGGCCAGCATGTCACCACTGGGCAAGGCAATGGGCTGGGGACATCTCATGCCAGGGGCACAGCAGCATTTGTGCAGCTCAGCCCTCCTCCCCGAAGCAGGGCAGCCATGTCCAAACCAGGGGGACAGCCCAGGCCTCTGCCCGTGAGCTGCCTGGGAGCTGCAGGGATCCAAAAGTATCTTCTCACATGGGACTAAGCCAAATGTTGAATCCTCGGACTTTTGATACTAATCACTCCTCTGTGCCATTTTATCGCTGCTGCTCTGTTCTCTTGCTGCTTTAATGGGGTTTTGGATTATTATTATTATTATTATTATCGCCTGTGATGTTGTGCCAGAGGTTTGAGGCGGGTCCCTGTGTGCTCTTTCACAACACACTCCTGGCCAGGTGGGGCTTTGTGAACATGGCCCCGCACCACATCCTCACCTCTGCCCTGCTGTGCTGGGACAGGCAGCAATGCCCGCAGTGCTGTGCTGGGTCACCAACAGCTCCTCGAGCCCACCTCTACCCCCTGCTCTGGGAGCAGCGTGCTGGCACCCCACAAGCTTTGTGAGCACTGAATCCTTGTGGCTCTGGAGCTCTGAGGATGCTCTGAGGATGACTCCATGCATGGGTCCTCCTTGCTGCTGCCCAGGGTCTGGGAGAGC
The DNA here is from genome assembly GCF_033783945.1 of Neopsephotus bourkii. NCBI lineage: Eukaryota > Metazoa > Chordata > Aves > Psittaciformes > Psittacidae > Neopsephotus > Neopsephotus bourkii. The sequence continues at coordinate 790,251 of NW_026902244.1, read as the reverse complement.
AAAGAGCATCTCCCACTGGGGAGGGAGCTGGCCTGGCATCTGTCCCTGCTATGTCCTCTTCCACTGAATCTCTCAGCACCAATTTGGGTCGCCTTGACGGTCCAGCTGGGGGAAAAGAGACAGTCCTTGCCAGCACAGGGCAGGGATGGCAGCAGCTTCATCACCGCAGCTCTCTCCAGCCACCCTGTGGCTGCTCGCTCCCAGCCTCGCCTGCCTCACTCCCCAGCTCCAGCTCATCCCAGCTCCATCCAGACATGTCCTGGTGGCATTTGTAGGAGTCACAGGCTGGTGCATGATCAGGCTCTACCTGTGAGCAGGGAGGGTCTTCAAACCCTAAACCACTTCATCTGTGCACCTGCTTGCAACACAGCAGCTTAAAACACCTTCATTAAGCTGCCAGGTTTGCAGAGTAAGGAGCATGCTGCAGTCCTGCCATGCCCCTGGCAAACAAGGCCAGGAAGGTCATGTCTCCCTCCACAGAGCCTGCATTTGTCTTGCACTCTGGGGGTAGGGGCAACCTGGATGTCCAAGTAGGGTCTATTTTTCCTAAAGCAATGGCTTTCTGGGAGGTTTTGGATGTTGCTTGCAACGCCAGGCTGCCGTGGGTGGGAGCACTGCTGCACTGGGGCTGGGATTAACCCTGGGCTGGGTCTCTCCCTCCTTGTCCTCAGGCTCAGCAGAAGTGGCTGGTGTCAGCTCACCCCGCACTGTGCAAGTCTGTCCCGAGGATGGTGGGCAAAGCGGGGGACACAGCAAAACTTCCTCTCCTAGTTCAGACTGAACCACAGGCACAAACATCGTGCTCTGTCCTCAAACCACTCAGGACACCTAAATCACCACAGGAGACCCTCCCAGCATCGCCCACACTGCCCCTGCACACCGCTGGCCACTCTGCCTGCGTGGGGTGGGACACGAGGGCCAGAAGATGGGATTTCCCTGCCTCATATTGCAGCAGGGACATTGTCCCCATGGACCAGCACCGGACCCAGGGGAAAGGCTGGGTGTTGGCTGGTATTTCCTGGCTGGTCTCCCATCTCCTGCTTCTCCAAGGGACCTGGCATCACACCGTGAGCAGGAAAGGCAGGGAGAGGAGCCAGCTGCGGCTCCCAGGGGGCTGAGGCTGCCACACAGGGGCCAGCCTGTGCTACTGGGACAGCTGCTGCGGGCTTATCAGCTTAAACTGCAGCCAGAGGGGACCAAGGGTGGACACTGGGGAAATTTGTTCAGGTAGAAGGGTGAAGGGTGGGAAGAGCTCCCCTCCACAGGGAGGGCGATCTGATGGGCTCCTCCAGTTCAAGCTACAGCTGAAGATCTACCCGCAGGTCCACCACAAATGCCTTTGGAGCACAGCTAGAGAATTACGCAGCCTCTGGAATCTTTATCCCAAGAGGGAAAGGTGTCAAGGCCTGAGGGAGGCAGGGACTGCAGGAAGGAGGGGACTGATGGGGTGCACAGAGTCAGGCCAGAGACAAAGTGAAGCAACACACGTGCTGAGCTCTGGAAGGGCTGGGGACATCAGTGGGTGCCATGGGATGCTGAGTGCCAGGGTCTGCTCAGTGCCCAGAAAGTGTGGCTCTGCTGAGGCAGGTGAATAGGGAAAGCCACAGGCCAGCAGAAAGCTTGGGCAGCACTGGCAGCATGCAGGCAGCAGGCAGCGATACCAACCTGTGGCAGAAGAGCCCAGGGTGCGTCCAGGATAAGCTGTTAGCAGGGGACACAGGGAGAGAGAAAATGTACCGTGAGTCGAAGGAGGGATGCAGCTGCCTGGGTCTGGCCCAGGCCAAGGAGGGAGATGAAGACTGGCCCTGGCCTTCTTGTGGGCAGGAAAAGCCAAGCGACGGCCACATTCCCAGTGGGAGAGAAGGAGTTACAGTCTATGAGCAACAAGACCTGCAGCTACCAGGACAAGCACTAAACCCCAGTCTGTTTTGCACACCTGGAATGTGGCTCAACAGAGCAGCCCCAGGAGAGCTGCCACGTCTGACAGCACCCAGCCCTCCTGCTCCACTGAGTGGAGTTATTGTCATCCCCAGCAGCATTCACCGAGCAAAAGGAGCCCAACAAGCCATGGTCACAACAGCAACTAACCATGACAAGTGCTCTGACCACCCCAGCGGTGGGCTTACCCATATCCAGCTGACAATGGCAACTGGGAGGTCATTCCTTATAAAGGGAAACTTGCTAATTGGCACATATAGAATCATGGAATCACAGAATGGTTTGGGTTGGAAGGACCATCCAGTTCCAGCTCCCAGGTGTCTGGGACACCAGCCATAAGACCTACTCAAAGCCCTACCCAACCTGGCCTTGAACACTGCCAGGGATGGGCAGACACAGCTGCTCTGGGCAACCTGTGCCAGTGTCTCACCACTCTCACAGGGAAGAACTTCTTCCTAATGTCTGAACTAAGTCTCTCCCAGTTTAAAACTATCCCACTTGTCCTGTCACTACATGCCCTTGTATAAAGTCCCTCTCCAGACTTCCTGTAGCCCCCTTTAGATGTTGGAAGACTGTTACAACATCTCATCTGAGCCTTCTCCAGGTTGAACAAGAATAAACTGTCTCAGCCTGTCTGCATGGGAGAGGTGCTCCAGCCCTCTGAGCATCTTTGTGGCCTCCTCTGGACTCACTCAAGCAGGTCCATGTCCCTCTTGTACTGGAGGCCCCAGAGCTGGACACAGGACTGCAGGTGGGGGTGTCACCAGAGTGGAGCAGAAGATGAGAATCACTTCCCTTGACCTACTGGTCACGCTCCTTTTGATGCAGCTGGTTTGGCTTTCTGGGCCACAAGTAATATACATAAGTATTTACACTTATGTATATTCTTATATATATATACTTATATATATATATAAGTATACAGTAATTAGGGTTACCAGCATGCACTACAAACCGGCATGAGTTCACAGCAAGCTTCCCATCATCAGACTGGGAGAGTCCCTCACCCCTGAGCTAGGGACAGTCCCTATGGGGTGGTCCTGCTGTGGCCAAGAACACAGGCAGACCCAGCCAGAGGGATGGCAGAGTGGGGATGCGGGAGGGTGGCAGCAGGGAAGAGGGGGTGGCACCTGCCAGGCTTAAACACACTGTAAGCAGAGGGTGTGGGGTGAGCTTTCTGGGATGCACCCTGACAATTCATTCTTCGGTTGATGATGGAAGTCACAGCTCCCTTGTGACTACACGGGTGCTTTTGCAAGTGGTGGGAGCAGAGGGGCTCCCTCTTACACTGGTGTGTGCGAGCAGAGCTGCTGGGAAGGCAGACAAAATGGAGGGCTGCTGTGAAATGGAGGGGCGAGGTGCTTGCGACGACACCCCTCTATATTGGCTTACACCTCCAAAGGTCACACATATTCCATGACAGGCCTGCCCCGCTGCTCTCCCAGCTGTCCCGCTCCTCCCAGCTCGCTGAGCCGGCAGCTCTGTGCCCTCCAGCCTCCCCCCTGCTGTAGGGGGACAGAGCAGGACACTGGGGACATCTTCCAGCTTGCAGGGCACCACCAGTGCAAGGAACCTCGGAACACAGGCGCTGTGCAGAGGAAGCAGCTCAGAAGGCTCCCTCAACCTCACCGTGTCCTCACTGCCTTGCAAGGTCAGAAGAGCTCCCTACACCAACCCTCTAATTTGTAGGTTTCTCTAATTACATAGCTAATGAGGGATTGGGAAAAGATGGATCTGTGGGTATTAAAAGCAAACTACTAGAATTCCAGGCTAGGGTTGTGTTTTAGGGTATGGTTGGGATGTCAGAGATGCTTTAAGGAGTTTGGTTGCAAGAGAAATGTTTTGAGGGGAGCATGTGGCTAGGGCCTCTCATGGCAGAGCCAAGGCTTGCGGGGAATGCAGCATCCATGTACCCTTCTCTTAGGGCCAGGAGGCTGTAAGCATGAGCTACCAGCCCTGGGACTGCATTTGCACCACTGGGAGGGTGGCATGTGGGACACAACAAGGTGTGCTGGGCACTCACACTGGGAGCTGACCCGGGGGACTGTCAGTCTGAGGGATGGGTTTTCCTTAGGGTGAAGTGGAACAGACTGTGGAGTGCTGAGAGGAATACCAGGACCCGCTGTCTGCTGAAAAGGGGCCTCAGGTCTGGAAAGCACAGGGATTAGTGGTTTCCTCAGGAGCTGGGAGGGAGGAAGTGAGCAGGGGCCTGGGAAACACTTGCTTCCTCCCAGAAAGGGAGCAGGGAGGTGGCTGGTTGGGCATAGGATGGCTGAAGGGCAGGGTGGGATGTTCTGAGCAAGGAAATGGGTTGTGCACTGGGAACTGAGGCTGGGGCTGTGTGTTCTGGCAGTGAGGAGCAAAGTGAGGGTTAGAGGCTGCCCCTGTAACCCCAAACAGTACCCTAAACAGTGTCCAAGCCTGAGCTGACAGCAAATGTGGATGCTTGTCCTGCTACCAACACAGACCGCATCAGCTTGGACAGGATGCTGGGCTGTTGCTGAATCTGTGAGCCCCAGCATGGAGGCAGCTGGGAAAGGGCATGGCTGGGCTGTCCTCACTGCATGGTGCCACTGCTGAAGAAGCTGTGGGGATGCACACTGGGGTGCCAGTCCTACAACTCCAATGCTCCTTTCCCAGGTATCTGGCAGCACTGTGCTGGCTGCATGCAGGAGGGGCAGGCCAGCACACTTGGAGTGACAGTATCTATGAGGTGATGGTCCCTGGGGCAGCTCTCCTGTGCTGGCTGCAGCACGGCCTGTGAGCCTCCGTGTTCCCCTCCCACATGGCAAGCAGATCAGGGTCCCCTAATGCTGGCAGGCAGCACAGAGGGAGGTGACAAAGGCACTGCAAAGGCAGCAGCATGGAACTGCCTGTGGGAGGCAGCTAGGCAGGGCTTTTGTTTGAAACCTACAACTGCCCCATCCAGAAGCACTGTGGATGTTGTGGATGATGTCCAGGGTGCTCTGTGTCTTGATAGGTCAGAACCTGGGCTGGTGATGAGGACTCTACAGCCCTGTCCCTGCCCCATGGATCCCCACTGAACAGGGATCTTGGGCTTGGGCTTGAGTCATCTGCACTTGGAAAATGTGGCTGCTTGTGTCATGTGGGTCACAAGAGCTTCCTGTACTTTGTGAGCATCCTGGGACCAGGGCTGCACTTTCCCCTTATGGAGGGATATGTGTACTAATGGGGCTCAGCCCAAGCCAATGCTGGTGGCCACAGGGACCTGCTCACCTGATCCAATAGGTCTGTAATTGCCAAGGGGAAGAAACTCTAACTCCCAGGATGAGTGAAGGCTGTTCAGCTTGAGGGATACCCTGCCCACATGGCTGTCCTGTACTGAGCAGGAAGGATGCCAGCTCCAGGCACCCTCAGGAAGCTCATCCCCAGCCTTGAGAGGTCCTAAGCTTCCTTGCCAAGCCTGTTTCATTGGGTCGTGATCTCTGCTTGGCAGGGGTACAGGGCATTGATGCTGAGCAGGTGGAGGACCCGAAGCAGGCAGGGTTCAATGCTCAGCCCACACAGATGATACTGACAGCAGATGGGCTAAGGCAGATGAGGAAATGCCTGCCTCTGGGTTCACTAGGGCATGTCCACTAAGCCCAGCAAGTTCATGGCCTTCTTGGGAAGCTGCAAAGGAAGACAAAGTATCCAAGCCTTTCCATGATCTGCTCTGTTATCGGCATCCCAATGACCTGATGGTGCAAGAGGCCCCAGTGCCCATGGCATTACCTGTGATCTCATGCTGCCTCAGCTCGTTGTATCTGTAGGACTGCTCCAGAGGCTTGATGGAGGAGTGGTAGATCTTCCTCAGCCGCTGCAGTACTCCTGTAGGGGCAGAAGCATGCAGATGGGTGAAGGTAAACCCCACCACCATGGTTGAGTCCCCTGTAGGTGAGTTGTTGGGCATTCCCTGCAGATCCCATGGATCAAGGGGCCTGGCTCACAGTTGAAATCTTGGCGAAACTTATCCTGCTTAAACATGTTGATGCCCCTCCCCAGCTAATGTTTCCCACTGGGCAACAGTCCCTATGTGCTGCCAGTGTTTCACATGCCAGTGGCTGGTGGAAGGGACACCCTTCATTAATGCTATTTCGCAGTCAATACCTGTGATCCCAAATAGCCCTCCACCATGATGACAGGGTCCCTGGCACAGCCCTTAAGCTGCTCACTAAAGGAAGGAAAGAGCCTTTTCCAGTCTAGACTGCCCATGGGGCTAGCAGAAGCAAGCCTTATAATAGCAAACCCCAATAAATAATTAGAATAGAAATCCCAACTCTTTATCACAAGTTGTCCCAGGTTTCTCTGGGCAGGGATGTGGCTGGCTCGGGCTGATTCACAATCTGCATCTTCCAGCCTCTGTGTCCTCCTAATTCTTGCAAACCCTTAGGATTGTCTTTAAAATACCCAAAATTAGGTTAACCCAAGAGCAGCAAAAGGGCTGTTACCAAAGATACAGTGTTGCTCAATTTGCAAGAACTAATGTTAAAACCAAACACTCTGGGGGAGTAGAATCTCATCCCTGCTCTCGGTGCAGCAGAATAGCGAGGAGCTGTCCTGCAGGGATCATGTGGACTGAAGGATTAGGGCACGCATGGTTCAGTGACATCCATGCCCCTGACCTGAGAAATCATCGGCGGGTTTGTCCTCGTTCAGCTTGAGGGTGTTCTCCAAGTGGGACCGGTCACGCTTGGTCAGCTTGCTGGCATCTTCAGCCTCTTCTGCAGGAAAAAGGAAAGGAGACCTGTTAGAGTGAAGGGGAGGATCAATACAGGGGCTCACACAAGGAGAGGGCACTGGGGAGCACACACACCCCAAGCCTGGAACCGCCGTGCACCTCAGCAACCCCCATTGCCTTTGGCACACCGTGCGGGCTCTGTTTTGCGAAGGCTCCTGGAGGCTTGGCAGAGGCTGCCAGAGCTATGGCTGCTGGGGAAGCGTCAGGGGCCACTGCTTGGCTCCAAGAAGGGGCTGGTGAGGGAGGCGCGCCCTGCATCCCCGGGGGGAGCGAGGGACAGCCACTAATGGGGAATGCGGAGGACGTGCCTGGAAAGGGCTCCCAGGGCTGTGTGCAGGGCAAGCACGTGTGGCACCTGCAGCCCGATGGGGCCCCTGCCCACCCCCAGCAGCTGCGGCTCTTCCCAGGCTAAGCCTCGAGTGCCGGCACGCTCTGCTCTGCCACTCCCCAGGAACCGTGCACTGAGCCAGAGACACGAGCATGTGTGAGCCTGGGGCTGGCGCTTGAGAGCCTGACCTGACCCATCCACAGCAGGCTCATTCCCTCCTCCTCCCACCTCTGCCCCCATATCAGGCTGGAGCTTTCTGAATGGGGCCCTGGGGACCCTGGGGCTCCATGCTAGGCTGAGGGAGAATGAGGTGGTTGCTTCCCCACAGGGTGGGCACGCCAGTGTCCCCGAGACAAAGACATGTCCTTGCCCTGGAGGTGCTGGCACACCAAGGGCCACATGCAGTGCTTTTTGATAACAGGAGCTGGGTCAGGCTTTAGTGGAGGTTGGGGGGCAGGTCTAGGGACAAACATGTGCCAGCAGGCTGGGCTGGGGATGCCAGGGGCAAGCAGGGCACTGTCAAGCCCTGGGGTTGTGTGGATTGTCTACTGAGTGCTGGGCTGAGGAAGACCTTTTGACTTGCCAAGTGAAGCCACAGAGATAAAACTGGGTTTCCCTTTCAGCACAAATGGGAACTTTTTGAGCTGGGATGTTACAGATGAAAGCAAAGAAAGACTCATCTGGGTCCAAAGGTTGCTGCCCAGCCCATAGGCCAAAGTCCACAAGCATTTCTAGGAGCGGGGTGTCCCTTTTCCTTATCTAGCCTTTTACTGACCAAACACAGCCATAGCCCGTGCTTCGGCAGCTCATGCGTCTGAATTAGCTCTTCACACCTTCCCTACGAGGCAAGGACTGGCAGGCAAGAGACCCACTAGCCCAGGCAGCATCCTGCCCTCGCACTGAGACAGCTGGGGGCCCGGAGGACTCCGAGGGTGGAGGATAAAGAGCCTTTAAGAGGTCTGCGGGTGCTGTAAGGGGCCTGGGTGTTAAGAATCTTATCCATGTCCACAGCCCAGAGGAGAAATCATGGGCCTAAAACTGCATCGAGGGAAATGACAGCCAGCTTTAGTGTCGCTGTGACGAGCGCCTACATCGCAGGCATCCGCGGCTCCTGCCTGTGCCCTCGATGCCCGCAGCCGGCCCAGCCGTGCAGCGGGTAGGGGCAGGCAGCACAAGCGTTAGGAGATGGCCATGCACTAGGCGCGGTTTAATGTGCCAAGCTCAGCTCCGCCGGGGTTGATAGTAGGTCACTCTCGCCGCTACACACTGACACGAAAAGACTCCAACCTATCTGCCTGTGCCGGAGCATGGCAGCAGCTGGGCTTTCCGTTTCTACCAGTGATGGCTTGTCCGCAGGTGGGTCTTCTGCTGCTGGTGGGTCTTCTGCTGCAGGTGGGTCTTCTGCTGCTGGTGGGTCTTCTGCTGCTGGCGGGTCTTCTGCTGCTGGTGGGTCTTCTGCTGCTGGCGGGTCTTCTGCTGCTGGTGGGTTTTCCACCACTGCTGGTGGGTCTTCTGCTGCTGGTGGGTTTTCCACCACTGCTGGTGGGTCTTCTGCTGCTGGTGGGTTTTCCACCGCTGCTGGTGGATCTTCTGCTGGTGGGTCTCCCATTGCTGCTGGCGGGTCTTCTGCTGTGTCCCCACAGGGTGGGTGCTGGCAGCTGACAGGGCCACCCCTGGCTTCTCCCTTGCTGGCAGCTGCTGGTTTGCCACGGCTCTTTTTGCTAGAAGTGCCGTCTGTTTTCTTGTCATTCCCTTCACCTTCATCCTCTGCCCCCCCTGGCCCAGCATCCTGTTCCTCAGACTCCTCCTCAGACTCTCTTTCCTCCTTGGACTCTCCCTCACCTCCATCTTCCTCAGACTCCCCCTGGTCATCCTCTTCCTCTGAGCTCTGCTCTTCCCCACTGGGAGCAGATGTTGCTTTTGGCTCCTCCATTTTCTCTTCCCCAGGCTGCCCTTGCTCCTCAGAGGCTCCTTTCTTGCCACCAGACTCCTCTTCCTCCCTGGTGTGGAGTCCATCTTGTGGGCCAGGCCCGCCATTCCCTTCATGATGCGCTGCCTCAGGGGTGCCCAACACGGCATCCTCCCCTGGACCCTGTGCCGCACCAGTCCCCTCCTGGCCCTTCTCCATGGTGGTCTCCTCCATCTGTCCATCCCCAGGCCCCAGGTCCTCACTCAGGCCACCCGCCAGCTCTTCCTCCCCATCTCCCTGTCCCTCCTCAACGGCAGCAGGCGAGGAGGCGTTGGGGGAGCCACCATCTCGGTCCTCCTCAGGGCTGCTGCCGGCTGCCTTCTCCTCCAGCCTGGGCTCTGCAGCTGGCAGGGGGCCTTCAGCAGCAGCACCAGCATGGTCCGTGCCAGGGGCGTGCAGCTCTAAATGATGAGAACAGCTCGGTCAGTCTTACCCACACCGGCACACGGCTCCTGGGGCCACCAGCCCCCTGTCAGTGCCAGGGAGGGGGGGCCTGCCCTCAGAGCAGGATTTGTGGCTGTTATCAAGATGCTTAAACTCTTTCCTAAACCCTCTCTAGTTCCAGCTCCATTTTCTGTCCCTGTTGCAAGACGCTGGGTGCAAAGAGGGGTTTGGGGCTGGCAAAGCTGATGCTAGCAGGGGGCTCTATGGCTGGGCCAGCCATGGCTGCCCAGGGCTGCAGCTTCCACCAGCCATGAAGCGCTGCAGGAAGGTGGCAAAGCAGCCCTAAAAAATGGGGGGAAATGAATAAAAAAGCATAGCTTGAGGGGCCACGGGCACTTGGCAGGTTAAAAAGGTCCTTCCCCAGCCCTGCCTCAGGAGAGCATCACACCGGCCATGGCGAGGGAGAGGAGGAGGAATGGGTGCAGGGCTCCCAGCAGGGGTTTTCCACAGACAGGCAGGGCCTGACCCGGCAGCAGGGATCAGGAGCTATTTATTGTGAGCATCCCTTCACTAGGAAAGCATTTGCTGCGCTGTGCGGCTGGCAGGGACACAATGAGTTTGTTCTGTGGCCCGGGAGAAGCCATCCGTATTTTCCATAGGCCTCCAAGTGCGATTTAACATTAGTCAATGGGTGCCAAAAATAAAAGATCACTGGCTATACTGTCTCTGTTACAAACAGTTGCTGCTAGTCTAAATAATCCCCTGAAATGTCTAATGCCTGCATACCGGGGAAGTGTTTCAGAAGAAAATAATTCCTTTGTACTCCGGCTGGCAAGTTGATGCCAACCAGGAAAAAATGCCATCTCCACCCATGCTGCGGGAGGCAGCGCTGGGCACGGGCAGCACCGGGCACAGCCAGCCCTCTCCGCTGGCTCCTGTGCTGTATCAGTGCTGGGAGCTGCAGGGCTGCATGTCCTGTCAAGCATCTAAAGAGCTGGGGCTCGCTGACTTGGTCACAGGGACTGTGGTGGCTGAGCTAAGGCCGGGTCTGCAGCAGCCCCAGACCATTCAGACCAGTTTGCTGTGGCCAGGGATGCCGGGCCGGCGGTTGCATCACTGTCCGTGCTGGGGCCGGTAGTGCTGCTGGCCAATGGTCAGGCAGCAGCGGCAGGCTCATGACACAGGATGAGCCGTGCCAGGGGCTGCAGGGACAGGCTGCACCTCGACCTGCCAGGGTTTCTAGTAGCTCTCATGTGCAGCCTGGCATGATGGAGCTGCCTCCTCCACCCCTTTCCCTGCCAAAACCGGATGCACGGGTCACCCTTGCTCTGCCCTCGCTGGCCTCCTCCATCCTTTGCTGGCGCATGGCTCACAGGTGCCTCTGGGCCCACAGTTCAGCTCCCACCTGCCTCCCTCCCACCTGCAGCACGCTTCTCCCTCAGATCACCTTTCCACAGGACCCCTGGGACCTCTCGGCCTGGCAGGAGCTGCTCGAAGGTGAACATGCTACATCTGACCTGCAAAGCCCTGGGTGGCTGGAAGCCAGCATGCTGCTGCCTGGTCCCAGAGGCCTGGAGACCAGCCTGGGTCTCTTTAGGGTCCCCTTAGTTGACAGGGATATTCTCAGCTTGGCCCCAAAATAGCCAGTGACCTGAAGGGATGGGAGGGGAGTGTAGCTCCTCAGGAGGGCATCTGGTGACGGTCAAGGCAGCAGGGGACAGGAGGACCAAGCAAAGGAGACCGTGCACTTCCCCAGGGCTTTGTGCATGGTCTGTGTGTCCTCTGTGACCCAACACAGGAGCACAGAGCAGTCATCAGCTGCCGTGGCCAGGCATAACAGCAGCCCCAGTGCCCACTGCAAACCACCTCCCACGGGCACCCAGGCTCTACGACTGGGATGTTCCTGCCAGTGTGCTGGTCACAGGCTTTATTTCCTGTGACCTTAAGATCTCATGCAAAGTCCCTCTCCCCTCTCCACCTCCTTCTCCCTTCTGTTTCCCCTACATGGTCTCCAAATCCATCACACACCAAATTGTGCTGATCTGCAGATGGCCGGCCGATGAGCAGTGAAATGGGACGAAGGTTACAGGCTTAACACCCTCCGCACATCCCCTGGAGGCTAAAAATACAGCCCAGCAACTGTACAGGGAGTCAGAAGCAGCAGCTCGGTGGGGTGCAATGGCAAAGCACTGGCCCCCTCAGCCACTGGCCCCAGCCCCTTGCTCACTGCCAGCCAAGGGTGATGTCCTCACCTGGAGCACATCCCGTGGGTCCCTGTGAGCTGGGAGGGAGCGGGGACAACCATGTTGTAAAGTGACACTGGGACTCCCCTTGTTCACACCCTGCATTGTGCCAAGCAGCTGGGTGGCATCAGAGAGAAGCCCTTGCCCTGCTCCCCATGGGGACCTGACCTCCCAGAGGGTCCCCGGTTTACGCTGCCCTGAACCTCACACCCATCTGCAGGGGTTGGAAGGGTTGCCAGCAGCCTGGGGATCCCTTCTCCAGCAGTGGCAGCACCCTGGGGCACAGCCATGGGGACAGAACTCATGGCAATGCTTTGGGTGCCACAGGATGCCCCAGTTGGTTTGCATCAAGGAAAAGCCCATGCAGAAAGCACAGCAATGAATGCCGGAGGCTGAGCATGACCCTGCCATGGTGTCACCACCATCCCTGCATGGGGCCATGTGGAACGGCAAGCAGCACCCTGGCGCCGAAACGGGTCCTCCGCAGGGACAGCCCCCAAGCACGGCGCCGGGGCAGGGGCCATCTCAGAGGGATAGATGGGCACAGGTGGCCCCTGAGGGACATGCTCCTCCTCCAGCAGAAATAGGAGCCCCGAGTGTGGGGCCGGGGATGTGCAGCGCTGCAGGATGGATTTTCACACGCCCCCTTCCCCTGCTCTGATCCCCGTTTATCCTCCAGCTCCTGCGTGTCCTGCTCTGCCTCTGTCCTCCCAGTGGGGTTTCATGGGGAGCTTACACCCCAAATGTCTGCCCCTTCCTTTTCAGGGAAAGGCAAGACTGCTTTGTTCTGACGTAGCCCTTTAAAACCCCATAGAAAATAGCTGGACCCAAAAGAGCTACCCAGGATTTTCCATGGAAGACACCAGCCACACTGCTTGACTCACTGCAAACCCCCACGTCCTGCAGGATCTCCCCCCACCATTTAATGGCAATGTTCCCCATAGCGCCAGCTCAGGGACGCACTGTACCCCTGGTGCTTCTCCAGCTCATGGCCCCACAGCCGGGGGCTCAGGCTGGCTGGGGACCTCACACAGGTTTGCCAGGGCTCTGGTACTCAAGCCACCACCCCATGGCACTTGGCCCCTGCCTGCCCTGGCCATGAGGTGCCGCAGAGGTCTACTGGGGAGAGGATGCACAGGGATTGTTCCATGCTGCTGTCACTCAGCAGCCTGGGAAAAAGAGGTAGAGCAGGTTGGCCCTGAGCCTGACCTTGCACAACCAGTAACGCCTCCCAGGTGGGAGGCAGGGCCAGGGGACCCCAAAGTGGGAGGTGTGCCCCTCACTTGGGATCAGGCCTGGGCACCCCAGCCTTTCATATACACCCTGGGCGCTTGGCCAGGATGCAGCAGAGGACAGCATCTCCTCTCCGCTCTTGCCATGCCTCGGTTTCCCACTCTGCATCATCCCAGCAGAGCCCGGTGCTGCTGTCAAGCCCTGCAGGGGAAGGTCCAGCGTTCTGTTGCTCACATTTCCCATGGCAGCCCTTTGAGAGGCAGGACCCTAGCTCCAGTGCCAGTTTAAAACCAGCCAGGCCATCACCTTCACCTTGGAGAGGGAAGTGTTCAGAGCAGCTCAAAAGGCCCAGAGGACACCAGCACAAGGGTGACCAAGGAGGGGTTGGCTCTCCAGACCCTTGTGCACCCAAGAGTTCAGGACACCCAACCACAGCAGCCCATTCCAGAGGCCTCATGATCCCAAAGCATTAGCAAAAAGCAGTTATTTTCCAGTTTTTCAATGCAGAGCCCAGCAGGGGTATGGGAAACGGCTTTGTCAGACTATCCTAACCTCATCTGTGGAGGAGATCTTCAGTTTAGTTGAAGGAAAACATATAAATTGATTTGATTTCTATAAATAGTTGGCTAGAACTACATGATATTTTGATTAAGAAAGGGTAAAGAAACCTCACCAGGCTGTTCCAAAGGGATTAAATCCAGGCTTGCAGCTTTCTAAATATAGGGATGAAATCGGGGAATCACTTCTACAGGGTGTTTCTTCGACTGCCTTTAGGCATCCACCCTGAAGATCGAGAGGAAAACCTGAGCTCTTGACTTGCAGAAGACACGAAGATCAGGGTGGGGAGAAGATAAAGCAGTTGGCGCTCCCTGGCCAGGGTAGATGTGGGCCCATAAGTGAGCAGAAAGCCAGACTAGAGCTTGTATTTTGGCACAGGCAGATGTCAGGCTCTACGGTGAGGAACATTTCTCCACCTGTGGTGTCCCTTGTGGGGTCTGCAGCCTCGGGGTGCTGAAGGACCTGAGGAAAGCTCTGTGGCATGGCTGGGCCTGAAGGACCCCCTTCCTTTAGAGGGGGGACTCCTGAGGTCACACTGGTACTGTCTCTGGGCCTCCAGCAATGGGAGGCTTCACCAACCCACCCCAGCACTTCCCAGTGGGTAGCCTCCACAGACTCAGGGTAAGACTTCCTGGGTGAAGACTCCCCATGGCTCTTTTTGGTCATCCCAAGGATTCCCGGTCACCTGGGCAGGACAGGGAGCGCCATTGGACTCGTCAGCCTGGATTTTATGCCTGATGATTTGTTGTCCCAGATCCTCAAATCCACGGGGATGTCTGGGCCATGCCAAAGAGCAGTACCCAGCCCTGGGGGTCTCACCCATACCCCCAGCAGCAGGATGGGGGGGATCCCAGCTCAGCCGTCGCACAGGGATGGGGTTACACACCTCTGATCCCATCCACGCCGCGTCCCCATGCGCGAGGAGGTGGCAGGGTCAAGCCACATGCCTGGCTGGCACTAGGGCTGTGCTGCTGCTGCCAGCACCCCAGCCCGCCTTGGGATGCCCGGCTGGAGACTCCCAGCCCCTCTACCAGCCCCCACGGGCACACGAGTGCATCGGCTTCCTCGAGCTATCGCTTACCAGGGAAATGTCCCCATGGGCTCAAAATAGCTGGGCAGAGCCCTGCCAAGGCTCCAGGGCCACTGCTGCTCCTGCAGCACCAGGGAATGGGCAGTTTGTGAGAGATCTGGTCAGCCATGGACCTTCTGGCCAGGCCGGTCTCAGCACCCTGCTGAATCCCTGCTTCCAGCACAGGTAGCTGGCTCCTGCATGGGGATGGTGGATCAGTGAGTGGGGACACAGCAGGACCATGGCAAGAGCTCAGCCCACTGAGTGCTGTCCAGGGCACAGCACAGCCCTCCCAGCACAGTGCTCTCACAGGACCCACTGGTGGCCCTGTGCCCTGTCCTTGCCATCCTGCCCAGCTGGCTGTCACCTACACACTGAGACAAGGGTATCTGATGGGAGAGGCTGTCACAGCACAGTAACATGCTCAGCGTCTGCCTTGGTTTGCTCAAACGGTTCGTGAGAGAGATGAGGTCCCCACAGGGGCCGGGATGTCCTCCAGGTGAAGTATTAGGGATGTGAGAGGGATGCTGGGGGCGCAAGTAACCAAAATCTGTGGGTACCTGTGGCACCCCGAGCCCTTTGCCTCACTGGGCACCCCTGTACCCAATAGTGGTGGTGCTCACAGTTGTGCTTGTCCTGGGGGGAAACTGGAGTGAGACCAGTGGCACGTCAATGGGACACAAGCAGTCCCCCATCTCTGGGGAAGCTGGTTGCCTGGGATGGCCAAGGTGGGGAGACCCCATAGATGCTGTGTCCTGGGGCCCTGAGCCCACCTGAGGTGACACAGGTGGTGGAGCCCACTCCAAGATGTTCTGTTCTAGGAGGTGAAGCCCACCCTCAAGTGACACACGCCAGGCGGTGGAGAGCACCCCAAGGTGACATGTCCTGGGTGATGGATGGGGAGCATCCCAAGATGCCATGAGGCCATCGTGATGGAGCCCATCCTGAGGTGACACCTCCCAGGCTGGGACAGGATGAGGAGTCTCAGGCTCACTGTCAGCAGGAGAGGTCTGTGCCAGCCCTGTAGTGCCCTCAGCACATGCTGCAGGAGGACACCAGCATGCCAGGGCTTTCCTCAGCCTCACCCAGCTTGGAGATGGTGACAGCACAGCGCAGCGCCCACTCAATCCTGCGGTGGCTGGGGCGGGCAAGGGCTCCCCAGTACAGAGCTGCCAAGCACAGCGAATGGGCACTGCCCGTTCCCAGTGCTCACAGGGACTCACTACGGGCACCCAGCCCGGAAGGGATGGCCGGGCTCTGCCCAAGGTGCGAGCACACCTTCACCTGGTGGGAGCAGGGATGGAGCAGAGGGCGAGTGCCCTGCAGGCTGCAGTGGGTGCTGGCCTCTGCCAGAGATCCCGGTGCTCCGGGGAGCTTTGCCAACCACTTCCCACCCCTGGCCTCCAGGAGTGGTGACAGGGCCTCAAGTGGCCCCAGGCACCACCAAACCTGCCCTTGCCACGAGGTCCACACCTCTCCACAGTGCATCATTGAAGCCTCTGGTTCTCTGCCGGGCTCCCCCCACCTTTTCTTCACTAAAGGGGAATTAAATGGGCAGACAAGGCTCACAGATGGGAGGACAATCCACCTGAGCCACCTCCTGCACCCCAAAGGAGGCTGGGTCTGAGGACCCAGCTTGGCACCAAAGGAACGGCAAAACCCATTGTGCAAACTCCACTGGTCCCTGTGGAGCAGAAGCACAGCAGGAGCTGGGCACCTGCTTGCATCTTCTTACCAGACCTACAGGACCAGGGTGAAATTCCAGACACATGAGCAGGAGACCTCCAGCTACGCTTGGACCTGGCTCCAGAGCTGCAGACCCCAATGCGCCTCCTGGCCCTGGAGCCACCTCCAAGATGGAGGATCCCAACGCTGGCCTGAGCCGGGTGCTGGTGATGAGGTTCCCAATCCCATACCTGGAACCATGGCATCACGCAGGCTGCTTCCTATCTGCCACTGCTTGGGACATGCCAGCCTCCATGTCAGCCTCAGGACAACCAAGAGCTGGGCTGGTGGTCACTCACCATGGTGGCAGCCACCCCATCCCCAGACCCGACCCACGGCCCCACAGAGGTCACCCCACCACCAGCGGGGTGCATGGCTGGCCCTAAACCCCCTTTACCCACCAGAATGGCCCAAGATGCCCTTAAAAGGCCAAAACTCGTGTGGGCCGGGGGTGCCGGGTGCTGGAAGGCGGCAGCTGCGGGTGCCGGTGCGCGGGGCCGCAGCGGTGCAGGGCCGGGGGGGCCAGGGCGGCTGCAGGGAGCACAGTGTCCCCTTACACGGCTGTTTCCATACTTAGCTGCCCCTCCCAGCAGCGCAGCCGCCCGAGCCTGGCCAGGCAGAGAACCGGCCCAAATTAACTCAAGGGCAAGCAAGGGTACTAGCAATGCCACCCTGCTGCATGGCCCCAGGGCTAGGATCTGGGTGGTCAACGGAGGCAAGACAGCCCAGGGAAGGGGGTCCAGGCTCACCCAAAGTGCTGTCTTGCTTGGCAGGTCTCTGTGTGGAGGGGAGACCCCCAGGGCAAGCAGCCTACCCCATCCCGCTCCGACTACCAGGTGCCCCAGCACCCTGGAAGCCCCCACCCCGGTCCCCACACCCCAAAACCAAGCCACCTCAGCACCCGGGGGTGGCACTGACCCTGGACACATCAGTGGCAGCACAGCCCCTGCGCCCACCCTGGCTCCAGAGCGCGGACCCCAGCACATCCCCCCCCCCCCCCAGCCCCTCCTGGTCACAGCCCCCACCGCGTTTCCCTGCACATTTTGGGGTGACTGCAGCCCTGGCAGAGATGCTGGGGAGCCTGAGCAGCTGTACCCCTGACACCCTGTCCTGCTACAGGCACCTACCCAGCCATGGGGTGCAGGCTGGGCTCACCAGGCACCCCAGTGCCTCACCGGCACCTGCAGCCCCACAGGCACCCACAGCCCTGCCAGCACCAGCAGCCCTAAGGGTACCTGCAGCCCTGCAGGGCACTCACAGTCCCATGGCACCTGCAGACCCACGGATACCTGCAACCTTGCAGGGCACTCACAGCCCCATGGCACCCAAAGCCCCACAGGGACCCACAGTCCTGACGAGCACCCACAGCCTCACAGGCACCCACTGTCCCAAAGATGCCAAAAGTCCCTGCGGGTACCCACAGATCAGAGGCACCCATGGCCCCATAGTCACCCCAAGCCCTATGGGTGCCCACAGCTCTGCTGGGTGCCCACAGCCCCATAGACACCTACTACCCCACAGGCACCCACAGCCTCACAGGCACCTTGCAGTCCTATGGGGACCCGCAGCCCCATGAGACCCCATATCTCCATGGGACCCCTCAGCCCCGTGGGCACCCATAGCCCTATAGGGACCCCCAGTCCCACGGAGACCCACAGCCATGTTTTCACCCACAGCCCCATGAGGACCCTGAAGCCCCACGGGCACCCACAGCCCTGTGGGCAGCTTGTACCTGCAGTGCCGAAGAGCAGGAGCGAGGCCACACAGCAGCAGAGCAGGTTGAGGCGCTTCATGGTGGCTGCCAGGAGCTCCTTGCCGCTCGCTGCCTCTATTTATACGGCGCCAGGCGCAGGGCAGGGCCGGGCCGGCAGCTGCCGCAGGGCCAGCACAGATGCTGCTGCTGCTGCCCCTCTTCCACTCCCAGGGGGCCCTGGGGAAGGGGACAGGGACGGGAAAGGGGCACAGCGGCGGTGCTGCAGCACCGGGTAAGGGTCATGGATGAGCCATGGATGCGGTGGCACCCTGGCATGGGGTTCCTTGGGCAGCACTGCCCATGCGGGGTCACGGTCTCCGTCACAGCATCCCACTGGCATGACGTAGTGGAACTCCTTGCGCTGCCTCAAGTCCCTGCAGCTCGTTTTTGGCAGGATCAGGATTTCATGGAGGGGGAGAGCCAAGCATCATGGCACCGCAGAGTCCCCCATCTGTCCCCAGGCACCTTGTCCTGGGCCGTTTGGGAGCCTCTTGGGCCACCGCACATCACCAATTCCAGGCAATGCCATGTACCCCGTAGGCAAGGGACATGCCTGGGTGTGTCCCCATCATCACCAGCACCACACTGGGAGCATGGCATGGGGATGGTGGGGGCCGGAAGTGCAGGATTTCCAGCTCCTACCACCCTCACTTGTAGGGGACAGCTATTCAGCACTGTCCCCAGAGCCTGTCTGCAGCAGACCATCACTGGAGGAGCCGCTTTTGGGGGGCCATGACCCAGCTTCCTTCTGGGAAAGGGACAAATTGGAGGAAAACATGAACCCCCTCCCCTGCCCAAGCCCAGCTCTCCTTGCAAATGTGGGAGCAAGGAGCCCCTGGCCCCGAGCTGGAGGTGTCAGGAGGGGACAATGGTGAGGGAGCAGGCAGGAGCCGGTCCTCAGCTGGGCACCACTGAGCACCATGATGTGGATAGGGAGTGGGAGGAGACCCAGAACCAGGGAAAATGGCAAGAGGTGGGTGCCCACCCCCAAAAAAAAAGCCTTGTTGAGAGATAGGTGCCCCCCCCTCGACAGAGCCATGAGGCAGGCCAACAGCCCCATGGAAAGCCATGGGGAGATGAGTGCCCCCTCCAGCTAGGGGACACCCCCATCCTGGAACACCACAGGTGCCATCCGCAGGGCAGAGGATACAAAACCTCACCCCAGCCTTATGGCCTTGCTAAAACCAGCCCCAGAGCCCCCCTCATTGCAGCAGCAAGCTGAGCCCCAGTGTGCTTGCAGCATGTGCGGGCAGCTCTGGCAGGGCTGAGCTTTAAATATAGCCCAGTCACTCAGCAGGAAACCTTGCTGGGGCCAGCATCCTCCTGCCCGCACCCTGCCTGCAATTGCCACTGCAGGCAGTGCTCCCTCTCCTCCCCACCGGCCCCAGGGCCCCCAAGAGGGACCAGGGTCCCATAGGGCCCGGAGCTGACGCCGTCCCCATCACCCCCACAAATGTTAACGTCCGGACCGAGCTTCTAAAAAACCAAGTACAAACTTTATTTTGTTTCTTTACAAAGGCACGAGCCTCTTTTTTTTTTTTCCACTTTCTTAACAAAATAGAATAGCTTCTCAATCAACACAAAGACCTGAAAATCGTAAAAAAAAAATACAAAATAAAACAAAACAAAACAAAAAAACAAAAAAAACAAAAAAAAAGGGAAAGGAACCGAGAAACAGCTGCGGCAGGGGGGAACCTACCAAATACCACCCAGGCTCTACACACAACTGGCCTAAAACCCTACAGCCGGGCGGGGGGGGCGGCGGGGGGGGGGCACACAGAATGGGGACCCCCCCCCCCCGCCACAACAGACCCAAGCGACACAATCACGAAGTAGAAAAGCTCTTTGGAGCTGAGAGACCCCGCAAACCGGATTAAGTGCTTAAAGGAGAGATGGGAGCAAGGTGGGGGGATGGAGACAGGGATGGGGGTGTGGAATCAGGCCCCGAACCACCATCCCTGTGCCAAAGAGGTGGGCACTGGAAACACTGCAGGGTGGCATGTGCTGTCCCTCCCGCCTGTGCTCCGATGGCATAATCCCAGGATTTATTTTGGTCTCCCAAGGGGTTTTCCCTGCCCCACACAGTGTGGGAGCCGTGGTGGGGCTGGGTGTACCCCAAAGCCAGAGATCCCTGTCCCACCTTTGCTGCCGTGTCACTTGGCATCTCCCTGCTGCTTAAAAACAAACATTTAATTAAAAAAGAAAAAAAAGAAAACAAACCACAAAAGAGAAGGAAAAACCAAATTAAGATCCCAACCAAAGGCCCCATCCCAAGGGAAAACCATCAGGAACACAGGGCGACTTGGCAGGATTTCCCATTGGTCGGGGGGGGGGGAGGGGGTGTGATAACATGGGGTGGGGAGCCGTGACCCCCCCATCCCTAATGTCCCACCACCACCATCCCACTGCGCCCCGAGCCCCCCAAGTCCCCTGTGGCCACCTTTGGGTGCCCACCCCCCCCCGAGCCTCCCCCCCCGGGAGCTGCAGGGTGCCCTTTGCCTGCCTCTAGCGCTCTGCTTTACAGTATTGGGAAGAGGTCATAAAAGAGACCCAAATCGCGTTGTATTTTGTAAAAATCTCAGCATATTCTCTGACGTTCCCCCCCCGCCCCATCCCCAACCCGGCTGCCGGCCGGGGGGTGTCAGGGCAGCTCCCCGTCCCCGGAGGGCTCCTCTTTGCTCTGGTCCATGGAGTCACTGTCGTTGCCCTCGGTATCGGAGGCAGTGTCGGAGGCGGAGGGCTCGTGGCAGGCGCGCGCCGGTGTCACGATAACAGCGCGTCTCTGCTCCTCTTCCTGCAGCTGCTTCTCGTGCGTCCCCTCGATGTGCTGGATCGCCTGCCGAGGGCAACCGCCGCCCATCAGGACATCGTGTACCCTCTTCTGATGCACCCAGCAGGGTGAGGGACCCCCCCCAAGGCACCCCTGCCACCGTCCTCCCCGGTGCCCCCCTTACCTGAACGATGGTGTCAAGGTTTTGCCGGGATGTGGAGACTGTGTTGATGACCGAGGACGGGCCCATGGTGACCACGGTGACGTGATGGGAGGGAGGCGGCGCTGGAACGATCACAGTGGGGTGGTGGGTGGGCGCTGGGGGAGCATGTGATGGCAGGAGCTGAGGAGAGAAGCAAAAAAACCCCTAAGTCAGAACAGACCAGGGCACGGTGGTGATGGGGAGAGCATCACACTTGTTTGTGGAGACCAAACTCCTTTGAGAGCCCACAAAAACTGAAGCAGCAGCTCAGCTGCTCCAGTTCACCCATCCCGGCCAAATGCGAGAGGGTGCCAGCTGAAAACTGCATCACCTTAGCTTTGGCAGAGCGGAACGTAAAAAACTCCCTGTATTCCAAAGGGGGAAAGATTTGGACTTTTAAGCCAAGGAGAGGCAAGTGCCAGCCCTCCCATTGTCCTGACCTGCACAGCTGGGAACCCGCCGCACCCCTCCGAGCTCCTCATTAGAAGAGCAGATGGGAAGATCCACCCTAGCAAGAGGCTAAGGAGAGTTCACCTAAAAATAGGCTGAACTTCCCCGGGAGGCGGCCGGCAGGGATCCTGCAGGGACACAGCTCCACAGAAGCCAAGGGAGGGAGGAAGCCGGTTTTTCTCCCTCCCTTTGAAGCTCCTCAGACCGGCATCCCCCCGGCTGAGCTCCAGGGTGGCTGCAAGCAAGGACAGGTGCCAGCAGTGAGCAAGGACGGGTGCCGGCACTGCGCTCACCCTGCGCTCGCCTCCTCACTGCACCAGGCTGGCCAAAGGCTCCCCCCACCGTTAGCAAATCCAACTGTGTTTCAAGGCAAAAAGCAGAAGGCTCCATCCCTGTTGTCCTGCCACATCTGCCCAGCACCACTGCCTGCCAGCTTGACTGCTCCCCCTTCCTAGCCTGGTGGGTGGCAAGGAGCGATTTGGGGGTCCCCAGAACTCAGCAGGAGTCACCCAGCAAGAGGTGATCCCCCAGAGATGAGGCTGGCCTCCACACCACTGCAAACCACCTGCCCCAGCACAGGGACCATTACCTGCATCAGCCACTGCCAGCATCACCCCTAGATGGGATGGACGTCACTTCATCACCTGGGGGTGAAGAAATGTGCCTGCTGGGAGCTGGAGCAGGACCACACCTCACTCAAGTGGGAGCTGCTCCCCACTCATGCCTGCTGGGGAGAGCCTAGCAGGGAGGGACATGCTGCTGGAGGGGCAAATGAAGGGTGGCCGCATCCAGCACCTCCCAGCACAGCTTTGGAAAGCTGTGGGCCTGCTAACACCAAGCTGAATGAATGCCTGCCTACCAGAAAGCAACCTTCCCAAACAAAGCCATCCGCGCTGGGGAACAGAGCTGCTTGGAAGCTGCTGCACCATGGTCCAAGCCATGATCCACACCACCACCACCGGGTACCCAATAAACGCAGCTCCCCCACCACCACCAAAACCATCGGCCCCGTAAGTGCAGCTCTCCTGGATGCTGGAGTGGTCTGCGCAGTGACCTCTTCCCAATTCTCCAAGGGAGAAAGCTTTGCTGGGACCTCACTGTCCATCCCAGCCTAGCCCACAGAAGGTGCCAAGCACATCACCAAACTGCCAGACTGCCTGTATTTCATTTCCCATGCACCCAGCTGCACCATTCAGGTGGTGGGACCCATGGCTGGGCTACAGCCAGGGTGGGCTGGGACAGCGTCTACACTCACCTGGGTTCGGATCTGCTGCTCACGCTCTAGCTTCTCCTGGTGCAGCAATCTCACTTGCTCCTGCTGCTGCTGGAGCTGCACTTGCTGAGCGATCACCTTCAGCTTCTCGGGGTACATGTGGGCCTCCAGGGAGCGAACCTGCCAGCCAAGAGAGCCCTGACATTGGTGGGGAGCCCAGCCTGCTGCTGGCACAGCACCCCCTGATCCCCAGCCACGGGCTGTCCCCCTCCATGCAGTGGCCACAGCAGAGCCAGGGCGCCCATAGCCAAGCACAGTGCAGAGGTGGCTAGAGCAGATGACCTGGTACACTCCAGCCGCACCAGCATTCCCAAGGAGCTCCAGCAGGGCTAAAGGATGCTAAAGTATAGATCCAGCTGGATCTGGCCCTCCATGGCCTCACCTGCTCCTCCAGCATCATGCGGACCGAGCGCTCCTTGTCCAGCTGCTGCCTGAGCTCGATCATCTCCCGCCGCAGATCCTCAGCCTTCTCATCCTCCCAGATGTCCGGTGAGCCGATCCCCTCATCCTTGTCCTCTGCCCGTCGTCGTTTCGGGGAGGAGCCACTGAACTCCTGCAGTAGGAGACGTGGCGTCAAGGGACAGGGACCAGCTCTGACGTTCTCCCCACCATCCAGAACATGTCTGGGTGATGCCACCCTCTTGACCAACCCCCAGCACAGCTCCCTGCAGGGAAGGGTCTCCCTAGGGACATGGGATCTACACCTGGGCTCCTGTGCCCTGAGAACACCCACCCTCCTGGTCCTCACTCCCCAGCCTCATGCAAACCCACTTCTTAAAGGGTGACACCCAGGACAGTTCAACTGGGCTGCCCCAGAGCTGAAGGAGCCACCAGGCCACACCAAGATACCCCAGATGGAAAATGGGACCCGAGCCCCCCTTCCTCTGCCAAGAAAAGGCCAGGTTGAACAGCACTCCCATGCCCTGCCAGAAGGGTGCAAAACATCTCCATTCCCTGGCTTATTTGGGCAGAGGGTCTTGCCCTGACACCAAGGAACAGTGATGATGTCCCCTCTCTGGCCAACCAGGACTGTCCCATCCCTTCCCACCCCATCCCTGGGGCGCACAAGCAGGCATTACCTGGATGAACCGCTTGAGCTGGGTGTTCTGCTGCAGTAGCCGAGTCTTCTCCTGCTCCAGGGAGAAGATGTACTCAGCTGTTTGCTGGAGGATGGCCGCCTGTGGAAGAGCCGTGAGGGGAACACTGAGACAGGAGAGACCACGGCATCTCCCCAAGCCCTGCTCCAGCCAAGTTCCCTCCCTGCCTGGGACACAGCAGCACTGCTCCTTGCCTGGCCCCAGCATCTCCATCCAGGTTTTGCTTCAGCCCTGGGTCTCCCCTGGGATTTCCATCATGGTGAACCTCCAGTTCACTCATCTCAAGAATACATATGGCAGCCAAGAGCCAGCTCCTCAACCCACTTGCCTCCACAGTGTGGCCACCTTGCTGCCAAGGCACCTGCCACCCTGCTCCCAGGGTGCTGTCACATACACCCAGCCCACTCTGAGACACCAGGGCTGCAATGCACACCCGCTCCCATGAGGAAACCTCTTCCCGAGAGACCTCCACCATTGAATTAATGTAAGCAAATACCCCAGTTACTCTTACAGCCCTGTCCTGCCCGACAAGGAACTCTGAAAACCTTCAGGTGCAGAACAGTGCCTGCATGCTGCTCACCTTGCTGAGCTTCTCCCCATCCGTGTGCGGGATGAGGGTTTTCAGAGACTGGAAGCCAGCATTGATGCTCTGCATCCGCCGTCTCTCGTTGCTGTTGGCGATTTCCCTGCGTATCCGCCGCTCCTGGTCCCGCTGGGTCTCCGGAGTCAACGGGATGTTAGCCAAGCTACGAGAGAGGCATCGGGTTAGGGAGCAGAGGGCTGCACCCCTGCTACCAGGTTGCCCCCTCTTGTCCCCCTCACGTTGCAATGATGATGCCAACCACCAATGGAATGGCAAACACACGGGGGGGGATGATGGCTGTAATGTTGGCCAGCACAAAAGCGGGTGGGTGAGTTTCTCCAGCCCCGTATCTGAAGCTCTGGAAGACGCACTGACTGAAGAGCTGACTGCAGACCCCCCAGCTCTGCTGAGCTCAGACTGCAGCTGCCCCACACTAGCACCAGCAGCAAGGCTGGGCATGGCAGGGACCCCTGGGCAGGCGATGGAGGCTGCGGGTCGGCCGGCTGTGTCCCCACAGGGCCGGCCAGCGTGTGTGGCCCCGGGAAGGCGGCTCCCTCCCTCCCGCCCTGCTGATGGCTTCCAGATGACAGCTCCCAGCAGAGAAGCCCCTGTCCCACCCCAAGCCGCAGCTCCTGCCTGCTTCCTGCCGCTGCCTCCTCGCCCCCCACGCCCTCACCCCGCAGATGGGCCGGGAAATGCCTCCCAGAGCTGGCAACACCACCAGCAGCAAGTGGGGACAGCGGCAGGGAGGGATACAGGTGGCCCAGGCCAACACCCATGGGTCAGGGTCATCAACCCCCCAAGCAAAGCCCGCTGCTGCGGGGCTCTGGCTTCTTCACCCACACCCCACTTCCCCAGGGAGCATGGCAAGTGAATGCAGGCAAGGGTTTTGGATCAATGGGATGGTGAGCCCAGGTAGTGACCAGCATCAGCAATTAATGAGCACAGTGCAGGGCAATAGCTGGCCATGACATCAAACCAATGCGACCAGCAGCCCTGGCCACACCACCAGTCGTTTCATGTCCCCACTGCTGCCAGCAGTGGCTCTCCCCAGGGTGCATGCCAGCGCCCAGCTCCCACCAGGCAGGCCGCTGGCACCAAGGATGCTGCAAGGCATCAAAGACTAAACACAACAGCCGGGCTGAGGCACAAGGCAAGATAAGACGGCTCCAGCCTCCCGCCCAGGTGCCCAGCAGCTCTGGGAGAGGGAGACGGGACCATCCCACCCAGTGCTTGTCAGGCTGGAAGGCAAAACCTGGCATCCTGCCCTCCCTGCAGTCCCAGCAAGGCCATGGAAGAACCATGCAGATCTGGGAGCCCTAGGTGGCAAAGCCAAGCCACTCAGGCATAGCAGCAAGCGACCTGCTGCACTGCCAGGTGCCCAAGCAGCATCCAGAGGGTCCCAGGCCACCTGTTGTGACCAGGGAATGCACTGCAACTCCAAGATACATGGCATGGGGAAAGATGCTCATCCCAGAGCGATGGGAAAGGATACCCGTTCAGCTTAGGGGGATGAGGAAAGAGAATAGTGCATCCCAGAAGAATGGGGAAAGATCCAAGCTCAGTCCATGCTGACTTTTCTATGGGGAAACATACCCATCTTTTCCATGGGGAAAGATCCAAGCTCAGGGCCAAGAACATGTCTGTCCCCAGCCACTGAGGCAGCATCCCAGTGCAGGCTGGCACTGGGTGCTGACTGCCCACTGCACTAGCTGTCTCCCGTGCAGTTCCCAGTGGGTGTCCTAGGCACTGCAGAGCTCGAATGAGTGCCTGGGGGTCTACACTACTCACAGGGAGCAGCCATCCAAACACATAGACCCAGAGCTGCCTGCAGCGGGATGGTGGCACAAGACTCCCCTCCAGCGGTGGCCAGCACCCCTCCCTGCTCCTGCTGAAAACCAGCCCCAAACTTCTCTCCAGAACATGCCAAAACCCGGCAGGGCTCAGGGACACAATCCTTTCATACCGGCAGGGTCTGCTCCCCATCTCCCTGCAGCAATACCTGGTGGAGCCAGAGAGGTGGCCAGAATGCGGCTCTGGGATGTTGAAGCGCCAGCTGCAGCCATGCACGGGGAATGGGACAGAGAGGCCCAGGACTGGGCAGCACGGAAGCGGTTTCTTAAATAGCGGGGAAGGAGGAAGAGCCTGCTTCCTTGCCGGCAGACCTCCCGCAACCTGCCCCAGCTGCTCTTCCTGGGAAGAGACCCGAGAAGTGACAGTGAAGTATGGAAAGGGGGAAAACCCCCACGGATTCAGAAGCTGGCTTGGCACCCAGCACTGCCAGGGATGGGGCAGGGTGAGCAGGTCGCACCCACCAGGGCCCTGGCACAGGGAAGAAACCCCAGGGTGTCCCCAGCCTAGATCTGGTGCTGCAGGTTTGGGTCAGGCAAGCAGAATTTGGTCCTTCCCACCCTTGTGGTCCAGCAGCCCCTGCCACAGTGCAGCACGAATGTCACACTCGCCCAGACCTGCATGGTGACAAACCCAAAGGGCTGCTGGGTCTTGCTGATGCCCTGCCGCTTCTGCCTGGCAGAAACACTGGGGCCAAAACTGGCCCCATTCTGCCCACAACCAGTGCTGCAACTTGCACTGGTGTGCAGGGGGACATGGCTGTGCAGGCAGCATGTCCCCCAGCTTGCAGGCAGGGTGTCACAAGCTCCCTGAGGCCACAGGCAGGGTGCCCCGAAGCTTGCAAGCAGAATATCCCATGCCTGAACGCAAAGTATTCGTAAGCTTATAGGCAGGATGTCCCTAAGCTCGCAGGATTGGCATCCCCGAGCTCAGTAAGCCCACAGGCAGGCTGCCCGAGGTTGCAGGCAAGGTGCACCCCAGCTCACAGGCAGCATGTCTCCCAGCACCCTGAGCTTGCAGGCAGCGCATCCCCCACTGCCTGCAGCTCACAGGCAGGGCAGCGCAGAACTCAAGGTGGTGGAAAGGCGGTGAGGCTCCCCCAGAACTCTGCCCCATAGCAGGGGCAGCTGTGGGGCCATGCAGCCCCCCAGCCTTGGGCACAATGTCACATTTCCCTGCCCTATGCACTCGCCCTCCCACGGAGGCCACCGGCCCACGTTGGGCCACAGCCACCCGCAGTGACCAACACGGGGGATGTTGGAGAAGCCACCCCACAGCTGCAGCCCCCTGGTGCCCTCAAGCGCGGGTACCCCCTGAGCACCACCGGGATGCAGCCCCTGGCCCCAGGTGAGCCCGTGGGGCAGCAGGGAGATGGGGCAGGCCCGCCCCCGGGGAGGGAGCGTGTGGGCTCGGGCTGGCGGGCCCGGGCCCCAAGGGGCCGCGGCTGCCCCACACGTGTAGCGGGGCCTGGCTGCTGAGAGCTGCCCCACAGCGGCTCCCCGGGCGCGGGCCGCCTCACACACGCGGCCGGGCCCCATGGCGAGGCAGGCCCGGGGCGGGGGGTATCCTGAGCGGCTGCCCCTGTCCCGGACCGCCGCGGACCGTCCCGCATGGCCCAGCGGGGCCTGCACCGCCCCCCACGCGTGGCGGGGCCCGCCCGCCGCCGCCTCCCCGCCAGGCCCCGCCGGCCCGGGGCGGCCCCGCGGCTCCAGCCCCATGCCCGGCCGGGGTGCAAGGGTTCGGGGGCTGCCCCGATCCGCCGGGGCTTCCCCTCCTCGTCCGCGGGCTTTGTGCCGCCGCCTCCCCGCACTACATGTCCCGGCAGCCCCGGCCGCGACCCGCCTCCTCCGGGAGGGCTGCAGAGTCACGGCCAGGCCCGGCAGTAAACACACCCCCCCGCACACCGCGCCGGACCCCCCCGCACCCCTTTAACCCCACACACACCTCCAGACCCCCCAACCCCACGGGGCAGCGGGGCCAAGCGGGCCGCGCCTCTCCCCCCAGTCCCGCCACGCGTGGCCGCCCGGCCCCATGTGCGCGGCAGGACCACGTGCGGGCGGTGGGACTGCGGCGGCCGCGCTGTGCTGCCCCCCCCAGCCCCGATCACCCCCAAACCCGCCCCCCACATGCGGTCCGGGAGCACCGAGCCCCGCGCCGAGCCCCCCGCGCCCCCCGGCCCCCACCTGCAGAGCCCGCCGATGACCTCCTTCTCGGATTTCCTGAAGTGCTGCAGCGACGGCACCTTCTGGGCCGGCACCATGAAGTACTCCATGCCGGAGCGGCGGGGGGGCGGCCGGGCCCGGCTCCAGCTCCGGCTCCGGCTCCGGCTCCGGCTCCGGCGGCCTCTGCCTGCGGCTCAAGGCGGGAAACAGCTGGTGCGAGCGCGGCGGCTCCCGCCCGCCGCCGCCTCCCCCCCCCCCCCCCCCCCGGCGGCGCCGCCTCCGCCTCCGCCAGCCACCGGCCCATGTAAACAAAGGACGGCGCGGGGAGCGCGGGGCGCGGGAGCGACCCCGGCACCATCTCACGGCGGGGCTCGGCAACGGGGTCCTGCCCTGGCCCGTCCCGCCCGGCCCGTCCTGCGCGTCCCCAGCCCGTACACCCCGTCCCGTCCTGCGCAGCTCCGTCCCACTCCCAACTGTCCCCATCCCTTCCCATCCCATCCTACCCCATCCCATTCCGATCTGTCCCCATCCCTTCCCATCCTACCCCATCCCATTCCGATCTGTCCCCATCCCTCCCCATCCCATCCCATCCTACCCCATCCCATTCCGATCTGTCCCCATCCCATCCCATCCTACCCCATCCCATTCCGATCTGTCCCCATTCCTTCCTATCCCATGCCATCCTACCCCATCCCATTCCCATCTGTCCCCATCCCTTCCCATCCCATCCTACTCCATCCCATTCCGATCTGTCCCCATTCCTTCCTATCCCATCCCACCCCATCCCATTCCGATCTGTCCCCATCCCTTCCCATCCCATCCTACCCCATCCCATTCCGATCTGTCCCCATCCCTTCCCATCCCATCCTACCCCATCCCATTCTGATCTGTCCCCATTCCTTCCTATCCCATGCCATCCTACCCCATCCCATTCCGATCTGTCCCCATTCCTTCCTATCCCATCCCATCCGATCCCATTCTGACCTGTCCCCATACCCTCCTGTCCCATTCCATCCCAACCTGTCCCTGTCCCATCCTGACCCATCCCCATCCCAACATGTTCCTGTTCCATCCTGACCCATCCCCATCCTATCCTGACCTGTCCCCATCCCATCCTATCAAATCCCATTCTGACTTGTCCCAAGCTGACCCATCCCCATCCCATTCTGACCCACCCCCATCCCATCCTGACCTGTCACCATCCAATCCTATAACATCCAATTCCAACCTGTCCCAACCTGACCCATCCTATCCCGACCTGTTCCCACCCCATCCTATCCAATCCAACCCATCCCCATCCCATCCAACCTGTCCCTTTCTCATCCTGATGCATTCCCACTTCACCTTATCCCGTCTGGCCCTGTCCCCATCCATTTTTACCATATCTCATCCCGTCCTATCTTGATCTCTCATCCCCATTACATCCTATCTCAGCCTGTCTTACCTTGCTCTATCCCTGTCCTATTCCATCCTATCCCATCCTGTCTTGACCTCTCCCCATCCCACCCTGTCCACCCAGACCCATTCCATCTCATCCCATATGGCCCTGTCCCCATCTGATCCTATCCTACCCTATCCCATCCTGACCTCTTGTCCCCATTGCATCCTGTCCTCATCCCATCCTACCTTATCCCATCCCACCCCTATCCTGCCCTATCCTACCCTATCCCATTCCACTCTATCCTGACCTCTTGTCACCATTACATCCTATCCTCATCCCATACCAACCTGACCTGTCTTGGCCCTCTTCTCTCCTCTCGTCTCCTCTCCTCTCCCTCTCTCTCTCTCTCTCCCTCTCCTCTCCATCTATTCTGACCTGTCTTGTTCCAATCCCATCCTATCCCACCTTATTTTCAACCTGTCACATCTCCTCTTTATCCTATCCCCACTATATCCTACCTATTCCATCCTATCCCAACCTATTTTATCCCTACCCCCTTCCATGCTGTCTTCATGCCATCCAGTTCCACCCTGTCCAACCTTATATGATCCTGTTCCATCCCATCCTGTCTTCATCCTATCCTGCCATAGTCCCGTCACAACCTACACTACTCTACCCTACCCTATCCTATCTCAATCCCATCCCTGTCCCATGCTGTTCTACACTATCTGATCACATCCCCATCCCATCCCTGTTGCCAGCAGGACCCTGCAGCTCCCGCTCTCCCTGCTACCTTGAGACACTGCACCCCTCCTCTGCCCCACACCTCTGCCCCACACCGTGCCATAGAGCCTGGCGCTGCCCTATGGGGTGATTAGGGGGACAGGGGCTGGCAGGGGCCATGGGGCTGCCACAGGGCTCAGTAATTCAGTGGTGACAGGGATCACATGGCTGATGGGGGGCTCAGGGGCTGGCAGGAGCCAGGCAGGACACCCGGGGGTCTGTGGGGGTCCCCCAAAGCTCTCCCCCGCCCGTCCGCACTGCCTGCGTGGGGCCAGGGCCAGGGCAGTGGAGACACGAGCAAGGGGGGCCTGGGCATGGTGTGTCCCCCGGGCGGGCAGGATCCCCCCCTCTTTCCCCCGCGCAGCCCCGCTCGGAGCTGGCAGGACAGGTTCTGCCTGGCCTCGGCCCATCCCTTTACGGGGGCCTCTCTGCTGGGGGCTGCTGCTGCATCCCACGGTGCGAGGACACCCGCGGCCTCCCGCAGTCCGGCGGGGCCAGTGCCGGCAGCTGGCGTTTGGGCATCGCTCACCTGCTCCGGAGAGGGGGCGAAGGGACCCCGCAACCCCCGCCGTGCCCCCCATCACTCCCCGGAGCCCCACACACCTCCTGGGGGGGATGCCCGGACTCGCTGCCAGCCTCCTGCCTGTGGGTGGCAGGGACCGGGGTGTCCCCGGGAGGGGCCCCATCGGGGAGCACTCTGGGACCAGGACGGGAGGTGATCGTGGTGTCCGCTGAAGGGGCGCTGGTGACCAGGCCGGGGACACCGAGTCACCGCATGTCCCCGTCCCCACCGGGGTCACCACCACCGCGGGTGACATCGAAGCGCCCCCCTTACATACCCCCAAGAGGCATCTCAGCCTATTTCCATCGTTTGGGGGGTCAGAGAAATTGGGGTTCTACCCCTCCCCTTTTTCGGGAAAAAACTCAAAAAAGGGAATATTTGGGGGACACATCAGCACCTCAAAAAGAAACATACGGGGGGTGTGAATTCAACCCTCCCCCGTGTGCCCCCCTGTTGCTGCTCCCTGCACGACCCCCTGGAGCGGACCGCGCAGCGGCCACCCGCGTGTGCAGCGCTGGCGAAGCCCCCCCGCGGCCCCGGGAGGGAGTTCCCCCCCCGCCCCCCCCGGTGCGGGCTGCAGCATCCGGGCCGGCCCCGCCACATCCTGCCGCCGGAAGGAGCCGCGGCCCCGGCGCCCCGGGACAACCCCCCCGGGGGTGACGTCATGCGGAGGCCCCCGCCAGGCGTGACGCCAGCCGTTCTCCGTGACGTCACCCGGCGGGCGGGCGGCACTGCTCCAGCGGGGAGGGGGATCCCCCCACATCCCCGTTGTGACACCCCCCTCCGAGCGGCCCCGGTGCGGGGTGGGGGGGAAGGCTCTGGTGGGCGCCACCTCCCTCTGCCTGCATCGCCGCTGGAGGTCCCACCCTGTCCCCTCCGCGCCACGTCCCCGGGGGGGGACGGACAAGGACACGGAGGGGGGGGCCCTCGGCTCTGCCGCAGCGCGGGGTGACCTTGCGCTGGGGGTGTCCCCGCGTGTCCCTTACTGTGTGTGTCCCCCCCCACGGGGCGGGGCTCCCCCCCGCCGTGCCCCCCGGTGCCCCCCGCGGCGGGGAGGGGCCGGCCCCGGCCCCCGCCCAGCTCCCGCCCGCAGCCGGGGCCGGGCCGGTCGGTGCGGGGCGGCCATAAATCACGGCGGGCAGAGCCCCCGCCCCGCCGCCACCCTCCGCCGCCGCCGCCCGGGGGACCGGGGAGGGGGGGGCAGAGCCCCGCCGCCGCCCCCGCCCCCAGCCCCTGCAGATGTGGCGGAGCGGCCCGGCGGCCCGGCAGCGGGGGGGCCCGCTCCGCCAAGCCCCGCTCCCCGCCCCGCTCCTCGCCCGCCGCCGGCGCTGAGCCCCCGCTGCAGGTACGATCGCGCACCGGGGACCGGCGCTTTGTCGCGCCGCCGTGCCCGCGGGAGGTGGGGGGGGAAGAGAAGGAGGAGGAGGAGGAGGAGGATGCTGCTGCTGCTGCTGCCGCCAACGGCGGGGGGAGAACCCTCCTGGGAAGCCCCTTCCCCGCCCCGTCGGGAGCTCCGGGACCTGCCCCGGAGGACGGGGGGGGGTGTCCCTGGCTCGGCACCTGCATCCCCCTCGCCGTGGGGAGCAGAGGATGGGACACACAGGACGTGGCCCCGCTACAGCCCCGGGACATGGGGGGTGAGGGAGGAAGCGGTGGGAGCGCGGGGCCACCCCGGAGGACACGGGTGGGTGGCGGAGGGGTGCGCAGAGAGGGGGTGCAGGGGTTGGCTCTCACCCGCTGTTCCCCCACGCCTGGGCGGGTGTCCTGACCTTGGCTGTGGGGCGGGGGCTGCGGCGGGACGCGCTGTGTGGCTCCGCCAGTCGCGGCCATCCCGGGATCACCCCCGGGTTTCCCTCCGTGCGATGGGGTGGCTTTGGCGGGGGCCTCAGGGTAGCCCCATCCCGGCCGCGGGTGCCACCGGTCATCCCCTGACCCCATCGCGGGGACGGAGGGGGCAGAACCGCGGCCTCGAGAGGCCGATGTGTGATGGCTGAGTTCAGGCTGTGCAGGCAGCGACGGGTCTGGGGACCCGGATGGGGTGACCCTTCTGCAGTGCCAGCAGTGGGGCCAAAGGCTGCCACAGATTGTCCCCTCTTGTCCCCAGCTCCTGCTGCAGGGGCTTGTCCCCTGCCCAGCATGGAGAAACCCCTCTGCAAGCAGCCACCTCCCTTTCCCTGCGCCTTTGTGTCACCCTACTCACCTGCTGTCACCACATCCCCTGACCTGGGTCCCCACATCCCGCAGCCTGGGCATCTACCCCGGAGTTGGATCTGCTGGTGAACGGGGACCAGCCCTGCTCCTATCCTGGTGTGCTCTGCCGTGTCTCCTGGCAGAGGTGGCAGGGTGCATGCCATAGGTGGCATCACCACTGCAGGGCTGCTCCCCGGAGACGGGGCTTGCCTTAGCCCCCCACCAGGATCCCCACGGGTCCCCCATGCCACGCACCTGGGAAAGGGGGACTGTGTCACCGGCTACACTTGGGAACTGGAGCCATGGCCACTCCTGGGGACATTGTTGGGAGCGGACATGAGCCCTTGTGGCATGGGGTGGTGGGTGCTGAGGATGGTGACAAGCCGGAGCCACTAGAAGGATGTGGCACCCTCACCCTGACACACGCTGGATTTCCGTGAAGGGCGGCTGTGCCAGTGATGTCCACAGTGGGACATGAAGGGATGGCAGGTCCCATGGTGGCCTGTGCCCTGCCGGCAGCCGTGAGGACAATGACCTGGGCAGCAGTGGTGGGGGAGACCTGGGTGGAAGGGCCAGGTCCTGCCAATGCACCCATGCCACTGGGCACGGGGGGCTTCAGAAGCTGCCTGACCGCAGCTGCCGGCAGCACCGTGCCAGGAGGGCTGAGCTGTGCCTGCTCGCAGCGCTGGCACCGCACCCTCTCGCCAAGCCCTGGGGTCACCGTCCCTCTTGGGGCGTCGAGGGCCCGGCTTTGGCATCCGTCGCCGTTGGCATCCCTCGCTCTTGGCATCCCTCTGCCGCCGCCGCCGGGAAGTCTCTGCCCCCGCGGCCCCCCTGCACCGCGCTGGTCCTGGCGGGTTTTGTGCCGCAGCTAGGGCTGGAGGGGGGAGCCCCCCGGCCATGCCAGCTGCGGGGTGTCCCGGAGGACCGGCACTCCATCGGCTGCACCAGAGTCACCCCTGCTCCGCGGCCGTGCCGGCTGGACAGACGGGCAGTGTGTGGGGACTGGGGGGAGATCAGCCCGGCCGGCGAGCCGGGGGAGGGGGCTACCCCTGCGTCCGGGCTCCGTCCCAGCGGCCCCCGCCCAAACTGGGAACCCCTGGGCCCCGCGCCGCGCTGGACTGGTTTGAACTGGCGCGGCGGGGGGGCTCGCTGGGCGGCCGGAGGGGAAGCTGGGCCGTGGCCGGGCTGGCAGCGCCTGGCGCGGACAGGAGAGGCCGGGGGGGAGCGCAGGGGCCTCTCGCGGGGGCCGCAGGTGCGGGGGCGGCCGAGGCCGAGCCACCTCGTCCCCATCCTCGTGCCCAGCCCCGTCCCCATCCCGATCCCCTCGGGGCCCCCGCGGTGTCGCAGCCCCAAGCGGGGCCGGTTCCCAGGAGCAGCAGCAGCGGCGGCGGCGGCGGGGCCGCGTGGTTTGGCAGCGCCTGCTCGGGCCGAGCTGGAGCCGTGGCGTCAGCGCCTGGAGGCCCCTTTCCCACCGCCCCGCCCGGAGCCGCCCGAGGGCTCCCACCCGGCACCGCCCGCTCCGGGGCCCCCCAAACTCTCAACTCGGGGACGTGAGGACGCGGCCACCATGGTGGGAGCAGCGGCGACGCTTTGGCCGGCCCCCCCTGCGGGACCCCCATCTCTGGGGGCTGCTGGGGCCCTACCCTGTTTCCTTGGCAGGGGGGTCCCACTGCGACATCCCAGCTGTGGGTCCTGCCCACCATCCGCCTGTCAGGCCTTGAGCTGTGCCAGCACGCTGTGGGGCACATGGGGGGAGGGTGGCTGGAGCCTGAGGACCATGGGGGCCTTGGGGCAGGGACCTCTTGTGAGGTGCAGGGTAAGAACCCATGGAGGGCAGGGAGCCTGCTGTGGGACTGGCCCCCTACCTTTGGGGCCTCCGGAGGGTGGCTCTGCCGGAAGGGATGGGACTGTGCTATAGGGCAAGCCCCACCGCTATGGGAGGAGGTGGAGGCTCAGGCTGGGAACCCCCACTGGGAAGCAGGGACCCTGCTATGTGGCAGGCTCCATGGCCATGGGGATCTCAGGGAGACATCCACCCTGCAGAGCAGGGGAGCTTGCAATAGGGACCCCCCATGAGGCCAAGCCGGGGGCAGTGCTGCTGTGGGGGGGGGGGTGCAGGCAGGGGGTCCCCCGCCCCACCGGCCGGGCCCCATGCCCCCCGCGGCTCCTCCGCATTCCTCAGCGTCTGAGCCGGGATGGACCCTCGCCAGCGCAGGGGGCCCCGCCGGCGGGGCAGGGCGAGGGACAGGCCCCGGGGGGCGGGGGGGGGCAGATGGGGGGCCTCTGCTGCCAACTGTGCTGGGTGCGTGGTGCCACCCAACACGGCCCCTCGGGCGCCCTCCCCCTGCCCTGGGCGATGTTGGGGGGGGAGAGGACGGCCATGGGAACACAGCCGGGACCGGCTTGGCACTGCCGCAGCTCGGGTTCGGGGCTCACTCCTGCCCCAAGCTGCCCGTTGTCAGCTGCCTGCAGATGTGCAGCAGCAGAGCCATGGGGTAACAGTTCTGAGGGGGGAAGGGAGCTGTGGTACGATGACACAGGGTGGTCTGCAGTGCGGACTGTCACCCTGGGGACAGTATGGGAGGGCTCTGGTCCCCCACCGCATCTTGGGAAGTGCTTGCAGGCAGCAGACCTGCACTGCTGTGCTGTGCTGTGCCACACCGTGCCGGGCCGTGCCACACTGAGCTGTGTGCAGGCAGCCCCAGCCTGGCCCCGACAGGCAGCGGCGCTGGCCGGCGGGGAAGGGGCCCCGGCGGGGAGGAAGCTCTGCTGCCTCCGGGGCTGGGGCCAGCGGGCTCGGCCGCCCGGGTCACCGCCGGGCTGGTGGCTGCGACTCCCCTGCTCCGCCACGGGGGAAGGCCTCGGTGGGGCAG
This sequence comes from Neopsephotus bourkii, assembly GCF_033783945.1. Taxonomy (NCBI): domain Eukaryota; kingdom Metazoa; phylum Chordata; class Aves; order Psittaciformes; family Psittacidae; genus Neopsephotus; species Neopsephotus bourkii. The sequence continues at coordinate 754,130 of NW_026902244.1, read as the reverse complement.
GCCCGTGGTGACGGACAGACCGACGGGTGAATGGGGGAGCAGAACAGGGACACCGCAGCTCCAGCGCTGCAGGGTTTGGTAGCTGGCCAAGGGGCTGCATTGGCCCCGGCGGTTGGCAACATGGAGAGGACAGGCTGGGGACACTGAGGGGCCGGTGGGGGGGCCATGGCTGTGCCTTGCCCTTTGCCCGCTGCGGGGGGCCCAAGGAAAGGGGTCTGGAGCAGTCCCATGCCAGCACCGTGGCTATCAGCTCCTGCTAAGCCTCCAGCCCAGAGCAGCAGCAGGCATCGCTGTGGGGTCAGGGTGGGGTGATGCTACAGGGGGCCCCAGTGCCCCCCATCACTGCAGTGACCCCTGTGTGTCCCCCACAGTGCCCACCCCAGCACCATGCATTCGCTGGAGGAGCCGCTGGACCTCAAACTGAGCATCTCCAAGCTGCGAGCTGCCCGGGAGAAGCGGGGTGCCCCCGGCCCCCGGCCCCGTGCTCCCCAGCACCCGCACACCCCGCCGGCCGGGGATGGCCGGGGGGGCCGCCGGGCCGGGCCGTCACCCAGCAGCCTCCTGGCACACTCGAGGCCGGTGCAGCCGCGGGACGGGCGCTTCGCCGCTGTGCCGGTTGTGGACCTCAGCCTCTCTCCACGCTCCGGTGCCGAGTCTCCGTCTGGCAGCGCCTCGCTCTCCCCCGAGCGCCAGGGCAGCGGGGACCTGCCCGGGCCCCTCACCCCCCATGTAAGTACACCTGTGTGCCCCCCCAAGTGACCCCAGCGATGGGCATTGTGCCTGACCTCGGCAGCACACCCAGGCCCTCACTGTGTACACTCACCTGGGGTCAGTGTTCCCCCTCCGACCCCAGTGTCATCCCCAGGGTGGCTTCTGGAGGGGTCTGTAGGGTGTTCTCGGGTCTCTGGGGGTCTCCGTCCATCCCCCAATGCCCCCTCCCTGGGTTCTGCTCCAGGATTTCCAGTCTCTGCGCTACATCGACGGCCTCCCCAGCTCCTTCCAGTTCTTCCTGCCGCTGGGGGCAGGGGGGGCCCTGCACCTGCCCCCCGCTGCCTTCCTGCCCCCCAGCAAGGAGAAGCGCCTCCCCCCCGAGCTGCCCCTGCCCAAGCAGCTTGTCTGCCGCTGGTCCAAGGTCAGCAGGGAGGGCTGCGGGATGAGGAGGGGTTATGGGGCCGAGGGGGGCTGTGCAGAAGCTTTGTGGTTGTGGGGGTGGTCATGGGGGGCTGGGGGACTGTGCAGGGGCATTGGAGGGAGAAGCTGTCTGGAAGTTGGGGGCCACACTGGGGCATTTTGGGGCTTGGGGGTACATGGGGCTGGAAGGCCACGGCAGAGCTCTGTGGGTTTTGAAGGGGCGATGTGGGGCTGGGGGGGGCACGCAGGGACAGTTTAGGGGTGATGGGGAGCTGGGGACTGTGTGGAGGTGCCGGGGAAGGTGCTGTGGGGCAGGGGGATTCATGCAAAGGGACATTTCCATCTGCTGCTGTCTCCCCCCGGTGCCCACCCTGCTGGGCCCCCTCACCCCCCACCTCCTGCCCACAGTGCAACCAGTTCTTTGACCTCCTGCAAGACCTGGTGGACCATGTCAATGACTTCCATGTCAAACCCGAGAAGGACGCGGGGTACTGCTGCCACTGGGAGGGCTGCGCCCGCCATGGCCGGGGCTTCAACGCCAGGTGGGAAGGGGGAGCTCTGGGAGGGCTCTGGGGTCCCTGGGGGCTGCTCTGGGTCACCATGGGGGAACAGGAGCCCAGCAGTGGGTGCTGTGCAGGGGGAGGTCTCCAGTCACCACCCCTCCAGCATGGGGTCCAGTGTCCTGCGGGGCTGGATGATGGTGCTGACCTGGATGCCCCCGTCCCCTCTCCCCTGTTGTCTCCCTGACCTTGGCAGGTACAAGATGCTGATCCACATCCGGACACACACCAACGAGAAGCCGCATCGCTGCCCCACCTGCAACAAGAGCTTCTCCCGCCTGGAGAACCTGAAAATCCACAACCGCTCGCACACAGGTCAGCACAGGCCACCCTGGGGGAGCAGGGAGGGGGGACACCCACAGGGGACCTGGCAGGGCTGGCCCTGCTACCCAGCATACACAGTGCTGTGCCGTTCTGCAGGCGAGAAGCCCTACATCTGCCCCTATGAAGGCTGCAACAAGCGTTACTCCAACTCGAGCGACCGCTTCAAGCACACCCGCACCCACTACGTGGAGAAGCCCTACTCCTGCAAGATGCCGGGCTGCCACAAGCGCTACACTGACCCCAGCTCCCTCCGCAAGCACATCAAAGCCCACGGTCATTTTGTCTCCCCCGAGCATCCGGAGATGCTCAAGGTCCACCCGCCCCCCAAAACACCCCTGGGCTCAGCGGAGGTGCCCTACGTTAACGGGGCACAGCTCGTGATCCCCAACCCTGCCGCCCTCTTCGCTCCCCCGGGGCTCCCGGCTTTGCCCATCCCTTTGGCTCCGGCCCCACTCGACCTCAGCGCCCTGGGCTGTGGGGCTGCCGGTGCGCTGCCCGCCCTGCCCGGCCCGGTCCTGCCCCTCAACGGCGGCCCCTTGAACTTGGCCAAGAGCCCACTGCTGCCCTCCCCCTTTGCGGCAGGGCTGGGGCTGCCCGTCATGTCGCTGCTGGCCGGCGCGGCCAAAGCTGAGGGGGAGAAGGGCAGCGAGGCTGAGGGGCGGCCACCCAAGGTGAGCAAGGGAGCAGAGAGCCGCAAGGAAAGGTGCGAAAGGACGGAGCCAGGACGGCCGAGGGTGCCCCCTGAGAGCCTGGCTCTGCTGCCTGGGGCTGTTCTTGACCTTTCAGCTGGCGTGGGCTCCGGGGGAAGCCCCGAGGCACTGCCCCCAGGCTGGGTGCTCATTCCCCCTGGCTCCCTGCTGCTCAAACCTGCCGCCGTGAATTGAGGGGCCCGACGATGCCCGGGGCCAGTTGATGGCCCCACCGGCAGACCCTGCTCCCTGGGGATGGGGGGGCATTGCCCCCTCCTCCCCACCCCTGCAGTCCCCAGGGGCCTTGTTCATGCTTTTAACCACCACGAAAGAAGAATGAACTCTTCTGAGAAAAGCAATAATCCCTCAGTATCCACAGCTGGCTGCGACCCCATACCCCAGGGGCAGCCATGGGGCCGGCGGGGGTTCGGGGGTCCCCTTGTACCCCCTGGCCTGGGCAGCTGGACACGCCGCTATTTATTTCTTGACCAGCCCCTGCCCTGGCAGGGTCCCTCTCGGGCTCATCTGCTGCCGCTGACTCCGCGTTCCCGTGCCCAAGGCCTTGGCACCGCTGGTGCTGTGGAGGCTGCTCCAGCCTCTCACCACATGGACAGCGGGGTGACAGCTTGGGAACAACCGCTCCCACAGCCCCAAGCTGTGCCCAGTTGTGTTCACCCTGCCTGGCCGGCATGGCTGCGGACAGTGCCATGGCCATGGCACCCCAATGCTGGGCCCAGCTGGCTGGGCACCCGCTGGTCTGGTATCCGCCCGCACCCCCCCTGCTCCACGGCCCCCCTCGTCCCTGCCACCTCCCCGGCCCTCCCTGTGACAAGGCACATGGCTGTGTGTGCCGCTCGCCACGCTGGCTCCACGCCGGGGCAGAGCCACCCTCTTTAGCTACGTTCATACCTAACCATTTACTGCATGCAGGCAGCGGGCAGCACAGGCACGTTTCCAGGCATCAGCAGAGCTGCTGCCAATGGCACACTGGCAGCGGCTGGTGGGGGTGCCTGCTCCTTGGGATGAGATGTTCCCAGCTGACCCCCCCCCCCAGGCTGTGGGGCAGTGCGGGGGCAGGCAGGATGCTGCTGTGGGGCCAGGAGTAGGCAGTGTGTCCTGCCTCTGTGCAGCCAGAGCTTGGAGCCACCCCTGGCACATGCAGAGGGGTCCCATGTACTGCTCACTGCTGGGCAGGACCCTTCTAATGGCCTCCCCTGAACCAGGGCAGGGGTCTCCTTCATCCTGCTCCCTCCATGCTGGAAGGAGCTCCCAGCTATGTGTGCCCTGCGGGGAGCCGGTCTCCCTGCCCTCACCCTCCTTGGGCCGGGTGCTGCCACAGCCCCAGCATGGCCACAGGCCACCGACCAGGCCGCCCCGGCCAGTGTACCGTGTACGTCTCCTCGCTCCTTCGTCAGTTTGTTGTTGCACATTCCAGGACATCAGTATTTTAACGTTTTCGAAGTGCCTTTCTATTGTAGTTTCTGGGTTGTTTTTATTTTTCTCCTGTTGGGCTCCATCGCTGTTAGCATAGCGTTTTAAGGACTGCAGAAGTAAGAGATAAGCTAACAACTATAACACTATATTCGTCCAGGGGAGAGGAAGTTTATTAAGAAAACAATAAAGTGAAGTTGAAGTATGTTCCTGTTTCAGTGCATGACCACGGTGGTGGCAGCAAGGACGCTGCAGTGGGGATGGAGGGGTACAGGAGAGGGACAGGAGCCATCTCAGGGCACAGCTGCTCTGCCTGACCCCCCTGGCAAGTCCCCACACTCCTGGGCCAGCAGCGCGGCACCAGCAAAGCCCTGCCAGGCTCTGTGGTATAAGCCACAAGTGGAGGTGGCCACAGTGTCAGTGTGTCCCCCTTAGCCCATCCCAGCAGCCTGCCCACAGTGAAAGGTAATGGCACAGATCTCCTGGGGTACAGAGTCAGAGGCATTTGTGTGCTCAGGCCACCATGAAAATAGCTCCCTGGGAGCCACTTGAGCTGTGGCATCCCACCCATTCTTCCCCAGCTTCTTCCCAGCTTTGCCAGCGCCTTGCAGGGACCAATCCTGATCCCTTCTGGGGTGGTGGGCGATTCCCCTCTCCCAGGGCACAGGGCAACCAGACCAGGTGCTAGAGTACATATTATTTATTAGCTACCTATAAGTTAAGGGTGAGGGACACGGGGCACACGGGCAGCATGGGTCACGTCTCAGCTTTCCGGCTTTTCTCATCCTTAGCCTGGATGCGGAGCTCCTCATCCAGCCGCTCCTTTGCTCGCACCACCTGCGGGACATGGGGACAGGGTGACACACGGGGACAGGGCTGCCCCTTCCCCTCCCTGCCTTATCCGTGCCAATATTCCAGCCCTGCTCTCCCAAATTCCGGGCAGGGGAAGGTGCTGAGGGCAGGGCTGGGTGCCAGTGCAGCCCCAGCTCCACTCCTCCTTTGGCTCACCTTGGACTGCAGGTAGAAGGAGCCTCCCACCGACTTGTCATTCACCTTGAACAAGTGGTCGTAGTTCTGCCAAGCAGAAGTTCCCCATCAGATTCACCTCCTCTGCTCTCCCCAGCCCTGAACCCCCGTAGCCTCTCCCTCCCCATGGCAGTGCTGGAGGTGACAAGTGCAATCTTGGGACAAGACTGGCTTTGCCCGACTCCCCGGTGGGTGCACCGAGGAAATGCAGGGGCCAAGCTGGGTGGGCTGCCAGAACTAGCCTCCAGCTAGGGCAGGGAAACCTCAGACTGGGATTAATTGGGCCCAGGACAGGACCACACCAGGGAGCAGCCACTGGGACGCAGGGCCCTGCCAGCACCATCCCTCTCCAGCTCCAGGAGAGCCTCTACCTTCTGGATCTCCTCTGGGTTGAGGTTCGAGACGTTCAGGATCTGCTGAGCTTCCTGAAGGCTGATGCCAATGATCCTGGAGGCGGCAGCGGACTGGGGCCTCTCCGAGCGCCCTCGTGCATCTGCTGCTGCTCGGCTTGCTGCCGGGAGACACCGAGGGTGTGAGTACCCCCAGCACTGTCCCCCAGGGGGACACACAGGCCTCGGGAAGGCACAGGGCAGCAAAGCCCACAGGCTTTGAGCTGCTCAGCCCTGCCCTCCTTCCACTGCCTCCATCCCATGGGGGTCAACTAGATGAGGTCCCCACTGCTGGGGAGGTGGCAAGAACACGGGGGGACACCCATTAGGCTGCAGTCAGGCAGAGGTGGGAAGGGCTTCAGCTCCCGTGTCATGCGGGAGCATCTTGCTCTGCCCTTTGGTGCTGCAGGGTGTCTCGGAGCCTGACAGCGATGCCTGTGACGGCCACTGTGCCAGCGCCAGGACGCGGGCGCTGAGGGTCACCCTGCGACAAGCCCTGCCCGCAGACGGGCAGCATTGCGGAGCCCGGGGTTAGGTCTGGGGATGCCCGGCCGGGCAAACAGGCCGGCAGCTCGGCTCGTACCTGCGAACTCCTGGCGCAGCGCCCGCATGAAGGCCCGTCCGACCACCTGGGCCCCCACCAGGATTATCTGTGCCAGGTACTTGGCCTGCGGGGACACGCCGCTGTGACTGCCCGGGCCGGGCCCCGCTCCGCCCTGCGCCCTCCCCTCGGGCCCGGCCCAGCCCGTCCTTCTCCTCTGGGCTCTGCCCGCCCAGCCCCGATCCTTCCAGGCCGCGACCCGCTCCTGCCCCCCTGCCCGGGCCTGTCCCCGGCCCCACCGCCTGCCGCTTCTCTCACCATGTCCCCGCCGCCGCTTCCGCCACTGGCGGTCACGGGGTCAGGGAGCGAAGGTCGCAGCGGCTACAGAGACGGCGACAGCACTGGGTGGAGAGCCCCCGGCTTCTCGGCGAGGACAGCCCCCCCCTGGCGGCCGCGCCCGGTACGTGCCGCCGATGGCTGGTGGGACGGCGCTGCGCATGCTTCCCCCGCTGCCCGGCGCCTGTGTTCCACGTCCTCTCCGCCTCCCCTGCCCCCGGCTCCCCGCCCCGGAATGACGGTGGGAGACGGGTGCTGAGGCAGCGGCTTTAATAGCGGGGCCTGCCCGCGGCAGGCACGGGGCCCATCGCCGCTGCGGGGCCTGGTGCGGTTCCTGCCGGCCTCCCCTCAGCCGGGACGGGCCTCGTGGCTCCTCGTCCTGCGCTGCGTCCTCCGCGCCGGGCCCGGGAGGGGGTCCCCGGCGTGGTCTGCTTCGTGCCGGGGTCCGGCCTAGTCCTGCGAAGGCCCGGTGGGGTAAGGGGCGCCGTGGGACCGGCCCCGAGAGTCTGACACGCACACACACCGCCCTCCTCAGCACCTACCCACTCGTCCTCGTCCACCCCCTCGAAGGAGTCCTGCGGCAGTGGGTCTTCCCGGTTGCCCAGCCGGGCCACCATGGCACTCAGGAGCTGCAGGGCGGCAGGGCAGCACCGTGGGGCCGGGGCATCGCCCCCAGCCCGGGCCCCGCGGCAGGGGGGATGCCCCAGCACCCACCTCCTCCTTCTTCTGCTCATCAGACTTCTCCTCCAGATACACGGACGCAGGGACGAACTTCCGCGCTGGGGCCTCTTTTGGGGCCCGGCTCACTGGGAGAGCAGCATTGCCGTGGGGCAGGAGGTTTGCCCGATGGCTGACACCCCCTACACAACCCCCGGCCCCGGGGGGCCTCGCCTGGCCCCTCTGCACCCACCTGGCGTCATGTCTGCGGGCTGCAGGGTGGTGCGACGCTGCTGCCCGTCCTCCCCCAACAGCCAGGCACTGGCGCCCAGGGCCGGCTCCCACCAGACACGGGTCGGCGGGTAGATATCATCCTGGAAATACTCCTTCTGCAGGGCAAAGCGTGCTCAGCAGGGCCCTGCCTCCTGTACTCCCCCAGAACACAGCCAGGTCCCCCCCACCTACCTTAACCCGTGGCACATGGAACGCCACAGGCTCGAGGGTGCTCTGCCCAAGGCGCAGCGCCCGGGCGAACTCCACCTCCCGGACCTCACACACCGTTTTGGGCAGGAAGATAAACCCCTGATGGGACACAGGCGTGAGCAGGGTCTGCTGTGCGCCTGGCAGTGCAGGGAGAGGTCAGGGACAGGCAGCACAGCATCAGTGGGGCCCCCCCTTACCTTGTGGGGTTCACCGGAGGTGAAGCTGTTGCACTCAAGGAAATAGGGTGGCTCAGGCGTTACCTCATAGAGGAAGACTCTGGTGTCACCCTGGGGATGGTGCAAGACATGGGTTGGTGGGGAGTGTGCACGGAGCGTCCCTCCACATGGCTGGGGTGCTGTGGGCAAGCAGCCCCCCAGTTTTTGAGGGTTAAGTCCTCACCTTGCCAGTGAGGAAGACAACACTGGTATCCTCATCGTAGAAGGGCAGGAGGGTGGAAGGGGCCACATCAAGGCCAAGGACAGACAAGGGTCCCTTGGCCAGAGCCTGTGCCTGGTACAGGAGGATCCTCCTCTCGCTGCGGCTGCAGGGAGGTGACAGTTGGGGGGGCACAGTGTCCCAGTGTCCCCTGAGGACCCGTGCCCTGTGTGTGCCCCTCTTTACCTATCAAAGCCGGACACCAGGAGGTAGTCACCACCACAAACCCAAACGAGGCGTGCTCCGCGGGCCCCCTCAGGACCTGGACCCTCCTGCATGAGGTCAGGGTCACCCTGTCAGCTTGGAGAGAGCTGAGGGTGCAGGCAGGTGCCCATGGGGGGGTCCCCAGCTCTCCAGCCTGTCCCCACCACCCTGACTGTACCTGCTGAGGCAGAGGGCTGCGCCGTGGCTCATAGAGCCGTAACCGACCATCTTTGCTCACTGTTGCCAGCTTCTTCCCATCAGGGCTCCAAGCCAGGCTGAAGATCTGGGGAGGCAGATGTCCTATGTCCCCTGCCTGGCCAAATGCGCCCCTCACGGGTCCCCAGATGTGTCATCCCGTACCTGATCAGTGTGTCCCTGCAGGCACAAGGCTTCCCGCCCAGTGCTCAGCTCCCAGATCCGCACTGTCATGTCATAGGAAGAAGAAACCAGGAGATCGGATGCCACGGGGTGGAAGCGGATGGAGTAGATCTTCTCCGTGTGACCTGGTAAGGTTGAGCGGTGCATGGCTGTCCCCACCTGAGCTGAGATGTGGACAGCCCCAGGCTGGCTTGTCCTCAGAGTGGGGTGCTCGCTGCGCCTGCCTACGTGCCCCTCACCTTGGAGGACAGTTTCAGGCTCCTGCAGTGTCTTCTGCAGCCCTCCCTCCGGGATTCGCCACAGCCGGATCTTGGCATCTTCACCAGCTATAGCACCAAACCGGGTGGGCAGTAGTTAATACAGTGATCTGGAATGCCTGGTGCCAGGGGGGTGGCCCTGGGGATGGCACACGTACCAACAGCGAGGCGCTGCAGGTCGAAGGGGTCCCAGGACAGGTCAGTCACAGCCACACTGTTCTGGATGGTGGGCATGGCTGTGTCAGGGAGACGGCCAGGCTTGGAGAGCTGTGGAAGAAAGCCAGGCGGTGGCGGCCTGCACTGCGCTCACCGGTGCTATGCCGGCCACCGTGCTGTGCAGGGGGTACCTCGAGGATGGCGATCTGGCCACCAGCGGAGAGCAGGGGCAAGGCGACGCGGTGGTGGTTGGCGCAGAAGCCATCACACTCGCCTGGCGTGGTGAGGCTGAGCCCCCGCAGGTTGGTGAGGTGCGTGTCACGGTGCAGCACCCTGCCCTGCGCGTGCCGGAAGCGGGAGCTGGGCCCTGGCACAGGCAGGGGACAGGTGAGTGCTCCAGGTCCACCCCTCAGCACAGCCACAGCCAGCGGACATTGAGCCCACCCCATTGCCTGCTCACCCAAAATGCTCTGCAGTGACTTCTGGCTGGGGCTGCTGGCAAAGCCGCTGGAGGGACCAGTGCTGGCTGAGAGGGAGGTGGTGGCACTGCCCGGTGAGGCCAGCGAGGACGGTGAGGAGTAGCCACTGCCCTCCTACGGGAGAGAGAGCGGGTGCACAGGAGGTGCTGGCGTTCCAGCCCTCCAACGTCCCTGAAGGCCAAGGGTGGTGGGGTTCCCCCCATCTCTCAGCACCCCAGCAAATTCCCCAGCACCCTGTGCTCACGCTCTGGTCGGCACTGGTGTCGGTGTTGGTGTTGGTAGGGCCAGTGTCAACTGTGGGGCCGATGTTGGCTGCCTGCAGCTGGGTACAGGCAATGATGGGCGAGGTGAAGGTCTCGGTGGGTCTCCGTGCTGGGTGCAGGCTAACCTTCCTCACCTGCTGGCAAGCACAATCATGGGCAAGGGGCAGTGGCAGCCCTGGTAATGCCACTGGCAAGGACACACCCTGGGTGACACTGACCTGCTGGCTGTCCCCTGCCCACCAGGCCTGGGCACCGGTGGCTGGCAGAGTCCCAGTGCAGTCAGGGAACAGATCCTCATGGAAGTCCTGGACAGACTGTGGAAGAGGGGACATGGTGGGGTGGGTGTCCCCAGAACCCCACAGCCCGTGTCCTGCTGCCAGCTGGCACCACCTGGGCTGGGTCACCCCTGGGCCCCACCAGGCACCTCATGGCACCCCAGTCCCTGTGTCTGTGGAGCCCTGTCTCCACAAGCTGCACACTGAAGCCTGTAGGTGTCAGACACTGCATGTCGTTGGGCAGTCTCACATACCCCTGAACACATCCAGTCTCCCAAACAACACCCAGCACCCAGCATCACCCCTTGCAGCACCCAGCGCACGTTTTGGCACTCAGCCTTCAGCTTTAAGTACCACCAGCGTGCCAGATCAAGGACCCAGGATACCACCTCCTGCACGCACACTCCACTACCCAACCCCCAAATTCCAACCACTTCAAGCACCTGGTGGTCACGATCTGGCACCCATTACACAACAGCACCCAAGAGGCAGCAAGCACCCAGCATCTTGCATGCAGCAAATTAACTTCCCAAATATAGCACCCAGCAATCCCAGCCTCCATCACCCACCATCGGCACCCAGCTTTCAGCACATAGCACCCAGGTTTTACCTCTTCTCCTGCTCTCCCCAGGCTGGATCCCTCACACTTGGGTCCCTTTTGTCACCAAGTGCTGGTGAGGTGTTACCCATGAGATGTCACCAGGCACCCGTGATACAGTGTCACCTGCAGCACCCCTTACCTTGCGTGGCACCACGTAGCTGACAGGGACAAGGGCGGTGTCGGTGAGCTGCAGGACACGGAGCACCTCACAGGCCATGACGTCCAGGGCCAGGCGCGGCACCGCGGCCAGGCCCCGCGTGCTGCCCTCTGTCCGGCACTGGGTCACTATTGGGGGGGGGACAACAGGCAAGGTAGCCATGGGGCAGGTAGGACCCAGCCTCTGGGGGTGGCCGGAAGCCCAATGTGGGATGTACCCTGCTTACCTTGGGTGAGCGCTGGCTGCGCGGCTGCCACCTCGAAGCAGTACAGGAGGTTTTCTCCCTGGCAGAGAGGCGATGGGGACAGGGCATGAGTGGGGCTGTGGGGACCACCCCACCGCACCCACAGACACCTCCCTGCACCCTGCTGCCGTGGGACCTCACCTTCCCTGCCATCACCAGCAGCCCCGTGTCGGCATCGTACAGTGGGATGGCCGCCCTGCAAGTGAAGGAGGTAGCTGAGCTGGGGCACCCATCAGTGTGGCACCCTGACAGCCGCAGGGCTGGGTCCTGCACCTTTACCTGCTGGAGCATGCCCCAGACCCTGTCCTGGGGAAGCACAGGGCACCATCATCAGGCCATGCAAGGGGCAGGAGGGCAGGGCCAGTGCTGGCTGCTCCCTGATGTACAGGTCCCCAGATCCTCACTGTCCCACCCCAGGGTCACAGGATGCCACTGCTGCCCGCATCTTGCACTGGCTGCATGGTGCCTGCCATGAAGCCGTGCCCAGCTGTAGGGCATCCCACTCCTGGATCCGCACCCTGCACCCGGTGATGGCACCCAGCCCCACTCGGGGAAGCCACCATCACCTGCAGGGGAGCCTCAGGGCCGGCTGGGCCAGCTTGGCCAGTTTGGGGCAGGCGCGTGGCACACCCCGGCACGCCGCTCACCTCACCCCGACCTGCTGTGCCAGGAGCCCCGGGAGGGCCCTGGGGCCAGGGCTGTGCCAGCTGGAGTGTGACCCTGCTCCTTGCCCTGCACCTTGTCCCAGCCTGTGACCGGAGCGCTCTGTGGCCAGAAGTGACCATGGTGGGGGGGACACTTGGTGTCTGGGGACACAGCAGTCAGGACATGGGGTGGGGACAGTGACTGGGGAGTGTTCAGTGGCTGGAGGGGATGATGGTCAAGGGTATGCTCAGTGGCCAGTGGGGACTGTGACCAGGAACACTGCCTGGAGCGGATGTTGGTGAGGGGAAGCATGAAGCCACCTCTCTGCCTCCCCTTGGCAGGGGTGGAGGAGGCAGCTCCGCAGGCAGAGAACAAAGGGACAACCTATTACTTTCGGTTGACATTTCTGTGGTTATGCCCAGGGCATGGAGCTGTGCCGATGTTTTGCACCATGTGGCTATGAGGAAATTTGGTGAAACCAAAACTGTGATGTGCTACTGCCCCGGCTGGTCCCCATGGCAGGGACACCCTGGCGCTGCCACAGGATGGCAAAAGGCACGGCTGTGTCCAGCACACTATGCTCCTGTGCTGCGACTGTTGGCATAACATAGGCAAACACCACTGGAGTGTGCTGTGGCAGGCACTGCCATCCCCTGCCTGGCTACAGTCACTGCCACCACCACTGGGTCCAGGGTTGGGACAGGTTGTCCCAGCCTGGGCAGTGCTGTTCTTGCGGCACCAAATGTGAAGCGCTGTCCTGTGGCACTTTGCACAGCTCTGCCATCACCGGAGCACCAGGGCAGCACTGAGAGCAACCCAGTGTCCCCCTGCCCCTCAACAGCTGGAGACATGGGCTCTACAAGTACCAGGGATACTGGGGCCCATGGGTGCCAGGGTCTCTTGTTACCCTGGGTGTGCTGGATCTAGGGGCCTCTGGGAGTGCCAAGGACACCCAGCCCCTGGTGTTAAAGGGGTGCCAGGAGACTCGGGGTGCTGGGGATACGGGGAGGATGCCTGCACCTGCACCTCTATCTGTACCTATGGATGTGAACACCGGGGGTGCTGGGATCCCAGCTACCGGGCCCAGGGGTCCTGGAGCTGCCAGGGGTCATAGTACCTTGGGGTCTCCGGGCACTGCTGAGGTCCCGGTGTCTCGGGGGCTCCGGGTGCTGCCGGGGTCCCGTTGCAGTCCCGGGGGGTCCCGGGGGTCCCGCCGGTCCCGCCCCCTGTCGGGCCCCAGGTGCGCAGGGGGCGTAGCCGTCGGGGCAGCCGTGCCCCGCCCCTCCTCCCGTGTCCCCCGCAGCCAATGGGAAGGCGGTGGGAGGGCAAGCCCCGCCCTCCGCGGTTTTAAAGGCGCCCCCCGCGCCGGGAGCTGCCAGAGGGGAGCGCTCGCTCGGCCGGCGCCGCCATGCACTGACCGCCCGGCACGGCCCGGTGAGTCCCGCGTCCTCCGCCACCGCCGCCCGGCCCTGCACTCGCCATGAGGCCGAGGGCTCGTGGGGCGCCGGCCCACGGGCGGGAGGGGGGCTGTGCTGGGTACCGGGGAGTTTGGGATGTGGTGGGGACGAGGGGGCCCGGTGGGCCTGAGCAGAATCGCGGGGCTCCCCGGGCTGGCTGCCGTCCCTGGCTCATAGGGTGTCACATCGGCTTCGGCCACAGGCAGGGCAACTGGGGCCAGCACCTCCCTCCACTCCTTGGCTGGGGGTCGGCGTGCCCTGCTCCCCCTGAGGCCTTGGCTGAGCCATGGGGCACCCGGCTGTCCCCTGCCTGGGCTGGTGATGAGGGGGTGATGGCACTGCAGGGGGCAGGGTGGAGGGTGCAGGCATGGCCCCCGGTCCCCTGTCCTTCCCTGCGGCTACCCTGCCAGGGGATGCACCAGGGTCTGGCCTGGGGATCTTGACCTGGTGCTGCTCCTGTGACAGGGAAGGGAAAAGATGTGGCTGGGGTTGATGTGAATCCCATCTCCCTCCAGCTGTGGCTGGGTGGCTGTGACCCACCCTGCCAGCAGAAGGGCTTCAGGGCACACACAGAATCATCACTGGGTGCCTGGTCCATCCTATGCTCTCCCTGTCTTGGCAGATATGGTGGCAGAGCTCTGTCTTTGGGGTCAGGCAGAGGTGGGAGCTGCTGGCAGTGGTGTCCACCACCACCCTCCTCAGCAGAGGGCTTGGCTGGGGTGGGGTTTGGCTGCCCTCCCTTTGTCTGTCCTCAGGGGCCAGCATCCTGTGTTGCTGACCCACCATGGGGCCAAGCAGGGCCCCTGGCCAGTGCCAACAAGGGTTTCCCTTCAGCTGGCGCAGGGGGACGGGTGCCAGCAGGGCCACTGGCCAGCCTGGCCGGTGGGGATATCCCACTGCTACTCCTGCCACCAGCTCCCTGCGTGCTTCATTGTCACCCAGTGTGCATTGTGGGGGTGCTGGCACCCTGTCACTCTTTCTGTGTGTGACTTCGGGCCATCACAGGGTAAGTGTCCCTTTCTTTGCCTGGCTCCATCCCAGGCTGGCAGCTGCCACAAAAGCCAGAGCATCCCAGCAGTGATGCTCCAGTTCTTAGACCCCTCTTCCCAAACAGAAACTCCCACTCGTGTTCTCCACATACACTGCTCTTGCCCACATGCCTCACACCGGCAGGTCTCATCTTTCTGGGGCTGGGGCTGGACTGGCCTGACCCCGCTGGGGCCGTGCCGCTGCGCACACGGCACTGGGCAGTGCCGCCGTCGAAGATGACACTAATGACTGTTTTTGCCCACACCACGCCAAGGCCTTGCTGGGTGGCCCTGATGCAAGCGCTGCTGGCCCGGCTGGCTCTGCCAGTGGGACACAGCAGGAGGAAACGCTCGGGGACAGCCGCAGTCACCCCGTAGGAATCTGCCCGTGCTGCTGGGGCCACGCGTGGCAGCATCGCCGGCCTCCTCCCAACACTCCCTGGTGTTTGGGCTCCTCCGAAGGCGGTTTGGCTGCTGGTGAAGTGGCTCTGCTGGTTTTTCTCCTTGCCAGCACCTGAGCTGGGGAGCACAGCCGGGTCAAAGGGGCAGGAGCGCAACGGAGGGGCCGGTGAGCGCCGTGGGGAATGCAATAAGCAGGCTGCATTCCTCCAGGGCTGCTGCGGAAACTTTAATTAAATAGGGAGGGGAGCCTGGGAGGAGGTGGGAGCTGTGGCTGCGTAGGGTGGGTTGAAGGGGAGGAAGATTAAGGGCTTAATCCTGCATCCCCCCAGCACGGTCACAGGAAGGGGCATATGCTGACATAGGCTTGTTTTGGGGGGGGGTTAAAGGAGGGGAGCAGCATCCACATCCTGCCCAGTGAAGGCTCCGTGGCCCTCCCTGCAGTGACAGGGATTGAACCCAGGGCCTAGCTTTTGTGTAGAGCCCTGTCCTGCCTGCACTGGTGCCCACTGGCCAGGGAGGCAGCCCACCAGCCTGCCGGCAACAACGATGGCTTTGTTTTGCTGCGGGGCCTCACTCACTCACCGGTGCGGGAAAGGATGTCCCGGCTGTGCTGGGCTCCCCCGGGAGAATGGCCACATCCCTGAGCATAGGGAAGAGCAGTGACCCCCGGGAGGGCTCCTCTGTCCTGTCCTGTGCAGGTGTCACCCTGAAGCATGGGGACAGCATTGGCTTCATCCTTAAACTTGCGGTGGGTGCAACGCAACGCATCCCCTGCTGAGTCCTTCACCCTGGGCGGGCAGCCAGAGAGCCCAGCCTGGGGGGCTGCAGGCAGGGAGGGGGGGACACGGTGCTCCCGCCCCGGCAGGCTGGCAGGGAAAGGCTGAGCTGGACTGGGGGAATCTGAGCCCAGATCCTCCCCGCAGCCGGAAAATATGAATAATTCGGCAAATATCTGCGGTGCAGGCGCGGGGGAGCCCAGCCAAGGCAGCAGCAGGCCGCTGGCAGGGCGGGCCTAACACCTCCAGCAGAACCGGGGCCCCCTCTCCACCCTTGGGGAGCCCTCTGGGACATGGGGAGGTTGTTCCCCTGTGCCCTGTTCCAAAGGGTGAGCACCCCTGCCAGCCGGGGCTGGATTAACCCTTGAGGTAGTGTCATGGCACAGAGGCAGCGTGCGGGCGGGATGCCGGCGTGTGCCGGCGGAGCGGGGTGATGCCGAGGGAGAGGTGTCAGTGGCGTGTGGGTGGAGCAGCCGTGCCAGCCTGCCTGGTGCTCGTGGCAAGGCAGGGATGGATGTGTGGCCCCGGCCGGGCCAGCCGAACCTGCCCGGAGCAGGGAGCCTGGCAGGCGGGGAGGAAATGCCAGTGTAATTAAAGGGACGAGAGAGACTTGGAGTCAGCAGCTGGTTGCAGCACGGGACACGTCAGCGAAACCCGACCCTGGCATTGCAAAACCAGCCCTGGCCTCGCCAGCATCCCGCAGGCCTGGCCGAACGCTGCCCACCCCGGCACAGCAGTGGCAGGACTCTGGGCACGGCCCCCCATGCGCTGGAGCTTTGCCTGCCAGGCAGCACCCTGTGGCTGCGGGAGCCACCCCGAGGGTGAGCAGTGCTGGGTCTGCCCCCAGCCCCCTTAGACCCAAAACTGCTTTTGAAGTTCTCCATGATGCTGTTCTGGCTCTACTCGGTTCTCGCGCTGGGCACTGATGGCCTGGCTGTGGATGTGGGGGAGCAGCAGCACCCCCTGGCTCGGGGCTGGGCAGGGGGTGTCAGGGAAGGTCTCTGTGGTGGTGACCCCAGGATCAGCACAGCTCCCCCAGCACATGGTGTCAGGGGCTGACGGCACAGGTCACAGTGGGGCAGGGCCAGTTTGGGCCAAGTGACTCAGGCCGTTGGGGTGACCCTGCCCAGCCGCGGGGCCACCCCACCCTCGGTGCACCCCACCCTGGGGAACAGGCAAGGATAGAGCCTGCTGCTGCGTTAACCCCGACCTGCTCCGGCTGTGCTGAGTCCCGCATGGGGGGCTCTGTGGCATGGGGGGGGCTCTGCTGGCCAGGCTGCATGGCGGGGGGGACCCAGCACGGGTGAGACCCTCCCGGTACAGGATTTGGTACTGGTGCACCGCAGGGGCAGGCGGCACGTGCTGCTCGTGACCCTGCAGCCCCCCGCACATGGAGGGGGCCCCTTGTGAGCTGCAGGGGTGTTTGTCTGGAGCTCTGAGCAGCTCTGAGCAGGAGAGGAGGTGGAGAAGGCCAGGGTGGGGAAGGGGCTGATGGAGCAGGGTGCCAGCAGCACCCCCAGCTCAGGCAGCCTGGTAGGGTTTGCCTCTTCCCTGCCTGGGACCCTCTCTGCTAAACCCCACATGCCCCTGAGATGGGGTGGCAGGAGATCATGGCTCCCCAGCCCAGTCTGTGTCATTAAAAAGGGCTGAAAGAAGGGGTTGAGAGAAGGGGCGGGGGTGGTTAAAGCTTCACCCCGAGAGCATCCTCCCCTCCATCCCTGCTGTCCTTGTCCCTGAGAGATGAGGATGCAGCCCAGGGTGCCGTGCAGACCACCGGGGTGCTGGCAGGAAGGTGAACAGCGAGGCAGCCATGACCCCAGGGGACATGAGCCAGCTTGGTGGGGGCTCTGCAAGGACGTAGCCAGCTCTGAAGTGTACGGGGGGACCATGGGGCAGGGGAGCACCCAGCTCCTTCAGCCCTCAGCCTGTGCCTGGGTCACCCCTGGGTGTCCCTGTCCCCAGAGGAGATAGCTGCTGCGATGGTGGTACAAGCAAAGGGTTAAGCTGAACTCAGATGGTGTGAAGGCCAGGGAAGGTCAGCCAGGCTCCCACCCGTGTTTGATTTGCACCCTGCTGAGTGTACCAATGCAAGAGACCAGGCCAAAGCGGGTGGAATCTGTCTCTTGTAAACCTGGGGTATGCAAAGGTTCCGCATCCCTAAACCTGGGGATCCAGGTAGGGGGGGCAGCAGCATGAAGCCAGGATAAGCAGCCCATGTGTAGCTTCGCTCTTGCTGGCTCTGTCCCTGTCGCAGCAGCACAGAGAAGGCAGCCATTCTCACTCCTGCAGCCCATTTGGGGTTGAAGGGTCTGGGCAGGGCACAGGGAGATGGCTCTCACACCCCAGCAGTGGTGCAGGGGTAGCAGGGGGGGGTCTGAGGTACCCCACAGCCCTGCCAGCCCAGGGTCCCCCCAGCAGGGCCTGGCCCCTGACTTTGACTGGATTTCTTTCTCTTGCAGAGCTGACACCATGAACCAGCTGATCCTTTGCATGCTGCTGCTCTTGGCGTGCGGGGAGTTGGCTGGAGCGTGTCCTGCAGGCTGCCAGTGTCAAGACCCCAAGACCATCCTGTGCGCTGCCAGACGGGGCCAAACCGTGCCCCAGGGGCTGCCCCCTAACACCCTCTCCCTCTACGTCTTTGAGAATGGCATCACGACGCTCAGTGAGGACAGCTTTGTGGGCCTGCCTGCACTCCAGCTCTTGGACCTCTCACAAAACAAGATCACCACCATCCAGAAGAACATCTTCCAGCCCCTGACAGAGCTGGTCAACTTGGACCTGTCATCTAACCAGCTGCAGGAGATCACCAATGAGACCTTCCATGGGCTGCGGCTGCTGGAGCGGCTCTACCTGCAGAGGAACAGGATCCAGCATATCCATGCTGCTGCCTTCGACACCCTGGAGAACCTGCTGGAGCTGAAGCTGCAGAACAACCAGCTCTGGGCCGTGCCTCCCCTCAACCTGCCCAACCTCCTGCTGCTGGACATCAGCTGGAACAAGATCCCCGCCATCGCACCGGGGGCCTTCCATGCTGTCAACATAGAGTCCCTGAAGATTGCAGGGCTGGGTCTAACGAGCTTAAATGAGGAGCTCTTCCAGGCCCAGAACAACCTGCACGAGCTGGATGTCTCTGACAACCTGCTGGAGCGTGTCCCAGCAGTGCTGCAGCGGCTGGGGAGCCTCACCAAGCTCAGCCTGGCTGGCAACGCACGCATCTCCCAGCTGCCAGCGGAGGACTTCCACAACCTTCACAACCTCCAGGAACTGGACATCAGCAACCTCAACATCAACACCATCCCTCGGGATTTCTCCAGCTTCTTCCCCAGGCTGCGGGCCGTGACGGCTGCCGGCAACCCCTTCAACTGCATCTGCCAGATGAGCTGGCTGGTGCAGTGGGTGAATGCCAGCAGCGTGGTGCTGCGGCGACCCGAGGAGACACGCTGCCACTTCCCCCCAAAAAACTCCGGCAAGCTCCTCCAGCACCTGCAGTATGCAGACTTTGGCTGCCCCACCACCACCACCAGCCCCACCACTGCAGGCACCACCACGCTGCCACTACCTGCCCTGCTCCCCACCAGCAGCCGCCCGGCGCCGCAGCCCAGCACTGCTGCTCCCGTGCTAGGGGCTGGGGACCCCCAGGGCAGCTCCACACCAGTGCCCTTCAGTGGCCCCCCAACCCCCACCACTCCCCCACCACCCATCTGTCCCCCTCGCACGTGTCTCAACGGTGGCACCTGCCACCTGGGTGTCCAAAACCTCCTGGAGTGCCTGTGCCCTGTGGGCTACACTGGGGCGTACTGCGAGGCAGAGGTGAAGGGGACAACACCATCCCCAGCCACGCAGGCCCCACCGCCCAGCCGGCGGGTCAGCATCACACAGGTCAGCAGCACCTCCCTCAAAGTGGACTTGCAGAACTACGTCCAGTCCAGAGCACAGCTGAAGGGCATTCGCTTGAGCTACCGAAACCTTTCTGGGTTGGACAAGCGGCCGGTGATGCTGCGTTTGCCAGCTTCGCTCTCTGAGTACACGGTGCGGGCGCTGAAGCCTAACTGCACCTATCGCATATGCATTGGGCCCCTGGGGGAGAAGGTCTCCAAGGAGGAGCACTGTGCTGAGGTGCAGACCTTGCCAGCGAGCCACCAGCAGCACTCCCCTGTCACCCAGGGCAAGGACAACAACCTCACCCTCATCATCGTCCCTGCACTAGCCGCTGTGCTGCTGCTGGTAGTGGTGGTAACTGCTGGCATGTACTACTGCCGGCACCGCCGGGCGAAGGCCCATGCTGGCCCTGGGGTGGATGCCAGCCCCCTGGAGCTGGAAGGGGTAAAAGCCTGCCTGGAGAATGGTGATTTGAGCAGCCACGGCTGCAAGGTACCAGAGGCAACGATGCTTTCCGGCGGCTCCGAGTGCGAGGTCCCACTCATGCAGTCGCACTACCCCAGCAACAACAACACCCCAGGACTCAAACCCTCCTACTTCTGAGCCAGGCGGGACTGGGCTGTGGGGCGAGGGCAGCTCTGATAGACAAGGGTTGAGCTGTGGTGGTGGCACCCAGCAATGTCCCTCCAGGGCTGAGGAACGGCGAGGAGTTAACTGAGTTCAGGCAGCAAAACCCCAAACCCATAACGTGCAATTTCTGAGAGGCTGCCACACTTCGGGGAGAGACGATTCCACCACTCAGTGCCTTGGTTTCTGTGACTCTGTAGAATGTGGGTAGCGACCAAGAGGGGGTTGGGTTTTTAATTTGGGGTTTGGATGGGGTTTTTTTTAGCTACTGCTAAAAAGAAAGCAGCCGGTGACTCGGCTAAGGGACATCCACGTGCTGGTAACAAGGGTCCTTTAGCAGAGCACGGCCCATGCCTCTCAACTCCCTGGAAGCTGATGTGAGCAATCAGGCCCGGACGAGGTGCTGGGACCCTCGGAAACCCTGGGCTGAAGGAAGCGCCGAGCAGGCAAACCGGGAATTGAAGCTTTAAGAACTCAAAGAGATATTTATACACGGTTATTTCCCATTTCTTCTGGGAAACCTTTGTTCGTTATTGTTGTTGTTGTTGTTTTCTAGCACAGGTTTGTGTCCATCTCTTTTCTAAGGCGGACCAGAAGGGTGGCTTTTTGTAAAAAAAATAAAATCACAACAATGAAAAGCTCTGCAGAGCCCCAAGCAGCTTCTGTGGGCGCTGCCCGTTGGCGGGCAGGGGTGCGGGCAGTGCAGCCTGTCCCCTGCAGAGGAGCGGGAAGGTCGGCCACGTCCTCTGGTTGTTGTTGGCGAGTGTGGGGATGAGTCAGGGTGATGGAGGGGGGAGTTTTCCCGACTCTGGGCAGTGGCACTGAGGAGACTTCACCTCCACAGCACTGCCCCCCCCCACGGGGCTGAGGAGGTGTTCCCAAAACACAGCCCATCGGTTTCACATCTGCCCCTACCCTGTGCATCATCCAGCCTTACTTCATCCCTCCCTGCCTGCCAGATGGCTCCGGGGCCAGCTGTGGGACAAACAACCCAGCCCAACCTCTGTAACCTCCTGACGTCACCCCCAGCGGCACCGGGACCCCCAGAGCGCCCATGACAAGTGTCAGCCTGCTAAGGGTCCCGCCAGCCCAACACTGCAGCTGGAGCCAAGGCTCAGGCCCTGCAGTGAGCCCCCTCCGCCCGGCCCCGGGAACAGCTAGTTTTGTGCGCTGGGGAGGGCTAGGAGTCGGCGCTCGGCAGGTTCCCGCTGCCAAGTGGTTTCTGCTCCAACCCTCTGGTTTTAATCGTTTTCCAATCCTTTATCTTTCAGGCTGGAATTTTCCAGGTTGGGGCCCTGCCCGCCGAGGTATGTTTGATTTGGAGAGAATGAGCAAGAGCAGGCTGAGGCTCCATGGCTGCCGGCAGCGGAGCCGAGGGTCACCGCCGTGCCGCCGGCCTCACCGGGGCTCTGCTGCAGGACACAGCCCTGACCTTGACACCGCCCCGGTGCCGCTCACCCGGCGGCTCTGGATGCAATTAGGGGTGCGGGGCGGCGGCGGGTCCGTCTGGCGCAGCCCCCCCGGCTCCCAGGTGGGCTTCCGGCAGGGCTGGCTCCCATTAGGGCTGGCGCAGCGGCAGGAGGGGCCCCTCGCCGGCACGGGCGGCTCGGTGCGGTGGCCACGCTCGCCCGCTCAAAGGGCCCATTGTGGTCCTCTCCCCACAGATTTTTCAAATTAACATCCCAAATTCCTCCAAAAATTGCTGCTGTGTAAATATTTTCACTGTGAGCTTTGTGTATTTTCCAGCCCCGCGAGGAGGAGGAGAGAAGAAAAGTCCCCGACGGAGCTGCGGCCTCGCACCGGGTGCCTCTGACCATCGCCACTACAGCCCTCTGAGCCCACCTGGGCTCGAGGTTGGCCCCTGTGTGTTCCCTCACTGGCACTGCCTGCAAGTGATGGGCAGCAGGGACCTCACAGCAGCCCTTGAGCTCCTTCACTCCCTGCCCAGTGCTTTCCCTCCTGCTGCACGGTGTCATGATGTGCCCTTCCCCTAATGAAGCTCTTCTCCCCTGGAGGTTTGCAGGGGGACCCACACAGGCCAGGTGGGTGCTGGGGACCCCCAAACAGCTCAGCAGGTCCCATCACACTGGGGAAGCTTCCAGCAGCTCCAGAGTGGCTCCATTCATACTGGAGATGCCACATGGTTTGCCCAGCGTGGCAGGAGCAAGGCAGGGGCTTGGCTTTGCCAGATGCAGTGCAGTGGGAACCCACAGCCCAAGGTTTTCATGGTGGCCCGGTGGAACTGGATGACAAGGAAAGGGGAAGGGGCTAGGCTGCTGTTGCCAGCAGCCACATCAGGAGCAGCACAAGGGGGGCAACGAGGCTCAGCCTCCCCACGAGGGGCACGGGGATGCTGTGGCCGGGGCAGGGCTTGACAACCCGTGAGGCTCAGACTGCCACAACACCCACGGCTGCACCCTGGAAGCTCTGCAGGAGCTCAGCAGGGCCCAAAATGTGGCCTTCCAGCACCCGAGCCCCCGCGGGGTCCTGAACCCTAGCGCAAAAGCCCCCTGTGCCCTGGCAGCCCCAGTGTGCGCCCGGAGCGGCTCTGAGCAGCACATCGTGCGGCGCTGCTAATACTTGTGAGCTGAATCAGCGCTGGGGAAGGATTGCAAAACCCCCTGGAATGAACCCAAAAAAAATCCCTCTTGCTATGCAATCCAGCAGGGCCGGTAATGGAGAGCCCCAGCCAGAAGCCACCGGCAGGATGGGGGGCTCGGCCAGGAGCCACAACGGCAGGAGCTGCCAGCTTCACCAGGGCAAGCCCTGCTGCCCTCAGCGCTGGCCCAGCCTGGCCAGGCGCAGGCAGCATCCTGCAGCCCAGCAGCAGCAAGCCTGGAGGTCTCTGGCCTCCAGAGAAGCATCTCTGGCTCAGGCATGCCTGCATGGAAACGAAAGCCTGGTCCTCCTGGATCCCCCAGGTCCCCAGTGTCACAGTGGAGCCCTGGGTGGGACGTGCTGCCTCAATGAATGGTGCTGGGGGTCCCATCCCCACTCCCTCAGGGTGACGGCAGGCGTGTACCTGCCCCACAGCCCATGTGCTGCCACAAAGCATCGGCTGCCAGGAAGAGCACGTGGAGAGGCAGAAATCCTGCCGGCTTCCTGGAAAGCGGTAGAGGCCGGGGCCAGGGCGCGCCGGTTGGCAGCCGTGGGCTGAGGCCGAGGCCCATCTGGGAGCGATTTTGGTGCTGCCGTCGCTTGCTGCCTTCCCGCCACACAACCCTGCAGCACATGGCTATTTTTACACCCATAATTACCGGGCCAGGCGGCCGCCCCACCGTTAACCCCTTCGTGCAGCTGCCCAGCCTATCCCACCCTGCAGGGATAGGTTCCGCTGCGGTGGCACCTGATGGAGTAGCCTCTTCTCCCCTCCTTGTGTCTGAGGTTGCAGCCAAGTGGGAGCAGCAGGAAAAGCCCCTTCCCTGCTCATGGCAGGCAGCTGCCAGCCCAGGCATCCATGGGAAGAAGGAGCAAGAGCAGAGGTATGCAGGGAGACAGGGATGGGGACAGGGATGGAGCTGTCCTGCTCAGGGCTCTGCCTCTGAGATCTGGCCACTGGAGTGGCTGTTGTCAGAGACCCCCATGACACCCAGCATGACCAAAAGGGCTGTTGAGTGTCAGGAATAAGCACTGAAGAAGTGGCATGGCCAGACAGGGTGGGAGCAGGACCAGCCATCACGGTACTATTACAGCTGCTGACCAGGGAGAGGTGGCAGGATGATGGTGGGGACACATGCCTTGCTGGGGCTATGGGCCTTGCTGCTCAAGAGGGCTGGATCTGGTCCCCCAAGAGCCAGCTCAGTTGCAGGCTTTGTCTTGGGGCAGTGGCAGCGGGTGCCGGGGCCAAGCACCCCTGGGTAGCATCCCTGCAAAACCACCCAGGACCCTCCATGTCCTGCTTCAGCACTGGGGGAGCCACACAGCCCCAGTCCCTCTGCAAACATCCTGCTGCACCGCCTCCAGCACCTCCCAGCTCTGGTGGACTTTACACTGGGAAGCGCAGTGGGAGTCCGCCTGTTCCCATCTCTCAGTCCCCACCACCAGTCTGCCCTGTGGGGAGCTGCCCAGTGGTGGCACACACTATGGGGACATGGCTTCTCCGGACCTCTGCAGACCTGGTCACCTTGGCTATACCAACCCAGCCACAGCCCCAAGCTGGCCGCAGGGCGGACGGGTGAATGCCCACTGCCCCATGAGCAAGCGGGCACCCCCAGCCTCCATGGCGATGCTTTCAAGACACTGAAGATAAAGTGACACCAGGGAGCTGCTGCTCTCGCTGGCCCCAGCATGGTGACAGCCCTGTCCCCACGCACTGCTGTGCCAGCCACTGGGAGCATGGCAGGGTCTGGTCACTGACCCTAAGTCGGAGCCGGTAACCCAACCCCACCGGTGCTGGTTACAATTTAGGGCAACAATAACTCATTGAGGCCCCTTCCTGGCTCCAGCCCTGCTGCTCCTTGATCTAATTAAAGGGGCCTGGGGGGAAGACAAAACCCAAGATGAAGGGAATGGCAGGTACCCGAAGGCGGCACATTGAGGACCACAGAGAGGCGACGGGGCCACCCATGCCTCCTGCCACCAGTTCCCTTCAAGATCTGAGCATCTGAGCACAGCCCGGCACAGCTGGGGTGCTTTGAAAATGAGGTTTATGCAGCCGCAAGATTCTCACCTCCTCAGGATTTAGGATGGGGGACCCCAAAATACATTTGCTGATGTGGGGGTGAATGGGGCCAGTGCCTTCCACTCTCTGCTTCCCTCCTCATGGATGCTGGGCAGGGGCACAGCCACCCTGTGGGGTTTGGGGAGCTGTGGACATTGGGGTGGGCACATTGGGGGTGTCCTCCACCTTGGGGCACACCACGGCCCTGCTCTGGGCTGTCACAAGGGTGCTTGGGATGCGTGGTGCCGGCTCGGCGGGCACAGGCCCCTGCGGCAGGGCGCGGTGGGGACGCGGGCTCCCCTTCCTGCCGGCCCGGCGTCAGTAATGAATGGTATGAGCTTCCTGCCCGCCCACTGATTGCTTCCTCAAAGAGCCTCAATGAGGAGCTGCTGCTGCTGCTGCTGCGCCCGCTCCCGCGCAGGCTTGCGCTGTGCCCGGCACCACCACGCTGCCGCACCGTGCTCGATGCCCCACCCGGGACACCCATGGCCATGCTGGAGGTCCCCAGTGCGCACCCCAGCCCCACGGCTGCTCCACCATCCCTG
Organism: Neopsephotus bourkii; assembly: GCF_033783945.1. NCBI lineage: Eukaryota > Metazoa > Chordata > Aves > Psittaciformes > Psittacidae > Neopsephotus > Neopsephotus bourkii. The sequence goes on along the minus strand of NW_026902244.1, from coordinate 729,095 downwards.
CAGTCAGCGGCCAGCACCCTCCGCACCAAGCCTGCAGCTCCCCTGTTTGGGCAGTCCCTCCACGGGGGCCTTGGTGACCCCCAAGCCCTATCCCCCTGCTCTCACCACGGCTCCAGTGCTCCTGAGCATCACACCCCACTGGCCCCAGTCGGAATGGCTCTGCCGGAGGGAGAGCGCAGCCCCCGCTCAGCACCTCTGCTGGGAGCCAGCCCAAAACCCCCTCCGCCATTTGTCATCTCCATGAGATTTACAGGCAGGGAGTGGCTGGGGCTGGAAGCTCAGCTGCCTAAAAACAGCACCTCCCGCTCCTCAGCGGCTCCCGGCACGGGGGGCTCCCTGCTCACCACCCCCCCCCCAGCCCTTCTCTCTATGGCCCCACCATGCAGCGCAGCGCGCCAGAGCCTGGAGTGACGCGCAGGCAGCGCCCGCCAGCTGCATTCCTGGCGGCCGATAAACCCGGCAGCCAAAATAACTGCAGCCTGCGCAGAGGGGCTGAGCACAGCCTCGCGTCTGCATCCAATTTATCCAGGCCGGCTCACCCCGGGCCAGCACCGGCAGGGAGGCCCATGCGCACAGGGAGCGAGAAGCAGCAGGGTTTGGGGTAATCCCCACTAGGTTCTCCACCGGCAGCAATAAGGGACCCCAAAGCATCCCTTTGTGGCACGCTGTGTGCAGTGAGGATCTCACATCCCTGTGCTTCGGCAGCAGCTCTGGGGAGAGCTGGTGGCACTCAGCACAGCCCTGTGAGGACTTGCCCAAACCTTCATGACCCCATCAGGATGAAGATGCTGCCTCCTCATCCTCCTCCTCCTGTTCCCTTGCCCACACTGTGATGCCAGGCCAGCTTGCCGGGCAGTGTAGGAGAGGCCAGGCTGGGTGTAACCGGAACATTCCTCACCCCAGCAGTACCCATAGACAGGAGACGGCTCCACCGCACCTTGACAAGGGGCACTGATCCCTTACGGCCACAAAAGCTCCTTTTCCATTTCCCCAGGGAATGCCTGGTGAGCATGGCTCTGTGGACGGACTGGCCACGGCTGGCTGGGCAGCCACCAGGGCACCATGGCACAAAGCACCGCAGCCCCACCGTGAACAGGGGGTCAGGGTCAAGCCACTTCAGCACGCAGGCAGTGCCCAAGGGATTTGCTCACCCAAGCATCTTGTTACACTGTGCCAGTTCATGCACCCCCCCCAGCCAACAGCCACTCCAGACATGCCAGTGCTGTCCCCAGCAGTGTAACCACCCCCCACAGCACCATAGAGCACCCATCCTACCCCAGCACTGCTGGGGACACCTCTGTGCATCCCAAGCACTGCCACTGCCCTCCCACCCCATCCAAACGGTGCTGGGGATGGCCATGCCACAGGTCTCTGACCACAGCACCCCCACTGCCCACCCTCCCACCCCATGGTGAGTCCCCGTCCCTACCCGGGCGAGGTGTCCAGAGCCATGGTGAGCATTGCCCCGCTGAATCGCCGCGTGTCCCACAGCTTCACCTCCCGCTCCCGCATCTGCAGGGGCACAGACACAGTGTTGGTGGGCACTGGGGATATGTGGCCAGCCTCGCAGCTCCACCTCCTTCACCAGCCAGTGCCCCTCCGTCCCAGCAAGGCAAGGGGAGCTCCTGCTTTTACAGGGGACAAGACACCCAAAAAGCTCCCGTGGCCACAGCACAGTGCCGCAGGGAATAGGACTGGGACATCCCAGCAGTGCCAGAGCCACCTTCCCAGCGAGGACCATACCTGGCTGAACCCGACGGAGATGAGGCAATCGCTGGAGCCCATCCAGAGCAGCCGCGAGTCCTTGTTGTTCTCATGTCCCAGGACACTCTGCAAGGCACAGGAGGCAGAGCTGTCACACCAGGCACACTGTGTGGCACCGTGTTCACCCCCGGCTGAGCGCATGGAACCCAGTGCTGGCTCCTGACTCCACCGAGGCGCTAACGTGACAGTGCAGCGGGGACAGCCTGCAAGCGGTGAGCCCTCTGCCCCCCAGTGCCGGCGTGCTTGCTTTGTGCAGCGGCTGGCCTGGCTCCTGGTGAGGAGCAGAGGCTGGCAGCAGGTAACGTCAGCGTGAGGGGGCATGGGACGGCTCCTTGGCCCTCTGGGGCTCTCCCCACACATGGTGAGGAAGCTGTGGGTCCAGTGTGCCGTGAGGAAGCTGCTCCATGCCAGCAGCCATGAGAAGAGGCTTGGCCATGGCCACGGTGACAGAGTGACTTACTTCCTTGGCTACATCACCGGGCTCTTGAACGATGCCGAATCCCGGCAGCAGGAGCTGGATGCCCTGTGCATGTTCCGGTGCTACCAAAACACATCACAGCAAACTGAGCCTGGCTACACTCCCCACACGACCCTACCCGTCTGCAGCCCCTCTCCACCTCTCTGCTGTGCTCCCTGTGGGACCAGGGCCCTCCAGCCCTTGACAACACCTCATCCTGCCACTGTCACCAGCCCGGACCCTGCACTGGCCCTGGAGCCACTCTGCCGAGGACGGGAGGGGAAGAGTTACTGCGGGCTGGTGGTGGCTGCTTGTTGGCTCCCATGTGGCCCCCAGATGGGACCCGTGGTTCCTGGCGTCCCAGCAGGAGCCGGCAGCAGCCAGCACTCGCCCCACAGTGCAGCAGCGCCTGCAGCCTCCTTGCTTTCATTTGGGAAGCTCCATTAAAAGGCTGCTAACGACTTCAGAGCTGGCATGGAAAAGCAGAGGGTTCTGCCAGAGCTAAACCTGACATGGTGCTTCCGCACCTCCACACAGGGGGACTCCACATAGGGAAAGAAGGGATGGGGTGGACACAGGAGGGTGCCCACACATCCACAGCCCCAGCATGGCATGGACACACTGACCTCGGTGCCAGTCCCATGGCCTGTACCCCGACAGCATGAGCACCATGCATCACTGGCCACGACGGCTCCACCACTGCGGCAGGCTGGGGCACAGAGGTACCACAGCTCCCACCTCCCCACCACAGAAGCCCCATGCAACCAGCCTCCTCTGGTCCCAGCCATGGGCCTCAGTGGAATGCCCACTCTTTGGAAAGACCCACAGCTGGGGTGGGAGAAGGGACATGGTGCCAAGCTCATCCTCCCCCTGGCTCCAGCACACAAGCCTCCCTGCCAGCACAAACATCGTGCTCGCCAGCCAGCACGGCTCACTTGGAAGATGCAGCATGGCCCAAGCTGAATCCTGGCACTCCCAGCCACAGGGCAGGATGTGGGGCAGGAGGGGCCAGTCCCCCACCTCCAATACACTGGCATTGGAGCCGTCTCCTGGGATGGGGAAGGGCTTGGAGAAGGGAACACGTGCCAGCAGCAGTGCCAAGAGGGATGGAAACCCCGGGTGCTGGGGCCAGCCCGCTCGTTGGCCAGGAGAGCACTTCTGCACCTGAGCTGTGCAGCTGTGGCAGCCAAGACTCAACAGCTGGAGACTGGATGGCCAGAGGTGCACCACTGGTCCCCCAGCCCATCCGGCACAGCACCAGAGAGCCGTCAGTGCATGCAGCCCCTGGGGCAGGCAGCGGCAGCAGGGCTGGCAGAGGGCAGGGTGATGCTGCTGCTGCTCCCAGCCCTCATAGTGCCGGCTGCAGCTGGGGCCATGTTTCCTGCATTAGTTCCATCCCGGCTGAGCAGCACGTATGGCAGCAAGCACGCAGGGAGGCCAGCGCTGGGGCTGGGCTGCTTTCGCTGGTGAGATCTCCTGGCACCCACGCCAAGGTGATGCTGGGAACCCCCTGTGTCCCTGGAGCAGGGGACCAGCTGCAGCCTGAGGTATGGGCATCCCTCTGGAGCTGCTCATCCCCCGCCAGGCTCAGGGGAGCCCACCAGCTCCAGCCCAGCATGCAGGAGCCAAGGAGGCCTCACAGCTCCCTGGCCACACCAGCACAGAGGCAGCCCTGCCTCCTCCAGCCCATTGTGTGGGTCCAGCCTAGCTGGTTTGAGGCAGCCCAGTCTGGGGGGAGCTTGTGCTCCCTCCTCAGAGCCAGATCAACCGATTGGGGAGGGTTTCCCAGCACCACCCCTCTCTTCCCATCTCAACCCATTCCTCCCAGCACACGCCGGGGTACTGTGCTGGTACCCCCGGGGATCCCCAGCCCTGCTCCCCGTGCAGCCCCTGATGCAGGCTGTGGGGGCCAGCGCCGGGGAGCAGGGCTGGCGTGTGGGATGCAGCTGTTGGCAGCAGCAGTGCCGTGGCGGGGCCAGGAGCTGGTAACAGCTGCCCACAGAGAGCGACCGCCTTCGGCTCTCTGGCTGCTGGGAGAGCCCGGCACAAAGCAAACACTGCTCTGGTGCTGGGGCGATTCCCAGAGCGATCTCAGCCTCGGTGGGAGCAGTTACACTTGGCTGGGATGCAGGGGAGGGAGAGATGGAGCTGGGAGCCCATGGGCATGGGGCTGGATGGGGGAGGAGGTAGGTGGGGAGGGAGGGTCACAGCTCTGCCCCTGGCAAAGACCCTGTGGCTGGTAGGGGCCAGGACAGCCCAGCTCTGCCTGTGGCCAGCAGGCCATGGGCATCTGACCCCCATGGGAAGCAAACCCAGCAGTGGGACCTGCATGGGCACAGGAGGCACCAGATCCAGGCTGAACCGTTCTTTTGCCAGTGGAAGCCAGGCCAGGAGGGGTCCCCCCAGACCGGGAACAGACACCTTCTCCCTGTACCAAAAGGATGGGTCCATGCTCAGGGGCAAAGCCATCACTCCCTCCAAGCCCCATGAGGCTGGTGGGGTGGGCAGAAGGAAAGGCTTCCTGTGGTGCCAAGGGTGTTAACCATGGCACCAAATCCTCCTCTTCACGCAAGAATGTGAGTGATGTCCCTCTGTTACCCAATCCTAGTTACTCCAGTCGTGGCCAGGAGAGCAGAGCAGCCTCTTCCAACTTGGCCCCACTTCTGGTCTCTGCCCAGAGCTGAGGGAGACCAGGAGCTGCCACCTCTCAGCAGGGATCCCAGCCACTGCACATGGTGACAGTGATGCTCCAGTAGCCATCATGCTGCCAGCACTGACCCCTGGCTGCTGGCAGCTGTGGGGTGTGTGTCATAGTGGGGATGGACTGTGGTGAGCCCCCTCCTGCTTATGCTGCCTTCCCAATTCCACCGGCTCTGCCTCTCCCGCCCCACTGCAGCACAGCCCCCTGCCTCCATTCAGCTCCTCCTACCCTCAGCAAAGCCAACCCAGCATCCCAGAGGATGTTGCGGCCCAGCCAGGGCAGGAAGGTGAGCGGGCTCCCACTGGGACAGCCCCTACAGCTGCAGAGGCTCCTACCTTGACATGGATGCCCAGGCATGGGAGCAGGACCTCCCTCCCAGGGCAAGCAAGGGGGAGGCCTGCTGGCTGGGCAGACTGCAGCACTCACCATCCCTCATCCCTTCTCTTCTGCACCTCATCTCTTTGTGCAACCACTGGCCCCACAAGCCCTGCTATGAGGCTGTTATCAACCCCCCAAAACAACTTTACCTTCTTGAGTATGAGCCTGCAGGAGCCCCAGGTGAGGCAGCAAGCTGGGGGCTCCTGAAATGCTGTACTGGAGACCGAGGGAAGCGAGCTGCCAACCTGCACCTCTGTGCCTGCACCCTGCCGAGTTGGCAGGGCTGTTCCTAGTGTACCCAGGCAAGGATGCGCCAGTGCTCCTGTGCATCCGCATCCCTCACAGTGCCGCTGGCTCATCCCCGATCCTCCTCAACTTCCCCATGTCTGCCATACCAAGCAGCATTCCTGGGAAGGACAGCCGAAGGGGAAGTAGAGCAGAGGAAATATAAACAGTCCTGTACAGCTACGCTGGGGAACAGAAGCATGAGAGCGCCGAGTGTGCAGTGCTATAAATAGGCAGCCCAGAGCCAGGCCAACTTTTTCAAAGCTTCCCACGGTCTCCTTGGGAATGTGGGATGCTGCGGACCTTCCCTCAGCCCGGAGGAAGCCACTGCCGAGGCTGGGAGTCAGGTACCCCCGGGGTGACCCCAGCGTGGGATACTGCACTAATGGGGTTGGGGGGAAGAAGATTAAAAGTCTCCATGTCCTGATGCGCCTTCCCCCAGCCAGTGGTCCCCAACCAGCCCTGGGCTGACAGGCAAATCCTGGGCAGAGGTGACACATTGGGGCCCGTGGGGTCCTGGCTGAGAGCACAGCCAGGCCACCCCAGCCTAGGTCTCCACCATTGCTCAGCACCATGGCCACACCACACAGAGACCCATGCCGTACTCTCCCACTGCAGCAGGGGCTGATGCGGCCCATGGGATAGTGGCCACAGCTTGGTAGAGGAGCTGGAGTCCCTCTCCCAGCCCTGGGGCCATGGGCAGGGGGGAGGGGGAATGAAACCCTTGCCTTGGGAGGACAGTGCAGCGCTGCCCCACACCAACCCTGCTTGGAGAGCTGCAAGCCTCCAGTGCTCCCAGGCACAGAGCTCTGCCCCCAGCATGGCCCAGGAGGTGAGGGGGAAAAGCCACAGTGGGAACAACCCCACAGGGACACCCTCCCAGCTGTCCCCAGGCGCCCTCAGCTCATTAGAGCAGCGCTCATTAAAACGTGAGCAGGAGCGTGCGCTCGGCTCGCCCGGTGCCGGCCGTTCCCTCGCCCCCGTCCTGCCAAAACGCCGGCGGAGGAAGTTTCTCGTGAGAACGAAGCCGGCTCCTCTCCATCCCACACTGGCCGCGCTCGGTGGCCACCCCACAGCCCGGCACCAGCGGCACCCGGCCCAGCCCCATAATGGGAGCCAGGTGCTGAACAGATGCAGCCCCCTCGCAGTGTGTGGAGCCAGGACGCAGCCCCTCGGCTCTGCAGATCACTGGCTCCAGAGATGCACTCGGCAGACACAGCTCTGCTGCACCAAACCGGGGCATCGGCTCCATGGTGGCCATGCTGGTCACACAGCAGAGGACAGTCGTCCCCCCCCCCAATAGCAGCTTTCTGCCTCTGCGAATCACCCTTCTTCTTTCCAGCAGCATCTCCAAGTGGGTTTGATTGCACATCCCTGTCAGTAAATGTTTGTGGATGTACCCCCAGCAGATGTGGATCAACTGACGTTTGAATGATCTAATATTTTCTCCCTGTACTCCACAGACTGCCATGTGCACCCCACTTTGGGGAGCACTGCTTCAGATGATAGGCAAGACCTCAGACCACTGTGCTGGCACAGCACTGCATGTCTATCTTGCTCCTGCCAGCCCCGGAGAGAGGAAGCCCAGGGTCCTCTCCCCAGGCATAGAGACCCAGCATGGAGATTGCCAGGACCTAGAGGAGAGGGTGACCAGTAGAACAAGCAAGCAAAGATGCCACTTTAGTACTCCACACCATACCTGAATCACTGCCTGGACCCTGTCCTGATGACCCACCTGGGGCATCAGCCAGGGTACAGGCACCCTGCTGGTGCTCTGAACCCCTGCTCAGCACCAAGTCCCGAGTCCCCCAACCCTCATGCACAATGCACCCAAGGGCTTGTTTCAGAGGGACATTGGGGGATGTTTTGCACAAGCATCACAGGGTGGGAGTCATGAAGCACTGAACCCCTGTGGAGCCAAAGCCACAAGGGAGAGGATGTGACTTCCTTCCAGTGAGAGGGTCAAGGCAAGGAGGGTGACTACTGGCACCCACAGGAAGGGAGGGCAGGCTGTGGCCAGGCCAGTGCGGCCTTGGGAGGGTACAAGGCAGAGGACGGGACTTACAGGACCTCTCTGGAAGGAGCCAGATCCAGGCAGCCATGGGAGTGTGGCTGCTCGGGGGGGCACATAGGACCTGCTGTACCAAAGGTGCGGCCCTGGCATCTCCACCACCAGTTTAGGAGCACCAAGGAGGCACGCTGAGCAGTAAGAGAGTGCAAGCACAGCCTTAATGCTTACAAACAAGCTGCTGCTACTGCAGCTCCCTGATCCATCCCAGACACAGCAAAGAGGGACTGTGGGTCCAGCAGAACGAGGCTACTGCTTTCCCAAGGGAAATCGTGGCCTCAGTTACGTACTGGGCACCCCACGGGGTCAGCCAGGCCCCAGCCACGCCGTTCTCACTGCGTCACACACTCCTGCCCACTGCTGGGACATGCTTAAAATAGCTCCTATGGACATAGCCAGGAATAGGGGGGTCAGGCAGCCGCCAGGGGCATAGCCCTAGGTACAGGCACCCTGCCAGGGACCCTCCTCACCACCGGTCCTTGGTCCCCAGCCCTATGTGTGCTGCATCTGTGAGACCCAGGAGCAGAACCAGGCATCACACACCATGGCCATGACCCATCCTCCCTGAAGCTTTTATTTTACCTCCTTCTCATCTTTTTTCTCCTGCTCTAACCAAAGGAACAGTTTAATGAGCCAGGCTTGGCAAATTAAGAAAACCAGCCAAACAGCCCTGTGCTGAGGCTGGCTTTGGCACCATGTGCGGCAAAGGGACCGGGGGGGTGAGCCCGAGCCCTTCACCTGCTCCAGAGGAAACCCAGCCCGTGGTGCTGACGGGCCAGCCCAACTGGAAATCCCATCACACTGCTCACCTCTCTCACCGCTGCAAAAAAACCCAGCAACTTCAAAGCCTCACAAGGTGCTGGCACTGCACGGCGGCCCAGGCATCACCCGGGTTTGTAACCGTGCTGGCCCCGGGGAGAAGGAGCCTTTCCAAATAACCCGGCCCTCCGGCAACCGGGGAAAGAAGAAAAAACACAAAACAGGGGTGTTATTGCTCCTGGCTAAGTAAGCCCTATGCAAACCTCCAGAAGATTTATGGCATTTTAAAGTTTTCCCCTTCAGCACAGTACTTCTCCAAGACTAAACATCTTCATCAATTCTCAGCTGGCTGGGGTTAGGGCTGCGGTGCGGCAGCACTTGGCCACAGCAGTGAAGGTGCATATTTCTCTTGGCAAAGCCAGAGCGCCGGCCCCGGGCTGGATCAGACGGCAGTGGAGGGAAGTGAACTGCCTGTTTTGAACAGCCACCATCATTCACACGTTATTTTTAATAGCTCAGCGAGACAGAGTCCACCCTCCCCAGGAGACTTGGCTCAAGCCCATCGTGCTCACAGCTTCACCGAGATGCTGTTATACAAGAAGACAGGTCTGGGAGGGGGAGAAGTCGGGGTAGGCAAGGCAGGAGCACTGCCTGAGGCCATTGGTGGATACGAGCAGGATGAATCTGGGAGCAGAGACCAGTATATTCCATCTACACCAAATGGTACCCACAGCAGGGGAGCATCATGGGGCCCACTTGAGGGCTGGGAGCACTTTTTCATGGCTCACTTGCACGTGTAATCGCTGGGTTTATACTAACACATAGTGCTGTGGTATTTGTAAGTCTGCCTGAAGGGTCAAGGCACTGCTTGTACCTGCAAAAAGCACCCAGAGGATTTATGGGATCTCAGCACCCAAGCAGCCAGCATCAGCAGAGTGCCGGTGCAGTGCTGGAGCACCAGCTTCTTCCAGTTGATGTCCAGGATTACCACCATGCCCAAGCACAGACAGCAGAGGCTATCGGCTGAGCCTACAGACACGGATATGGCAGTAGCAGGAGAGACACAAGGAGTAGCAGAGCCTGCTCCAGCCACTTCACCCTGCTCTCCGCTGCATCCCTCCCCTCCCAGAGGCTTCCAGCCCCTTCTGCAGTGAGGGATAGCAGCCACTGGCAGCCAGAGCCCCCAAGCCACAGGAAACCTCTAATAGGAGGCTGTTTAAACTCGACATCGAGGTTTAAATCCTCTACTTATTTCCTACTCACTGTTATTTGCTGAGCTGTGCAGATCCAGCTGCCCAGCCCTCACCCTTGGCAGGTCCTCATCCCTGAGAGCCTTTTGCACAGCAGCATGAAGCCGAGAAGTCCTCAGGCCCACCACAGCTCTTGTACCCTGGGGCTGGGGAGTGCTGTCGCCCACAGGCAGACAGCCCCAGCCAGCTATGTGCCAGTGTGGTCAGGGAGCTCACTGGCCTGGATGGGAGGACAAGGATCCCCTGTGCCAAACCTCACCAGGGCTGAGGAGCAGAGCAGACAGCCCCATTCTTCCTGCCCTCAGACCCTGTGACTGCGTTACCACTGGGGCCTCTCCTGAGCTGTGCCAGAGCTGGGAGAATGGCCCCAAAGCCCACCCCTCAGCAGGCAGTGGGCACCCTGGTCAGGCTGCCTGCACCACGTCACCCAGCACAGCCGGGAGGGACAGTACCTGGGAAGCAGCTGGGCTGACTCGTGGGTCAAAGATCCGCAGTTTCTTGTCCTGTACAGATAAAAAGAAAACAGAGGAGGGTTAAGGACCCTGGGGCCAGGGGGATGTCAGGCAGTGCTAGGCAGGGGGCTGGAGTGAGCAGTTTCCTTCCTGCCCATCATCCTCCTGCCTGCAGTGCCTTCCCCTGTGCATGGCTTGTGGAGTGTCCTCCAGATCCTGCCCCACACCATGGGCAGGGGCATACCCCCACCATCCCTCCCAGCATCACAAGGAACCCAATACCCTCAAAACTGCTCCCAGAGAAGGGGAGAGCCCCAAAAGTAGAGCCAGGGCTGGAGTCCAAAGCTCAGATTCTATCCTACCACTGCTCCCCAGCATCCTACAAGCAGGAGATCAAGCCCTCTCCTGCCTGGCACCCCACAGTCAAATAAGGCATGGGATGCCCTTTGGAAAGGGCTGGCTGGGGTGCAGAGGCAGCCAAAGTGCCATTTAGAGAGCACACACTGTGTCTACCAGACCCACACAGCACGGCACAGCTCAGGGGCTGACCTGCATCTCAGATACCATGGCCTTGGGGTTTTAGCCTCTGTGCTCAGCCTGCACACTTGGTACAGAGCACCAACCGCTCACTTAGCCCGCACGCTTGGCCAGCCCCATGCTCCATGATGGGCTCAGCCTGTACATTCAGCCTCCACCCCGCACACAGGGGACAACTGCTCTCAGCCTGCAGGCCTGGTCTGCACGCTCGGCCAGGCTCGCACTCTCGGTCCTGCTCACCCAGCTTCTGCGCACGGCTTGGGGGGGGGGAGTGTGTCAGCCTGCTTGGCTGCACGCTCAGCCTGCACACTTCGCACAGGGGACACGCTGCTCGCTCAGGCCATTGCTTGCTCTGCCTGCACGCTCGACCTGCGCCCGGCCGGCCCGTTCGCTCGGCCTGGGAGCCGGCCCGCTCGGCCTCCATGCGGGGCCTGCGCACAAGGGTGCGCGGCGGGGCGCGGGCAGCGAGCAGCAGGCGCCATCTAGCGGCTCCAGCGCCGCTCCCTGACCCCGTTTCTGCCCAGAACGGGGTCACCGGGTGCCCCCGAGGCCGGGTGCAGGCGCAGCCAGCCCAGCCGTGCCCTGCCGCGCTGGCCCATGCGAGCCGCTCACCTTGCAGGAGGTGCCGAGCAGGCGGCCGTCTCGCTTCCAAGCCAGGCTCTGCAGCTGGTCCCCGTGTGAGTCCAGCACTGCAGGAGGAAAGCGGGCTCAGGGCTGGGGTCAAACAGGGTCCCTCCCGCAGACAAGGCAGGTGTATGGCAGGCGCCATTGCTGTTCCTCCATGAGCGCTTCCCAGGGGAAATGACCCAGCTTTTCCCAAAGGGTTGGTGGCAGCCAAAGCCAGGGGACGCTGCTGTGTCCATGCAGGGAGCATCTCCACACCACTGGCAGCTAGATAGGAAGGGCAGGAGTCCTGGGAAAGCCACAGGGCACCTGCACCCCTGTGCTGCCATCCAGCCTCCTCTCCCCATCAAGTTACCTGAGGTCTGGGCAAGGCTGGTCAGCAGCAGCCCATGGAATCCACGCTAGGACATACAGGGAGAGGGACCTGTTACCCAAGGGGATCCGCAGCAAAGCTGCTACATAGGAGCCTTTCACACCGCTGCATCACAGCACAGGGGAGTCCACGTACACACAGAAAGAGCTGTGGTGGTCCCTGCCCAAAAAGCCACCCCTGCTGCCTGTTGGGTGACACTGAGGTCCAGATTTGAGCCCGTGTACCAGCGCAGTGGAGACACTCGTTGCAGGCAGGAACTGGCAGGCACGGCCATGCTTACCTGTCAGCGGCTGCTGCTGCTCCAAGTCCCAGACGGTGACTCTCTTCCCAGTGCCACTGGCCAGGACACCATCTGCTGTCGGGTGGAACTGCAGCATGTCCACTGGGCCCCCCTCAGGCCCCAGGGTCAGCCCTGCACAGCTGGGTACATCCTGGCCACTCTGGGGCAGGCGCCACACCTTCACCTGCAGCACCAGGGAGAGGAGGGTCAGTCCCTGGGCAGAAGAGCCAGATCCTGCCGGGTGCTGGCAGTGCTCGACCTGGGCTTGCTGCTCTTCCAGGCTCTGGTCCCTGCAGACACCAGGTGACCCCACATCACAGTTCATTGGGATCAGAGCTGTGGACATCCCAGGTGGGAGAGGGCTGATCTCTGCCAGACACCATCTGCCCTGCCCCACACAACCTGGGGACATCTCGCACCTGGCACCCTCCTCCCCAGGCTCCTGTTATTCTCATCACTCAGGCTCTATCACCCCCGGATGAATCCCAGAGACATGCTGGGGAACACAGGATGTCCCCTTGGGAGCCCTGGTACCAAGCACTCACCATCTCATCTGCAGAGCCAGTAGCCAGGAGGAGCTGATCGAAGGGTGAGAAATCAAAGTCTGTCACCACATCTGGAGAGAGAAGGGCAGAGGTTTGTCCTCACCTGAGCCCTGCAGACAGCGTCTCTGCCACCTCTACTCTTCCCCAGCCTCTTTTCACATACACACATTGCACACAGGAACAGGCAGCTGGAGTCAGATCCAGCCCCATCAGGGCACGTTGGAGTAGTTCAGCTTCGTTGTGAAAGCGTGAGCCCCTCCACACTGTCCGTCAGGATCTGACACCCCTCTGGCAGTCAATGGCAGCCCTGAAGGGTAACACTGAGCAACTGCATTTTCCTGTGTAGCCCACCACCACCCCAGTTTGGCCCTGATGTCAGGACAGGCATCTCCAGAAAGCACAGGGAGAAGCAGGAACAGAACAAGGTGTCTGTGCTGGCTCAGACGCCGGCGAGCGAGGCCATGAGCAGCTGGGGCTGTGCTGGTAACAAAGCTCCCTTTGTAGCACCCAGCCCGGCGTGCTGATGGTGGGGAAGCTCCTCACAGAGCCCCGTGGGAGACAGGCTGACACGATCAGCAGCAGCCCCTCGGACGCATTTGGCACGCTCTGGGAAGTAGGTCACTGTGTACTTTCCTGCTTCCAGGAGGTTGCTGAGAGACAGGCCCAGGAGGCAGGAAAAGCGAGCAGAGAGCTCTGCTGCATTTGCCCCAGGAGGAGAGAGAAATGCTTCCCCCGCTTTGGAGGCGTTGCTCTGGCACAGCCGGCTTCAAAGGGCTCCTGCTAAATCCCATTAAGCAGCTGTCAATGCCACACTGGCTGCCTGTGCACCCCTCCATGTCCCCTGCAGCAGCGGAGCTGGCTGACACACTCCCGGTGCCCAGCACCGTGCCGCTGGGGCAGCGATGGAGCCAGATGGAGGCAGCACAGGCTGGGCATGGCACAGTCCTGCAGCCGTGCCAAGGCACAAGCATGCAGGAACACGGTGCTGGGACTCACTCCCATTTTGCTGTTCTGGTGCAGTTCCGGGGTAACGGGTGACCCGTGCCCCCAGGCTGGCACTGCTGCTCCGATGCTGGGAGAGGGGTACCTGGAGCACTCCAACACTCCTTCCCCGTGTCCAGGCAGGAAGCAGAGCCCTCCACCTCTGCAGTATGCACCCCTCTGCCAGTGGCAATGCTGCCACCACCTCTTCCCCTGCAGCATTCGCTCTGCCTGCATCAGAGCTGCTCAAGGCCACATAGCCTCTGGTCCAGCCTGTTCATCCTGTCACTAGGGCCAGGTACACCCACAGTGATGCCAGCTCCTCCACCAGCCTGGCACTGGATGTGCTGGGAACTTCAGGGTGTGCAATGAGTAACATGGGAAGGGTGTGCTAGAGGAAGAGCATGAGCAAGAGCTATGTGTCCAAACCTCACTGCAGCTTGAAAGATGAAGGGATGTGGATCAATGTGGCTCCTTAGCAGAAGTCCAGCCTGGCAGAGTCCCACGTGGTCAGCATTGCTGCAGCCAACTTGTGCCTCACACACAAGTGAGACTTCTCAGGGTCTCCCTGCCTGTGCGTGATGGTCCCTAAGAACTCCAGCAGTTCTCCCAGCTCCTTGCCTGGGAGAGAGCCCAACACAGCATCCTGGACTAGGACTCAGCACCAAGCCCCTCCACACAGCTTCACACAGAGCACAGTGGGAACAAAATAGTCCAAGGCCAGCAGCCACCCAGCTCACCTGAGTGGCAGCACAGCTGAGACACAGTCTTCTTGCCCCCATCCTCGCACTCCAGTGGCACGATGCCCAGCACACCTGCAGGGACAATGCAGGAGCAGGTCACCAGCTGCCTGCCAGCCTGCCCACAAGGAAGCCCCCCAGTCTGATACAAAGCGGGGGCACCCAGCTTTGCAATGCAAGCCAGGATGTGTGGGATTGTCAGCACCTTTGTAGGAACTCGGGGGAAGCTTCCTCCACATACCCTCATGCCTCCTGGGCTCTGTGGGGCTGACCCATCACCCAGACCCCAGGGCAAATCCACCCCATGCCCCCTTTCCCTCATGCCTCACCTGATGCCTCGGCATTGAATGCAATCCAATGGCAGCTGGCCTTCACATTGTTCCCATAGGATGTGACGGAGCCCGCTCGGATACCCCCGATCCAGGCCTGGAATGGAGAGGAAAAAGCCATGTCAGGAGGTGCTTCTGTTTTGGAGGGAGCCAATGCCATGGCTGGAGCATGGTGGAGGGAAGATGAAGCATCAGCATTGCATTGCTGGAGACCCTCAACACCACCAGAGCCACCATGCCAACGGGCCTGGCACTACCTGGAGGCTGCCAACACCAGTGGGAATGTGCTTATGGCACATCTGTAGAGCCCTGTCCTATGGGAGGGCCAGGGCCATGTGGCTACTTATGCTCTCTGCATAGAAGTGCGGCCCCTCAGAGGGGCTGGAGGCTTCTGGGCCAGCTTTGCCAGGAACGGGAGGCACAAACATCCCAGCTCTCAGTGCTGCTTCTCCCTGAAACTGTCTCAGCCCTGGGCCCTCCCATGATGGGAAGGGCTCAGGGGACTCTATGATAAACTGATGTCAGGGAATTTGGGATCGGACAGAGGCTCCTGGGCTGTGAAGCACCACAGGATCAGACTGTGGCTCACCAAGGGAGAGCAATGCCCCCAGCAGCACGCTTCCCACATGGACACACAAGCAAGGAACTTCATTACAGCTCCAAAACCAAAATCCTCCTTTGCAGTGGTTCCCACTACTACCCCACAGCCAAGCACGGCACTGGGATGCCCTGCATGAGCCAGACCCGCTCTGGGTGATACAGACACCTGGTCTCAAGGGGCCACCAGGACCAGGAGCTCCAAGGCACACCCAGGGCCAAGTCCAACCCCCAAGCAAAGGCAGGTGTTGTACAGCTGCCACCATACCTGTAGGCACACCAGCACCCAGCAGCATCACACAGGTGCAGTGGGTGTCTGGAGTGCTGGACAGCTCACAGACAGGGCAGAGCCCTGTGCAGGAATGGGAGCTGCATATGCAGCCCCCAAAAGACTGAGACTTGAGTTTCCTCTCCTTGCACAGTTTCCTTTTGACAGAGAGAAGCAGTTCCTGCAGCACTTCCTCTGGTCTGTCACAGCAGCCTGCTCAGCTGAAGACCTGTTAACCCTTCTCCTGCCAAAGGTGGGCTCCTCTCCGTTTATCCATCAGATGGCAGGGGGCTCCAGTGAGGAACTGGAACATGTCTGGAGCTTGACCAAACGCCAGGAGGAAGGGTCCTGCAATCAGCATCCAGTCATGGTCCCTCAGCAAGGGGGTATACCAGCCACACCCAGAGTACCACACAGGACCCCTGCAGCAAGGTCAGAGGCACCACGGAGCTGGCCTGTCGCAGCCCCACAACAACCCTGCAGGCAGGCAGAAGCCCTCAGGGAAGCGATCCCCTCCATCGAGTGCCAGAGCAGCCAGTGAAGCATATGGTACCTTCCTGGCTACGCCCCTGCAAGCCTTCAGGGAGCCTCTGCCAGCAGAGCCCTGCAGACACTGCCTGAAGGGGAGAAGCAACTCAGATGTGATCCTTCATGTTTACACTGCACTTCCTTATCTGGCCAGGTCAAGTGTCTGCCTCCATAAACAAGCTGCTTGGCCAGACGCAAACAATGCTTCCGGCTGTGACACCCGAGATGGGTTTGGAGAGGAGACATCCATCTCCCACCTCCTGCCCCGCAGAGCTGGGTAAGGTGGCCTCGCTTCCCAGGGACATGTTTCACACCTGGGTGGGAAATGCCTTTTGGAAAGGCCACTGCCTGTGTGCCAAGCCTGTTGGGCGCTGCTGGGGATGGAACAGCTGCCTGCCCACAACCTGGGGTGAGAGCACACCGTTTCCTGGTGTTCTGCAGAGCTCACTCACCACAGGCAGTGACACACAGCAGTGATGAGGACGTCCCTGCCTGGAGGAAGCCATAAACCCCCCTGGCCACGCACCCAGCACCCCCCCCCCCCACGCACACACACTCCCCAAGCCGGCTGTCAGCAGCGGCTCATCTGCACCCTGAGGTTCACAGCCAAGTGCTCGTCTGGCTGAGTGTGACCTGCCACCTGCTCTGCAGACATGCACACACAGGCTGACATGCCACGGGAATGGTGGGATGCTGGAGGCTGGGCACAATGGCGAGGCCACCACATCCCCTCCTACAGCCTGGCACAAGGGCAGCCTGGCCAGGAAGTGACAGGGAAGAAGAGCACTGACATCCAGGGGCTGCGAGATGAACATTTTGGTGGCCCTATTTTCTTTTTACAGGCAGTAAATCACAGTAACTTAGGAGCACCACCCATCCAGCCTGAGACCTCCACTTCTGGCCATGTGGCCTATGATGAAGGGTTGCAGCTTCCCACCCTGGCATGACTGGTAACTGGAGCAGCCATGCTGCAGCTGGCCCATGCTGTCCCTTCCCCATGTGGACCACCCCTGGCAGAGACTCTGCTCCAGCTGTGCCAGGCTGGGAGCCACCCAGGTAAGATCCCACCAACTGCCTTCACTGCAGCAGAGCAGCAGCACCTTGCTTACGGCCACAGTGCTGCAGAGATGCTGGGTGAAGGGTGTCTGGCTCAGGGAGCGCCCAGAAAGGCTACGTGTCCTTGTAACTCTCCCTGATGTGGCTCACCTGGAACAACCCACCCTGATCCAGCCTCTTAGCTCCTGCTCTGCTGAACCTGCAGAGGACAGGGATATGGGAGAGCACCCTGGCCAAACTCCACAGCCTGGCAGGACTACCTGCTGCCACCATGCACCAATGTGGATCACAACGCTCGGCACCGTAGGGGATGATTATCTGTGGGGCAGAGGCCAGAGCCAGGCCCAATATAGCCCTGTGCTGCCCAGAGAGACCCACCAGACCTGCCTGGCCTCAGCAGTACCAAGCTCCACAGCTCACGGGGTGGGTGATGGAGCTCAGCACCTTCCTGTGGGGCCCAACGCTTCCTCTTTGCCTGCGGAAGCAGGGTGACAAGAGCAGGGCCCAGGCTTCACACTCAGGGTGCTCACTTCCCTGGCTGGCCATGGGCAAGCCAACGTTGCAGAGAAGGCCGAGCACAGGTGGGGCAGCAAGCCGAGCTGGGACAGCAGGCAGGCCGAACCACGGCCAAGAACCTGTGCCAGCCGTGCCCAGTGGCAGAGTGGCACAGCCTGGCTCGCTACAGTGCGGTACGGGGACCCTGAGGCAGTGGCGCTGGCTGCACCGGAGCAGCTCCCGACTGGGCGGGCTGCACCGGGAGAGGGCCGGGGTTCCCCATCAGCACCGGTTGCAGAGCACCCCATGGCACTGAGACGCCGCCAGCGCCAGAGCGGGAGGTGGCGGATACCAGGGAGAGGCCGCCTGGGTGATGCTGCGGCGTCGCTGACGGGCACCGGGCGGGGAACTGGGGCACGGCCCCGCTATACCGGCGGTGCCGTAGCAGCGGGACCCGGAGCCGCGCCCGACCGGGGCCGAACCGCCGGAGCTGCCGCTGCCCCTCCTGCTGGGACCCCCGGTCCTGCTGCCCTCGCCTCCCCGGTACCGATCGGCGGGAAGCGCCCCGCGGCGCTCACCTCCCTGCGAGGCAGCCGGGCCTCGGTGTGCCGGAACTTGGACGCCTTGAAGCGGTTCATGGTGCTCCGGCCGCGCCGCGCCGTGCCCAGCCCAGCCCAGCCCCCCCGCCCCGCTGCTCCCGCCCCAAGGCCCCGCCCACAGCCACGCCCTTGTCATTGAGCTCCGCCCCCCGCCCTGGGGTCTCCCGCTCCGCAGGCGGGGCCCAGCGCAGGCTGGTGTCTCTGGTGTCCGTCGGCGTGGGCCTGGCTGCCCTAGACCGGCTCATGGGGACGGACTGACCCTGTCTTTGTCTCCCCCTGCCCCGGTCTCCTCAGCGCGGCGTCCGGCCTGCCCTTCGTCTGGTACAGCGACCCCGACCACCCCCTCCCGTAGGGCTGCTACGCGGAGGACCCTCTGGGGGTTCCCCTCCACGGTGGCTGCACCACCGCGGCCACCGGGCACCGCATATGAAGAGCCAGGGACGGTCCCAGCGTGGCGGAGGAACGGGGCTACTGCGCAGGTGCGCTGCTCATGCAGCGCAGTGCGTGCCGCCGGTGGCGCAGGCGGAAGATAGGGATGTTCCCAAAGGGAGCAAAGGGGAGGACGAGGGAAGAGTAGAGCATATAGTTGGTCATCGGAGACGTAAAGAATATCCTTATCCATGGGCAGAGTCCTGAGCGGCGAGAACATCGGGTCCTTTGGGCTCTCCACGTCCTTTCAAGCTGGGAGATGGGTGAAGATGAGGCACTGACTGAGCTGTAAAAGGACCCAACGCAATATTGCTGGTATCGAACACTGCTGTGAGAGTTCATGGAATCAACTCCTGGGTTCATGACACTCCAGGGAAGAAAGGTCCAGAAGATCATGGAAAAGCTTCTGAAGTGGGGAGAAGGGCCCTGTAGAATCACATTGCATTAGACACGCTGTTAGCATCAAGAGGATTGTGCTGTGTTTATGTAGACAAAAGCAGAATAACAGAAAAAGGTTTAGAGGAGATCTGTAAATGGACAAATTTTTTTTTGCATGAGGAACAAAAAGAGGATACATCTTACGGGTGTCAAGAAGCATGGGTCTGGCCAACCTCTTCATTCCTGACATAAGGCATTCCTGACATTAGGTTAAGAAGTTGCTTGGTATTTTAATTATGATACTGATAATTTTCAATAACATTTCTGTAATAATGCACTGTATTGGGAAATAATGTAAAAGATGAAAGTTATCTAAAATTGAAATTAGATAAGTCTCAAAGGGGGTAATTGTTCCCCAGCAATGAGGAATGCTTCATCCTCCATCACTAAACAAATCCAGTCCTTGTGTACGGGGGTTACTGATGATAGCACAGGTTGGTTCTTCAGTTCACCTACAGTGCTTGTCATTTTGTCGTCACATCCAGAGACCTTTTCCCCTGGAGGGGACTGCATGGTGTTGGGCAGGGCTGAGCAGGCCTGGGCCAGGCCCCAGCACATTGCAGTGATTTGTGCCTCTCAGGATACCACATACTTTTTCCAAATATTTTACTATGTTTTTCCAGGTTCTGCCCTTGTTCAGGGGTGAAGTTCCAAAACGCTGGAGGTGCTCACTGCTGTAGGCACTTGTCTGTACTATCCCACACACCCTGCCACTCATAGCTATCCAGCCTCATGGAAGATTTCTGCATGGTGATCTTAGAATACTTGTTTAAACAAAACCTGAACCATATGCCACAACATGTTGGTTCCTAGCAAAAGGACCGGGCTGGTTTCAAGGGTTAAAATCTTTAACATTCTCAAACGCTATTGTAATCAGCCTGGAGGAGAACGAGTATGTCAGCAGGAAGGAAAGATGGAAGAAAGCTGTAGGAAGATGTCTCCTCCGTGAGCTCTCACCCAAAGGTGTAATTACAAGTAGTTCCCAGTAGATGTCTCCCGAAGCACAGAGGTGATGGCCATGCTGAGTGCGCAGACCAGGTACATTTCACGACCTGCATTTCTATCGTATCATAAACCCTTGTTAGAAAGTAAACAAAACTATAATCTTAGCCCGGGCCCCAGCGATAACAAACATCGCCTCAGGAAACACACACTGCAAGTGAGGTACCGCATATCCCAACCCTGAGAACAGGCACAACAACTCTTGAGGGCAAATGAATCAACATTGTGACTGGTGACTACCAAACCAAAGCAATGAATGCTAACAACAAATTTGTTTTAACACGCTTCAGTCAGGTCTGTCGTTATGTCAACCCTTCATGCCCTACGCTGGGTACCAAAAAGAACAGTCGTGATTTAAACCCAGCCTATAACTCAGTACCACACAGCTACTCACCTCGACTCCCCAGTGGGATGGGGAGGAGAATCAGAAGAATTGAAAACCTGTGGGTTGAGATAAGAATGGTTTAATATTAAGTAAAATATAATAAAAATACTAAAAATAATACCAACAATAACAGTACTTATATTAATAGGGGGAAAAACAAACAAACACCCCCCCCCCCAAAATAGAAAATACAAGTAATGTACAATACAGTTGCTCGCCACCAACTGACAGATACCCAGCCTGTCCTAAGCAGTGATCCATCCCTTCTGGCTAACTCCTCCATCGACCACATTTTGTATCCTGAGCATAACACACTGGGGTATGGAATACACGGTTGGCTAGTTTGAGGCAGCTGTCCTGTCCGTGCTCCCTCCCAGCTTCTTGTGCTCGTCCTCACTGGCAGAGCATAAGAGATTGAAAAGTCTGACCACGGTAAGCGCTACTGAGCAACAACTAAAACATCTGTGTGTTATCAGCATTATTCTCAGACTACAGCTAAAACACAGCACTGCACCCTTTACTAGAAAGAAAATTGACTCTATCCCAGACAAAACCAGGACAATCTGTAACACATTTCAAGCTCAGCTTGATCCTCATCTGTGAAAATCATTCTGATAGGAATCTGGTCAGATGAGTGGGATTCAAAGTGTGTATGTGTTATATGAAATCAGGTTTTAAAAGTCAGAACATACCTTTAATGATCCCATATCTCAAAGTAATGCTTCAAATTTGTGGATTTACACACGATAAACAGAAATTACATTTTACATTGCATTCTCCATACTCCATCTCTGTGATATTCATATAAACAACTACTATACAAGTCACAATCTTTTCTCCTTAACTATCAATAGTTTTACTGATGTATGTAATGATAAAACAGAGGTGACAAATGGTAGAAAATTACAGTTGTCATGGCCTGCTGCCTTCATGTCCTAACATTCAAAAGTCCCACTTCTCAAGGGTCTGAAAACAATCAGATCTTGGTAAGCAGTAATTCTCAGTGACAGACCTTGCTACACATCTAAAACACACAGTATGTCAAAATCCATGTCCTGTGGTTCACCTGTTGTTTTCATTGACTACATGAGATTTCCCCAGACTTCTGAAGACAAGTATCTGTAGAGCAGTTTTAAAATTACATGTAGGGGGACCATTTCTTAGCTGCCTCTAAAAAGCTTACTAGGTGATCTTAAGGTCCTTTCCAACCCTAACTATTCTATGATTCTATGAAATATTTATTCTCAAAGCATAAATTAATGCAACTTAACTGCTTCTCAATTCAGTAAAACACTGGGTTGTTCATTCTCTAAAAAGAGTGTCAAACCATGCCAGAAAAAGCTAGCTCATTCAATAGAGGATCATTTGGTGCAGAGCATGGAAAATGCATTTGATAGTAGATGGGTGTAGATTAATGTAGATGGGTGATGGCACTTGCAATAAAGCAGACTTGGGGAAACGATGTGCTACAGGAGTAAGGAAGACATTTTCTACCTTCACAGGATTATTGTACCCCTTTTATTTTTTAGTAACTTTGGCAGGAGGAAGTTAATATTAAAAAAACAAACAAACAAACAAACAAAAAAAACCAAAAAAAAAAATTCAGCATCTTGTTAGGTGAAGTGTACTATACCAACTGGCTTTAATATGAGATATGTAGTACCTGAATTCAGAAGCTGTTTATAAAGTAAAATATTGGGTTCAGCCAACCAATGAAACAAAACTGAGAAGCATTAAAAAACAAAGGTTAAATGTCATTATGATAATGATATTGTTACTGAGAAACTCATGTTATGTTATGTTAATAATTTATGCACTGCCTTGTTTAATACACATTAAATCCTCTAAGTGACATGCTATTTTGTTATATGTAGACTGTGCACACACACCAAAAAAGAAATGTCTGTAGGCGACTGGATACTGATGGTTCTCCTGTAGTGATATTTACCCTTAGGTAATAATAAATATATGGCTTATTTACCAGTGAAGTTACATTCCAGCTTTTTTTTCAGTTATGGAGTTTACAGGGCTTGAATTAGCTTTCCACATAGAATTACATGTTGATACTAATAAATGCTTTCTCCTTGTTGCTTGATTTTCCCCAGAAAGGATGACAGAAATTAGTAGATTTGCACAAAATAGAAAGGAGTTCTCAAATGTAATAATCAGTCATTTAACTGGAAATGCACAAAGTGCTGGCAGGGAGGTATTCCTGCAGGTACAGTACTGCAACTTAAGTTCAAAAACTCCCCAAGATACCCTCTAAGAATAATATAATTCAGACAAACTAAGCTGTCCTGCTGGAGTTGACATCACTACAGAGAGTAATGGGAAATCAATTTAAGTAGTGTCAACTCAAGAAACAACAGGAAAAAGAAAAGGGAAAACAATTCTCAGATTTGTCTCTCAAATGTTTCAGTCTGACTCAAGAGTGACACCCAGGGACAATTTTATAAAGACCAGTATGAAATATGCTTCCTTGCTGTCCTAATGTGATTATCAGCTACTGACAACTCCTCTCTGAACTCCTAATCTACATCTGCAAGCAGTAAAACTTCTGTTTGTTGTTTGGAAGAATAATTTTAGCATACCAACAATTCTACTGGGGTGTCAAACTACTGAACTGTTTTTCAAGAAATCAAATGCAGGGGTTACAGGTAGGAAACAGCACAGAATAGATCAGGAAGTTGTATTTTGGAGCTGTACACACACACACACATATTATGCACACACATGCGCATATTATGCACACAGGCGCAATTTGCAGCCTTCTAGCATGTGACCAGCAGACCTAGAGCTACATGCCACTGGGGCAGAAAACACAGGCATAATGAAAACTGAATGGAAATCCCCCAAAATAATATAATTATGCCAGTAATTAAACGTAAATATTAAAATTCATCAGTCACAGAACTGGCTTACAGCCCATTTACCACACGTAACATCCACAACAAAGTTTTCTGACCCTGCTTTGGGTTCCTCTGTTCATGCTTGTGCCAGCTTTTTTGCCTGACTGTACTTCAGAAATTCTGCTGGCATAATTACATAGCACTTACCAAGAGAAAGAGGGGTTTCTGCTAGGACTATTACATTCCCTTCACAAACAACATTAACTAGGTTGACAAAGGAATTCTTCTGGCTATATAGTTGCTTCTACATTGGTCATTTTGTGCTGGCACAGCTTTTTTTTTCCTACTCACTAAAGCAACTGACCTACACTGTCAAGTCTTATAGTACAGGCTTGGTCTGAGTCCTTTCCAATTCTCTAAAGCTACTTACAGAAAAAAAATCCAAAGAAAAAGTCCATTAAAAATCACCTCATCACAACAATCCTAAACATTTGTGAGATCAATATGCATACAGAAACAGCACCACTTTTTCTTCCCAGAAGTTACTGCACTTCAAGGAACAGCATTCCTACAGTCAGTTATCTCCTAAAAAAGTGTTAAAACTTCTTGAAATGGTTATTTTCAGAAATCCATCTTTTAAGTGTATGTTTTAACTGTATGACTGGGAGGAGATAAGCTGTTCTAGGAATAGGGTCACACTGCTAATAAACAAAAGGAAAGAGTTATTAAAGGATTCATCGTGTTCATTAACTTTTACAAGCTGCACAGAACAATGCTCTTTTTAGACCCAATATTGTTTAATGTCCTTTGGACACAGTGCAGAATCCAGAACAATGTGGATGTTGCCTGTTTGTTTCCCCACATTTTAATTAGAGCACCACTGCTTTGGAAAGAGTGATGTTGCTGGCACTACATCTGGTATTTAAAAAAAAAGATTAAAGAACAAAACAAGAGAAAAATGTTCCTTAAAAGTAGTAATTAAAATAGCAATAATATAAACATTGTCAACTAAATCTCAGACAGTTTCTGTATCCCTTGCTACGTTCAAAGTTTACTTAGCTAGGAACTACATTATGGAAGAGACTGAGTACATAGCACAGAAATGCAGTATTAGGAGACTGTAAACCCTTTGGTGAGAGAAGATACTTCTTTATTTCTCTGACATTCTACATGTGCCAACATAGTTATGTAACTACTAAGGACAATGCAGAAAACAAGAATTGTGCAAACAAGTTTGGATTAAGCTAATACTTGTTAGAATGCCAGAGACATTTTTATGTTGGTGCCGTGGTTTTTACAGAATGCGGAATGCTTTTTTTTTTATTTCTTAATGTAAGCACGTACATTTTGTGTTGTAAAAATCCTCTCCCACATGCTTCTATTTTAGTGACTTTGCAGATGGACAAAACTGAAACTAATCGGTGGTATAATGCCAACAGGAGTAATGGAGTTTCAGCACAAACAAATGTGCATTAGCACCTATGAGTGACATTAAGTGCTTGGCACACACTAAAGTCTAACAGAAATTTTTCTTCTGATAATTGCAATCCAATTCTGTAGCCATTCAGTGTTTGTGGACAAGTTTTACAATCACGTTATTTCAATTTCCCATGTACTGCACCCAGAGTGCCAATATATGCTCTCTTTCAAGACAGGAGGGAAATTGTAATTGATTTAGCCATCCCTAATCCAGAATAATTCCCCATGCAAATTGCCTGCTCTGGAATAAAAGTACTGGCACAGAGTAATTCTGGAGTGATCAGTCATATTTAGAAAAAGCTCACTATTTCATTCTCACAATGTAATAATGAAGTAATTATTTTCTGGAACAATGTTAGCATGTTAACTGGCTATAGAGGAACAGCTTTAAAAATTCCATGACGTTGTTATTCCTGCTTCCTAACAATAACACCATTTTGCTTTAGTCATTACCAAAACTAAAATCTTAATGTATCTCCACTGGACAAAATGCTCCATCAACTGGACTTCTGGAGAACTAAGAAGGTTAAAATAAAGCACATGAGAATCCCACATGGAACTAGCTTTCTATTCCCACCTCCTGGGATACAGACAGATAGCATGTAAAACTTCCTATATGAGAAGTCAGTGTTGTGAAACTTTTACCAGATGTGTAAGGCAAGAGACTTGGCCTAGAGATGTTACGGAATCCAACAGTGGACGTGGCAGCTCTGGGCTTCTCCATGTCAGGAAGTCATTGCAATAAGAATGAGTATGAATAAACAGCGTGTTACATATCTTTCGTTAACACCCTGTATTGATATTTCAGTGCTAAGTTCAACATTTGCATTATCTTACAAAAACATTCTTTATTAACAGTCTAGAAAAATTATGAGGTACGTCTGAATTCTGTTTGACAAGGACTCACCTTAGAATCACAGAATTGTAGAATCACAGAATCATTTAGGTTGGAAAAGACGTTGAAGATCAAGTCCAAACATCAACCCAGCACTGCCAAACCCACCACTAAACTATGTCCCTAAACACAACTTCTACATGTCTTTTAAATACCTCCAGGGTTGGTGACTCTACCCTGGGCAGCCTGTTCCATTGCCCAACAACCCTTTTGGTGAAGAAATTTTCCTAATAACCAATCTAAACCTTTCCTGGTGGAACTTGAGGCTGTTTCCACTTTTCCCATCACCTGTTACCAGGAAAAAGAGAACAACCCTCACCTCACTACAACCTCCTGTCAGGTAGTTAGAATCATAGAATAGTTAGGGTTGGAAAGGACCTTAAGATCAAGTTCCAACCCCCCTGCCATGGGCAGGGACACTTCGCTCTAAACCATATCACCCAAGGCTTCGTCCAACCTGGCCTTGAACACTGCCAGGGATGGAGCATTCACAACCTCCCTGGGCAACCTATTCCAGTGCCTCACCACCCAACAGGAGAGAATTTCCTCCTTATAATCCAATCTAAACTTCCCCTGTTTAAGTTTTAACCCGTTACCCCTTGTCCTATCCCTAAAGTCCCTAATGAAGAGGCCCTCTCCAGCATCCCTATAGGCCCCCTATCTCTTCTCTTCCCAGCCTGTAGCTGTGTCTGGGATTGCTTATGACCCAGTTGTAAGAGAGTGATAAGGTCTCCCCTGAGTCTCCTTTTCTTCAAGCTCAACACCCCCAGCTCCCTCAGCCATTCCTCATCAGACTTGTGCTCCCAAGACCCTTCATCAGTTTTGTTCCCTTCTTTGGACAGGCTCCAGCACCTCCATGTGCTCCTTGTAGTGAGGGGTCCAGAACTGAACACAGTATTTGAGGTGCAGCCTCACCAGTGCCGAGTACAGGGGGACGGTCACTTCCCTTGTCCTGCTGGCCACACTGTTTCTGATACTTTGTGCATCTGTGTTAGTCTGTAAGCCCCATTTTAAATGGTAACCATCTTTTTGCAGTTTTTTGCTTCTATATCAAGCTACAAAACTGACAATTTGATGATATCCAGAATTGCAAATTTTCTGTTACTTGTCTCCTGCTAGAACCACACTTGCTTACAGCCAGTCTCCTAAGCATCTGGCACTTAAAAGTTATCACTGTTGCTCAGTCAGCTCAGCATCTCAGCCCCTGAGATTCTCAACTTTGTCTCAGGTCACAGGGAGAAAAAATATCCCGTTTCCATTTATCACAGAGAATCTATGCATCTTACGCCCGTAATATTTACTCTTCACATCCAACAGACTTATAGGTGCAACAAATTTACTCTAATGAAACCAAAGGTTAGTTTTCTAATCAAAATGTTGCTAATCAACATGAAAGCATCAGAACAGTTGAACAGAGTTCTGCACTGTACTGAACAGGAGTTATTTTTAGCCGCTTCAATATCTTAACTGACATGATGCCTGCTCCCAAGAATCCTTACACCTGGCATTCAGATTTACAAAACAATGCAGTCTCTGCCTCTTTTGAAAATAGATTCCCTCCTGTCTCTAACCTTTCCAGTCCTAACTCAGTCACTGTAATCATCATTAGAGTGATCTCATTTTTCCCTTCCTTGGATGCGTGTTCTTTGCTCAGCACATTCCTTCCACATTAAACAACGTTTCTTCTATTTACATTTTCAACTGTCATAAGGTTTATTAACTAGATACAGATTCTTCACAACATGCACACCTAAACCCCTGTCTTTGTTTATTTTGAGCTTTGATAGCAAAAACCCCACACACATAACAAAGCAGGTTTAGTTTGCCGATGACACCAAGCTGTGTGGTTCGGTTGATACGCTGGAGGGAAGGAATGCCATCCAGAGGGACCCTGACACGCCTGTGAGGGGGGCTGATGCCAACCTCATGAAGTTTAACTGTGAGAAGTGCAAGGTCCTACACCTGGGTCAGAGCAATCCCAGGCACAGCTACAGGTTGGGCAGAGAAGGGATTCAGAGCAGCCCTGCAGAAAAGGACTTGGGGGTGCTGGTCGATGAGAAAATGAACATGAGCCGGCTTCAGTGTGCGCTTGCATCCCAGAAAGCCAACTGTATCCTGGGCTGCATCAAAAGGAGCATGACCAGCAGGTCGAAGGAGGTGATCCTGCCCCTCTACTCTGCTCTTGTAAGACGTCACCTGGAGTATTGTGTGCAGTTCTGGTGTCCTCAACATAAAAAGGACATGGAACTGTTGGAACAAGTCCAGAGGAGGGCCACGAGGATGATCAGGGGACTGGAGCACCTCCCTTATGAAGACAGGCTGAGAAAGTTGGGGCTGTTCAGCCTGGAGAAGAGAAGGCTGCGTGGAGACCTCATAGCAGCCTTCCAGTATCTGAAGGGGGCCTATAGGGATGCTGGGGAGGGACTCTTCATTAGGGACTGTAGTGACAGGACAAGGAGTAGCTGGTTAAAACTT
The DNA here is from genome assembly GCF_033783945.1 of Neopsephotus bourkii. Classification (NCBI taxonomy): domain Eukaryota; kingdom Metazoa; phylum Chordata; class Aves; order Psittaciformes; family Psittacidae; genus Neopsephotus; species Neopsephotus bourkii. The sequence goes on along the minus strand of NW_026902244.1, from coordinate 701,077 downwards.
AAACAGGGGAAGTTTAGATTGGATATAAGGAGGAAATTCTTTCCTGTTAGGGTGGTGAGGCACTGGAATAGGTTGCCCAGGGAGGTTGTGAATGCTCCATCCCTGACAGTGTTTAAGACCTGGTTGAACGAGGCCTTGGGTGACATGGTTTAGTGTGAGGTGTCCCTGCCCATGGCAGGGGGGATGGAACTTGATGATTTTAAGGTCCTTTCCAACCCTAACTATTCTATGATTCTAAACAGTTTTGATAACTACCTAAACCACCCTCCCTCTACTGCTTACCAGTTTATCAGCTCATGGTATCAGAACCATAGAAGGATGGGGACCTGTCAGAGCAAGTCCAGAGGAGGCCACGAAGATACTTCGAGGTCTGGAGCACCTCTGCTCTGCAGACAGACTGAGAGAGCTGGGTTTGTTCAGCCTGGAGAAGAGAGGGTTCTGGGGAGACCTTAGAGCAGCTTCCAGTGCCTAAAGGGGCTACAAGAGATGTGAAGGGGGACTTCTTACACTGGCCTGTAGGGACAGGACAAGGGGCAATGACTTTAAACTGCCAGAGGGGAGATTTAGATTAGACATTAGGAAAAAAATTCTTCACTATGAGTGTGGTGAAGCATTGGCACAGGTTGTCCAGAGAAGCTGGGGCTGCCCCATCTCTGGTAGTGCTAAAGGCCAGGCTGGACAGGGCTTTGAGCAACCTGGTCTAGTGAAAGGTGTCCCTGCCCATGGTGGGGGGATTGGAACTGGATGATCTTTAAGGTCCATTCCAACCCACACAATTCTGTGATTCTATGAACAAATTCTAAGGAGTAAACTGCAATGACTGTGCATTCAAAGAGAGGCACCTTGAATAAGGAACTAGCTAGCACCCAACTTACAGATCATTTAATCTATGTGTATGTGTATAACTCTGAGCCTCCAGGTAAAACCTGAAAAAAAGGGATGGCACTTGTGATAAAGACCTTTCAGTCTTTTTTAGTACAGCTATAAGAGCAGGAGAAAGAAACTTGTTGTGTGCACATAAAAAAGTGAGACATACATGACTACTTTGGAAAAAAATGAGCTGGGTATATGAAGCATTTGAGAGGTAAGGAGATGGACACAGAGGATTATAAACCAATATTTTGGCATAAGGATCCATATATTTATTTTGCTATTTAAAATAAAACCAATTAATTTTAGCCCTTTCTGAATACTGCAGTATGTGCCTTAACTGCTCCAAAAGAAAGGTTTTAATTCTAGACTGGAGACCTCAAAAAGAAGAATTCAGCTGAGATGTACTCATTCACCAACCCAAAATGAAATATGTTAAATTGCTTTGAGGATGCTCCTTCGCAAACTTGGAGTAATTCTACAGCTGGACTATGGAAGACAGTTTATGCTATGGTGCTACATAACCAAAGACAACTTTTATTTGAATCGCTTTCAATCAAGTATCTTAAAATACATCAATGTAAACCACAAATACAGCAATAATGTGAGTGTCCAGCAGAGGGAGAGTAACAGGTCAGAAACACCATTTGTAAATAGCAGCCTTAGAACAAACAAACCGGCGAAAAGACTTTTCCAGGTCAAGGTATCTTAGTTTGGATTATACCTGGTCTTGTGCAAATATAAAAGCCTCTTTATAATAAACTTATGCTTCCACTAACACCAGCAAAGCTTAGGATAGCCTTAGCTCCTGAAAAAGGCATCATGCTGAAACTGTTTTTTCTCTAGTGCTGAGCTGCATCTCCACAGGCTACCTGAAAGAGAACTTGCCAGAGTTTAAGAATATTAATTTATAATCTCCTGGCACCTAATCAATCTTAAAATAGTTCAGTACTTTCAGTTCTGTGTCAGGCCTCATGAATATTATGAAAGGTATTTAGAAAAATTCTTGCACAGTTTTGCTTCAGGAGACATGTATCACATGTAATTCAACTTTTCCACAAAAAACTTCCTGATTTCACTCCACCTGCTTTTTCAAAGTAATGCTAAACTTGACGTTTAAATGTCTTTTGAGATTGTTTGTCCACATTAGTCTCAGATAAAGAGCAATGCTTCTAGAACAGCACTTTCATAGCTGAGCAGTTTCCTGTATTTTTCTTTTAATAATTTACCTTGCAACTCTTGTATTTTCTTCCTCCTAGGTAAATAACTTGTTCTTTTAGCTTTGTTTTTAAAGACTCACTCTGACTTCAAAGCAATTCTAAATATCAGGCTACTCACTTAAGTGCATAACTAATGTACATATTTGAATAACTTTTAATTTCAGGGCATGGCTCCCAGTGCGTCAGTTGAATTTCAGCTTGCTGCCACATCAGAAAGGGAAGTCTTATTCCTTCCCTGCTCTTAGTCTCAGCCAAACACTTCCCATTTTGCAGCAGTTCAGGAGCTTATCTGATCTCAAGGTAAACTGAGTCAATTCATTCGTAATCAAGGCCAGGCTGGACAGGGCTTTGAGCAACCTGCTGTAGTGGAAGGTGTCCCTGCACATGGCAGCGGGTTGGAACTGGATGAGTTTTAAGGTCCCTTCCAACCCGAAACATTCTGTGAGTCTATGATTCTATGTAACTCAGCACCCTAAAACCATTCTCTTTCCCCCTCAGACTGATGCTATTTTATGGAGTTTAATAAGCATACCTGTTTGTTGGTGGTGAGCTGTTAATTTTTTGAATATGTTAACATGTTTGAAACCTTTCAGTGAAATACATATTTCTTCTTCTGCATCAGGTCACCTAACTAAACCATTGTTATTTCATGGGTGTTATCTGTTAGGGTGTAAAGTGCTTGTGAGAACCTTGGATGAAAGTTAGTACTGAAGTACAAAATGCAATATCCTAATGTCATATGAAGGAGGACCTCCATTTCACTGCTATAGGACTAACTTTTCACAGGCTGCAAATAGTTGTGAAGCTACCTTGAGATAGCTTAATGTACAAATATGTTGCTCTCACTCTAAATGAAGTCTTGTTCCTCATTCTTACTTTATACAAGCTCTGACATTTGTCAAACACCTCTTAAGGGTTGATTCATCTCAGTAACCCAGGAGGGAAAAGAAAGTGAATTGTTCTGTAGCTATATTTAATGCGATAGACTGACTCAGCAAAGGGTCTAACAAGAGCTAGAAGGCAGCGGGAGGACAGGTAGAACTGCACAAGGTCAGGTAGAACTGACAGTTTCTCTGCACCCCAGTCTCCACAGGTTAACCCTGAGGTGGTCCAATCTTGTCTTTCCTAAGTAGCGCTTTGATAATTAAAGTCAGTCATGATGTGATGATGGATTTATATGGGTGGTTCTTAATAGGAAAAGCTTTTTAGTTTTTATTAAATTAAGAGATAGTATATTTATTCTAAACATTTTGATGCAGAAGAGATTTAAACAAGAGAAGCTTTTATAATGCTTTAAAACCTCAAGAGAACATAACCATTTACATTCCAGTAGGTATTTCGTGAGTAATTTACCATGATTCCACTTCAGTTTTGAGTGCCAGCTGTTCCTAAGTGGAAACACAAACTACAAGCCCTGCTAAAAATTTAGCGTTTGAGTTTACACAATTCCTGGCAGCCTGCAGAACAGGTTTGTGCACTCTGAAGGACATCTGGCGTCTTCTGAAATTATTTGTGGACTAATTGTTTATATCCTAGCAAGTACCTAGGGAGTAAGTACCTGTCAAGGAAAGAAGGAATGCTGGGTAACACAAGTAATTTTTCCCCCTTGAAATGAGTGGTAACACAGAGTTCAGTACCTCTGATCAAACTCATGTTTAGGCCCACTCCCTGCACACACATCCCAAAAAAGAAGAAAGTATTATCCTGACTGAGTACTTTAAGAGCTGGTAGAATGAAGCTCCATTTCAGAAACCTTCAGGAAGCATTTTTAAGTGATGCCAAAGTGTACGGAAGAATTGCTGCCTACATGTTCTGTACGCTGGTAGTCTTTAAGTCTTAATTGCTCTGGAAATCTACTGCCTGCCTCCAGTTAAGCCTTTCCTGAGTTGTAGGCCGTGTCAAGGCTCAAACAAAAAACTTGCAATACAGCGTTGCAGTCATTATAAACCTGAGCTATGAAATGCTCATAATGCTGGTAAAAAGTGTGGAATAGCTATCCACTCTGTCAGCAGAATTCACGACGCTTGGTTTCCACTGGATTTTTATCTATTATTCAGCAGTAGTAACCCATGAGCTCCTTTGTTCCAAATCGTGTTACCTTGTTTCCATACTAAATGAAATGTATCAGATGCCTAGTGGCTAATAAATGTCACCTAATAGCAAAGGTTAGTATTAAAAAAAAAAAAAAAGGAAGAAACAAAATACCCCAAACAAACTAAAAACCTATATTGAGGTGTTCTGATGTGTTCCTTATGATCCTAGCTGCTAAGGAAACATATTTCTTACTCCTGTAGCTTTACATCTATTCTTCCACTATTCTCCTGGTAAGAAGGGATCATATCCTATTCCTGCTTTATCCCAGCCCTCAGAGGGACTGCATATGATGATTATTATTTTTATTATGATTTCCACACACAGCTTAGAAACTTACCTGTAATTTAACGAAATTCTAAATATTACAACAGTAACACAGGTTACTTGTACCTCCTTAATTGTACTTAACTTTGAACAGCAGAGGCCATAGCAATGTGTGTCTTAAATCTGGGAAGGAACTCTGCACCAGAGAATGACCAGAGTGGTTTTCACAAGGTCTTTACAATTCATTCTTTAGGATCTGGTGAGCATAAGCTCTTGGTGCTTCAAGGAGACTTCCACTAGCAGAGGTGCATAGTCTTTCACTGTCAATACATTTTTTTCTTTCAAAATTAATTATCTGTGGTGTTGGTAGGGATATATTTTTTTTTTTTAATTTACTTCAATAAATGCTGCCATGTGCACTAGTGTTTTCTCTGAATATGATCAGTTGGACACACATTTTTCCATCAACATGTGAGCATTACCAGCCATGTGGAGTTTTCTGCTTGTCAAGGGTGTACATGTTTCTGCTGGTGTGCAGCCAGAGACCCTCGCACTCTTGTGTCAGGATGATGTTACCTAAGTGCCACCTCGGGAGAGTTTGTGTAGTTGTCCAGCCAAAACTGCTGGATTTTGTGCTGAATGGAGATCTCTACATTCCACTTCTGTTTTCAAAACAACTCGGTAAGCTGCCTCACAGTGTTCTAATGTAAATAAGCTGCAAATGACTCAGTCCTCACATGTGAGCGCTCCAAGAAACTCCCTTCTCTAGCTTCATTTAGTTAAACACACTTTAATACTGAGCGTTACAGGATGAAGTGCTGCCACAGCCTCGTGCAGCCTACTAACCAAAATCTGCTTGCTTCCCCTCTGTTCCTCTCCATCTCCTCCAAATACACTTAACCTCAATGATGTGAGGGTTTGGTGGTTTGGGGTTTTTTAAGGTCTATCAGTCTTACCAGTCAAGGGCCTTAGTACTTGACAGGCCTTACTGAATTTGGTTTAACTGGATTGTTTTAAAACTGATATTAACCAAGTCAAACTGTGCTGTAAAATTGCCAAAATTGGAATTTTTAACGCATCATGATAACTTACAGCTGGACACAGAGAAATGTCCGCTCTCCCCTCACGTGAGACAAATGTGCTCACAGATCTTCCTTTGGAGGCGTGCTGCCCCAGCGCAGGGGCCATCGCTGCACCGTCACTGTGCCCCTGTGCTTTCCAGGACTCGGTAAGTGCAACTTTGTATAGATAAAAGCTGGAATACGCACACCTTCAGCGGCTGAGTCCTTATGGAGGCGGGAAATCCCGTGCGGTGACACCCCCGCCAGGCCCGCCCGGGACGGGTTCATCGCTCCCGGGAGGCAGCGTCCCACGGCTGCAGCCCGTCCCCTTCTTGTGTGGGGTGAGGGAACGGGAAGCATTCCCCCCCCGGCGAACTGCGCTTCCCAGAGACCTGCGGGACACGACACAAGCGTCCCCGGAGATAGCCCTGACGCCCAGCCTCCTGGGACGGGTAGTTCTTGTCCCGCCTCAGGCGTTCGCGCCAACTACATGTCCCGTCCTCCCCCGCCACGAAAGTGGAGGCGGAAGCGGCAGAAGCGACTGGCGAGCGCGAAGGCTGACAGGAATTGTAGTTCCTCCATGCGACTAAAATGCGGGGAACTACAATTCCCGTCTCTACCAGGGAGGTGGGAATAAGGCGAGCTCTCGCAAGGCACGATGGGTATCGTAGTTCCCAGTGGCGTGGCTCAGACGTGCCTCTGGATGAAGCCCCGGAGAGCTAAAAACTACCAAGATGGCGGCGGGGATGCTGAGGGGAGGAGGCTACGGGAGCCCCGGGAGGCCACACTGCGCCCGCGTCGGGGTGGTGGAGTACACGCGGAATCGCCGGAGCGAGTGCTGAGTCGGTGCCGCCGCCGGCTTCCCCCTCGCCCCGGACGCTGGGAGACGCTTCGGGGCCGCAGAGGCTTGTGGGGTAGCCACAAAATGGAGGCGAACGGGAGCGGCAGCGGGAGTAGTAGCGACTCGGCTCCCGACTGCTGGGATCAGGCGGACATCGAGCCGGGCAGCGGCGCTGGCCCGGGGTCCGCCCCGCCGGCTGCGGAGGCCGAGGCCCAGCAGGAGCTGCTCGGGGCGGCCTTCAGCCGGCAGCTGAACGTCAACGCCAAGCCCTTCGTGCCCAATGTCCATGCCGCCGAGTTCGTGCCGTCCTTCCTCAGGGGCGGCCCGGCGCCCGGCCTGCCGCCACCCTCACCCCCGCCTGGCCTGCCGCCGCCGCCGCCCCACGGTAGCTGCCGCGTCGGGACGGGTGGGCGCTGGGGGCGGAGGGATGGGGGCCATGTTGGAAGGGCGCGGGGCCGTGCTGCGAAGGGGCCCGGGCGGAGGGCTGCTGCGCCCCACAGGGAAGGAGTTGAAGGACCACGCGGGGCTGGTGCGCGGCGCGGAGGGCCTCCGGCGGGCGGGCGGGGGAGACGGGCCGGGGTGGGAAGCGGCCCGGGGACTGGGTGGGTGAGGCTGGCGGGGTGCGGGCGGTGCGGCAGCGTTGAAATGGGGCTTGAGGGGCCGGGGGTGAAGCGGCCCGGGGGTGGGAGAGAGGCCTGACCCAGCGGTTGCGGCCCCCGGTGCTAACCGCAGCAGGAGGAGTGAGGGCAGGTGCGGATGGGGAGCCGCCGACCTTTTTACAGGAGAGGGGTTTGGGGGAAGGGGCTTAAGGCAGCGAACGCCGGGCAGAGGAGCCTGTGGGGCACAGGTGAGGGGTTGGTTGCAGCGTCTGATGCAGCCCTGAGAGCTGGGGGGCCTTGGGAGGGGGTCTGCAGGCCGCTGTAGTACAGCTGGCCCGGGTGGGGAGGCTCTGCTGGATGTGCCCTGGGAGCCCAACCCGTGGCACAGGGACTGTGCCCTAGGAGCAGCAGGAACTGGTGTGGTCTGTCCGCGGATCCTGCGTACGTTTCTGTGGTACCTTACTCGCAGAGGGTCGTCCATGACGAGAGGAAGCCATGTACTTCTCTCCTTCCTAAAGCGCTAGAGAAGTTGTTGAAGATTTTGGTGGTGATATATTTAGTGTTTCTGTAGAGAACAGCACTGCTTCAGCCACCAGTCAGATGTCTCTTAAATGTCTTTTTGAAGATTACTGCAAGTAGTTTTGGGGTTGATTTTTTCCAATACAGTGCTGATAAAGGATTAGTAGGTCAGGGAGGTTTGTCCAGCTGTTCCTTCCATGGAATAACTTGAAATTTACCCTGCTTTTAATTTCAAAGGATCCTTGTGTACAAAGCCAGTGTTTATACTCTATTTGCTTTGCATATGGGAAATTAAAGGAGAGCTACTTTTTAATTTCCAGCTCCAAACTGAAGGTCCTTCCAAACATCAGACATGCAAGTTAACTTTGGGGTAGTATTTTAAACGTCACTCCTGCAGCTAAGGAGTTTGAGGCCTGGTTGAGTGTGATAGTTTAACAGCTTTCTATTTGCCTCTATAGTTTTCTGTATTCCTGTTGATACAACACAAAACAAGCTAGTATTTCATGTATTGATTATAGTAATTTAATTTCACTAAAGTGACTACTTGTTACGTTATGTTTGTCATGATTTCCTGTTGATTGTGGCTTACTATTTATTACATTCTGATTTAATATATCAGTCTTTCCCTAATACCAAAGTTATCAGGTGTTAATAGCTAAAATCTATAACTTTCATATATGAAGCTTTAAAATTTTCATAGCAGATTATTAACCTTTTTTGTGTTAGAGTAAATGTTAGATTATGATTTTTATCAGAAATTGTTGCTCATGTGTTATGCAGGCAGGACATGTGTTAAAATATACTTTCAAGAAGCCATGGGCAGACTCCTGGCTTCCATTTTGAACAGATGTATGTGTTAAGGTTCACGGGTATAAAGGGAGAGAGCTTGAGGCTGGGCTGAACCTGTGATGAACCTTTAAATAATCTTCAAAATCCATTCTAATGTGTTTTTCAGCCATTGGAACTTGAATCCAAGGGAGATTTATAACTATGTAATCAATACTATGATTGAAAACTTTCTTGGGGTTTTGAATATTACTAGAGCAACTTTGTTTCTTTTTTTTCTCCCTGGCTACTTTTGTAAGATTTCTCTTCAGGCTTTATATACATATATATATTATATATGTACATATATATATATATTTAGGATTTGAACTACATTTCCTCACCTGCTCATTATATTTATTTCTTCATGATCTCCTTTTCTCCACTCTTTTGCTACTTCTGAGGCCTATGATAAGCTTTGTCTTTCCAGAAACTAGATTTTACTGAAAGCTTCTTTATCATCTAGAATGATCAGGATAGCTTTTCTTTCTATCTTAGTTGCTGAGCACATTTCCTACATACTGGTATAATCTACCTGGTTTGAATTCACTTTGCTCCTGCATTTTCTTCAAGGTTTAGAATTTTGACATTTTATAATTAGGTGGAAGTCCCTAAGATTAAGCAAACAAAAATGTGCAGATAAAAACATTTTTTCTTACCTGGAATACTGTACTTGTTATGTACCTTTCCAGGTCTGATGTACTTTGTTACAGTAAGTAATGGACAGCCTTGTCCTTGCAGATGTTCGTATAGGGTGACAACTCTTTTCCTGGCCAGAAGAACTAGGTGGAGCTTGCTCTGGAAGTAAGTCAGAACAACATGTGATTAGACAGTAGTGCTGAATAGGTTACTTTTCAGCAACCCAGTTTGCTTTTGCTCCCACAAGGAATTAGGTGTTCTGTGACACTCATTCTTTGTTACCTTGTGGGGAAAAAATATTTCTGTTTTTTGTCTGTACAAATCCTGGTTTGTACTGAGAAGAATCTAAACTAAGCTTGATTCTTAGGAAGGACCTAAAAAGCTGGGTGTCATTTTGAGGACTTAAGGTGCTTAAAGTTAGATTCTAGTAACACTGTTCTTCTTGGAACTTTCTCTAGGTGTGAGGGTTTGTTTGAATCCTAATTCTTTAGTAATTCAAAGGGTGTTGCAGGTTGAGATAAATGTGTAGTAGCAGCATGGCATATAGAAAAATTGCACAACACTGATCTCCAGTGTGTGGCTGTGGTGGGTAAGAGTGGTCCCTTTTATGAGAACTTCATGTTTTTAGTAGTTGGTATAAAATTCCTGTCACTTGTGTTTAGACCACTGAAATAAAGCTCACAGAAGCCAGGTAGGGAACAAGAAGTCAACTTCCTAAAACTAGGGAAGTCCCAAGACCTGCATTCCAAGCAGTTTGGAACTTCTGTTTTATGTGTACTTTCTTATGATTGCAAATTGTTTATTAGGGAGAATAGCTGACCAATATTTACCATTAATATAATTCTTGCTTGCAGATAGCTTTGTGATAGAATTAGTTTGGAATTAAATTATCATTTGATTATATGTAAGAAGCATATGTTATTTAAATTCTTCAACCTAAGGAACAGATTAAAACCAGTATGTTCTAAACATTACAGCTGCAAGGACTTGCTTTTATCAAATTGTGTCCAAGTCAAACTCATTTGTGTGAAAACTTTCCATGTTGGATTCTATTGGTCATGTGAAATAGAGACTGCAGCAGACATTGCTGTAGCACACAGCCCCTTCCAGTGAGCATGTCAAGTGTGTCATGAACAAGTTTTGCTTCTAGGAAAGCTTAACTGTAGATAGTTGCTGGACTAGCAAATCCAACTAAATTAAGGTAAGCTGGGATAGTCAGAATGACAGCAGATTGTGTTAGGGCCTCTAAACATTCTTAGTCACAACTGCACCTTGTAGCTTCACTGTTCTGTAGCATCTATGACTTATTTTTGTTCTGTGGATTATTAATTTTGTAAGTGCATATAAAATGTAATTACATTTGGGTGGCTTTCTGTGGTGGCTTTTGGGTGGGTTTTTGTTTCTGTACCAAGGCATGGGTCAGAAGTGTGAAGGAATAGTTAAAACCTGATCCCTCCCACCCCTGCCTGATTAATAAGATTTCTACTGTGGAAGTTTTGGTTGGATCTCAGGGATGAGAGGAGTGAAGGATTTCTGAAAATGCAGTGTCAGCCTGCATTCTTGTTGTTCAATTTTTGTTATAGTTCTGGAATATTCACGGGATTCTTGGTAAAATTAATCACAGCTTCCTTGTATGGGCTTTACCATTTTTTTTACAATATTTTATTTTGGATTGTCTTCTTTTTAGAAGTAATTCGCTGATGACTTTGGAGCATGAGACTGAACTAAATAACTTCCAACCTGAATTGTTCAGTGATTTGAAGTATGCAGTGGTGGTGGTAAGAACAAAGTGTTATTAGCACAAAAAGAACGAAGTGTGTGACACATAGCGGTTTGTATAGAGACAGATAGTGTTTATCTTTTTGGTGGTACTAGTGCTACTGCTTCATTTACTAGCTCTCTTGACCAAGTAAATTTCTGAACATATTAATGACTACAGTTTTGACAACTTGCACCTACTGTCTTGAGCCAAGCAAACATCTGGCTTAAGATTCAGTGCCCTTTAGGGTTGCTTCACTCCCTAAATATTCTCACCTGCCTGCAGTAGTCACTTTTAAAGATAGTTACGTTAAAGCAGCTGCACATCCTCAGCCTTCAAATGCTGTAAGTAAGTGGATAAAGCATTTATCTTTCTGGTTTTCCTTGCCCTCATTTTCTTGACTTTGTAGCTACTTGGGACATCTGCATCATATCCCACTTCTTTCCCTGGCATCAGAATCAAAAGGAGGAGTTTCAGTATCTTCTGCTTCAGTTCTGAAGCCTATAATTTGCAGAGTAGGATGATGAATTACCTGTATCATCACATTCCCCAAAACTGGTCACCATCCTTTGTAGATGTATTTAAAGACTCTGCAACAGTTCGGGCCTCAAGAGATGTCACTTTGCTTGTAAACTTGCTAAGAAAGGCTTGTTTGTTTAAAACTAGTAGTCCACCATTCCAGAAGCTATCACGTCACATGGTTTACTCATATGAACGTTTGAATAGCCATATGCTGGTGATTTCCTCACAAGTAGGGTGTTGGTAATGCTACTGTTAAAACTTCATAACTAAACATGAGCTGCTTATGTGACAGCAGATCAGTATCGTGAATACCAAGTCTATGGTATAAATTCTTCTTATCAAAAAAATCTCAAGTCATCACTTGACTGTCTAGAGCAGTGTTCTATGTCAGCTCCTCTAGGCAGGTGAGCTGCACACGGTCTCCTTTAAAAGTCAGTGGAGAGAAAGGCTGTATTTCTTGGCACTGACTTGTCGGGTGATCAGATATAATATACGTGTGTGATGCAGTCAGGGTGCCAGTGTGTTACACAGATGTCCTTTGTCTACGTCTGAACTGTCCTCAGGAAGGCAGCCAGGATTATGTTGCTCCTGTTAGAATAATTCATCATTCTTGTGGCCTTTGTATGACTCCAATAAAAGGTGGACCACAGGAGTGGCTGCAAATTTGATAAACTGTCCTGGAGTCTGCATGCAGTCTGCTGACCGTGTGTTTGGATTACTGATTTAATGTATTTGAAAGCACGATGTTACTTTAAACTTGATTGCTGTATCAAAATTGACACAAAAAGGATTTGGGATAGTTCTTGAGTTCTGTTATCAATCTGGTTTTACAATTCTACTTTAGGAATTTCGGGATTTCTCTCCTGTTTTGTGATGACAAGAGAAGCAGCTGATTGTTTGAAGCAAAGATAGATTGTTTTGGGGTTTTACTATGAACAAATAAAGCAGTCAAAACATAATCAGTGAAATTTATGACTGTGTTTTGAAGAGGTCTGTATGAAAATGATGCTGAATTTCAGTACAAAAATTAGTTTATGACAGATGATGCAATACTGCAAATGCATTCTCTAGAATTGTTTGAGAATTTATGTGTAAATTTTACACTTGCATGTAAATGTTAAGATCCTGAAATCTATTCTGGAAAATCTATGGGGTGCTTAGGTTTGTTGGGTTTTATTTTGTTTGCGTTAATTGCTGTTGCTACTGGGTTATGAGAGATCTTAGAGTGGAATCCTTAACTGTTCTCATGCAGAGCTTCATGTCTTGACTGTCGATCTCAAAAATCAATTTATTAACTGAACACAAATATTTTTGGCCTTAAGGAAGAGGGGTTTTCATTATATTCCCTGCAAATCCCCATAAACTTTCTTAGACTTAGTTGTGAAGAAGCATGTGTGGTTTAGATAAGACAAACTTAAGGTGTGTCCTCATTGGGGAAGGAAAAAGGTGGGTCTTTTACTAAACTAACATGTAGTAAAATCCTATGAGTACCAAGCAAGGGCTATTTTGTGAATTTTACAAAGTTATGTTGAAACTGTCAAAGTTGCTCTTACATTGGTGCATTTCAGAAACTGGACATCCACCTGTGTCCACTGGTGAAGCTGGGGCACAGGCTGGGGAACAGGGCAGACACAAGAAGAAAATAATTTTGGGTTTAAGTTAACTTTAAAAACATCTGCCTTTATTCTAGTGATCTCCTGAACACCCTTTCTTTCTGTATATTTTAAAATATTAAATATGAAATACTTTGTTTAGCTTTAGGACCTGTGCTTAAAGTAATTTTTTTTTGTTTGTTTTGTAAGCCAGGAATCTCTTGGGGTTTTTTATTCTGATTCTCATGTTCCATGTGTTTGACCCAGACCTTTATTTTTACTTTTGTATTTTTTATTTTTTAATTCAAGCTTTCTTTTGAAAGGGTGGGAGTGGGAAACATCCGTTATATGATTCATGAAAACTGTTGAGACTGTGTGACTATTGTGCAAATATGTACTGAACTCAGGAATTCAAATCTCACATACGTAAAGGTGATGGGGATCCTGAGATGGGTGTCATCTGTTTCTTCCCTCTTCAGCCTTCCAGGAATTCCTGTGAAGGAACTTGTTGCTCCTCCAATACAGGCATCAACAAACTCACTATACAGGTCATTTCAGTTTTATAGTTTTATGCTTCTATGTTTTATAGTTTTAAGTTTTATGCTTCTTTCAAGCTGAATTTGCCTCTTTTTTTTAATTTAATCTCTCTCTCTGCTCTGTTGTGCAGAGTTTCATTAACCCCTGTAGTCCACCTCAGTTGTCAGGTTCCAGTACTGGTTCTTACCAGTGCAGCAACAGAGGGGGCTGGGAGCTGTGAGTGCTGCCATGCATAGCAGCAAATGACAGCCCCTCATCAGTTCCCTGAAGGCATTTGCATTGTGGCTCAGGTAACTCCTTGAGAGGTTACCAGTGAACCTCTGAGCAGTCTGTGCTTGTGTGGAGACATCTCTTGGCTTACTCTGAGATCTAGTAAATACTGCGGTAAAGATGGGAGTTGTCATTACTGCTTAGCACTCGAGTTTGACTTTAATACTGTATTTTAACTATCACTCTTTCAATATGAATTCCTGGTTTGCTAGCTCTACCTGTTCTATGTATAAAAATCTTACTTTGTTCTAAGATACATGTAATTATATAGCAATATTCTATTTCTTCTGTGGAAGCATTCTAAATTGTTAATGCTGAGGAGTTCTTGATTTACACTGTTTTAACACAAAATTTTAAAGAGTAATTGCCCTGGTTTTAAAGTTGTGTAATTTTTGTACCAAAGTAAAGACAAAAATTATTTCTACCTTATTCAGACAAGACTCAGAATTACATAATGAGCTTGTCTGATGGTGTGCCAGTACATAAGTGCATGAGGTGTATCCATTTTTCCCTTTGGTATTGACAACAAAGATATTCCAAAAAATGTCCTAGGGCTCTGATGTTCAAGAGGACTGAAGATAATCCACTCATCTTGTGTAATACAGCGAATAAGGTTGCAACAACAGTTCTTAACTTACAGATTGAGGAGAAATGGAGTATGGAGGATGCAATGTAAAATGTAATTGCTTTTTATAGTGTGTAAATCCAAGAATTTGGAGTATTATTTTGAGATATGGGATCATTAAAGATATGTTCTGACTTTTAAAACCTGATTTCATACAAACTACATTTTGAATCCCACTCATCTGACCAGATTCCTGTCAGAATGATTTTCACAGATGAGGGTCAAGCTGAGCTTGAAATGTGCTACAGATTGTTCTGGTTTCCTCTGGGATAGTCAGTTTTCTTTCTAGTAGCTGGTGCAGTGCTGTGTTTTAGCTGTAGTCTGAGAATAATGCTGATAACAAAGATGTTTTAGTTGCTGCTCAGTATCGCTTGCCCTGGTGAAGGACTTTTCAGTCTCATGCTCTGCCAGAGAGAAGGGGCATGGAAAGCTGGGAGGAAGCAGAGACAGGACAGCTGAACCAAACTAGCCACACGTGTATTCCATACCCCAGCGTGTCATGCTAGGGATATAAATTGGGATTGGAGGGGGAGTTAGCCAGAAGGGATGGATCACTGCTTAGGACAGGCTGGGTATCTTATCAGTGGGTGGTGAGCAATTGTATTGTTCAGGTTTTATTTTTGTTCTTCCCTATTATTACTAGTATTGTTATTATTGGTATTATTTCTATTATTTTTATTATATTTTCCTTTATTGTTAAACCATTCTTATCTCAACCCACGGGTTTCACATTCTTCTGATTCTCCTTCCCATCCCACTGGGGAGTGGAGGGCAAGCAGCTGCATGGTGCTGAGTTACCAGCTGGATTTAAACCATGACAGTCCTTTTTGTGGCCAACATGGGACACGAAGGGCTGAGATAACAACAGACCTGACTGGAGCGTGCTAAACCGAGTTTGTTGTTAGCATTCATTGTATTTGTTTAGTAGACACAGGTCACAATGTTGCCTCATTTGTTCTCAGAATGGTTCGCTAGGTCTTGTCATATGTCCTGTCTGTGGTGATGTTCATCCGTGGGGCTTGGGCTCAGGTTATAATGTTGTTGTACACTGTAGTGCTGTGTTACATGATGGAATCGCTGGTCATGAGACTAATATGGTGTGTGCGTTCAGTATTGTCTTCCTCTTTGTCTCTCGGGAGCCATCTGTTGGGAACCATCAACAATTACACCTTCGGCTGGTAGAGCCAACCAGTGATAGAAATGCCTTCCTACAGCTTCTTTCCTTGCTTTTTGCCTTTTTTCCATCCCTCCTTTTCCACCTCCTTTCTTCCAGTATCTTCATTCTCCTCCAGGATATTTACAGTAGTATCTGAGAGTTTTAAAGATTTTGAATATTCTTTAGTTATCCTTGAAACCAGCCTGGTTCTTTACTAATAACCATCATGATTTTGAATGTTTCAAAACAGATCTTCCTTTGGGTTAAACAGCAATATTTGGCTACCCCAGTCCCTGTTGTTTCAGTTTTCTGCTCAATGCTGATGTGAGTTGGAGGTGTATTAGCTTTGTCAGTATCCCTGTAAGGTGAAACTGGTAGAACCTTTCCATGCAGTTGTGATACCAAACATGTATTGTTTCTTTGGATACAATGAAGCTGGTTTTTAAACACTAGTTAGATACTAACACTTAAAATAGCCAGCATGGCCAAAAAGGGTGGGCAGGTAAAATACTATGTATAGAAATACTGCTTCCTTTAAAACTTGCTTTAAGTGTATCCTTCCCTGTTGGGGGGGGAAAAATAAGGAACTGTTTTTAGAACTGGTATGTTATTTTCACAACTTACAGGCAGTGTTCTTTAGAAGTATTTGTGCTTGGAGGTTATATTTAGAACTGGTGTTGGCGAGAGTGGTGGTGGTCTTAAATACAGTTCTTGCAATAAGGTTGGGCCTTGGTCTTTTGTGCCGAAGTGTGGAAACTGGCTACATCAAGGTATTTTAAAAGTTAAACTTTTTTTCTCCATAGGTGCACCTGTAGAGACTTCTCCAGAGGAGCAGACAGCGTCTTGTGAAGGTAATTGGGTTTGTGTTCTGATGGTACACAGCACAGCTCCATTACACGTGACTTCAAAAAATATTGCAAAGAATATTATTTTTCTTCCTTTTTCTTTTTTTAATCTCTATGAATCATTTCCAATCTTCATTCTCTTCATCCTCACACTACTATTACAATGCAGTGTGGTTATCTGTGGCTATTTACAGCTTGATAGCCAGTCAAGCAAGGCACATAAAGACCAAGTGGTTTATTGAAGGTCATAAAGCTGCATGAGCAGAATCTAAAAAATGGAATCTGTATATTAAATAGCATTGGCAGGTGCCCAAATACATGGTAAATGTGTGTCGTTAATGATACCTTTTATTTCCCCCTAGGTTCAAATGCTGCTGTTAACATGGAAATTTCAGAATCTGTTGGTAAGATGAAAATTGTTCCATTTTACTCTGATAGTACTATAAAATACTACTAGAGTGCTTTTGCTGAGGCATTGCAAACAAAATCGAAGAATACCTATTGAGCCTTTGCATTTTTCATACTTACTAATTTTCATCATGCCTTTAGATTAGAAAAGAGCTGACTGAACAGTAGTGTGCATTGACAGGTGCAGTTGGATTACTTTGCTGAAAAAGCATCAGTGTTTTACTTCAAATTAATTTTGTATTACAAAATAGTCCCATTGCTATATATGAAACAATGATTTTTAAAATGTTATACCGATCTGTAACAGCAGTCAGGACATGGAAATTGTATCTTCCTCCTTGTATTTGTATGGCTTTTGAGGGAACTTAAACCATTATCCCTCTTCTTTCTAACCATGAAGTAGCATGTGTTTGTTTATTCACACCAGTGTGGTAGTATGAGGGGATCTTCAGATTTATTTTTTTTCTCTTGTAAAATTGTTGCCTTTTTAAAACAGAAGTGTCTTAATCCCTGTGAATCATAGTTTGCTGATGTCAGCATACATGCTAGTTTGAAAGCTTCCAGTAATACTATTTTCAGAAATGAGCAGCAGTTGCCCATTTTTGTATAGAAAGACATTAACAGACCAGATCATTGAAATCTTTTGATTGCATCTTTGGGACAGGGGCTTTTCTTTATAGTCAGTGCTTTTAATTTCATTATTTATTCCAATATATCTAACTGGTTAATTTTTAGTGGAAAATGGGGAGACGGAAATGTCCCCAGAAGAGTCATGGGACCACAAAGAAGAAACAAGTGAAGCAGAGCTAGGAAGTGGTCCCACAGGGGATGCAGGACCTTCTGAAGAAAGTGCTCAGGAAATGATGGAAGAGGAGGAGGAAATACCAAAACCTAAATCTGTTGTAGCACCGCCAGGTGCTCCTAAAAAGGAGCACGTAAATGTAGTATTCATTGGGCACGTAGGTAAGTTTTAAGTGAATGTGAAGTAATTGGATCTTTGTATTGTGTATTACCTAGAACTCTGAGGATTAGAAACTAATCCTGCTCTTTGTAGGGATGCACGTATTCACCATGTCTTGAGGTTAATAGGAGCATTCATTCTAATGAAGCTGTTCTGGAAAAATGAAAAAACTTAAAAGAGGTCTTTCAGGGATAGAGTGCCTGTGTTCTCTGGGTCACAGCAGTGTCCGTGTTCGTCATTTCTCAAATACCTGCTTTCTTGAGTGCTTAAGTGACATACCTGTGATTATGATCCAAAAAATAAAATCGGAAAGCAATGCTCCTTTTGTACTTGTTTTAAATATTTTCAGAGGGTTCTTGTTAATTGTTATAAAATTCCAAAATTATTATTTAAAATATTAAATACTGTACAGATATAAAATAGTTGAACACAGTAGATGAACATAATTCAGAGTTAAAATAAGCATTTATAGCAAAATGTCCCGATTGAATAGTTCCAACAAACTTCATAAAAATCTGAAGTGCTGTCAAAAGTACAGAAAAATTATTGAATCATGAGTTTTACATTGAATTCTGTATCTTTGTGTAGTCTCTTACCACCTTAAAAGTACTGTAACTTAGTCCTCAGGTAATTCGGAATGGAGTCAGAGAGAGTACAGAGGCAGTGGGAAGAGGTAACGTCCCAGTACTGTTGCACAGCTTACAGAAGTTAGGGACAAGGGAGAAAGGAAGCAGAGAGAGGGATTTTGTAAGAGCATCCCACATTCCTTACTCACACTTTTGCTGGATCACTGCTTGTTGGGTTTCTTTTCTTTTTTTGTGGGGTTTTTTTTTTTTTTTTTTTGGGTTTTTTTTTTTATGGATAACTCCAAGTTCATGTGTATGAAACTGGATTTTTCAAAATTGAGTATAATTGAATGAACAGTAAATAACTATGAAAACAACAGAAGCTGAGAGATGACTCAGAAAGCTTAGATTGCAATTAAAAAATACACCTTTAAATAAATTAGATGACCTTGTTCATAATTTGTTTGGGTTTTTTTTCCCTAGGATTTTCTTTTAAATTATGAATGACTTAATTTTGTTTAAATGTTTTCTCTTTTAGATGCTGGCAAGTCAACTATTGGAGGACAAATAATGTAAGGGAATTTAAAGTTTTTAGGATTTGCTGTTCTTTCTTGTGAATTAAAAATACATTAAGTAAAATGAGTAATATTTTCTTTATGGCTTTAATCAGCATAGATTAATTTTTTTTTAATGATAAAATGTTACTCTTCTTGTCAACTTAGTTATTGTTGGAATTTCTTAATTCCAGCAGATCTAATCTAACTATAGGAGTTGCAGTTAATGGGGACAACTGTGCAAAGGCATACATTATTAAATGAAAAAAAACCTTGAATCCCTTTCTTAGAACATGACTCTGGTTTAGTTCGTTATTTTAAAATGCTCTGTGAAACTGCTTTATACCCTTTCTTAAGCTTTGCCTTTTTTGTGAAGATTTAAAAAAAACCCTGAATATCCTTATTCCCTGCTGCTAATGCTGTCAGGCATAATTTGATTTCAAAATATGAAATTATAATAGTTAATCTTTAAGTCTATTTTAGAAACAGTATCCAGAGTCTGTAATATTGCTGAGACAAAAGTAAATAAATGCACTTATATCTAACAGTTTATAAAAAGCTGTACATGAAGAATAAATGAAGAAAAAGAAATGGAAAGCTGTACATGAAGAATAAATGCTCTCCTGCTGATGCAACGTATTGCTATGTTTTTAAAATAATGTTCTCAGCAAAACTGGGAGGCCTTTGTCTTGGTATTTTCATCTTGTTTTGTTTTGACCAAACTGGAATTTTGGAATCGTCATGCTACATTTAACCTTGTAGTTCATACTACAGCAAATTAGCATTTAGTATCTGATGGATCTAAGTATTATCCTTGTACAAGGAGATGCCTATTCTTAACACTCCTACCAATGTGTCATGTTCCTAAAGCTTTATGTGGTCTTTCATTTTTGCAGAATATGCCTTTGTTGTAAGGGTGGGAGGAAATTGGGTGCATCTACCAACTTTGTTATTAACTCTTTATTTACTCCTATCATACTTAAACTAAGTCAGTTACTGTAATTAGTAGATCAAGTAGAAATAACTGAGGGAAAAATATAGAAGTTTTAATATAATAAAACTGTACACTACTCAACTGCTTTTCATAACTGAAAGATCTCTTTTAAAATATCAGTTTCCTTGTTTTATCTAAAGAGTGAAAACAAAAATATTTGTGTGAAAAATCCTCCTGTCACAATTTTTACTTAATTTTTAAATACTGGATTAGTCTCAGAAGTGAACTTAACAGATATAGTTCCTTTTCAAAACTTGTCTCTGTAGAACATTTTACAATTAGGCATAAAAAAAGACTTTCCTCATAGTTTTGCTGAAGTGTTACTAGTGTCATTTTTACGTATCAGAGAATGATGTGGGTTTTGTGGAGAGAAAATTCCACTGCTACTTGCATCATATTTCAAAATAATCTGTAGGTATTGTACAAGTATTTAAGTATTTGGAACCATGATTCTACTTTATATAAAATTGCACCTTCCTCACTTCCCTTTCATAGGTATTTGACAGGAATGGTTGACAAAAGAACACTTGAAAAATATGAAAGAGAAGCTAAAGAAAAAAATAGAGAAACATGGTAAGAACTTTCTGAAGGTAAATAGTGCACTTTCCTCTTTGCACTGGGATGAAAATGAGAAACCATTTTTTTTAGTCTCTGTCCCTGCAGCACTGTCTTCTTGCTGGAATGGGTTTTGAGTGTGTATGTGGGGAATCTATTGTTTTCCTCCAATACAACTTTAACTAAAACTGTATGAAATAGTGCAATTCACATTGGAACATGTTTTGCTGCTCCACTGCTTTGGAAAACTTGGTAAAAACAGATACAAGGCAGCAGCTTTTCTTGGAAGGTCCTGGGGTTATTCTATCTCTATGTCTTTAACCTGTAAAAAGTACAGAGATATCTAAGGGACAAGGATTAAAGCTGCCAGTTTGGCAGACATGAGGAGAGAGCGAGTGAATTGTTTTGGCTGTCACCTTATTTTTCTATGAATAAAGATAGGGTCTGCAGTTCTTAGGGTTCCTCCAGGCAAGATGCTGCTGTCATGTTTGGATTTTTTGTGGACCTCTTGTTTGGTTTGGATTTTGTTACTGTCTTTCGGGTTTTGGTTTTCTGTGTGTGTATACAACACATACAGCAGCCTTTTTTCTCTTTCAAACAACTGGAAAATTGATCTTCCTTTCAAAAGCTTTCCATTTTTGGCTGTGGTGGAAGAAAACAGGTTCATAGGGCTCTGGAAAAGAAGCAGCTGAAGACTTTCCTAGGGGTAGAGCAGCAATTGAGCATTCAGTTCAGGGCAGTGCTCACTCATTAATTGTGTTATGTGTGATGGGGCATAGGAAGGATGACAAACATCATCCCACTGTTGGGAGATGACAATGGTAATAAATATTTCAGGTCCTTCCATCAAAAACCCTGGACAG
Source organism: Neopsephotus bourkii (assembly GCF_033783945.1). Classification (NCBI taxonomy): domain Eukaryota; kingdom Metazoa; phylum Chordata; class Aves; order Psittaciformes; family Psittacidae; genus Neopsephotus; species Neopsephotus bourkii. The sequence continues at coordinate 679,938 of NW_026902244.1, read as the reverse complement.
CTGGAAAAGCAGATTTCCTCTCCCCCTCCTCATTTAGAGGATGAGTTGCAAGAAGTGCCTCCTTAAATGCTATTTTTATTCTTTAAAATGTCATGATATACAACAAAAAGTATGACATGCCTCTGTGTCTTTATTAAAGGTCTTGCATGTGAAGGGAGCTGGCACTGGGCACTACAGATCACTGTATATACTCAAAACACTGAATAAAAAGTCACCGTTGATCTTGGAAGTGCTTAAGTTCAGTAATGATGAGGTGGTTAAAATAGTTGCACAGAAAAAAAAAGATTTTACGATGAACAAATAGTCATACATAAATTTAGTAAAATATAATACAAAAATAGAATGTTTGTGGGGTTTTTTGTCTTTTTTAGGTACCTTTCATGGGCCTTAGACACAAACCAAGAAGAACGAGACAAAGGTAAAACAGTAGAAGTGGGTCGTGCCTATTTTGAAACTGAGAAGAAACACTTCACTATTCTAGACGCTCCTGGGCATAAGAGCTTTGTTCCAAATATGATTGGTGGGGCTTCACAAGCTGATCTTGCTGTGTTGGTAAGGCTAAACCAGATTCTTTTCTGTTAGATATACTGTGGAATTAAGGTTTTGATTATTTTTTTTTTAGGTTTACTGTTATGGTTGGTTACAGTAGGCAGAATTTTCAACTCTGAAGTCTACCAGGTTGAGTGGATTTTGGAGTAACTTCACAGCTTCATAGAATTGTCCACAGGTGTCATGTGGCTTTATATCTATATATATATATCAATGCAGAAACTAATGGGTAATAGTGAGGATATACCAGTCAGTGCATTTGGAAAACTTTTACTAGTGTTAACTACCCAAAGTAATGTTTGAATAAGGCAGGATTACCCATTGCTGATCATTTCATTGAGACAGTTGCAGAACTCTTACTAAAATGTGTGTTTTTATTAGGTTATTTCTGCAAGAAAAGGAGAGTTTGAAACTGGATTTGAGAAGGGTGGACAAACAAGAGAACATGCCATGTTAGCAAAAACGGCAGGTGTAAAGCATTTAATAGTTCTTATTAATAAAATGGATGATCCAACTGTAAACTGGAGTAATGAAAGGTGAGTTTAATATAAAAAAAAAAAAAACTTTATCAAAAGATACAGAAGTAAGTCCTAAGTAATTTTTTGCATCTTATTTTTGCCGAAAGAATGGTAGACTGGTGGACTAAGGACAGAGGTTATAAAAATTGCAGGAAAACTGGAAGCACGGTGCCTCTTAACTCAGCTTGAAGTTCTATACTACTTACTTTAAAACGTTCACTTTCACCTGTTTGGCTTCATGCAGCCGTGTCTTAACAAATCCAAGCATTCTAAGAGTTCAGTAGTTGACTTGAAAACTTTACAACTGGACCAAAAAGGAAGTGACTGTTTGTAGTTTAGTTCGCCAGATTCTTGGTTGCTTGGCCACATTTCTGCTAAACTCCTAGCTTAGATTTGGTGAGAACAGCAGTATCATGTTCACCTGATGTGTCCACCCTGAATTATTTGGCCTTGTTCTTTTATGGTAAATTGAATTGAATAAGCAAGTCATATACTTAAAGTGGTTTGTGGTTACAGTCTGAGAAGGGGGGAGGAAGAGAATTTTGTGATGATACAGGACAGGTAAAAATAACTAGAAGTAATATATAATATTTAAGTAACTAAACAAAAGGATTAAGTTACTCTTTTCTGCCTTAATGCTCAAATGTTATTAAAGGGTATGAGGCATGCCCACTTATGCTGTCTTGTTCCTCCCCCAGCCTTCTGGCATCATTGAATTCAGCTGAAACTGACTGAGGGGAAGCAGTAGAAATAACTATCATTAAAACTTATGGAACTATATAGAAGATGGGAGGAAATTAAGCCACCACTAAAGTGAAAGCCTGCAGCATGACCTCAGTAGCTGTCTGCTTGGTCTGTCCTGCTAGCTGGGCCTGGATCTCAGCATAAGCTGCTGCTTACCTAGCCCTGTAATTGAGGTATATGGAGAAAACTGATGATACATTGTGGAGCAGAGGAGTGAGGGAGAGCAGACAATACCAAGTTGTGCTGCAAAACTGGGGAGAAGATGCAAATAGGCCACTAAGGTTATTAGGTTTGCTTGCTGCTCACATAATAACTGATGAAATTACTGTGGGGTTTGTTTTTTCTTCAAAGCATAGTATTATGTCATGCTGAAATAATTGAAACTTATTTAGATCTGCTTGTCATTTTTAATAGATATGAGGAATGTAAAGAAAAACTGGTGCCATTTCTGAAGAAAGTTGGATTCAATCCCAAAAAGGATATTCATTTCATGCCCTGCTCAGGACTGACTGGAGCGAACCTTAAAGAACAGTCAGAATTCTGTCCTTGGTATATGTATGTATCTTAAATTGAACAACTTGGGTATTTGCTGTATTTCAATAAAAGTAAATGTTACCTTGCAGCTAGGAAGGAGTATAGCATGATATATTGTAGCTGTGTTCTAAAGTGCTTGAGGAAATACAGTTGGAGCAACAAGAACACAGCTGTGCAATGAGCCAGATAAAAGCAGTTTCTAACTGCAGAGGGTTAAAGTTAGCAGAGTCTGTGGTAGTATAAACAGTATTATTTGGCTTTGTGCATTTGAATGCCGTGCTAGCCCTTGAATTTTGCAGTGATACTGCAGTTGACATGTGCTAAAATGAGTAATTGTTTCATGTGAAGTTTGCTTGAAGCTGTATTATAATTAGTGACAAGCTGTGTCCTTCCGTGAGTGCCATGTTTTCCAGTATTGTTCATGGCAGATATTAATGAAAATCATGTTTGGACCTTGCTTATGGTTTTGTATTTCTAAACCATATTGCACATCTAGCAAGATTCTTAAAGAAATAATAAATTTGTGTAAAATATGCCTGTAATGTGACTTAAGAACTACATGTATTTCCCAAGTACCAACCTGTCAGCCGGTATAAAGCGGACACTAATGATGGCATGTTAGGATAGATTTAAGTGTCTTATATGTCACTGTTCTTATTAATGAGAAGGAAAATAATTCCCTTTTCTGGACTGCATTTATCCACTCTGAGTAACTTTGCAATAGAAGGGTGCTCACGAAATTGAAACAAATGCCTTCTGCTCTTTTAGTGGACTACCATTTATTCCCTACCTGGATAACTTGCCAAACTTCAACCGTTCAGTTGATGGACCAATAAGGCTGCCAATTGTGGATAAATACAAGGTACAAATTAATGGGATTGCAGTATAAATGGGCTGTTTTCAGAAGGCAGTATATGGACTATTTAGTGTATTTTTAGAGGGTATTTTTTTTTCCTTGGTATATCTACATTTCCAGCTGTAGCATAGAGGCAGGGCGGGAAAGTAGGTTTTTGGCATTATATGAGACTTCTAAAATCTGTAATCTTTCATGAGAACAGTTACCAAACCATTAAGTATAGCAGTGCTAAATAACTTCATAGGGTTAAGTAATCATACATAGAGTTACATCATAAATAGAGCAGACTCTTTAGGAAAATGTTTTCAATTTTTATGTTAACTTTTTTTTGAAGGATATGGGCACTGTAGTCCTCGGGAAGCTGGAGTCAGGCTCTATTTGCAAAGGACAACAGCTTGTGATGATGCCAAACAAGGTATGGTGAGATTTAGATATTAAAAAAATGTTACTACCCTAAAAAAAAGAGCTTGACTCTTAAATATATTTATTACTTGAAATCAGAACAATTTCTATTGCTCAGTTTAACACAACTAAGCTTTCGTGTTTTATATGGGTGATGTTTCCAGGGCAGGGTGTGCGTGTAGTTCCTTGGCATTCAGAATGCAGTTTGTCTCTCCTTAGCAGACTCAACTTCTGGGCTACAAATCATTGTAATTTGTTTGAACTGTGGTTTACTTCGCATTTGTGCTTTGCATTTTTTGGCCCACAAAACCTTTTCCTTCTGGGGTTATTTTTCAAAGGGAAATAGGAAAAAAAAATCTAAAGTGTGCATCAAGTACGCAGTGTTCCAATGAAAGACCTAAGGTTTACTTTAGTCAAGTATAGGTTGGTTGTGCAGGTAGGTGGCTGTTCTATAATATAAGATCACTGTTTGGAATCATTGTGCTGCCCTGAAGAATGTGAAAATTAAAAAATGAAGGCTGTGAAAACATAGTTGTGAAAACGCAGGGGAAAGGCAGTGGATGAGAGTAGTGTGCTCAGCTAATGGTGGCATTTTCTTCCATTGGTTTCCTGTAAAAAGGGTTTAGTTGTTCTTGCCTATCCATGTCATCTCGATTTAAGCTGACACACTTTTCTAATTCTGTAGGCTGAGGTAGTTTGCTAGAAAATGTCTCAATGCTCAAATGTACTATAAAGCTACAGCTTATTGAAAGTTGGTATTTCCTAATCAAAATACGCTGATCAGACTGACTTCCATGTTACTCAAGAGCTGCTGACAGTTGAAACTAAGCTTAGATTGAGATTCTGTTTTTCAGTTTTTAAGGTAATTTTACAGACAGTGGCATATGAGAAAACTGTTTGACAATATCTGACACCCATGTGATTTTGGGTTGATTAGAGAAATGTATAAACTGTAAATGGCTGTATCTGAACAGTTACAAAATTCTCTGTAAATAGCTAGTGCTTTTGATGACACACTTCTTTCTCATTACTTTGGCAGCTAGTGAGAATTGAACTAAACCTTCAGGTAGTCAGAACAATAGACCTCCCCTTTAACTTATGTGCTGTTCCAATATTTATTTTCCATTGATAACTAGAACTATCAGGAGAGAGGTTACAACTGAGAGGAATGTGAGGAAATACATTTTGGTGTTTGCTTGGAGAGCGGTCATTAATATACATTTGGTATTTTTATCTTCTCCAGGAAGCTTTATAGAATTTTGGGGTTCAGGGATTTCCTGGATTATGTTAATATTCCGACTGTTACATTTTTCATGTGATAAGTTTATATAACAACGTGGCTTTTCTGTTCTTCTTGGATAATATGTATCGTTGTATCTCCCATCTCTTTACAAGTTCTAAACTCATTTCACTTTGAGAAATAGTGGATGTTTTTGAAATCTGCTTTCCATTGAATATATACCATAGAATTATATTAAGATTATTTTATTAAATATACTATTTTAAATACTTGTAACTCTTAATTCACATATTTTAAGTGTTCTGAAGCTCACGTAACCAAATATAATGAATTTAAACAGTAATGGCATTGAAATCCTCTTGTGGTTAAGTGATTTTGTACCAGACTAAAAATATTCACAATAGAAAAATACGCTTTTGCTTTCTTTAAGCACAACGTGGAAGTTCTTGGAATCCTTTCTGATGACGTAGAAACTGATTCAGTAGCCCCAGGTGAAAATCTAAAGATCAGACTGAAAGGAATTGAAGAGGAAGAGATCCTTCCAGGATTTATTCTCTGTGATCTCAACAATCTGTGTCATTCTGGACGCACGTTTGATGCCCAGGTAGAATAACTAGTGTTTAGTTGTGGTATAGATGGGTAAAAAGCATTAAAATGTTTAGATTTGGTGAAACGCAGAACGAAACTTCAGTAGCTTGAAGTTTCAGTACAGACTTCTTATTCACTATCGTATCTCTAAATTGCCAGTAACATATACCTGACAGTCTGACATCTTGAATTTGAGGTTCTGAAGTATCATTTATTAGTTTTGAATGTAATTTGTCAATGAAGTTTTGGATACCTGCAGCTGTGAAAGCAAGATCTTGTTATGCTAACTCTTCAGTTTTATACTTTCATATTGTAAACAACTTACGTATAAATTCAGTTTCTTTAAAAAAAAAAAAAGTGTGTGTATATTGTTCAGCTGTACATTTTAATACAGTTCTGTGTTTGATTCTTTTCTTTTATAATTGAGGAAAAATGCACTTTTAATTGTTTTACAGATAGTGATAATTGAGCACAAATCCATTATCTGCCCAGGTTATAATGCTGTGCTGCACATCCACACCTGTATTGAAGAAGTTGAGATAACAGTAAGTGTCCTTTCAAGTTGTGATGGTAATACAGACAATCCCCTTGTTGGGGTGAGGAGTTATGTCGTGTTATATAGCTGTAGAGCAACTAATGCAACAAAGCCTGAGCCTTGAATAGAATCTTTGCTCAGTACTGTAACACAACCAGAAATGGCTGCAACTGTTAGCATAAGCCTTCTGAAGAGTGTGAAAGGTCATGACTGATTCCCTTATGCAGTAAATGTTAGAAGTGGTATTTTTATCTTCTCCAGAAAACCTTGTAGAATTTTAGGATTCAGGATTAAGATTCATTAAATACTTATTTAAGTATTTTCTTCCTTAAACCACTTCAGTTTTGCTCACAAAGGAAAAAATAACCTTTATTTTAGTTTTGGGGGTTTTATTTGTTTTTCTCTTATACAGGCCTTAATCTGCTTGGTAGACAAAAAAACAGGAGAAAAAAGTAAGACACGGCCCCGTTTTGTGAAACAAGATCAAGTATGCATTGCCCGTTTAAGGACAGCAGGAACTATCTGCCTTGAGACATTCAAAGATTTCCCTCAGATGGGTCGCTTTACCTTAAGGGATGAGGGTAAGACTGATTGACAGTAGCTGCTGCAGAAATCATTATGTGAAATAGGAAATCACACATGGCAATAAGGTATTAAAATGCTAGTATGCAGTTGAAATCGCTATCTGGTAACAGTGGAAAAGTAAATCTAAGCAAATAGTTGTCACTGTGCAGTTCTTGCTAGTAACAAAGTATGTTTTATTTTAGAGGAATAACATACAGAAGTGTGCACTGTGAAACAACAAAAAATTGCCGGTATTGTTAGTGCATCCTGGAACGTCCACCTGCAATATGAATATCATAGTTTCTCTTTCTAAAGTTAGGAAAGATAAAAGGGGGGTTATATGTTGGGCTTTAACCTGGTAAACCTTGTACACTTGTGGGGCACATTTAAAATAAACTGTCTTTAAAAGCAGTACACAGATCTGCTATAAAGATTCTGCTTTGCCTTCCCCTTGAATGAATACAGAGCAGGCTTTCCACAATCCACATTTTATTCTTTACTGTGAGAATAGCAGGTTTACTATTTTGAAGATTTTATTTTCCTTATAAAATAACGCTGGTGCTTTCAGTCTACAGTACAATTTATTCTCTGTATTATTTCTAATACACTTAAGAGCCTGTATGTTTGAGGAAAGTTTTCATGTTCTTAGAGACTTTTACATTCTTTTCATAATATATGTAACTCTAGTGTTTGTCTCCTTGGTTTAGGTAAGACCATTGCAATTGGAAAAGTTCTGAAACTGGTTCCAGAGAAGGACTAAGCATTTTTCTCAATGACCCCGCACAATACTGTGAGGAAAATCGACTCTGCAAAGCCTACTTCACACCGCCTTCTTATTTTCTGCCCATTGATAAACTTCCCCCCATATTTTGCAAAGACAAATTTCACAGCAAAGGTCCACATTATGTCAGCTTTCTCATATTGAGAGCTCTGCTATGCCACTGTTGAATTTTCCCAAAAAAGAATTTTTTTTTCTCCCAAATTCTGCTTCCTTGGAAAGATTCGGCAATAGCTTTGTAAGTGATGTGGACATAATTGCCTATAATTATGAAAATCTAAAGGATTTTTAATGTTTAATTTCCCCCAGCGTATATATTAAGACCTCTTTTTCCAGGCAGATCATTCAGAGTGTGCGAGTGTGTGTGCACATGTTACAAAGATGACTACCATGTTAATAAACTATTCAATTTGAAATCTTTTTCGGTATTTGAATTGCTTTTGAATAGTGTTTTTTATCCGGATGTAACGCAGTTGCATTAGCTTTTTAACTTCCCAGTAACCTAGATCTTTGGTTACTTGGACTTTTCTAAACTCCTCAGCCTCCCCACACACACAGTTTTAAATGAGGCAATTGGGCACTCAACCAAGTTTGTATTAAAAGAATTAGGTTTGCCCCTTCCCTTTGTTGAATGCATCTTAAACTTGAAACTATTCATGCAAATGTGGCACCTTCATCAGCTTTACGTTTGTTAATATCTTCAGTAAATTTAGGTTGACTTAACATCATTACTAGACAGTTAAGTCAATTTTGATGGTTAGAACTATGTACTGTCTTTATAAAAAGTCAGCATTATTAGATTCCTAACTGCAGAAATGCTAACAACCAGTAAATCAGTGAAACTTGCAAAAATAAGAGAGTCTGTGGCAATAGTGCCTATTAGTATTTATAAGAGCTTCATTTTGTGGGAGAACTGGGCCAATTAAAAAGTGCCAGTTATAAATTACTCAGTTCACCCTGGCTTTAATTTAGAGGGCTTGGATAATCCTTGCTGTTTTAAAGATCAGTGTGAACTGAGAGGGAGAAAGGCTATTTAAATCCCTAGGAGTTTGCACATACTGAAATATGGGAGGGTCAGAATCAAGCACAGTCTGTAAATTTTTGCATATCAAAAAGCAATGTAAGCTTCTGAGGACCAGTGAAGTTTTTCTTGAGAAATTAAAACAAAACTGGTTCAAAATAAAGCTTACTCAGTGCAACTTGAAGGAGCTGCATAATAAAATCCTATTTAGCTGCACTTTGAATGTGGACTGTCTACAATTGCTGTCCTGATTCTAACAATTAGAATGAAGGCTAATGGATCTTTTGGGGTTTGGGTGTTTGTTTGTTTTTTTGGGGTTTTTTTTTGTTTTTTTTTTTTAATTTCCCAGAGTATTAGTAGTAAGTATTTAAAGGTATCTTCAGAGATTCTTCAGGATGTCTCAAACTAAACATTTTCAGTTGTACAATTGTGGCAAGCCCATCTCCTCCCCCAAAAGTTTACAGTCTAGTGACTGTCTCTGAATTCACAGATAAAACTGAACCCGATTTACCTTTGTTTTTTTTTTTTGTGGTTTGGTTGGTTTTTTTTTTTTGTTTTTGTTTTGTTTTGTTTTGTTTTTGTTTGTTTATTTCTTTGTAACTGTGGAACTCCCCTTCATTTCACTTACAGCTACATTGTATGGACAGAAGAAGTTATTGTCCTTCAGTTTCATATGACTACACTTGTAGCTACCGTAATGCATGGAATTTAAATAAATTTTATTATGTCTGCAAATCTCTGGGCTTTTATTTTTTTGATAAATCAGAGTTTAAAAGTAATTTTTTTTTTTCCTGCCAAGTGAACAAACCCCATAGTTCCTTGGATCTTAAACTAATGAAGAAATTAAATGCCAAGGAAACTCACTGTCTTGTTCATATTCTGGATTGGCTTAAGATTTCCACATATCTGACTGCTTCCTTGGAGTAAGCTCATGGATTTGAAAGCTGCAAAGACTATTTCTGGAGAATACTTAGTATTAGATTCCTAAATTGTTACACCTTTTAAATTTTTATGTTTGGTGGGAGTTTTTTTTAAAGCATTGAGAAGCATCTCAAGACTACATGATACTCTAGTAGAATTTTTCCACTTTTGGGCAAACTTAATGAGGGATTCTAAAGGTTCATTATTGTGAGGCTGGACTGAGTATTTATTATTAAACTGAAAAATTATGTGGTGAATTGAAATACCAGTAGATAGAAAGTCTGAGCATTTCCATTACTCATCCCATCTAGTACGTTTAATTACCATTTCCATAAATCCAGTTAATGTCACCGTGTCTGTCAAGGGAGGCTACATTATTTTGAATTCATTAACAGAATCTACATTATACAATTGAAGATATTGCTAACCTGTAGGAGGTTCTTACTTGGGTATAAAATATTTGCATTCTATGACAAATTAAAATGTAAGGCATAAATTACACAAATTGACTACAGTTTGAGTAGAAGAGCTGAAAGTACAAGATATTTGAATAGTCCTCAGATTACATCTCAACTTTTTCATTTCATCTTCATTCTACATTTTATAGTCCCATTTGTACTACTATTGAGTACAGCTAAATCTAGATGAAAGGAAAAAAAAGATAATGTGGCTTTGTTTGAAATAAATACTATTTGCTGATTCACTGATGTAATAAACTTTTTTTTTAAATTACCATTTTGAATACTTCCTTTTGTGAAAATGTGTGGTGTGCTGCTTTGAAGATGAAAAAATAAATAAATAAAGGAGCTGTGTGACCACTACAGCTGAAAGGAAGGAGAGGGGAAAAAATAAAGAAGAAAATAGCTGTTGGTTTGAAGCTGCAGGAACCCTAAGAGCCTATGTAACTGCTACCCTGTGATACTGGCAGAGTATTCCTAGGTCCTGGTGTGGGTGTAACTCATACCAGCAAAACTGTGTGTGTGTTTCTGCAGGAAGGAGGGATTTGGGGTTTTTGTTCCCCCCAGTATAATGACATTTCTGTCAGTCTGTGTGCAGTGTGGTACTGGTGAGGATCACATAAAGTTTCCCTGATTGTTGGCCAAAGTTTGTAGTGTAGCTGTGGCTGAAGTGCATAGCCATGATGTAAATTATAAAAACATAAATTAAAATTCTATAAATTAAGATCTTGTATGTTCTTGAACTGAAAGCCTTGGTATATGTGACAATAATTAAATGTAAAACAAAATAAATCTGAATGTGCAGCAGTACTAATTATTCTGCAACAGGAAAATAATGATTTGTTTGTGCAAGTTACAAGAAGTGAAGCACACTAAGTGGAGGAATGGGTACACCAATCGACTAACATTCCATCAACTACCTAATTGAAACTATTCCAGTTCCCTTGGTCATCTTTGCAGACAACAGGGAACCGGAACACAAACATGTCACTGGTTTCCTGAGACACTTCCTCTCGTAGTAAATTGTAAGCTTGAGCAACAACCTATTGATGATGGTGTAATAGTGTTGTAAGAAAAATAGCTGCTGTGAAGAGGTTTATCCACTGGGATATTTGCTGGTCATGAATTTTATGCCTCTCTATACAAATTTTTATCAGTGGCATAAAGAGCCCAGCGAAAATTGCTCAATGAAGAACCTCTGGTTTAGGCTACATATAGCACCAGTCAGTATATTAAAAACTATGTTAATTACGAGAAATGTGTTTTTATAAGTGTTTATTACTGAATATTACCTAAGAAAAAAAGATTGTTTCAATGTCCCGACTATTTGATTCTGTGTTACTCTAGCTTTTTGGTTCTTAATGCAGATTGTTTAAATGATGATGTTAAAGCAGATGAAATGTACTCCAGGCAAGACTGTTTTCTTCCTGAACTGATAGGTAAAGGGTCTTACTCTGTTGTTTTTGTATACCCTATAGAGGATTTGGTAAAAAAAAATATACCAACAAAATTGGAGTTACTACTGGAGATTTTATATTGTGAACCTGTTTCTTTCCTTATGTTTATTTTAACACACTGTAAACCTTACAAAACATTTCCTCTGGAGAAATGCTAGCAAGGACTCTAGTCTTAATATAAAATCGAAATTTATGCTAACAACCCCCAAATCTGTTGTGTGTATATATAACCTTTAGTAGTACATATCCTTACCTTGGCTTTCTTTCCACAAAAGTCTAAATTTCCAAGGTAAATCGGGGTTTTCTACATCTCCCCTCAGACACATACACCTAAAAAAGTTCACATACTTCTGAATAAGAGTAATAAGAGATATGACAAACAAGCTGTTGAATGAAAAAAAGCTACTCGAGGCTGTGCTTCTTTCATTGGTTAAGCCTGTAGAACTAGTGACAGGCAAAGGATTTTAACAAAACTTCGCCACACAGGTGCCTCTATTCTTCTGTTGAAGTAGTCTTTGAGTGAATAACTTCCACTGTGAGCACCCATCTCTGTGACAGTTAATTAGATTTTAGCTAGAGGCTTACACTGGGATTGCAGAGGAACACAATCTAAGGAAAACTAGTGCTTGAACTCCAAGGAGATTCTCTTCTGAGATCTATTTTGCAAGGGGCATAGTCCTGGATTAATTTCTGTATATTCTTTGTGCTAGCTTTGTTGAAAGCAGTACACTTGTAGAGACCTGGGATTTTGACATCTGCCATGAAATAACCTGGAGGAACACAAGCCTGGGAGTGGAACTTGTGGGATGCATGCTAAGGGAATCATCTTAGACCTCAAAAGACCTGTTTATAGCAGGAGCAATTGCCACTTGTACTTCCATTTTGATAGGAGAAAGTATAAAACCAGGGATATATAGAAACATCCTCTTAAATAAGTAATGAGGTGGAATGGCTTCTAATTATGTAATTTTAAATCTTAGCATTTGAATAAGTGTGACAAATGCATTAAGAGAAAATACATTTAAATTGAGGGCAACAGTAGAATATGTTTAGTGTTCAGCAATAGACATCAGTGATGAAAGTAACAAACCTCATTTCCCTTGTAAGACTATTTGTGAACCTTGGATTAAAAGCACACTCTAGTTCATATTCATTGCATGCTGTATTCAGCTGAAATATTTCTTATCCAGAGATTAACCTACTTACCCAAGACAGCTGTGTATGAGCTGTGTCAAACACCTTTCAAGAGAAAATGATCATACTAAGTCAGTTAAACCACTTTGAGTAAAATTTAGTCATGTCAGACTTAAAATGTTGCAGAAAAATATACTTGGATGAGACTGATATGTAAAAAAATTGTACTTGAGTCACCAATAAGTCCCTCTAGTTTTGTCCTATTAATGCTCTGCTGGCCCAGTACAGTCAGGCATCAAACATGCTGTTCAATCATCTCTTACAAGACTATGCTGGCTTATTTTCAGAAAGATGTTCCACTCATCTGACTTTTCTGGTTTAACATGCCACACTAGTATGTTGATGTTTTATTAAAACATGACTGCTCTAAAATATGCAAAGCCTGTGCAGAAATAGGAGCAAGGCTAATACAATTATCAGCTTATAAAACACCACAGCTGGTATCATCTGCACAAATTCTGCCCATGCTGAGAAGATTTTAATGAATCTGCCCTATTTGGCTACTCCATATGTTCCTGGCCTGTCGGTAATTTCTCTGATCAATACTTTATATGATTACATGGCAAGAAAGGACAGCTTTTCTTTTTCTTCCTAATTTATTTTGTTAATTTGTCTAAATCACAAATTAGAAAATCCAAACTTCCATTTTCAAGGGTTTTTTCACTCCTTAATATATTTTTCACTTTAATATCAATATATGACCATATAGTTCTTTCCTAAATCTGGGGAAGTCTGGAAGCCATCAACTATTCCATTGTTGCCCATGAACACTACGAGCAGAATGAAAACATAAATCATTATATAAAGCAGCTTGTCAAGAGAGGAGGGTGTTTTAATTCCTTTCACTTTGTACTGGCACACTGAAAGAGGAACTAACTTTGGAGACATCTGATGAGAAGGAATAAAGCCTTAAGTAGAAAAAGAGCAGGAAAAAAACCCAGAGTGAACGACTTAAGACTCCTGACTTCATGTGTATTTGACACCTGGACTTCAGAAGACTGGCTTGGCTAAACAGGGACCTTACAACAGCATTCCAGTGCAAGACATGAGGTAAAATCAGGAATAGGGTGCAAAGAAGGTATCTAAAAGCATTACTCAGGCATATAGAGGTTGACTTAGGAGAGCAAAAGCTCACCTACAATTAAAATGGGCCAGGATGTCGAGGGCAAAAAGAACTTCCACTGCTATAGTAGTAGCAAAAGACCAAACAAGCACATGGTGGGATGGATTAGGCTGTGATTTGGGGTCCAGCTCGGCTGCGTCCCAGGATGCGGAGAGCTGGATAAAGTCATAGCGAGACTGTCACCCTCAACGAGAGCCTGGGGAGCTTGGATCCTCCGCACCACGGGGGGGCACTACCACACCACGCACGCTCCCAGGATGGAGCGCAAGGGGGGGGGCTGCCGCCCCCGTACGTGCTCCGGAAGGCTGTGTGTGCGCAGGCGCGGTGGCTGCACGTGGCAGGCATGGCGCACGGCCTGGATCGCGCACAGGTACTGCGGGAAAGCGGGGGGGAGCGTAGCTGGCCGGGCCGTGTTGTGCTTGGCTTTAACCCCGGCTGCTGCCGGTGTTGCACCGTTGCAGGTGAAGAAGGCGGTGGAGGCGCTCTTGGCTTTCGCCAGAAGTAAATCCAAAGGAGGCCCGCTGCTCCTCAACGAGAACGAGAACTTCCATCTGCTGGTGACGGTCTGGAAGGTCCCGCGGGTGGCACAAGTTATCAAGATGTAAGGAATGCGCCCTCGGCCCTGCAGTGACAGGGACTGCCCGTGTCTTTTGGGTTGAAAAAGTGCGCTGTGCTCGTAATGAGCTTCATAGGGTGATTGGCGTGGGCCTGGTTGGTGAGGCCGCTGCTTTACACGCACACCACACACCACACACCACATTCGGGTGAGGGATGGCTCGGTTGTACCTGCTTTATGCAGCAGAGAATACCGAGTGTGTTGGCTGTCACTTGCAAGGTGTGTGCTTTTCAATTCTGAAGCTCAGGAAAAGGAATCGACAGCTTTTTTTGTCCTAGGCCATGAGCAAATCATTAGAAAGGTCCTTTCCTCTTATGATGCCCCAATTCGAGTATGAATTACAAGTTTTTTTCAAACTGTAGCCGTGCCATACTGAGAAAGTTCACACCTATTTATCTGGCACTGAAAAAGCATATTTACTACTGGATGTATTTGTGGTGTAAAGGAAGGAGGCAGGATGGTCCTGTTCCTCCCCTGGGACCTGTGTTGCAATTCAGGGCCCCTGGCAGGCCAGGTGGATTCAGTGTGTGTCTGGCTGGAGCCCTGTATGTGACTGTTTTCCTTTTACAGCTTTAGATGCTTTGAAGAGTGTCGAAGTTCCACCAAGGATATTTAGCAATTAACAAAGACCAGAATCCAGATACACAGCTCCTCTGTAGTGCCTGTTAAAGAGTAATGACCTTGCAGGGTAGACCTAGTTCGGGAAAAAACTTCTTTCTCCTCTTAGGCATTGCCTGTCTCTCTCATGTTCTCATTGTAGACCACTGCCCCATGGGATTCGCCCAGAAACAGCTGAGGTTTGCTTGTTCACAAAGGATGAACCAAACTTATCAGCAGAGCAGACTGAGAATCTGTACAAGAAACTTTTACTCCAGCATGGGATCAGAAGCATTAGCCAGGTAAGCAACTGGCAACCTCGCAGTGTAAAAGAATACTTAAATTCTTTGTAACTAGGAAATTATTTTATTGTTGTCTTTAACCCTCATTTAGGTGTTACCATGTGCTGAAGTTCTGATTGATGATTTGCAGATACTGTGCAGGAGATCCATCTTCAGTTCTTAAAACAAGTTCTGTGTCCTGTCCCTACTGATAGTCTTGAGCATTGTAAAGAAGTGCACCAAGATAGACCATCACTTACAGAAGTCAGTTCTGTGCAGTTCTAAGAAGTGTTCTAGGCTGTGTTTTCAGGTGTGTGAACTGGAGTAAATGAATTGTGTAACTTGTGTTGCAGATCATCTCATACAAAACTCTCAAAAAAGAGTATAAAATGTTTGAAGCAAAGCGTCGCCTCCTGAACAGATTTGATCTTTTTCTGTCTGATGACCGAATTAGAAGGCTCTTGCCCTCACATCTAGGAAAACACTTTTATGAAAGGAAAAAGTAGGTCTTTAAATTCTGCATATCCATTTTGGTTTTTTGTTGGTTTTTTTTTTGAAGGTTAGATTCTTCTTGGTGAAGTTTTGGTAGAGTGGGCTTGGGGAAGAGGTTGGTTTGGTTTGGTTTTGGGTTTGTATGTTTGGTTTTAATTTTTATTGGTTTTGGTGGTTTTGTTTTCTAAATTACTCCCATTTCTTTTTTAGGGTACCTTTATCTGTTAACCTGAAAGCCAAAAATCTTGCTAAGGAACTACAAAAACACATCCAGGGGACTACACTCCCAGTGACCAACAAAGGGTGCTGTTAGTAAGTATGAGCAGATTAATACTTCCCTTGAAGGATGGTTGTACCTTAACTGTAGAAACTTTTAAGTGAGCCTCTTTTATTCCATTAAGATGTGAGTAAAAGAGGTTAAGGGTCGCTACTCCAGATATGGGCCATTTTGAACCTTAATTTGTATAAAGAAATTAGTTTCACTTAATGAGCAGTTTTACTGTAAAACTTTACTTTTTGTCTCCTTTTCTTTATGCCTCAGGACTTTCCAAGCACCAGTCACTGTCAAACAGGATGTACAATCTTAGAAAAATATTACTGTTAAATTAGATAAAATCTCCTTCCAAAATACTCTATTTGTAACACATTTCTCATCTGTTGCGCATCTGAAAAGGTCTAAATTGGCAATATGAGGGAAAATAATGAGGGAAATGGGGTTGTGCTCTCTACAACTGCCTCAAAGGAGGGTGAAGTGAGAAAATGGCTGGTCTCTTTTTGCAAGTGATAAGTGATATAGGACAAGAGGAAATGGCCTCAAGCTGCACCAGAGGAGGTTTAGATTGGATATGAAGAACAACTTCTTCACCAAAAAGTTAGCCAGGCATTGGAACAGGCCGCCCAGAGAAGTGATGGAATTGCAGTCCCTGGAACTGTTCAGGGACTGTGTTGATGAGCCCTTAGTGACATGGTTTAGTGGTGGACTTGGCAGGCCTGGGGTAACACTTGGACTTGATCTTTGAAGGATCTGAGTTCTGTGATTCTATGAATATGCTTAGTAATATAATGCACAAGTAGCATGACCAAACACAGAAATGTTAAGACAGGTAAATCTATCCGAAGTTCTACTACAGAAGACTTCTGCAGTAGCCAGCTATCCTTTATGAAAGTTAATGGCAGATAAACAGGTGCTTTTAGTTTCTAGGTATGCCTGAAACCAAGTAACTTGAGGCGTGTTTATTTTGTCTACATATAAATGTTACTATTATTTTCTTTCAGTACAGCACGTGTAGGTCACACTGGAATGAAAGTGGATGCGATACTAGATAATATTGTTGCAGCAGCTGAGGTGATTGCTAAGAAGTTACCAAAGGTACTGCAGGTTGATTGCATTAAAGCCAAGTCTGTTTATAATTCAGCCTTGTTCTTTCTACATCATGTACTGGTTTTGTTATTGCAGAATTGGAAAAATGTGAAAATTCTTCACCTCAAAACACTGAAGTCAGTTGCGCTGCCTATTTACACTGCAAATCTCTCCAACTTGGATGAGCTTGACAGCCAGCCGTCTCTCAGTAAAAAGGAAGTAAAGGTAAACAAAAACTTCATACTTCCTGTAAAATCTAAGTGGAACAACCAGTTCTTTGGCGTGCTTCTATGCATTATACTCTCTGATGTGTTTGGTTTAAAAGTTTCAACAGTTGATTGCAGGCATTTGTGGCTACAGATGGGTTAGGTGCTCCTGACTTTATGTGCTTCAGATAATCAGTAACACAATGAATGGTGGAATCTTCCTGACAGATTGGAAGGCAAACTGGAAATAAATAAGTTAAACTGTAGGGATCTGAGAGTCAGTCTTGAAACTTCAGTTTGTATTGTTTGTTTATATTTGCCTTCTGAAAATGTATTCATTAATATATACATGGATTCGGAATCCGCACCATTATTTGTTGGCTAATCAGTGGCATCTGAATAATCCACAAGCTCATACACTTGTATGGATGGGGGGGCCCTCACATACTTTAGAAAAGATAGTAAATAATTAGTTACTCCTCTGTACTAAGTTCTGCTTGTTGGGTTCTTTTATGTAAAATAGATTTGGAGCATATATACTCAAAGACTATAATCTTTACATTATTGTTCACTTACTTATGAGCTTTTTCTAATAAACTGCTGGAAATATTTCACATATGATTGACAAGTTTAGGTCTGTTCAACCATACTGTTTAAATTAATGTTGCAAGACTGTCTTATTCTTAACTATATTAAAATAATTATACATTTAAAAATGTATACTTGGGGATTTGTCTGAGATATACTTCCAATTAATTTTAGAAGAGAATGAGCAAGAAACCAAAGAAGGCAGCTAAAAAACAGAAGTCAAGTCAAGTCACTTCAACAACTGAAATGAATGCTGCTGCTGCTCAGAAGCCTGTGGTAAAAGAGAAAGTAGGAGTTGTCCAAGAAGCAGATGATCATAATGATGAAGAAATTCCTCAACTTGTGCCTATGGAAATAACGAGCTTAGCTGAACTGAAGGTAATGATTTAATAATATCTAGAAACTCCCAGTTCAGTTAAAACTAAAGGTTTTGAACTGTTGAAATCTTTTGTTGCTTCTTAGGTATCAGTGTGTGTTAATACGCTTGAAGTGAACTGTTTTTTTGTGACTATATAATGAAAGCAACTGTTGAGTGTATGAGGGGGTGCTTTGTGAAGGTGGTTAGTTTGCTTTGGGCTTAGCTTTTTTTTAATATATAAGTTGTTGTGGGGTGGGGTTTTTTTTGTTTGTTTTTTGGTTTTGTGGGTTTTTTTGTTAACCCCCTCTTACAGTAATATGCAACATTAACAATCACATAATACAAATTGAGAGCTGGCAGCTTGTATGAAGTACTCTATGGACTTAACTATTGCCAGTATTGGAGAGGATGTGGATTGTGTCATTAACATGTCTGCAAAACTCCCAGGCTGATTATACTCACTTTTAACAAATATCTGGGAAAGATACTTGGATTAATAAAACAGTAACACTTAGAAATTCAAATTAGTTGTACTGCATTTGTGATTGGGACATATCCTTGAACTCTTAACTATGTGCTACTTCGGGAATACCCAAATGTAAATTATGATTATGTGCAAGCCTGCCAAAAAACCTCATTCAGGTTCAGGCTGCACTCATGTATGACAGGCCTACATTAGTGCAAGTGATGTGATTGCCAGAGGCCTGTTTCCAGAGACCAGTGACAGATACGAGTAGAGTTGGACTACATGAACTGTCCTGGTGACAGCAGCCTTTTTTCATGAGGGCCATTTGGGAATGCATGATGAACTCCAAGGAATACGAGGCTTAGTGTCATTCTGTGTGTGTACAGCTGGACTTCCAATAGAGCTGATCTGTACCCAGTCTATTAAGCTTGGAAATATGTCAAGAGGAGGACTGTGGTTTTAAGCTAGCAGAGGACAGTGACCTGACTGGTCAGGAGGATCCTTGCATCTGTCAGATCTATTTACTTACCTTTTTCTTTTTTTTTTTTATCCTTCTTACTATTTTTATGACTTAGCTATGTCTCACCTTCTGCTTCCAGAGTGAAATGTGAACAGATTATTTCGGCTAGGGCACTGTTCAATTTATAAAAAGCATTTGTCTTTTATAATAGATTTCATTGATGCTGCTTCCTGGAAAAAATGTAAAGATGTTTCTTAGGTGGAAGGTTAATTTATGTGTCTTAAATACAGGCAGTGAAACCAAGTCTAGGAAAAGGTGACAGCGTGGTCAAGAAAGTGAAAACACCCCTTGGTAAGAGAAAGAAACAACCTCCAGCTCTGGAGACTCCAAAACATGAAGCTGCAGAAGAGCGTGCAGACTTGCAGACAAAACGGAAAAAAACCAAGCAGCTCAGCATGCCAAAGGAAGCAGTAAAAGAAAAAGAGACAAAAAAGACTACCAAAAAACCTGAAGCAAAGTCTTTTGGAACACCCAAAGCTGGCAAATTAATCCAGTCAGCCAAGAAGTCTTCAAAAACACCAAAACAAGCATCAAAGAAAGTGCACAAGCTCCAGACACAATGAGGTGTTGTCTGTTGTAATACATTTTATATAGTCATTCACCGGCATTATTTAGTAAAAAATATATTGATGAAGTAGAAGACCTTAAGAAAATCTCATGCCAAGGGTTTGGTTGTTTTTTCTTTTACTGAGACCTGTAATGAATCAGTTATGTTTCTTTCTGACTGATGAGCTGGAGTAAATAAACTGAAATTGGCTTTATTTCTTTACCTTTTCATCTTTTCCTGGCCCTAACTAAAAGCATTCAAATCTTTTAAGTGTCAAAGGGCAGGGAGGGGACTATTCCAGGAGAAAAAAGCTGAGATATTTTGTAACTGATACTTTCCTGAAGCACAGCTTAGTAGTGAAATGGACAAGGACTGAAGCAAGATGCATGCATACCAAAAGCAGCAATCTGTTCAACATGGGATTAAAAATGTGAAATAGCTGCTACTATTTTTTCTTAAATTGTTCAATATAATGAAAGCAAGTTGATATCTGTCAATCTTATTCCAGACATTTAAGTCCATAGCCTGATAACAAGCCAATTTTAATGTGATTTTTAGCTATTTTTACCTAGGGTATTTGTGTGTTGGGTTTTCTGGTTTGGTTTGTTTTAAAGCACAGACCATTTTATCGTTGTATGCTTTGACCATTTATACTTTATGACATGAAGCAAAATCTCCTTACCTTCACTTTTGGGCTTTATTTCAGTTGAGGAGATCCCTGCTGGGGACAGTTCTGTTTTCTTCCATCTTAAAACCATCAAAGGCTGTATGAATTCAGGTGTGCCAGCTGCGTGAACCAGTCCTATGAAGGCATGAAAAAGATACTTTGCCAAACTGAAAGCTGATAGATTTGAAATTTTACAGAATAACCAAATTGTTGCTCACTGTATAATTGCTTCATATCCTTTTCAGGATGACAATACAAGGCAGTTTTGTGATAGGGGAGTGAGGCAGAGAAAAAGCTTATTTTCAAACTCATTTTGTGAGAGTATATTACATCTTGTGCCCTAGGGAGAGATAAGTTTGGTGTACACAGTAAGAGTGTCACAATGCTAGAACTATGACTTAAATAGCTCTTTTTCTAAATACTCGTGTTTAAGGTTATTAATAAAGATTTCTGTTTAGAGTTCCTTCAGTATTTGTTATTCTGTTGTAATTAGATCTGCCTTCTCACTCTACCAATCTTCAGATTAAGCAAAAAGTCATGGTTATTTCTTTTAGGGTTGTATATGATTATTAGAATTCCTACTACCATCAGGCTGTAATCCTAAAATTAGCTTGACTTCCTGAGAACTATTTTGATTCTAATGGAATAAACCCCTATAAACTAAGCAGCTTTATGAACTTGACTCAAACTTGGATAACTTTCTCTTACACTTGTGAGAGGAAAAAAGTTAGGTTATTTCACATCATAATGTGAGGCAGAAGTGGAACCAGAGGTGTTTTACTGAGGTTAAGTTTAAAATCCAAAAGATACCCCAAAATAATCAGGAAGAATGGGAATGTAGGCTTTTTGGTACCACAGTTTTTCTCAAGATAGAATTGAAATGAAAGGTATTTTACTCTTTAAGTGCTTGGACTGATTTTAACTATTTTTAAGAGTATTTTAGCTTGTGTTTTCCAAAGGACATCTTTTATGGAATAATGTCAGTAACACAGGCAGTCACTAACTAAGACTGGGCTTTACCTAGTCTTGATTTTGAATGTTCACTAGGAACAGTGATAAGTGAACCAAATGCTGTGATAGGAGTTTAATCTAATAGTTAAACCAATACCACTCATTGGCAGTGGAGGAATAGTCTTCCTCAGCGGTGTAATTTTCACACTGTACTTCCACACATACATGGAAGCTGTATATGCTCTCAGGCTTGTCAGACTTCCCATTGGCTTAATATTTCTACTTACTGCAATAGTGTGGTTTACCATTGTTAAACCATCTGTTAGACATAAGGGCATCATGAGAATATGTGCAAGAGAGCCAGCAGGCAAATGTAGTTCTTGTCCTTGAGGACTTGGGAGTGTTAAGGGATGTACCAGGTCACTAAATGACATGAGTGAACTGAAATACGCATCTTGCCTTTTACGTAACTGTTTTACTTGCTGGATTTTTCATCTTGCGTTCACTAGTTCCCTGCTTGTCAACCTCAAGC
Source organism: Neopsephotus bourkii (assembly GCF_033783945.1). Classification (NCBI taxonomy): domain Eukaryota; kingdom Metazoa; phylum Chordata; class Aves; order Psittaciformes; family Psittacidae; genus Neopsephotus; species Neopsephotus bourkii. The sequence continues at coordinate 658,275 of NW_026902244.1, read as the reverse complement.
TCTTTTCTGACTATTTTTAAGCCAGCTTCCTCAAGGACATAGTCTTTATGACTTTGCAGATGCACATTGTAACTGTCTTGCAGATCTCTGTTGCCCACTATAATAGCTGCCTCTTGCACACGTGGAGGCCTGCAAGATGTACACTCATCTTGAGACCACCTTTGTGAAGTGCCACCCTTCTAGGCTGTCTGAGCAAACTACAGCACAGACCTTACCCCTTCACAAGGTCACACTGCCTCAACTGCAACCAGCTGCGTCTGTGACCACTGCTTGGAAAGGATGCCTCAGCTCCAGGACACTGGTGGTCACTACATCTGCTCTTCAACAGCTGCTCCTGCTATTCTCTCACGAAGTGGAGCAGCACCTGAGGAAGAGCCAGCTGTGCCAGCCACGTCCCCAGGCAAGAGCAGGAGGAAGGGGCCTGTCAGAGGGCGTCCAACACCGCTGGTGGGGGAAAGCCAGCTGTAGGAACCGGGTCTCCGCGAACAAGATGCCAGGCACCCCTAGGGCGGCTTAGGACAGGGCGGGCAGTGTCTGACCGATGCCGGTAGCCGGGGCTCTCCGCGGGGCCAGTGCTGAGGGAGGTGGCGTTCCCGCCTTTCCCCTCAGCGGCCACCGGAGCGTGTCGAGAGCCCCACCGCCAGTGGGCGTGGCCCCGGGCGCAGGTGCAGGAGGGGGCGTGGCCTCAGGGCGTCCCCTCAGGTGCGGGAGGCCTGAGGCGGCGGCGCCGCTCCCCGCCATGGCGGCCCCCGGCGGGCTCGGCCGCTGCGTGGCCGCCTTCTGGCTGGCGTTGGCCTTCGACGCGCTGGGCCTGGCGGTGCTGCTGGCAGGCGTGTTCGCCGACGTGTTCTTCTCCGACCTGCTGATCTACGCGGGCGGCATCGGCATCTTCCTCAGTCTCATCTGGTGGGTGTTCTGGTACGCGGGCAACCTGGAGGTGCCTCTGGAGGAGCTGCGCGACGACGTGGGGCTGGCGCCGCCCAAGGTCCGCAGTGACAGCCTGCTGCGGCGGCTGGTGCACGGCTTCAGCCTCCGACTCTCCAACACCTTCGCTTCCGCGCCGCGCTCCCGCGCTGCCTTCGCCGCTGGCCTGGAGCTGCAGCGCGCCGGAGACCCGCAAAGCCGCCCCGCCGACTCCGGCAGGTGAGAGGTGGGAGGTGGGAGGAGGCCGGTCCCTGGCGGGCACCGGGACTGGTCAGGGAAAGGGAAGCTGGGGCCAGGCAGGAACGTTAAGCTTGTCTAGAACTTGAGAAAGCTCTTACCTGAGATTCCATTCAAAACTTGTTCTGTTAAACCACTTGAAAAAGTTGTGGGGAATCTTTCTCCACCTAGGTGATGATAAAAATAGAGACGGCCCCAGTTTCATTGGTCAGGATACTTCCTGTAGATGTCTAAGAATGGAAAGGGCCGGCTGGAGTAGAGTAAGGGTGAGCGTGGTGAAGCTGGCATGTGGAGAGCTCACTGCAAGGTCTGTCAGATTACAAGCATAGGAACTGTGAGGTTCTGAAGTGATCCTGAAGATCAGTTACTGATGAAGAGTTACTGGTCCAGGCAGTAACTCTAAATGCTGCCAGAAGTAAGTGTAGGGTAATGAAATAGCCATTAACCATGACCTGCACTGAGCTCTCGTGAGGGGAAGCTTCCTCTGCAGCAACATGGAAAGTTTCTTTCTTGGACAATGGCAACAAAAAAGGTGAAATGCTGACTTGTGTTTACTTAACTTAGAGGCAGAGTTGTGGCTTACAGTTTGAAGCCATAAATGTAATCAGCAGTTGAACTACTTGTCTTGAACCTCAGTCATCTGAAAAAGATGTGCTACTATTCAGTGTGCAAAGACAGTATCTAGGTCCAACTGTGGAGCATGATTTGAAGATCATCAAGCCTTTTGAAGTATCCCTAGTGTATAATAATAATATAATATGGCATGTTTGTTTAGGAAGAAAAACATGCTTAATTCCTTGAAATTGGAGGTTAGGGGTGGGAAGTCGAGCTTTCACTTCACTATGTAAAGAAGTCCTTTTCTGAAGGAATTGTAAAAACAATTTTTGCACTAAGTGTCTGAACTATCCAAGGATTCTGAACATCCTGCAGTTCTGATTCACTGTGTACAAGGTCAGCTTTTTCTGCTGCTCCTTGAGACTAAATCTTGAAGCTACTGTTGGTTACTGGAAAGTTCATGTGGAAATAATCTTTTTTTCATAACAGCCACAGAATTTTCTTAAGTGGAAGTGTTTTAGCAGTAGGGAAATAGCATTAGATAACTATTGCTGAATAGAAAACTTGCAGAAGGCGGAAAAGAACAGCAGCAAGCTTGAAAAGATTTGGTACTGCTACTTGGTTTATTATTAACTATTTCTGCAATTAGAAAACAGGCTGTTGAAAATGAGTCATTCTTTTCAGATTTTTTTTTTTCCTTAAATGCATTTAGAATTGACAGAGGTCCATATTTTCAGGGAAGAAATTACAGCTGTAAATGACCATGCCTAAACTTTTTCATCTAAAGGTTATAGCAGCTGTAGGTACTGAGTTCAGTAGGTAATACGCTATCTCTGTAGATGCTCCTACTTTCAAAATGTATACATAGATGTGGGTTTTGTTGTAAGGAATTTCTAGCATTGAATTTTATTTTTGTTCAAATCAAGTAATTTATTCAAAAACGTTATTTTTGAATGTTTCTAGTCTAATTGATTTTAATTAGAAATAATCTATGGTTTATTGTTTCCGATGAAGGCAGATATATAGACTGCTTTGTTACAAGTTCTTCCAAGTAAACAGAAATTTCTAATGCTACAGTAAATGAACTCTGGTACAGTTGCATTAGTAGCTGTAATTCAGAAGGAACCAAAACAGGAGTGTATAAAAGTTATGTTACACATTGTAACGAAACTCTGATTTTAACTTTCAGCAGTTGCACCTCCAAAGGTAATGCAGGGTTTCCTTTTCAAGTAAGCTCATCTGAAGTACCTTATACCTTCTCATAAACAGCCATATCAATCAGTTCATTTCTTACTGATAGACCAAATCCTCTTCCCATCTGGAGATATTTATGAACTTAACCAAACGAGTTAAACATGTTTGGGCAGATATTGTCAAGAGAGAGAAGGGGGAAAAAAACATGACCATCACACACACAAAAACCAAAACAAAAAGCAAACAAACAAAACAAAAAAACAGACACCACCACCACCCCCCACCATACTGGCCATTAGAGAAAAAAAAGTTTCCCAAGTTACTAATTTCAAAGTTCTCTTAACATAAAAAAAGCAACATTGCAAGTGTTTAGAAAATGGACTGTTTCCTGAATAAGGAAGTTTGTTACAGGAACTATTAATGCATTCTTGTCATTTTGGTAGTTTTCTGGTTCTTGGTATTAGTAACTGTTTGAAGTTATTAATGAAATACTATATGCTGTTCCCATTTCCTATCTTAGAAATCATACAGATGTAGTAGAAGTGAATGGGAAGGGTGAGAATTCTCAAGATCTGGAGTGTTTCTATTAAAGGAATAATACGTAGATTGGGATCCTTGAGCCTGAAAAGAGATGCAGAGTATAAAAGATTTTGGAGGTCTATACAGTGAGAAGTGGTATGGAAAAGGTACGAAGGCAATGCCTCTCTAAAGACTAAGCCGGCATCAACGCATTGTCTCATGCTGTGTAACTGAAGCATGGGGTTATTTGGAATGGGGCAGTGTGACAGATAAAAACAGAAGAGATGCAAAGATAGTATATTTGGCCCAGGAAGACCTGGGGCAGTAAGTGCTGTTGAGATGATATCCTGAAGAGGTATTACTTATACGCTTGACACTTTGTCACGCTTGGAGATCAGGTGTTGACTTGATGGGTCTTTTACTTGGGTCTCAATTGGCTGTTTAACATGGGAAGAAATACTTTTAAGACTGACTTCAAATAAGAGTTTGGAGCTATATATGACTACTTGTTCTAAGACTATTTTGGAGTAACCTTTTCTTAATGTATTGTCTTCAGGATCTGTTGAAGATGCAACTATTGAAGTTACTGCCTCTAAAAGTGGAGAAAATGCTGCAAATTATGGAAAGTGATTTCCCTGCTCCATGCAGTAGGATTCTCTCATCATGGAATGATCTCTGCAACCATTGTGGACTCTCTGTGAAATGGACAAATAGAGCCATATCTCTGCCAAACGCCTGTATTTTAGCATTGGACTGTATATGTTTTGAAATGGTGGAAAAACCCCACAACACCCCCTAAGTTAGATCTCTTAAGAAGTGAGAACTAAAGAAACAAACCTGATTCATGGAAAAACCACTGCAGCATGTAATAGAGATTTTATTATTATTTTTAATAACCTGAGAATGTTCAGATAAAAAGCTCTTGCACAATGAAAAGCTCTTGCACTGTTTTACCAAGGTCTGGAAGTTAAACTTACTGTGAATTTTTATGATGCCAGTGCAATACTTTTGTTTGTAAGGGTGCTTCTGAAATATCTATGTTAAACTACCGATGCAAAGTTGCAAATATAGTAAAAGTTGTTTATAGTGTAAATAACAATTTAGAGTAACTCTTGTAAATTTTCATAATTATTTTGGAATAACTTGGAATTTGAGATTTTTATAAGTAGACAAGTAAAAGTAATTATATTGGCACACCAGTACATTCTTCATAGTTACAAGTGATGTAATATGACTAAGAAAAGGTAGTTTTAGTGCAATAATACTGGGAATTATTTTCCTAAGTCTAATAATTTGGGAAAGGGGATACCACCAAAAAAATCCCCTGTTGATTAACAGATACTCTGATGCTTTATAAAATATTAATGAATTTACACTTAGATTTAAGTGAAAAATAGCACCTGGGGAAAGATTTATATTAAAGGTAATGATACCTGAAATTCTTGTGTGGAGAAATTCTTCATGAGTTCCTCTGTTTTTGAACTTACATGAGAAGTTTGAGTCCACCATTGGCAAATATGGGTAGGTCTTAAAATTTTAATGTATGATTGGTTTTATGCCACACCTTGTCAAATACTAGAGGTGACTTTAAGGAAAATGGTTACTAAGACTACTGTGCTTGTACTTATTTCCTTGTGAACTCTTGCAGTGGCTTTCAATGTTCTCTTGTAAATTATTGGAGTAACTGCCTACTTTTCTATGCATATGCTGATTTTTAAATGTTCCAAATGCTCAGTTTTTCAATTTTTTTGTAGATCTATAACGTGATTTTTTTTGTTTACTGACTGCAGTTTTTAGGAGGTGTGTGCAACTGTTTCCTCCTTTTAGAGGAGCTGCAATGTGACACCACTGTGTTGTTACAATGGTCTGAAAAAAGAAGCCAAACCAGCTCCTTCCTTAAAGCCTATAGATCCCTGTTTCCGTATCATTTACAAAATTGTTTTTCTGTTCTGAACAGAAAGAACTGCTTTTTCTGATTCCTCATAGTTTCACTTGTAAACTCAATCATGAGATTTAATGGTTAAGTGAAATGATTAGTAGCAGCTGTAAATTAAACAGAACATTTGTGTGCATCCATTCATGTACTCAGTCTGGTGAAAATTTTAATCATAATGGCAAGTGAATTGGGCAGGGCTTTGAGTTCACTGTAGATTACAATGTAATTAATCTTTAATCCAATATCAAGACTTTATGATTGTTGCATAAGATAGTAGTTAGAATGGCTTTGGCTGTTGCAATTTCACTCAAAAAAATTACATGGGATTCAAACATTTACAACTGGAGCATTGTGTGTGTTAAAAAATTAGTATAGGAGCTGACACCTCAGTTCAGGAAGGTGCTAATCATAGAGAAGTGCTGGAATGTTACTAGTATGGTGTGTATAAACAAGGAGGTAAAAAATACTTGCTGTGGGACAGTGTAACTTGTGAATTCTGATCCCTTCTTTAAAATGTGAATGGTTACTGTTTTATGCAGTCTGTTTGCCTTCTAAATACGGAAAGCTAATACTAAATAGAAACTGGCAGCTGAATTATTAGCAGTTAAACATTAACATATATTTTAAACTATTTTAGTGTCCTGGTATCCTTATCAGTTGTAGCTCAATGCAGCACAAAGTCCATTCAAAGAACTTCTATATTGTTGATTGAAAAGCAGCTCTTCTGGGTATTTAGGACTGTTTGCTGTTGTGTGAACACAGAGCTTTGTATGTAAAGCTAGAACTCCTTTAGACTTAAAGGACAGTCCTATGCATTCTGTTGAAAAATATCACCAAAATCACGAAGAGTCAGACTGTGATTACAGGAGTGCTTTTTGTACCTGATTAAGCCTTAAAACTAGCTCAGAACAGCATCCTGTACTCCACTAAAGGAAAAAAAGCCAACCCCCTAGCTTGTGACTCCATAGAAGGATTAAATGCCTGCTGTCAGACTCTTTAGATGTGGACTGTATCTAAAAGTTTTAATGCGGTACATGTTGTTTACTTTCCTTAAATGTGAACGTCATCTTCAGAGAGAAAATAATCAGAAAACTATACAAAAAACTGTTTGATGTGACTTCTGGATGGGAGATAATTCTTGTACTAGCACCTTGAGAAGAGAACAAGGAAATGTGTACAGGTGGTCTTAGGGCTCAGGTCAAATAATGTCATGCATGGCTAACTGGCTTACGTGAAATTGGAAAGTAAATGTTTTGTATTCAACTGAATTAGAAAAAGAGCAGACTGAATGTTACTGAAGAACTACACAGGAACTGCAAGTTTCCATTTGTACTTATTCAGGTTGCTTTAAAAATTATTGAAGGCTTTTACCTATTTTATGTTTAATTCCTTATAAATTATATGATCTCTAAGCTTTAATATCGTCAGTTGGCATGTATAAAAACAAGGCCCCCAAAACGGGGCCTTTGAAAGAAACGCCGATGAAGGTTTCCTCAGCAGTGTAATTGCGTGCGTGCATGCGCACAATGCTTTAGGAGGAAAAGCAGTTACTAGCTCAGAGACGTGGAAGTCCATTAACCCATTCTATTTAGAGCATTCATCGAATGCTGTAACTGCCCGCGTTGTGCTTTAACACAGATCCAGCCTGCACGGAGGGGATGAAACACCCGGAGATAGTGCTTGATCCCTGTGCCTCTGTTCCAGCAAACACCCGATGTCTCTCACCAGAAGCAGATGCTCGACGCTCTTCAATCTCGAGTACATTGTTGGGAACGTTTAGCGTTTCCCTCCACGCACTGGAGTTTCCCATTTGAGCCCCGCACTCATTGCTCGGCGCTGACCACCGGTACCCGTCACCTGTAGGTGCGGGGCTGTCCGTGCTGCCGTTCTCCAGCCGCCCATGGTGAAGTTGGAACGGCGCTACCCATAGAGCTGTCCGCTATCTGCTCTCCTCCCCTCGGTCCTCCGGCACCAGAGACGTGCGGCCAGCGTATGGGCGGCTTTTCCAGCCGCTCATCTCTATGGTTTGAAGGGAAGTGTGCTCCCCACTTCCGGCGGGTAGCGCGCCCTTTCCGCCCGGGAGCGGCATGTGGCGGCACAGGCAGGCGCCACGCGAAGGGCGCGGCGCGCGGAGGCGCCTGCCCCGGTAACGGGGCGAGCGCTGCCGCCACGGTCAAGGTAAGGCGGGAGAGCGGCGGGGCCTCGGACGCAGCTTTGGAAGCGGGGGGAGTCTCCTGCCCGTCCGCGGAGACGGGGTGTCGGCCGGTGGCCCTCGGGGGGGGCCGGGCTCCTGAGGGCGGTCGGGTGGTCGGGGCGAGGCCCGCCGGTGCTCACGCGGCTTCACCTCTTTTCAGGCGCGGGGCCGTGACCATGCTGGGAGGGGATGAGTTCATCAGCTCGCCGCCCAGGAAGACGGTGCGGTTCGGGGGGACGCTGACGGATATCTTGATGAAGTACGAGAAGGTGAGTTGGGCTCTGCGCTGCGGGGCCCGCCGCTGCCGCCCGCGTGCGGTGCCGGTGCGGCAGTGCCCGGTGGCAGTTCTGTGTGAAGCCTCGTTTCGGCTTGCACAAGACCGTGTCTGAGGGCTTAGGAGAAAACCTGAGTGTGGGTGAGTGCGGGAGGCTTGTGCCAGGCGGTGCTGCTGTGCGAGTGAAAAGGTTCCCCTGTGAGTCAACTTCGTGGCGTCCTGGGCTGATGTGGAGTTGGCTCACGCCAAAGGGATAGCGTCTGTGTCTGCAAGGGAACAGCTAAAAACGACCCAGCTGCCTCAGTTGTCTTGTAGGGACAGCACTATGTAACTGCTGCTTCAGCCTTCTCTGAGCTTTCTCTCTTGTATTCTTCATGTCCCTGTTTGACACGAGGTTGTTCAGAGGTGGTGCAACTTGTCTTCTTTTTCTGCAAAAAATACGAGTATTATTTACTTATTTTTCTTTCCCTTGCTAGGGTGAGACCACGGATTTTGAGTTGTTGAAGCATCAGCTGTCAGATCCAGACATCAAGGTGGGAGTTTTGGAGTAAGGGGTCTGATGTTTTGAAGTTGTGTGGTCAGTCATCAGGCAGGTTGTTCTGGTGCTTACCCGGATCCTTTGCTTTAAACATTTAGCTGCATTTAACAGCTTTTTGCTTTGTGGAAACTGTCAGAAAAAAAGGAAAAAAAAAAGGGAAAAAAAATCTGTTTATACACATATATATCTTATAGGGTGTTGATAACTGGTGTCTCATGCTTTTACTGACCCTTTGCTCTAGAGTGATGAACTTCCTGTGTTGTGACAGGGTCTTTGTTCAGATACCATCTTTCTAGGTCATTGACGCTTATTTCTGCAGATACTTCTGTAGATCAAACCAGAGTTTCTGACTCAGCCTGAATTTTTACATTCTCCTGTTCTCACAGGAAGCTTTTTTAATTAGGTAGTGAAATATGTATGCATTTAGTATTTATACCCAGAAGCATTGTTTCATGGCTCTGGTAGATAGCTGTAACTAGCAACTACATTTACTTTTCGTTTTGGTCTGTGTGTGTCGTCTCCCCTTAATTAAACCACAAAGCTGTGAGAAGAGTACTGCAAAAAGCATAATACATATGGAGTTTCTTTTCAAAGAGGACGTTTAGTAAAATAATTAGTATTTAGCAGGGCTTTTGAAGTGTACAGGCAAAATCAGTGCAAAATTTCTGTGTTGATTTGCTACTGTTTCAGTATCTCTTATTTCAAGACTTGAATGTCCCTCCTGCTTTTAAACTAGCACAAGAAGAAATGAAAATTAGGACTGGATGCTGTTTCTTACAGTGGTGTTCTATGTGAGTGAGGTTTGCATGGCTTGCCTGGTCTGGAACTTCAGTCTTCCAGACAGGCTGTTGGTATAGGAATTTGTATCCATTCTCGCATTCAAGAAATTTCATTGGTGAGGACACCAGTTTTCAGCTTAAAGACATTCCTTGCATGTTCATTTGAAAAAGATTTCTATTTACAGTCTTTGACTTTTGTAGATTTTGTTATTTTCTAGTAATAGGTAATACTATGTATTTTTTTTTTCTCCTGCTATTTTTAAGGATGCCCAGATCATTAACTGGCTGCATGAATTTCGAGCATCTGTTATATATTTGACCAAAGAGCGTGAACAACTGGTCAACGTTTTGCTGGTAAATATCTGCTTGTTATATGGGAAGATAAAGAGTTTAGTACTCAAAACCATCTTTCTTTGACATCTTGGTCTTTGCTTACTTTCAGAAGCTGCCATGGTTGAGAAGAAGCCAAGAGGTAGTGGAGGAATATCTGGGTTTTCTTGGCAATCTGGTGTCAGCACAAACTGTCCATCTTCGGCCATGCCTCCGGATGATTGTGTTGCAGTTTGTCCCCCGTAAGTTACTTTTCCCTTAATCTTATTTCTTTGAGTATCAAAATGCCTTTCCTAGATAAATTCTGTATAAATACAATGCATGACAATTAATTACTGGGTTGGTTTTCTTATCCTGTTGATTAACTTGAATAGCTGAATTGTGATACGCGTTTTTCTTTATCTAGATGTTAGAGGACATGCTCTAGTTGCTAATACAGACCTGATTTATGGAGATGTCTTGGAAAGGGATGAACTGTATGATGTTACTGCTAAAGAACAAAAGCTGCAGTGAGGATCATGTCTGATGTTCTTAAGAACCTTCTGGTTCTGTGAACAAAACAGTCTTTTCTATGAGCTTTTCTATGTTTTGGATAATTTTACTGTTTTAGTTTCCATGAAGACTGTTGTCCAGTGTGATTGATTTGACATTGAAACTGTTGCCTGTAATATTTGTATAATTTTGATGTAATCGTGTCACTTTTTCCTAGCTCGAATTACCATCAGAGAAGATGATGTGGATATTTCAGATTCTGATGATGATGATGAAAGTGAGTATAAAAAAAAGCATGGCTTATATATCTGCTGTAATACCTTTACTGAAGAATTATACAATGCATATTGCTTCTATTTTGCAAAATTAATTTAGGTGAATTAATGTAAAACATGAAGAAATGTTAATGTAAAACATTAAGTCTTTAAATTTCTAAGTCAGAGACTTTCTTGTACTCAAATCAGTGGTGTGTGATTCACTCCTTTTACTTTCAGAATATCATTGGTGCAGTATCTGTAGGAATAAGATTGAATGCACAGGAGAACAGTCCTAGTCCTAGATTGTTTCAAAGTCAAAGAAAATGTAGGAGTTGTTTTCCATTTTATTTACCTCAATAAAACTAGGTAGGTTGAGGGATTCTTGGGTCTTTTTGTGGTTGTCTGCCTGGGGTAGGCTTAGCTAAAATCAATATTGATTAATAAATTGATTCATATTAATTAACAGTTCATAGAATCATAGAATAGTTAGGGTTGGAAAGGACCTTAAGATCATCTAGTTCCAGCCCCCCTGCCATGGGCAGGAACACCTCACACTAAACCATGCCACCCAAGGCTCTGTCCAACCTGGCCTTGAACACAGCCAGGGATGGAGCATTCACAGCTTCCCTGGGCAACCTATTCCAGTGCCTCACTACCCTTACAGTAAAGAACTTCTTCCTTATATCCAACCTAAACTTCCCCTGTTTAAGTTTGACCCTGTTACCCCTTGTCCTGTCACTACAGTCCCTAATGAATAGTCCATCCCCAGCAACCCTATAGCCCCCCTTCAGATACTGGAAGGCTGCTATGAGGTCTCCACGCAGCCTTCTCGTCTCCAGGCTGAACAGCCTCAGCTTTCTCAGCCTATCTTCATACGGGAGGTGCTCCAGTCCAATGATCAGCCTCGTGGCCCTCCTCTGGACTTGTTCCAACAGTTCCATGTCCTTTTTATGTTGAGGACACCAGAACTGCATGCAATACTCCAAGTATTAATTGATATGGACAGTTTTTGCTGTTTTCTGATTCAGTTTTCTGTAACCAAATGCGTAACAGCACTTTTTTGTTTCTCTAGACCTTTCTGAAAACTTTAATACATGCCATAGAGCATTGCAAACTGTTGCAAGATATGTTCCTTCGTAAGTATATAATCCCATGGTTTTGTATGCCCTTTCCTTGCAGATTTAAAGCTTGTGAACTGATTAATTAGTTGGGTTTTTTTTTCTCTTAATCAGAAGTATAATAGTTTCATTGCATGATTTTTCCTAATGGTCACTAATTGATGGAATGCTATATCCAGTTGTTACAAAATTTCCGTATGCATCTGCAGCTGAAAATCCTGTTAATGGAAATTGGAAGCAGGGAAAGTTGTGTTTATAGCAATACCTTTGAAGTAGCTTCTAAAAAGCCCACAGTGAAGGTTTGCCACTTATTACCTGTCTGGTGATCCTTGCAAAAACCAGATTTTATACAATTACTTAATCTTACTTCACAGTAACTTCATTTTATTCCAGTCTGTCTTCAGAGTGCTACAGCGTTAAATATTTGCTCTTGTGGCAATAACCTTGTGCTTCTTGCTTGTGTTTTAAATTGCAGGACACCACAGTTTCTCATGCCAATACTTGTGGAAAACTTTCCGTTCTTTAATAAATCAGAAAGAACTCTGGTAAGAGCTGTGAATATTTTTATTTGTTGGTTTATTTGGTTTTTTAATGTATACTTTATAACATGACAATTGATTTAGTGGTGTCTAATGCAGATTAAGTGTGTTGTTATTTTTTATCTGTATATATATGGGTGCATCTGTTTAGTATAAGGTTATCCAAACATACTTAAGTTCCTTGTGCATAAGCATTATGCTAATCTTTAATGACATAACTGCATATCTTTTCCACAGGATTGCTTTCTTAATCAATGCACAAGATGGACCTCTTTGGCGATGAATCTCAGGGTTGTAGAGTGAGGAGACGGTAGGATACCTGTCTCGTTTGTTGTCAAAACTGCAAAGTATTTACCAGAAGAACAGGAGATTTGATAAGCAGACAGAAAGCAACAGACATGGCTTAAATCTAAGTTGCCAGTAGTGCAGGGTGTTGTTTTATTACATCTTTGGTGTAGTGCTTGTGTGGTGAAAACCAAGCTGGAAACCTGACAGGTTACAGCTCTTGTTTGATCTTCATATTTACTTGTTCCAACTTGACGTGTTGGCACTTTATGTTACAGAAAGGCAGAGCCCTGCTCCACCAGCCAAGTTCAGTTGGAGCTGTGTTTTGCACTCATCGAGTGCTTGAATAACTTTGTATATGTTGCTTTTTTTTTTTTAGTTTTGTTTATTTGTTTGTTCAAAATCCAAATAACTGTGGACATCAGTTCCCTACCTGTAAAATAATGGGGACGGAGAGTGAGCATCTACATGGTGTTAGGAGAAAATTGATTATTTATGTATTTAGCAGCTCAGTGAGAAGCAAGTTGTGAAGAAATTCGTAACTGTATTTTCAGGGTAAGGTTTGAATGAAGTGTAATAAAAACATGGTCCATGCATTGTTAAATATTTCTGATTTACACATTCTCATTAAACTGCCTCTATCCGTTTTATGTACTGAGCGAACCAGATGGCCTGTGGAAAAATCATATGTGCTCATGTAATTAAAGGTTCTGTTATAATGCCTATTCACAAAGAGACTATGGTATTCTTCAGTACCTAATTTTACTTCACCTACTTTCAGTTTATCTAATTTTATGTACTGAGTTGACAGTTTTGTTATATGGAAGTTGCAGCATTGTCTTTTGTATGTATGTGTGTATGTGTGGTTGGACACATGCACACTCACAGAACTTGTCTGTAAACCTGTTTGAGTTAGAATCAGAATGAGACACCTGTGGAATTTAGAATCGTTGGTATATTCTAATATTGTGAAATAAAAGAGTCTTACTTTAAACAGTTCTACTAGAGCTGATTCTGGGTGTAGTGAGGAATATGCTTTTTGTTTTTGTTTTCCTAGAGGAAATACAGACATAATCTCCTGTGGAAATGAGTGACTTTTCTTACAGAATGTTTATACTCATTCTATCTAGAGTAGGTGAAAAAAATTTGCATGGAAATAGTAGATTAAGGAGTTAATGATAATACAGCTTAACAATTTAAAGTTGATGTTTGGCTTATACATTAACTTGTTCTAGATTGAATACAGTCTGCTTAAACCTATTTCTGGCTCTCTAGATAACAAATTAAGACACTTGTTTTCTAAATATCCTTGGCAAAAATTAGACTTTCTGTTAACATTATTATAGATATCAATTATTTTGTGTTTCAGGAATGTTATGTTCATAACCTGCTCCGAGTTACAGTGTACGTTCCAACCCTGAGGCTTCAAATTCTGGAGCTTATTATTGAAAAGCTGTTAAAGTTGGATGTAAGTTTATTCTGTATCATCTTCTAAGGAAGCTTGGTGTTAAAGTACAGAGTAGGAAATTAAATCTGTTTCAGTGTTTAGCTTGACAAAAAGAATCTTGCAGTAGTGCTCATGATCATAAGAACACTCACATTTATGCTTCATTCCCAGTCTTAGATGTTCCCATATATGAAGGTAACTGTATGGCGTATACTGTTATACCCTGCATGGAATCTCTCTGCCAGAGTCAAAGTAACTCTTTCACAGTGATAAGTGCCGATGTGCAGAGAATTTGTTTCTCCCTGATTTACAGGTTCTACCATCCGTTTGAAGTAAAAGTATTTACAGCCTTAAGAAAGACAGCATGGGTAGAATTGTAAATGATTAAAGCTTTTTATTTTGGAGAACCTCAGCATGTAACAGTCTGGGGGGGGGCACTTGTATTCTGGAGGTAAAGTTCCAGGCAGTTTAGAGTGTGTGCTTGTGTACTGCATACATAAAATTCCCTTTTAAAATGTTTATTTAGTCAAGGACAAAATCTAGGCTAGAAATTAACTTGTGTTGTTCATTTCTTACATAAATAATCAAAATGTTTCATGTTATTGTCATGGTCTTATAAAAATTAATTTCTTGTTTGCAACTGTAGGTTAGTACTCCACAGCAAGATATTGAAGACGCTGAAGAAAATGCTAATAACTCTGATAATGAGGAGAAATCTACAGAGGAGGGTCTTTTCCACATGGTTGGCTATTTTGCTCTATTGGAAGTTGGGTTTTTTTGTAGTAGCATTTTCACTTTTGATGTGGCTGTGAACTAAGATGGTCTAGGAATACCTTATTGCTTCGTTGTTCCCGCACTGTGCATAGCTCTTGAAACCTGAACAGATGATAAATGATTAACGTGTTCTGCAGGTGTTGACTTTGTTAATGTAAATTCCCAGCATACATGTAATGAATTAGTTCCTTTATGTAAAAACACAAGCAGCTGTACATAAAGCTAATTAAAGAATTCATAGTAGTTGGATTAGTTTACAAAAATTTCCTTACACTAAGCTGTATAATTAGATGCTGCTTTCTTTTAAAAAAATACACAGCTTTGCATATCACTGAAAGAGAAATTTAGTTTCACTTTTCCTGTAGTTGCTGTCTTTATGATGTGCCATTTCATCTGCCAGGAGGAAGATGAAGAAAGAAAAGGGAACAAAGTTGTCTCTTCCAGTAGTGAGAGAATGGCCCATCCGCTTGCAGAGCGCCTTGATATTTTGATGACCATCTTGTTTTCCTATATTAAAGATGTTTGCCACGTGAATGGTAAGAACACTTGAGCTATAACCAAATTTATTGTTTTGCTGACAAGTAAGAAAAACCTAAGTGGAGTTCTTGCTTTCTGTTGCTGCAAGATAGAGTCCTCACCCTTTAGTGGCATAATTCCGCTATCAACAGGCTGTAGTCTGCATTCCTGCCTCTGTCTGGTATTACTGGCAGAGAATGCTAAAGTACTTTTATGACTTCAAAGGTTTAGTCTTTGGTGGGAGACACTGATTACACAAATCTGACACTGAATTCAAGCTGTGGCATTACAGGGTGTAAGGGTAAAGAGAGTTTTGTTTTTTTCATTGTGCTACAAAACGTAGGGGATTAGAAATACTTTCTGATTAACCACAGTGTTTTATTGTTGTCTGTACTGTATTGGTTTGAGTATTAGAGTTATGGATCCTTTCAATGTCACAAGGACTGGAAATAGATGAAAACAAGTAGCCAAGTCACTCATTTGGAATTGCTACAACTAGGCTTTGTGTTATAGGAAGAAACCTGAAAGAAATGTCTTAAACTAAGATGAGTTAAGGGTTTGAATTTCTTAGGTTTATATATTTAGAAACCATTTTGCTGTATTTTCTTCGCATGAGTGTGGTAGTTTATTTCTTAGTGTTTTCTTCTGGCTCTTCTGAGTTAACACGTTATTGCAAAGTTTGCATGTATGCCAGTTTTATACTTGCGTTGAGCACACATGTAGAGATACTCTATATACACCAGTGTAAAAAGCAGTACAACTGAAGTCCTGGAAGGTCTTACCAGTAAATGTCTTTTAGATAACAGATAAATCTGGAAGGCATCTTGACGGTTTACATGTTTCTTGGTAGTTTAGGAAGTTATAAATGCCACTTTTGCATTGGCAGTAAAAAAAAAAAAAGCCTGAAATGGCTCATTTTAGTTTTTTTGTTGTGTAGGCAAGCTGGATATCAGCAACACAAAGGATTTGTATCGGGATCTGGTTTCTGTGTTTGACAAGCTTATTTTACCAACCCATGCTTCGTGTCATGTACAATATTTCATGTTTTACCTCTGTAGCTTCAAATTGGTGAGTAGAAGCTGTTTTTAAACTGCAGCGTCTTCTGTCATTTCTGCATCCATTTTTGGCTTTCTTTAAAAAAAAAGAAGTTGCTTTCTACTGTAATTCTAGTCTGAAGATAGTGCATCAGGATTCATTAGTGTCTTTGTCTTCTTTTTCTTCTGTTACTCCTTTCTTCAAGTTTTACTTTGTGCTTGCTTTTCCAATGTTGTTCATAAACTGCAACCAGATGGAATTGAAGCTAGTGCAAAAGGACCTGATTAACAGACCTCTTTGACAAGAATTGGTTTGACTTTTGAACCCAAGATGGAACACTCCAGCGAGTTTCTTCAGCATTCCCAAACTGTCTTAAGGATACTGTGTGTTAGTGGTGAATAGTGGATGTGTTATAAAGAATATCAGAATGGGGAAGCATGTTATGATGCTTTGCTAGAATACCCTCTCAGCCTCCAGCACCAGTTGGTAACTTCCTGAGTCAGTGATGTTCTTTCATGGTAACAGCCCATGGTGGAGAAATTCGAGGAGGAAATAACTCATAATGAGTTTTGTTCTTATGTGAATTTTTGGCATCATGAACTCTCTGGCAAAAAGTTTTACAATATAACCATGTATGGGGAAGAATCATTCTTCTTTCTCTAAATTTGTCTTCCTGCTATTTTCAGTGGATGTCCCTGACATCTGTTACAAGAGACAGTGAACAGCCGCTTCATGTTTACCTTCTTACCACCATTGTTTTTATAACAAGAACAACACAAGTGTAGCACACTTTTTATGGCTCTATTCCTGACTTTTTCAGAGGCTTCTGGCTCCATTTACTTTTTACAACTAGGTATAGAAAAAGACACAGAACAGAATGCTCTTCCATCATGTGTAGGAATAATTACTACAGTTAAAAGTAGATTTTTTGGTAATGGTTTGGTTATGGAAATTACAGGAATTGAGAGTAGGAATCTATTACTTGAACAGTGGTCATCAGTATAACAACTCACAACTTCTCTGTATTTTCCTTCCAGGGGTTGGCTGAAGCATTTCTAGACCATCTTTGGAAAAAACTGCATGATCCAAACAATGCTTCAGTGATCAGGCAGACTGCTGGGAGTTATATTGGCAGCTTCTTGGCAAGAGCTAAATTTATTCCAGTTGTGTAAGTTGTTTTTAGATATGGGCAAAAGCAAACAATTTACAACGATTGCTGAGGTTAAGTACGGAATTCACAGAATGCACACAGTCTTCTGTCCTGCTGCTTTGCCAGTCAGTAGTCTTGTTTGTCCTTTCTACAGTACTATTTTAGTATTGTCTTAAAGTTTGCAGGACAGTTTTGCATTTACATGATGCAGAGTAAAGATTGCTGGGATTTGTGACTTGCTGTTTAAGGCTTCACTTACCAAGAAATGCTGAGTATGGATAGGTTACGGTGACTTCAGGCAGAGTCATGGATACCTGTGTATGTGATGTTAGAAACACATATTTTTAATACTCTGTTAGGCATTTTATGTAGACTCTGAGACAGGGAAATCAAGTGTTCTGGTATTGAGACAAATCAGATGGGTGAAAATGTCTTCTTTTGTATGTACGCATTCTGAGCTTTTATGCTGTTCAGGGTGGGCTCAGTAACTTTAATGTTGAACTTAATTTGATACTGGAATTACTTGTTGAAGGCATCTCTCTGTATTACTGTAGCCCAGGATTCTAATTGTTTAGTGTGCATTTCACATGCAAGGTGCTTTTATGGATTCATCTCTTTTGACATCTTGTGCTTTCACTGATTGGGTTTTGAGTGCTGATACATTGATTCATTTTATGCTGAGATAAAGGTGAAAGCTCATAACAATCTCCTTTTTTTACTCACTGATTTTCTTTCTGATGTTTTTATAACCACTGAGATCCTTGAATACTTGTTTAACATTTCAGGTGCTGTTTTTACACCTTCTTTTTCTCTCCATATAGTACAGTAAAAGCATGCCTGGATCTTCTGGTGAACTGGATACATAAGTACATTGATAATCAGGATAAAGGGGCTAATGTTTACTGTGATGTAGCTCTGCACGGGCCATTTTATTCCACATGTCAGGCAGTGTTCTATACGCTTATTTTCCGTCATAAGCAGCTTTTGGATGGAAACTTAAGGAAAGGTGAGTATATTAGGTTTGAATAGTATTGGGATTCATTTGCAAATTTTACTGTTGGTGTGTTTTGTAATGGTCAAGTATGTGATGGCAAGTTTACGTTGTGCTCTAAATGAAATGAGGTGGCTTGTATACTTCTTGGGCCACCAAGCTTTATAATCTTTTTATTCCAGTATTGAAAACAATGCCAGTAACCCTTCAGCATTGATATCTGGCTCCACTTACTGGACATGTTTGAATTCCAGCTTCATAAAGCTTATGTGCGCTTCAGTTAATAACCTGGTTTGATGACTCTGTGCCTCTGGGTGTATAAGTTTGGTGTCTGCCACAGTAACCCTTGGCTGTGGCAGGTTACTGTTACTTAAAGAAACATTTCTGCTGAAGCAGCTGTGGCCTAGAGAGTGTACTATAAGAGAGAGACTAGGAAGTGATGTGAAGTGTGCATGCTGGTCAGACTTGAAATTCTTGGAAATGAAGTTCAGCCTGTGTGATACATAACCTAAACTTGTCAGTTGTTCTTATTTTCAAGGTCTGGCCTATCTGCAGAGTTTAAATTTTGAGCGCATTGTCATGTGTCAGCTAAACCCACTGAAGATTTGTATACCCTCTGTTGTGAACTTGTTTGCTGCCATTACCAGGTATATCTCCTCATTTATTTCAGCTTGATACAGATATTTGTGTGTGTGCATCTGAAACCCACACAGTTCTTAAAACATGGGTTTTGTTAGGCACAGTAGTATCTAAGACAGCTTGTATAACACCAACATGTTCTAGATGGGATAAGTTTAGTTCTGGTTCAGTTTTAATAAAATCCCACAGTACTATGAAACTGGCTGTTTTGTGTTGGAGCTGATACAATTCTACTTGAAATGAAGTTTATAGGAGTGTAGAGGAATATACTTATACCCTATAGCAGTTGGAGAATGGAAGATACACATAATGTATGCTAAAAAGTAACTTTGTACTTTAATAATATCTGAAATGCTTATCTTCTCTTTATTACCTTTTTGAAGGAAATACCAGTTGGTGTTCTGCTACACAATTATTGAGAGGAACAACCGGCAGTTCTTACCAGTTGTACGGAGCGGCAGTGGGGGTGACCTTGTGCAGACATGCACCAACCCACTTGACAGTTTCTTCCCCTTTGATCCCTACATACTCAAAAGGTATACTTGAAAAATAAACAACTTGTTTCTGCCTTGAAGAAAATAATGAACTAAAACTGTAAGAAACTGTCAGTGTTTCTGTGGTTCAGTTTTTTCCCTGATCTTTGGTATTTTTCATGTAGCATATTTTAATCAGAAATTGTCAAAGGTTTGAATGGAAATTTATCCCCACTGGAATGTATGATGAAGAAGGAACAGGACCCAGTTTCCTGGAAGGTCTAGTTAACTTGTTTGATGACTTTTTATCTTGTTTTAAGCAGTCTCTAAAATACCACGTTAGCCTACTACATATTTTGTTGGAGATGTGGTGGTTTTGTGTCATTTTTGTCTTATTTTCATTTGCTTTGTTTTTTTTTTGCACCTTGAGTTCATTTGCTTTTTGATTCAAGACTTCATAGATTCATAGAATGGCTTGTGTCAGAAGGGACCTCAAAGTTCATATAGTTCTAGCCCCGCTGCAATGGGCAGGGACACCGTCCACTACACTGGGTTGCTCAAAGCCCCATTTAATATATCTTGCTTTTTTAATGAGTACTGGATTATTTGCATTTTTTAAGAACGTCTGGCACTGTGGTGCTTTAACCACTTTTTAGTATTAAAGGACAACAAACAAATCTGTGTCCATGGAATGGAGACCTTTCTTAGGTGTATAAATTAAGATTACAAATTATATTAATACACAATGTTAAACTACATAAAATTGTCTATTATATATTTACTTACACAATTGCATGATAATATTAATGACATTACTAATATTGTTTTTAAAAAATTGAATAAATTTATGCTTACTTGCAAGCATAGTGTAGCTGTGAAAAATACCCAGCTAAGAATTAGGAGACCTGACTGTCAAACAAACAATTGTAATTTATACTTGTCAGCAAAATTGAGTTATTCGTGAGATTAATATGGGATTATATAGGGATTAATTGAATAGCTTGTAGAACACTACAGAGGGCTGTCAAAATGTCAAGCTTTTTATATTGTATTATTAAAATAATATGACTTCTCCTGAATAAGTTCCTTACTGGATTTTATTTCCTTTCTTAGATCAAAGAAGACCATTGAGCCTTTTTATCAGTTTTGGGAAGAGCTGAGTGCTGAAGATCTTGAGAACCTAAAGAAACCCATTAAAAAGGTAATCTCGGATCAAAATACAGTTCAGCTTTTGCCAAATCTGTCAGCTGCTTCTATTGTAGGATTAATTTTTAGTAGATACGAGAACACTAAACATTTAGGGGGAAACTATGAAATGAAGTTTTAAGGATTGATGCATCCTTGCTTTGTGAGCACTTTCCCCTCTTATGTAGAAGAGTTTGGCAGCATAGGAGCACTGTGAATGCTTATGATATGATGTCCAGTGATAGCACAAGGGGCAGTGGATGTAAACTGGAGCATAGGAGGTTCCATGTGAACATCAGGAAGAGGTTCTTTACTGTGAGAGTGACAGAGCACTGGAACAGGTTGCCCAGGGGGGTTGTGGAGTCTCCTACGTTGGAGATATTCAAGGCCTGCCTGGACAAGTTCCTGTGTGATGTACTCTAGGTTACCCTGCTCTTGCAGGGGGGTGGACCAGATGATCTCTTGAGGTCCCTTCCAACCCTTGGGATTCTGTGATTCTGTGATGCCACTGGGAAATCCACTTTGTAGATATGATTTAGTTCCCATATTTCATAATGAGAGTACCTCTAATTCTCTTACCATTCCAACTAGTCACTACAATTGGAGCACAACCCAAATCCTGAATTATGTCCTCCTAAGGCTCCTGTATAGTCTCTTGACCTTCTTGGAGAATGTCTGTCCTATTGTGCCCTTCAGCTGGTGTGTTTACCTTTCCTTCCTGTAACCACATGTAAAAATACTTGATGGTGTTGTAGCTTTGTTTACTGGTGACTTTATATTTTGATTAGCAGATTTGATTATTGCAACATTTTAGAAATAACCTTTTTGGTCTCAGCAGTAATTATTCACATAAAATCTTAATCAAGACCTGGAGTATCTTTCTGCTCTCACTGATCCTTCTCAATTTATTCAGGGTACTTCCGAAGATGAAGATGATGACTTTTTGAAAGGAGAAACCCCTCAAAATGATGGCGTGGTTGGAATTGCTCCGAATTCTTACGAGTCAACTACCCGGAGCCCACTGAGCAGCATTGGCTCCCCTCCAGACTGTTATGTGCCATACCCTCAGTGACATGGAGAAGTGAAAAGGTTGAAAATTGTGTGCAATGTTTTCCTCTGTAAAGAGACTTTAGTTCAACTTTCCAAAATGGCAAATGCTTAAATAACTACATTTAAGAAAAAAATATTGTTTCTTAATCATATTTCTACAGATATGTTATGATAAAGTCATATGTTGCTAGAAAAGCTTAGAGAATAAATAGGGTGGTACTTTACAAATTTCACATTGAAATGGCTTTTATGACTGAAGATTTTTTTTATAGTTTTCCTGACTTAAAAAAACTTTGTTTACTCATGTTTCTCTATGAGGTTTTGTATGCAGGGTGAATATCTGGTCTGTCTTCCTCCTGATCTGTGTGGGGACCAGAATTCCATTGTCAGTATTCAAACTCTACTCTTCTGTTTCTGAGCTGATTTCAGAGTAATGGTATGATCCCATGACAAGGGAACCATGGATCAAGTCTGACAGTGATTCCTTTGCACATATCTTGTAAGCTTTTCTGATCTCCAGAACAGTATTTGGTAAAGGCAGTTGGTAGTGGACAGTGTACTCGGATGAATAATGATAATCTGTAGCTGACACACAACTTTTCCAGCTATTGAAGTTCAGACTTGTGAAAGTGATGATTGTTGGAAGTGTTGAAAATGGTGGAGTAGCTGAATGTATGATTTATAGATAGTTTTCTTGGGCTGCTTATGAAGCACTTGGAGACAGGTATTTATTTCCAGGATTGAAGTTTATATGTGAATGCTGAAAATACAGAAATCTTCCCTTGTAGAAAGGAAGTGATGGTGTCACTGGTGTCCTTGTGTCGTCCATATGTCAGTGTAGAGTTCCTCTGCAGCAGTTCCGTGTCTGTTGATGGTTGTTGGCTTTCTGAATAAGAATATAAAGAGTGAGGAAAAACGAAGTGTTATTTGTGTTATTGAAAATGTTCTGCTTTTGGCACTGAACTCTAATTGCCCTTCTTCAGAATCTGAATCTGGAGGCTTTGAAGACAGCATTTTTATTCAGAGCCATGGAAGACTGATGTAAACTGCAGTTCTTACAGCTTTGAAAAAACACATCCCTGTGTAACTAAGGACCTGTGTGTGTGCTTTGCTTCTCAAACTGAGGATGTTTGTTCTGACAGGCTGCAAAATGAGTTTTGGGGGTGATACCGCAAAATGCATTGGTGGATCTGTTCATTGCTGGTTAAATAGAGGTGGGTTTTATTTTTCAGCTGAGTTCTCTTTACTGTCAGTCCTGAGTAATAAACAATAGATTTCCATCTGAAATAATGGCATTCTCTCCTGGCACGGAAGAACCTTTCCCAGCTCAGCAGCAAGGAAAACATCCTTTGACAGCTGCTGCCTTCTCTTCTTTCACTGTTACATCTTTAGCAACTTGGTCAGCCACTTATTATGAAATGAGGCTGTGTGAAACTCCCCAAGTTGTAATAAATACCAGGAGTGTGATTCAGGAACTTCACATCTCAGTAGTGGAAAAAGAAAAATGTAAGCAACGAGAGGTGTAACAAAGCATGTGTAGACATTGAACGGTCTGTGCTGGAGATGCACATATTTTTGTACACCTAACATTTGTGCACCGAAGGGGCTTGCTTCAAACAAAGGTTCGGTTGGGAGCTGCACAGTGTTTCTGTAGCCTCTTCTGTGACAGATCATTTGTTTAGTGTAATGGCAGACAGGTGAGCTGGCAGGGGCTGGCATTCTGTTAAAGAGACTTTGTTCTGTGAATACCAGCTGTACTCAAAGGAGTGCTGATCGCCGGGTGGAATCTTGCCTTACCTGAGAAATACAGTGTATGTTTCAAAGAGAGTATCTGCTATAACTGTTTCCTTCTGTCAGTAAGTGATGGGAGAGGCAGAGCTGGCAGTCCTGGGGTTGTGTGGCCCGGCCCTTTGGTGACAGTCCTGCCTGTCCCCTTCCCTGCAGCCTGCGTTAACCGCTGCCACGGCGATAGCTTCACTGAACAGCTGGAGGAGCAGACTTGGCCTTTAAGGAAAACCTGGCGGCTGTGGGGTTGTCTGAAAACCCGGTTTTGCGGTTGCTGGGGGAGGATAACGGCGCAGGTTACCGGGTGACTGCGGCTGTGCCCCAAGCGATGCCATGAACCGCTTTGGGATGATCCCGCAGCCGCGGGGGGCGGGGGGTTCTGCCTCGCTGCCCAGTGGAGGCCGCTGGGCTGGGACATGTCCGGGCACGTTTCCTGCCGGCGCCTCTGACCCCGCCTCAGGCGGCGGCCGCTTCGGGACCGCACAGGCCCCAGCCCCGGCCCCAGTCCCAGTCCCCGGGCGCTCCGCGGGCGGTGCCGTCGCTCCCCGCCGCCGTTTCCCAGCGCCCCGCGCGGCGACGCCCGGCCCGGCGCGGCCCTCGGGAGGAAACGCGGAGCTGCCTCCGGGCGCGGGCGCTCCCCGCCATGCCGCTGCTGGTTAACGGGCAGCGGGTCGACCTGGCGCGGCCCACGGCGGAGATGATCCGCTCCTACCCGCACCTGGAGGTGAGGCTGCGGCGCGGGGGCCAGCGGCAGGGCCCGGGAGCAGACCCGCCGCCTCAGCCGGGCGAGACGGGTGTTAGAGGGGGGTGGACTCGGGCTGGGGTGTCCGCGCTGAGGCGTCGGGTACCGCCGCGTTCCCCGCGCGTTGGCAGCGGAGGGGCAGGGGGGGACTGGGCCGAGTGGAGCCGGTGTCCCTGAGGAGGGCTCGCGGTAGCCGCCTGAGGCGGGTCGCGGCGGGCGGCCTGCGGGTGCCCCGGCTCCCTCGGGCTGTCCCTTTCTGTGCGGAACGACAAACATCGTGGTGAAAGACTCTTGGGAAGGTATTAACCTCCCTTGCAGTACATAAGCGTTGTAATCCTGTCGGTGAGGCAGGAACTGCTTAGCAGAGCTGGTTGGCAGGATGTCTCTGGTCCAAAGATGTCTTCAGGGAAAACGAGTTTTTGCAGAAAACCAGTGGAAATGTGATAAAATTGTGAGGTGTTTTTTGAGCCCCGGGATGGAAACGCACTCCCTGCCCCGTCACAGCACTGGTGTAGTCACAGGCCAGGAATTTGGGCTTCCCTGCACTAAGAGACCGAATCGATGTTTGATCGAGTACTAAATAAATACACTTGGTTGTGGCAGTAGAAGATGGAAACTTTTCAATTTCCAAAGTATCCTGATGAAGCTTCCAAGCTCAGTTCTGGTGCATCTTTGCCAAGGCCTCTTGCTTTTCTGTTGTGCTGCCATTTTATCGTCTTAAGGAAAAGGGTTTTGTGTGTGTATGGAATGCTGGGATTTAACAATTAGCTGGATCAGTGGCAGGGAGGCAAAAGACTCAAATTCAGAGTACTCCATAACACAAAATACGTATGCTTCTCTCTGACCCGGATCCCTTTGCTTTTCAGAGGTGATGTTTCTGTCAAGTAATGGATACACCTGAGAGTTCAGCCACTGTAGTCTCTGTTATCATTTATCTTTAGGAAAAGGCAAAACTTCTGAGAAGTCAGCCTGCCCAAATTGTGGAGCCCAAAGGTCTTCTCTATGTCCAGCAGAGAGAGTTTGCAGTGACGACCCCTAAAGATGGTGTGTAGGAACGTAAAGGTTTTTTTTCTTCTGTTGCAGCAGTGACTGTGAGAGGGCAGCTCTGATGATGTTTCTCTCCTTTAAATTAGGTTCAGTTTCCATTCTTGGATCAGATGATGCAACTACCTGCCATATAGTTGTGCTCCGACACACAGGTACTTTTAAAGGATGCTGAGAATAAAACCCATACCCCTGAAGTAATGAATTAGCATTGGTTTATGCTACATTAATAAAATAAGCTACAATTACCTTTATATAAACTTGAATCTCAAAAAAGTCACTTGGTGACTGAATAACTTGTCTAAAGAATTGGCGTGTTTGTTGTCAGAGGTGCCATGTTCTGGTTGCTCATTGAGTGGATTCTAAACTTGATGTGCTCCTATGGCCAGGGGCAGTTGCAGACTGTGGTGGCTGTGTTCAGCAGTTTGCCCTGCAGGTTTGATAACAACAGAGGCAGAACTTGTGGAAGGATCCTGGCAACGTGCCTGGATTTCTGACATCAGAGCCGTGCCCAGGTCCTGGTCCAGAGGGCACTTGTGTGCTTCACATGAGCTCTGGTGGGTTTATGGTGGGGCACACAGAGAGGTTATTGCCTCAGTCAGTCAGCCCACATCTGCTGGAGGCCACTGTGCTGCGAGGCAGCTCACTGTGCTGGTGAATGTAGCTCTTGCACTACTACAGTAGTGTAAACTGCTGCCGATCTCAATTACAGTAACATAACAGCCTCCAGCAGTGATGCTGATGTCTTCTCTTGTCTTCCTCAGGCAGTGGAGCCACCTGCTTGACACACTGTGACGGGTCAGACACAGAAGCTGAGGTGTCGCTGATCATGAGTTCAGTAAAATCTTTCTCTGACACCACAGGATGTGGAAGGTCAGCTCTGCTCTTACTTCTTGTGCACTGGTTTTCACAAAGGTTACTGCAGTTTGTAAGGTGGGGAGTTTTTATGTGATCATATGGGGTTCAGACACAGCAGTTGTGCAGGAAATAGCTCTTGATTGGGAACGACATGTAAACTGAAAGCAATTTCCTAACTGATGATTTTGAGGGTATTTTTAGCAGCGGTTTCTGTCCCAAGTAGTGTCTCTGTAAAATGTCATTGTGAGGTTTTGTGTTTACTGGTTCCCAGTTAACTTTGGTTTTAGATACGTGAAATTTTCCAAAGAACTGCTTTTGGTTTTATATTTTTCCTTCCAGGCTGATGGTCTTGTAAAGGCATGTGGAAATTTAAAAAAGAAAGAAATAAAAATGGGGGGACAGGACAGTGGGGGGCAAAAAAGCTCTGAAACAGAATTTAGCAAACCAGGTCCTTTCTGGATGTGAAGAGTTTTGCCCTTGTAGTTTTCTAAGAATCAATTTGCTAAGAAGATACAGTCTCAGAAAACCTCCTGATTTTTCAGGACTTGTCTTTACATAGACACTGCTCAGAGCAAACCCTGCTGCATGGTCCATAGTAGTTATGAGGTCACGAGGCAAAACTCTTCCTGTTTAGTGAACCCTTTCTTGGGAACTGAAAGGTGGTTACCACATTCAGTCCAAACCAGAGGTTCTGACCATGGGAGATACCTCGGGACTGGAGAGGATTGCATGCGTGTAATGCCTCTTGATCTGTGGTGTTGCCTGGATGATCCCCAAAGTGTCAAGAGTGAGTGATGTAACGTGCTCTGGAATGCAGACCAGCTTGGTGCATGGGACTGTTACCAGGGAGGCTTCTCTGACGATTGTTTTGCAGTTTGGGTGGGGGATTAATTTGTAAAGCTGTTCACTTTGGGATGTCTTTTTAATTGCTGTTTCCTGTTATTCCATCTCTGTTAGGCTGGAAGTGCACCTAGTTGGAGGTTTCAATGATGATAGGCAGTTATCACAAAAACTTACTAATCAGCTTCTTAGTAAGTTCACGTTTTTTCCACTCTCATGTCCAAAAAAAAACCAGTTCTGATTGGATTTGGGTAAAGTTTGTTTGTAATCTGAGCCCCCTCACTGAATGGAAAGAGACCTGGGTTTGTTTAGAAGGGTGTTTTCTTCACCTGAGAACCTGCTGTGGAGAGGGGATGGGCTTGGAGCATCGCCTGTGGCTGGTGTGTGGGGTGGAGGCTCTAAACTTGCCTTTTCTTCCTGATTTATATTCTGGCCTCTAGAACTGGGGCCGGTTCAGCTGGGCTTGACCACAGCTCTCTGGCCAATACACTGCATGATCTTGCTGAAGTGTTGTCACTGTCTAAATCTGCACGTAGTAACTTCATCAGTTACCATTCATTAATGTGATGAGGGAAAATTAATTATTGTTTGGAATTGTCTGCTGAAAGATGCTGTGTCTGTTTATAAAACCTCTAGTCCAGAGAAGTGACTGTGGTGCTTTACAAACAAATGGGAAAAGTAAAGCACCTTGAACTTCCCTGGAGATGCTCTGGCCTGTGCTGAGCACTTCTTGAGCATGGGGGGGCCTTGGCTGGGCTGGGGCAGATGTCAGGAGTGGAAGGAGGTGGCCAAGGGGGTAAACAAGGAGGAAAACCAAACTGTGAAAATCCCTGGGAAGCACCCCCATGGCCATTGCACCATTGACTCCTGGTACCTGTGTTACGTGGTGTGTGAGGGTTCTGTAAAGAATGAAGTATTTTGATTAACGTATTTCTTTCAACCTAATGATTTTTATGCAGTTTGAAACAATAACACTATATTGCTGTTACAGCTTTGAAAGAGAGTTGTTCGTTACTTTTTCCTAGTGTGTGGAATGATGAAAAGCAAAATTAATTCATAGCTAATGAAAGACTGGGTTTGCACACTATATGTGTAACATATCAGGCAAATATATTTAAATGCAAGCTGTTAAATGACTAGTGACCTAAAGCAGAGCTGCTGTGATGCCAGAGCTAAACCAGTGTCAGTAAAAGGAGGTGGCACAACACTTCTAGCATGTTCTTGCCATTACAAGTGGCTGCTCTCTGTAAATACTGTTACACTTAGTAGCTGTGGCTTTAATTTCATAGTTTGCAGCAAGTCTGCCAGATGCTCTTTGCTCTGTTGCCTTATCTAGGGCCAGGGCATTAGGGATCTACCACCATCCCACAGTGCGAAGCACTGGCAATGCCCCTCGTCTATGTACAGCACCTGCTTTGCCTCCAGTCAGTCTTACCCATTGCTGCTGTCATTGTTGCTGTAGGAGCATTCGATCTCCAGCCAGATGATGTTCATCTAGTGACTTTCTGTGTAACAGGTAAGAAAATGGTTCTGTGGGTTTTGAAGTGTCTTTTGCCACTGAAATAGAAGTGCAGGGGTCTTTCTACACGTGGCTTTTTCATCTGTCCTATAAGAAAGAGCAGCATGAGCTCTCCGTGGTGACTTATAATTTCAAGGTTTACTGCTGGTGGTGTGTGTGGTCATGTCAGATAGATGATGCAGCAAAAGTTCTTTGCTTACCATGTGCCTGTGCTTATTACCACTTTATTTCACCACCTTTGTCCTGTTGAAAGAGGCTGTGCACTGGTGGGTGTCTTAAGGGGCAGCTGAGAATGATCCTTATAGACCTCTGATTTCCTTCCTGCAGGTCCATATGGATTTATAAACTCATCCAGTCAGTTCATAGTGTGCAATGTCATGTAAAGGAAGAAGGTCTTATCTTCCTGTTGCGTTCAGGTCCCATGTTTATCACTGTTACAGCTTAGCACTGTTGGTGATGTACAGCTTTGAAACTTGGCATGTGGGTTTCTCCCTGTAAATTCGCTGTGAAGGAAGTGGAGCAGCTGCTGGCTGGAACTGGCCATGCTCTTTGGAGATAAGGAGTTCTTCCCAAGTGTGGTAGTGCTTGACTTGAACCACCTTTTCCATGGTTCTTTTGGCAACATCATGTTCTCAGTGTTCATCAGTGTTCTTTGGTAACACAGAACTAAATGAATGCTGCTTAGAAAAAAAAAATCCAAAGCCCAGTGAGTCTGACAGCTGGGTTTTTTTTTGTTACAGAGCTAAATGACAGAGAAGAAGAGGATATTCACTTTCCAATCATTTATGGAATAGGTGAGTTAAATTAGAATTCAGTTATGTTTTTGTAACTGGATTGCTTTTCACATTCCAATAGTAAATGGAAAGCTGCTAATGACTGGGTAAAGCCTGTTTTAAATGTTAAGTGCTGCTGTGGGAGGTGTAGGTACAGGTAGAAGTTTTCTTCTGGTGCCCAGGGAGGTGGGTGCACACATGGAAGTGGCTGTGCATGTGTACAAGCAGATTTTACTTCATTTAACTGTACTTAGGATTTTCTCAGTATGAAACTACTGCACCGCCTTTGGGATTGGAAGTCCACCTTCTTTTCATTGTTCAGTCTGTGCTTTTTCTGATTAGTTTCAGTATCTCTGAAAATGTCCTTCTGGAACAGTGAAATGCTGCCAGTGTAAAGACAGTAGAAATAAGCTCTTGTAAGGTCAGGGGTCTGTGGAACTGAGAAATACTGAATAGTATTTGGTGGGTTCTAAAGTTCCAGCTATGCTGTTGTGTTGGGGACATGGCCATTTGAAACAAGTTCTGTAAGAATTGTTTCTGGTTTTAAACTCTTATTTCCTACCAGCTGTGAATGTCAAAACAGCAGAGATTTTCCCTGCAACCTTCCCAGAAAAAGGGCCGGATGAGGATTTGCGTTCAGCCCACGTATTAACAGGAGCAACGGTGAGTAAAAGTAACAGGGAGGGAAAAAGGGTGTTTTTGCTGGGAGACCAGCTGGGGCAGTGAGATGTCAAAAAATTGAGGGAAAAAAACGCTCTAGTGATGTTCTGCCACTAAAGGAGAAGGATGGAAGGGCAGAGGCAAAGGACCAAACCACTTCAGCAAGGGGTTGCCTTGTGCAGCATAGCTCCCGTGTGCTGTGATGCCCAGCGGGTAACTTACATAAAGAGATTCAGGCCACAGGCATAATCCCATCCTGCTCCTGCTGTGGAGGGTTTGTTGCTAGAGTTCTGTGTGGTGTTTATCAGAAGAACCAGTTAATCCTGGTGCAGTAGGATGAAGTGGGGCTGAGCTGGTGTGTGCAGCACCCAAGACAGAAGCTGCAGCTTAAGGCCCTCAAAATGAAGTGCACATGTTGGCTCTTGCTGGCGTGTAGGCCTCTGTCTGACTCAAGTTTCCTGTGTTGTTACAGCTGACAAACATCTATGATGCAAAGATGGAACAACTGCACATAGGGCCTTATTTCTGGAGGCCATTCCCACATGTGGATTTCTGGTTGCAACAAGATGATGAACAGATTTTACAGGTATCTGACGCTGTCTTGTTTTTTTCCCCTTCTAGCTGAGCAGAGAGAGGGGTAGGGTCTGTCAAAACTGGTCCCACTGTGCTGCTGGGAAGGGGGATACTGTCTTATTAAAGGCAGAATAATGGAGAACTTTGTGCTCAGTATCAAGCAGCTCTCGCTCCCGTCTTGTCTTTCAGAATCTTTCCACATCGCCTCTGGCTGAGCCGCCCCACTTTGTCTCCCACATTAGATCTACACTAACATTTCTAAAAGAACACCCCTTTCCATCTCGCTCCCTGTTTCCTGACAGGAAACCTCGCATCTACAAAAAAAACGAAGAAGGGTTATGGGAACAGGTTTGTTCTGACAAGATCTAACCTGGAACCAAACACCACGACTGCTTTAGGGAAGCACAGTCGTGCCAGCAGAGCCGTGTGCTGCAGAGCTGCTGGTCACCAACACCAGTGTCTTGCACTTTTCAAAATAAAGTATTTTGCCAGAAGGAACTTGCTTTTTCTGCATTACTTACATAAGAGACAGTGCTGCTTTGGAGAAAGAATTGGCCTTGGTTTACATTCCGTTGCTCCAATGCAGTAATTCAATGGACACAGACAGAGAGGTAGCAGTGCTGAGAGGGTAAGGAGTTCTGTTGTTACACTGGCAAATACTGCAGATGATGATTTTCCACCCTAAGTGATGGCAAGCAGCACACATTAAACACTGATCTGTAGGGAAGTGGCCTGCAGCAGTAACTTGATTCAAGAGTAATAATTTGAAGAATCTTTATTGAAACATTCAGATAGTATCTAAAGAATGAAGCTTATTCCAACAAAACTACTGGATTAACACTTCCAAATATAAAAACATTAAAAATTAATCTTGGTGGGGATAACTTTATCCCCAACAAATTACTCTTATTAACATACTTCATTGCACCAAAGAAACCCATGAGGAAGACCAGGCAACTTAATTGTGTTTGCACTTCAGAGAAACTGCATGCTGATTTACATAAATAACCCCAACAGCAAAATCACCCTTGTTCATGGCACCCAGTGCCAGATCAGACACAGAACAATGCAACACCCCCAGATTTCACTGATTATCAATCAAAGACAGTCCTGCTACTGCTACAGCCATTGTGGTGTGCATGTACCTGCCGGGGGGGGAGAGAAACAGCCAACCAAAACACGAGTGAGGCATAGTACAGTCCTTGTATCTAGTTCTACTGGGATGGGGTTGTTTTCTTCAGAGTCAGATTCCTTGGGGAAAGGAAACTTTTACAAAGATCTCCTTCCTCATGAGGCTCTGACAGTTTGCAGCAAAGAGATTAAGGTAATTTGGGGGGGAGGAGGAAGACAGTACAGCTTAACTTTAGGTTTATCCAAAGCTTTGCTTGTTCATTAAGTAGTCCAGACACTATGAAGTTGTGCTGTAGTGTAAGTAACCTATATAATTTGATTCTGTACAATTCCTACCATAGGTAAGTTGCTGTTATTCAAAAAATAAGTGTTGAAACCATCACAAATGTATTGGGTTTTCAAGCTTTACTACAACTATCTTTAAAAATACACAACAGGAAGAACTCCAGTTACACTACAGAAATGTGTTCAATAGTATTTGGTTTACAGAGGCCGTGCAAAGGAAAATAATGGTGTGTTGGTGATTCTTTCTGGGGCAGAAGCGAGGTTTCAGCATGCAGAGGCACTAGTTCTTTCTAAAAGGCTTAAAACTCGTTATCAGAGTCTCCACTTACCTTGGGCCAAGCTGGAGGAGGTGGCTGGTGGCAATGTGCCACCCTCAGCCAGCCCCGTACTCACCGCACCACAGCCCTTTGGCAACCTTGGTTACAGGGGAAAAACAGCAGCAAAAGGAGCGAGTGTGACTGCAGCAGGTGTTCTGCAGAAGCTGAACTTGATTTTAGATAGTAAAAAGGTGAACAATTGGCAGTTGATTTTTTAACGTATATTAACATCAAATAAGATCATTTTGTAATTATTGAGTGCAACTGTATTCTTAATCATGTGCATGGCTGACTGGTTTGTTAGTAGCTATTATCATGCTTAGATTCCTACAGGAAAAGTAACTGCCAACTGCTTTTACAAATGGTTATGAGCACTGAATAAACTTCACTAGTACTTTGGTGACACAGACATGTAAAGGATTAAAGCAACTGTAACACGTGTACAATAAGACAAACCTCTGTCCCATGGGGGAAGTTATATTTGTGCAAAATCCCAGTTAATAAGTTACAGTAGCTATTACTGTATGAGTGTGTGGCACTGTTCACATCTTCAACGCATCATTAATGCCCTGCCTCCTGGGCACGGGCGTCCTCTGCAAGGTCCAAAATCCACAGTCGGGATTTTATCTTTGACTTCCTTGTTCCTCTGCCTCCGTGCAGTCACGTGGCGGTTGGGCACTCTGAGTGGCCTCAGTGTCTGTTGTTGTTGCCTTTGCCACCTCCTTCTGCTCCTCCAGTTTTTGTGTCTCCAAAGGTCCTTGCTCTTGGTTAGGGGACAGAGCTGGGGCTCTCTGGTCTGTCTTCTCCAGGTCATCACAGTGGCTGATGGAGCTGGTCTCACTGAGTGCATCAGAACTTCTGAGAGACCTTTTAAAGACTTTCTGACCTGTGAAGTGTTTGAAGAATACAGCACTGACAGAGGGAGCAAATGCACAGTGTGGTTCACACAAGTTCAGTTTCAAAGAAAGCACCTGAATTGGACAACTGCAAAGAAACTGATCGGTTTTGGGTGCCAACTTGTACCCTGAACATCAGCTGCAGTCACAGCCTGGTACTCGAGGTGCTGCTTTATCCTGTGTACACAGAAGCTGTTGAGATTCACCTAAAAACCGAGCTGCCTACACAAAGTCCTTTTAGGATAAAACCTTGCACTGGAAATCCCAGGCTGGAGCCAAACCAGCTGAAAAGGTGAGTTAAAATGATGGGTTTCCCACCACTCACATCTACATTAATTCTAATGCAACTGTGCAGAAAGTGCCACAGATTAAACAGATCTCTGCCTTAGAGTTACTCTGTCCACAAACCATTTAGGTAGCAAAAGAATTGCAGTTGCTCAAATACATGATTATACATTATTTATGCTTTTATCTCAAATAAAACTTTTGGCTTGTTTACCCACTCATTTTTAAAACGCAAGAACCTCATAATATTCCAGAGAAAGATTCTCCAGAGTCCATGGGCACGTTGTCAGTTACTGGTATAACAGCATCCTGCAGTCCCAGGAAGAATTCTGAGGGAGAACACAGACTGGGGTGCTACTGCATGCCATGTTTATGTTCAAGTTTTAAAGACTGACTTAGAGCATCAGAAGAGGAGCTCCAGCTCCAGATATTACAGAAGATGGAAAATCACATGGGCCTTCCTGTGCAGGATGTTTTAGCAAGTTTTAGAAGTAAAACTAAGATGGAAACTTACCAGGAAGTCTTTGCTTTGCGAGGCTGGAAGTAGGAGTTGGTGGTGGAGTAGTGCCTGTTCCTTGGGCTTTTGATATGTACATAGATTCCGTGGATTCCAGAGAGCCTGCAGGTTAAAAACAAAAAATACCAAGTTAAATATAGCACAAACCAGACCAGTTTTGTGTTCCGCTGCATGGACAAGGTACGCAACAATCTTCTTTTTAATGCACATTTCTGAAACTGCACATGCCAGGCTGAGGTGAACCTGCCACTGGCTGTTAATCCATCTCCCAGTATGCAAACTGGGGACACATAAAGATGAATGTCTCCTACACTCCCTGCACAACACTGCTACATGCGGTTGTCCTCCCTCCCTCCTCCACTGGACACCTGATGTGCCCCAGCTGTTGGGCAGTGTGCATGGAAGGGCAAAGTATTCCCAAGGAAACCTTGCTGTTCTCCACCATAATCTCCCCACTGGTGCATCAAGACTCAGAAAGCAAGCTCCCAGTACAGCAGGAAGACTTAATTCAGAGACAGACAGCTGGGCTGTTTTTCTGGGGCCAACAGACACTTGGCCAAATTCAGACTCTGCCACAGTTTTTACAGTGAAAATGTATGCATTTAGAAAGTACTGCATTAATACATCAGTCTGCAAGATGTAAAAGCTACGGACAGCTCCATTCACATCAGCAGACATGAATTACAAATATATGAGTAAAATAGTCTTTTACATTGTAACACTCCATTCATTGCCATCTTCCCCAAAGCCAGGTCCATGCCAGTCCTCAGCTAGTTTTCACCTGTCCTTGTCAGGCATCATATTCCTCAGTCTACAAACCAGTGCTTCAGTGTGGCCACAGCCACAGAAGCAGGATATCAGAGACAGGATACCTCTGAGCAGGATATCAGAGACATCAAGTTCCAGTAGTACTGTGAAACACGAGTGTTGCTTTGCAACCACCCTGAGGATACACAAGTACATACACAGGGAAGCCACGCTGCCAGCTTACATATTTATATACCAAACATCAAACTGCTGCAGTGCATGTAGCCAGAAGTCACAGAAATGATTCCTCTATTAATAAATCCCAAGGTCTAATACAGCTTTTTTTAACGTGACTCAACATGCAAGAACAAAAAGTAAACTGCACAGTAAGGATCAAAGATTGACTTATTGTGTGTCACAGAAACAGTGAAGAGCATGTTCTGCATCTTGAGGGCGAGTTATATCGTGATCAAATCAGCACAAGAAAGTGTGTTGCAATTTCAGTATAAGATTGGAAACAGTTCTAATGACAACATAACATGGCTACAGATGCACCAAGTCCTACCTGCTGTTAAATTAAATGTTCTTCCCTTTGGTGAGGCTTGGAATGGAGAAAACCAGTTCAGCACAGAGCCTACTACAGGTATCTGTCGTAGCAGTCCCTGCAAAGCACACAGTCACTGGCTGGTGAGCACACAACCCACATTGTGACAAGTTACTTCAAGTTACTGGATAACTTTATGTTTATGCCCTTACCTCTTCCAGGAGTCGTTCTTCATTTGCTTTCTGAAGCTGAAGCTGTGCTTCCTGTATCCCTTTTCTAACAACTTCAGTCATGTTTTCCAACAGCTAATAAAAACCAGAAATTATATTTAAAAATATATTATTAAGGCTTGGAGTTGTCTTTTTAGTTCAGGTTTTGATTATGCAGACACAGTAGTCAGATACTATTCCAACTTAAGAAAGTATCTGACAATCACTAGTTCATTCTGAGTGCGTATTAAAGAATGTAGAGGCTGACTGCACTATTTTTACAAGCCACACCCAGAGGACAGGATGTTGATTTGAACAGGACTGGAAAGTAGTTTTCTTTTACTTGGAAATGAGCCTGTGACCCAAATTGTTCAAGGATCTGCTCACCACATAAGCGTTCATCAGATGCTGAATCTGACAGAAGGATTTTTAGGTTTAAAGAGCACAGTTTGGTTTTCAGAAGTACCCAGGACTTAAACCAGCCCCACAGTTAAGTCTGACCAGGTATGTGTCAGTCTAGGTTTAGCTTTAGTTTTCAAGTTTAACTGGTAGCTCACAACTGCCAGTCTGATCCCAGCATCAGTGACATTTCATACCGCACAGGACAGGCGGTGCAGTGGGTGAACTGTAGGGGCAATAAATGAACAAACTCGAGTAGTCAAAAAAAGGTCACAGTTTTGTCTTGTGCCAGACAAAGACCAATTTCCATAACCTAATATGGGGTTTAATATTGCACAGTGCAATATTAAAGGCATAAGGTCAGCTGACAGGCACTTCCTCCAAAATGCTAAAAAACTGGGTTCCTGTTAATAAAACCAAAGGAAAATGAGGAAGCTGCTCCTTTTCCATGGAGAAGAGGCAAGTCAGAACTGACCACCACAGCAACTGAACACCCCACGGTACTGACTGCAGAAGGGAGTTCAACAGGACTACAGTTAGGGTACAGAGAACCACCACTGGGTTTTCTGGTCCAGTCAAGATGTTTGCCTTGAGTTTTGGTTCTGCCTTTTAACATACTTACCTGTGTGTCCTCAGGGCTTGCTGATAATGAAGTTTTTTCCTAAAAGCTGCCCCTCTTGCACCAAACATCAGTTTTCTAAATAATACATCAGCCTCAAAGATTGGTTTTGCTTCTGTGTTGGGTCAAATAGTGTGAGCTTCTTTCAGAACCACAGATTTAGTGTAGCTGGTTACAAGGACTGCACCTACCCTAGTTCTCCACTATTTGCTCCACCCTAAAAGCTTCAGGATCAGAGTGGCCCATGTTCCAGCATTTGACTCCTAATCTCTCAAGTACTACAATTAAAAACCAGAAGATGCTCTACAGGCAGAGCATCCTTCATCTCACCCACAAAGCAGCACAGGAGTCAAGGGTGGGCAGAGAGTCTCCAGAAAACAGCGCCAGAAAAAGTTTCATTGCCAAAATCAATATATTCCCATGGGCAGAAATAGACAAAGGGTTTCTGAAGTTCTGTTTATTTTTAGGTGAGGAAATAAATGCCCAACACTAAAGGAATGAAAGGATAGATGTTCATTCGTAATGCAAGTCATTTAGGAATTCTACTTCCTAAAACATACGGAGAACTCTCATCAGGTGAATGTTTTTATGAAATGCTTTAGTTGTATCATCAGCTTTATTACTTCAACAGGTAATTTGTAATTTCCATTTTTAAGCTACCAATTTAATTTTTTTTCCACACATTTTAGGGCACAGTCTCACCTTAAAGCTGGTATAGAAACAATCTTGATCCCACTGCATTTAGCAGTGATGAGAAACACCAGCTCCAATCAACCCCCCCTTCCCTTTTTTTTTTCTGCCAATTTAAACTGGAGTGATAAAATGAACTGATTTCAGTACTACTGAAGTTTTCCATTAGAACTACTGAACAGAGGACCATGAACATAAATCATGACACCCTTACAATATCATAAACCTTTAAACAAAAGTTCTCCTTATGTGGACAGAGATTATCACTTGCACAGTAATTCCACAGTCTGTTGCAGGCAAGTGCAGTTTTTACTTTCACAAAGAACAAAACCATGTCCTGAAGCCAGTATGGAAAGGAAAAAATAAAGGTTCTGGAAAACTCTGTGATTTATTAATACCTACTCTTGAATTTTCTTCAATTTCTCTGCCTGTTGCTGCAATAGTTTCAACTAACTCTGACACGTCCAGATCCTCAGTTACCATGCCAATGTAAACGCAGTTCTTCTGCCCTCCAAATTCTGGACCTGTGAGCACAAGGAGAATCAGGTCTTTGTGATGTACAAAAATCCATCCTCACGACAGTTGCACTGCTCATGCTTGGAAATCTGAACGCATACACACACGCTTTGGAAATT
This sequence comes from Neopsephotus bourkii, assembly GCF_033783945.1. Classification (NCBI taxonomy): domain Eukaryota; kingdom Metazoa; phylum Chordata; class Aves; order Psittaciformes; family Psittacidae; genus Neopsephotus; species Neopsephotus bourkii. Next base: position 620,776 of record NW_026902244.1, on the reverse strand, counting down.
AAGGACAGTATCTGCAGAGGTATTAATGATGCAACTAAAAAAACTCAGCCCTGTGGGTTTTCAAAAAGAGAAAACACCTAGTCAAGAAAAACAGTGGATATTTTAGACAGCCAGGAGCTGTATAATAAATACCAGTGTTGCATATGCTTCAAACTTGTTACTTTCTGCCATTTACAGGTTACTTGGTTCTACAATTCTAGGGCACTTTATTTTTGAAAGCTGACTAGAAAGACATCAGAGTCTGAGTACGCACATGACTGTTTCTTCAGCTATAATGTGGCATTGTGTCTGTGTGAAAGTGCTGCTAATCATCATGAAAGTCATCTGAAGTTTTTAATGCAGCCACAGAACACAGTGAACTGGTCAGTGGGGTTTGAAGGTCTGCTTTCACCAGTTGCAGCGCTAACTGAGAAGGCTCAGTTTACAGATGTAAAAGAGGAACACTGCAGCTTTTATTCTTTCTGACAAGGAGACCCCTTTTGGTCTAGTTACCCATAAGTCAGTTTTCACAAGTGTTTCTGACAACAGTGCACCTTGCTCACACCCTGTGAACATTTACCAACTGAAACAGGAATGAGGAGAAGTTACAGATGTTGTTTCTACAATAACCATATACACAGCAGTGTGACCCTAACCTGTGTACAAATGACCTACCGAACCCTGAACCGTTACAGCACAGACAGGAAAATGACCATTAGCTTGAACAGATGTATTTTAAGTAGTGCAGTTACCCAAAGAAAAAGTGAGATCCGACTCCAGTTCATTTAATTTCTTCAGAAGTTCTGTATTGATTTTTTCTAGTTCCTTTTCTTGTTTGTCATCGTTCTTCCCGTCACTGTGATAATTGTATCTTCAAACCAAGACAGAAGACAGTAATTTCGTTTTACAGTATGTACAAAAAGTATATATACATTTAGCATATTTCTACAGATTTCTGTATTTTATGAACTGAAATCTCAGGACATCACAGCTTAGATCAACAAGTGTATTGGCATTTGCAATCAGAGATTTTGGGGTGGGACAAGATTGCTGCTGCAAATGGAACTGAACACAGTAGATTTCTAGGTAACACTGATTATACTTAACTGTTGTGACTATTCAGAATCCTTCTCAGAAGACTGTATGAGAGGGTCATAACAGACACTTGAAGGGTTAAGTGGTAGTCAATATTTAAGTGAAGTGAAGTAAAACATAAGTTGCACTTGTCTAGATAAAATAGGATGGACTTGTATGTTACATTTCCATCTAACAGAGCCACATGCTGCCTGCAATATTAAACTGTTGCCCTAATTTCTCTAAACAGCTCTTAAGTTTTTCTTAAAAAAACAAAAATAAACAACAGGACTCAAAAGCTTCAAGTGGGTGCAAAACCAGATTATAACCAGCAAACACCTCCAGATCACCACTAAGGAGACCTTGTATTCCTTTCTGTTCATGCACACGTTATCAAAAAAGATAATGAAAATATAGGCAGCATTTTACCTTACAACACCTAATCCTGGCCAGCTGAGATCTTCAATATACAGCAGTCCTGATGTTCTTCTCACTTCTTGTTCAAATTCTTCTCTCATCTGTAGTGTGCTTGTCAATACTGGTATCTTCATTTTTAAGCAGTCTACTAACTGATCAATATCTTGTATTTCAGTTCCTAAAACTAAAGAGCTGATGCATTAGTGTGTGATAATAGTGAACAGGCATCACACAGATATCTGAATTAAGTCACTCTAAATCAATCATAAATATAATTTACAGATAGCATTGAAGTATCTTTATCTATCTCTGTAACTGTTTTTTTCATTAGTTATCTATCCACTGACACATCAAAATGGAGAGAGCCAAGGATTTTGTTTAAAATAAGCTAACAAAAAGGATTTCCTGGTGCTACAAATTAAAAAGGACAATACCCTTTTTCGCTACATCTATAGCTAGCACCAGAAAATTCCTCTTCCCACAGCCAAAGAGATGATGAATCAACTTCCATGCTGCTGTAAAACCCAAAACAAAGTATCACAGCATCACCACGCAGTTTTATTCCAAGATCTACTTTTCTGTGTACACCAGGAACCTCTCCCATCAGTGTCAAGTGCTTTGATAGCCTAAGCCACTCACCCCATGCCAGCTAAGAGGCAATACCATGCATCACCCTGCACCTTGCAAGTTGCTCTATGCATCTCCCAAGTCTAAATGAAGTATGTATACAGTGATGGCTTAAACATGACATTTAAGGTATTTCCAAAATACAGATAATTTTTTCATTCTCTCCCTCCCCCATCTGTAATTTTAGAAAACCCCAGAGGTTTAGTAAACAGCTCTTCTAGTTAAGTAGCTATATTTTGAACACAAACACCGTTTCAGTGTTGAAATACCTGCACAGAAAGGTCAAACATATTGAGTTAAGGAGCTGAGAGAAGGAAAGATAGGGATGATTTACCCTTCATATTTCTTTTATAGCTGTTAGAAACCAAGAGCTTCTCCCTTTGAGTTTCCTAATGAATTTAAAGTGATCAGTAGAAGACTTTCTGTACAGAAGTAGCAAGGCAATGTCACCTACAACAGCTGAACTACCACTAACGCACCCATTGCCAGGGCAGAGCAGGATGATAAAGTTAATACAGTGTTGTTTGTAAGAAAATCCTCACCATATGCAAATGTACTAAAGATTTTCTTGAGCTTCTACAGCAGGAGATTATTATACAATTCTCTAGCAAATCCCAGTTTTTACAAGTGGCTGAATTAAGCGACTGTTACCTGCAGAAGTCATTAGTGGGCTAAAACGCACACATGTGCCTTCATCTTCCAGTTCTACCACATCCACGCCGCTGGCTGGAACCAGCTGTGCCAGCTGCTCTCCTAGCTGAAGGGATATGGCACAGTTAGAGACGCACGAAGCATGGTCTGGCAGTCACTGACTCAGGCCTGTCTGCATCCTTCCCATAGTTAAGGGGAACCGTATGCTAAACAGAGTTTTCTGTATTTCTCAAAATCACTTTCTGTAGCAAAATGGTTTAGCTTGCTGCTGATGTGACACAGTTCGGCATGTATTTAAAATCATGAAAATTCAGGATAAATTACAAGTGTTACAAGTCAGAAGTTTCTACCAAACGGTCACTGTTGTTTAGTATGCCATCATTATTCTATGATTATTATGCAATAGATCCAAACCAGTTATAAATAGTTGTTTGCTCAGGTCTCTCAAAGCGTAGGTTTCTTGAATTACTTCTCTTGAGACATGGCAAAGACTGTATTTGTGAATACACACACACTGGCAATGAAGCATCAGCCGATTTTAAAACTCCTGAAATTTTCATATATTCCCACAGACCAAGGAAAATAATCCACTACCAATAATTTAAGATATAATTTCAGTAGTTATTACATGTAAAATAATCAGAAATGTGAAAGCAACTTTGCCTCAGAGCAAATAATCTTAAATCCAGAATGGCCACTAGTTTTGCAAAGGATATTGGATCAAGAACTATCAAATTAGTCTACCTAAGGTTTGATAGTTATTGATGAACCCCTGGAAGCATCCCACTGTCACTTCTTTTTTCCTAAAGAGAAAGAGCATCCATTCTTACCCACTGATTGAAAGTGTCATAAACATGTCTTTCGCTGCTTATTATGGGGTGCTGAATAGTTGAGGCCTGTGCAGCACGTGAGGTTTGATCTGAATCCAAAGATATAAGAATCACAGAAGTGGATTTTTATTTACTTAATTAAACAAAAGGCAACCTAAAATTTAGATAAAAGACAATTACATTTCCTAGGTAATGTAACACATGATGTCCTGGACTTCAAGCAGACTAACAAGGACTATTATTTTTTCTTTTAAGGTATGCTGAACATGACAAATACTAGAATAAATCAGGAAACAAATAGTAAAATACCTAAGTTCTGAGGTTCAAATGCCCCAGTGCAGATAAAACCAGTGTTTTCACAAAGCAAAATCCTGTCACAAAACCAAGGAAGATCTTCCCCCATCAGTACGCTCAAACACAGCTTGCAGCTTATGAGACTTCCAGCATCTGCTCTCAAGATCAAAATCATATGCAAATCTCTCCTCACTCAAGAAGGCAGAAAATGACTTGTTATGAAAATTTAAAACACTGCAGTCTATCTAAAAAAAGAAGGTATCGCATACATGGATTCTATCCCTGGATTACAACCAGCATTCACAGCCTTTTTCAAAGCATGTTACACAAGAGAAGTATGTAACATTTACTTCAAACTCATTTTATGAACCAGTAGTTTTAAAGAGAGGGGTTTATTATTTTGTTTTGTCTTTAAATAAATCACATACCTCCATGTGAATATTCTTGGAAGAACTTGAAAACCACCACTGGTGAACTCAGCTCATCTTCAACCTTCGAAGAAAACAAAAAAACCCCAACCACCAAAACTTAAATCCTTAAAAAATAAAGTGACAATCTATTTAACACTTTGTATAATGCATTAGGCTGCTGAGCAAAGCAGATCATTTTGTTTTGACAGCAGTAACAATGTTCACAGTATCTCAGTATTAGAAGTTAAGTCTAGGAGTGCAAGTGAATGTATCTGTAAGCACAGGAAAGTAAATCATCATTCAGTTTAAGCAGAAATGTACTGATTTAAGGTATGTGTAATTAAAATTTGGGCACTATAAAACAAGGCACCTGAGCATGTTCATTAGCAAATACACTGTATTAAACAGCTTATTTAGCTTTAAGTATTTTCAGATATGTTAAAAAATTCTCCTGGGAATCACCCTAGAATCATTAGAGAACATCAAGAAGGTTCCAGCAGGAATAACAAGACTATAACTGATCTTGCTTTGGGGATAAGGGAAATGGACTGGGCAGCTTTTGGAAGCAATCTGAGGCTACATTTCACAATCCTAAACTCACAATATTTAAGTAGAAGGGGGAAGTGCTACAGTAACTTGAACTCCCAAGGCCACTAATACTCTTGGAAAAAGAACCTTGACAAAAATGGTTGTTTTCACTCGGAATGACCCATGAATTATCTATTGCTCCAGAAAACCAAGCTATTTTCTATACATCATCAATTAAATTGGGAGTAGAGGGGGGAATAAAACCACCAGATCCTGTTGAACAGGACATCTCACAGAAACTAAATTTGGAATTGATACATTAGGTGTAATTTCTAAAGCTATTTTTGGTGTAAAAACCTCAGATGGGATAGTTTTTGCATACAATTTCACAGGGTTCACATCTTCATCTAAACAGCAGGGTAAGATACAGCCAGAATGTATTAGGGAGGCTTATGGAAACTGGTTTCATGAATGTATTAGTGAACAAGTCCATGCTTTAAATGGAATTGAATCAATCTCTGGAAACAATTTCTGACTGTTTTTCTGTCAGCTCCACTGACTGCATGAGCACACAGCAATGGAACAAATACAATCTAGAGGTCACACACAACCAAGCCACACAATTTCACTGAACACCAGAACTTAACTAGGAAGATACCAAGCATCTTCAAAACAGTGATTATGATTTCAGTAATACTGCTAAATATTTTTAATCAGTTATTCATATCATTTAACAAGCAAAGACTAAGCTACACAACCAAAGGATTAAATGCAGACTGTACCGAAGTTTTAATGAAATCCAGGTTTTTCAAGTTCTCCAGCAACCTTTGACTCTAAAAGACCGCAGCAGAAGGGAAACAAATGGAAAAAACAAATGCACAGTTTTAGAAATTGAAAATTATTCTGAAAAACATGAAAGTCACTATCACAATTCCCGTTTCTGAGCAAGCCCCTACCCTATAACAGCAATCCAGCCACTTCTTATTTGTAAATTTGTTGACAAAGTTCCAGAGATCTTATAGCTCCGTTGACTAGCTAAAGCACAGTACATATCAGAGCTGTTAATTTTCTCATTGCTACCATAGCAACTGGCTTGGATGGCTTTCTAAATTATTTTCAGTAGAAAAGATATTCTTAAATTGTGGTTTAAGAATATTAACAGGCTAGCATAAAAGCTCAGATCAATCTCAGATGACACAATTTTAATGACTAATGGTACTTTGTCATTTTTTTAGCTCTTTCGTGCCAATAGCTTCTTCACTAACCATTACAGACACTTCCCATTTTGCCTTTCTTTGATTTTTTTGTAAATGCTGTAGCTTTAAGGAAAAAAGGCTTTGCCAATAAACAATGCATTTTTTAGCTAACACATTATACTGGTTCTTACTAGGGTAAGGACTCAACTTCAAAAATAGTGCAATTTCCACTGTATCTGAAGAAATGTTTTGTAGTCCTTTTTGTCAGACATTTATAATTTACTATTACTTAAATCAATACAATGCCAAGTAGAGTAGGAAAATTAGAAAGTCTTTCTCTGAACAGCTTTCAAGCAAAATTGTTTAAATAAAGAAGTGACAAAAATGAAGTGATTTTGTTACTTCACTGCTCAGAAAGAACAAAGATTAAGTCCTTTTCATTTAAAAAAGAAAATACTATCTAATAGTAAAAGCACATTCCTTCCCCAAACACTTTTTACCCTACTTTCATAATTTATAACACAATATGAGCCAATATGCTATACTGTCAACAACTACAGTATTTTTAGTTGATTCTTCTACAGTGCATCAAATAACGAAAGAAGATGTATTAACGGCTATTATAAAAACATTCCTAAGTATAACTGTATTCTGGATATCACTTGTACTGTCCTTGCTATCTGAACTCTGTTTCTGCTTGGAGACTTCAATTACATCAGTTGGTGAGGATTCTTAACAACAGTCTCCAACCTATACTCAAAGCAGCAAAGTATCCATAAATAAGGTGCCAACCAGCTATTGCTTACTAATTGTGAGGCATGCTTTATCCTCTCCACAATCCCATCATGGCCCAGGTACTGCAAGGAGAGCCACAGTGGCAGGGCTCGGAGCTTCTCTACAGGCTGACTTGATGTCAGCCCAGCGGCTAAGGACTAAAGAGAAAAACAAACAATAAACAAACCATTACTAACCTCTCTTCAATTATTCCAATTTTGCAACTTATGGAATATGCCGCAGCTTAAATAGGCAAGATTGTGCAAATTATAATTTAGATGCTTACGAAGAACAAGGCACTACACCATGATCAAAATTACGGTTTCAAGACTCTGAGAATAACGACTGAGAAGCTGAACATACCAAAGATGGATCCTCATGTCGGTAGAGTGTCACTGCAGGTACAGCTGGGAGGCCCAGCCAGGAACCCAGAGTAAGAGTCATGCTGTCACATTTTGTAGCAGCCTGAAGTTTATTACAATGAGCAGAATATAAGCCATATAAATTTTAATAAGATCATGACCTTAAAATCTAGAGCACATTACTAAGTTTCTAGATACAGTAAGACATACCAGTACAGAAGAGGAGACATAACCCAAGGCCAAAGTTGCCAAATTCACACTAGAAAAAGAAAGTGGGTTTAGCAGATATTAACCATGTATTAAGAAATAACATTTTAATCTTCAGTTTAAATATTTCATGTTTATATGTAAAGGGAGGTAATTTTTGCTTGTGTATTTTTCACTGGCAATGCAGTAGATGTTGCTACTTGCTTTTCCAAAATTGAAAACCCTAAAGTAAAAATCAATTTCAATCTAAAAATGTTTCAGTCCAACCCTTCAGGAAGTCATTCCCCAAAGCACTACTTATAATTCAGCACTGATTTGGCATCAGAAATAAACAGCATGCAAATATACCACTGCACAATGAAATAGCAAAAGAAACGGAGCCTCTACCCCAGGCCAAAAACAAAAAAAAAAAGAAAAATCTTAGAGCATTGGAGTCTTCATTAACACTGTCTAAGTTCTTGAAACTTCTTTTCCTATTGGTTTAATCCTTCTCTAGCTATGCTGCACGCTGCATTTGCAGCGGTCTTCTTGACAATGCTCACTGAAGTGCCATCTCTTCCACACTCGTTTCATTCTCCTTTCTCATTCTCAATAATCACTGTATAATGTCACCCCTGACTTATCCTATAAGGTTCCTTTTAATTCATATTCCAGGCTCTTCAAAGCAAAGGCAGGTAAGATTACCATCTGAGTAAAAGTAACTACTGACCTATGCTGAAATAACCACTCCAATTAATTATTCTCATATATGTAACTAGCATTTATGACAAATTTCTTTTATGACAATAATTTATGACAAAATTCTTACTACTTAAAATGCTTAATATGACAAAGAAAGATGATCCTATGGCTCTCTACTAGCTGGTTAGCTGTAAGATTATGAGCTATCTGCTATTCTTGTTAATGAATATAGTTCTACAGAAATAAATGTAAAGTTTCATACCCTTCTACATGGAGCCACATGTTATACTGCTCACAAAGTTCCTTCAGTCGGCCAAGTTTATCTGTGTGCCCAGCACCTGGAGTCCCTTTGTGGAAAAGGAAAGAAGGCAATGACAAAGGATATGCCTGCAGACTAGGACTCTACATAAAAGAACCTCTTGTGCTGTTGTCAAAAAAGTCACACAAGAGCAGGATGGATGATGTTTGCAAAGAGCCCACTATAGACATATTAGTATCTGGTGCATTGTTACTACCGAGCAATTGGAACTCTAGACAAAAAAACTAAAGATACTTGTTTTGTTTGTAAGATGCGATGTAATTTTTTTTTACATATCTATTTATATATTATTTACTTATTATATTGTTATTTATTATTACATAAATATGTTTATATTATTAAATTATTGATATACAATATTAATATATCATTGCATATTTATATTTTAACATATAGACATGTAAGAAATACTTAGAAAGTTAGATGTCTCAGGCACTAAAAGACACAGCAGCCTCAGATAAGAAATGCAGATATTTTTAATATGTTCAAAATATGACCTCCATGGAAGAAAACTAAGCCAAGACTAACATCTCAGATATTTTTCCAACCGCAAAGCAAGTAACAGTCACCACCTTCCTTCATATTCAAAACAAGTTTTGTTCATGAGCAGTTCTCTTTAATTAACACGAAAACTTCTAAAGTTTAACTTTTCTAATGAACTTTTCAGGCTAAAATTGATGGCACATCTATCAAAAATTTCTGAAGTGTTAATGTGAACCTGATTTTCAGCAAGAGATTTGCTTTCACTAACAGAAGTTCTAGTCATATTTGTACATCTACTGACAAGCAGATCTGTCACAGTACAATACAACTTTAAATCAACTAAATAAATACCCCTCTAGACAGATGATTATTGTGTGGTCATTAGAATATTTCCTGATATTCCTTGATACATAATCACTAAGCTGTTCAATGCATTTTTATTTTGGATTTTATATATGTTCACAAAATAAAGTGTTTTTTTAATTATTGTTTGCCCACCACAGCACTTACCAGCATTTGCAACAAGCAACAAAGGCAGTTTTCCAGACTCAACATCATCTTTAATCACTCTGTCCAACAAAGCAACATCCTGTTATCAATAAAAAAAAATATATGTAATTATATATATGTTTGTCAAACCACACAGAATTGTTTCTCCTAAACTGGAAAAATGCATACAGTGTGAAAATGGACAGCATTCTGAAGTTCTGAAAAACATTCTTAATGTCTTAGTTTGTGGCTTGCAGTTTCTTCTTCCCAAAGGTAAAACAACTTGAAGGTCAGATAAAGCATTTGTGAAAAACACAACACAAATACATTGTGCAGTTTGTAAACATGCCTCCAAATACACATATTCTATATCCTGGACTAAGAAGCATCTTACTATATGCCATTAGAAATATCTTGCATATGACAAGACCAAGATGCAACCTGCTGGCTCTTCAGACGATTTCAATCTACAATTTGTACAGAAGACATAGAGGTCAAAAAAGTAAGTACGTTAATAAGCTTTTCCTAACAATATACTTGACCTTCACTTAACAAGGCTTAAAAACCCCCAAAACCAAACCAAACCAAACCAACTAAACCAAAGCCACCCCACAAAATCAGAAGAGCTCTTTAAGACAAACTTACCATTTGGTGCTGAGATCCAAACATAGTGTTACAAGGCACATGGCATATGCAAGAAAGGGGTAACCCTAGCTGCAATAAAAATGATGAAATTTCAACAAGCAAGACATACTTATTTCAAGTGTCCATAGAAATATATACAAAAAAAAGTAAAAATGACAATAAAAAGTTGGATATCACATTAAAAAGTACATTTCCTGCTAAAACTTATAATCAAATTAATAGCAGAGAATAGAAAGCACAGGAAAAACTGGAAAAAAAACCCAACAAAAAACCAGTCACCTTTTTGTTAGCACATCAACTGCATTCAGTTTCTCTAATGAGATACTATGCTCTGTACAACAGCCTAAACTCAATCCACTTTCCCTTGGCCACTCCTGCAATTAATGTATCCTGTAGGCAAACGTACTTTGTGCATGGGCCATGTTCCACCAGAGGTTCACAGTTATTTCACTGAGTACAGAGGAATCTACCCACTTTAATCATACAGCTCAGTTGACTATTCATGCTTGAAAGTCTTAAGTTCTTCCTTTGATAGGGAGGCAAATTCCAGATAACTTTTGCACCATTAACATAAGGGGGAACTGGGGAATCAAGATCTCTCATATTTTGATTTTTAACTTGCAAGATTACTAGACAAGTCAAATGGAGTTGATCATACCCATCACTGAACAGAAGACGAAGCAAATTCAGAGAACCACAGTTACAGAGTAGTTTGTTTTTATCCTTTAACAGAACATGAAGACTCCCTTCCCCTCCCACTTCCTGTTGTGGTGCTGTTTAGTCACACTGCCATTGTTTCTACTATGAGGAAAAATAAGTAGGTTTTCAAAATCACCAAAGTTATGTTTGCCTGGGGATACATGTATTCAGTCAAAATAAGGGGACTGGGAAAAAGCTTGGAGAAATCTTCACTTCCAAAAGTGGAAGTTCCAGGCAGACACAAGGATCTAAAGGGAAATTTTCACTGGCTCCAGCCAGTTTAAAGACTGCTGCCAGCAGTGTACCCCACTGTGCCGCAAGTACCAGTCTGCTGCAGGAGAAGTCTGAACAAATCTTTAAAACTTAAATTTCAAGTAGGCAATATGAAACCAGGTAGGTTCTACTTGCAGCTAAAACCCCAATTTATCCACTTTACCTGATTGCAGAGAGCTTGGCCCAAGCCTGTTCTAGCTGCAGAACTAATGTATATGACAGGCTGCTTAGAATATAGCACGTTAAATCCTTCTATTGTATAATCTTCATAACGTGTGTGAATAACAAGTCGACAGATTTTTAGGAGACCTTCACGATCATCTTCATGATAATATGCTGATCCATTTTCATACCTGCAAGAAAAGCTGAGTAAATATGACCAACAAAACCAATAACCAGTTTAGTGGCTAAAATAACATTAACCAGCAATAGGAGCTCACAAGAGGACAAAGATGACAGATTTAAAACACTTCTGTTTTCCCAGGATGAGCTAGAAGGAAACTTTTATAAGACAGGATGAGATTTAAAGTGAGGGAAGCCTAGTATATATTGTCATTTAGATTCAGATATAAAGTGAGAAAGAAAACACATCTGGATTCCTAAGGATTGCCTTTATAAAGTTCAAAACCTTGCTTAATAAGAGCAGAATGGGGGAGGAAATACACAAAAGGTTTCATCTGGTTTTAATACATATGTAAATTCTGAACTGCTAATTTTAAGCAGAATGCAACCTGACATTCTTTAAGTTAGTAAAACTGGAATAAGATGTATGAAGTAAGGTAAATGGCCAGAAAACGGCAAACTTTATCACCACATCTGAAATCAAGGTATTTTCTAATACCCAAATTTACTGATGCCATTTGTATTTTAGTGAGTTTGAAAATAAGACCACAGTTTATTACAATCTATTCAACACACTAGAAGACAATTTTCCAAAGGTTTGAAATATGTGAGTTACATAAGTGAAGTATATTTTTTCCCCAGGAATATTTTAATGATTTTATGGCTATTTTGCCTTCTATCTGACTTACTAGGCATGTTTCTCTGGGGCTCATGAGGGTGTTGGGGAGTGCGTCTGCTCCTTCCCCACCTTTTTTTAACCCTTCTAAGAATCAAACTCAGATCAGCACTTTGACATTTACAGTCACGAAACTGGAGCAAAATAAACAAAGAAGAGTTAAGGTAAGAGTGTTCCACATTGAGGGCAATCCCTCAGCTGTCTTACCTATAGATAAGAGCAACAGTGAAAGTAGCAGGTATGTCAATTTATTATGCAACTTGCAAGTTAGATCTTCTTTCAGCATTTTTGTGCAACATGCAAGTCAGTGCTCTTGCACAGTATAGGAGTGGCATTTATCAACAAGTTTACATAAAGGCCCTGAAACATCTCAAGTTATCAGGGACTACCTGATGTGCACACACTGCTGGGGGTTTTGGGTGGGCTTTTTTGTTTTTGTTTTTTGGCTTCAGGAAGGAAAAGAGGAAAAAAAAAAAAAAAAGGACTTTCTTATTACTTAATCTCCCCCCTCCCAACACCCTCACACAGTTCACTCCTATTCTTCCCATATGGAACAGTTTAAGGTATCTATGCCACATGATGAAACAGGCATGTATGAAAAACTTCAGTGTACTGTAAATTTCAGGAGTGTCATCTACCATACCTGGAAAAATAAACTAGATCCTGGAAGAGCAAAGAAGTTAATCGAAAATATCTTTTAAAAATATATGATGTATCCCAAGCCTCAGCAGCATCGCATATACCTCAAGAAGCAAGAATGCAACAAGAATGCAGTTAAACATCTGACAAACTGTATGTCTGCAACTGTACTCTGGCCCTTAGTTACACCACAGAGCTCATATAAAAGGTTTTTTTACAGCAACCATGTTACTAGCAAGTTCCTGCATTCAACAAGCAGTTTCTTTTATTTATTTTTTTTAATTATGTGAAGTCTTTCAAGTGTTTCAAAGAATATTTCTAAGTTTGTGGCACAATGGTTTCTTTTGTTGACATCCTCAGTGCAGTCACACATGTTTTTGAACAATTATCACTGCTTAGTCATACATAAGTTATTCGCAGTGACTCACCTGAACAGCCTGCAGAGCCAGAGAGTAGTATCGGAAAGGATCCTTGTTGTGAGCTTTCTCAGTCTTTCCCTGTCTAGCACTGAAATATAAGCAGCCAAACTATGTCCCAGTAGAGCCATGTGACCCTGTTCACCAACGTTTTGAAGTCTGCAAGCCAGAACAGAGTTAACTGCCAACTAAATACAAGTCATGAACACTACAGTGATTTTACATTTGCACATTTTTACTGTAGAGTGACAGAATTTGTAGACATGCAAGTTTAAATGCATAGCAGAGAAGTACAGTATACCACAGCCGCTTTCCTGCCATTGTGCATTACATACTGAAGTGCCAGTACAGACAAAAGAAAAGCACTTGCACACTTCACTTGGCCTAGCTGTGTATGGCATCACCTCAGGTTCTTTTTTAGCCCATCAGCTAGCATAAACTGGAACTAAGCACCTTATCTGCTTTGGGACTTTAAAGTGCATTAAACACATACCTTTCTCTCCTCATGCAGTCAAAAGTCAGGAGAATAATTATCTTTAGAGGCACAGCTTTAATCAGTTTGTTAGGGATTTTTTTTTTTTTTTTAATTTTTTTAATTTCCAAACTGTTTCCTAAGTGTTATTTTTCAAAAACCTTCTGCAGATTAGTTAGCATTATTTCCATTTTGTAGAAAAATGGGAACAAATTATCTTTTCCTTCTTTTTTTTTAATCTACAGGGAGAGATGGTAAAAAATGTATTGGCATTCATAGTTTTGTAAGACTTTCAGACTTAAAACAACTTTCAGAAAGTAGAAAACAAAATGAGCTGTCACATCAGAAATCAGGGCTCACTATATAATCTAAACTGCCTTTAGAAAGCTGCATGGTTGCACAATATCTTTACAGTTTAAAATACTTAAATGTGTAAGTTCTATAATAACCAAAATGTAACAAACTCAGGTATCTTCCACATACAATAATTCATATGGGCTTTACCGGTAGGTCTGTGAGGTTTCCTCTTCCTCCTCTCCATGCATTAAGTTCTGAACCAACTCAAGTATGCTCACCATATCCTGGCCACTGGCATACCAGAAAGGGGAAAACAAAAACCACAAAAGAGGTAAATACCAGCATCCAACGAAGAGGCTATTTCAGACACTGCACTTGTATAGCAACAAAAACAGTTCCTTACTCTCAGAAACACAGATCATGAAGACATGGTTGCTGAATCAACTAATCCAAAACCCTACTTAATTATAGTAAGACACTTCAATAAGTATGAACTCAGACTTTTAGAAAATACATTCACTAAGAAAATTTGGACTGAAAAGTTTGGCTTGGCAATGTTTAATTGCTTACTGCTACACAGCGAAGTAATGTAGTAGCTAAGGATCCAAGTTTCTCTTTACATAATCCAGCCTCAGCTCACAAACTCAGCACATCTCTTAAGTAATAACCTACAAATATTAGTCTCTAGTAAACAAAAGCTACATTAGACTTCTGACATGATGCACTCTAGTATAGCAAAACTAGAAGAGATCCACAGCACTTCAACTTGTATAATTCCAAGGAGAAATTACAGTAGTATAAGAACTTACGCTCTGACAGCTGAAATTGCTGTTTATTCTTAGAAGAGCTAATTCAGTGTCTCCACTCAAAACCAAGTTTAGGTTATGTACATAAAAAAAAGACTTAAATAAATCTTGCAGTACTTTTTGGAGTGCTAGCTTGGACTCCTGCAGGATCATCTTCCAAAGAGGCTAGGAACAATTTAAATTATAGTTTTCAGGTACCATGATCTTACTTGCCTTATGCACGAGAGCTCCATGCAATCTGTTAAGCCAGCTGTGCTGAAAAGCTATGCTGTTTGTGGTGGTTATTTTTTAAGAAGTTTTCTACCTTACCAGTCTCAGGAGTTTTTGTGGTTTGGGGTTTTTTTTGTTGTTGTTTGGCTTTGGTTTGTTTTTTTGTTGTGGGATTTTTTTTTCCTAATGGGTGTTTTAATGCTTCTTTATAGCACAAATATATCTATGTTTAAGCCTCAATCACAGCTGTATGGACCAAGACTTCATTAGATAGCAACAGTTCAAAATTTAAGGACAAGTAATCCTTTCTAATTCCTCCTATGTGAGTATGGAAATAACTGGCACGATCTTAATCTTCCCCCTCCTTCCACTGTGTGAGCATGGAAAAAGGTGACATAAAGCCTGGCAAATTTTCATGTTTGCATTAATACAGAAGCTGCCTGGAAAACAAACATGTTACAGATTTTTGTATTATAAATGTTGAAAACTAAATAGCATTAGCTAAAAATTGTGCCTACCTGCCTTGGAGTGGTCCAGGAATATCCTTCCGTGCATACTTCTTTTCATTTTCCTCTTCCACTTTTCTAAGTTATAGACAAAAGAGTAAACTAAGTGTTTAATATCTGTTTTATAACATCAAATATGTATTGACTTTGACTTGCGGAAATACATTTTGACATGGTTGCAATCTATTTCACTGACAACAGGTTCACAAATAAGTCAGGCGAGACCTATGTAAGAATTTAGCTCAAACTGAATGAAAGTGTTCCTAAGTTTTGGGGGGTTTAGGTCTTTAACAGAAAATGTCAGATTTACAGAAGTGCCATGTATATAGGAATTAAAAGTTACTTGCACAGCAGTAAGGAAAAAAAAAAAAATCTAACATCTCTGAAAAAACAGAATCACTAGAATGGCTCTGAATATTACAGAACATGCATAAAAATATGTACATTTCTTTTTAAAATCCCATCATTTAAGAAACAATGGTAATTTGTTCAGGTATGATAGCATGACCTTAAACTACTAGGAAAATTAGTTCCTTCCTGCTTCATGACAGCAACATTAATAATCCTCCCCTTAGCACAAACAGGTATTATTTTTGTAGTTATTATCCTTTGCACATACCTTTGATTGTCTTCTAGCATCTTCATTGCCTCATTCAGATTCTTTCCCATTTCTGCTAAAGTAGGGTCCACCATCTTTCAGGAAGAAAAGATAACGTTTAAGAAAAGTAACCCCCAAAACATTAATCTTACTACTGTCCCCACAACATCTTCAATACAAATTCATTCAGCCGGATTCTTTTAACTAGTCTGTGTACACTCTTTTCAAAATAACAGTATGTTGAATATCCTGGATGCAAAATATACAAAATAAGAACATACTATTAATCTAAAATAACCCCAAAGAAAACTCAAATGTCATGTGGATTTTGTTACTGACAGGCCCATTTTTTTCTCTACAAGGAAAGTCAGAACTTTTCCTCATGAATAATGAAAGAAAGAGCACTGAAAGTCAAGGATTTGAAAGATGTGAGGTGTTCGAGGACTATTTTAATGCTTTAGATAAAAAACTAAGTATGTGCCACTTTAGCCCAATTGCATGATTTGTTTGCTTGTTTTCATAGCCATTCTACACCAGCAAGAAAACTTGAACTATTCATTTAAATGTAAATATTTAAATGTGGTCCTACTAAAAAAACACCACCAAACCAACAACAAAAAAAACCAAAACACCACCACCAAACCAAAACCAAACCACCCTTCTAAGGGACACCCTAATCTTTCTACAGAGTACGGAAAACAGTGACAAGTTCAAAAGCAAGTAAATGCTATTTCCAAAGAACTGCTTTTGCTCTGGATAAGTCTCTTTTATGAAATTTAACCCAAGAAGCCTGGCAGACACTTGTGACATTGAGACAAGAGATCTGGACAGGAACGTTTACCCATTTAAGGATTACATACCATCTAGAAGCTTCCAGAGAATGTGAAAGGTATCATCTGGCAGAGTCTGATTTATCTATAGACTGTATTTGAAAAATAAATATACACCAGTATGAAGGTAGCAGGTACCACCACTGATAAGACCCATCTCATTTGACTGAAACCCTCAAGATTCTCAGGTGACCCTGTTACACAGTTTCTTCTCTCTCCCTCTGCTTCCCAAATATACTGCAAGCTTAGCCTCCATAAATTCAGCATCAACCCTTTTTCAAGGGATCAGCCCACATACCAAAGCCTCTAGGGTTAACCACTTACACTGCTGCTGAGGTTCAGAGGTCCTAGGGGTTAAAAATAAAAAATCCAGACCAAGTTTGATATTTAAACTTACACCACCCATGCTGCAGAAATAGAATAGCTTGTCTGCTACAGAATTTGAGGAACACTTTTCCTAAAGGCCTGAACATGCTTTCCATGGCTGCTGATGGAAACGAATGCAACTTTTGCAACCATGCAACACGGGCACGCACGTTTGTTCATGCAAAAGGAAATTTAATCACAGAAAGTAGTGGAATAATTTCCATGAAGATTTTACACAAGTTTCATGCAGAGGACTAATCAAGAAGAGAAAAATAAATTATGCTGAGAGTTCCCATATGTTCAAAGCCTATTTTTACCAAAATATTTAGAGATTTAACTCATATTATAGCAAGTGGTAGGTGGCTGAAAGAATCAGTACCCAGGAATGGTCACAGTGGCTCAAACCAAAATTGATAGTGCTCTGTATTCTGTTGCTTTAGAATTGGCCAGCAACAAATGTTTCAGGGAAGAACAAAGGAACAGTGTAAGTAAGTATTCAGCAGTAGTTTCCCACAAAAGCTCCCAGCATTTAGCAATAAATGTGGGGTTTTTTTACACTGCTGGCTTGTAGGTACAACATCCACTCCTATGAGGGCCATGACTTAGTTACGCACCGAGTGAAAAAGCAGGATAAATGCATAGTCATAAAATGCAACGACTCATCATAGAGGTTAAAAAAAAACAACCAACCAAAACCAAAAAAACAACACATACTCCGAATACAATAGATATAGCTAGAAGACAAATCTAAATATGATCATTGACAATATTTCCACATATTTTCAGTGGTTTCCCGAGTTGCACTACATCAAAGAAGCTCTGAAAAGAAATCTTACTTAAAAAAAAAAGGAAATAAAAACCAGGTCTGCTGCTGGGAGCTTGTAATCAGGTAGATATCATTTACTGATTATGCCCATCTCACATACTTTAAATTCAGGATGCCATAAAACACGATCAAAGGTAGTTATTCACTTGAACATTCCTCAGCATCATGAAGATAGTCAACTCACTCTGTTGTAGATAAGGACACAAGATGTAGAGGCATTATAAAAAGGGCTCCAAGGTGCTTTTGTTTGTTACTAACACAAAATTCACCTGTTAGAATTACATCAGATGTTAAAACCTGCACATGCTTACCTCGTGACTCAGCCTGTCTCACTTACTAGTAATTACACACGCATGAAACCTTTCTGCTGGCAGAATGAATACATAAAATATAGTTTTGAAAGTCTTACGAAGTTACACTAAACTCCAAAATGCTATGAAATCCAGAAATTCTTTGATTTGTTTTAATTTAAAAAATTAACTGAAATTCTGGGTTTAATTGGAAAATGAATCCCTGCTCTTTTTTTCCAATGGCTAAGTAGATATGCAGCAACTTACTTTCTCCTTTGAATTATGAGAAGCAAAAAAAACCCAACAAACCCTTTTTTCTACTGCATACTGAATTTTAGATAGGCTTCCTGCTCTGCTCACATTACTAAGGGCAGGGAGACAGAAAGAAGACTCTCCTTATTTTAAGCAGCAAGAAAAATAGGTGTGGCAAAGTTGCAGCAACAAACCATTCTGTTGTTTCTGAACAGATTTCAATAACATGCCATAATACGGTAGTACACTGCTTTAGTTCTGTCTGTAAGCAGGATCAAATGTGTATAAAATTCAAATAATAATAAACAGAAGACATTTTTCATGTTCTTGAACTGCTTTAAGAACACTGGTGGATGGGTTCTTGAATACTATGTCCTGAACCACAGGACATTTTTTCAGGAGGTTAAAACAGCTGCATTACTATATTAACTTTAATCTTTGCACTCAGTCCTGCCCCTGGTATCCCAGGATTTGACTCCAATCGATCACAGGTGATTCTTTGATGAGTTACAAGACATGCAATATCCTTTCAAGCTCTAAGGAGGTGCCAGCCACAGTTTCTTTCTTCAAGGAATCCATTCAGCACCAATACCTCCTGCTTCCTTAAGCCCTCCAAAGACCCTGACGTTCACTACCCTACTTTGACTTTCATCATTTGTTGCCTTAAAAATGTGTTAACCCTATTCACTCAGATTAACTCATGATAGGTTTGGCTTGTGGTTACTCCCTTATTTTGTAATTAATCTGTTACAATTTTTTTAAGCACTTTGAACTCTAAACCATTTCTGGTTTTATAGGCAGTATGTCACACCTTGGCAACCTGGCTGCTCTCCAGTTGCGATAAGACTGAACATTTATTACAAATTCAAAAAGGAGAATGTTTCATGTACCACTGGTTTACAGTCTTGATTTTGCATTTCTGTAGGCTGCATTCCTAATATAAGAAAGGAATGATTTTTAAACTGTCTACAGAAATTATTCTGTGTGTGCAAATTCACAGGTGCAACTCACGTATTTCATGAGCAGTATGCCTCATTTTCCCACTACAATGTTACATTTCACTAGAAGACAGCTTTACCATCAAAAAACCAAATCCTGTTCTCAACAGTAAATTAATTTCAAACAATAGCAGTATTCTTTAGCCAAAAGAATTTGTGTATTTATTCTCCAGGCAAATAAAAGCTTTGGATAACAAAAAAGCAACCACTTCATGACTGTTAGGCTAGAATGAAAATGGCACTATATTACCACAAAGCTTCTGCTTATGGGTATTTGCTCTTTTAATCTTTATCACTTCCCTGTGAGGTGCAGCAGGATTTTCATACAGATCTGCTGACACCAGTTTTCCACAAAGTTACCAGGATGTTGCTGTCAGTAACAAAAGACTGAGCAAGAAACCAGAACAGTTTCTTTGGGTTTAGGGAAAACATTGCTCTAGAGACTGCAAGAAGGTACAATGAAAGAATTTGTCCTATTTTACCATACACAAAGTTACCTAACTTGAAACTTAGAATCCCTCAGAAGATGGGTCACTTTTATCAAAATATAATACAGGGAGGAAGGCAGATCATAGATCTGTTAGTCAAACTTCTGAAATTTAACACTTCCCAAAGAACTTAAATTTGAAGTTCACTCAAAAAGAAAAAAGATTTCTGGGGTTCAGATAAAATTCATTCTAATTATATCACATATGACATACAATATAAATACATTAAAAAAAGCCTAACCAAAACCAAACCATTTGTCTGATACCCCAAAGATAATCTGCAAAATCAAACTACGAGATTGTTAGCATGCATCAGATTCTACAGTGGTTTTGCTTGTGATCCTGTCATGCAGTGTTTTCAGTTCTCAGGAAATTTCTCATCTGCTAAAAAAAGAAAAAACCTTCTTCCATTTGCAAGAACCTAACAACTGTAGTAATTCAGTGTCAGCTAACTGGGTAACCAAAATGCCTTCTTTGTAACAAAAAATACAACATTTTGTCAAGTTTTAATCCAAGTTAAAAAGTACTTATACATGTAGCTTACTGGGATCCCAGTGATAAGCACATAAGGAGAGAAGCCACAGTTCAAACAGGAGACAATCTCAGATGTATTATGATAATGCATAAATAAGCCCAAAATACACGGACACACTCTCTCTGAGGAGAAACATACCCCAATTTGGATTAATTTTAAATTTATTTAGGGAGAAGACTTCTTACATATCATGCTCCTAACTAAATAAAGTGCAGATTGTACAGACTGACAACAATCTTAACCAAAGACTGTTTCAGGAGGGCACTAACTCATTACTGTATTGTGGCATGTTATTATACAGAGAAGTACCAATTTCAGCATACATGTGAAAAAAAGCCATGATAAACAACGGAGGAAGTAAACCAAATACTAACTATTCATATCTATTTGCATATACTGAAAAATCAGACATGCGAGTTTTTGCAGGGCCCTCACCATTATAGATGATTCCTTACATCAAGGATACAAGCAACCAAAACTCAGACTTTTATTCTGTTAAGAAATTAAGGTATTTAATTCTTATATGGCATTTTTATTGCTTATGATGACCGATGACCCTGTCTAACAAAGTTTAAGGGCTTTGTCATTACTGTAGGACAAACACTTGCCCTGCGCTAATGTGCTTTCTTCACTGCATATTGTACCATTATTCTGCTTGAGTCCTGTGGATGAAAACTGTATTTCAAACTAGTATATTCATTCAAGTTTTACTTAAGGAATGAAAACTTTTCATAACAAGCGGTAGCCACTGTAACTTTTGCCAGCACTAGTAAAGCACTTGAGCTTTTAAATGCTACCAAATACTCTTTAACACTGTATTTTTCAAGTGGATTGTAGTATATCAAACCATTTGGCTACCAATTCGCTAACCACATCAGGAAGATAACTTCCTGAATTTCCTAACCATTCATTTTACCAGAACACATCCCATTCAATCTTTCCAAGGCATTCCAAAGACTAAACAAAACTGAATGTGCTATGTATAATAAGTGATGCTGAGGAAGGAAGTACATGAAGTATAAATTATTTCAAACGCATACTGGCCTCGAAGACACACAACAAGGATGATAAGCTATGCACGAGCAGCCATTCCATCCCCACCTTCCAGGGCAGGTCTTCTGAAGCAAGCAGGTGCCACGGAAGCCAGCAGAAGCATGGCATATCCTGGATTACCTTACCGGGTTCTGACTGGCTCACAGCGACAAAGGCAATACAAGTTTTGTCAGTCACTTACGGTATTACAGAATCAATATTTGCTTTGTACAGTGCGTTGGACACAAGAGAGCAAACACAGGGCTGCAAACACCACCAGTATAAAATTGTGTGTGTGGGAAGTAAACCAAGATTCTACTATCCTGCTGCAGGCTGACATTCCCAGGAAGCAAATAAAAAAACGAGCTCCTAAAGCATTTCCTGACGGTTCTGCACACTTTTTACGGACCCGGGGCACGCAAGCACGGCGCTCACACGGGCGCCGATGACCATGGGACAGGGTTCGCCCGTGGACTGCGCTGGCGGTCGTAGGCTGCGTGACACAGGGCAGGCACAGCCCTCCGGGTCCACCGGTCCCAGCCCCGGCAGAGCCGCACCGCCGCCGCAGCCGAGGGGCCGGGGGAGCGCGGCCCCCGCCCCGGCTCACTCCCCTCAGCCCCAGGCGCGGCCCCGCAGCCCCGCAGCGAGGCGACCGCCAGGGCCCGCTCGCCCCCAGGGCCCGTCGCGACTCACCGCCCCTCCGCACGCAGGTGCCCTGGCCCCCACCGCCCCTCCCCGTCCAGCTGGCACCAGAGCGCCCCGCAGACCTTCTCCAGAGAAGCGTCCATAGCCGGCGGACTCCCCAGTGCGCGCCGCCTCCCCGTTAGGCACTTCCGCCTCAGCCCCAGCCGGCTCCACGCTGGCAGCGCTGACGAGGCCGCAGCAGGCGGGGCGAGAACGCGCTCACCTAGGGAACAGCGACAAGCCCGCCCCGCGGCCGACACCACCGCGCACACGGGCGGGGGGAATGAGACGCAGTGGTACTGCAGAAAGCGTGGTAATGCCGCGCCGTGACGGCACGGGCCGGAGAAAGCACCCCGCTCCCTCCCTCACGCTCACCACCCGTCGCCTCCCGGTCCCCCCGCTGCAGCTGGTGGAACAGTCCCGCGGCACGACCGGGAGATGACAGGTACTAGCGCATGCGCAGTGAGCGCGATCCGCACAGCTCCGCCGTGGAGCTAAGCAGGGAGGCGGGAGGTGTGTGGGGTGCTGCCGGCTTGTCGAGGTTCGGTCCCCGGGTACCCCGGAAGGCTCCCGCATTCACAGATCTCTCGGCTGTCACCCCGGCGCCGTCCGCTTGGCCTACGGGGTTCGTTACAGGGGCGCCAAAACCTTCCTGAATGTACGGGTCTGCGGGGTGACCCCGGGCAACACCGCCAGGGGCCATGGGCCGCCGGGCCGAGCACTGGGGAGCCAAGCCCGGCTGTCCAGAGCCTTCCTGTTGGTCCTGCCAGCTGTAGTTACTCGCTGGTGCACATTCCTCTTCCTCCGAAAGCCATTTCTGTTATTTAATAGCCCCACTTCCAGGTGTCAGATGTGAGTGGTTGGGACTTGATCTTAAAGGTCTTTTTCCAACCTAAACGATTCTATGACTACCGCGGAGGCTGTTTCCCGCCTGGCCATTTCTGTGTGTGAGGAGAGCGGAGTGGCCGGCGCGGGTCTCTCTAGCACCGGGCAGCTCACCTCGCTCTACCTTGTGATTAAAACGTTTTTCAATCTGCAAGCCATCCCTGGAAGGCTTCACGATGGCTTCCGGCGCATTCATCCCGTCCCAGGAGTGAGCTCGTTGCCTGGACGTCAGATCTGCTCCTTCGCAACGGCTCCGTGAGTGTAAAGCTCCGTACGCGAGTCTCGAATAAAGCATACATCGCTGCTGGCTTTTCTCTTCACATGGCCCAACAGCAGAGGGCACCCGCGCAGGTGCTCAGGTGCGCACCATCGCCGCGCAATCAGGCAGCAGAAACCAGACTGCGAAACAACAGCAAATTTGAAAACCCCATAACGTGCTCACGTAAGCAAGCGACAAGGAGATAATTAAACAGACAATAAGCGAACAGCGCCTAGTTTTCACTTATCTCTTAATCAGTGTAGCAATACTGTACGGTACATCCATAGTGCGACCTATACCAAAGCCCAGCAAGACATAGTAACCTAATTCTGCGTGAACGCAGTCACTTAAGACCACGAACCGGAGCCCGGGTGCCTTCCGGCCACCCACGAGCCCATCGGCGACAGACGCGGGGAGCCCGAGCTCGGGCCCCACCGCAGGGTGCCGGCCCTTCCTTGCAGGGGCAGGCCCGGCTGCGGTGGCACCCGGGCGGGGAGCCCCGAGGGGACGCACGGACCGCAGCGAGGGCGGTGGCGGCGGGCGGGCCCGCGAGGAGGCGGCGGCAGACGGAAGAGGCGGCAGGCGATGGCCGGGGCGCTGCTGCGCGGCGGGGTGCGCCGTTTCCCCTGGCTCTGCAACGTGCTGCTGTACGGCGGGCTCTTCGCGGCGGGCGACGCGGCCCAGCAGCTGTGGCGGCGGCGGGGGCAGCCGCCCGACTGGGCGCAGACGCGGCGAGTGGCGCTGGTGGCTCTCGCCTTCCACGGCAACTTCAGCTATGTCTGGCTGCGGGCGCTGGAGCGGGCGCTACCCGGCCGCCGCCCGCCCGCCGTCCTCGGCAAGGTGCTCTGCGACCAGCTCCTCGGCGCGCCCGTCGCCGTCCTCGCCTTTTACACGGGTGAGTGATGCCGCCGCCCGGGCACCGCCATCTCGGGGCGGCGGGAGGAGAACCGGGCGGCCGCACGCCGAGGGAAGAGCGCCTACCGAAAGCGAGCTGTGCACCCCGGGCTGCCCGGGTGCCTCCCTACCTTCCGGGCGGTGATCGCCGCGGCTCCAGAGCCACCGGTGCGGAGCTGCGGGGTGCTTGGGCAGCGGGCTGCCTGCTTTGCTGTGCAGCCCTGCCAGAGCTCGGAGCTAGGAGACGGTCGGGTCGGGACCTGCAGAAGCCGGTAGCTCTGCCCCAGGTTGTGTACTGAACAGCCCGACGCGCAGAGCTTTAAGCATCGAGTGCTGTGCCAAGGAGAGCTCTGCGCTGGGCTTGGTTAGGCCCCGCAGCTGTTAGTTAGTGACAAAGAATTAAAAGCACCTGAAAAGGATTATTCTATCCTTGTCTGCTTGAATTGCTCTGCTCGGTTCTCCGTATCAGCTCTCTCTTTTCCTAAACACAAACAGCTAGAAATGTCAGGAAATGCTATAGTTCAGCAAATTGTACCACCTTCTGCTTTGAGAGTATGTAGAAATACAGCATACTAGTACTGTGTGATCTTAAAAACTATCGAGTACAAAGACAGTTAAGATGACTGTTTATTTAAAAAATAAACATGTTGGAATAAGAAGAATAACAGGTGAGATTAGTGTAAACCAAGGCTGTCATTTAACTTAAATGTCATGTGGAAGAAGAACAAGACGTGTGCTCTTTTTGCCTGGCATTGTGACATCTGCATTTTATGACCCTGACCGGGAAATAATTCAGTTTGTGATTGAAAAGAAAGGAAGGAAGGGGTCAAATGCCAGATACTCTCAAAATCCTATCTGCCTGCATCGGAATGTAAGCAGAGTTGCTGAAGGACCAACAGGGTTTGAAGGATCATGAAAGGGATGGTAAAAATCCTTAAATTGCGTAGCAGAATTGTGTGATTCCAAAATAATGTTTGATTGAGAAATACCAATCACCTCGTGGCATGCAAATACCTATAAGGATGCCTGAGTTGGACTAAGCAACTTTGGGCCCTTTCTTATGTGCTTTTAATTTTATTAGATTTTATTTAGATTTGCTAAAAGCATATTTTCTAATACCTTTGCAAAATACGGGTCCTGTCTTCCAGTTAGGGTGAGTGATCTTTAAAAAGCTGCCTCATCCCTTAGAAAGATGCAGTCTTCATTTGACACGTAAAGATTCTCATTACACGAGACACATGAAATAGCAGTTAAAGGGCTCAAAATAATAAACTCTTTAAATGATTTCATGTGACTGGAGTTCACTCAGTTTGTTTCTGGTTTGCACGTGTGTAATGTGTAATTTCAAGTCATACTGCTTTTCTCTTGATCTTGGGTGGAATGGTGGGAGCCTGGTGTGAGGTTGGGTTTTATTGGAATCATGAGGAGATTGGATGAACTAGAATTTATTTAAAACTTTGCAACTCTGTATGTGGAGAGTTAAACAATTAGGTTTGAAACTTTTCTGCTTGTCAGTACTAGAATTTGGATTTGATACAATTATTTGTGAAGGAAAAAAAATAATGATTATAGCTGAAATTAAAAAGGAAAATAAAAATCAGGTGCCCTTCTCCACTGCCTTCAGTGGTCTGTAGGCACCTAAACTCCTTTGAGGATCTGAGCCACTCCTGACAATTCCATAGGGAACAGAATGTCTTATTTTCTCTATCTCAAGGGTGTAAAAGGTTCCATCATGCCTATTCCACTCTATACCACTGGTGAATTATGTGGCAGTGGAACAGATGTGATATACCACCTGTACAGTATATTCTTGGTGATCTACAGTGCCAACACTTAGAGCCAAGTCAGTAGCTGAGGAGCTCTGATGTAGCACTCTTAGGTAGCTGGAACAGTATCCTTTCTTTCTAAAGCTATTGTAACATATTCTGAGAAGAGTTTGGGATATCATTGTAAAAAGTGAACACTTAATTTTTATGTTTTTCTGATCGTTGTAAATATTTTGCCACCAGGTATGAGCATCCTTCAGAAGAAAGAGGACATCTTTTCAGACTGTAGAAAGAAATTTTGGAATACATATAAGGTGAGGCAAGCAGTTCACTTATCTCACAGCTAAGCAAAACAAGAGTATTACCAGATCAAATACTTGAAATACTCATTCTTCCAACAGCTTTCTCTCACTGCATTATTTGATTATGTGTAGGAGGCTTTAAGTACCATCAGTCTTGTGAAGGCAGGGTAGTCTGGAGCAGGTACTGCTGCCAGCTGGGTGAAATGATGCCATTTAAAAAATGTACAATATTTATATACATAACACTTGCACTCAGCTCTGTTTCAGTTGGAGCCCTACAGTACAATGCTGATTAAGATTGTACTACCTTTTATCTTAAGAAGTACCTCCCTCTGTTTAGTTAGTAATGTCATTGACAACTCTTACAGGGACATCTGTTAAAATCACTAATTATAGAGACATCTTTTTTAGGAATCATTTTCAGCCTGTACTTCTCAGTGACAGTCTTATCACTTTCAAAAACACAATACTCTTGTTTTAAGATGACCGGTATGAATAGCTGGATTTGGTTTGCCTTTCTGCATACGCAAGAAAAAATTATCTGTGCTACTTCAGAGCTTGGCAGATTAAGAATTGTAAAGATTTCTCAGGTGTAAGAAAATGATAGATTAGCAAAAAAAAAAAAAAGTTGTAGAAGGAAAACCTGTGATGCAATGTGAATTTTTCCTCACACTGTGGACTTATATGGGTAGAAAAGGATTATTTTTATTCCTGTGGAGGATGATTCTAAAACCAGTGCCCACTATATGCTATCAAACCATAAGGTTTCTATTAGCCTTCTGTTCTATGAGTAATTATCCATTGGGTTTTCCAAAAAAGCCTTACATAGATGAGTAACTGGAAGGAGCATTGCAAGTGTGAAGTAGCGTTCAGTGGTATTTTTCATTCATGGCTGAAACAAATGTTCACGTATTTAAACATTTGTTCACCCATCTGGTAAAGGAGCTTATGTATCTGGTGTCAGGTGACTGCCAAGACTTAACTGTGCTTAGAGTTTCATATTTAAAATTAGTTAGAATAATGTGTTTGGAAACTCCTAGCATAGAGTCTCATGAAGATTATTAGAAACTTAATATTGCAATCTCAAAGTTAAGCAATTTAAAATTGAACAGGTTTTATTAACTTTACTCAAGTATGTTTCAGTCTTTTCTAAATGTGATAAGAAAAAAATGAATCTTTGTCGTTGATCTCTGTAAGAATAACAAATGATTCATTTTCATTTCAGACGGGACTGATGTACTGGCCTTTTGTGCAGGTGAGTTTTTAGGGTAACTCAGCCTTTCCTTCTCATAAAACCTGATCTGATATGGTCATAGCATATCTAGCCCAGCGAGAAGTCAGTGGAGTTGCTGGGTGTGTAGGTGTAAGACCTGACCGTGCCTGGAGCACTAACTAAGCTCTCTCTCCTTCCAATGCAGCTGTCAAACTTCATTTTTGTGCCTGTTTACCTGCGAACAGCTTATACTGGGCTCTGTGGTTTTGTCTGGGCTGCCTTCATTTGCTTTTCCCAACAGAGTGGAGATGGCACAGCAAAGTCAGCACTTATGTGGCTTAAAAGAGAAGAGGTTAATGCAGATGAAGATTCATCAGAGAAATAAGAACTTTAGTTATGAACACAGTCTAAATTGTTAAACTGAGTTTATGAAAGTCTGTAAACTGCACTGCAGCCTCATTGCTGTGTTTAAAATAACCAGTCATCTCAACATTTGTTGGTTAGTATAAGCACTGGAACAGTTTGTCTTTGTGCCTGTTTATTTTTCATAAAAGAGGCCAATTGTATATTGGCATTTAATTATTTTCATGCTGCCAGCCCATCTCTTCTGGGAACAAATGCCTTACAGGGCAATGTAAGCGTTTGCACATCATGTTGGACCTACTCACCGGGGAGAAATGTTAACTAATTAAATTTGCAAGCAACTTGGAATTGCTAGAAAAAGAGGAATAGAACGTGAAATCATCAATTACCGGACTTTATGATTGTTATCAGTACAAGATTGCTTTTGCAGAACAAAATTTAGTGGCTTTCTTATCTAAAAAGTGTCATTGAATCTGTTTAATCCAGAGAAAACAGAAGTGCTGTGTTTTGCAGGGACCACTTTTCTGTAGGGGCAACCTTGCTTTATTCTACATATAGAAAATAATTATTTCATAGAATGTACAAACCTGAAATATATTTGCGTATCTTTTATCTCAACTGTGAGAATAAAGATAAATAACTTCAGTCAGAGTTCTTTGGGGTGGATGCTGCATATGGACACTTAGGGGAAGAATCCGTCATAAGCAGCTCCTGCGTGATAGAACCCAACGAAACACTGCAGTGAGCTTTTGTTGTATGTGTCAACGGCTTCTTCCTTTGCCCCTCAAGGATCAAAGTACTGAAGAGTACATGGGAGTCTTGACACTTTGACTCTTCCTCCTACTTCATTATGTTGAAAATATAATTAAGATTTTGAAGAAAAAGAGCATGGGAAGAAAGGTAATGTGAATGCCAGAACCCATCACAAAACAATCCAGCTCTATGTAAGGAACTACCATTTCTTCTTGAAACAGCTTTTAAACATTCCTATTCGTAAAAGACACTGTGTAACTACACATAGGAGATGGTAAAATTATTTACAGATCTGCTTTGTCAACAGAGGATCAGGTCTGGATACAGGTGTGCTCTTTGGTGTTTTCTAAATGTGCCTCTGTATCTCAGAACAGGTACTGTGCAAATGTCTGTAATTGCAGGAAGTTGAAATCAGACCAGTAAAGGAGCCACTGGTTTATTTAGAATGGGATTGAAGTTACTAAATAGTAAGTTTGAAACAATACCTGATTTAACCCATCTTGATGATGACTGTAAGAAGGAGGCTCAAGCATCTTTGCTACAATAATAATAAACCACTTTGAGGAATGTCTGAATTCCTCAGTCTTGTCTAAACAATAAACCAAAGCCTGCTTAGGCTGTAAACAGACATTCCTTTGTCCAACAGCTGTACTACTTAGACAAGTCACTGCAGTTCCATCTTCAGCTGCATAGGCAGACTTGGAAGAGGACACCTGCATACAATCTTAAGGTGGAATTAATTTTAATTCTGACATTGGTAGTGTGGACTCTGCAACTCGGCTAATCAGTTTAAGCTCTGTTTATAGTCAGTGGAGGAATATAGACAATTGCAGACATCTGTTTTAGGGTACAGTGAATTGTGCACAGTAGGGATCTATTTCTTCCCATTGATAACAGACAGTCTCAAAAGACTGGCTGCTCCATAGATAGCTTCATTATAGGTGCTCATAATTGCTGAGTTGCATTCCCCTGTTTGGTGTCCATCTTACACGTCCCTGTGGGAGCAACTTGGTGTTGCTGCATGAATTGTGTGAATTGGGCAGTCCTGATGCTGGACATCCCAGTAGGAGTAGAAATCCACAGAGGAACTAACTGCATTTTATCTATCATCTATTTAAAAATGAAAGATGAATAGATGATTTAGATTGCTAAAGTTGTTAAATTGTTTTAGTGTGTATAAAGTCCTCAGGATAAAGAAGCAATTTCAGTAGTGTTTTTTTGTGTTGGTATTTTCTATTCAGTGAGACTTAGAAGTTTCAGATAAGGTGTGCTCATTAAGTATTTGACTTGGTTTTTACAGATACTATTTATTTTTCTGTTTGTGCCTTAAGCGTTTAATGATTAATAGAATTTGCTTGGAGAAAAGGAAAAGAACAACACTGCAAGGAGAGTGAAGTAGCAGAAAGGTGTTGGTTTGCTGTAAGCAGTATGTGATGTTCTGCTGAAACTGAGTGCAAAAAATACTTCTGCATGAGTGTCGTTGGTAAAACTTAATCCCCCGGTGAATAAAAAAATTAAAATTGTTCTCATGATCTATATAATGCTGATGCTTTTCTTCAGCAGGAGTATTTAATGAATGGAAGATCCATCTTTTATTTTGAGTGGCTTAAAAGCTTATACAAGCTGTGTTTTATTGCCGTATGCTTTTGTGCTGCTAGTTTTTTGCTTCAGAATATGAGCTAAATCCTGCTTTGTCTTCAAGTTTCTCTGACTGTGGGCTTCAGGGTTTCTCTCCATGTTCTGAAGTACACTTCTTTCATCTAATGGAAGCCTGTGGCGCCTACATTTCAGTGAACTTTAGATTCTGCATAATCCTTTCATTCCCTTGTTTCTCATATGAAGGGATTTGAGAGTTTAGTTACCCAAGTCCCTTTTCGTATTAAAAACAAATGTTTTTTTTTTCCCTTTAATTGAAGGCACTGATTGGTCTTATGAATATTCAGAATAGAAAACATGAAGCTGTGTTGGGACAGATTCTCAGTGCACACTAATGCACCTTCTAAAGATTTTCTTCCTCTGTCACTATAGTCCGAGGACCTCACCCCTTACTTGTTAAAGACTTTATTATTTCTCGACAGTTTTTTTTGTGTAGAAGATCAATGTCAGAGGATAACAAATGGTGGAGGTTGGAAAGGACATCTGCGTGTCCAGTCCAGGTCACGTAGTCCAACCCTATTTGATACATGTATATAAACTTCTGTTTGATTCTTCTGGTAATTCAGTCATTTATTGAAAAAAAAAAAGAATTAAAAATGGGTGAGACTTGTCCTAATTGTCTCTCCACTCCCTTCCAAAAGCAGTCATAAGAGCTTTATGACTATTTCAAGGAATTGCACTGATCTTACTGCCAGCAGATTTTCATAACCAGAAAGATGAACAGAATTATACAGCCTGTAGGTGCTCAGGAAGGAGGGGACACGCTGCCAATAGCCGCTAGGCATGCATTCAGGTGACATTTTCACGTCATGGATCCTCTCTAAGAGCAAATGGGATGAGAAGATATTTATATCAGGTGCTGTTCCAGCTTTGTGTTATTCTGCATAGATACGGAGATGTAGTCTGAATTTGATAAAATGAGGATTTTAAAATGTATTTTTCTACTGCGTATCTTTTATGTAAATGAACCTCCTGTGCTTACTAGTATGCAAAATACATCCTTCTAGGCTTAGAAAACTCACCAGAAGGCCTCTGTCTTTTTCACACAAGAAACAACCATCCAGTAACACAGCATAAAATAAGCAGTTTCATAATGGAGTGAAGGTGAAACTGCCTGTAGTATGTTACTCTATCTGGCATGTTCTCTGTATAGCACAGCCTTTGAAATCTGTGCAGACTCAGCCCTCTGATTCTGTGCTTTAAGTGCCAGTGCTCTGTGCTCGTGCTGCCGCCTCTACTGCTAGTGCCAGTCCAGTGAGATGTGCAAGAAATACTTGAATTTGACTAAAATAATTAATTTCAAGTTGACTGAAAAGTGTCTGTGTTTTTGCAAAGGCTTAATAAACATTAAATGCTGTTCTTTGGCTCTGTCTTTAACTAATGTATGTATAAACAAAGCCAGGTCTTACGCAAAGTTCTCGTGGGACCTTTGGGGACCACATGCAGCAGAAAGCTCAGTTTGATGCCATAGACACACAGCAGCAGAGTAAAAGATAAGGAGGGATTATTCACTCCCTCTAAAGGTTTGTTACATACATTAAGTAATCTGCTGCTTCTGAACAAATTCTGAACAGAATTCCCATCTTTCAAAGCTTTATGCTGAAGCCAGTGGACTTAATTTTTCTTTATTAAAAAGAGGTAAAAATGTTACATAATAATCTGTTTAGATAATTAGTACATTTCAGAAGGAGCAGAGGAATTCAGGCAGGAAAAAGATATAAAAAGCTTCTAAACAGAACTGAGGTTAGCCATGGGGTCCTTACTGAAGGACTACTCTGAGTGTAGTTTATGTGGGATATTTTGGGAAGGAAATGGTTCAAAAGATTGGAGGCTGAAGGGAGTATTCACAACTGGTAGAGAGACACCACCTCAATTCCCTACTGTAACTTCTTGTATATTTAGAATGAGGAGAAAGCTTTATGGAAAGGTTTCAAACTGAAAAATTCTGCTTCGTAGACTTTATGGTTAACAGGGACAAAAAAAGATCATTCAGTCTGAATCTCTGCATAATGCAAAGCAAAGAGCTTTTCCCAAATCAGATCAGTGATGTTGAATCTTGTGCTATCTTTAGAAAGGTATCCAGAGACTTCAAATAATGGAGGATCGTCTACATCTCTAAGAAATTATTAATGCATTTTTGTTACATTTTATCACCTATCTAAATCTGTCTAGCCTTAATATCCTAATACATTGTTACTGCCTTTCTAACAAGATTTAAAGAGTTAGTACAGCAGGCAAAGCCCCTGTATGCATGTAGTGGTAAACTGTTACAGTTTTTGTTTATTTCTTGGATAAACTATACTGCCTTTAGGTCTTGTGAAATCATTCTTCAAACTCTAGTGAACTTTTGTTTGCTGTGCATCCTCTAATTTGAAACGTAGACAGCAGTGCTGTAAAGATTAAGCCCAGTGACCATTTCACATATGCCTCATGCACATAATACTTCTTTTCTATTTCTGCTTAATATTCCTATGCTTAAGCAGCCAGGTGTGCGCTCCCTTAATTTCAAAGTTGCACTGAGAGTTCACATTCAGTTGCCAGTCCACAATGATGTTAAAGTTACTGTACTCTATTTTAAACAAGAAGGAGGAGTGCAGATTACTTATCTGTGAGTGTTGCATGTACTCTTCAACATCCTCCACCCTAACAAACACTGCCTTCCTTTTTCTGCAGTTTATTAATTTAATGTGGCAGTGCCCAAAATGCTTGTACCGTGTATCCAGGTAGAAAACCAGACTTCATTGCAAAGAGTATAATAAAATGCATCATTCTCCTTTATGCAATGCTAGTAACAATTACAGTTACCTGTGCTGAAAGAAGTCTCAGCACCAGAAAAAACTAATGAAGTGTGGAGGATGTTCAGAAAAGACATTGTTAAGGGCAGCTCTGCTGGAGCAGGGAGTACAAGAGAACTTCAGAAACTGAAGGATGAGCCTTTTTGTTTCCTGTGTTCAGAGAAAGCCAGTTGTGAAGGGGGGCTGTAAAACAACAGGAAAAAAGGACAGGAGGTCAAAGTCCATGAGACATCTATGCAAATGCTCCCCTCTGCCAGAAGACCTTAAATACAAGAGCTTGATGCAGTCACCCTTCTCCATTTTACACTGTCAAGACTGATTAAATCAGAAACCAAGAGGAAACATGAATATATAGCCTAGTAGGTAGTTCAGTCACCAGAGAGATAGGGAGAAAGGGAATAACACTGCTCCTAGTTCAGTTATTGTACTTCATCCAGTTACAACAGAAGTGCATAAGCACTCAGATGTCTGTGATAAATACAGTGTCTGGCCCACATGTACTCATAAACCATGTACACAAGTTCTACAACACATGAGATCCTTTATCTGTGGAAGAAGTGCCAGCTTCATTTTGAATTGTGTGTCCTTTTACAGGGTATAATTTGGCAGCAAGGTTACAATGTTCTTGCCTGGGATCAGTGTGCACTTAGTGTGTGCATACATAAGAATAAACCCTCACACTATTATTTCTTGATTTGTCAGGAAAGCAGTCTTCCTCTCATTGCACAAATATTTAGAAAATAAAATACAAGGTTTTTGATGAGTTCTTCTTCCACCTCCAGTCTTTTCCTTTCTCTTCTGTGCTGGCCTGGAGAAATCTACCTCAATGCCTAGTTCCCTGTGGTACTTTCATCTTACTGTTGCTTACACCTCTCTCTGAAGCAAAAACCACCTTTACTTCCCTACTAAGGGTGTTCAGCTACTTCCATTTCATGGATCATAAACTTTTACATCCAAAATGTAACAAGACTTTAACTGCAGCTGATTTGCTGTGATGCACCAGTGACACTGAAGTATTTTGTCTAGCTCAGAATGATCATCATATAGTAATGAATTATTATGTGTTCATCGTAACTACACCTGATGTGATATGGCAGTTACCTATACAGTGTTTTGCTTACTGTTTTGGGGCAGGAATGGAAGAAATGGTGGAATAAAGGTTTGCTACCACTGATGGTCAAATTTAGAGAGAAATTAAAGTAATAAAAAAATCCTTTCAGAATTCAGGGCTGTGACATTTAAAGCTTCCAGCTCCAGTGAAGGGGGTAGTGAAATGCTGATGGACATGGCTGGTAGGATGCAATAGTAATAGAGAATGTATACTACATAGGAACACGAATCAGCAAGAAGCTGACGTAGTCTTTTTGTGTTTTTTACATCTTATAAGCAGTTTTGCACTCTCTGTATAAGATCCAAACATGCAGGCAAAATGGAGACTTACAGAAAGTCACCTTTGCATTTGGATTAAGTGAAATGAGGAAAGGCTCAAGCCCTATGAGAGCTGTGCTTGGTGATGCATGCTGCTGTGACTGCAAATTTTATACAATATGCTTATAACTTTAGAACGGACATACCCACAGAATATTACTTATGAATATTACTTATGGCTCACTGTGTTTGCAAGGCTCCTAAAATGGCCCAGACCACTTTATCTCAACATCGAAATTTACTGAACCCAAACTTCTGTTTTTCTCTGTAGCTATGGCCACCCGTCACTGGCAGAAAACCCACTAGCACAATACTGACTCACCTGTGCAAGAGCCAGTCCAGTCATAGTGCTGGAGCTGGCTCCAAATGCCAAAAATAAGACTCTTGCATGGATAATTTCCCTAGCCACGGTATTAGTAACATATCTGACAGATGCTATAACAGCTTATTTTGTAAAATTTGTACCTTACAAGGAGAATGAATGTAGAAAGTGGTTACTAAGGCAAAAAATAAAATGGGAAGGGAAAGAGTATAGAGAAGTACGTTTCTGAAATCTGTGTTATGGTCATGACTACAGCCATTGGCCTGTGTGGATTGTTTCCATTCTTCCTAACAGACATATGCCCTTTCTCCTCTGCTACTTCATCTCCTGAATTTGTGCTGTTTTTTCTAACCTCATATACTAAAAGTAGCTGAGATAATTCTACACAGGTGGGAAGTCCTGTGCCAGCTTTAGTAGTCTGTATTAGTCACCTCCCAGGAACATTTGCAAATAGGCTCTGTACAGGTATGGACACGACTGTCAAACACAGAGACTTAAAAACTTGGCATAGCTGAGTATAGACCATTGATTTATCAATTCACCCAAACTGTATCTTAAACTAGACAAATGTTTAACAAGCTATGTTCGGCCTAGACTGTGTTTGGGGAGCTCAGTACTGCAAGGCTCCGGCTTGATTTTGTTATAGGAAAAGCAATTAAGTACTCTCCTCCTTACAGTTATCTAAATATTTGTAAGATCAGACTCAACTTCACAGTGTAGATCTCCAGATCTGTATAAGAGATAGGCAGTCAGATGCTGTAGCTCCAGTGCTGCTACTTAACGTTTATCACACACAAGATTTCCCTAGAAAAACAGTTTCTACAACATGGAGCACCTGCAGTATAGTTCAACCCAGCCCCTGTGAAGGATGTCATATCTAACACATGATTAGTGGCATGCTGTTCACCAACATCTGTTATTAAATGCTTGTCTTTTGCTTCCATAGTTCCACTAGAAATTCAGCTTTGGAGAAATAGTGAGTTGAATATATAGTCAATCTTTTTCTGAGTACATGTTTGCTAAAACAGTTAATGACAAATAGAAACCAGCACTACATTCATACAGTATTTCACATAGAGACGTTATTAAAAAAAATAAAATATCAGAATAAGATGACATTTAATAGGTGTTCAGGTATAAATACTTATGAATTTATTTGGATCACTGCCATACCTCAGACTCATGACATCATATTTGAAGTGTCTCATTGCCTTTCAACAACCCTATTAGAATGCTGTGTTTGCCCACAGTACACACCACTTTTAAGCTATAGATGCACTTTTCTATCCTGATAGAGATCTAGGGTAGTTGTGGAAAAGGACCAACATCCTAGTTACTTTACTGTGAATATTGTAATTATTTATAAAGTTACTTTAGCCTGAAAAATATTTTTTAAAGAATGGTCAGTATATGGAAAGCCTGTAATTCTAAATATATAAATATAGAAAGGGCACTAACTAAACATGAGCTAGGATTCATAAAAAAAGGAACAATATGATAAGGACTTGCATTGGCTTGCGAATCCAGGCCCTTGTTCTGCACAGTACTGCTACAGCAGATCCTCTTGCAAGTGCAAAATGTCATAGGCCAGGCTTCTGAGAGCTCTTTCATGCTAGCATGAAATAGAAGATGGAAGCTTAGAGCAAGAAAATGTTTTCTGTATCGAGGATCTTCCTGTAACTTTTAGCTATGCCATCCCCCTCTTTTTAACTAGATGTATTTAATTATGACTCTTTGAAAAGCAAATGAGATTTGCTCTAGTCTAATACAGATCTTTCAGGGAGAGTGGTAATACCAATGTGTAGGAAATATACTTAGAATGACACAGACCTGATTTTCTGTGATAACTTGAATTCATAATACAATAAGATGCCATTTACTCAGACAAGCTCATGCTGTCTTATGATACAAGGTGAGGGACACTTAATGCATTAGAACC
Source organism: Neopsephotus bourkii (assembly GCF_033783945.1). Classification (NCBI taxonomy): domain Eukaryota; kingdom Metazoa; phylum Chordata; class Aves; order Psittaciformes; family Psittacidae; genus Neopsephotus; species Neopsephotus bourkii. Next base: position 584,000 of record NW_026902244.1, on the reverse strand, counting down.
GTTTTCTCCCACTATGTGAAGCTGTCTGTATAGACTGGTCATACTGATTTGGGAAAAGGTGAAGTGCAAGATACAGATTTAGCACTACAGCTCCCAGGACAGCACGCTGCTGCCGTATCACATCATACAGCCATAGCTGCAGAGCTGCACAGATCCTCATTCATTGGTAAGCACTGTGCTGAGTGAAGCTTTGTCTGTTTACCCACAGTGCTCACCCATGTGGCCCACCAGTACGTAGTGGGGATCTTGGCCGCAGCAGCCTCAGACAAGCCCTGTGCTAGGTTATGACACTCTCATTTTTACCCATGCCATAGGATGAAATTGGTTCCTTGAAAAAGTTAGTTGGCTGAATTTCAAGCATAGATAAATGTTATTATTGCAGGGATTATTTTATGTGAATGGTGCCCTAAAACAACACTACGTTAAGGGCTTCTGTAGATTCTTCAGCGTAATTGTGGCCCTCTGCCTTCATCTCACAGCAGCACTGCTGCATGGGATCCTGCAGGGGAGGAATCATCATGAAGTGTGTGCTTCTAAAATCTGGCTGACTATCAGGTTTCCCAGAAGATGGGCATTTTCCTTGAATGCTCTATCACAGCCTTTCCTTTTTGTGCCATGGATATTTTTGTGCTGTGCATATGCCTGACAAGTGAGGTTTGGAGGTGGCGGAGAGGCTGTAGCACAGTGGTGTGAAGGTGTGGAGGCTACAGCCCACCATGCTCCTAATGCATTGCTGAATTGCCTTCTGGGATGCAGGATCAGAGGTACCACAGGGTACAAGGAGTAACGTGGAAAATTCTAAGGACCTGGACTTATGGAGAACCATAATGGGAGATGAAGATTCAAGAGGAGGTCTTTTCATAGGAAATAAGATCAGCCATGACATCACATATTAAGGAATATGGTAATTCCTCCAACAAAGTGACGTTCTGAAACAAGATTTGTTGCTTAAAAAGATATTATAAGACAGATTCACATGAATCCCATGATTTATGTCATGCAAATAGTCAACTTACATGAGCACAGTCCCCCTTATGGATCTGGGCACTAATGCATACAAAATGGAGTAACTGTGCATAATCATAGAATCATAGAATAGTTAGGGTTGGAAAGGACCTTAAGATCCTGTAGTTCCAACCTGCTGCCATGGGCAGGGACACCTCACACTAAACCATGCCACCCAAGGTTCTGTCCAATCTGGCCTTGAACACCGCCAGGGATGAAGCCTTCACAACTTCCATGGGCAATGCATTCCAGTGCCTCACCACCATAACAGGTGTTATATCCAATCTAAACTTCCCCTGTTTAAGTTTTAACCCGTTACACCTTGTCCTATCACTACAGTCCCTAATAAATAGTCCATCCCCAGCATCCCTATAGGCCCCCTTCAGATACTGGAAGGCTGCTATGAGATTTCCACGCAGCCTTCTCTTCTCCGGGCTGAACAGCCCCAACTTTCCACTTAATTTCATTCTGTTTCATTAACCAAGTTGCTTTTACTATAATGATAAATCCATAAAAACCCTGGGCAGAAGTTTAATGCTTTGTTATTTTTGTGTTATAATGGCTATAGTGCCTGACAAAGAATGACCCTCACTCTTACCTTCACTGCAGTCAGGGGAAGTAACCACAAGAGCAAAGTGCACCTCTGGTTTTCTACCAGGCATTATCTTACGAGCAGGGAAGAGAGACCTGAATTTTTATATTTTCTTCCTTAATAGTGCTTTTGCTTTCAGCAGAAAAGAACTCTAACTTTTGTGAGTAAAGAAATGCATATATATTGCTGAGGTACACTGAAGGGAGTCATCAACAGGGGAGAAATTGAATTCCAATTGCAAATGCAGCAGTGACAATGCTCCAAAGTTGCAACAGCAAAAAAAGTATTCATCTTAGAGCATTAGCAAAATAATTGGTACAGACTTAGGGCTTAGGATTGCAAGAACAACTGCAAATGAACTCAGCAGGATGGCTTCCACATACCTGCTTTTATGATTAACAGTGCAAGGCTGGACCCATACTGGATTTTGTGACTTTTTCAAAATGGGCAGATAAAAACTTCCTAATTACAATACATCACCTTATACATTCATTACTTTGTGTAACTAAACTCTGCATCCAAGTTTCTAGCCAGTGGGTGTTTTTCTCCCATAGTAACAAATGCAGAGGTTTAAATATTCCATTTCTAGGATCATTCCTCCATCTCCTAAACAATGCACTTGGATTATAATTACCTAAAAAACTTAAAGGGGTGGATTGAAGTTAAATAGTCTTCAGATCCACCAAAATTGGCCCTTCTCTGTAATCAGCCTGTTTCCCTTAGTCCAATTCTCATCCAGATCCCAGATGGGCTCGTATGTTCCTCCCACACTTGTGTTCCTCATTTCTACAAGTGAGTCAGTCCCGCCCACCCCAACAGGCAGCTGCACTGTCACCCAAAATCAGCTGTGCAGAGTGCTGCCACCAGCTTTTCTGCTTGACTTAGAGCTGTCCTTGGTCTCCATCTCCAAAGGCTAAAACCAGCAAGGATGGAGCATTGCACAGTCAGCAAGTGCTCTTCCAGCATGTCTGGTGCTCAAATCATGGCACATCCCTGGGAGCACAGCTGATAGAGAAAAAACATTCCTAAATGACCTCCTAAAACATTGCCCAACTCATTTTGTTAGCCAATTCCATTTTTCTGGAAAGGCAGAGAAATGGTTACAGAGATTTTCAGAGTCACAGTTTTAAAACCGATGTGGAGTTTTTCTGTCCTCCAACATGTCAAGTGCCCCCCAAACAAAATTGGTTTTGGGTACAGCCAGCAATGTTCATCAGAACAATTAGTAATCACTGAATACGGAGACAGTACTTCTGAAGTGTTGCTGACTGAAGGGCAAGACAAAGTTTGTAGGCAAAGCAGGTGCTACACAAACAGCCTACTTTGTTGTCTTTACATCAGAAATGATACCACACTCAGTAACGTGTAATGGGATTTCACTAGCAAAAGTACCGTCCAACTCTAAAATGCTGTCCAGGGATTTTATCCGTATAACCTCCCCTACGGTAAAAGAAAAAATGAGTGACAATTATCACCACATTTGTGCTTTCTCATAGTCATTTCCTTCTCTTCTAACCCCAGCAGGCTGTGTAAGCAGCAAAGCTGCATGATTATGAAAAATACATACTATTATGAGAAATACAAAATCCCATCACTTGTTTGGGTGCTGCCCTCTGGCTTTGGCAACATGATGCTGGAATGTTATTCCGTTCAGCACAGGACTTTCAGGAAAGCCAAAGGCTGCATGCACAGCAACCTGAGATGTTAGGTGTGAATGGCTGTAGATTTTAACCGTTATTCCCCAGATGGCTCAGGCCAGCAGCTGTGCTCAGAGCTGCACTGGCCACAAGGACAGTCCTCCTGTGCACCGCAGCTGCAGGGATGAGCAGACAAAACCAGTCACGGACTCCGAGCTGCCTGGCAGCAAGGTGTACAGGTCAGCTACTCACCCAAGCGGGAGGGACGGGACAAAACCGACCCGCCCGGAGCCCTAATCGGGAAGGGATGTGTGCAGTATGTGACAGCCCCCCGCGGGGGCTCACAGCTCGCATTGTTCCCCTGCTTCCCCCCGCCCCAGCCCCGCACTGAGCATGTGCGCAGCGCCCCTTCTCTCCCGCTCCTCCCTCCCTTCCTCCCCCCGTGGTCTCTCGTTCCGCGCAGAGGAGCGGTCAGCCGCGCGTCGCCTCCGCGGCAGTCGGCTTGTGGCCGCGCTGGCATGAAGTGAGTTGCGGAGCCCCGCGCTGCCCGGCCCGGCCATGGAGCTGAAGAGGTCCATCTCGGCCAGCGCGGAGGCCGAGAGACCGATGAGGCGCTACGGAGCAGTGGAGGAGACGGAATGGAAGGCGGAGGCGCTGGGGAGAAGTGAGTGGGGGGCGCGGGCCCGGCTGGCCGAGGCAGCTCCGAGCGGCGGGGTTTATCCTCCGGCCCCCGTCAGGAGAGCACGCTGGCGGTTCCTGTTAACAAGGCGAAGCCGCTGTGGGCTTCTCGGGGAGGAAGGCTTGGGTGACCATTTTGCCCTCTGTGGCTGGTGCTTCCCAAGGGGGCTGTGTCGGACCCGAACGGCTTTTCTCTGTCGAGGGACCGGGAGGCAGAGGGCTGGAGCCGGGTGGGTGCAGCGCCGGGCACCTTGCGGAACGGGTTGCTCGTGAAGTGAAGCGATGAGCTGGTGGCTGAGGCAGGGTGACCGGGAGGTTAGGCGGGTTTTAATGTATGGCTTGTCATAAATATCTGTAGTCTTTAATGTGCTTCATGTTTAAAAGGCACAGATGACAGCCTCGTTGTTTCCTCCTGTTGTTTCAGGTAGAGGGCACGGGAAGACAACACTTAGTTCACTTCTTCAGGGCTGCACTGTGTTTATGAGCTCAACAAATACTCTGGGGCAGAAGAGCTTTCTTGACTTCGTAATTTTCCAGAAAGCAGCAATTGACATAACCTTTCCAAAGTGCTGATGAAAAGAGTAGTTAAAAAGATAAATAGCTGCCAATTCCAGTTATTCAGGAGACCTCATCTCCCCCAGGATATAAGTTATTATTCTTTTATAGGCATATAGTTAGGTATAACTATCTTTAGTAAGCCTAAACCCCTTTTAATTTTCCTTCAGGTAAGAAAGCTTGAATAGACGATGTCAAAAAGCTCTCTACTAGTACAAAGAAAAATATTTTCCAAGTTTCATCAAGTGCTTGATTAGGCTACAGGAAGAAAAAAGCTTTATATGTACCTGTTGTGACACCTTCAGCTTGGCTGATTCCCGGGTTGCTGGTGTTCTTGATTCACCATCTTTTGATACGCATCCTGAAGCCTCACCTGGATGCCTTTTGATGTCCCGTGGCTTTGCAGCATCCTGGTAGCAGGTTTTGGCCAGCCCTTTTGTTATAGTTAGATGTTTCAGATACCGCCGTATCTGGAATCATACTTCCCTTCTGGCTCCAGTTTTTCATGCCTGTGTTATTGTCTGCTGCATGCTGATGACACGGGTGTAACTCTCCCACTCGGATGCTTCAGTTGCAGTGTTGGTTTTGTTGCAGTGCCTGGCAGAGGTTCAGGACTGAGTAACTCCACACTTTCTAAAATGGAATTGAAGGCTGAATTTACTGTTGATTGGGTTGGCTGAGTCAGACACATGCAACAGTGTAGGGGATGGAATAGTTTTGCAGGTTCTCTAGCAAGATACAAGCATTTGTTTTTCTTGTTCTCATAAATATGTCTGATTTTGCTCCAGAGCTCAGGAGCCGAGTGCAGTGCAGCCTTGTAATAATAGTAACTGTAGCTCGAGGTAACAGAAGGTCTGTGTCTTACAAGCTTTGGACACAAGATACCTGCTTGGCAGAGGGCAGCACAGAGACAGAGTGGGAGACTCAGTCTGCTCAAAAATATATGCTCAGCATTGAGCTTCCACCCAAATCACAACTTGACCAGGTACCAGAATGAGCTGTTGATAGGACTAGAACCAAGTGCATGGATATCTGCACCCTGGCTCTGCTGCTGAGCTGTGAGATTCAGTTTAAAGAGAATGTTTCTTTGTGAAAAGTAGTAAATTATTATATTAAGACTTTGCTATTTGAGTAACTGATGTTTTGTTTGATGATGGTCTTCAACTTCCTTAAATTTTCTTAAAATGCTGTGGAAAATGCTATTTATGGGAGCTTTTAGATGACCCCTGCATCTCTTTCCTATTTTAATACTTATGCTGACCTCAGTGATTAAAAAGAAATAGACTTTACTATTTAATGGTACCTTACAGCGTAGGTCCTAAATGGAATGGCATGACACCAGTGGTCTCCAGAAGGTCTAGGAAGAAGCTGAAAAAGTGTCATCCCCTTTTTTTGGTAATATAAACAGTTACCCTTTGGTATTTGAATATTTGTTTTAAATATGAAGTGGTAAGTAATAGCATTAACAAAAGGAGAAGCCTATCGCTGCATATGCATTTGTTTTTTTTACTCTGATGATTTATTGTGTCTCAAATCAGGATCTGTTTGGAAGTAGAACTTGTGTATCTGTACAACACTGCATGATGGAGTGCCATTTCCTAGTCAGTGCTTTCTGATGTGGGTGTAGCCATACCACAAGAGAATGTATATCCTGATTATGTCCATTACAGAAAGAATGTCACAGAAGTTACGTAGTTTCTGTGTAACCTGTTAAATGGAAACTTTGTGCTAACCTTTGTAGCTGTGGTATGGAAAGCACTGCTGGGTATTGGTTGTGACCAAAGATGAGTTACTTTATAGCCATAAAATGTAACATAACGTGTATTTCTGCTCTATATTGCCTTCTTTAAGGCAAATTATCACTGAGGTTAATCTGGTTCACAGTAGTTGAGGGTCTGATGCTCCACAGCCTGAGGGTATAATCGTCTCCAGTGGGTTTGCATGCAAAAAATACAAAGCAGATTGTTTAAAGGTGTCTCTTTAAGGAGACACCAAAGACATTCTCTTCGCATACAGGAAGGAATTTCCAAGGATTGAAAAACATTAAAAATAAGGTACAGAGCAAGTTGTGCATTTTCTAGTGCACACATATAAACAAAGTTAGGCTTATAAATTATCAGGGTTGTATAACAACAATAATGTGATTTCAGCCTTCTCAGTAAATTATTTTTACAATGTAGTCTTGGGGAGTCTGCTTAGAAACAGAGCAGTCGAGCATTTTGGTCAGTCCTCATTAGTAAGGGCACAGCTTCATTTAGAATCATCTGTCTTGCTGTCAGCAGGGACTCATAATGCCCTGATTAAATAACTGTGTGCCACACCAGGGAAATAGCCACAAAGAAAGCAAGCAGTTTTTCAACATCCTTTTGAACATTGCACTTCTTGAATACTTTTCTGCTCTTTTCCTTCCTCTTTCAGTTGTATGAGGTCTCTGGAAAATGCAAAATTCCTGATGAATGCTCCAACTTAGTATAAGGAAGCAGAAATGCCAAAAACATGCAATGGCTATATATTGACACAATTTAGTGCACCATGAAATTTGCTTATCGTTTTCATTTGAACGGTAACTTGGCATTGGAGGTAAGATGCCACACTCCTGTATTGCAGAGGTCCACCTTTCTAACTAGTTTTGAGTAGAAAGGGGATTAGAGGAATTGAGCCCTGTTACAGGCCAGCACTGAAGAGGAGGCTGGAGGTTCCCAACATGAGACGCAGTAGTGGCATGAAGCCTTCATAGCCAGCTTCACTTGCTCTCCCTTCATGCTGTGAATGTTGTCATAGATTATGTCCTAGCAAGGTACTGGGAGATGGCAGTGCACTCCAGAACAGCACCAGCGAGGTGATTTTATCTAGTTCTGAAATTGCTTTGCTTTGTTCCAATAGCAGAAGGATGCTACTGTTCCCAGGTTCACAGAGATCCTTGGCTGATGCATGTGAAAGCTTATTTCACCACGGTCTGGCTCAAAAACCATTCAAAGACTGTTAGCCAGAAGGATACTCTTGTATGTATTCCTATGCTCCTCTGCTGAGCCCTGAGAGTGGATCGAACACTGAAAATACGTACTATGCGGTTGCATTTCTTGGCAGCAGGGGAAGGTGGATGGCTTCTATCTATCTGAAACATTTCCTTTTCAAGACTGGTTTGTTTTAGAAGTACTGTTATCCACAGAGATGGTCTTGCAGCTTGCAGAAACTTGAAAAGGTAAAAAGAAAATGACCACAGATTGCAATAACATAGTTAGTAGTCCTGTAGCCAAGTCATCTTTTCTCTCTGGTGAAGGAAGAATGAAGAAAAAGCATTTATACCCTGATTATGGCTGCTTGCTTTATCTAATCTACTGGGAACTGCTTGCGTCACCTTTAAGACTTGATTTCATTGACAGAATAGCTACATCTTAGAATGGGATCTAGCTCATGATGTTTTAATGTTGCTCAGTAACATTTTATAATAATTTGAAAAATTTCTGTTGCAATATTAAAAAATCAATTGAGTAGCAACAGAGAAACACATCTGTCTTGCATAGCAAAGCCTGCACAGTGTGTCCTGTGACACCTGTCATTCCAGTCACCATTCAGTAGTTAGGATGGGTTTGTATTAATCACAGCCTCTGTGTATTAATCATAAAGTAGGTAAATGTCAATTTATTCTTGAATTTTGTGTCAGCTTCCTAAAATTTGGAGATTTAATAGCTCTCTGTATATCTAGTATAGACAGTATGTTGGTTCCTGTAAGACAGCAGGGCACTGCTGTGTTATTCATGCTGGATCAGTCCTAAGTAACTGTAGAAAAGCAAACTTACTTAGACTCTAACAAAGGTGGACCCAGCCCTGGTACTTGGTGAGTGTCCTCATTTTTCTCTCTTCTGTGTTGCTTCATAAGAGTGAAAGGTGACTTGTGTTGTCTCACAAGACAGGGAAGGAAAAGTGATTAGGAAGTTGCAGTGGTGCTCGGGGCTGCCAGGTCAGAATCTACAAAGCAGTGCTGGGAATTCAGGAGTTCTCGGTACAAGGGAAGAACTGGGACTCACAGGGGGCTGAAGTTTACTTCACACTACCCACAGTTAAAACCAGACCTGCATCAGTTGTAGCTGTTTCTGTCATCTAGTAGTTAAATATTCAAACACATGCCTTCTTCCGTAATACCCTGCATGTTGCACAGACATCCACAAACCCACTTCAGGGCTTTGTGTAACACCTCTCCAGTCAGTCAGGAATGCAGTATGACCCTGCCTATTGCGCTGTCGTGATACTGGCCCCCAGTCTCATCATGCCTCCGCTCTGATTTACGAAAAAAACCCCAACCCACCCACACCCCCCCCCCCCCCCAATTTCTATAGTATATATAGCCCAGCTACCACTGCTGTTCCTCCAGAGTGACACCTTTGTGTTACTGTTAATCATAGAATAGTTAGGGTTGGAAAGGACCTTAAGATCATCTAGTTCCAACCCCCCTGCCATGGGCAGGGACACCTCACACTAAACCATGCCACCCAAGGAGGCTCTGTCCAGCCTGGCCTTGAACACTGCCAAGGGTGGAGCATTCACAGCTTCCCTGCGCAACCCTTTCCAGTGCCTCACCACCCTAACAGTAAAGAATTTCTTCCTTATACCCAATCTAAAATTCCCCTAAACTGTCCATTGTATCTATTTCAGGCAATCAAACAGACAAAACAGCTAAAGCTTATTCAGAATATCTATTAAAATAAGTGGGAAAGAAGCTAACTGAAGGATATACACAATTTCATTTCTTTTTCTAGAAGCAGCAAGTCTGCTGGTTTTATGAAAGTCTGAAGACTGTTTTCAATAGAGAATGTAATTAATATTTGTTCCATGTCTCCATTAAAATAAAAACCTGTAAAATTTTTGAAGAGTGACCAAGAAATTCAAATGTGACAATAAAATACTAGTAGTGAATCTCACACCTTTAAAAAAAGTATTTGGCAAAACGTAATCAACGAAGGTAACTGATTCAAAGGATTGTGCCAGTTCTGGATTGTTTCTTGTTCATAGTTATTAATGTTAACATATTTATATTGTAGTTCAAGAAGAAAAGCAGCCTGTGTCTGATCTGTGAAACCAAGACAGAACTTCCACATTAAAAAACAGAAGGGATTTCTAGAAAATATGGAGATTTTTTTTCTACAAAGCAGTTGTAAAACTCACCTGTTTTAATGGTAGTCTGAGGGCTCTAAAATGCAGCTTAGTGTTTCTGTAAGTCACTGGCGATTTTGGCCAGCATGATACATGCAACTTACCTGCATTTTTGTTGCTTATGTGCTTTTACACATACTACATCCTGATCTTTCTCCTGCAAAATACGTCTTAAATACAGAACCTACCACTTAATAATCTTCACCTGGTCATTCCTGCATCACCTGTAACTCATAGAGGAAGGGTGTAGCTTCACTTTGGCTTACTTCACAGTCAGGAGAATGATGTAGAGTGAGACTAATCCAGTTTATACTAACTACATACTATCTCATTTTTCTAATTCTTCCTCTCGCAGCTGGGTGCTCCAGGCAGGTGCTGAGACAAAGGAAGAAGGAAAAGGGAGAACTGGAAATACTTTAGTGCCTCAAAGTGCACTCCTGCTGAAATACTTGCGAACAATGGGAGGACCTGTGACCCTTAGAGCAGCTTCTTCAGGTGCTATTTCCTGTTGGTCTCCCAAGTCCAATTCTGTAGCACATATCCCCATAGAAATATACTTTCCTATCTGGTGATAGAAATAAAATCAGTTAATGGGTTACCCTTGCCCTGTAGTCTCCCTGTTAATTTGATGATTTTGTGCCCTTCACTTCCTTCTCTAGCTGTGGCCTATGTGTGGTCAGGGTTTCCCAACAAAAAGTGCAGCTAATTTACTCCCTAACTTGTGCTGTAGTTCTGAACATAAGTGTGTGCTGACTATATCCTCTGCAGTCCAACCTGTGCTACAAAACAAAGACAAATGAGAAAAACTACCACCAAGCCCCCCCCCCAATCTAATCAAAGCCAGAGGGGCTGAATGTAGCAGAAGTCTGTCTAATTCTGAGTAGGAGCTGTCTTGCAAAAAAGATGGTTAACCAAAAAATGGTTATTATGGATCAGGATCTTACTGCTGCATACCTACTTGCATATGTCAGCAAAGACATTTCTCTTGGCTGAGATACTTGTAAATCAGAGGGTTAATGACTTCCAAAATCTCTGTGCCCAGCTTTGTTTGCTAGGCATGAAATAAACACAATGTGTAATACAGTGTCTACATTTAAACCAGTGCTAACCAATAATTGCTGGAAAAGTTACAGCTGAGGCTAAAGTGGCATATTTGTGACTGTCGCTCATGAATTTTCCTATTTCCTTTAAAGATATTTTACAGAAGAAATGCATTAAACCTGGAAAGTAGGACACTTGGAACTACACACATCATCTCTGCTGCTGGTAGCCTATGGGATTATGGGCTCAGTCTGTGTAATTTCTTTGACTACATTTGATAATTGATCCCTTAGTTGCACAGCGTGTTTTAATCACAGTAACTGCTTGTGAGAATGTGTGTGTGCGCCTGTGTCAAGTGTGCTTTGGGTGCGTTATAAAGCAGGATTGAAAACATACATTCAGGATTGGGCATGTGCTGCAAAATACTGTGTATTGTGATTGAAGTTTATAAAGTTTTCTTGTAGTTACTGAGCACCAGAAAGGTTAGAACTCAGCACTCTGTAATCCTAAATCCCAAAGTGCTTTTCCTTTGTAGCTGAATATGTTCTGTTTTCATAGAAGCCTTACTTAGTAAAACAGTCCCAGAGACTCAATAAATAATCATAGAATCATATGCTAATTTATTTCCATGAAACATGTTCTGCTGTCTAACTACATAAAAGGCATAGTATAAATGCATTCAGAATTCAGAGATGAAAAATATATGCTTGGAGGGCAAACTATGAGAAATCAGGAGGAGTATTCTTGGATAATTATCTTAGTTGCCCTTCAGGATCAGCAGAGAAACATGAATCAACATTGTGTCAGTTCATAAAGGGCAAAATATTTGAGAAAATAATTCAAAGAGAATTTGTCATTAAATGAGGATGAATGATTTTCAGTGAGACAAGCTGCTCACTGCGAAAGCCTAATGATTGCAAACACTACTAAATTGCAAGAGGTGATTTGTTATTGTAAGAATATCAGCAGTGTTTAAGGATCTTTTTATTGCCCTCCCTCCACCCAAACCTTTACTGATTAGAGATTTAAAGAGGTTTTGAACAGACACATTTGGTTTTTATATACAGATAAAAATGGAACAAAAGATTCTCATTATAAAGTGGTTTAATGGTTTTGTTCCTCTCTTGGAGAAAACAACTCCAAAAACAGAAAAGAAGGGAATCTGGGGGCTGTGTCAATTCCATGAGGACTCTCCTGGGGATCTGTGTCAGGCTGCCCAGTGAGTTTGGTATGTCTGCCCTCACTTCTCACTGGGTACCTCCTGCAGAGCCCTGGCAAACAGCAACAAGCATTTACTCCCTGAAGAGCCATTTGCACTTGCACTGGGTACTGGCAATGCCATTTCCATTTCCTTGTCTCTGAGCAGTGAATCATTAGCTAATACACTGGAGCCCCTATGGTGAACGGCTGTTCTCAAACTATCCTGTTTCACAAGAGAAGAGGAATTCACAGAAATGCACTTACGTGTTTGTGCCACCGCTCTACTTATCCAATCTGTAGTTTCTCTCCTCTCATCTTCTACCATGGATTCTCTTACAACTTCCTCTGGGCACTGTGCCTGGGAGGGGACTGAAGTTACTGCAGTTTGGCAGACTCTTTAGACAGAGACATTTTCCTTCAGGCTGATACTTGGCTGGAGCACAGAGTATGTGGGATGTGATAGTGAAGGGTATAGCCATGGAGTTTTGAAAGCCAGTAAAACCAAGATCCATTTGTCTCTGGTGTGAAACATCTTGCCATTACAAGTTTCTTTCTCATTCAGAGAGAAGGTGACAGCCAGCTAGCCATTTGTCCTGGGTATAGATCAAGACTGCTGTACTGACTTCATTGTCTTGCCTCTGAGACCTCTAGGGAGGCAGTCAGTTCAGCCTAATGCCAGTTGTGAAAAGAAAGTATTAGCCTATTTAAAGAAAACTGAATTGAAATTAGGAATGCAAAAGCAGTTACCTTGGTGAAAACAGAGGTTGCTAGAGAATGACTCCACATCCACAGATGAAAGGCAAGTGCTTTTTTTTGCCAACTGTCATCATCATTTTGTGTGAGTTGAAGAGATGGAGCCCTGTTCTGTTTCACCTGAGCATACACTGCAAAAAAAAAAAAACCAAAAAACCAGCTGGTTTTGGCTCAATGGGCTCTGGCAATTTCATCTTCTAAGGAAGGGCACAGCTTTTGCCTGTGGCTGCCTGGCAGCACTGGATGCCTCATACACTGGAGGACAAGATCCCAGTATGATTCTCTGCTGCCTGGCCTTCCGCTTTGCTGTCAGACTGTATGCTTTGTGTACATAGGAATAGCATCATTCGTCCTCCATGGAAATTACTAGTCTTTTCTCCTATGAAATGTGAAACACCTTTTTTCTTGGCTTCTGAAGAGCATTTTCTTAAAATTTAATTACTTGCTGTAGTGGGAGTCTGTTGAGTGAACCCATTTCTTTACTATCTGAAGCAATTCTCCATACCAGTATCACTTTGGCCTTTACTGGATTGGACTCATATATTTATAATATTTATCCACTGGTTTTAAAGTTGCCTAAAATTACCTAGCAGCATCTGGGAAGAGGTTTAGGGCATTGTTAGAACATTGTTAGAACACTGTTATCAGAGAATCACATTTGGGGGAGGGAAAGAAGACAAACAAGCTTCCTGGTATGTGGCTGGATCATTTCGAAGGAGAATATTGTAAAGGTATGAAATTTAGAAGTGTCAGTGGCCGCTTAACTATTATTTCACTTGAAGCACATGCTGCTCTTTATCAGTTGATGCTCATAGGAAAAACCATAAAACCACATATTCCTAAAGAGGTTTTGCAAAACTTTTGAGTCTGAACTTTTTGTTGACTTTTTTCTTTCTGAAACAAAAAAATATAATGAAAATAGGAAAAGTCTTTATAAAATACCAAGCTAAATAAGCTTTAAGAACGTGAACATTAGCTGTAGCTGGCACTGTTACAGCATTTGAAACTTAAATTCTGATGTTTACAGGGTTGGAATATGACTCTAGTGAGGAATAAAATGGAAAGCCACAGGGTGTTTCCTTTGACCTCTGAGCAAAATGACATAAATAAATGAACAAGTAATGTGTGTTTCTTAATGTTGCTTTTTAATTCTCATCACATAAGGTGAGTTGATGAAGCATGAATTGCTTTTCTTGGAGCGTGGCTTAAACCCAGCTTTGCTCCAGCTGGGAATGTGCATTGACTTCAGTGGAAGCTCTGCTCTAGGAAAGGTTCCACAGTAGCTGTACCAGTTTCTATTTACAGCCTTCTGATAGCGCTGTATCTCATGCAGGGCTCTGGCAGTGCTGGGGATGGAAACCCCTTCCTGAGTTTTCCTGACTCCTGGCAGTTTTCCTGAGCCAGACTACAGTAGCTTCTTGCAGATAAAGGTGTAACCCAGTGCCACTGACTGAAACTCACAGTGAAGGCTTTAGGGTCAGACCTTGAAGGCAATTTTGCCTCATTTTTTGTGTCTCCTTTTGGATCCATTTTCTCATAGGAACAGCTGTCAGATCATACACTGTACGAACTTTCTCACCAGGCTGCATACAGCTGCATATTATCCCTATTCTCTGAAGGACAGACTGCCTTAAAGTGCACAGGGCTGTATTTTCAATTCATAACATGATGGGAAAAGGTAAAAAGGAATATGCAAAGGCAACGGTAACTACATCATTAGCATCATTATTTATCTGAATGTAAACCAGGTTTTCATCTCTCACAGGTGTCTCTTTGTTATGCATTCCCCCACCCCCTTGGTGTGAAGGCATTAAACAACAGATACCAAGAGCTACACACTTTAAATAGTAGCAATTCATGTATCTTTTGCACTAGCTTTAAGACAATCAGAGAGATACCAGAAAAATATCCCCTGCTCTCACAGATCACACCTCTAGAAATAGGTAACTAATAGTGTTTGGGTGGGGACTCTAGAGAGAGAGGACAAAGGGGACTGGTGCTTGTGGTGTAAGAAGCACTGAGGTACCTGGAGGCAGTTAGTGATAAGCATGGTCCTTTTTATTTCTGTATTTATCAAATGAACAAAGTATTCAGCAGAGATGTGACAGTGGTACTAGGACAAGAATCAGGGCAGGAGGGGAATACTGAGGCCTATTTCAAGGCTTGACTACATTTTATTAAATTATCTCCATATACTACCATGGGGTTCTGATCAAGATGGATGCTAGAGCTCTTGTGCTGGCTCCAGCAACATTTTCCACTACATTAATTATTGTCTTTGGTACTACAGACATGGTGTGCTAGAATGAATGACTGAGCTTAATTTATCTACTGTCCTCGATTCCTCCTCTCTTTACTGCAGCTCCTCTCTGCCTCTTCTGCTAAGTATGTTCATTCAGATGAAAAAAGAACACAGTTACGACTCAAACCACAGCAGTCCTACTCTGGGGTTTGTGTATGCAAAACTGCAGTGATTTGAGGACTGGGCAGGCAATACCTAATGCATGTAAAACACTCTGAGCTTGTGTAGTCCAAGTTATGTCTGTTCAGCAGACGTATATTACAGGGGTGCTGAAACTTCAGGCTAACTCCTTATCAGAAATAAAGAGCATGCCTGAGAGCTCTTCCAACAGGAACCTTAGCTGGAGAGAGCTTTTTTTCAAGCATCTTCCTGTTTTTATTTTGTTGCAGTGATTTCATAATTGCTGATGTTTTTTCCTCAATAATTGTTAAGAAATTTTATTGTGTTTACCTTTTATGTAGAATAGTCTGGATATAAAATACCTTCGTAATAATTTCTTACAGCAAATAAACTTACAGCACTTAGTTTCATCATTTTAAAATTATGTGGCTAGTCACAACAGAGTAAATCTAATGTAACTATTTTCATGCTGGGAAGGTGCGGTACCGCTCTGTTGCAAGCAATTAAAAACTGTCTCCACATACATAGGTATTTACATAAAAGAAAACATTGCCTTTGTAGTGTGTTTTCATTCACTCTGCACAAAGGAGAAAAGACATTTCTTAGAAGTCAAATAATTTTTTATAAGCCATTCATTGCCCTTCACAGGAGTTAAATATGCAGGAAGCAGGACACAGAACTCCTTCTCATAGAATAGCCTTTTGATAATTTCCCCAGGCTTTCTTACTCTGTGGTAGAAAGGCAGAATATCCCATCTAGAAACTGTTTGTATCTACTAGAACAGTCAGAATTCTCATGAGTTACTAGGTTTGATGGAAAGTGCTCTGCTACAAACAGTAGAGAGAGTTTTCTGTGCTATCCAAGAAGACTGGATAAGAATGAGAATTCTGTGGGCAAACCCAGAGCTTTGCCAGGTGTTGGTTAGGATAAGATGGGTGTTTGCTGGTGAGTCAAAGAAAGAAACAGGCAGCATTGAAGACAGTTGTTTTCAGATGTTTATATTTCTAAATGGATCAGTATTGCAGATGAGCTGAAAATTGTGCAAACTGATGCAAATAAAACAGCATGAACTGTTTGCAGCAATACTTGAGTATTAGTTTATACCCCAGTCAGCACCAACAAAAATTAGGTCAGAGATAATTCAGAAAAAAGGTTAGTAAAAATGAGACTCATCAGCAGAGGCTTCTTTAATCCAGGAGGTGATTAACTTTGCATAGTGACTTCCGAGGAAACAACTACAAAGATCTTATCCTTCCCCTCCTCCCAATAAATTCCCATTAAAAATGAAAACTTGTGAACAGAACCTAAAATTGCAAACAAAAGGTAAATCTATTACTTAATCCTGTAGAATTCACTTAAATCACACTTCTGTAAGATCTATTACTAGTATGCTAATAGCGACATATATGAACACTGGTCTGAAAAAGGTTATAATGAGCATGTTTTATCTATTCAGTCTATCTGATAAGACTTCCTGAATAGAATCAGTATTATTTTCTCTGCTGGTTGGAAGAAGTTTTCATGTAACAACAGGGGAGATGTAAACAGCTAATGAAATAGGAAAATCTTATTGTAGAGCCAAAGAATTGAACAGGAAAGATTACCTGAGGGAGACTGAGGAAGTAAAAAAGGAAGCAATTTAGTTTAATTCATTTTTAAAAACAACAGATTTCATGCTGGTGGCATCCCAATATTTTACTGAATGTGAAATCTGTTTCTAGCTCTTTTTGAGCTTATGTTTAATTCATACAGTGAATTTCCACTTAAGAAACACAGGAGTCTGGGCTGTTGGTTTTGTGGTGGCTGATTCCCAGAGATGTTTATGTTCAGCATATGTCAAAGATCTAGGCCTCAAGCTTTGTGATGTGGAGATGTAATGAAATCAGATTCTAATTAAAAAAACCACCCTATTAGCTTTTCTAAGATGTCCCTCTTCAGAAAACTTCTCATATAGAGATGTCCAACTTTGTACTGAGTATTTTTAACACACCTTGATTTTTGGAGAACAGTGAGATTTCTCTTCTGTTTCCTGCTGTGAGGGCATGAGGTCCCATATTACCTTGGTACTGAGAATTTCTGGGAAGCATTTTAAATGGGACACATTCCCAGGCTGGGTATATAATTAAGAAAATAATCTCTTAGGCTGTGATACAGCTGTGACTGTGATAAGAAACAGCATTTTGTTTAAGAACGTAAGTATCTCCCTTTCCATCCCAGAGCTGCCCATGAATACAATGCAGCAGTTAGGGGCCTCCATCTTCCCTAAAGCAGGCAGGTGGGGAGGCGTGAGGAACTGGCACAGCTGTTACTTTGTCCCTCTTGGCAGGTGCAAGTAGAAATGGAAATATAGAATCACAGAATCATAGAATAGTTAGGGTTGGAAAGGACCTTAAAATCATTTAGTTTCAACCTCCCTGCCATGGGCAGGGACACCTCACATTAAACCACGTCACCCAAGGTTCTGTCCAGCCTGGCCTTGAACACCGCCAGGGATGGAGCGTTATATGTATGTATATATGTACATAATATGTACAGCAATTTACTACACACCTTCTCCTGAGGCAGGAGGAAGCAGAGAGCACAGCTGGATGCAGAGCCCCTTGGCTGGTGTTCCTCTTCTCAAGCTCAGAGAAAAACAACCTCTGCACCAAAGCTGCTTGCTGTTCCTCGCAAAATCCAGGTCAGGCTGAGGCAGGCTGGACAGCAGTAATCACTTGTTACTCACAAACAAATGAGCTAAATCACCGAGTGTTCTGCAGGCAGCAACATACTTGAGGGCTAAAACAATACCATGCAAGATCGACTAACTTGTCTAATCTATAGAGATTTGTTCGTTTGTATATGTGTGTGTAGGGAGAGAGAGAAGAGAGAGACACCAGAAGAATAATAGGGTATTAGAAGAGGGTTTTGGTTTTAGACATACTGGGATATAGAGGGCACCCTTCCATCAGGTTAGGTTAGTAGGAGAATCACTGATATGAAATCCATGGTGGTACATCTCTAGAAAGAGGTGGAAAACTGCCACTGTTATTTCAGTTACAATGAGACAAATTATGCTGCTTGGTTTCAGACTGACATGTAATGTGGTCTAGGGGAAATTGCTTTCACACCTCACCTAAAGCCACCAGCCAAATGTGTGAAAAATCCTGTTGTCAGAGCATCTGGCAACAAGGAATGTGGTACTGATACCCAAACTAGAGTTTATTTAAAATTAGAAATAACAGTAGGAAGCCTGGAAAACATTCTTGCACAATTCAATTATGGTACTTTGTTAAGTCTATCATAATTCTCTGCAGACCTAATTATATGGACAGCTCTTATTTAAATCCCACTCAAAACCACTTAATCCTTCTTTATACACAACAGAAATGGCTGGATGAGATACTAGAGGCTATTTTGCAGATGGACTGTATTAGTCTTGAAGAGTGTTTGTGGCTCAGTTCAGGCAACGGGGATGGTGGAAACTGATGTGTGAAATGGTCACACCAATCACGATCTTGCCCTTCCAGTGTGCTGTGACTGCTCTGAAAAATTCCTGTGTGAGCAAGTCCTTTTCCTACTCAGTGTATCTGAGACACTGGTAAAGCAGCTCTGTGCTCCTAGGCTTTCATGTCTGATGTGTGGTAGGAACTGAGATGATCGTAAGACGGCTACTGAGCAGTCACTTGCAGACCAGTTTCTGTCTGAAGGCATGAGCTGTAGTGACCTTATTACAGCGACCATAAAGAGAAAATAAAAACAAAATAAAAAAAAAAAAAAAAAGAAAAAGTATTCAATTTCAGCTGCGTGCAGAATCACATGTGAATCCACAAATACTGTCTCTGGGGTTTCTTAATTCAATGGCACCTGAGTTTAAAAATGATTTTATAAAAATACATTAATTCCAAACTCCCTTTTCTGTTTTCATGATTCAGTTTTCCTTCATTTTTATGCATTTGTCATTTAATAGGTTGAAGAGAGCTGTGCAACTTCGTTATCATCAACTGTAATGGAAATTGGCTGGGGCATGCAAATTGGCTAGAGAGAGCCTTGGGATCAACTTCAAAATAGCAAGGTTAAGCCTTATGATTGAAGTGTCAAAGCCCCTAAGGGTTTTCAAGACTCAATCTGTGAGTGTCATTAGAGGAATTTATGATAGTGGTCATACTTCCGCTTACCCTGAATTTATTTAAATAAGAAGCACTTCCTGCAAACTTCACCTAAAAAAAATATCTGTATTTTTGACTATTACAGCACAATCAAATCAGGCCTGGGGCTTTTATTTCATTGTTTACGGGAAGACTTTCACAGGAAGTTGTATTTATCTCATATTTCCAAAGAAACATTTAGTCCAATATTAAGTTCTGGTTCCTTAGGCATTTATTGCTGGGAAAGCTGGAATTCTGTTTCCTAATCTGTAAATATGTTTTGTATTAGTTTTTAAACTCCTGCCAGAGGTGTTACACTGAGGAAGAATCTTCCCTCTTCCGCTAAAATTGACTATTAGGGGACTACCCAGGGTAATGTGAATCACAGATCAAAGACATGATATGAAAATAGAGAAAGCTAGTAGAACTTACTGGTGGAAAATAGCTACATGTAAATCATAATGATAGTGCTGTAAACCAACACCAAATCATATATGGATTTACAGCTAGAAAAAAATTATTATAGTTACAGATAAGTGGGTAGCAAGTTGTCCTATTGTACTGAGTCAGTTCCTTGCATAGGCAAACACCCTTAGTTGCAGGTGGAAGAGTATGAAAGCAGATATGGTGCACTATCTTGCAGTGATAGTTTAATTTGATCGGATGGATCCTTCATACATGGAGAAGGAGTCTGGAATGTTTGTGTAGGCAGTGTCTGACTGCAGAGGACACTGCACCTCAAAACCCCTAAATCCTACCTTTAAAAGTAAAGCCCCAGATAATGGTCAAATTAATCTTTTCTACTTGATTACACCCTCTTGCCATTTTAGACAATCATACAATACCTGAGCTTATTCACAGGACCTGTGTGGGGTTTTTTTCTCTGCAGAATGAAACCAGGCCCTTTAAGGATCATATGGTTAAAACAGTTTTGGTTCCTTTCCTCCAATATCTTATTCAAAAGACTGCTTCAGAATGTTACTGCTTTAGGTAGTTTTCAATCTAAGCTTATTCTTTACCTCTACTTAATTTGTCATTTAACATAAACAGTCCTTTCCTCTTAGCTAACCAGAACTTCGATCTTCACAAGTAAATGAGTACCACAGTTTTGACAGCATCAAAAGTCAGGAGAATGCTGAAATCTGAAAGCTTAAGGTGCAAGATAGAACACATGGAATTTATCATCGAAATACAGGTTGACAGTATAGATTTTAAAATACATTAAGTCTGAATATCACATTAAGTCCTATACATCACACTAGATTTCTGCAAGAACTCCACACTGGTCAGAGAAGGACGAACAACTATTGAGAGATGAACTGTTTTTTCAGGATATCATTACAACCTAAATTAAGTCTTCTATGTGCTGAACAGTTTCTTAAGACTAGAGTGATCTTTTTCCTGGGAGAAGTGTAAGATTAAAGGGTTGCATAATTACCCACTTAGGAAATAGTGACTGTCATAAACTGACAAAAGACAAAGCCAAGAATAATTACTGCTTATAAATTTCACAGGACAACAAAGAAGACAATTTAATTGAGGCTTTTTTTGAGAAGCAAGATCTTTGTAGCTCTTACCATTAAGAACTTGTGTTGGTATATAATCTTTAAATAGGGAATGAGGGCAGAAAACAGTCCCTAAATTAGAAAGTTGGAGCCATCACTTAATGCAAAACTTCTAGTTAGCAAAGTACTGAAGACTATCCTTAATCATCAATCCTTTGACTGCCTGAATGTCTATTTGTGCTTGAGAATATGTAGTTGAATTAGAAAACTCAAAACAGGATCTCTTTCAGGTTCAGTTTTTATACCAGCCTTTCTTCAGTGCAATACTACTTAATCTACAGAAGTATGGCATAAAAGATGCAAAGCCACTAAGAATCAATCTCATTTGGGCGCTGGGCAGGTACAGGCACTTTCTTACATTAGACATGAAAGAAGTCATTGTGTGCAATGCTTTGAGTCTGATACCATAGAAACCAAAAGTGCTTTGAAAGTTAAAGAGTTAATAGTCAATGCTCTGAATCTGGCATTTATATTTCAAAACAAATCTCAGAGTACAAAAGTCTGAAGTGGAAAAGAATAGACAGCTGCCAACAGGCTTTTTGCAAAGGTAAATAATGAACAGTAGAAGGTCAAAGCTTGAAGATATTAACATACAGGATAGGCAACTAGAAGAATCTTTTTAAGAGGCCCTTAAATATAGAACAGGCAGGGCAGTGATTCTGGAAGTGCAGCTGGCAATCACACACGGTGCTTTCTATATCCTCTGCTTACCTAATTTAAAAACAGGGTCATATGGTAGAGTGTTAGACATTTTTGAAGTGGAAACATAGGTTGTAATATGTCTAGAGTATAAATCTGTGATAATTAAAAAAAAGTATTCATGACCTGAACAAAATAAATCTCAGTATTTTAATTGTGACCACAGCTGGCTGGCTGAACAGATCTCCTGTCTATTAAATCAGATGATTTCATATACCTTGGAAGGAAATTATGTGGCAAATAGAATGATCTCTGGTGCATGTAGGAGTTTCACAACAGTTGAAACTTCTGCTTCCAGCGCTTTATGGAGAATTTAGTATTTTTGGAACTGCAAGGCTGCTCTGGATCCTCAGGCACTGATAGGAAACCAAGCCCTTTGCGCAGAGGCATTCATAGGAAACATACTGAATCCAAGATGTTATCCCCCGATTACTCTGAATGCCACTTCTCTGGCATTTTCTAGCAGACTCAGTTTTGTCAGGAAGTTTCTGTCCACCATTACTTGCAGGGACAAAGCACACCTAACCACCTGTGACAGATGGGGGCTCAGTCTGTGTCAGCATGAAGTGCATTTCATGGCAGTACCTGCCAGTAATTCCAAAATAAATATGTTGTTCAACCCATGGGGAAGTATTAATAGGGATTCAAAAGCTGTAACAGGCACAGTAGGAGAAGAAAAAAAT
Source organism: Neopsephotus bourkii (assembly GCF_033783945.1). NCBI lineage: Eukaryota > Metazoa > Chordata > Aves > Psittaciformes > Psittacidae > Neopsephotus > Neopsephotus bourkii. The sequence goes on along the minus strand of NW_026902244.1, from coordinate 561,892 downwards.
ATGGCTTTCTGCTAGAAGGAGAATTCAGCTGTGTCATCTCCAGCATTCAGTGCTATTGATGGCTGTGGAAGCACATCTAAGGATAGTAGAAACACCACTTTTTGCTACTCTTTTCTGGTAATAAAAAAACACTTTTTTCTGGTAATAGCCTCTGCATACTGCTATTGTCTTTAGAGATTACTTTTACCCCAGTGTTAAAACTCATCAGGTATGTGTGCTCCTCTTCCCTCAGTATAACCTACTACCTAGTTACTGAGGCCTAATAAAACCAGCAGGATTGTTCCAACTTTGACTAAATTGGCTGTCATCACCATGGCAGTCAGGTAATCTCCACACTGATACAATCTTATGCCAGTCTGCATTTTAAACTGCACAATGTTGCCTGCCTGTTAGGGAAGCCAGCAGCAAAATACACTGCAGCTGTTTGTATTGTGTTTAGCTATTGGCTATATTTATATGGTAATTCCAGCATAAAACACTGAATACCGTTCTACACACATGCCAAATTTAATCATTGTTAGGATTCACAGTAATGGAATGCTGCAGCAGGCTAGATTAGGAATAAGCAATTAGATGTAGGTTTTTTCTGCACAGGTTAGTTACTGGCTACTTGGCCACTGCATCTGGCTCCAGATGGGTTAAATCAAAGAGATATAAAAAACAACCAAACAGAAAATGTCCAAACCCAACTCTGGGCCTCTAAATACATTTGAGGCAACAGTAAAAGGTATAGTAGAAACCCTGGCTAGAAGACTAATTATTCAATGCCTCCAGGTGTCAAGCTATTGATAAACTACAGGAATCATCTCATTTTTTCACATGGACATTTTTACCTGGAATGTTTTGTAGTATAGCAGTTTATTTCTCTGCATTATGCAACTATTTCAGTTTCCACGAGTATGCTGGTTTTAAGTTGCACCATCTGGTTCTCTCTTCATCCATCTCCAACCTGTGCCTCTTGCTTACTTCTGCTTTGGCTCATCAACTAATAGTGGTCTTTAAAGTCTTGATTTTGATATACGAAACAGCGTAAAGAATGCACTTGCTGCACCGTGCTCTATTAGCGTTTAACATACTTCAGTGAACAAAGCATTGAGAACTTCACTGAATTCTTCAGAAAGCCCCAAAAGTGCTGACCCAGATTTGGAATAAAATTTAGCCATTAAGAGTATTTTAACAAGGATTATCTTGTAATTGGACAATTTAAGAGAGTGGAAATAGGCCTCAGATTTCTCAGTTTAAATCCAATCCAGGACAACAATGACTTAAAATAATTTTCAATGGAAGCACTGTAATTGAGGGTGCTGAGCAGCCAGGTTTGTTGCTGACTGGTGTCCACATTAAAGAAACCATGCAGCTGATTCGTACTGCAATCGTCTGAAGAATTTAAATGGAAGCAAAAATATGCATAAGTAGCTTCAGGTTTACCTCTTCAGTCCCTCTCATTATATGTAATAGCTTGATAATTTTATTTCTATATAGTAACTGTTTTCATGCCAGTACCTTTTTGTGCATACAGTAATGATGTTTTTGTCATCGAAAATTATCCTGGAGATTGCAGAGCAGACACAGTAGTTCCATCCTGTTACTGACTGTGACTTATCTCAGTGTATCTCCGCTTTTACGTTATGAATTTTAGCTCATAAGCAGAAACAGAGCTTAATAACAATATATGCTAAAAAAAAAAAGTTGAGTGATACATGCCTCCTTTAAATAATATTAAACATTTTGCCTTTTTTGCATGAAAAGGTAAGAGACTTCTGTGTGAAGCTGTCCAGAATCATGTCTCAAAGCACTAAATGTGTCGTTCATCACTGGGACAGAGCTAGAGCTTTACTCAAAGGCTTAATAATGTTAATATAGTCTTTTCCAAGTGGTTTACATCCCAGGAGCTCAAACTCTTTTATGAAAAATAATTAATTATCTTTCAGCATAGCTTCTGTCAGGTAGGCCAAACAGTTATCCACAGTTATTAGAAGAGAAATTCAGACACAAACAGGTAGGTAATTTGTGGGGATCACAATGGTGAAGGTGGAAGGTGGGAATCCTGACCTGTGGCCTCTTCAGAGGCTTGTATTTCTGGAGTGTTCTCACACTTGTGCTCTACTATTTCAGGATTTCTGAGAACTAGAGTGTTTCACTTGTGCCTTTTTCCTCAAAGCCTTCCTTAAAAATGGCATATGCTTCAGAAGGGGCCAGGGTAGGAGGCATACTGTAGCTGTGTTGGGTTTATGAGACCTGTGGACTCACCTATATAAAGGAATTGGCAGCTCTCAAAGGAGCTCATTTAGTCTTCAGCTTTTAGGATGGGAGGTTTAGAAAAGCTGGAGATGGGATGCAAAAATGATAACATTTCTTAAAAGTGCACAGGTGAACATGTATAAAGTATGGATTGAATTCAGTTATTTCTCCTGGAAGACCATGCCTCCCCCTCTGGAACTGGCTTTTAACCTCTTCCAGCACTCCTGAGTCTCCGCATTCAGTTCTCTGTATCCTTGCCTTCAAATTTCTTCCCATTTTAACTGCTTAGTCTGCTTTTTCCTCTCAGAGTTCCCTTAGTCAAGCTTTGGCCAATCCTCTCTCCAGTTTGAGATCTCCATGAGAATTAATCACCTCGCAGTATGTTCACAGCACATGTACTGATAAACTATGCCACTCCTTATCTCTGTTATTCTAGCTACATGTCTAAGTTTGCAGACAAGTTGTGAACTAATCCCTTACAGTTCCTATATTTATTTCCCTCCACTTGCAGACTTGTGGTGCCTTGATTATATTTTTGATTCTTTTGAAAACATTGCATAATTTTGGATAGCTTTTAAAAATATTTTCTGGTTCAAGCACACGTTGAGTGGGATGTGAAGGAGAATCTGTCACTGTTCTGCAAGAGGTCAGACTAGACTATTGCTTGTCACAGAAATTCTTGTGTTGACTTTAAGCATATATTTAGGATGTAAGGCTTGTTCATGATTCCCCTCCTGAATTACTGAAATCACAGTATGATGGCTGATCTCATCGAAGGGTAACACAGGGGCATCTACAGCTTGAGTTGCAGACTGGAAATAAGACAGTTACTTCCCCACCCCGTTTTCTGAGCTCAAATACTAATTTTAAAATACATATGTACGTGTAATATATTTGTGCCTTGTTTTTCTGATTACCACCGTTATTGGCTTTAACTCATGGTAGCATCAGAATGACTTCCTTCCTGCTCCACATATTTTTGGAAACTAAATTTGCTCCAAAGCCAATTATGCTGCAAGCAGTTAAAATAACTCCAGAACCTCAAAAAGCAACAAGAGGCAAAACTATACTTAGAGAATCTTTGTTCTAGTTTCTTTTAACTGATGCCTGATAAACATCTAGTGAATACTGAATTACAATTCTGCCATCTGTTACACATAGCACAGCATGTTAGGTACTTTGCTATGAATTTCAAGACTTTGCTATGGCTCCTCATTCCCACACATGTAAATAAGGGTGTGAGGGGAAAGGTGGGGGCTGGATACAGTCCCTAAGGCATTTTCAGTTGTGTTCAACCTTCCTCAAACAGATCTAGGATTCAAAGGTTTTTAGGTTCTATTTCGATGTCTAAGTTAGTGACTGGAATTTGAAAAGACCCATGTGCTTTGCACTGTGAAGTTAGCCATTGATGACAGCTGGAACAACACTTTTTAGGACATCCAGGCCACACCTCAACTAAATATACCTCAACAAACACGATTTCTAATAGGAAAATCCATCTCCTACAGGCAGCAGTTGTGTGTTCAGACACACAAGGTAAGCCTTATTTTGCCAACCAGTTTTGCAATTTGAGTTTTAAAAGCAACCACTGAGAAATGGTTGCTCTGTCATGAGAGACATTTCAAAATCTGTCTCACTTTTTTTCCTCGAAACACTGTTATCTTGAAAAAAAAAAAAAGTGTTTTTTTTAACATTTATTTGCTCACCTTCTTAATTACGAAGTAAAGCCAAAACTTTCAGACAGTATGAGCAGGATAACTTTAAAAAAAGTATGTATTTTATATATATTCATAGAATTTCTTTATTTTGCTTCCATTTTGGGAGAACAGGTCTTTGTGAACTAAGCTCATGCAGAGGCTGTGTTTATTGAGATTTTGTAGTTTCATTCCTACTCCAAGTTTCTGTCAGAAATTCTTCTCAGCTGTTTCTGCTTAGTCTGTCATGAGGGACTTCAGAATTTGTCTCCTCTTAATTAACTGAATAACTTTGATGTTTTTTGTCTCCTGTTTTGTGCATAATCATGCGGAGTATGCTTTGACCTCTCTATTTTCCTTTTATAAACCAATCAGCTGAAAGAGGCCTGCTTTCCAGAATATGTCTCCATTTGGGTACCAAAGCATGCAGGCACTCTATTTTTTTGTCTCTAAATTCTTGTTCAATGAAGGCCAAGTATAGGGAACCCTTGGAATAAGGTTTTCCAGAGGCCTAGTTGCCTCTTGACAAATCCAGCTTCTATAAATAGGTTCCTTCTCCCTTCAGTAAGCACAATTCATAACTCTGTTTCTCTCTGGATTAGAATAGATAATACATCAATTACAGAGAAATAATCATAGAAGGACCCTGGCATTATCAATTGCCAAGTAATTTCTACAAAGTGCTATTTGTCTTCTCACTGATTCCAGTGCAGTAGCGAGAAACATTCAGCATCTCAAAGAACTAGGTCCTATGTCACCTCTCATCACACCCTTGCCCTTCTCTAAGTGGGTTTAGCTGTGAGTCAAGTTGAGAGGATGGAATGGCATGAAGAGTTATAAAAATTAAAGATGGGAAACCCTCACCAGTTTACATTGCCTGCACTTGCACCAAAATAGGACTCTAAAGAGTCACAAGTAATGGCTTTGAGTGAGTTTTGTAGCCATCTATGGCTGTTCTTTCAAAGTATGTAGTGATACCAATTAAGGAACTGTAGCTATAATTATATATTGAGTTAGGATTACTTAGAGGTACATAGATTCTTACAGGATAAAAGTCATTGGCTTACAGGATCTTTCACTTCAAAATGGTTAGATGGAAAGTAAAAAAGCAAGACAGTAGAGAAACGACTCAACATAGCATTTAGCTAGAATATTCTTTACTACTTGCATTAATTACCCCATTGTCAGATAGTTCTCTGATTAAATTTACACTCATAAAAGAACCTATTAAGGTAGTTTGACTAGTTTAACCCAGTTTCTCTGCTTTCACACAGGTCAACTTGACATCATTTCAATGGCTGAAACAACAATGATGCCCGAGGAAATTGAGCTCGAGATGGCAAAGATCCAGAGACTTCGGGAAGTCTTAGTCAGAAGAGAATCGGAACTCAGGTTTATGTAAGTGTCAATACTTCTGGGAAAACGCTATGCAAAATTAATCAAAATAGGAAAGAATACTATTTAGAAGACTTTTATCTGCTTGACATTTTAAAAGGAAGAAAGATAAAGAGCATTCCGTTTAGGTGAATGCTTGCAAAATGCCACTGGGAAATTATTTTTGTAGTTGCAAAGGAAATTACCTTTTTTATTTGGCACCATTTTTATTCAGTATGATTTGCAGAAGACATAAAAGGGATCTATTTCTTCCAAAAGGAAACTTCAGCAAAGCACATGTCTACAAAGCATATTTTTATACCTGACGTCAATCTTTATGGGAGGGATGTTTGTCTGAAGAAAATATCAACAGGTAGGGGATTTGGAGCTTCCACAGTCTGACCTCATTCAGGCTTTATTCCTCACTTCATTAGTGGTCTTAGAGAGTTCATGTCACAAGAGAGCACACTGTGTTCTGGACTAATAGCATCCATGATTTGACATTTGTTAAATAGAAACCATTAAGTTATGAAAACAAAACACATTTTGGTATATCAAATTAAGTACCAATACTTCAAGAGGGATTTTTCAAAACTGGCAAAAGACATAGGAGCCTCATTTAAGGTTCATGAGTAGGAATCTAGTTATGATGAAGAAGTCAATGGGGTTTACATTCCTAAATCACTGAATTTAGAAGACCAGGACCTATTAGTAATTAGTACATTATTTTGAAGCCCAATCTGTCTGTGAGTACCTGGGGTCAGAAACTAATACATTTGCTGACAGGCTAAGAACCTCAGCAGATTTAAAACCTGCTGAACCCAGACCCTTGGCATTAATGAAGTAGTCTGAAAAAAACTTGCTCTCTTCTCTCTTTAAAATACAAAGATAGGACTGATACTTTAACCCTTGCACCTGGAGGTTAATTTCAGTGCCCTGACTTGCACTACTAGAGGTTGAAAGCCTCACCCTCAAACAAGCACAGATATCTGTCTGTTATCCCAGAAGACTTCTAGCCCAGAATCACTGCTTAGGTACTTTTGGAAATAAGGACTGGTGACAGTGATGCTGGCCTTTAATAATGCTGTAGTGGTACAAATAAAAGGAAAGGTTTTGTTACACCTGCCCCTGGTAGTCAAATACTACTTGGTTATTGGCTTGTACATAGATTTAATCCATAAGAAGCCTCATCTTGAACCCTGCACTTTTCTTGGTATTTTTTATATCAAACAAAAGACTGAAGCTGTCCCAGTAAATGAGAGCCATGGTGGACATCTGCTTGTCATTGTTTTGCATGCTCTTCACTTGTTCTGTTTGTTCTTGTATCCAGTCTGTTCTTTTCATTTTCCCCATGCTCACACTCGTGACACTCTTTACTGTGTATTGCCTAGCAGGTGTTTGAGGGAGGAATTTAACACAGAGGAGCTTGCTTATTGAAAATGGACTATAACTGACATTTGTACTGTGCAACAGTACTCTTCCTGCATTAGATGTTGTCCAAAAACACTCTGCTTAGAGCTACCTGGGAGCAATCCCCAGCAGTTCACTGGCTGACTGAGGAAAGCTGTTCTGAGCATCAGTCTCCACTAGGTCTGCCCCTTGTTATTAGCAAAGCAGACAAGTGCAGGCAGCAACTGCCAGAGATGGCCCTACTTGTTTTGTCTTTTTTAACTCATGGAAAGCTAAGCTTGTTGCTGCTGCCCCTGTCTTCAGCAAGAGGAACTGAGATCTGTGCCACTGCCATAGACCTCTCATTCCTTCAGTGCACAGGACCAAATGACTATTTTTCTAGGGATATTCACAGAGATTTCTAGTCTGACTGCTCACTTCTCTGTGGCAGAATATCCTGACACTGCTCATTAATCCTTGAGGGAGTTAAATTCAGTTTGTTAACACCACTGACTGAAATGGTAGTATGGCATCTGTCTCTGCACTGGGACTCCACTTGCAAACCAAGACTGCACTGATTATGAGTTTTCAAGCTTCCCACCTTTCTAAGCTCATTTACAACAGGCAGGTTCTTCATACGGGCTCATCAAGTGTGAAAGAAAAAGCAGTCTCTCTCACCCAGCAATGGCCTCCAGAATGAGAACATGCTTCCATTAATAGTTCTTAGGAGTCCAGTAGATTGTCTGTTTGACATTATCTCAGCTTTTAAAATGTTTTTACATTTTATTCCTGACAAGTGAAAAGCATGTTGCTAGTGATGCCCAAGTAATAGAGCAGCACCTGTTCTTTACTGCCTTTCACTCAGGGTAGTTTACGCTGACAGAGGGCCTCAATTGAATTTGTCTTCAGTGACGAATGTCTTTTTATGAGCTCTTGCTGAGATTAACAGCACAGCTCACGGTTACATCAGTGGTACAAGTTTTGTATCCATTTAAGCAAATTACCTAAATTAATTCATAGACATATTGTAAAAGACTTTATACGTGGCCATGTTTGTCAGCTGTTTCCTGAAGTAATGCATTGCCAGTGTCTCAAGGCCAGAAAGGTCATGAATTTTAGTAATTGTTTTCTTCTGATAGAACTAGATGCCCCTATGAATGACCTATGCAACCAACAGCATGAAACTGAGCCACCTCAGACAGGCTTAAGGAAGACAACTTTGAACATGTAGCTGCTAACTAGCAGTACTCCTGTGCTCAGACCACTGAGTTCAAAACCAGCTTTAATGAGAGACAGATCTCTTTAGTTCTTGTACCTGCTTTAGCTTGTCATTCAACTGTAACAAAAGGATAAAACATACATATAGTGGTGGAGAAAATGTGTATGTTTCTATTCTCTTTTTTTTTTTTCCCCTCATGCTGTTAGCAACAGAGTAGAAATTCTCTTGAATTAAATTTGGCTTCTTTTAGTTCTTATAAAGGCATAAATATGATGAAATAATTCCATATCATTTACACATCCAGCCACAGCTTACATCTCTAGCTATGATTTTTAAAAGTGGTGTTCATTCTTCTCACTGTCTCTTTGTATGACTTTTTTATTTATATACATGTAGCCAGACCCTGAAGCTAGGATGTGGCTACTTTGTACATTGTAGCTGTGCTTTAAAAAACGAAACCCTAAAACTAAGGGAAATAAGCTGTAGGTCTTGTTCTCTAGAGTATCACTAGTTCTCATGGTGACCAGGGCTTCCTCCTGTTGGAGGCATACAGTCTCTCAGCTTTACTTACACAAACCAGCAATTACCACAACTCTTCACAGCACAGACACTCTGTTTTAACAGTATTCACACGAAACAACCCCACACTGCAAGCTAGACCTGTTGTTGATAAAATCAGAGCAGAGTTCTGGTGTCTTCAACATAAAAAGGACATGGATCTGTTGGAACAAGTCCAGAGGAGGGCCACGAGGATGATCAGGGGACTGGAGCACCTCCCATATGAAGATCGGCTGAGAAAGTTCAGCCTGGAGAAAAGAAGGCTGCGTGGAGACCTCATAGCAGCCTTCCAGTACCTGAAGGGGGCATAGAGGGATGCTGAGGATGGACTCTTCATTAGGGACTGTAGTGATAGGACAAGGGGTAATGGGTTAAAACTTAACCAGGGGAAGTTTAGATTGGATATAAGGAGGAAATTCTTTCCTGTTAGGGTGGTGAGGCACTGGAATAGGTTGCCCAGGGAGGTTGTGAATGCTCCATCCCTGGCAGTGTTCAAGGCCAGGTTGGACGAGGCCTTGGGTGCTATGGTTTAGAGCAAGGTGTCCCTGCCCATGGCTGGGGGGTTGGAACTTGATGATCTTAAGGTCCTTTCCAACCCTAACTATTCTATAATTCTATGATTCTTTCCCTGTCAGAGCAATGCAGGTTTAATCTATGAAAGGAGCTTGCTCTAAACCTGCTAACTTGAAATTACTGTTTTCCTTTAAGAAGACACACAAAGAAGATAGAGATGGGATAATAATAAAAGACACCCTTACTGATGTTTGGAACGGCTCTGTAACAAAATCTGTTGTTTTATATGTTATGTCAACATTTTGCTGAAACAAATGCAATAGTCAGAAAATAAGGGCATTTGGCAGAGAACTGCTCTAGGTTAGTGTATTAGCCAGAACAAAAACCCCCAAAACCAACCAGAACACACTCACCCCCACAAAACAACCAACAGAAACCTATCAAGGATTGGATGCTGAGCAGACCTGAATTTGGTTTGCATTTTTCACACTTCTGTGCATGAACCAGTAAAAACTTATCCTGCTAATATGTGACGTCATTGATAATGTAATAGTCTTTCAGGCAGTTCCCCAGTTGTGATCTGTATGGCATGTGTGTCTCTGCAAGCAACATGAACTTTACATGAGAGAGTCTTTAGGAAAACATACAGACAACTTTCCTTGCTTTCAAAGTTAAGGTATCAAGGGTATTGTTTCTTACCATAGTCATACTATGAGGCCCATATTCTTCTCTCCCCACTGAGCAAAGTTTAACACCAATGACTAATGAAGGCTATAATTCAACAAATAGGATAAAATGAAGTATGTTGCCCCTACATCCTTACTCAAATGTTACATTACAGTACTCACAGTTGGTAACACTTCAGTATCTAAATAAAATCTTTACTTAACAGTTCATCATCACTAAAAGCTTTAGAAGAGTCACTCTGTAGGGGTGAAAGAATGAGTGGGATGATGAAGAGACAGAAGTGAGATATTTAATCATCATTGTTTCAAAGCAAGTCTTAAAGTACTTGAGAATCAAGCAGTGGGATTAAACAAAAAATAAAATTATTTAATAGTATTAGACTTAAGAAGTGGTATAGAATACTGTTCAAACCCCAGACAAAACTATATATGGGTTTTTCCTCATGCATATTCAAGCAAGCTCAGTCTCTCATGTTGTAGCCTGTATCTATCAATCATGCTATTAGTTCAACAAATCCAGATTTTCAATTTTCAGAATTTAAGTGAGGAAAATTTCAATTATGTTTAAACACATTTCACATACATTTCTATGATTAAGTGTTGAGTTAAAATATCAAAGCTCAGTTTTTTAGTTTATGACTTTCCCCCCACCTCTTTGCAACAGTCACAGTATGAATAATCAAGCTGCTCTGTGCTGTACTGGATATTGAAATTACTCACGATCTTCAGTCTGTGTAATCGTCAGAAAGGTTAATCTTCCAGGGAAGGAATTTTCCACCTTTAGAAAGAGACCTGGACAGTCAGTCAGGAACAGAAACTCACATGATACTGAATTCAGTCACCAGATGATACTGAAGTCACTCACCTGCCCACAGGTTTATGCTTCTGGTTAAAAAAAGTCCTTTGTTTATGACTGGAAAAAGGGAAATATAACCCCCCATTTTCAAGACGGGGAAAATGGATGACCTGGGGAATTACAGACCAGTCAGTCTCACCTCTGTGCCTGGCAAAATCCTGGAGCAGATTCTCCTGGAAAGCATGCTAAGGCACATGAAAAACAAGGTGCTTGGTGACAGCCAGCATGGCTTCTCTAAGGGGAAATCCTGCCTGACCAATTTGGTGGCCTTCTATGATGTGGCTACAGAACTGATGGACAGGGGTAGAGCAGCTGATGTCATCTACCTGGACTTGTGCAAAGTGTTCGACACTGTCCCACACGACATCCTTGTCTCTAAATTGGAGAGACATCAATTTGATGGATGGACCACTCGGTGGATAAAGAACTGGCTGGATGGCCGCACACAAAGAGTTGTGGTCAATGGCTCAATGTCCGGCTGGAGACCAGTAAGGAGTGGTGTCCCTCAGGGATCAGTGTTGGGACTGGTCTTGTTTAACATCTTTGTCGCTGACATGGACAGTGGGATTGAGTGTGCCCTCAGCAAGTTTGCTGATGACACCAAGCTGTGTGGTTCGGTTGATACGCTGGAGGGAAGGAATGCCATCCAGAGGGACCTTGACACGCTTGTGAGGTGGGCTGATGCCAACCTTATGAAGTTTAACCATGCCAAGTGCAAGGTCCTACACCTGGGTCGGAGCAATCCCAGGCACAGCTACAGGCTGGGCAGAGAAGAGATTCAGAGCAGCCCTGCAGAGAAGGACTTGGGGGTGCTGGTCAATGAGAAAATGAACATGAGCCAGCTTCAGTGTGCGCTTGTAGCCCAGAAAGCCAACTGTATCCTGGGCTGCATCAAAAGGAGTGTAACCAGCAGGTCGAAGGAGGTGATCCTGCCCCTCTACTCTGCTCTTGTGAAACCTCACCTGGAGTACTGTGTGCAGTTCTGGTGTCCTCAACATAAAAAGGACATGGATCTGTTGGAACAAGTCCAGAGGAGGGCCACGAGGATGATCAGGAGACTGGCGCACCTCCTGTATGAAGATCGGCTGAGAAAGTTGGGGCTGTTCAGCCTGGAGAAGAGAAGGCTGCGTGGAGACCTCATAGCAGCCTTCGAGTATCTGAAGGGGGCCTATAGGGATGCTGGGGAGGGACTCTTCATTAGGGACTGTAGTGACGGGAGAAGGGGTAGCGGGTTAAAACTTAAACAGGGGAAGTTTAGATTGGATATAAGGAGGAAATTCTTTCCTGTTAGGGTGGTGAGGCACTGGAACAGATTGCCCAGGGAGGCTGTGAATGCTCCATCCCTGGCAGTGTTCAAGGCCAGGTTGGACGAAGCCTTGGGTGACATGGTTTAGTGCGAGGTGTCCCTGCCCATGGCAGGGGGGTTGGAACTTGATGATCTTAAGGTCCTTTCTAACCCTAACTATTCTATGATTCGTAGGAGCCCTTCCACTGCAGAGCCATGCCTGCAGTGCTAACTGCTTGCCCTCTATAAGGCAAAATAAGCTCTGTGGCTGCATGAGGAAAAATGGCTGTCATTTTGTGGCATGCTGTACAAAATGGCCACCCTGTCTGCTGGGCCTGTGCAGTGACCATTCCTCTGACACCCACCTTGCTCTTGAAACAGCTCCGAGGAGCTTTTTTCCTTCCTTACAAACTCTGTGCACTCTCCTTATTGTCTGCTGGCCTGTGTGGCACAGAGGGCCATGGGCTGCCAGCTAAGGTCCTCAAAAAACAGTGCTTTTTTAGTGACCACCTGCAGTGCCTCCGGCTCTGGCAGCAGGCAGTGAATGGCCCCAAGTACAGCACCCAAGGTGGCCACGTACCCCAGTTCAAACCTGAACTCAGAGCAGAGTTTACAGAGCATAGCTCTGAAAATTAAATTGTCAGACATCTACTGACAGCTTCCAGAAATTGCATCATTCCTGGCTGGTGAACAGGTCAGGTATGTAGTAATATCCATCATAATTATTTTAAAGTTCAGAAGATATCTTTAAGAAGGTGTTGCAATTTGTCTGCATCTCTGTACAGGGCCCACAGAGCAATATATGATGGGGTTTAGTGACCAGTAATTTACTGCTGAAGGGGAATACCTGTTTTTGGTATTTGCTCTTAGGCAAATACAGGTATTTCTGTGTCACTGTGTTAAAGAAAAACTTCCCCAAAATACAGAAGATGTGAACATTCAGTGAGAACAGTGGAAAGAGGATTTATCCCATTTAAAAATAGAACACCAAAAGTTAAGTGAGGACCACAAATAACCGTACAGTTTCAATCCATGTGATTTTTTTCTCTTTTGTACTGCCTTGTATTCCATTGTATGGTCTTTTGTCTCTGCCTTGCAGAGAGAAGTGGTAATTCCTTATTAGTGTACTAAACGTAATGTACGACCTCATTTCAGCAATTAAAAACTAAAGCACCCGAAGGCAAAAATACATTTAAACAATGTAATGTTGTGGAACTCTGGAGTGAAGCAAAAGCACACAGTACAGGAAACTCCAACTGACATCTCTGATTTTGTGAGGCTTCTTTATTGCAAAATGCAGCTTTTTAACGTTGCTGGGTGAAGTGCAATAAAATGAGATGTGTGACGGCATTGTCTTAGTTTGGCCCCTGAATTTTTTGTATTTGAAAGCCAACGAAAGCAGCTGAACTATTTTATCCATTTAACAGGTTACATGCTATATACCACAGTGAAACAGTTCATCTTGCGTATACTTTAAAAGACTCCAGCTTTCTAATAATTCTAATTCTAATAATTCTAAAAATAATTCTTGGTTTTCTGTTTCAGTTACAAAAAAATAAAGCAAAATCAGCCGAAGCAATTGATTAACAGGTTATGTTTCGCAGACCTTGGTATGAATTGAAAGTCAAATACACTATTAGTCTTTGTAAGGTTGTCCTTTGCTTTGCTCCATGCTGTTATTTCCTCCTTTAAAGAGAAAAGGAGGGCAGCTGAAGACAGCTGTACTGTTCATATGCAGGAAGTCTGTATTATTTCCAGCTGAATACCTGCTTGCTATGCAGAATTACCTAAAGTTGTTGTCAAACTGATTTTCAGACTATAAAATCAAGCCTTCCTCAATTAGGTAATGCCATAATTTACGCTGTGCAATCATATTTTAGCTCAGGCAGCCATAGTGACAGCAGAGCAGATGCACTGTCATTTGCTCTGTAATTGCATTATCAAACCTTATTTTTGTCTCAAGGCCCTGTCTCAGTTAGTGCCCAGGATGAACCACCTCAGGATATGTCAAGGTTACGTAGCAATTGTGGATTTTTGCAGCATCTCTCCTTCTATGCTACTGATACTGTGAAATTTCATAAAATGATGCCAGGAGCTGTTGTGACCATCTCCAGCCAGCCCAGGAAATGAAAATACAGCTTAAGGCTATTGTGTACTATCAACAGCTCTTCTGGGTTTATTTTCAGAAAGCTGAGGGCTCAGCCCATATTGATATGAAGGCGACAATATGTACGGAAAAGCTGTAATTTTACAGCTAGCCACTGTTCCTCCTCATTTGCCTCAGACTTCTCCCAGCTTATTTCTTAAAATGTTCTCTATAAAGAAGAGGCTTGGGTCAAACTGTAAATTTTCAGTCTGTCTTCACTGTTAAGGAAGGCAGCCACACCACTGCAGAAAATGCATGCTCTCTCTCCCTTTCTAATTCTCCTTATCCCACTTCCTCTTTTTGTTTTCCTGGTGAGATAACAGACCCAAAAGCTGAGGGGGCTGCTCAGTCAGCATCCTCTCTGTTGCACATACAATGTGTTACTGCTGTGGATAGTGTGTGGCTTCAGAAGCAGTTTAGGATTTGTGTCACTCAGGGGCATTGAAATCTACTGTGATGGAAAACATAGTTGTAAAAAAAGGGATAATGTATGTATTAACTCTCTTTAGCTGCCAGAGGAGACAGGCAGCAAAACCTCAGACCTCTGATACAGGAACAGATCAAAACTGAACCTTAAAATCATTTGTAGTGCAAAATACATGCATTTTAAAATGGATTATCATATTCCGACCCAATAAATATTAATAGTATAGGTGAGATCTTACCACCCACAGTTACTGCCTATGCCTGTGAATAGAAGAGGCATGGAGCTCTTATAAAATAGCATTCACTGTCATCATGAAACATGCTCCTCAGGAAATCTGTCAGTGCCTGATACTGCTGGCTTTCCAGATGGAAAGCAAAAACTTGAAGCCAGCTATATTGAATGACCTTGAACTAAAACTGTGAAAGTTGCTTCCACCTGTGATAGCTGTCTTCAAGTGGTTATTTCTGCCATGTAGGTGATACTGAATGGAAATTTTTAAATTTATAGGGAAGATATAATCCCTATTAGGTTGCTTTAGGCAGTTATTGAGAACAGTTTTACCTTATTAAACTTGTTTTATCTGTAAAAATATTATAATACTTGGTATGTGCTTAATGTCTGTGTGGTTATTACAGTGCTAAACTAATACTGTGCAAAAGCCAAATTCACCTCCACATTGACTTAGCAGAATTAAAATTGGTCATTGTCTTTGTACACTTTCACTGCACACTTAGATTACTCCCTCTTCTCCAGAGTGCTCCTAATAGCTATATCACCCAAATTCTCCATAGGTCTATTCAGGTTTTTAGACCATTTCATACTGTTACGTTTGTTTACTTGTAATCCCAGGAACATTTACCTTTTATGTAGATACGTTTGTTGCAGTTTGACTTTGTCCTGGTAATAAACTCATCCTAGCAGTCCCACATCTTAATTAGCTGTCCAGAGTACGTAATTAATCCCTGTTTTGTTTTGCTTTTTCTTGCTTCCAATTAGGCTTAAGGGTTTTGTTTTGTTTTGTTTCCTTACATTTTTAAGCATTATTCTTTTCCCACTTTGAAAAACAACCCCATAAATCTCAATTTGCTGTGACATCAATGTATCCATTTCTAGTAGCAGTAGAGGTGGGTTCTCCAGTAATGGTCATTCTATAGGGCATTGGATGCGATAGTAGAATCTCAGATTTAGGGCAGATCTATCATGGAGAAAAATTTATCGTCCATATTCCTAATAAGAGGTGTAACACATCAGATAGGATTCTCACCTTTGTCTGTTGCAGTATGCATAGCACAGTGGTATTTCATAGCATAAAAAGGTGTGTCTGCTGATTGCATGGCTTTATGCAACCACTGCAAAGTGATATAACGTTAAGCTGCACAATAACTGCGGAAGTGAGATGTTAAATCCTTTGGTGATGATAACCTTCAGTAAATCAACTTAGAAATTATATGTTTTAATTTAGAATGAGTGCAGTAAATCCAGCAGACTCACAAAAAGGAGGAACATGAAAGCATCTCATTACTGGCTAAACTCAAAAAGTAATAGCGTACAAAAAAGCCTGCTTTGTGGAGTGTTTCCATTCTGAAGTGAGAAAAGGCAGCAAGGATTGCTGTCTTTGTATGAATGAGGTTCATTTCAAATTTCAGTTACTTTTTCAACCAAATACTTTATCTCTGTTTTAGTGACTCACTAATGTAGCATCAACTGTGACTTCCCAGTGGTTTAATGTCGCTTGTGGCAACAGTGACACACACTAAGCATCACCCTGGCTAAGTGTGAGAGGTAGAGTGTAAAAAAGATTAACAGACTGTCAAGAGTGTGAATAGCACTGGTAACTGGTATACAGGTTGTATATTGCTATATAACTGGTATACTGGTTGTATATTGCTAAGCAGATGTTTTGACTTTTGATTTCTTGCTTCCTCTGCTACTTTTTGTCTTTGTACTGTATCTTACCTATTTTCTCTCTTCTGAACTTAAGCATGGAATTGTTAGGACTGTTTACTTACATGTGCAGTATCCAGTGCTTTTCTCTGAGTTTTGGCACCTAGCTGTTAGTACAGAGCAAAGAAATAATACCAACAAACCCAGTTTGGTGTTGGGTTTTGGTTTTGGTTTGTTTTTTTTGTTTGTTTGTTTTGTTTTGTTTTGGGTTTTTGGGGGGTTGTGGTTTGTTTTTCGGGGGTATTTTTTTATTAATAGTTGTTAGTGGTTTCTGGGAAGATCTGTCTTTTCATGGAAAGGAGTAATAAATCTTTTCTCCCTCACAGTTCTATAATCTTATCAGAATATCGCTTACTGTGAATTCCCTTTTTTCCCCCAATTGTATCTTGCTCTAGGATCATAGGCTGCACTTTGATGCTGTAGAGAAGGAGGCAGTTGTGTGATGATACATATTTTTCAATAAATGTACATGTCAGGTTGTCAGGTTCAGAAGATAAGGTACCATTAGGTAAAATACCAAGCCCAGCTCTATGAGGGATACCATGGCTATCGCACTGATACAGCCTGGTGTGTCACACACCGTTCTGCAAGATAGCATTAATACGTGGATGTGACTGGGTGTCCCCATTCGCTTTTCCCATCCCAAGCACACTGCAATAGTGTCTCGCCTGCAAATATCCAGAAGCCTTGAGGAAATAATCAGGAAATTGGAAGATGAGAAATGGCACAATCTGGTTTCTGTAATGAAAGTTGTCAAATACTCAAAGCTTGAGGCTTCTGAGATTAAGGACAACATGTCTAGGGGACTGCCATGGATCTGGGAGCCTCAAGGATGTCAGCATGCCATCTGTAGAACTAGGAATTCCTGAAAGGTCCAGCTCTGGTGAGAGTCTCCCGCTTTTTCACATGGGAGACTGGAAGCTGCAGGAACATGAGCTGAGGACCAAATTGCAAAGTTCCAGACTGTGCTTTTAAACTGAACAAGATAGCTCCCAAAAGAGGAAAGAAAAATGCCTTTGTTCAGTTTGATCTCTCTGCAGAGCCATCTCCTTTGCCCTTTTTGACAGCAAACAGTCAACCCTAGAGGAAAAATATGACATTTTCAATGGTGTGGCAGAGAAGTTGCTATTTTAAAATGCTCAGAAAAAAGAAGCATTTTTTAGTGGTGTATAATGCTGAACATACAATTAGTAAAGTATTTAATGAATTGTAGGCTTAATATCTGTTAGTTGAGATATTTATGGCTTAAAAGAGAAAAAGATTAAATGGAGAGATTCTCATCATCTCTGTTGGACAGCTAGGAAAATAATTATTTCATAGAAAATGTTCTTGAAATAGCATTTTCTACATATGTCATGGTTGTCACAAATTGCTGTTAACAGAAGAGTGAACAGCCCTGGATATCTTTAATCTTTTGACTTAGTAACTTTTAGGTCAGTAATTTAGCACTGTATATCCAAATGTAACCTTTAATCCCAAACTGGTTTTGATTTCCCAGTGCATAGCTACCTGTGGTCTGGTTTGTGTGAGTGGATGGTAGAATTAATTGTCAGCCATGAGACCATGCATCCAAGATAATGTATTCATAATGCATCATTTACATATATAGTGTTCACAGTTACTGTGGGCCGACCCTTTTGCACAGCTGATCTTCCTGTAAGGCAAGGATGCTCTGTAACTGTTGACCTGTGGTATTTCAGCAGCCTCTTTCACTTGCCTTCTGCTATAAATAGGAGACCATAGATCAGTGGTGATTCAACAGTGAATTGAAAAGTCCCAAAATGGACTGACTCCTGATGTTTCATTTTATACCAGATACCTTTATATTCTTTCCAGCTTTGATACCAAATAGTTGTTCCTCTGGTTTAAAAGCAAAGATCAAATATGTGAAAAGGTCAAATACAGAGGCAGATTAAAAGGAAATGTATCATTGATTCTGCTAGAGACAACACATAACACATAGCCAAACCTAGAACTTTCCCGTTCTGCTGCCTAATAACAAAAAATAAAACTATCAGATCAGTTTAAATGAACCGTGCACATAAATTGGCCTTATGCTTTTACATATATGCTTCTGCAGTGGGTTATGCATCTGGATTTAAATCTAACTTCTCTATTGTATATTTTTAGACAAATTAACTTAGTTTTTGTTATGTAGAGCCGTATTCCCCTTCACAGTGGGGCTCCTCTTACTAGTTACTAGTGAAGTTGACAGTAAAACTCCATAACTGACAGAGGAGATGGCCAAGCTCAAGGGAATTTAAAAATGTCAATGAGAATGAAATACAGACAGCTCCTTTAGATGCTCTTCTGAATTTCTGTGAAATATGCCTTAAATATGACCTCCAGGGACTGAGATTTTCAAGTCCTGCCATTTTCAATTGTCTGAAGCGACAGCTGAATTACACTGTTACTTTGCAAGTTGTGGTCCAGTGCTTCTACCTACTGTTTCTCCATCAGAGAGCACTTTTAACAAGAAAAGATAGACACACTTATTTTATTAGTTAATCATAGGACTTTTGATTTGTAACCTGACCTGCCAAGCAATTGGTCAGCAATCTGTTATCTTAATTGCCAGCTCTGTGTCTTCCAGCCTGAGCAGCTCCAGGTGCTAAGCTAAATAACAAGGTGATAAACGCACACCATAAATGACTCAGACAACTCATTATGTTGCCTGTAATTTCACAGATTTGTAATTAGAAGTTTTAAGAAACTAAAATTAGTTGACAGAAACAAAATGGAGTCAAACGTGGAAGAGGGGCATACATAAACTCCTTGGTTTTTTGTATTCCCAGGATACTTTCACTGTTCCATATTTGCCACTGCTTTGGCAAGGCCTTAAACACCTACAGTCCCCAAAGGTAGTCTCCACTGATATTCCTCCTTCCCACCTCAGTCCTTATTTTAACAAACTTACAGCTTGACAACACATGACTGTCTATAGCAATTCTCTTATTTTTCTACAGAGCTCTTCAGTCACACAAATTTCTCCATCACTACTGGCTGCTCTTGGCTGGTGTTCAGCATGTTCATTTGTGACACAACCAAGAAGATGATCTTCTTATCCTTATATTGAGACCTTCTCCAGATACATGTAATCATGTCAACTTGTGACTTCACATAACATCTGATTCTTAGACTTTGATGTTGCCAGTCTAGGACGTGGCCTTCAGAAACTAACAATTACAAGCACAATGCTTCTGGTACAGGAGTGTATTAAAAGAGAACTAAAAATAACCTAAGTCCCTGCAAACCCTCTTGGAAGAGAGAGAGGGAAACCAACAAATCCACCCTACATTCACTTTTTAACTTCAAGCACTTCAATAACTAACTGAAAATGAATCTTAGACCTTCTCTTATAGGCATGCTAGAGGGAGCACAGATCTATTTCTAGCTTTGAAAGTCATTGAGCAAAGGCAGCAGCTCTCTAGACACACTGAATTGCTCTGCTCCTCCTGAAAATCAATGAAAAAAGATACTTGATGCTTATTTAGCTGCTATTAATAGTTCTTACTCTCAAATGTTAAGCTTTTGACAAACTTGTTGGGCATCTCTTCTTCTTTGGCTGACCATTAGTGTGTTTAGTGATCCTTCTACTGCTTTTTACTATCATGTTTGCTTTTTACTATCATGTTTGCTTTTTTTCCATCCCTAGCTTTAGATAGTACCTAGGTCTTATCCTGGGGAATTTGGTTTTCTTCCTCAGCTGAAAACAGAAAAATAATTTCTAACAAACACTTCTGTGTCCAGTACAGAATATTTCTTTTTTAAATCCTGCCTGCCATTATCTTCCATAGCCTCGGAGACCTGCCAGACCACAGCTGAATAGGAGGTCTCCTCTGTTTCCTTGCCCTGCTCCCCCTCAGTCCAGATGGTGCACAGCAGAGGTGACTCATGCTGTCACCTCATTGCAGATCTAACAGGAATGACAGAGCTCAGAGCATTCTTCTCCTAGTAACTGGACCACAGAAACACATACTGGGGCTGAGTCACTGTGCCAGATTACTGCAGGCTCTTCCGACCCACTTATTTTCCTGTCATTTTGTATTATGTTTAGAAGATCTTTTGCTCGTGCTGTTTATTCATTATGAGCTATTTTATCTTTTTGGGTGGCAAACAGAGTCTGCTTTTAGGTTTTGATGCTGCAGCTTGAGATACCAGAAGAGAAAAGAAGAATAGATGCTTATGTGATATCTCCAAGCATACAGAGGGTTTCTTATAATAAGCCATCAAGAAACGGAAAAACAGAATTGCAGACAGTGTCAGGAATATATGAAAGCACACTGAGAATTCATCCCTAGTTCAATGCTATTGCAATTACTGTAGGAATGGATTTGGGCTCCTAATAAGAAAAATGTTTTATCATACTCATAACTCACGTGTTTAAGATTATGGGGCAGACATTTAAAGCTCAGCCCTAGGGGGAAAACTGACTTATTGTAACTGCTGCTGGCTTTACTGCTGTTTCTTCTACAACATCGAAGTGATTTCACAGGGACTGGCAGGAATGTACTGTATATTCCAGAGTGCAGCAAAGGTTATTTGTATATTGCAGACTTTATGCAGATATCTCGAGCAGCTTTGCAGGTAACTTACACAGACCTGAAGAGTGTCCTTTCAGTACCCTGTGCCATGCTGTATCCACAGGGAAAAAGCCATTGCATTCTGCACAGACCAACAACCTGGCTGCTCTCCTTCAAGGAAAGCACCAAGTGCACAGCGAGTATAACAGTGCTCTTAAATAAGCTGGACAGTAGTCTAGCTTCTCCTCTTGCCTGTCTTGCACTCTGGTAGATTGGATTTACAGCAGAGAGTGCTGCAGAATTAGGCTCAGCGTGTTTCTCCAGTTTCTCTATAGAAGGTTAAGGGACCCAAAGGAGCTTTGTTTTCTCTACTCTGCAGGTTACTGCTCTCTTTAAGAGTCCCAAAAGCTGTGTTTACTTCCTAAAGAGACCTGACAGTAATACAAATATGCTCAGTGAAACCCTGCTGACAGTCCAGCTTTCAAATGAGAAATCCATGACTTGCTCAGGACAAGACGACTACCCTATGTTCAGTATTACTAGCAGATGTGTGATGAACTTTATAGGTACAAGCAACTATACCTCCTACTTTCATTAAGTCAGGTGGATGAAGCCTTCACATGGTTGTTATTAGCACATTACATAGCTCTCCTTTAACCATAGCTTCTTTTTTTTGTTTGTTTTCCCCCTAACCAGCACTATGGAGTGGATGAAACACAAAGGCTGTTTGACACAGATAGGAGGAAAGATGTTCCACGTGCTTAAGGGGATTGGTACAGATGGTGGGTTTAGTCTTTGTCCATCAGCAGAATGCACTAGCCTACACAGCTGGGACTCTGGAGAGATCATCTGATTTACGACTTTTGGAATTCAGATTATCACAGAGCTGTTAGAGCCCTCAAGTGCTTGGCCACTTCTCTCCTGTGAGTTACAACGCAGGAAAAAAGTTTAGGTCTCTCAAAGAACAAGTGCTAAGAATATACATGGAGAGTGCTAGCTGTGTACTGTGCAGTCAGATTTAAAAGAGCCAAAATAATGGGAGGAATTGCAATTACAATTGCAATATGAGGCAGTACCTTTGTCACAAATTGAGCAAAGGGACTGTAGGGACAACTGAACATCAAGGATTTGGCTTACTTGGGAACATACTACCAATGACATTTTAAATTCCTGAAAATTCTGAGAGAAGAGCAGTGGCATTGGCTTTGGGGAGGTCTTTGAGGAGGGCAGGCAGCCAAACTGATAAGAGTGAAATATTATAATCGGTATCTTTCAGATCTTCCCAGACTGAATCCCAGTCTATCCAGTACAGAAAAAAAATACCCTCTCCCTGTATGTCACAGAGATGGCTTTTGTAGAAACTCGCTGTTCTGTTCCCTAGTCAAGGATCTGGCCCCTAAATACGATTTGAATACAGCATCTCAATATTGAACGTTTCTTACAAAGAAACTGTCATCTTTGTTAACCGCAGTAATTTCCCTCAAATGTATTAACAGTCATTATATTAATATGACACCCAAACTGCATGAATGTTGAACAGATAAGGAGCTGTAAAGCTTGCTCACATCCCAGCATATTTTGAATACTGATTCTCCTGAGGGATGGTGTTTAAGATTCTTAATTGATAAACGGAATTTCAGTACCATTTAGCGTGATGGATCTCAAGAGTAAAACTGGCTTTGCTTGTGATCAGCATAAATAATATGGGGAGCCCAAGAATAATCATCAGTATAAATGTCTCTGCCTCCACAAACGCCCTAACACATACAGCAGTGAGCCATGGACTAGCCCTGAGGCTATCATGCAAATCTTCCCAGTGAAAGTAAGACAAGACGGATGGTGAGAGAACTGATCCACAGCTGAGGTGACAATAGCACCTGCACAAGAAAAAGATGCCAGCAATAAGTATTATTATCAGAAATATTTCACTGTCATATTTTTGGAAAAGAGAAGCAAAAGGGCAGCAGGAATAGCTGTCATAGCACAGTGAAATTCTCAGAACAGGCAAGGTGGTGTTAACCAAAGCAGCAAATAATAAAAGGATCAACATGTTTTAATAACATGAGCAAAGCAGCTAAAGGACAGATAGCTCCCTGCAGAGACCTGTGCTCCATGCACAGGCAGCAGGGAGAATAAAAGCTCTTGTATTGTGATTAAAACCTTGTTTGTGCCAGAATTACCTATTTTTTCCACTCCTCATTTAATTCAGTTATCTGACTGCATTATCCTTTGTGTGCTCAATCTCATATACACATACAAATCCCTCAGGTTTCCTCTTTTGATACACGGCTGTAACAACCCATGTTCTGAAAGCACTTCAGTTTACTTTTGGTACTTAGGCAATAAGCAATCCACCCTTCAGGCACAGGATTATGAAGCCAGGATTTAGATCTGTGGGCAAGGATAGTGCTGGTGACATGAGTTCGAGAATGCTCAATCAATCACAAAGGCTATTTCTTGTATTCTTCAGGGCATAATTTCAAAATGGAAGCCCTTGATGCAGCCCTTGAAACCAACACATGAGCCTTGGCTGCCAGTCTGGTCAGGACACTAAAACAAAACATTTGCCAGGAGCCTAATGCTAAAGTTTGCTACCTGCCAGGGAATAATTCAGCATAGGAGCTCTCAGGAAAAGTACCAATTTCAGTAAGAACTAAAGATGCAGAGTTTCTGCTAGTGTCAGATTTGTTTTTTCTTTAGATGTCTTCTGCATCTTCACATTAATGGACTTTCTGTGCACATCGACGATGTGAAGCATTCATGTAAGCCATGGGAGACATTCACCCAAGGCACAAGACCTCAGAATAGTCATATGCCAAATTATAACAGTTTCCAGATCTTTGGTGTCAGGGTTAAATTATTAGTAAGATCACAAAGGAAATTGGAATATAAATCATGTCTTGAATTAATAACTCCCCAGAACCTTTCCACTTATTACTGGTTGGTCAGCTAATTTGCTATCTGTTAAAATTGGTGAATGAACAGTATCAGTATCTCAAGGTTAAACCTCTGTATTTCCAACTGATGCACAGGTCCCAGGAAGGGACAATATTCAGATGAGATCTGGACGTTTGCATCAACACAGGGTGGAGTTTGCATGTGTCTGACCATGCTTTTCTGTTTCTGCAGGATGGATGACATCCAGCTATGTAAAGACATTATGAACCTTAAGAGCGAGCTGCAGAATTTGGTAGCAATCCCAGGTAATGGCTATTTCCCAACCCAGTATTAGGATAATGCTTGGGTGATGCACAGGTGGGGATGGTGTCAGGAACACCCCTCTGCCCCTAACAATCAGAAACGTACCCCCAAGGTTGAGTTTCATATCTCTTTCCTCCCCTCCTTGTATCTGTTTCCCATTTCCCTTTCCATTTTTTAATCTCCTGGTCTCCAGATTTCTTTTCATGCTGTATTTCACTGCTGCCTTGAAACCTGCAGCAACCCTGCAATATTACTCAAGGTTCACATTCCTTGTACTCCCTTGGCAATCTCAAGGGAAACACGTGGCATAGAAATGGTCAGGTAAAAAAGACGGTGCTGACATATCAGAGATAAAAGGCAGAAAGGAAGGGGATTTATAACCATCACTGTGAATGTGATTGATTTTTTCCTCTAGATACACCAATTCATTGTCACACCTGTAGTTAAAGCTACCATCTAGAATAAAGTAAAAGGTTTCTACAAAAAGCAAGGGGCAAGTCTTTGTGTTTTGCCTTAATTCTCTGCAAAGTCACTGTTGTAGACAGCTTTGCAGTCTTTAACTC
This sequence comes from Neopsephotus bourkii, assembly GCF_033783945.1. Classification (NCBI taxonomy): domain Eukaryota; kingdom Metazoa; phylum Chordata; class Aves; order Psittaciformes; family Psittacidae; genus Neopsephotus; species Neopsephotus bourkii. The sequence goes on along the minus strand of NW_026902244.1, from coordinate 537,273 downwards.
CAGTCTCCAGCTGAAAACATTGAAGAATTTTGTTTCACTGCAGTTTTGCTGTTTTAGATCATCCACAACAATCCTACTCTGTTCAAGAAAAGTACAGACAGATCCTGCAAAGCATTCAGCAGCTGCAGTGGGCCACTTAAAGTAAATCATAGAGAACTCTCACAGAGGTATTACTGCATGGCCTCTTAGCACCCTAACAAATAACTTGCTGCTGCCTAACTATTAAGGATAAGTTTTGACTGTCCTTTGGTTATCTCATTTCTTCTCCCATATTTTATTCTGCAACTTTAAAAGACAGCTTTCTCCCCAGAAAGGAGGTCACTTATGAATTGGGAAATGGGACTACTCCGAGGCCACATTCTTAGTGAAGAGAACTTAGAACCTTTTCCACTTTTCTTTACATTCAACAGGAGTGGATTAATAATCTTTTTTTATTTCTTCATACTTCCTAGTTACTTACAGGTCACATTTTAAATGGTTTAAATGGTATTGGGAAGGATTATGAATCCTAGAAAATATCTATGAATGATTCCCATTGCCTTGCCTCTTCTAGTCTGAAGCTTTCCTACCCACACTTTTAACTTGCAGTTAGGGTTGATCACAAAGTCTTAAGCAGAGATCCACAGAGAGCAGTTTCTCCTTAGCACAATTCAGGATGCATATATTTGGCAGGCAGTTTCCTGAAGAATATTATGGGAGAGCACATCTCAATCTGGGAGTAGGATGGATTCAAAGGAAATTGGAAGTGGCTTCTATCTTCAGTAGTGAGAGGAGGAGATGCCTTGATCCATAGGCATAAGAGCCAAAGCAAAAAAAAACAAACCCAGTAAATTCAAAGCATTCTTCTTTTTTCTCTACTGCAAATTCATATTAATCACAGGAATTCTCCATAGGTAACACAGCCAAAGTCTTGAAATCTTTGCAGTAGTCAACCTTCCTTTATAATTTCTAAAAGATAAAACACAGACATTACATCCCAGACAAAGCAGCTGTATATTGTATTACAAATTATTTCCTCTGCTACTGGCAGAACATAACTTAAAATTATACAAGGAATATGACTGAGATTGAGGCTTACAGAATTTGTCTTGAAAATATATTTAAGGTGCGTTTATCTAAAGGAATGGATTTATTGCAGAAGTTCCCAGCAATAAGCATCCTGAAGCCCATGGTGCAAAACTAAGCTGTATGAAACAGTTCTTTTCAAGTACCTGATTTAGATAGCCCTTCAAAATGTCTTATAAGTTCAAGCAGCAGACTGAGGCAGCTTGCCCTTCTTCCCACAACTCTTAATGTACTTAATTTTGTGGTTCTCTAAACAGAGTTCTACTGTTCAAAACCAGAATTCTCGATTTAATGCAAAGTGTCTTCACAGCTAATCAAAATTTTCAGCTTTTTGAGGAAATATGTGGGTTAGGATTTGCCTCTGGCTTTCTCTTCTCTACTCCACTTCCTAGGTTTGAAGATTTCCGTCTTAACTACATTTGCTTTATAACCTTCAACTACAGCTCTCTAATCCCCAACATTCATGAGTGTTAGTTTGTGGCAGGCGCATCTTTTATGTCACAAAAATTAATGTTTATAGACAACCTAGTCATTAGACTGGTTAGTTAATAATGACATACATGTATACTACTCAGATTTTTGAAACATGGGGAAAATAAACAGTTTGCATTTATTTTTCCACATTTTACAATTGATGCTGTTTATGTGGATTTGTTGCTCACCTGCCTTACTGAGTAGGAAAAAAAGTGTTGTAGTCAACAGCCAAAGCTGTCATGAAGTACAGAGAAATGGTTCCTTTTGGTATGGTCTCATTTCCCCTGAGGTCAAAGGGAGTTTGTACTGTGCATTTTAATGAAGCATCCTAGACTATTTTCTCACCAAAGCTCCTTAAAATTTCAAAGCTGGGCTTTGCAGAGAAATTTAATATTAAAAGGAGGCTTGGCGAGTCCCACAGTCTCCAGAGCATTAAGCTGCTCAAACGAAAGAGCAGCAAGAAGAGAGCAAAAGAACTTGCTGGGGTTTTGGCGACTCAGGTCTGAAGAACCATTGACTTCAACCAGCAGTTCATTCTTAGGCACCTGCAATGTCCACCCCCTCCCACTCTGCTCCCTAGAGTCTAAAGTAATAGCTTCTTTTCTCTGTTTTTGACCAGAAAAAAAAAAAACTAAGATGGACAAACAAAGAGAGGATGAACTGATTCAGAAGATCCACAGACTGGTACAAAAAAGAGACTTTCTTGTAGATGATGCAGAGGTGGAGAGATTACGGTAAGAACTAAAAGCAACTAAGGGAGGTTTCATAAGTCTGGTACTATACTGGAGTGACAAAATTGACAGTAATGTGAGAAAACTGGTCCTTTAAAACAACTTACCAAGTCAAAAGCCTCCTCCTAGTTCCAGAGGAAAAACATTGAAATCAGAATTACTCCACTTCTGTGGCTCTTTTATCATGAGATGACTGAATCATTAACGGGATAGAGCAGGGTTTGGTCTCACTTTCCTACCAGAAAATGTCTGGACATTACCATTAAAGAGACAAGGATTTTTGTTGCTACCAGAGGATCTTCTTGGCGTGAGTAGACATGAAATAGAATTTTACAATTTTACTTTGTAGACATCTAAAATTTGCCTTCTTCTATTTTTAAACAAATTATTAATGAGGTCAACTTTTATTATTACTATGATCACCATGCAAGTGATGATAAAAAAAAGCAAAAATGCAATTGCTAACACATGTCTACCTAACCTAAAGCATAAGCGAGTTCAGAATGATTTCATATCAGTATCTTAGCCTAAAGTTGCTAAGAAACCCGATATTCCTCAGAAGTTCATTTCCAGCTGTTGCACTGAGATCCTAGTCTACAATCATATTTTTGCTATTACTTTCTCTGCCTCTTTCTACAGTAAAGATTCAAGGCTCATCAATCCATTTATCCCAAACAACAGTATCTCTTCCAACACATTCACATTCTAAGCAAGCACAGGACAGAAGAGAAGAAAAATTGCCAGAGTCCTGCAGCTGACCAAAGAGAGTTGGCCAAAGTTGGCAGCTGACAAGAAGCCAGCTAGTAATGTAATCCAGAGTTATCAACCGCTAGTTTGATGTGCAAGTCACAGAAACATCAGCAGCAGCCAGACAATGCAGAAGCCTAATTGTAGGCTGCTGAGAATGTACTACTATGCAGATGCAAATACATTAATGTCAGTTCACATTTGGAGCAAAACTGGAGGCTTTTCTTTGAAACTCTTGATAATAAAAACCTGATTTTCCTCTAAGCTGAGATGTTCAATCAGTGAACTCAATGTTGAAGTAACAAAATAGCAAAGAAACTAATATGGAAATACCCTCAATAGATACAGTTAAGGTTAGCAACATCATCTTTTTATTTTGGGTCTGATGGTGTCAGCTTCAGGCAAAGAGAAATATATACTAAGAGCAGAAGACCATGAGATCCAGCCTTTAAAAATAAGCACTATAATCACAGCAATATATATCCTCTGCTCCACTTTGTAGAGGTAAGTATCGTGAAGCACTTGTGAAGCCAGCTTAAAATAGGTGATACATTATGGTTTAAATCCGCTGAGTAGAGAGTATAATGAATCCAACAGTATCAAGAGACAAGAATCTTGGTGAAAATTCTGCATTCTGTAAGAATTTTGTTACTCTTTTTTTTAATGCAAATATTTTGCTCTTTAATAAGCAGAAAAATAAAGAGTTTCTAAAAATGGCAAAATAATTTCTTTACTAGCAATTTGATCCTAGCTACTCTAGCTTTTACGGAGAAAACATTGTTATGACATTTATTTTTCTTTTTTCCAGAGAGAAAGAAGAAGACAGAGAGATGGCTGAATTCCTTCGCACCAAGTTAAAACCCATAGACAAAGCTACACAATCTCCTACTAGTGAGTTCCTAAACATTATGAAAAGCAAGAACAGTAGGAAAAACGCTTTAAAATGGCTTTGTATGTTTTAAATATGCAAAGTACATTTGAATACCCACTGCCACAACCTGCTTTTATAATGCAAGTAGATTATTTTTTCCAGTCTTTTCCCAATTTGGTTCTGCAGAAATAGCTGGGGGAAAAAAAACAACTCTCTTCAGATAAAACACTAGGATATCTGAAGCAAAGTTTACCCATTTACAGCAGGCAAGATGGAAACCAGAGAAAAGACTGCAAACTTCCACAGGTGCCCCAAATTTCTTACATTTACCAGAATAAATAGGCTTTTCAGTCACCTCAACCCAAATTTATGGATCTGCAAACACATTTCTCAGAAACTAAGCAGATTATATGATCCCTTAGAAGCTTTCAGCTGGAACTTTTAAACAAATACAGCCACAGCATGAGCTCTAAAAGTTAACAGGTTCTGACCTGTCATAAACTGAGCTCTTAAGCAGGGAGACAATCAAGTGCAAGTGATGCACTTCTTAGTGGATTGTGTCCATCAGCTGCACACTGCCATTTTGCACAAATGATCTTAAAGAGTTTCTAGAGAGATGTGGAATGACCATGAAGTTCAATTGCCAGGTTGATAAAGACATTTTAAGATGCTTCACTAATTACTTATTACTAATCACTAATTACTCCCTTTTAGTCACAGGGAGTGATCTCATCTCCCTTGTTAATTCCTTATGTTGCTGCTTTTAAATACAATGTTAAAGATTCTTTTCACCCTGAAAAATTAAAGCCTACCTTTATCTTGCTGTCTTAATTACAGCATCCAAGGTGATGAAAGAATAAACTGTAGCAATATTTTTGTTTATCTCCTTAGTTGTTGGGGTTTAAGCATAGTAAGATGACTTTCTGTAGAAGGACCTATTACCCAACTCTAAGGCTGTGAAAAGGGACACCTGGATTGAACAAGGAGCAAGAAGTTTACCCCCCCCCGCCCCCGAGATGTCTGGATTCTTCAGCCAGTTGGACTCCACATACCAGCTTGGTTACTACCAAGTGTTAGAAGTATTGTTCTAACAAGATAAGTGGAGAAGACGGGGTTTTGGGTGCAGACAGCAGGAAAGGTTTGCATTGTTTAAGCCAGAAGTAGGAAGAAAAAGTTTGACCAGCTCTTGGTTTTAATGGTGTCTTGTTTTGAACATTGCAGGCAGCCCAGCAGAAAAGAAGGCAGAACCTCCTCCAAGCAAGCCCACCATTGCCAAGGCAGGATTGGCTATTATTAAAGATTGTTGTGGGGCCACACAATGCAACATCATGTAGTTCTGGGCTTTCTACCGTGTTTGTCTTTTTAAATGTTTTCATTGAATGAAACTGTGTAGAGTGAGGGGAACTAACAGCATCCTGCTAACAGACTCAAGAGCAACTGGTACAACAGTTATGTATGGAATGTGCAATGGCAGGTTCTTCACTGTTGCATGGATCACTCAACACGCATGCCTAAAAACAAAAGAAATATATATAGTGGCTGTCCAGTGACCAGAAAAGATCTGTAGTAGAGTCAACAAAAACACCCCACTGATAGAAGTGAATGGAAAGAGGGTATATTTCATCCAGGAAGGTGTAAAATGGCAATTTTAATAATTCAACACTTGGTAAGAATGTTGTACACTTTTCCCTTTGACAAACAGCACTCAAAAATTGCTTAAGTACCCATTTTGGCTACTTTTCAAAACAAAAGCCACAGTAGTATATGCTCTATATAGCACAACTGATAGATGAAGCAATTTCAGGATAACTGATGTTGCATACAGAATCTTTATCAAACTACTATGATCTTCAACTACTTTGCTGTGGATTTCCACTTCAAATTCTTTAGAAAGAATGAGTATCAGTGACAAGGACGTTGCAAGTAGAGAAAGATTTTTATATCCCATATGATTCCTAAATTACTCAAGTCAGATTAATATTGCTTACAGCAAAAATAAATCTGATGAAGCTTTAACAAGCAGAGCTACAGTAACTGCAAATAGATGTAGTCCAGAGTTGTACCATTTCTCTTTTAGATTTGCACCTCACATGGAGCCACAGAAATATTTACCCAGAGTTTTGTCTGCTCTTAGAAGTTACATGCAATATGACATTATGTAGCACTGGTAGGTTGCTGGGAGGAGAGTGGAAGACAAACAGAATTTTATATTTAAACAACACTTAACTATTAATTGCATATGTCATGACCACAAGAAATATAAACTTCCAAGCATAGGAGAACAGTAGTCACCCAAGACAAATTGACCACAAGACAAATACACAAATACAGAAGGAGATACTTGTGTTAGAGAGATCACATTCTACACCAAATGGGTTTAAAATTAAGGGAAATACAGAAAGACTTACCTGTGTTTCACTACTAAATGTGTTTCTGGTCTCTATGCAGATTAAGCCTTGTGGAATCTAATATATTAGCTGTCAGTAGCTGGTTTGTCTGTGTGATGGTACTTCATATAAATGTACTGTGATAGGTGTAAATAGTAAAATAAATGTATATGGATCTAATGTGAAAATCTCAGGCTTAGAAATAACAGATAGCAAAAAGTTCCTAAAATAAAGTTCTTCAAGAGGAACTTCCATTTTTTGAAGCCAGCTAAGTGACATCTGCACTTCTATCTAGAAAGGAACCACAGCTATAGGAAAGGAAAAAAGAAATAACAGCAGTTACCCAAAAAGGCTAAACAGTAATATATTTTTTAAAAAAGAGGAAGTATCTTTAAATTCAAGAAGATAGACATAATCTAAAGTAACCCAGACTATTCTTGTAAAGTTAAACCTAATCCCTAGCATCAGACTGATTCAGTGAAGAAGATTTGTTTTTCCAGAATAATTTGTTTCAGTATTGCAGACTCACTTGAGACAAAGAACCTACGCCACTAAGTTCTTCAAGGTTTAAGGATGAAGGAAGGAAAAAAAAACCCACAAAAGGATTCCACTAAGATATGATACACTTGTACTTACTTTGACCAAAGACACAGGAAAAAGGACATCACATATCCAAAGGCTGAACAGTCATATGTAATTACTGCATCCTTGTCACTACACGCATCACCACAGTAAGCTCTGTAGCTGTTAATAGCTACTGTATCTGGTGTGGCTTGGACTCTCTACAGCACCTATGTACCTTAACAGTTAAAGAGAAAACTGCTTTTAAGGGAGAGTAGACACTGGAGGGGAAGAAAACACCCACTGGCTTCTGGAAAATTCAGCCTCTTGAATTTGCAGATACCCAATTAAGACATCAGGAATTATCAATGTTCTAAGACAAGAGGCAGATGTTCAATGCCAGTAATAAAGGCAAATGGAAGTTCAGAAAAAACCTGTAGTGAAGCACCAAACTTAAAGCCTTAGGATCAACTGTTACAACCAAGTATTGTGAATGCTAGTAAGTAAAGGGTCCTGAAAAACTTGGCACACAGTTTTTGTAAGGCAAGAGGTGACTTACACACATCAGTGTTTAAACCAGGCTGTGCTGATGACTGAGTTGATCCCTGCATGCTGCACAGAATCTGTTCCTTTGGGAAGAAAAATGGAATCAGTAGAAGGTAGGTTTGCATGAGAAAACTTTTACTAACAGGAAACATAGGTAGTCATTTCTGGGATGCAACACTCATGACTAGGCTACAGAGCTCCCTTTTAATTAAAATGAAGAGAAAGCGCAAGTATGAATATGTAATATTCATATCCAGTTAGCACTGGTAGCCAGTGCCCCAAAAGGACCTATCTACAGCAGTATTAGTGAAAGTGAACTTCATTTTCAGAAGTTCTAGAGTGGCTCAGCTGAAAAGTTTTCTTTTGTTTGCTTTTAATTAGCAAATGCTTCAGTTCTGTTTCTATTTGGGTGGGTCTGAACAGCTTGCCTGCAGTGCAGCAGTGGTTCCTTTAGAAGGGGGTTAGTGATGCCACTTAGCAATAAAGTCCTGGATTTTTTCAGACTGAGGTCAGACTCTCAGCTGTGTTCAGCAGTGGCTTAGTGTTGTCCATCCAGAACACAGCAGAGCTCTAATGGCTTACTTTTACATATAACTGTTGTAAATTGAACAAATTAAACTTAGGAAGGAATTATGTGTGTAAGAATCTTGGTTCTTGTTTTTAAAAGTGAGACTAAACCCCTGAGTACTCCCAAGAACAATGAAGGGCTTTGTAACGTCCATGATCCTATGAACATAGCACATTGTTACAGCAATCCCCATATGTAAAATCAGCAGAAAGCATCAGACAAGGATCTTTAGGTGATTACATTGAGTAACTGGCATGATTTCAGAGTCAATTTTCAGATATCTGTTCTTGTCTGCAAAGAAAGAGGGACCCAAAAATCTCTTCTGGACATCCTGGCTGTTTATCACTTCAGAAAGAAAGCAAGGCATCAGAAAATGAAGAAAATAAGGTGGATTTGACACACTGTTCCTATATGAACATGGCTATATTCAGGAAAGGATCCTGGTCTACTGAGAAAAACAAAGTGCTATTTGTACTAATCACTAATTCTACCAGTAAATGGTTCTCTTGTACCTTCACCATGGCCTACTGAATCTCTTCAGCAAAGTTAAACATATTTCCAAATAAAATAAGCTGCTGTATTATACCAAGTATATGTTTCTTCTTGTTACTGAAGGAAGTAAGTGGTTATGGAGTAGAGTGGAATGCACTTACTGTGCTGCTACACTTTTCAAAAATAATAGGATTATTATTCTTCAAGAAAGGAATCATTTGGTGAGTTAGGGATGCTACTGAAATGCAAATAAAAGGATTTTGTCTCACTGAAAAAAACAACAGTTTCTCCAGCTCCACAAACAAAACCACCAAAACCCCCAATCCCATTACATTTCTATGTGACTTTGCAACCTCACTGCATACAGCCCAGAGCACTGCACAGATTAGAAGATAGTTTTCAGCCCTACATTGAGAAGATAAAGCTCCCAACATACCTGAGTATCAAAACCATTGCCAGGGCAGAAGGCTGTAACAGCAACTGAAAAAAATAACACCCAGCACTGCCTGATCTACTCACCAGAGTGGTTTTATATGTACTAACATAGGGCACTCTGGAGAGCTCAGTGACCAGAGACTACATGGGAATGAGATGTAATCAAGTGCAATCATGTGCATTGAGGTGTGGATCTCATGTTGCTGCTTGGCTCTCACTTCCCCAACCTTCATCCTGTGGGAAGCAACACAATGAAATCAAAGCTTATATTAACTAAGTTATGATGTTGAGAGCCAACTAAGAACATTATCACCAATTGTATTATATCATCTGAACAAGAACGCAGGCTACAATATGGGACTGCAAAAGGTAACTAGGGCATGCTTTCATCTTTGTGGCTGGTGACAATAAGCTCATGTGTGCTTAAGGCTTTGTCACACTGTCTTCCTAACACAGGCATAAAAGCACATTTTCATCTGCTACTAAGCAGGCGGTTGAGAAGTTTTCCCAATATTCTGTTCAGCTTGATCTCAAACCATGCCACTTGGAACTATAACATTTACAGCAGATTGAAATCAATGACTTCAAATTACAAAGTTCTGTGTAAGGTGTGTAGAAACACACATATTCTACCCACATCCATACTCCCTGTCTCTGAAGAAGTTCAAACTTTTACTGGCATTTCAGAGGCAGCTCCTGGAGGGTAAGAGTTTGACTACTGGCTACAAAAACGAGATCTCAGACTCCTTCTGCAGTTAAAAGTGATGTATTTGCTTGGTTTTCTTAAATCCCAAGAGTTCCACTGACCAGAGCTTTCAACTCAGCCTCATGATTGTATCTGAAACGCAGAAAAAAGTTGTGTTTTATGACACCACTAGTACTGAAGCTTTTGTAAACACACTTACATCACACTTATTTGCCTGTGCACCTTCAGGCCAGAAACCCACTCTGATGAATTAGCTTTGTTTCACTGGGCGATCAAAGCTGCTCTAATAAAACACCATAAACACAAAAGCTCCTTAGCTACTGGGCAGCATGGGAGGCTGTCACTGTAATCTTACCTTCTGTAACTAGCACAAAATAAACCTGAGTGACAAAGTCTTAAAACCCTCAATCAACTTACATTGAACAAATACAGGTCTATGGAGAAGGTATACCTGGGACACAAGATTATCTAAAGAACTGCAACTACCACAGGCACTGTTGAATATGCTCCTCCTGAAGCACAAGATCACAGTGTCCCTATTAGCAAAATCAAAGAGACAAACCACAAGAAAGCAGCAGGGCAATCATTACCTCAATTTACAACTGCCTATTTTAAAACTAAGTGTATCAACTAAATGAAAGATTCAGCTTCCTCCTGGGAGTCATGAATGTGACTACAGAGTTGAAATTAAATTCATCCACTTGTTTCTCAGGCAAGTTCATGCTATTAGATAGTGACTGATGCCCAAGACAACACATACAAGTACATCTTCCCTGCAGGCAAACAAATGACAGATTCTTTCCTACAAACACTTTCCCTTTCAGGGTCCCAGTAAGACCATCTTGAGTAAGAGTCTGCTGTCTTATTAATTGTGCTGCAGGAGCCTCGGTACCAAGACCATATCCAACTGTGACAAAATTCTATGCAAGTTAAAAGTGAAATGTGTCAAGAGTTTCAGCAGGAGATTGAAGAGATCATTGGTACATCTGAAGAAAGCAAAGAAATAGAAACACATGTCCTTAGAAAGCAATGGCAGAGTCCAGAGTCAAACAGAGTGGGTGATCTTGACAACAGTGCAGTCTCAAAAGTGCCTCAAGGCAGGCAGTAAGGGAGCTCAGGCGGCATTCCCGGTGTCCTTTCCCACTCATCAACAGATGCACTGTGCCCAGGACACCCAGAACCTTGTAACACAGTTGCCGTAAGATTTCAGAGCTGGAACATCTCCAAGAACTCCACCCATGCCCTAAGGTGTCACAGCAGCACACAGCTTCAGCACTAGAACGCCTCAGTGACCAGCCCTTCACAGTATCACAGTATGCTGGAGACTGGAAGGGACCTCAAAAGATCATCTAGTCCAATCCCCCTGCCGGAGCAGGAACACCTAGATAAGGTTACACAGGAATGTGTCCAGGCGGGTTTTGAATGTCTCCAGAGAAGGAGACTCCGCAACCTCCCTGGGCAGCCTGTTCCAGTGTTCAGTACCTCATGCTGCTCCCAGCCTGTTTGCTAAAGATGCAGGTAACGGACCTGCAGAGTTTATGTCAAAGCTAATCAAATCAACTGCTGCCCTGCTGAACATGCAAGTCTTACGGCTTGGGCTTCTACCAAAAATTGCTTCAGGTATAATGGCAGAGTAGCGTAAGAACACTCAAAACCAGCAAAGAAGACTCTAATTCCCTGTTTCTTGGAACCAATTACTTCATCCCACCTACACCAAAGTAGTCTTGGGGCTGTTTTTGTTTTTAACCCGTAGTCTTCATCACACAATGTTTTCTGGCAGAATGTCCTTTTTATTACTACTTTTGAACCCAGTAACTGGAAGGCTGACTTCAGGCTTGTGCCCACAGCATGGCATACAGTAGTGCATTGACATCCATGTAACCATCTGACCTGCTGGAATGCCTGAGGCTTTATCACAGCCTGTACCCCAGCACCACAGAGTAAGGCTGCAGGTAAGTCTGCTCTGCATTGCCGTATGTGCCATATACCAAGTAGAACAGCATCTGGCCATAATACAGGTTCCAAATCTCAATGTGAAATGAATGTCAACTCAAAATAAGTCTGTAACAGCTAATGTTCCTCACCTGAATTAGAACAAACTTAATTCTGGCACAATGTCATCGCTCACAAATTGCTTTGCTTTTGAGCTGGCAAAGACTGCTCTATAGACTCCTTAGACAGGATTATAATCACTCCAAAGCATTGTTTGGCACAGATATATTTTAAAGGAAATACTTTGAAGGCTTTTACTTTAGCACTGTAAAGCGCAGCAGATTTTAGTTTCCAAAGGGATCACCTGTATCCTCATGAGTCATAGGAACACTCCAGTTTCTACCATTTGTTGTGGGACTAAGAACCGTCCCTTCCAACACAAAATACAGAGCTAAGCACCAAAAGCTTAAGTCAGGTATTTTTATGCCTTGTCTGTACCTACAGAGGCCATCTGTAAACGCAGGAATATCTTAGTGCAGGAACATCTCGCTCAACTTTTTAGATGGCAAACTATTTTAGTGAGGGCAAGGAATTTCTGTATCATCTTGCTACAGTACCATTATACTTCCTTGCAGGCATTACCCATGCTTTGGACAAAGTCCAGATTATCTTGAAAGACCTGCAGTATATGGATCCTTCAAGGTACTGCCCACAAGCTTTTAGAAATACCATTTTCAGAAAGTTTTCCTATTCTTTCCCTAATCTATTTATGATTATTTCATCCTAGCACTCTCTCCTCCAAAAGCACCTTAGAAATTTCCACATACTTGTCACATTCCACCCTCACATTCCCCTCCCACAGCTTTGAAAAACCCCACAACATATGAAAGAATCTCTGGTTACAGGACAATATGAACTATTCCTCTTTGCATAACTTGATTGTTTTTCCTCCAAATTCCCTTCACATATTAAATGTTTATCCTATTCTTCAGGTAAAATGAAATTATTTACCTGCTGTCTGATCAGGTGCTTTGATCTCATTGCATAGTATCTGTACTATCCTCTTTATTTCAAGTCTGTTGGTAACAACCTTCAGTCATCACTGAAGAATCTGGTCCCAATACATTGGAGATACCTTCAAACGCACTTCAAACTCTCAGTGCAACCAGCATGGTCAGGTTTCTTCTGACAAGCCTGTCTCTAAACTGTTTAAATGCTTAAGAAAAACAGATACAAAACTGTCAGTGGCTATTGAAAAAAACAACAAAAACCAAAAATCTTTTTCATAGCCAGCTATTCTAGATACAAGGCAGCTGAGAGTGAGACAGGACTACTGGAGCATATAAAGAAGGTCTTAAAATTGATTTATCTTAGAGAAGCCTTTCTTACTGTACAGAAAATGCTCATAAGTACCTTGAAGGGGCATCTCAAATTCCATGTCAAATGGCATCCCCTTAAATCAATGTTGCTTGTAGCATATGTATAGCACTATGAACCATTTTAATAGGCACCTGAACTGGTACTTTTTCTGATTTTCTGCATCTATGTAATACTAAACATAAAACAGTTGGTACAAGAAGGAATTCTACATTAGAAGCAATGCATGCTGGGAAAGTATCACAATGTTTTGGGTTGGAAGGGACCTTAAAGATCATCTAGAGACATTGTACCTTGTTCTCTGAACACAACTAAACTGTGGGAAAGTATCAAAGTTCTCTAGGTATGCCAATTGTTCCATAGCATGCATTCATTGTAAGAGATCACACTATACGTTAATGGTGACTGTAAAGTACCTCAGCATCTGACTTTCTATTGCCACACAGACTGAACAGGTATATCAAGGTCAAGCTCTGACTGAAAAATCACTTAAAGGTTTTCAGATGCACAAGAGATTCAATATTTAAATGGCAAAAAAGGTTAGTTGCAAAGACTTAACACATTTCAAGTGTTAGAGACAAGAAACTAAGTGACAAGATTAAAAGGAAGGGTTACTCCCAGCCTGATAAGCAAGCTTCCTAATACTCAGTTTTCAGGTGCTTGCTTTCTGTAAACAGCTATCTAAGCAAAGCAAAGCCAGGCCATGTTTTTTTCCTCTAAGAAATCAGTTTTTCTTTCCCTGCCAAAATCCTGAGACTGTCTAAAACACAGAAAGCAATCTGCTCTTCGTGGCCAATGCCCTCAGCCTATTCTACAGAGGCTGCTCTCTTTCACCCCCAAAAGCTTTCCTTTGTCCAAAGGAAAAGCATTTTATCAGTTCTCCTGTTCAGAAACCTCAAAGGTTAAGAAACAGCCTTATGTCTCTCTTCTTAGTCTGTCATGCTTCCTATCAGCGTTATTTCACATTACACCTGATATCTCAGCTGAGTACATCGCTTCCCTATGCATTATGCCCAAATTTCTCCTCCTGCTATTTTTAATTACAGTTAACAGAAATAGGAGTTAAACTACACTTCACCACGTAATTACACTCTATCATGTTATGTTATGGCAGACTAAACAAGCTGTATTAATTAATTTGAGAATTAAAAAAAAAATCCAGTTGTTCCCATCATGACTTGAAGCTTTTAATTTAAACAATGGCTTAATGAGAATGAAAGAAGCAGGAATGTCTACAGCAGATAAAAATGTTTGTTTAAAATGTAAGGAAAAAAAAAATCAATCTCACCTTTTGAAGGTAATCACATACCAGGTGCTATGAAGGATTTTGCTCATGCATGCTTAAAGCATTCAGAATTACTGACAGTATGAAATTACAGAGTGGTGATTGTATGGTTTGTGGTGTTGCTTGAGAAAGTTCTTACAAATTGCCTGCCCCTCCTCTTGAAGGGTGGTATTTATTACACTATTTATGGAGACATTTCTGTTAAATAGGCTTAGGTAGTTACTTTAAAACTGTTTACTGAACAAGCAAGTACTCGGCAAGGTCAAGTGAACCCTTACCTGCAGCAGGCCTGACATTTACTCTAGCAGCCTGTTCCACTTAACAGTTCCATTAAGTGAGAATAAGTAACAAGACCACAAAGAGCAGCTCATCAGCTCTTTAGTTTTGGCCCCAAAGCTATGAGATAAGAAAACAGGCCAATTTAGTTGCAGATCATTTTAATTATTCTGAAGTAAAGTTCAAAGCACTCTAGTGAAGCTGCAAAAGAAACTTCCCTGCCAGACCTGTTCCTGGAGAATTACTACCTTCAGTAAGCTGGAAAACAAGGCTAACACAAAAGTGATTTGTTAACTTTATTGCACAGTAACACTCCATATGACATGATTCACGTCAATTTTTACATTTCAAAGTGAAACTAGAACTCGGGAGGAACACCTTACTTCAGACCTGTGCCATTTACACTCCTTTCTCCATTTCTCTCTTTAGTCTGATAAATAGCAAAGTTTCTTTCTAAAGGAAATCCTAAATATTATGACAAGATACCGAGTACGTCTGCTAGCAGCTGAACTGTAAAAATTGGTCTTTACTAAATCCCAAATTTTAGTTCTCTGCTTTGTCTCGGTAATTAAACTCAATGTGTCAGAGCAAGTTAAGGATTCTAGGACAGGGTTTTTGCAGGTCTTTAAGACAACAACAAGAGTTATGCTTGCTTGAAAATTTTATTGACACAACTGTTTGGTCCCAACACATGAAACAGCACTTGAGCCACAAAAGAAAGTGTCCAAACAAAGTAGACAGCTAAGAAAAGAATTCTTTCTTCTCCCTCCCATTCCAAGAAAAAGATAGTGCATAAGTTGAGGGCTTCAGTGACTTTTTTCAAACAGACATGAATCTGAAGTAATACATTTCAGTGTTAAATTAAAGAATTTCATGGTTGTAATGCTTTTAAATCTAAGTCACATCATTCATTTAACCCTTTGGGTAAAAAAATATATTGCAATTCAATTAGCTATTGTTACACTATGAACACAACTCTCAAAAAGTATTATTCTATTACTTTCAAACAGCAATTTCATCAGAATCACACATGAATCCAGAAGAGTTATGCTGGTAAACAATATAACCACCACACTCTCTCTGACAAATACCCTATTTTCCTCTGAAGAAAAAGGTTTTCTTTAGAATTCCAGATGACTTGTAGCTGCACGTCATGAAAATGTAATTTCAGGTTGGTCTTTTCTCCAGTGCATGCTCTTCTGAAACAAAGATCTAGACTGATCAGTGTTAACCTTATCAAACTTAGGGTGAAAGCAGATATTGTTGCATTTGACTCATTAAAGTAAGTCCAAAAAAGCTTACTTCTCAATTTCTCTTTCTATAGCAGTATGTCTGTAGAGGTTTATTAAAGGACTCAAAATACCATGCCCTAATGCTCAGAAAAACGTTCAAGTGTTTCTCTGCATTCACAATGGCTATAAGTTCACTACTGATAATACTCGGCTAAGTTTAAAAGATTTTATAACAAAATCTGACTACTAAAATTCTGTCTATAGCCATTATTCAGTGGCATTTCCTGTTGCTGGCTGAGAAGTTAGAGCTCATGTTCCATCTCCCGTATATTACAATAGAATCCACCTAAAACAATATTCAGTTGGCCAGCGGAAAGCCTCTAGTATAGGTTATTTCAATACTACAAGCAATTTATTTGCTGCCTGGCAAATACAACCCCATTGTAAATGCCACTGTTACCCAGAATGGGTATAAAGTCTCATACACTAGATATTTCTGCTAACTAGAGTTAAGGTCATCCACTGACTTAACATCTCTTCCAAAGCTGTTCCCTTTCAAAAGCCAGCACAAGGTACCACAAATTGAAAAAGCTTCCAATGCTAGGAGCAAGTTTTAGAATAAAAGCAGACACAGCTAAAGAGAGCACACATCAAAGAATAAGCTTCCCATTTACTGAACGTGCTTAAAAAATAAAAACCAAGGTTAAGCAGAACAACCTTAGCATTTCCACATGTAGTTAGAACTTTACTTACAGGTGGAAATAGCATCAATACCTTCTATCACAAAACATACGTAAATAAGAACTGCTCCATTATCTGTGATTTATGCACTGAATGCATATTTCAGAAATATCAGAATCTTCCTAACTTCATTTCTAGACACAATAAAATGTGTGTGTATTAAACTCATGACACCAAGACAGTCTTTTCCTTAACCAAATCCATGCCAGACTGGAACTAAATATAAAAAGGGAAGCTTAAAGCATCAATGTCCTAGAAAGCTCCTAAATGGAACTGAAAGCTACAGAAAACACTTAAAACAAGTTTTACAAAAAATCCACATAATCTTCTACAGACATCTTTAGACAAATAATTTCCAAAGCAGTTACAAGTCATCTGAAAGGTCAGAGAACAAGTTTCTGAAGGACAATCAGCTCCCTCACTCTTGCCATTTCAGGTCAGCGAGTTACAATTTCTCAATAGGCTTTTGAAAGACAGATCATGCATTTTATTAATACTGTCTGAAACAATACCAGTAAGCAACACCCTATAGAATACAATATGCTACATGTATGATTACACCACCAACAAGGCTTCAAGAAAATAAAATCTGTTCCATTTTACTTGAATATTCTGCTTTTACTGAACACATTTATGAAAAACTGTAAAATTTAAGAATAATTTAATGAATACCAGAATTTTTTTCAAAATAATAGAAAAAAATCTGCTCTGCTGATAGCTGTGTTCAGTGTAAAAGGAACAAAATCTTCACAGAATACATTAAATACAAATTAATTCTAGGCCTTTCATTAAAATACATAAGGGCTAGCAAAAAGCTTTATTTGTGCAGAGTCCATAGGTATGTGTTTTTCACACTGAAGAGTTAAAGCTTGGTTACAGGTGCAAGTGAAAAGTTTGCTGCCAATTTCACCTTGTTTTTGTGTTGCTTTTTGGCTGGGCTGTCCATTACTACCTTGTTTTGTTGGGTTTCAGAGGAGTGACAGGGAGGCACTGAAGCATTCTCTGTGGTGTTAGGTACCACAGATCCCGAGGTCAGGTTATCTTCGGCTGTGGTAACAATTCTCTGTTTTTCTTCTTCTGTTAAAATCATTATCTCTAAAATAAATATGAAAAAGTGTTGATGCTGTTATTGAAAATAAAGAATATTACTCTGGTAATAGGCAATGAAATATTTTAAAAGAACTTGTCAGCTTGATCTGAAGCCAGAAGATGTCATGTTCATCTCCGCAGCTGACGGGATATCTGCTCTGACTGTCTGCATGAGGTATTATCTAGAAGACTGAATTCAATTCTCACACATCAAGTCACTCAGTGGTCAGAAAAGCAGTATGAAACTACTGTGGTGAAAAAGGCTGCTACAGGTTGGCAAAATGCAATTTTAGTGGTGGATAACATGTCTTTGAAATTCACCCCAGAGAATCGAACTAGGGTGCTTACAGTCAGTACTCAGTTTCTGATGGAAGGCACCTGCATTTCCAAAACATCACACTGTGCAATGTATATATGCACACATATGTATGTATTTAAAATGGAACTTTGTGTAATAATGAAACAAATAGTTCTCTTTCCAAATTGTATGAGTTATAAATGCATAAGTAACACAATATAGGCAAGCAAACTCTTACCAGACAGAGATGCAGGGCGTTCCTCAAACTGAATGAGATCTGCAGACTCAAGAACCACTGGATCAGGTCTCAGCTGTGGGGATGGCAGGCAGGAAGGAACTGGCTCACACAGAAGGTCAACGGGAGATGTATTTGTGAGGCAAAGAAGTTCTTGCTCGGTTTGATTAGAAGCTACAAAAATAAGGGAACATCTTTCAAAGTACCTGTATCTTGTAAAGGTGTCACTGTTTCAGAGCTGATAAAAGTAAAGTCTTCAGGTGCAGTTCTGAGGATCTGAGAGCTCTGCCTCATTTGAAATATTAATATCAGATTAATTTATGCTAACCTACCTCAGATTCATTCAAGAGTTACATTTTTGGATTAAGAGCATCTAACTAATTACAGTGCAGCAGACAAAGCAATAGCATGTTACACCTGTTGCTTATCTGCTTGTTTCACTCCTATAGTAAGACCTGGTATTTGCCAAACTTGATAAATAGGAGAGCTGAGGAAACAAGTCCTACAGGAAAAGGCTTTACTGGAAAAGTGGCAGTTACCAGACAACTCTCCTACAGACACACCAACACCGTATCACTATTTATGTGCCTGCTAACACATTTACATGTGAAAATTAAGCTGAAAGTTTCAAAATAAAGTGACTTGGCCTTAGTAGAAGGGACATGCCTAGACTTCTGAAATAGTAAATCAAGGGCCATTCCACAAGTTCTACAACCTTCAGGTAGTAAAAGAATTGCAGACCACAGCAAGATATGATCTATGAGGTCATCATTTCCCAGTTACTTTTATTTGAGGATGGATTTATACTAACAGGACTGACATTACTTCCAAATAACACCACAAAAAACCAACACAAAAACACCACAGAAGAGCACTATATAGTCTCATCAGGACAAGACATTTCTAGCAAAAGCTGCTGCTGACCATCTCTGCTCAGTAGCTTTGCACTTACAGACTTAGATTTCCACTAAAATCCATGGCAAATGGTACTCTAGCAGTTATATACACACAAACACAACAGACAGCTGAGGAGAACAGACGCCCTTGCCAAGAGGACACATACTTAACTCTATGCTTTGGATGAAGGTTCAACAGCTTTTAAGCCAAAAAGCATTTCTACAGAAGTTCAGACTGAATCACACAGCTTTCCCTATGCTGCTTTGATTATTCTGCTTATTTCCCTCAAGAAAAAATTTCTTACATGAATCAATTTTGCATTACCATTGCTAGGTGCTCCTAGATGTGGTTCCATTGATGAAGTGGATCCTGCTGTCTCCATAATATGTCCATTATTGTCAGCAAGTTGATTTCCATGATCATCCACATGATCAGCAGGGGTAAAACTAGGTGAGCTAAAACAAGCTACAAAAAGGCAAGTTCATTTGATTCATTTACTCAAGTCATCTCTTAAAGAAAAAAAGGAAACTAAGATATTGCTCAAAAGTGAAATGGCTTACTTTTCATATCATTCTTTAGTACCACAATTCTCTTATGACCATGTCCTTTAATCCAAACCACCTATAGAGAGAAAAAAAGGCAGAATTAGACATCATCACAGAGATTAATCTCAAAGTCTAAAGCAGCTTGCTCGTTGCCCTCCATTTAGCTTTGCGCTGCCACTATTTCTAAAATAAACTGTATCACATTATTAATTTGTACTATACCACATAAGTAAAAGCTTTGTCTCAAAATAATTGATGCCAAAGGCAAACTATTGGGCTAGAAAGTGTAACAGTTATTAACAAAACTCTTTGTTTAAACACAGTTAGAAAATTCTATTTTGTCACTCTCCGGAAATATTACTTAAAGGAAAACTTTAGCCACAAACCTGGTTACAAAGTTATCCCAGAGCACTTTAGACATGTGGATGATAAGAAAATGGAACAGCAAATCCTTTATGTGGCACTTCTGACAAGGTCCCAACTTTTCATTCCTAAAACCAGGGTAGACTATTGCCCTGATCAAAATGATGCTTCAGTACTGTACATTCATTTAAGACAGAAATCATTTATCCCAATTGATGATGATGCCAAGTGTTGCAGCCTCACCAGGAACAGTTCTTAAGCAAAATTTGAGCAAAGATGTAAAAAAATATTTTTTCTTACAACATAATCCATATTTCTGAAGAAGCTATTAAAAATACAATTGCTATAAGACTCCTTAGAGAAGGTAATGATTCCAGTAATTCACACCAATTAAAGGAAACCACCAAGGTGTAACTACGCAGAACAGTACATGTATGCATGTACTCCATGAAGAAATCTCAATGTAACTGGCCAAAATGGAAATCTTCACACCTGTGGAATTGCTCCCAAAAGCTCTTCTAAACTGTTGCATCCATATGCTTGAGGTTGCAGCACTTCTCCTGTGTATTTGCTATATGCCACTGGGAATTCATGAAGAAAAATCTGCTGATAATGGTAAGTGTGAAGTAAGGACCTCACATTCTTTGCAAACACGTACAGATTTGTAAGCTTCACATATTCTTCTTCTGAACCATTGGTAAAAACCTATTAGAAAAAGAGAATTAGAATGCATACTTCTGTATCCTCTATTCACAATGTCTTTTCAAAGTATGAAACACCAGAAAAGAAAAAGAGCTTACATACCTCAACCAAATAAGGCAGACTCTTCAGGAGTTCAGTTAAGGTCATATATCCATATTCACATGGATTAAGCGAAGTACTATGGGTTGTTTCATAATGCTGTTTCAGCTGTTCCACAGAGAGAAAGGATGTTTCATCCCAGGACATCAACAAGACTAGCAATTGGGTAGTGAGAGTTCGCAGAGATTTTCTATTTAACAACTGAATTTGCTTGCCAGACTCTGTGTCAACAACCTACAAAAATGAACTGGGAATGAAATTAAGGTCAGGGAAGAACTTAATTTACAAATAAATTGTGTAGCTGGGGTTTTGTTTGAGCACAGCTGTATCTGATATTACATACCAGCATCTGACAGTCCCCCAGCCAAAAGCACCCAGGATAGAGAAGCTTATTACACAGAAAAAAAATATTTTAAATGTACAAAAGCTGAGTAGCAGTTCATTCACATGATCAGATGCAATTTTACTCTCCATTCCAAGCCAGTTGGACCTGACTGAACTCCAGTTTGACCACCAGCTGCTAAACTGGAGCAACTGAACCAGTCAATGTAACTTTTCCACTGATATACGGGACCAGCTATGTATTCACGTTCACAATCAAAGCCTCAAACCATAGATAAAAAAAAAGTTTGGAATATAAACTAAAATAAAACATTAAAGACTTGGTTATCAGAAAATGATTGCTTTCACACAGAAGTCCGATGGGAAAAAAAAAAAACCCACACCCACAACAACTTCTACTGTTAAAATAAGTACTATAATACAATCTTCTACTTATTGCTGAACAAGCATGAGTTTTCCTGGAGAGAGCTGAAAGGTTACAAAAGAACAAAGAGAACATCACAGGAATATAGAAGCTATATTTAAAATCCCTTTGGGATTTCCCCAGCTTAATGAAATACTGTTTATAGAGTAAAATACTAAGTGCACTGAGACCTGTAACTTGAGACCGGTAATTCCTTAGCATTACATACCTTTTAGAGGGATAAACTACAAAGATAAAACATTACCTTTACAACATGGCAAAGTTTTTGCATTAAAGCTGGAACTGAGCTAACATCATAGTCATGAAGACGCAGTGTGTATCCAAACGTTTTGCGGTACTCTGTCAGTACATCACTCATCATGAGGCAGTTGTCCTTCTGAGACCGCAGCAGTTTAACAAACTGGGCAGAAACTGCTTTGACTTGTTCCACCTCTGTAAGGGTGAGAATTTTCTCCTCCCCGCATTCCAATACCTACAAAATAGAAAATACTCTTTGTTAAAGAGATTTACCTAATCTGGATGAAAAAAGTATAATCTGCAATTAAAATTCAGTGCTTGCAGGCAATCATTTGCTATGTAGCAGGGCTCAGCTACTTCAAAAGGTACGTATATTGCAAGTAAAACTATCTAATTTCTGAAATTCAACAACATAGGCCATTAGTTATCAAGTTTTTTTAATTGAGCATGTTTAACAACTTTAATGAAACTTAGCCCTAATTTTGGTGCACTGAGCTCTGTTAATGTAATACAACCTAGAGAACTTGAATTTGCTAGCAAACAGCTTGAATTTTACTTAGATTTTACTAAAATAGCTGTAAAGGCTTTCTTCAGTACAGTGCTCTAACATTACAGGTGCACAGTTTGTAACTCACAGTGAAGTTCATGAGAAATATAAATCCTGCTGAAACAGTTGTACAGATCTCAGAAAAATGCTTTAGCACAGTTTAAGATTTTAGAACTTACTTGTAAGACTTCTGGTATGGCTTCAAAGAGTTCAACTAGTTTGGTAAAACCATAGTAAGCAAGTTTACACTGGCGACCAAAGTGGTGATGATAGGAAGGAATAAATTTATTGAAGGGCATTCGAAAATGGGGTTGATGGCGCAGTAAGTCTACCACCTCTTTAGCAAACCACTTGGTTCTTTCCATTTCTTCTTGTGTACGTTCTAAAATTAAAAAACAAGGCAAAAGCAGTGTACCAACACAATTATAAAATGCAACAGAATGCCGTAAAAAACATGGTGATCGATTTACAGCACGCCAAATCATTTTCTTTTACCACCAAAGACCTTGACTGAGCTTACGCATTTGATGTCCAAAATAATCAGATGATCGGCACTTTGGAGACCTTAAATAGCCAAATACGTTGGTGGGTTTTTAATAGTGGAAATAACCCACTCTCTAACCATACCACAGAAAGTTTAACTCCATGCAGAAGTAATAATATTATGTGTTTTGTCACATAAATGTCACATGTATGTGCTTTCGTATCTGTTCCACTACAAGCATTCCTAGAACAGCAAATTCTTTATTTGATGGAAGTTCATAACTTAGTTACAAAGGTAGAAACAGAGTATCAAATTATCCAAATCACTGCTATATACTTGAGTTAGCAGACTTTTGAAATAGTCAACAATTTCTTTACCAACAGCGAAAACAATGTACATGGACATACCTCTTTTGGGAATACAAATTACCATTTCATTGTCTTGCTGTGACAAACAGATGGTTGTATCTGGAATTTCTGATATAATATCAGCCAGTTCACACACTCCATACTCAGTAACATCCCAGTCCTTAGAAAAACACCTGGAAGTTTTAGAAAAATTGTAGAACACAAGTATTAATGCATCCTGTGTAGGCCAAAGAAAAATAAAAAAAAGCAAACATGTAAATTGAAAGAATATATCTCAAGTCCTAGAAAACCCAGAACAGTCATACTGGAAATAATGCTAACATGTGAAACAGGGCAAAAGTATTCTTAATTCCAATTACCTACCCATTCTAACCATAAAAATAAGATAAAAAAAATCAGAATGGCTGAGGTTTGAATGGAACACTGGAGGTCACTTAATCTGACTTCCCTGCTCAAGCAGGGCCACTTAGAGCTCAGGATTGCATCCAACTTATGTCTTGACTATCCCTAGAGAAGGTGACTCCACAACCTCTCTGGGCAACCTATTCCAGTGCTCAGTCACCCTCCAGTAAAGCAGCTGATAATACACTGATAGTTCACATGACACTGGAAGAAAGAGCAGTATGTATCAACCAGTGGAAACCTCAAACTAGTCATGCTGGTAATATTTAAACCTGAGCTTGAAAAATATTACATAAGTGACTTGAAAGAAAATGTAATTATGTTAAACAGCTCCATATGGCTACACTTCCAACAGCCTGTATTTGCTTAATAGTTAGACATATGCTCTTCTTAAATAAGTTTAGGTCTCAACAGGAAGCAGAGACCATTCCCTGGAAAGCACTATATTAAGCATATGAAAGGGTATTTTACTCTCCCCACATTCCTGACAGGAGCCTGAGAAGCAAAAGCACATTACATATATTCTTATTCAACAAATAGCCAGAGCTAGACTACAATGGAGATGCAGATTTAGCAGATTTAGAAACAACTAATAATATGTTTTTGTCAACAGTGGAAATGTAAGTAGAAACGTGCATTTCCAAAAAGGGGTGTTGGAACAGGCTGCATCACAGCACACATAGAAAGGTAGACCACATGTAGCACTAAGATGTTATGGTTTCAAAGCACCTTCAATACTACTTCCTACCTTCTTAAGGGAAGCATGGCTCTCAGTTCTAAAAAAAGGACAAACCTAAACACCCAAACCCCGAAACACACACCACCCATATTTTTTACCACGCTAGAACAGAATATTCTTCCTGGCAATAGTTAAGATAGGCATTACTCCTCGTTTTTGTGTCATTACTAAATCCAGTTAAAGTAGTAAGAGTGTCTATTGACAATCACTATTTTATTTTTCCTTCTAAAGAAAGCCTAACACTAGATTTTCCTTTTACTGTTCATGCTACTGTACCATGACCTGCTCACTTAAATCCAACCTCAGTCACGGCTTCAAAAGAGAAATGAAATACAATAACCCATTTAAAGCTCCAATACAGTTAAATAAACATAGTGCTAAAGAAAGTAATAAAGTCATGCCTTTCACAGTTGTTCCTGTTTCATTAAAGATAACTTACCAGTGATAAGCCTGTAAGAATTCCCTTACAATAACTTGTTTACTGGCCTGGGATTTGAGAAGCTTCAGTAAGTCTTGAGTAAAGCGCTTCACTTGAGCTCTGTGCGTTAGAGTTAACAAGCGTTTGGAACCCATACCAAGAATCTGCAAGGAAATTTTATTTGATCACTCAGATCTAGCATCCTCAGTAAATTATTTTACAAGATATTTAGAAGCTAGTTCTAGTATAGGTAGGCTAGAAATAAGGGATATAATACAGACAGTGTTTGGAAACACGGCCTCCTGAAGCCACATGCTTTGTGTACTATAGCATATTACATCAAGAAATGCAGAAGTGCTTCCCCCAGACGTGCTACTGCAACTGATGCACATTTCTAGTGGTTTAAAATTCTGGAACCAGCTGGTGTTCAAAGTAGAAAGTTAATGTGACCATAGTGTTTCTTTTCCAGTAACACAAGGCCACATAACTTGTTTCACACAGAAATCCTTCAAGTCATAAGCTACACATCACAGCCTACCTGACCAGCACTCCGCCTCTGCTCTGTTCTAATGGTGAACAGTACAATTAAAACCTTTTACCCAAGCACTAGCCACAGGCTAAAAGCGGGTTCAAACTTTATTTAATCTAAGCCTCTGGAACAAAGTTGATTTCCCCAGAACTTGTTTTGGAAGGGTGGGGACAATAAAAACAGTAAAACTAACATCTCAAGAAAAGAACAATTACACCAAGGTTCAGTTAACCATCTCTTTCAAGACAGACTAGGCATAGCACCTATTACACAATACCAACCAGTAATTCAGATAGTTGAAGATACAATTCCCCAAGTTAAAAGGAACAGTGCCATATAACTCACTTGCAGTACATGAGGCACTGCTTCTAGCAGCTCCATTAGTTTAGAAAACCCATAGTTAGACACACGGCATTGTTTTGCAAAGTGATGATGGTATGTTGGGATGAATTTACTGACAGGTATGACGCAGGACGGTTGGCTTTTAAGTAGATCTATCACTTCTCTACTGAACTGAATAAGTTGTGGATTACCTACAGGGCTCTTAGAACGTAGAAGCCAAGGATCTGAAATAAAATACAAAAAATAATCATATGACTGAACTTCTCACTAATATTCTTCCACTAAACACTGCACTTTATGACACAAAACAAACAATCCAAGAATGAACATTCAGGCTAAAAGTTTCTCTTTATAAGAAGCTTAACAATTGTACAAAATGTTTACTTTATGCTACTCAATTTAAGTATAAATATTAATTCAGAGAAATTTTTAAATAGAAATATTTACCTGTAGTAGGAGGTGGTGGTTTGTTATGTATCCATTTAATAACTTTAATTCCATTTTGGGCAGTTGCAATGTTAACCCCAGGAACACAGGTAATGAGATGTTCTAAAGGAACACCACCCTGGCCTTCTGACACCATTTCAAGATCACTGAACTCTGACATATAACAATCAGGAAAACTTTGGGAAAAAAAAGAAGCTTCCATTATACACTGAAATATTGCTAAAAACTGTCCTAGTTCGAGACACTTCCTAAGCAAGAAGCTTCAGCAGCTTACTAGCACATCACAGAAATCTTCATAAACCACATGTTTTAAACAAAAATGTGTCTTTTTGCTCAATAAGAATTCAAAAAGTAGTAATTTCATAGGCACTTATTTGTTATAAAAGATACCACCTTACGTAAGAACTGGGGGTTTTACACAATGGGTAGTTTCAGTGCACTACAACAGCCAGCAATAAAGTTTTAAATCTTTAACCTACAACCCTTACACTTAAAGCCAAAATTAAAACACTTTACCTTAGTAAAGGCACAGTACCCTCATGTGTCTGTAGAAGACTGTGAACTTGGGGAGCAAATGTCTTCAGAGACAGAATCACAAAAGGAATTTTATAAGAATCTGGATCAAACTCACGCTCTCTGTAAAAACAAGAGGTTGAAATTTACATGCTCATCCTTTAGCACAGTATACATGTGCTCACATACACACCCATCATAAACGTTATACTACATACATTCAATACACTGCTAGTAGGTGACAATACCACTAATATACAGTCACAAGCGAGTTCCATCTTTTCTTCTACACAAAAATTAATACAGCTAGAGCAAGCTTCCAGAAGACAAACAGCATTATTAGAATACCACATTTTATCATCATTAGATTAAAATTTTCAAATTAAGTTTTTGCAGCACATACCAGGCAGTTAACAGTGAACACTTGACTGCTCTAAAAGCACAACCTGCCTGCTGCTGAATAAAACAAAAACCAGAAAATCTTCAACCTGGTATGAGCCACTTACTAAATGTAGCTGGAGGACAAAGAAAAATGGTCAGTTCCAACTATAATTACATAATAACATAATTCAGGCTAATGGAAATTCCTAACATGTTTAAACTTCCTATAAAACTAGAGGAAGGTAGCGTACCATTCAGATTATGCTTAAGTATTATTCAACCTTGGCAGCTGTGCTAGAATACAATAATCTTACCCAAAATGACTGATCCATGAGGACTGACTAGAAAATTCCGTGTGTCATCTCATTATTTTCTGCCTGAGTCTGGTAAACACAAACAGTGACTGGAGCACACTACATGAACGTATATACCTTAACTTTAATATACCTGGAAATGCTAAATGCTGTTCAAATATTTTGTAAAATTTCATAGTATTTTATACACAGCTTACATAAAGTCTTTATTCAGGCAATGCTGCTTACAAACAGGCTCGTGATATTCCAATTCTTCAAATATTATAGGGCTACAGTTTGCTGATGAACCATCATGTGACTGTGAAGATCCCAAAGGACTCTGCCGGGCTTGGCTGCTGGGTAGAAGGCATACCAGCCTCCCATTTCCTTGGTCACGGATTGCCACAGTATCTGTTAGCTTATATAAATCTGATACAACTAATTTGTGCCCAAATCTAAAAGAAAAAAAACATGAAATACACATTAATAACAACAAATACTGTATTTTTTGTTTGTTTTTGTTTAAGAAACAGAACTATACTAGAAACTATTCTACACAAAATATCAAGGTAACTAAGCCTATTCATTCCCAATGCAGGAAATAAAGTAAAACACTGAAAACATAACCTTCTGAGAAAGGCCAGTATTACAGTAATTGCCTCTGGATAGTAATATGATGCATTATCTAACAACAAAAACCTCATAATGCTCCATTCTGTTATTCATTCTGTTACTCTCTAATTCACTGAAAACTACCATGCAAGTTCAGATACCTTCCTAAGTCCCAGAACACAAAAAAATCAAAACAAAACACAATAAAACAAAAAAAACCACTTACTTTTTTTCATAGATTTCTGTGAATTTGAACATAGGCAGACAACAAGCAGGTGCATCCTGCAGAATGGACATGGCTTCCGAGCTATAAAACAAGTTTGGTAACATCAGCACAAATTAATCTGTTAGTATTAGTCTCCAGCCCAAACTGGTGAAATATTTACAGATGAATTTTATGAACTGTGAATGTAACAGGAAAAATAGCATTCCCTTCTATCCCAGCACTACAAAAGCAACACTTCAGATGAGGGGAGCGCAAGTAGTAACATTTCTGCTAATTCATTAGGTAATGTCTCTGAAGAAATTCCATCTTTCATAGGTAGCAGTAAGATTTCTAGTATCTATAAAATGCAACATTAAAGCTGCAGCATTAGAAGTTATTGGCCTGGTCACAGGTGTAAAAACTAAAAGGCAAGAATGAAATAAAGTTGTAAGTTATACACCGGCAATATTCTACACTCCAAGCACTATTTTCACTGGAGCATTCTGTGAAAAGGTTAAGATAACTTTTTCCTAATGTTTTCTTTCAGCATGGAAGTTTAAACAGAAAATGCTCATATTCTCACAAGCATCAGCACTCCAGTTCTGTCATCTTCCATACAGAAAACAGAAATAATAAAAAAAACACCAATAGCATTTAAACTGTGTATCCCATTCTCAAAGAAATAATTCATATGCATTTTCTTGGAGGAAAGAAGTAAAGAAGCCAAGTATAATCTTAACAGCTGCACACAGTCAAGATATATCACTATTATGAAACAGTAGCGGTAAAACTGTTAAGAAATTATTAAATGTAGATCTAGTCTCTTCAGATGCAACTTAAAATACAAGTAGTGTACAAGTGCTAAACTGAAAACTAGACTAGTTATATTTAACATATTAATCAGATCATAAGACAGATTTATTTCCTTATCATTGCTTTGCTCAGTCTTTTGTGTAATCTCTCAGCTACTAAATACACGCTAGAACAATTGAGATGCCACAGTGCTTATTACCTCAGTAGGGCAAGAGATTTACTAGCAGCTCCTGTTGTTAATGAGACCTGGATCCTTTTACCACCAATTTGGTATCTGTGAAGACTGTTGACAGCACCGATTGCTTCTCGCAGATTTTCCATCTGAACTATAGCCTTCAACTGGTAGTCTGTATGAGGACTGAGCTCTATAGATTTTACCTGAAAGGAAGATAACACCTCGCACATTTATCACAGAACATTAATCCAAGGCAAGCCACACAACGGTAGGACAGACTTGTTTTGGCCAAGAGCCAAATACACTGCAAAATGAAACTCAGTATGATGAACCATGGCCAACAGGACAATGAAAACAAGAACCAAGTGCAATAAGCCTTGGCCAAGGCAAGGCCGTGATATTCCTTTAACACAAGCATCATTTTCCCAAATAGAAGACTATGCCAGAAGAAAGTCATTTACAGATCAAATAGGACTGCTGCAGAAACTGTGTCTCTTTGCACAGCTGCTTTCTACATATTCACATTCTTCATGTCTGTTTTGATGACTTTTAATTCAAAACAAACTCAGCTTTTACTGATACTTTTAAGCTGACATTAGGAATTCAGCCTTACAGCTCAAGAATGTTTAGCAGCTAAAGCACAAGTCTCTCCACTGCATGACTAATAAGCCATTTGATTTCATATACAAAACTTCAGGATACCAGATCTATGAAGACCACATGCAAATTAAGAACCTAGTATAAGTGATGACCTGGTTGCTTTAGAGGAAGAAGACAGTATCTCTTTTTTACAAAGTTTAAGTCATGTTTCAATAGATTTCCATACCTACTCTAGGTAGCTAGACCACAGACATGTCCATAATCACACGAACAGAAAGCACTAAAAACCAGATTTAATATAGGTATTTTAGCTTTTACCTTGCCATGTCTTGAGAAAGTTTCTTGTAAATGTTGCTGCAACTCTTTTCTGGACAATCTGTAATCTATATTGCTGACTTGAATGTCTGCACCATTTGCAAAGGGCTCAGAGCAGTCTGTACCACCAGTAGGATTTACTACATTAAACGTGAGTGGAGATGATCTATTTGAAAGGTTTGGAGACATACTCCTGGGTAAAATAAAAATATGAATGAGCTAAGGTAGGTATTGCACAACTCTGATATATACATCACAAAATTATTCAGAAAATAGACACAGGTCAAGTGCACAAACAGCTCTTTAAACATATTTTCTAGTACATGCATGGGCAAAACAAATTTCACCACAAACAAAACACTGTAACAAGACAAATACTTCCTACAGACAGAAAGGAAATAATTCATACTACATCTCAAAGTTACCCAATTTAGTAATATACTTGGCACTAAGTCTTGTGCTATCTTACTAAGACACAAATAAGTCAAACTCATTCACATGGTATTAATAATTGGCAACAGTTAGGTATTAAGTCTAGAAGAACTCAACAGGCCCAGATATATATTTGCTGGGAATGTCAAAAGCACTGAAATTAAGCTAAGTAAAACATCTGTAATACCTCTGATTTTTTTTTTGAAATTTTTTGGTTTTGTTTCTTTTTTTTATGTTTGTCACATATGTTTCTGAAAGAGAGTTCACCTCATCTTATATTTACATCTACCCTCTGTCAGCTACCACACAGCACCATCAGCTTCCTTTTGCCTCCACATAAATTAGTATTACTGTGCTCAGCATACACAACTCCATACACAGCAATAATAAACATACATATACTGATGAAGCCTCACTTCACCTCCCAGATAAGACAGACACTTACCGAGATGACCAGCAACTCTGAGACATGAGTAAAGGACTGAGCTGTCTTGAGGCTGTCAACTTACTGAAAGCAGAGGGATAGCTGACCTGAAATACAGTTTCATCTTTATCTTTTTTATCTACAGGAGAATTGGTAACGCTCCTGGAAGCAGAGGTCTCTTTTCTATTTACAAATATATATAAGAAAAAGAAAACACATTACATTGCAGAATTCACATTAAACAAAAGTACAAAACCAAATTAAACATTGACCTCTTTTTATTTTTAAACATACTTCTGGCTGCTTTTACAGGATGTTTCTCCCATTCCACTTTTCTTGGTTGCCAGAGAGACAGGAGTCGCTGCATTAGAATTACTTTGAGGAGAAGGAATTTGTTCTCTTAAACGTTCTTGTTGGTTTTCCATATTTCTACTTATGGTCTTTGACTCAAGGTGGCACAGCTCCTGTATGAAAGAGATGAAAGGTCAACATAAAAGCACCAGACATTCCTTAATAGAGGCTTTCCTTGTGATGGAACCCTAGTTAACTGACATTCTTTTCTTCAACCACATTTTCATTGGCACTTCTTAAGAATATTTGATTTTCTGTAACAAAAACCATAAACCATCGCCTAGTTGAAGTATTTTGCTATACTGTAGATCTATCTTAGTTTTCCTTAAAACTAGCAAAGCAGATCCCTCTATATGTTATATTTAACACCAACACAAAAGTCAAAGCTGGCCTAGGATTAGAGACTCAGTACCAGCAGTATTGGCAAATGGAGAAAATGTGATAGATGGGGAAAAAAAAAAGAAAAAAGAAGACTTTCAAATTCACTTTCTGTTTTCCAAGCAGCTAAATACAGCTCTCATTCGGGAATGTCACTATACATCAGTTACTTATTAAATAGAACTGACAAGTTCACAATAAAGCTGTAATAAAAGTAAACCTCAGAACATGAGAAAAAGAACTAAACAAGGTAAAACAATACCTGTAAACTTTTAACATTTGTGGGTTTGGTGACAGATCCATGAATCTGGAAACCTCTTCCAGCAGAGCCTTTGGTACCAGCAGACTGATCACTCGAGTCTTTGTTGAGGAGGCACAGCTTTGTGTTCTTGTTAGTTTTTTTTGGAGACTTCACCTTTTCAGTTCCAACAAAGCCAGAACTTTTTGTTTCATTAACTTCTTTGTTTTTGGGAGTAAAAGACACTACAATCCTGTTACCAAACACGTCTTCATTTTCCATTCGTTTCTGAGCCCGTTCAGCACTTTCTTGATTTAAAAAACGGAGAATTGCACTGCTTCCAGAAATGCTCAGCACCTTCCCGCCACAGTTGTCTGACAAGCGCCTAAGTCTATTACTCACACTTTTGCTGTCTCTGTTTGCTGGCAGATTATAAACATATAATAGTGTATGGCATGCCTGTTTAAAGAGAGCAAGATTTTAGTTTGGTTATCTCAGAATACCCTCTTGTTCAAACCCAGTATTTTTACATTGATTCTGGTGATAACCCCGCACCCACTCCCTCCTTCCCCCAAGTCATTCCTATTGCAGCATTTAGTTGGTTTGGAAAACTCTTATATCAAACCTCTATCTCCAACATAACCTGAAGTCAACAGATCAACAGACCAAAGCCTCGTCAATTCTCCAGAAAAGCTAGCATCACTGTGATTGAAGAATTCTACATATTCTACATATGCATGCGAATACATAGTTCAGGGAGTTATTTCAGAGAAAGAAAAGGCTGCGAGTGCTGAGCAAAGACAACACGGCAACTCCAGACTGAATCATCAGAAGATGAAAAAAAACAAAACCCAAGAACACAGTAAGACAGTCATTCTTTAAACTGTTAAGAAAGCATTACAGAGCTGTCTTAATGCACAACTAAGTTCTTACCCTTTCTGCCAGGGGCAGAAAGGCATGCAAGATGCATTATCTGATACAATACTGAGTGATAAGAATGTGACCTTGCAATTTTTGCTTTAGTTAATTACTTCTCATTATTGTATTCTTTCAGTCTTAGAGCAGAAAGCATACATGGTAGTAACCAAAATACAGACAGTAGTCAAATATGCAGCAGACATGTCCTACCATAAAAAAAAACCCAGGTAACTTCAGCCTGTTCTCTCCCTAAACTGGGGAGGGGTAGGAGGAGAAATGAAGTTGGCACTGTGAAACATCTGTTGTATTAAGAGTTAGAAACCCTTACCGGCACTTTCAGTGGTAACCTTGGTGGCAAGTCTGAAATGAATTCTTCAAAACAAACAAGCTCATGAGCATGACGTAAAAGTGCTTCTGAAGCTTGGTTTTTATGTACCAAAATTATCCTGAAGCCATGTCTGTGTCTCAGGTCACTGAGTTCTAAAGCAAAGTTTACATCCGCTGGAAAAAAAGAAAAATTAAAAACAGAATAAAGAAACATACGAAAAAGCTTAAAAAAAACCCACAACAACCAAACAACCCCCCAAACCCAAACCAGATTAAACAAGCAAAACCCCAGGTCTCACTTAGTAAGCTCTATTTACCACTGAACATTTCCAGTGAAAAAGCACCAACAGCTACAAGGCTTCTCAGTAGATATAATTTAAATGAACAGTTAACATTCCGTCTCAGACAAAGGCTTCCTTTTAAAAGCAACTTAAGCTATTTATCAGGAAGGCACTTGACTGGCACTGTATACTTGGAGAAAACATTTAACTTTATGGAGAAGCCCAAAGCAACACACAGCAATTAAACAGTTGAGTGGCTTGCATATGCAACTGTACAGTGTGCTGCTACAAGAATAAAAACTAAATCAAATCTATTTTGCTCAAAGCATTCCGACAGATTACCACATGGAAGACTCAAGAAGTTTTACTTTTTAGCTTCCTGCTGAAGCTGTCTAATTTGAGACAGTATTTACACACATACCTACTGACATTCAACAGGGCATCAGACTCCAGAGCTGACTGAACTAAGCCAAGTTCTCATCTTACTGTCCCTACTTTTCTCTTACTGCCACTGACATTATTAATAAATTCTTAAGTGATTTAGTTAAAAGTGGTTCTAAACACATCCCCTAGAAAGCAGAATAGTGTTGTATGCAAAAGTATGACTAAAGAGAAGAACTGAATTCTGCACTGTAGATGAGCACTACAACACTTACTTGACACAAGAACCACAGTGGCAGGTGCAGTGTGTGTATCAGCAAATCTCCTAAGACTCTGTCTGAGTTTGTCATCAGCAGCGTTCTTTGCTGTAGCATTGATGTGTGCAACAGTCACCTGTGGGAAATACACAGATATGCTCTAAAAAAGCTTGAATGTGAACTATGCTTGCTTAAATTTAGTTGTGGGGGGTTTTATTAACATAAGCACAAGCTTGCAAATGCATCTTTTATTCAGATAAACTGATACACACATGCATGAATTATAACATGTATGTATCTCAAACTGTTCTAATGATCACTGAACTTCAACCCTGGTTGTTCAGCAATGTCTTAGGAATGACATTACTGTTCTGTGTTAAAGATCACAGTTTACATACCTTAAAAACATTCCACAAACTCTCATTTCAATAGAGAGGTGACAAACATGGCAAATACTTGCTACCAATTCTTTTCAACTCATACAAGCAGATAAAACTTTCAACTTGTTATTATATCTGCGATTTAGAGGACGTGAAAGGAGTCCTGACTTATAAACTTGCACAGAAAGTTAAAAAAAAAAACAAAACCACAAACCAAGAAACAAAGTACATTGATGGAAAAATATGTAGTGTTAAAGATGCCTCAGCCAATATTACTAACTTACAAATATCCTCACTAATCAATGTAGTACTAAGCAAAAAAGAAAAAGACAAGTCCCCAGAATCATAGTTCTTTTAGGTTAACTATTTAGTTGCAGATTTGAAGGATAACACTAAAAACACCGCCATCACTTACTACTGGATCAAATCAAAACACTCTGTGAACACTAAAACTAAAGCTAAAACTGTCATCTGCACAATGGAATGCAGTTTCTTAAGAAGTACCACATCAGGAGAGTTCAGCACTAAAGACCCCCACCCATAAGCTACTAATAATAAGCTTGTGCACTAAAAGCCACGGAAGCTAACAAAGCTTTAGTGAACAGGAATCACTATTAGCACACTCAGTACACAAAATCTCAAGCAAGAACACCAATTAGATGCTGTTTTGATACCTGGCAGTTGTTTAGCTCCTGAATAACTTCTTTATTTTCTTTACTAATGTCACACACACAGATGAATTCTGCCTCTCTGTGACCCTTGAAAAACTTTTCACGAATCCTCTGTACAACTGCTATAGCTGAACGCCCAGTGGGAACTGAGCAGTTTTCAATATCCCAGAAGACTCCAATGGGGGGCAAGTTTTCCAGAACTTGGCCTGTTATTGCAACTTCCGGAGATCCTGTACAGGTTTAACAACACAGACCACTTTAATATCAAATACCAAAAATGTTTAACTTAGCATTCTACAAACTTTGCACACAGAAAGCTTTACATTTCACAGAACAATATGCACAGAAATGCAAGTTCAGTTCTATTTTCTTAAGGAATTTAAGAAACAACACTCTTAAACAGAAATTGTATGCGTATATGCTGACTAGTTATTCTTTTACAAGATTCACTGGAATTGCATTTTGTAAGGACACTTAATTAGGGTGGTAAAATGCTAGTAAAGTTTCCAATTTCTTATTCTTCCATACTTTAACTTTCATACTAGCTATGATTCTGTAACTGAAGCAGTACTAACACTGTAGAAATATCATATACTTATTTCACACAATATTGTCCTCTCAAGAACACAGAAAAAAGCCATCTTGTAATTATAAACATTATGCCTGTACTGCATATAAAGTAACAACACACTACAGACTAAGAAAATCCTTTTCAAATATGGCTGAAGATAATTTCCTTGTACACCACCAGAACAAAATAGTTTCCAAATTGTGAGGATTTATTTTTTCTAGTTCTTAAAATGTTAAAAAACGTAATAAAAAAATTAAATCAAATCTTGATGCAAACAATACAGTAAGTTCTCTAGTCAGTCACAGAATCATATAATGGTTTGGGCTGGAAAAGACTTTAAGATCATTTAGTTCCAACTTCCCTGCCATGGGGAGGGACACCTCACACTAGACCATGCTGCCCAAGGCTCTGTCCCACTTGGCCTTGAACACTGCCAGGGATGGTGCATTTACCACTTCCTTAGTCAAAACAGGTAATCCAAGTTATGACTTTGCAAAACAGAAACAAAGTATATTTTTATTGTTTAATCTTCTATGACTTTACAGATGTTGCTGGAGAACAGTGCAATTTAAGAGAACTCTTCATGTACAGTGGTACTCAAGGAGGACATTCACTAAGTGCAATTTCAAACAAATGTGGTTTACCATATTTCTGTGGTGATTTTCCAAGGCTGCTTGCCAGGAGCAAACTCTTCTCATTTCCTGTTCCTTTGGTTCCACAGCCATTACATATTGGGATAGGAACAGGTGCAGTCTGTGCATTTGGAGGAGGAATATTTGGCCAGATTTTAGCAGCATCAACTAGGCTGTTTCTGGTTGGCTGTCGGGACAATTTTTCAAAATACATGCTCATTTAGTACACAATATTAACACATAGTGTTCCATGCCAGAAACACTCAGTTTCCCTTCTGCAACAAACGGAAGTTCAGATACACTCTAAAAAGTTAACTAACAATATCACCGCATGAAGGAAGCTTCTACCCTAGAGTCCTTCCTAGCATACTTAGCTCTAGATTTCCAGATGCAAGGCAAGATTCTGTTAAACTCAGCACATCATCACCTAGCACGTGAAATCACCACAATGAAGAGCACAAGGCTGAATTATCTCCCTCTCCCCCCAAGTAGTGGTCATAATCCCAAACATATTAATTCACTATTTAGCTTACTGAAATGAAAACATTTCACTTTTATATGGGAAGCATAAATTTGGAAGTTGAAATAACATCTTGCAAAGTTGAGTATATTATTTCACTTGAAACTAAAATTGTGCTTGAATTGCAGTAGGAATCAGTTCTAAAGTGTACCAAATTGGTATTGAAGTTTAAATTACAAATTTGGTAAGACTTATAAAACCAAAACTAGAATATCCTCACAGCATCAGATATTTCACCTCAGTTACAAATGGATCTTTATTGACCAGCTGCCCATGGGTACATATTAACTGTTGTTAGCTTGTTCTCAAGAGTCACTACTATGAAACATTTTAACTGGAACTGTAAAGAAGATGTAACTGTCTTTCAAATCCACACAAAACTCTGCTTGAGTACATTAACGGATCTCCCGTAAGTTGAAATACTGTGGTAGCCTCTTTAGTCTTCCTATCAAACTGAATGTTACCTCAGAAGAGGGATGAACTTCAGAAGGATACCTGGTATATTTGGACTGTGCATCACCAACTGGGAAAATGCAAGCTGCAACCCGTTGAAACTGGTGTTTTGCTTAAGTAACATTATTTCACCATCAGACATATACCACAATGAATGAGAAATGTGATGGGTACAAACCTTGCTCAAGCAGTCACTGCAGTAGTGAGAGCCCTTTAAACAAACCGAAGGTGCCATGTTTAGGTGCAAAGGATTGGCGTACACACGTGATGTTAGCTCCGACTGTGCAATATGCTCATCCAAGTGGCCTGCAGCCCCACTTGTGAATTCAGAACACGGAAAATAGCCAGAAGATGTGCAGCTCTGAAGGGCTGGATACTGATGCAGTTTGTGCACATTACCATGGCAGGACTGGAAATGGAGTTTTCCACAACAGGAAAGATGTTGACAGGAAGATACACTGTTTTCTACGCACATGCCTGGGAACTCACTTGCAATGCTTCTAGCTGGAGGAGTTTTCAGTGAAGATGCAGACTGATAAGCAAATCCTGACCCTACCTGACAAGTAATCGTCCCAGTGCTTTTTGAGTCTAATATTGTGCCAGGGTGAATCAAGTTACCACCACCAACACAACGCATTTGTGGAGTACAAGAAGAGTCAGAGCCATGAGCACAGCAGCTTACTTTTGGGCTAGGTGAAAGCTGTATTTGCTGTTGCTGAAGAGGATGAACATCAGGAAGCGGAACTGCTGGAAACAGTTTAGAGCCAGCATTATGAGGCAATGAAGTATCCTTCAATTCTATAGCAGCTTTCTTGTTCTCCATGTAATCTTTCTGGAAATTGAAAGGTCAGTTACATTCAGATGAATTAACACATAACCTCATAATATAAACAAGCATATTTTTAGACTGTTACAATTTTGTTGATAACAGATTTTGAAAAGTGCTAACTTCATGATTATTATTACCTGTCTGAACATGTAAAATATTAAAAGAAACATGCCAGTTATGTATGCCAGCATGACATATATTGGTACCAGTGGATTTTCAAAGCAACAAAACAAAAAAGCTACAAAACAAATAGCAATGAGTCTGTAAAACAGAATTTGAAAAGCACTGTTAGGCTAAGGCTGTGAGATATTCTGAAGCTGATGGATGCACTAGAAAAACAAACAAACAAAACCACCACAGTGTGGAGGCACATAAAAATCTTTTATGTGTCAATGATGACCTTAATATCGTATTAGTTTCAGAACTAACGCATTAGAAGACTAAGAGTTCAAAGTATTAGAGATTCTATCAATTAGATAAACTAACAGAGGATAGAAAACACTAAATTTTCACAACAACTATGCAAGTACTTTTTGCCTACCCTTATTTAAGATAAAGATGTACAGACATAAAAGCATACACAGGCATACAGGGTATTTTTTTTTTTTTTAATGGCAGCAGTGAAGACTAAACAAAGTTATGTGAAGCACCAGAACAGGCAAGGTCAGTAGAGCTAATCTGCACACAACTCGCTGCTCCAGAGCTTTAGGCCAGTACTTTTGAACTACTTTTAATTTCCAAATTGAATTTAATGTTTTTCCTACTGCACAGTAATGAATAACTGATTACCCGACTTCAACACCATCCCTCTCTACCTGATGTCATGTCTTAAGAAGATAAACTCTGCCAAAAAACTCTCTGAACTTGCTTAGATGTTAAATTCCAGAATTTATGGCAGCTGCCTTCCCAGATCGATACATGAGAATAGCAACACAACAGGATATGTGCTTATCTGTTTCTCCCATGTCTTTTACTGGAAGTCAGATTAACACAATGAATGAGTGTTAATTAACAGCTGGAGCTTGCCTGCTCAAATAATTCACTGTTTTGTATTACTCCTTTTATTCCTTAGCACTCTGCATCTCCAAGGTACAGAACTATATACAGTTATGGAACAAAAACATTTAAAGAAATGGAAACAAGGGAAAATTAGACATTCAATGAAGAACAGCACCCACAATAGCTAAAACCACATAATAAAAATAGTAATTCAGAAACTTCTAAATCTGCCTCCAAACTGGTAAGAATCTATAAGAACAAAGACCAGTCCCCTACCCTGCTCTCCAGCATTACTGCTTCACAGAGCTTTCAAGAAGCTGCCTTACAGACTTTTTAAGCAGTGAGTTGTATCATTACAGAACTGTAAAGAGTAGAGCCTGTCAAGGAAAGCAATTTGCCTGCTTTCACTAACACAGATGAGAGCAGTGACCACTACTAGAGACCTTAAATTCCCAGGCAGATTTTGTATTTAATGTGGTAACTTCTGTCTCCTCTTTCACCCCTCTCCACTTGCCCCCTTTAGTCAGCAGTAAGACTGCAGTTAGTTATACTGCTCTACACCAGGATATTGACTATGCCTTTAGTAAAGCAATGAATTACCGTTCTCGCACTGCAAGGCAAAGACTTCTCAGCAGCAGAAAAGCAATCAGAAAGTTTCCAGAGCCATGGTTTTGCATCATTCTCTTGTCGCTGAAGCCATCCGAACGACCTGTTGCAGAGGTTCTCTGTCCTATTTCCTTCCATCATACAGCCAAATAAAAAGGTTCAACATTCTTTCATCCCCCCTTCCTTTCATTCTTCCTACCTGCTAAAGAAAAAAAGAAATACACTCTTTAAATAACCATTCAGGTACGACAGAGAACAAATTCTCTTATGAATTCCACTACTGCTAGATCACTGAACCTGCATTATTTATGTTAAATTTAATTATGCATATGGAACATGGTCTTGACTACTCCCAAGTACAATATTCCTCATGACTTACAACACAGGTGACAGTCTGAAGAAAACACTAAGTCCATGGCATTACCTAGAGTCCCAGAAATGCATTGCTGCTGACATGAATAATTTCCTGAAATTTCCAGTGCATTCTTCTAGAAACAGAAGCCAGGAGGTAGGTGCTCAAAAACAGCTCATCGGCAAATCCAAAACAGGTGCAACTGAACACACCTGAAAGAATTAAGCTGCATATTCCTTCTCCTTCCACTAGCTAACAAACCTATATATACCTGTATTAACCACATAGCATTTAGTATTTAAACAGCGCTTTAAATTATTACAATTATTTACAAATACTTACACTAATTCTCAAGCTACTCCACAGCACACCACATCAATTTAGCTTTACAGAACCACAAAAAAAGCAAATCAACTTGTCTAAGGCCCAGCCACACTCCACCACAAAAACTACAGTATCAGAAACTAAGTCTTCTTACCCTCCAATTATGTATTGCACTCATTAGAAAACGCTCCTTCAGGTTTTTTTTTCATTTAATTTTATACGGGTTAAATAGCAGTACACTTGCCCCATTTATTTCTAACCACAAAATAAGTTTGACCTTTTAAGAAAAGAACATCTATACACAGGAACCCAAAGTACCCCAAAATTATGCTGAACAAAATACTAAGCTAATCAAGTTCTACAGCTCTGGAGTAAGTTACTTTAAAAAACGTCTGGTAGCACCGATTCGTCCATGAATTAGAACGGGAACTGAAACCACTTAGTAGTTACGTGCACCACACACGTCCACGCTCTGCCCCCTGCAGCTCGCCACTGCCCCAGCGCCTCCAGCTCGGCTTGTACCGCAGGCCGGGGGGGGCGACGTCGAGACCCGACCCTCCCCCATCCAGAAAAAAAGAGTCCCAACACACCCGGAGGCGCTGCCGGGCGAACAGCTGCTCCCGCCGGCGGGGCTGCACCGAGCCCAGCCCGTTGTGCAGCTCTGCCCGACGGCCAGGCTGCTGTCTGCAAGGGGAGCGGGCCCCGTCCCCACGAGCCCGGCCACGGTGTCCCGCCCGGGGTCTCCCCTCCTCCGCAAGGCAGCGGAGGGAGCCGCGGTCCCGGCTTGTCCGTGCTCTGCTCCCTCTCCGTACGCCTCACCTGAACCACCCCTCGCACGCCGCCACGGCCCTTCACGGCCCTTTGTTGTCCTCCCTCTTCCCTCTCGGTTCCTTCTGCCGTCAAGCAACACCAAGCGCCGAAAACCAGCCCGCTGCCGCAAAGACGACTGTCGTAATACCCTACTCTCTCCTCGGTGGCCGCGGAAAGGGCCGTGCGTTTTAAAGCTGCCCCGCCCTGGGGCTGCTGTGTGCGGGGCAGGGCGAGACCTGGGCCGGGGCTGCGCGGGGGTCCGCCCCTGATGAAAGGTGCCTGTGGCCGCACTGAGGGGATGGGAGCGGCACCTGCGGGGAGGCGGCAGGCCCCGAACAAGAGCACCTGGGTCCGCGCCGGCGGGACCGCTGGGCAGACCCCCTGTAGCTGGTACTAGTGAGGCCGCACTTTGAATGCTGTGTTATGTAGTACAAGACACATACTGAGGTGCTGGAGTGGGTCAAGAAAAGGGCAGCGAAACTGGTGAAGGATCTGGAGCACAAGTCCGATGAGGAACGGCTGAAGGAACTGGGTGGTGTTAGCTTGGAAAAAAGGAGGCTCAGGTCAAACCTTTTTGCTGTCTGTGACTGACAGGAGGTTGTAGTGAGGTGGGGGTCAGTCTCCCAGATAGCAAGTGGTATCATAAGAGGGAACTGCTTCAAGCTGCTCCAGGGGAGGTTTAGGTTGGATATTAGGAAAAATTCCTTCACTGAGAAGGTGATCAGCCGTTGGAACAGGCTGCCCAGGGAACTGCTGGAATCACTATCCATGTAAGTGTTCAAAAAGCCTGTAGATGAGAAACCGGCTCAGTGCTATGGTTTAGTGGTTGACTTTGCAGCCCTGGAGTAAAGCTTGGACTTGATCTTCAAAGGTTTTTTTCCAACCTAGTTGATTCTCTGATTCTTCCTCTCACACCAGTACCTCACGCAAACACACACCTTAAACCAAAAGGGGATCTCAGTCCAGTCACACCTGAGCCTGCAGGGCCATGCAGAGCTGTGGGAACCATGTTGTGGAGTGGTCTCTGGGAGGCCCGGCAGTGGGGCTGGCCTCCCAGTATCAGAGCAGGTACCTCTCTGCTCACCCCTTAGGCGTGCAGCAGGGAAGTGGGTACAGGGGCTCTTACAAGCAATAATTGTTGGTGCCTTGTGTAGAATTTAAGCTTTTATTTTATTTTTTTTCTTTTCCCAGCACACGCACAAAAACAAAAATAGCCCGGTGGTTGCCAGGGCTGGACAGTTTTAACTCTTTTTGAGAGCCTTTTCCTTTGAAGACAGTATTGAAGTTCCCTTGAAACCTGAGAACAGCAGTTAAATATTAATACTGTTCAGAAATCTGCTGTTAGTTTATTTTGACAGAGGCCTCTGACCTCTCTGTACTGTCCTCTGGGTGGTTCTGGGCATCATTAGCTGTGTATAAAGAAATTCCCCAAGTAAGATACACACAGCTTAAAAATATAAAGCAATTACTGGTTAACAAAAAACAAGTTTTTAATAAGCTGCTGGATGAGGTGTCAGTGTGATCCCCACCCTGTGATAAAACACTTGAAGTCTGTTGAGGAAACAAGCCTCAAAAAAAAGGGTGAGCATCCACTTGTACCTCAGTTTTAATAACTTGTAATTCACTGCATCTGTTCACGTGGGTGACACTGGTAAAGGGTTTAATAACTTCAGGATCTTATAACTTTACACATTGATATTTTTCCTCTTGAATCCTTGTACTACTAATAGCCCTTGTCTCAACAACCCTATCTCTATTTGTACTTTTCTTTCTACAGACACAGGTCTGTCTCACAATTTAACAGTTCCCTCAGAAGTCTGAGCCAAAGTCATGCAACAGACCTGTATTATCCAATCTGGGCTTGCTCCTTGACATGCAGGTAGCTGAGCTTCTGAAGGAAGAGGAGGTAGCACCAGAGCAGGGTGAGGGTCCACTTTTGGTGTCTCAGTGTCTTCTGATCACAAGTGACATCATGGTAATAGGCTATGTGGTCATTTTACTTTCACCTTTGCCTAATGGGTTGCGGCCACCAGCAAGGTTGACTCTTCTTAGTGACAATGCTCATATCTACATCCCTTCTTCCCCAACTCCCATAGTTCTGTGAGGGTGTAATGCTGGTGTGTATTATGGTCTGGAGTGGTGGTGTTTTGCCAGTGCTATTCATAAGCATTTGACAGTTTTGTAAACAATAATTATCAGTTCAAGATATCAGGAGGGTTTTCTAGTAGTGAGAATCTGTTTGTTGCTTAAGCATATGCAAATCCAATTTTATGTATATAGGCTGCAGAGAATTATACGAAGCAGATTATATTATAAAGAGGCAGAAATAGGTTTCAATTATGTTAAATATGTGCCCTTCAGTGACAGCAATATTTCCATTTGATATTCTAATGCGTATGTTTGTCACATCTTCTTATGGGTATCAGTAATCCATTAAAAGAAAATCAGTAGTTTGTAATGACAACTGATGAACAGTTCCTGTTCCATCCATTGAGTGGTTCTGAGTGAGTTATTAAATACTTGCAGCAAAGCGAATCTTTTTTTCCCAATAAGAAGCTTTTGCCAAAAGATAAGGTGTTGCAACCTCACCAGAACTTACAGTGTATACATTTTTCCCTGCTTATCTTTCATGAAAGAGTCAGTGTGGCATTGTCATTAAAATAACCAGCACCACCTAAAATAACCCTACTGCCACAAAAATCTGTCATTTATTAATTATTAATCAGCAAACTAAAAACAAATGCATAAAATAATTTATTTTTCTCCTCTGCTAATTTTAAATCAAATATTCTTATTCCTGTTGAAAACAGGCAGTGATAGTAATTATAGTAACCTTTTTTACTGCTTATGTAAAGGAGTGCCTCTGCTAGTGCCTCTGGGATTTGTTAAGGTACTGTTATGCTGCTTCAGATTTGGATGAGAGGATAACAACTTCCTCTGAAATCTGAGATTTTTTGCTGTTTTTTTACATGTATTTCAAGATGAGAACTATTAAAAATACCCAATATA
This sequence comes from Neopsephotus bourkii, assembly GCF_033783945.1. NCBI lineage: Eukaryota > Metazoa > Chordata > Aves > Psittaciformes > Psittacidae > Neopsephotus > Neopsephotus bourkii. Next base: position 493,290 of record NW_026902244.1, on the reverse strand, counting down.
TCTTTGATAATATGTGTAATTACACTGTCCTCAAAGATTGGTATGAAGAGTTGAAGTAAAATGTCCTTTGTCCCAGGCTTGCAAACAAAAGTACACATTTTCTAGTTACTGGGGACGTACTACAATAGGAAGTGGTTTATTTTCTGTAACTTATCTGATAATAAAACCATTATTGAGTAATGACAGAACTGCAAGTTGCTATTAACCCAATATTTTAAATACCCAAATTATAAATACATAATTTATCATAGTTGTATAATAGTTTGTCTCCATTTACTTCTGCTAAACATCTAACCACAAAAGATAATCGTTTTGCTGAACACCTGACCTGAAATTATACTTGTTTTTCTTATTCTTTTCAGTTGAAGTTGTCTTAGCTGTGGACAGATTTCTTTTAGTGGAATATTTTTACGGAAAAAGCATCCATCCTCTTTGTTCCAGTCCCACCCTTGTTTTACAAAGTCTTTGGGAGAGGCACATTCCCAGTGTAGACAGTGATGCCTTTTTCAGAATCAGGCTCTGCTCCAGGCCTGGTATTGCATCACAGCAGTAACTGAAACTGGCATGAGGGCCCCTGTGAGGTTGTGCCTGTCCTCAAGCAGTTTGCAAATCGTGCTGCAGGGGTGTGAAGTGATACTGGGTGACACACGGCCCTGTGTATGTGGGCTGGAGCCATGTGTATGTGATAATTCGTGTTTTTGTTTTGACTCAGGAAATAAATGCCAGGTGTGCCTAATGACCAACTGTTTGTGTACGCCACTGGGTAGGAGCCTCGGGAAAGCTCCACACACCTCAGTCCCTTCCAGACCCATTCCACATAGGGAGGGAAGGTAATTTACTGGCTGCACTGAGCTGCAGCTCTGTCCGGTCGTCTCTGGGGAGCTCCTTCCCCCAGCGGATGCTTGTGGCTCATTTTCTGGAATGATGAGATCATGCTAAGATGTAGATGAGTGCAGGTGTCTAATACTTCATAGGCTGCTTTGTCCTTGTGATATGGGCTTCAGTGACACAGCAGGCTGTTCCTCGGTTGTAAAAAGGGGAGTTTAATCTGAAAATGTTGTAGTGGCATTAAAGAGTCACAGTCACTATCTCACTACTTCCTTTTTCAGAAGAAGCCTTTGGAATAACAATAAACCCTCAATATTTGATGTAAAGCTTTCCCTCTGTTAGAATGCTCCCAGAGAAAACACGTATTTAACAGTACAGCGAGGCGGCAAATACTGGTTTATCCCCTTCAAACCTTAGGAGGCGCAGGCCCAGAGTCCGCTGTAGCTCCCTAAAACGCCGGTGAGAGAGCTGAGGTGAGCGCGCCGCAGCCCAGCACGGGCGAGACCCGGACCGCCCCCGAGCGCCTTTTGAAAGTAACGAAACTTTCCAAACCTTCCAGCAGGCTAGTTCTAGCGGCGCTGATTGGCGGAGCACCCCGCAGCACGTGACCGGCAGCCAATGGGGTGGCTGCGTCGGTCAGTCTGTGGAGAGCGGCGGCTGCTGGTGCGGGGTGCTTTACTGTGGTGAGTTTGGGGGGAGAGCGGAGGTTCTGCTCGCTGCCCGGTACGGTGATGGGGAGGTGGGAGGCAGCTTCCTGGCGGAGCTCTTGTGCCGCGGGTAGAGGAGGGAAGGGCGGTTTTGGTGCGGCGCAGCCCCTCCTAGTATTCTTCGTTCTGCTGTGGTGGTCGGGGAGGCAAGGGGTAATGGAGCCGGGACCTGCCTCTCTGCGGCCCCTGCTCCTTCCTGCACCCTTCCCTGCGAGCGTGAATCTCCTTTTGGAGTTGTGCTTTCGGCTGCTGGCGGGGAGGGGAGGGGAGGAGAGGAGGAGAAGGGAGCGTGGGAGCCGTGGCCGATGGCTCAGATCCTTCTCCGCCTTCGTGCTTCGAATGGGAATGGGCTGACCTCGGCTGGCTGCTGGAAGCATCAAGGTTAGGCGATTCAGGAGAAAAAACGTTACAGAGGTTCCTGGGGAATCACTGGAAACTCGAAGTACTGGATCTGGCTTGATATCTGAAAAGATGAGGGCTTTGCCGAATTATGCCTTTCCGTAGAGAAGACCCTGAGAAGTTGGTAACTCTTTTCAGTGCTAGCTGTGGGATTCTGCAGTAATCCTGGCACTCCGGTGACCTCTTCCTTTTTTTTTTTCCTCACTTGCTGTGATTTTCTTTTGTATTGCTTAAACAAAAGAAAATAGGTCCTTATTGTTACAGGAAGACCTTTGCAACGGGACTATTGTAAGAAAATATTGTTTTTATAGGATGGGAAGGCTACTTTTCAGGAGCAAAAAGGGGGTGTGTTTTGGTTTACAGGTAGGAAAAAATGGGTAATAGGATCTTCATCATCTCTGTCATGGATAATTCAGTAGCATGTACAGAACTGTTTTTTTTTTTTCCTGTTATAATATGTATTTTTTTGATTCAGACCATGTGGCATTGCTACAGAAACAGGCAAACATTGTTCACCAAGCTAAAGTGTTCGTTTGTTAAAAAAACCGTTTAGGATGTAGGGTTGTCTTGAGTCCTTGAACCTGCTATGACTGAAACAGACTTTTAAGTTGCGATCCTCATAAATTTGGTGAACTCAAGGTCTAATTCCCCAAATTGAATTAGGAGTAATTTTGTGTATGGTTTTCTTGATGTTTTGGGTTTTTTTTTTTTTTTTCTTCTTAAGAATTTTGCAGTTCTATTCTCACTTGTATGGAATTGCTTCCTGCAGCATTTATGATGAGGTGTTTTTCTCCTTGTAAAAATTCATTCCCCACCCATAAACACTTCCACTTCCTGTATGATGTAGAGGTTTTGTAATCTCTGTGACCGGCACTTGTGCTGTTTGCATTCAGGAAGCCTGACCAGTTGTCTCTTCTGGCTTTGTGTGCTTGAAAACAAGTAAGGTGCAACCAGTGTATGCCTCTTTACAAGCTGTGACTTTCCTTGGTTTTCCTAAATTTGCCAGTGTTTAACAAAACAACGCTACAACCTCTTTCATCCCCCTTGCCCTCCCTCCTTTTATAGTGAACCTCCACAGTAGTTGCTAAGTGGTTTAATTACTCTCCAGGTATTTTGCATGCTGTCCCCAAGCTGTTAAAAATTAAGGGGAGAAGGCAGCAGGGGGAAAAACAAAGTCAAAAAAGCTCTACCCTTTCTATAGGCAGTTTAGAAAGATTTGAGTGGTGGTTTGGGATTTTTGAAACAAATTCAGGAATAGAAAAAAAAAGTTTTAATACTGTGCCTAAAATGTGTCATTTTTCTTTTCAATTTAAGTTTGTATCCTGTACCTTTGGTTAGTTTGAAAATCCCTGTGTTCTAAGATGTAGTGCAGGTGTACAGGGAACCTACCAATCTTCCTTATGCGTTACAGATAAAAAATGTGTGCCTGTGGCATTGTACAGTAGTGAAATCATCTCTGCCATGTTGTGTCTTCTATGTACAATAAGTATAGGTCCACAAATACTTCCATGTCTGCAGTTTAACTATTTTAAATCGTAAGTGCTATTTAGTAATGGTAACCATTAAACAGATTAGTCTTAATGGCAAACATTCTCAGTAGGTCCATAATCTCATGTTTACAAAGACAGAAATGGAAGGGCACAGCATCTTTGTGCTTCTGTGAAAGTTATCAAGGCTCTGTAGAACTCTTACAAATCTTGCAGCTCGTTTGGGGAAAGTTGTTTTTCATGTGACTGTGTTTAAAAAAATGTAAATTAATACATTCTTTTAGTCATTCCAAAGTGCAGTGTAAAAACACAAGTGAGAGCCAGACAGAAACATGTTCAAGATCTTGAGGCCAGCAGGAGCTGTGCCTTTTCACTCTAAAGGGTTGTTGGAAAGCTTGCAAGAGCAAGATGTCTTGCAGTGTTTTGTCTGACTTTTTTTGTGACTGTCAGAACATGGATCTGGGATTTATTCTAATACTTGTGTCGGAATAATTCCTCATTGGACACTGCTGAAATATATTGTAAATTATGTTACAAAGCTAGGCATCCTCTGTGTGGAATTTCTGTTCTTGAAGAAATATAGAAACTTCCCATTGTGTGAGTGGTGAGAAAAGGAAGCTCTGCCTTGCTGTTCTCTGGAATTGTTTACTACAGGAATGGATGCTGATCCTTGGTTTCTCATTGCATCACTGCATCACTTTGTGTCTGACCCTTTGTCCCTATCCCTAATCTGTAAAAGAGAATTATTTTTTTTAATTCATGAGTGTGCTACAAGGATTTTATGTGTGTACACAGTGTCCTGAGCATAAGGACATGCTCATTAACATCAAAGACACTTTCAGTTCTCTTAAAAATAATAGAATAGAAGTGTTGTAAACTGTCTTAGGTCAAGAATGTTAATTATGCTTGGTCATGATTTTTTTGTTAATGGGCAAGGATATTATTTGGAAAAATTACTTCTCCTTACTTGCACTCCTTTTCCTCTTTTTTTTTTTTTTTTGCCAGTGGATACTGTAGTATGTAAACACATACAAAGAGCAGCAGCCTTGGGACTTCTTGCTGGAAGTGTATGAATACGTAACATGTGGGGGGTATTTGTTAAGAGGGAGACATGTGGCTTTGTCTAATTAACAATTTGTGTCAAGAAGTTGAACTATAAAAACTAAAGTTTAGTAACTGTTTCCCTCACCAGTTCCCCTACTAAATAATAGTGTAATTTCTGTGAGAGTGTAGTTGATACTGAGCATTGAGCTGTGTGGACACAGCCCACTTAGCTGTAACAGCTGCTTACTCTTGGCTCAGTAGACTTACGAAAATCACCTAGGCTATGAAAAGGACTCATGCTTTGCAGCATTGCTTGGTGTGTAAGAGCTGGGCTTTAGATTGCCAGACCACTTTGAGTACTTGATCCTGTTGTCAGTTGTAGAGGTAGGAAGTACTTACGTTTATCTCGATAGAGTTGTTAGGTAGATGGTTGTTAATTGTGCTTAAACCAGGTGATTCCCTGGAGAGAAAACCCTCAAGGCAGGTTGTGATTAATTTTTTCAATCAAGTTCAGAGTGCAGTAGATGCACATTCTCTTTACCTTTGACATGCTGCTCAGAAGGTCTACTCCAGCATCTCCCGAGTATCATGAGCAGAAGGTGGGACTGTCATCTATATGGTCTTCAAAGACTTTGGCTATTTTTCTGCCCTCTTTATTCCATGAGGGTTACCTCTAGGAAATGTTTTGCTCGGTAGTTCTGGAGATGAAACTTGGTAGAACAGCTCTGTTTCCTCAGTCACTAGATTTCAGCTATACAATTTTCTGACAGCTGCTCTGGTCACAAATTGCTTGATTCCACCTTTATTTACTCTTGATCTAGCTGAGTTTCTATTAAATTGGTAATATTTATATGGAATCTTTGCCTCAGCCTGGGTTGGACATGGGCAGGTTATCCAGAGCATTATGTTTGATGTTTCTCCATTGTAAAAACAAACTCATAAAATGATGCTTGCTAATGACCTGTTTATTCAAGTGCATCCTGTACATCAGAGAGAATTTGCTTCATTCCGGTGTCTAGATACTTGAGACTTCAAGCACAAGTGACCAACTTAAGGTTCTTGACTCCCCTGTCGCTCTTTAATTTTTTGTTCGCATTTGGGACTATGTCCCATGACTGGGTTTATGCTGGCACAGGGACAGCTGGATGGTCTGGATTGCTTGCTAGGTTGCTGATATCTATCTGCATACCTACTCCATCCAGGTGGTATCCTGCTAAAACCTCTGTAGAGCTTCTACTCTCATTTCCCTGTGAATTTCCAAAGCTACCTTCTCCCATGGCTCTCTGAGGTATCACAGTATATGGTGTCTCTCTGACATATATACATTGTGATATTTCAGGCTTTTAAGTTGGGTAGGTTTCCTGTGTTGACCTAGGGTGAAGTTTTCCATGTGTCCAGCAGTTATGTCCATAAAAAGTTTAGATGTTCCTAGAAACGCTAACACAGGAAATTAGTATCTTGAGCACCTTATCTGTGTCTGAAGTTTCTTTTTGATTTCGTAAGTGTCTTTAGGGTTGCTGAAATCGACCTTAGTTGCACCGTCTTTGGAGCTGAAGTTTTGCCTGAGGTGTCTTCTGTTTCACTTGCGTTCTGTGTGTGTGGGTGCGACTGTGCCGAAGTTTGACGTTTGGTGCTCAATACTATGTAGTCAGAGGGTGGGGAAGGTGCTCATTGCTGGGGATGTGATGTAAGCATGCAGCAGCCTTGTGAGAACCAGGGAAAATGACCTGATTACTCAGAAATAAAATATTCTTTAACATTTATGGTGTATCTGACAGAGCCCTGTAAAGGCTGGTCTTTAGCTTGGTCTCCCCAGGTGTGCAGTGACCTCCTGGGAGGAGGGGTGCGCTGCTCTGCAGCAGAAAATACTGAGGTAACTCAGTGCATTAGTTCTTACACTTGTTCCTTTAATTTTCCAGGGGCTGAAAAATGAAACAGGAGTTTTAAACTTTGAGGACTCATAATGGAAGTCTCAGAAGGACATAACTTCAACTCAGTGGAAGAGGAAACCAGATACTGGAAAGAGTTGGCTATGAAATACAAGCAGTGGTAAGGCAGTGGCTTCATTCCTCTAAGGTGTCTGATAGGGTGCTTAACTCAGCATGCAAAGACAGAGATAGCACCTCATAGGGGAATATATTCAAGGTGGATCAGCTGTCTTGACTGGTAGCAGTAGCAATGCTTCTGCATAAACATCAACAGCCCAGAGTCCTTTATGCTTATTTGAGCAGTGACTCTGTGCTGTATGGCACTACTGGTTTTGATCCCTGCTCTGGTTTAAGTTAGGACTGTGTACTGAAATTGTGCCTCTGACTGCAGTCTCTGGGCAGCTGGGGTGAATGTAACTCACTGCAGAGGCTCATTGGGAGTGGGTGATCTGGGCCATTGCAGAAGGAGAGATGCTTGATTGACCTCTGTGTGGATCAAGAATGGTTTGACAGCATGTAAATGGAGGAGGATCCCTGGCTGAGACTGGGCATATTTTGCTGTTCCCTTTAGCTCATATTGCTCTAAATGCAGTAAAGGGTGAAAAAGATACAAACTTTTTAGGTACTGATCTTGGGTCCTTTCTTAGACCAGGTGTTCAGACCTTTCAGTGCTGCTGGTTTGGCTTGCTGGAGGATTATTTCAATAGAACATAAGAACATCTTTCCATCCTTCTCTTTTCTCACTTTTTATTGCTAATAAAAAATGGCTTTGTTCATATTCTCAAATAAATAATTGAATAACATATTAAATACACAGACAACAGTGGATAATGTACATGCTAAAGAGACTTCAAATGTCTTCAGCACCTACAGTGTTTAAACAGACTTTGGGATTTTTCAATTTTTGGGGTTTTTTTGTTTGTTGTGGTTTTGTTTTGTGGTTTTTTTTTTTATTTACCAGTTCACTGTGGGGTGGCTTTCCATGCTTGATGGGAAAACATTTGCCTATGCTCTTCTCTTCCTTTGAATATGTGTTCGAGAAGGGCATAGAGCCTTCTATGTTAAAGGCCATTTTTTTTTTTTTTTTCACCTTGAGTGTACAAGAGACTTTTTCCTGCTCATTATGATGAGTTCTCTTGCTGGAATTGCTCTCTAGTGCTGAGAATACACAGGAGGAATTGCGTGAATTCCAAGAAGGGAGTCGAGAGTATGAAGCTGAACTGGAGACCCAGCTGCAGCAAACAGAATCCAGAAATAGAGACCTTCTGTCAGAAAACAATCGTCTGCGAATGGAACTGGAGTCAGTTAAGGTAAGAGTGGATGATTCATACACTATCTGTACACCCAAAGTGCAAAGGTGAATTAGACAGGCATGTGCAGATTCAGCTTGCCTTATCTGTTGTCTGCTTTAAGGATCCTGGATATCTCTGTAATGTTCCTGAATTGTTGTTGTCAGGTTGTGGTTATTTGTCAGGATATATTTTAGACGGGAGAAAGTTGTTTGAAGTAGAGTGGAGAGCAAGCATGAGCATATCTGAGCTGCTGTTCTATTCCTTCTTCCATTTACTTAGTGATTTTTGTTCATAGCTTTCTTGCTGTTTGCATTGTGCAGACACAGGTAATATTGCAGAACAATCAAGATACAAACATTGCAGCTGTGTTCTTGCATTACGTAAGACAAGTGATTTGTTTTAAACCCTTTTGACATAGATGTGTATTTATTAATTGGCATTCCAGATAAGCTGGGAAGCAGCAGCTGGTGTGTAATGCATAGGACTGAGAGGTATAAAATAGTTTCAGTTCTGGTTTTATTACTGTGTCTGTTTATACTTGGGGAAGAATAATGTATCCTTTTTACACTTGGTTAGCCTTCTGGAGAACTAAGAACCAGCTGAAAAGCATTAACTTCCATAATTATAAAAGCATAAGGGATATGAACTTACTGAGATGAAGCTTCTTAACTGAGTGACTTAGGCGATCATGAAGCTATCTAGAGTATGAAGAGTGATGAGTCTGCCTCACTTTGGTCTCATTAAAGATGCTGCTAGTCCCTTGTGCTGGTTGGCAGTTTTAGGAAATACTGGTAATTTCAAGAAAACTTGAAAATGAGTTGGCACTGAAATTGGTGTGTGCCCTTTTTAAAGTTTGATCTTGTTGGTCTTTTACTTAAGGGTGTGGTATAGTCTCCCAGGAAACACTATGCTGTATTTTGTAGGGCTAGGTCAATATATGTGGAAGCAGAGATTAATGTAATTGTAGTTCTACTCAACTGGATGCAATAATGAGCTAATGGGAGTGAAGGTATTTGTAGAAGTGATTAATCACTTCAATGATTCATCACTGGATTAATCCAGGTTTGCAATGCCTTCTGTCTAAATTGCTGTCCAAATTACTGTCTTAAGAAAATAACATTCGTTCCCAGCAGATGTCTTGTCCCTCTGGCACCAGTGTAGTGATTCCTGCCCTCTGCTCTTTGATAGCAAAAGCTCCAAGGCTTGTTTCATCGTGTATGTGTTGCACTGATCTTTATTGGTCTTGAATTAGCTTGTTAGTGGTATTAAATGCTCTGCATGTTGTATGGAGTATTGGAGTATTGTATGGAGTACTTACTGTTCCATGTAGCCACATAAATCCATGTAAGATGGTGGGTTTGGGGTTGAAGGCATAGGTTTGATAAAAAATAAAATCCACAGTGCATTTGAGGAGGGTGTGGACTGTTTTCTTGCTCCAGAGGAGTTAGGATGAGGGGAAGGGATAATGAAGCAGCTGAAGCAGTTAAGAATGAAAATAGTAGGAAACATCATTAACCTTCAAAAAGTGCAGGGTAAATATATATTAGAAATTCTTAAAATATCCTTCAGAGTAGATTACTTTAAAACATTCTGCTTGAAAGGAACTTCTTTAACAATTGGCCATTCATGCAGCCTGAAAACTGCAGTAACAGCCTGCAGTGAAGGAACAGAGACACCATTGATGGCCAGATCAGCTGATAATTTACAATTGGCTAAAAACAAAGACTCAAAACTTGCAGTTCTGGTCTTTTATCTGAATCAATTTGAGAGCAAAGAATTAAACTCGTAAAGCTATTGAGCAGCTGTGTTAACTGAGCCCATCAAGGGTTGGTGTCTGCATCTAGGTCAATGTTAGTGAACTTTGCCAGGCCCACACAGCTTGTGGCTTTGAGCTTCCAGCCTAGTGTGTGTACCTGCTTCCTCCTTGGAAACCGGAGTTCACACCTAAAAATAAATGGAAATAATGCTTTGGAGGGTTTGTTTAGAGAGTCCTGAAAACCTACTGAAAGTTATCTGCCTCTTAGAGCTTGGAGGTTCTTCTGCATGTAACTATGCTTCAGAGGTCTGGAATTATAGTGATGTCACCATGCTGTAATCAAATTAGAGTGTCTTAATTTGAAATTAAGAATTCCTGCCTCTTCTCTGTTGATGTATTTTAGTGTGCTAAAATACATAGTGTTTTCAAATTGTCAGTCATGCTGGACTACATGCCATGGTTTTCAAATTCCAGTGCATGGATTTGTTTTAAATGTCTTCAGCTGTTTTGTACTTAAATTCTGGATGGTGAAACTGCCTCTGTAATGCTTGGAGTTTAAAAAAATGTCTGGCTTGTTGAAGGGTTCTTACAGCAAGGTGGTGGAATGTAAAATGTTGCAGTAGACTGCGTGCTGTGAAGCTTTCCTTCTCATGTGATGTGGAGCTAATTCCATATACAGCAGCAGTATCAGGAGAGAGATATTTAATGGAGAAGCTTAAGCATTCCTCCCTGCCTTTGTCTGTTGTAAATGTGCTCTTGTGTAGATGCTGTAAAGGAAGACAGTTTGATTTTAGGGTTACATCCAAAGCATGTTGCATAACTGTACTTGAAATGTTTTGTGCCCTAGAACACCATAGGCTAATAAAACCAGAGGGGCAGTGGAGAGTCCTGCTGGTTCAGAGCAGTATGTAACAGTGTTACACTTGGTTTTGTTTGTTTTTTTTTTTTTCTTAGGCTCTGAAGTACAGCTTGATTTTACTAGAATTGAAAAGGAGGGGCTTCTCTTGCATCCTGCTTTGTGTGTTGCTAAAGCTTGTGGGGCTCAGAAATTATGCTGAGTCTTGTTGTCTGGGAGTGCAAAGAACAGTCCTGTATTGTGGAGGTCAGGAACTGCTCCCCAGTACCGTTGTTAAGAGGCGACGGGAAGAGCACTTGTCTACTGACAGCCCAGAACTATGTAAACAATTGGTTTTGTTGGCATTTTGCCATATATAAGATGATGCTTCACAAAAAAAAGCAGCATCAGCTTCTGCCTTTAAAGGGGCTCAGGCAGTGCTACAGAACGAGCACGTGCATTGCTAATCCTCTTTGATTTGCCTTTGATTAGGAAAAGATTGAAATTCAGCATTCAGAAGGATACAGGCAAATCTCTGCACTGCAAGATGACTTGGCACAGACAAAAGCTATTAAAGATCAACTTCAGAAATACATTCGAGAACTTGAGCAAGCAAATGATGACTTGGAAAGAGCAAAAAGGTGACTTGACTTCTGTGTTTTCTTTTCCCACGTTTGTTCTGTCCTGTGATAATGGTGACACTGAGCTGTTTGTAATGCCGTGCTCTGCCATTCTGAGCTCATCACTTAAGTGATGATTGTGGTAAAGAGGATTGTGTCAGATGGCACTCCCTTCACTGCACACTTTTATATCTTACAAGCTAAAATAAAAATAATATTAAAAGCAAAAAAACTAAAATGCCATGTTATCCCCTTTGTTGAGAGAGGAAGTTCTTCTGTGTGTTAGAAGGATCTGGTAGTGACATCTTACACATTCTTTTTTCAGAGCCACTATAATGTCTCTAGAGGATTTTGAACAGCGTTTAAACCAGGCTATTGAAAGAAACGCTTTTCTGGAGAGTGAGCTGGATGAGAAGGAAAACCTCCTAGAGTCCGTCCAGCGCCTGAAAGATGAAGCTAGAGGTCAGACAGAAATTGCTTGTGTGCCTTTCTCCCCTCCTGGCTTGTATACCAGTCCTTAAGTTCTCTTTCTGTGTCTTAGAGCTTGGCTTTTAAGGTTGCATCTTGTAAAGCTACTTCAAACGTAGAAACAAATGAGAGCTTCAAGACTGCCCCCCCCCCTTCCCTCCTTCAGCTTCTGTGACCTTGTTTCAGAGCAGCTCACAGAAGCAAAAGTCTGTTCCAGCCTTCTCCTAATCTGTGGTGATGCTTCAGGGCTGTGGGGGGGTTAAGAAGAGCCAGTACATCTGGGGCATGTGCTAGTCTGGCTTCCTGTAACCTATGAAGGTCAGCTTTAATAACCATTAACCTCATTGTTTCCTGGCCTGTGAAAAGTGGAATTAATGAAACACTAATGGGGCAGTAAAACAGGAGGGCTGTGACTGACTTCTAGTTACCTCTGAATAACCCCATATCCTAGCTGCCTGATGCTGATGACTAAGGCTGGCTGAGAAGAGAGACCATGGAGCTGGAAAACCATTTTCTGGTTTCAGATCTTTTCGGATTCTGTGCCCTTGAGTGGCTTCTGTAAACTATGGCCAGGCTTAGGGACAGAAGCAATAATGGTGTGGTTTCCATCTGCCTTCAGCTCAGATTTCCTTCATGCGGAAACCAGGGTAGAAGAGAAAAGGACACAATAGGTAGGATCTCAACCTGGCAGGGAGCTGGAATGTAGCCAAGGTGTGCCAGGTTGTCTAGCCTTGGTCTTGGTGTGCCTTTGCTTACCACCCTGTAATGTTTGGAAAGGAGTTAATTCCCTGCCTCAGAGGGATACTACAAAAACATCTTGAGTCACAATCTGAGAAAATCCTTTAGTGATCATCTGGGTTTTGAACATATGCCTAGAGTAATCTTTACAGGGAAAAGTGATTTCACTTCCACAAGGGGGATAATCTTTTGAGCAAAACATTCTTACCTATTTTTATCTTGGTTGATACATACTCCAAAAGCTTGCTTTGTATTGCTTCCTTGTTAGATCTACGTCAAGAGCTTGCAGTGCAGCAGAAACAGGAGAAACCCAAAACACCGATGCAAACTACCCTGGAAACAGAAAGAACAGACACTGCAGTTCAAGCGTCCTTATCTGTGCCTTCAACTCCTTCAGTGCACCGGGCACCCAGCATCAACATACCCACCCCTATGACATATAGGAGAGGTGACTGACAGGGAATCAGCACACAATTACTATTTGCTTCTCTTGTTTTTACTATAGTTTCTGGCTAAAGGAGGAATGAGAAGAAGGAGGAATGAGCAGAGTTGAGTGTTTCAGTAAAATACACCTCAGTGCTGTCACCACAGTCTTATTTTCATAGACTGTGATTTTTTGGGGGTTATTCATAAGCTGTTCGTTTCCACTTGACTTCAACTGTCTAGTAGTAATAATTGTGAAGGACAGCAGGACCTGTTGGGAGTTAACTATTAGTTCCCAACTGTTCCAGAGATGCTGGGCCAAAGATTTAAAAGATTTAAAAAACTTGAGTGTGATCTTCAGCATCATGTTCATGTTACTTGAACTGGCTTCTCTGTGAGAGCAGATGCTGTCTTGGGAAAGGGTTTTTGGTTTTTTTTACTCTGGACCAGCAGGACACTGACAAGTCATCCTAGTTGTCTGTACTCTGGTTTCATGTCACTATCAGTTGCTTATTTTTTTGTAAGCACTGATTGTTTCAGTGTTTCAAAGCTGTAACACTAACTCTCCCATCTTTTTACATAAGCAGCTGGAAATTTGTGTAACACTGTTCATGTCTATAGGGGGTTGCACTGTTGCATTCTGATGGTCTGATGATACAGCTTTGAGCACTAACAAAGGTTAATTGTGGGCTTCAGTATGCTTGACCTAAAATTGTGGTTTGTGTGGAGGAGTTAATGCTTCTGTAAAAGTGAGAGGATTTGGATATTTGTAGTAACATGAGAGATGATGTTCCTCTCTGAGGACACATTTCTCTGGTCCCACTGCAGCAGCAGAGGTGCAGAGTAGGCTGGTAGAACAGATCTCTAGAAACCTAAGCCACAGCATGTCTAGAGACTTTAGCTTAGGACAGTGTAACTTGAGCTGTCTCAGAGGGACAGTGCTTCATATTCTTAATGGATATGAAATATCTAGAGGTGAGATACAAAAGGAGAAGATAATTGTTTTCTCTGCTGTGTATGACAGGTGTCTTCTGACTTCCAGTGTCAAAGGTTTGGGGTTTTTGTTTTGTTTTGGGTTGGGTTTTTTTTTTTTCATTTTTTTATTCTTGTTTTTCTTTTGTTTTTGTGTGTGTGTGTTTGTTTGTTTTAATCCTCCTCTAACCTACCCTGCAGGTCTTGAGGACAGTTTTGGTGCAACCCCTCTCACACCTGCTGCAAGAATATCTGCACTTAACATTGTGGGGGACTTGCTACGAAAAGTGGGGGTGAGTGTTTGCCTGCTAACCAGTGCTCTTGGAAAGGAAGAGCTGTCTGAAACTGTAGCCAGTACTATCTGTGCTGCTGCTCAGGGGAGACTGGAAAGAGTATCTTGTCCCAAGGTTAGCTAAGCCTGGCCTTGAAATTTGGCTTGGACTTGGTATGCTTCTGAACAATCCCCAAACAAAGGTGGACCCTGCTCTGTTTTTCTGAAGTCTTATCCCCATGTGGGTAAGATCTTCCTGTACAGATTTCTGAAAGCTCATGTGCTGAAAGAATAAAATGGCATGAACAAGTAAGTAGAAGGGATTCCTTCCCATAAAAAGTAGAAAAGAAAGTAGGAGGGTGCCTGCTGTCCAGAGGGCTTCTGATGTTTTCCTTAAAAGTCTAGTAGCCTTTTGAGCAAGGCCTAATGTCTTGTTAAGCTGTTGTTTGACATTTAAGCTAGTGCTGATGCTGGAGAAAATATCCTTTGCCTTCCTTGTGTTTGATCCCTTATGCCCCAGTGCTATCTTGGCACAAGCATTTGTATGACTTTTTGATGGGCTAAGATGCACAACTGGTACATCTGAAGAGTAACTCAGCAACAAGGCTGGAGTTTTCTAGGGTGGGAGCATGTCATGCAGAATAGCTTATCTGTGGCTCAGTTCCCTCTGGTGTACCACCTATTATGTACAGCCTAATGTATCTAGGAAAGGAGATAGCTCAAACATTTAGTAATTTCAAAGTGATGCCTCTAAGAAAGATGTCAAAATCTCCCTGAGGAAGCTGAATACTTTGTGTTCCTGCTGGTGAGTAGCATCAACTCCTTAACCTCCCCTACAGAAAGATTCAGATTTAGAGAGATGACTGGTTTCATCTCTTCAAAAATTCAGCCCTCATGTAGCACTGGAGTCTAGTAAGTTCCTCTACTAGACGACTCATTCTAAAAGAAACAAATGAAACCAAACCCACAGAAACCCCAAACACTCTTAATGTGATTTTTTTCTGTGCCACGATGTCATGGGAAAGAGAACGTGATATCCGACGCTTGACTCAGCTGTGTTTACACTAGGCTTTGGAGTCCAAACTTGCATCTTGCCGAAACTTTGTGTATGACCAGTCTCCAAACAGAACCACAGTGTCCATGTACATGAACAGAGATGTCCTTGAAACACGCTTGAGTCCTCATCAGCCTCAGTGTGATACAGGGTGAGTGCTGTTTTCTGCTGTTGTGTCTTACTGAGAAGTGTTGCTGTTAAAACTTAGTGACTGGTACTATTTTAATTTGCATTGAATCTTTGTTATGGTAGGGACAGATTTGTTTTCAACATACATGAAACTTAGTTATTCAGGATTATGATCTGAGTGTTTCAGATCAGCATTGAATTTGGAATCACTAGCTGCTGAAATTTGAAGACTAGTTGGAATCAAGTTTTGGAAACAAAATTCCAAAACCAAAAAATTTGGCAACCAAAAATGTATCAGAGCAAATGTGATACATGTATTTTATTATAAACCCATTAATAAGTGGAATGAATTACAATGGAGGAGCTCTTGCTTATTGGCTTAATTTGTTTTATGCTTTATATTCTTGTACAAGTGATAGTGTAGGAACATCATGGCATGTAGGGACTTCCCTTATCACAGTTAGGATTCTCATTTATGGGAGAACTGGTAAACAAGGCAAATAATGGATTCATTCAGTCAGAATACTTTACTGTTGCTAAGATGCGTTTCAAGGAGCACCTGACAGGAACTTATCTGACTCAACTTTCATATTTGTGTGAACACTTGAACTGGTTGGGTTGTTATGTGCTTGTGGTTGGGGTTTTTTTTTTGCCCCCCCCCCCCTTTTTTTTAAAACCCATTGAAGAAGCATCAGCAAAGGTATTGCAAGTTGCAGTTCAGTGCCTGCTTAAACCCTGCTAGTCCTGTAGCTCACATTCCTTACATTCTCTGTAAATTAAGTGTTTATACTACAGGTTGTTCCAGACTTAACTATTCAGCTAAGACCCTTGCACTGGGAATACTGGTTTGTCCTGTCACCAGTACCCAAAGTTGCTGTATGGAAGGGGTGTTTCACATTGTGCTTGCTATCCCAGCCTGGGGACAAACCTCATGAAATCTCTTATAAGAAAGCCTCAAGTGTTGTACTTTACGTGTTCTTGCAGCTGATTATACACCTACCACTGTAATGCTAGAACTGAAGTTCCAACACCTGTAAAAGATAACTTCTCACTACTTGGAGGGAACTGGAGCCTTCTGTTAGAGAGGAAACTCAGCGTAGTTAAGTAATGAGCCCAGTCCTCAGAGTGGTATTAGTTCATCTGTTCATTTCTCAAGCTGAGTAGGTTACTCTGGAAGTGACCAGAGTACCTTCAGATGGTGACACTGAGCAAGAAATGCACTGGCTTCTCTTTTCTATTTGCAGGTTAGTGAAACGCCTGGAGTTTGGAACACGGCCTCTGAATATGCCAGGAACAATGAGCCATCCTTCACCAAGTGTTGTCAAGATGCTTCTGTGAAAAGGCTGTCTGACTGTGGAAAAGGATTAAAAATAATACATATTTTAAACTTTACTTTTAAAAGAGAATATCAATGAGCAACTGTGCAGCAGTTTTGGTGTAGAGGAGAACTGAAGAAGAAGCTGCAATTGGCAGTGGCTTCCTGTGGCCTTGCCCAGTCTGACCTTGGCTGAGCTCTGTGGGTGTTGTGATAAAGCAATGATACTTAGCAGTGCAGGACTTAGAATTGCTTCCTACATAAGTCGCTGTAAATAGCTCCATGAAAACTTCTTCTTTTGACGCTACCAGTCAAAGCCATTGTCACTCTACCTAAAACAGGGACAGTATTCCCTGTGCAGCTCTTCAGGCTTTGGATTTTGGTGTTAATACAGCACCATGGGGTTCTGGTTTGAATTCTGATTATGCTGGCTTTCTATCATGCTTGTTGTGTGCTGCAGTCACCCTAATTAGAAGAGTGTGTTTCTGTGGAGGAAGGTGTATTTCTGTGGGGAAACTGCTCAGTTTTTTGTGGGATGTTTGCTGGTCAGAATCTTGTTACACAAAAACCTACCTCTATAGTGGTTAAGATGGCTTTGTAAGCAATGATTTGCCATTGAGAACAGACCATGGTTAAAGGTGAAGGATGCCTAGTGCTTAGTAGTACTTGGGAGATACCAGAGCTAACAGCAAGGTAGGAGACTTTGAACTGGCCTAGCATATAGACACTTTTTTGCCATATTGTGGCCCATAAAGCCTGACTCTGTAGGAAGCAAGAGGCCTGATTATGTTGCTAGATCTAACATTTTAATAGGTGGGTTTTACTGCTTTCTAAAACTCTCTTTATTAGTGTGCCTTGGGTATTAGTGATTTTTTTTCTTGTTTTATTTTTTCTATGAGAATGTATGCTTTCAGCTGTTATAATTAGAAATGTTGTTTGGTTTTTCTTTTAACCTGAGGAGTCCTTCATGTTAGACAAATGTATATGAGTAGAAAACTATTTTAATTCCCGCCCCCCCCCCCGAATATTATTGAATTTCCATTTGTTTTTTAAATGGAGTAGGTTCACTCACAGTATTAATGTACCTTAGGGCCTTTTGCCTGTACTTGCAAAGCTAATTACGATTAAACAGTTCTTACAGGTTTTTGCTGGGGGGGTTTGGGTGGAAAGAGCTTATTTGACAAAAGAATGCATAAATGGGTTGGGGTTGGTTTAATTTGTTTTGTAGTTTTGTTTGGTTTTTTTTTTTTTGTGGGTTTTCTTTGGTTTGCATTTTTGGTTGGGTTTTTTTTTTGTGGTGTGGGTTTGTTTTTTTGGAGGGGGTGGTTTTCTGGTGGGTTTTTTGTTTTTGGTTTTTTTTTTTATAATTTTTTTATAAAATGCTGTGAAAACTGTCACTGATGCATCTGTTTCTCTGGAAGAGGAAATAAACACAGATGATTCCCATTATTCAGACCATATACAGAGTTGGCTTAACTTGGGTGCTGTTGCGGATGGAGGAGTGATGTACTTAGAAGTAGCAGAATGTTTACTGATATAAACCATTAACTTAAAGGTTTTTAGTAAATGCAACAAGGATTTAACAAGATTTGAGGTGATGTGCACTTGATTATTTGCTGCATAGAGGACAGGGTCAAGCAAAACTGTCAGACAGACCCTTCTGTTGAGTCGTGAGGTTCAGAAAGGACCCCCTTGTTTTCTGAACTCCTTCCAGAGTTTAGAAAGGTTAGATTCAGACTTAGTCTCAGACTTGTTCAGCAGTTTATACCTAAAGGATTATATATGTGCAATCAGTCTTTTATATCATGTAGCTGGGACTGCAGAGGTTAGCATACTATTAATCACTTACTGAGGATGTGTTGCAGCAAGGAATCTCTCAGCCTTGAGGAGTATTGTTGAGAGGTGGCCCTACACGGGGGATATCCTGGTTTGCAGGCTGCTGCTGTGCAGGAGAGTTCAATGGGCTCTGGGCAGTCCAGTATTTATGGAGTAACACAATTGAGTCATGGTTGTGTTTGCATATCTGCTACAGAAACTTGAGTTGGACCTTGACCAGGATATATTTGGGGGTGGGAGGGGTTCACATTGTTCAGATTAGGCCTTTGGCTATTGTATTGCTACCCATCTCCCAAGAATTAAGTCAGATGCCTTTATCATTACCCAGACTCATCCATTACCACCACCACTGGTGATTATCACTTGAGCAGAGTTGGGAAATAAAGGTCAGATTGGGGAAGGGGGGAGAAGCACAGCACCACGCTCCACTCTGTGACTATAGTCAATTTATCTTGCCCTCACGGAATGGTGATACAGTTGCCTCTTGCCTCTGCCATAAATAGTGTATTGATAATTTGGGCACTTACAGATTCATGGTAAGTATACAGTGAAGCACTACTATTTGTTATGTGTTAATTTGTATGTTTGGGGTGCTTAAAGTTGGATTATTTGTTTAATCTTATGCCAAACCTTTATATGCAATATAAATAATAGACACATTAGAGTTAATAAAATAACAACTGGGTGAAGTATGAAATTAAAAATTTCTGATGCTGTCAGTGGCCATCCATGGGGAGTTTCTCACCACTGCTGTTCTCTATCCTTCACTCTTTCCGAAATACAGATACCTATTCTGTATCACAATGAATGGTGATTAGAGTTTTGTGTCCCTTGTTTCAGATGCACTCAGGCAGCTGACACAAGTCATTGTGTTGTAATAGTTTCTTCACCAATATAAGATTCATTCCCATGGAGGTAGGCAATAAATAATGACTCATTGTATAATTAGATTGTAACAATTGATAAGGCATAACAGGAACTAAATAATTAAAAGTAGCATCCATAATTTTAATAAAGTTCTGACCCCCCCCACCGTTGCCACAGGCAGCAACACTTTCCACCAGACCAGGTTGCTCAAACCCCCATCTAATGTGGCCTTGAAGGCTTCTAGGAATGGGGCAATCACAGCTGCTCTGGGCAATGTGTTCCAGTGTCTCTCCACCATCAATTTCTTTCTAAGAGGGAGGAAGGGAGACAGAAGTTGAAATGCTCTCCTTTTCCCTGTTACCTTGTTCCTCAGAATGCTTCAGTTAGACTCAAGATAGTGCTAGTAGACTGAATCACAACTCCAGGAATGTCTAAGGCTAACACACTCCTGCATATTTCATTCCTTCACACGAGATTCTGTTCATGGGTTTTTAAACTTGTTTAGTTTTAATGTAGTTTACGTCCCCTGTTTCATGGATCTTACTTTGTGATCGTCTCCCTGGGGCCTCAGGTTTTGTTTTTCAGCTGGTGTATCATCCCAGCCTGTTTCATGACTGCAGTTATCGATGCTATGCATTAATTCTCTTCATGTAGAGAGTGCCTTAGGAATGCTATTGACCTGGTCTTTATTATATTCAGTGTCTCTTAATTTCACCTCATTTTGCAGTTGGAGTTTAAGAATTGCTGGAACTCCTCTAATCGATAGTTTTAACATTGCAAAATCTACTGTAGCAGTTAGTGGGACGTTATGGGGTCCTTGCCTTGTGCATGGCTCATATGCAAATGGCTTTTGTGACAGAGAGCTTGCTTAGAGAGTTAATGGGGATTAGAGAGAGTTCACCTCGCTCCATAACATCTATTCCTCCATCCCAAGAAGCTACTGGGCTGGTGATAGGATGGGGTGTATTTTTTTGGGTTGGATCCTAACTTCAAGAAAACTGGACCCCAAATAGTGTTTGTTTCATCCTCGCTCAACAATGTGTGGTTGCTGACACTTAGCCATACTTGCCACAAGACTTCAGTTCGTTTTAGCTGAATTTCTGCTATATTTCTCTTGTAAATTTGGCAGTTGCAAGGGATCCTGGGGTTGGTTCATGTAGTATATTGCAGATGACCACTCCAAGATCCCATAGTTCTTTTTAATTTAACAATTGGCATGGCTTCATATTCAGGAGGGCTTGTGGGGGGGTACACCAAAGGGTAGTCCTCCTCTGGTTCACTTATCATTGAGATCACCCTAGATATCACCATCTCCATCTTCAGGGGATACTATTAATTTCCTAATATGTACCATATTGGTGGGGGTGTGGGGCCCGTAGGAGCATTTTCAACTCTTTCTCCCAAATTCTGTTTTTTATTATTCTTGTTACTGTTCTTGCAGCTGCTCCATTTTTTAAGATGGCATTAATTCAGCCACCAACTCTACAGTTTCCTTCTCTAGGTCTTCTACTGTCTATTTGCCCTTTCTTGGCATAGTTTCTAAACAAGTACCCAGCATCCTGCGGGCAACACCTTTTCATTCTCCATTTTCTGTGTGGCTCCTAATGACCTCTTCCTGCTTTTCAGTAACTTCTTAATTATGCCAGTTGTCATGAGCCCATTCCTCTGAGAATTTGGATTCACTCAGTTTCACTCCATGCCTCAACAAATAATGGGTGACACTACCTGCCATCCTTTTGGCTATGCCGGGAGCAGAATAAAGCTTGTTTTGAATACTAGCTGTTGATGTGTGTTGAGGGGTTTTTTTGCAAGTTTTGCAAGTTCTTGCTGTGGTTTATGTCCAGGTTTTTGCTACCAGTTTCTCATCTGTTTCTGATCAGTGAAGCTGAAAGAGACATTGTTTTGTTGAACCATATGCAAAGATTCTTCTACGTTTCTCTTCTTGAAGTTTCCTACCCTAAAGAATGTAAATATTGAAATAGCTGAAGATGCCTCTGGGATTTGCAGTGCTTAGTGTTGGCATTGTGCTCTCTTAAAATCTTGAACCCTGGCTATTTTAATGTGATTTTTGCCCTATCCTCACACAGGGAGTTGACACTTTTCTTACACATGAGGACAGTTGTGCTGACGTACAGACTACAGCTCAGTGAACTGTGTAGCCTGGAGGGATCAGTCAAGACAAGTTTCATTTTTCTTGCCAACATTTGCCTGCTCAGTGAGTAAGTTGGCTTGCACTCAGATTGAGACACAACATTGAGGTAAGGTAGAAAGTTGGAAAAGTGTGGCTGTGTATTACGCAGTATAGTATTACATATTTTACAGGTATATTATTAATGTGACTACAGATATAATCAGACTAGGGGTGGATACACTTTTGAGAATTGTTAAGATAATTTAGTCCAGAAAAATCACCTCTCTGATGTTACAGAGAGGACTTTTTTTGGGGGAGAAGGGAAGAACTTTTGTTTGGCCACTTGCAGAAGGGTGCTTTCTGTGGTGTTACTGAAGAAACCAACTACCTTTGTCCCAAGCTTTGCAGAGAATAAGGATCAGTTCGTTGGTTCTGATCCTAGCACTGGTGCTTAAATAAATACATGAAGTCTGTCTTTCTTGTTTTCCTTGTTCCCACACATGCAGGCTCATAAGCTGTGTGTTTAAAAGCCAGCTCTTGAGCATGTTTGCAGAGCTGGGCTGCATGGCTGATCAAGCAATGGGAAGGTCTTATCTGCTAGCTCCTATCCCCCTTCCTCTGCAGCTTGTCATCTAATCGATTTAAAGGGATTCTTATTTATGCTCTTCCTTTACTTTTTCATGAGCAGAGAGAATTCTTTAGGTTCTTGCTCTGCTGGATAAATGGTACCTAGTCTGAATCTCCAGTTCATGATCTCTGTGCCTTCTGGAACAATGCTTAGTTTAGAAGACGATTGCATTATTTGTCAAGGTGGATTTTTTTTTTTTGCATGACTTGCTCTCCCTGTAGTCCCAGTGCTTAAGGTTTACTCGCTGTACAATCCACGGCACTGAGTACGCGCTCTGCGCTCGATTTAGAGCAATTCTAGCCCAGGCTTTGCCGGTTTGCTGTGCGTGGCTCTCTACTGCCCCAGTGTGATCACAGAGTTCACTGCTACCTGGAAGTACTGGAACTGCCTTATTTGTGGTAGGTCTGAGGAGTGGGCTGCGGTCCTGTTGGAGTGCTCCAAAAATGAAATGTAACTGCCTGCCGATCCTTAACGCAGAATAACTTGGCTTGGATCACTGCTTTCAGTGTGGGTTGCTGTTTCTAACTATTTTCTGCCTGCTGTAGAGGTTTCGTTTGGAAATAACACTACATGTAGACTTCAAGGATGGGTTCTGTTGCCTAAAGATGCACACTTAGTGTCCTGCCTGCTTCCCCATTGCTGCACCACAACGTTGCAAGTCTCCTCCGTGTCCTCAGATGTGTTACATCTGTCAGCTCTTGGCAACATCCTAGGGTAGCTCAGTAAGCATCATGTGTCCATGAGGTAATCAAACCTGTCCGAGATACTTCATGTCAGTTTACGTTCAGCTCAGTGTATATGAGTGTATAGGTGCTTGGTTTCTGTTTGAGTTTTTTTTTAATCCTCCCCGTTTTTTTGTTTGTTTGTTTTTGTTTCTGTTTGTTTGTTTTGTTTGTTTGTTTTTTTTATTTTTTCAAAAGCAGTAGTTTAAGAGAAAATCAGTTTTCTGTTCTAATATTACAGATGACCTCTTCTTAAAAGCATTTGAGTTGTAAATAAATTCTTCTGCATCCCCCATTCTCTTTGGACATGGTGTATTGAACCCAAGTGACAGCTGTACACAAGAATATCAGTAGTTTTTATAGCTTTTTATTAGTGTGTAAGCACATCCATGGTGCATATAAAACTGTAACAGTTGACTTAGTTTGAACAAATGATATTTTATTTTTCTGTAAGTGATTAAAAAGGCACTTCCACCTTGTGAATGGTGCATCAGGGGTGTAGTAACCAGGAAGAAAACCCTATATTAATTAAATACTTGAGACAAAATGAAAGTTTAAGAAAAGATTAACTGACTGATGCCCTTCTTTTTTTTTTTCCTTGCAACAGTTTCACAAATCCTGTGTAAACTAGTTCACTGGGACTTAAGTCATCTGAGCTACTCAAACTTACTTTCTGGAAGATTCTCAAAGTTAATTACTCTGTTAAGAAAACCCAACCTCAAATACAGTTAATGGTAAAATAAGTTTTGGAGTACTTTTAACATCAATCTATACATTGGAGACAAGGCAGTTGTGCTTTTTATCATTGTCAGAGGAGTGGGTGTATGTGATCTTGACACTAAGAACAGACTTACACAGTGCTAAATATTGTCCTCCCTCCCCTTGCTGCAGTGCAATTTTAAAGCGTGTTTATTCACTGGATTTTGTTCCATTGAAATCTCCATCTCTTGCATCCATTTCGTCATCAGCTCCATCTGTTGCATTCTCAATTACTCTCCTGCCTCCGGATCTACGTGGCGGGGCAAAAGATGCTGGCTCATTTCCCCTCCTGCAGTAAAAGGGAAAAAATATCAAGTGTTAAGTCATTTGCAGTCCTCACAAATAAGCAAAGTATAATGGTACTTGTGGGGCTCATGTTTTTAAATGCGGAGCAGCCAAGAGCTGTGGGCCTCTGATTCAATTTCCTGTTCTGTACCATGGAAGAGTAATTTGTGGACAGTTTGAGATGCCCAGTTCTTTGGAACTGGGATGGGATTCCCAGTCTTGTGCTTAAAGTTCTCTAGATAGTGTCATCTGCCCCAACTCCCTCATACTCTTCATTTCACTTTTTGCCTACAGTAGCAGTAGCTCCCTCCCCTCGCACTTTTTACCTACAGTAGCAGTGGAAAAGCAAGGAGAGAGAGTTTGTTCTGAATTTCTGACATGCAGTGTGGCTAAGGCCACAGTTACTGAAAGCCCACATGATCTGGGACCGGAGCAGTGCTGCTGATGTCAGGAGGCATTTTTGAGCCTGTAGGCCCTCTCTTCAAAGGCTACATTGATCAGAGCACCCCAGGTGCTTTGTCACATATGGTAACTCCAGTCTCTCCCAGTTGAGAGAGGAAACCAGTGCTTCTTTGGAACTGAGTTGTAACTAAAAGCTGACACTTAACAGACAAGTATCTTGCAGAAGAGCTTACAGAAAATGCTTTCCCCCCACCCCTTTTCCTCTCCCATCTCCCTCCCCTCGCATACATTTCACAGCCACATCCCAAGGCATGGACACTTTGGTCCTCAAGGTTAATTTTTTGGGGAGGTGTGAGCAAGTGAGACAGAAGATGGGATTGTCTCTTCTTGGCCTCCATTGCTACTGTGCTACAAAACACTCAAGTTTTGTAACATGGCCTCTCACTTGCCCCTTGTTAAGCAAACCTTTGTAAAGGCTTGAGACCACAGACATAAGCAATAAAATAATTTCACAATTACTGAACGTTGTGCCAGAATTACTGATTTGGTGTTAAATAGAAGTGACTCTGTACTTTTAGGCACAGCAGTTATGCATAAATATTTAAAGGCTTGTCTTGTCCTTGCAAAAGACTAAGCCATTGTCCTTTCTGAAGCAGCTATTTAAGTTCAACCTTCCATACAAGGAAGCAGGTAGAAACATTGGCTGGACTAACTTATTTTAAAGGCACAAATCTTTATTTCCGAGGTGGAAAAATGAGATGTAGTCTGTTTTCCACAATTCTGCCCTTCAGCTTAAGTGTGAGTAAGCAATTAGTTGGATAATAAAGTTTCTTTTAAGATCTGTGGTTAGGTAACCACAGTTGTTCGGGTGCTGACAGCATATATTGAACACAAGGGTATGTTATTTCTACCCTGACATGTGCTTGACAGAGTCTAGACACTATTAGTAGACCCTATTAAGCAGTGTCTGCTATTTTATGATAGGAAATATTTATTATTACTGTTTACCAAGAAAGTTCTAGTTGGTCAGTAAATCTATTGATTCTTGTTAATAAAGGAAGAGCATTTTATCTGGATTCAATTACTCATGAGTCATTTGTAAGATAACTCTCTTTATGTTGCAGTAAATCACTGAAATGCTATAAGAGAACATGGGAATGATGGAGAGTAACAGCAAGAATCTAACCAAATTGTACAGTACGGTTTTGGCTACAAAGAATTGGACTCCCTCTCACACACTAACCACTTATTAACATAAGCTGTTGCAGTATGCACAAACTTAATACTTCTTTAAAGTGGTATGGGCCTTGTGAATAAATATTTTGGTTTATATCTGTTCTTAAATAGGTTTATAGATTTGATGTATTCATGTGGTCACTCTCATTAGTACCTTTACAATAATGGGTATAGTTGAGGCAAGCCTTAAGCATTAGTGTTTACTTAGCATCTCTGTGTTTAATCTACCTTTGAACAGGTGCTACTGGAGTAGTGCTTGAATACCAGTCTGACTGGAAATATTAGGCTGCCTAAAAGGCACATGCAAGGACAAGACATCATCTTTAAATATTTGTGTATTCACAGCAAAATCCAGCATATGTAAAATAGAAGATATACAAATATTACAAGGCAGTAGCTCTTTAGTTTTTGCAAACAGCAGGTATTATTTCAATCTCCAGAGAACATGTTAATGTATAATATAATGCTGTGCTAGGTTACAGTGTCAGTGTTAATTTCTGTGTCTGTGCTTTGTTTTAATAACAATAGACAAACAATGCCTGCAAAATAGCTATAAAAGCTTAAGTAATAGCTGTAAGCAATACAGCCACAGTATTAACAGTACTGTGTAATGAAAGGCAAGACTTTTGTCTTTTGTCTGTGATTGTGTGATGTAAATGTGATAAATCACATGCAAGCAAGATCTTCCCAAATTTCAGGTGAGTTAGATGGAATCTTACCTTAATCCGCATTGCAATGTGTGAGAAATACCGTGAAATTCTAATGACATGCTGTGAAACTTCATGTTCATTAGTCCTTTTAATCAATTTTGCTAATCTATGGTGTATTTTATAGGAAAAGCTTTAATCTTTGTGGCTCTGCACAAAGATGTGGTGCAAAAAAGAAAACTTTCATGCAGAAAAACACTTCATTAGGTACTCTGTTGGTAGAGCCTGTGAGAATGCAACATGGTAAGTGTGTATCAGTACACAACCTATTTGTAAGAAGGAGGTATCACTTAGTTGATGGTAGCTAGATTATTGTAATATTTGTCTCTTTTGAAAAAACAGATTAATGCCAAGATATCCAAGCCTTCACAGTTTGCAGGAACCTCACATCATTTTTACTTGGGCCAAAGAAAATGGAAATTTGTGCAACACAAGCTAGCTGCAAAGTTGAAGGCATGGTACCTGCTTTAGTCATGCGAAGGTTCCTGTGTCCCTCTGAAACAGAGATAAAGAGTCCTGGGCAGTTATACTAAGCACACGGTCATGATCAGAGGTAGGTAGATTAATTTTAAATAATTAAACAAAGTACATTGCAGCCAATTACATTACATTTAGATAAAACAAAAAATGAGCCTTATGCTATTCAATGTAAAATGGACTGGACACAGCTGCTCCTTTATAAAGCAGCGAGAAGCATGCACCACCTAAGATGGTGCTAATGGAAAAGGCTACCACAGCCCTTAACTCTTTACTTTGAAGTAAACCCAAATCTGAAGGTTCATGCATGTTACTGGTAAACTGCTTCAAGAACACAAGTAGGCAGGTGCTTTATTTTAATCTGAAATATTGCTGATTTTAGGTAAAAAGCGAAGTTTTCTGTTGTGATGATTCAGATAGAGCAATTCTAATTCAAGTCGATCTATTTCACTGGGTTAGTGTTTTCAAACCCAGTGAGTGCAGAACTCCAGTATGTAGTTGACTGATCACAGCTCTATCTTTTTCCCAGTCGGTTTTAACTACAAAAAGCAAAGGGACATACTGAACTTTTCCTCAGTCTGATGACACTGAATCCCTTTGTGGTGAAGTCCAAAGAGGCTTTTGGATAAGAATTGTATAATGTTCTCCGCTTTTTGCCACCTGTGATGTTGTCTAAGCCTATTTACTGTCACTGTGTGAGAGTTGTACATGTGTGAAAAGCACAAGCATTTCTACCCTTCTGTGAAAGCTTCTGCCCAAATAGATGCAGCACATAAGGAGTGTTTTCAAAAGCAACCAAGGCTTATTCTGTTCCTATTTAAGGCAACAGGACTTTTGATTAGAAAAAGAGTAAGGCCTGTGCCATTTTATCATGGCTGTTCACCACAGCTGAAATGCTGAGACTGCTGCACCCTATGAAATGCACTTCACCTTCTGACTTTGGCCTGTTGTATCTGCCAAGCTAATAAAAGGAGTAACTTTGCAGCATTAGCAGTGTCTGTTCTTGAACAGATTTTTTTCCTACTTCTCCAGTTCTGCATTTCAAGGCTGTCAGAGGCTGGGAATGGCTATCCCAAACAAGGGCACTTTACCTGAGCTTGCTCTTCAGTGCTGCAACCTCACGTCCCAGGGCGTCATTACTCTCGGTAGCTTCATCCAGCTCTCTCTGCAGCTTCCTGCGGTTTGCGTTGATACGCTGAGACTCTTCCTCGGCCTCCTCCAGCTGCCTTTTCAGTTGCTTGAGCCGTGTGTTGCCCTTCTCAGCCTAAAGGGGAATTTTAGAGTAATGCTTTACTTCAATACAGATCTAACAGCTTTACATTCCCCATTTTAATTTTATATTTCTCTTGAGGGTTTTACTGAAACATGGCCTGAATCAAAGGTAAAAGCTTAAGATCTAAAAACTGTGTAGTCAGACTGTTGCAGTTGGCTGATTGACAAGGACTAGTGCTTTGGCACATGCTTCTGCATGGGAGGAGAGCTATATTGTCCCATCTTTTCACAAAGGGCTCTATAGCTCCCCCACGATCGAATCCAAGCAGACAGTCTGCTTTCTAGAGGGATAATTTTGATGCAAAACATGGAATTTTCCTTTCTTAGGGTAAAACCTGAAAATCTCTGTGCCCCAGACTGAGACCTTCATGACACATTTTGATACCTGATCTTTGTATTGCTCTGCTTGCTTTCTCTCATCCTCCACCTGCAGCAATGCATCCTTCAGTTTCTTGTCCTTCTGGCGTAATGTCTTGGCTGCAGCCTGCTTCTCTCTGCAAATGACAGTGCAACATTTGGTGATGTGAAAGGTCTGTAGTCTTCACCTGCCTCAGGCACGTTGCTCTTGAAACTGGCAGCAAGGACCCATATGTTAAGGGACTGACTGAATTTAACAGATGAATTCTAAGGAAAATGTATAGGTCACGTTCTTCTGATCGAAGCAAGTATATGTCTTTGCTATATGCTAGAGCTGCTCCAGGAGATATGTTCCAAAACACAAGGTGATTTCCTCAGGAAATAATCCTACAAATGGCACAACGTGTTATGCCCATTAACTTGGCAGGGTCATAGAGTAGTTACCATGAAGTGTAGGGGAGCAGGTCCATGCCTTGATAACAGTGGAACTTTTCAGCAATAAAATGCTTCTTAATCAGAACCTGTAACAACTCCAGTTACTGGTCATATGTCTAAGAAATGTTATATGAAGGAGAGACTTAACCAAGCCTTAATGGCACTGAGACCCTGATGATACAAGTCCTATACACCTTTGTTTAGTTTCTCTCATTAACCGGAATAGTAAAGGGACAGCTGTGCCCTCTGGGAGACCAGTACCTGGCTTCCTGTTCCAATTGTTCTTCAAGAGAAGCAATTTTGGCCTCCAGAGCAGCAATTGTAGCTTTGAATTTGGACTTCACAGCTCCCTCCATCTCCTGCAGCTTACTCTTTAGCTCTTTGTTCTGCCTCTCCAGTTGCTGCCGAGCATTTTCATTCTTCTGTGCAGCTGCACGCTCTGTTGCTAGCTCATTGTTCAGCTGTTCTGCCTGCAAGGGTGAGAACAGATGCTGTCGGAAGTGTTGTGTGCTTTCAGAGAAATGACACATGGCAAATTCGGGTGGCAACTCTCAAAATATATGCTCAGAATCACAAATGTTTTTTGCTGGAATATGAACAGAAAGTGATATGTACTGAAATGAGCCTACCTGCTGTACTGCTTTCCTCATACGATCACCCATTGCCTCTATGTTGCTTTGTTCCTCTTCTAGCTCTTCCTCCAGTTGGGCGATTCTTGCCTCCAGGCGCCGTTTCTCATCCTGAAGGCTTGTCCTGTAAGTTTATATTTAACATGTGTAGTTACGGCTCTACCAGTAGTATTTGTCTGAAGCTATTATGAGCTACCAATAATTAATAAAGAAAAGAGAACAAAACATTTCAATGAAACTAGTCATATGTGTGCATGTTGTGTTGCCAAGACCACCTGGCTGTTGGGAGAAGGAACATAACCTGAAGAGTTCTGCTTTTCATAAGTGGATGCATTCTCACCATATTTTTTTTAGTCTTAGACTATTTCAAACTTGGGATATTGTTGGTAGGAATATAATGGAAGGGAATTCAAGGTTTTCATGACTGGTGTTACTTACATGCAGGTTTTTAGAATCAGATTTAGAATGAATTGCAACTGTGATGTACTGTGTTTGATAACAGTAATATAATCAATCTTCATTGTTACTTTATAACATCTGAGACATGATAGGGGTTATCTGTTCATATGGAACTCATTTAACTAAAGTGCATAGTGCAATCATGTTTGTGTGAACTCTTGTAGTAGTATGTGAGAACCACACATATTTTATAGATTTTTGACAATGAGGGTGATAAAATACTGGAACAGGATTCCCAGAGGTGGTGGATGCACCATCCCTGGAGACATTCAAGGCCAGGCTGGATGTGGTTCTGGGCAACCTGCTCCAGTTTAAGATGTCCCTGCTCATATGCAGGGGGGCTGGACTAGATGACCTTTGAAGGTTCCT
Source organism: Neopsephotus bourkii (assembly GCF_033783945.1). Lineage (NCBI taxonomy): Eukaryota > Metazoa > Chordata > Aves > Psittaciformes > Psittacidae > Neopsephotus > Neopsephotus bourkii. Next base: position 463,453 of record NW_026902244.1, on the reverse strand, counting down.
TCCAAGCCAAACCATTCCATGAATCTGTGATTCTCTTGGCAGCCATGGACTCTTCAGTAGCATGTTTACAGCCTTGTGAGTAATCCAGTTCAGTCTTACCTTGCGGATGCAGCACTTGCAAGTTCCTCTGCCATCTCTTCTTTCTCCAGATCTGCTTGTTTGCGAGCTCTCTCTGCAGCAGCCAGTTCCTAGGAGAAAAGGAAAAGGCACCATAGTAAAGGAATGAGCAAGTAAATGTTCAGACAAACAGTTATATCATGATACACAGGACTGTAAACTTTCTAAAACTGGAAAAAGACGGGTTGTCTTGTTATGGGGATAAATTCTTGTCATATCATAAATCCAGGGGAAATACAATGAAATACTCTTTATCCAGCCTGTCAGCTGGTTTCTATTTTCTTGGTTTCAGTCACAAGATTGCCATTTAATACATGCAGGAATAATAGCACTAACAAGACTTCAGGAATTTATGGCTATTCAAAACAGTTTGTGTTGGATCATACCATTCATTTCCCTTTAGGACTGGTGAACTGTGCCTTTTGTGATTTTTGATTTTTTTTTTTTTCAGCTTAATCTGTCTATGCTCAGAAGTAGTTCCAGCAACTTTAGTGGAGTGTATGGAGCATGTGGAACTTGTCACAAGTGCAGCTTATAACCTTCTATCCTCGAAAGCTATTATGTTATTCAATTTCTGGTTTGGTCCTGAAGGTCATGTGTGTAGTCTGCTTCATACTGTTCTACGTTTCCCATCTTACCTCTTGAAGCTGGATGAGTTCTGCTTCCAGACCCTTTGCTTTTTTCTCATTTTCTCTGGCTGTAGCAAATATTTCTTCTCTGGCAGCCCGTGCATCATCCAGCTCTCGTTGGTAATCCTTCATCTGGGCCTTATTGAAAAGAATATCAGAGATTTCTTTTTGTGTGTCTTCATTACAATTTCAATAGAAGGAAGTTTGGACAGAATAGAACACATACGCATTTACATAGGCATAATGCCTGCTTAAATTGTATATTCTGGAGAGATCAGCTAGCACATGTTGGGGAGCTCTGAAACGCACTCTGTGGCTTTTGTAATGCCTATTGTCCATATTTTGTCTGAATATTTGAGTACATTTGCAGTCTTAATCTTTGATGTATCCCTTTTTGTTGTTTAGCTGTCAGGGTATGATGTAACAGTTGATATGGAGACTTACAGTATAAACAGGAAAATGCTAATTTGGAGAAAACATGGTTTCTGAACAGTCTTTAATGATTTTGAGCCAAGTGTTAGAACCAGGATTGAAGCTCTGTAATAGGTTTTTATCCTGTAGCACTTTCTCTACATGTGAATCTGTTTTCCTTCATGTGATTAACTCAATAGCAGATGAGTGTTGGCCAGAGAATTCTGGAAGCAATCTGCAATGATGAAATTTAAGATTTTCATAATTTGCCATGTGAAGTTTTCCATTGTCATTCAAACTAAGCATTTCAGTAGAGATGCTTGAATCTGGGAGTCCAGTTAAAACTCCCCATTCAGCAACCATCTGTAATAGGCCAGGTTCACAGATGTCACCTATCATATTATGACTGTACAAAAGTCAGCAGTGAGAAAAACTATATTTGTGGGACTACATACCTGTAATTTGCGGAGTTGTTTGATGGCTTCTTCCCGGCCTTTATTAGCAGAATCAGCTTGGCTTTCTAGATCTTTAACATCAATCTCCAGCTTCTTTTTGGCTGCAGCTGCCAGGGCACGTTGCTTCCGTTCATCTTCCAGTTCTGTTTCATATTCATGGAGCTGATCATTAAAGAAAACAAGTTTAGGGAAGTCCTGGAGCACTCTTAAACACTGTTTATGTCTGAATAATGTGTACAGCCTCTTACATCTCTATTAATTGTGATTTGCCTGGCAGTTAAAATAAATTTCCATTTTGTCCAAAAATCAAAGATCCTTGCAAGGAGTCAGCAATTCATGGAAATATGTGTATTGCAAGAAGATAACTACAGCAGTTGTTCTTGCAGTCACAATACTTCTATACAGATAGGCTGTGCTCCCAATGTTTTAATTTCCAGTGCCTTTGTATCCATGCAACGTACATTGGGAAGATATATTAGAAGCTGTGGGTTGTTTTTTTTTTTCACTTGCACTGAGAATATAGGTAAGGAAGGTTCTTTTGACTATGTCAGAAATAACAATTCATACTATTTATGCTATATTGGTTGTAATATTAAATTGCTACTTCTGTTGGCAATTGTGTATCTGCTACTGAAACAGGAATAAAATCCTCATGCAGTTTTGTGCCTTTTTCAGTACAATAACCTGCTTTTTTATTATTTGCCAAGGGCAAGGCAATATAATGTTTTCTTCTGATAATAGTGAGGTACATTTAATAATGGCATGAGCTTAGGCACCTTCAACTGGCTTGATTAAATATTTACAAAGGCAATAATAGGGAATGAAATGGTACCTGTTTAAGGAGTTGTCTTCTCTTTTCCTCATTCTGTTCATCTCTGGCTTGTAAATCTCTTTCAAACTGGGCTTTCAGGGCCTGCATATTAACCTCCAACCTGAGTTTGGCATCTTCAGCAGCCTGTAGCTCATCCTCTAGCTCTTCTAATTGTGTCTTCATCTCTTCTACTTGCTGTTCAAGGGTCCGTTTAGACTTCTCCAATTCATGGACCTTTCAAGCAATGAGAATTTAATAGACTTGTTATAAGAAATAAAAAAAAATCTAGTTTAATGCAATGTACCTGCAGTATAGGCCACATTTGAAATGATCAGCTGTGGACAATGAATGAACTAATTACCATTATTTTGTACACTTTCAAATCTGTCTTACAGTAACCTGAGACTCTCTTTATTCCAAACTGTCATTTTGTAATCTAGACAAGTATCATAATTGGACTTGTTTAGTACTAGAAATAATATTGTCATATCACTGTAATAAAAGAAGTGGCAGCACATCAGTGGAAATCTGTTGCAGCTATACAAGTTAGGCTGATGGCAAGTCCAATATAACTAATAAATTAACTCAGATTTCTGGAGTTTATGACTTCAAGGATGCTTAATAAACTAATAAATTATTTAGAAGCTTTTTTTCCTTTTTTCAGTCTTAGAAATCGGTGATGTTGAAGTCATGTTAAAAATGAAGATGGCTTACAGTTACTTTGCCAGTCTCCTCGAAGTTTGGACACAAATAGAATAACCTTTGAATTTTGGATGAAATATCATTTCCTGCTGAATGGATTTGTGTGCTACAGAGTTTCCCACACAGAAAACAGTGATCTGTTTGTAGCTGCTATTTTAAGCTATTGTAGTGGAAATTGTTCTAAGCCCAAAACTTACATTCTTGCCAACATCATCTTTGGAGCTAACAAGATCTTCCATTTCAGCTTTCAACAGTTTGTTCGTTCTCTCCAGTTCTTCTTTGGCTTCCAAAGCCTCTTCAAGTGCTCGGGCCAATGACAAAGCCTTTGTTTCTTTTTCTCTAGCTTCGGCTTCGGCTCTGTCCCTTTCATCTGCATATTTTGAAGAGATGTTTTTCTCTTCAGCCAGCATCTGTAAAAAGGTAGTGTTAATGCACGGAGTCGTTAGTAACAGGGTTTTTCTAGTCCAATTGTCTTGCCAGTTATTAATGACAGAGAAGAGTCTCTGCTTTTTTGATAAAATTATATAAATACAAAATTAGCCAGTGTATGTATAATTACATTTTCATTTATTTTTTGTCCCTTCTTTTATCTTTCACTAAACTAGTGGAGTCTCTGTGTATTCCACAGAAGTTAGGTGATAACACAGCAAGGGAGAGTCTTAAATCCATACCTGATCAAACTTCTTCTGTTTCTTCTCCAGGTTGGAGACCAGCTGACGCTGGTTGTCTAAGTCCACCACCAGGTCATCCAGCTCTTGCTGGAGTCTGTTCTTAGTTTTTTCCAGTTTGTCATAAGAAGCAGCCTTTTCCTCAAACTGTTGAGTGAGACTTTCAATTTCCTTCTGAAGTTTCTTTTTGCCTTCTTCCATGGTTTCTACTGTGCTGGCATATTCCTGAAGCTTCTTCTTAGAGTCAGAGAGCTGAAATTTGAATTCAGAGGACAAATCTTTGTAGCAATGACAACAAAGCTTGACAAAGATGGCCAGGAGATAACCAAGACCCAGAAATCTTGCCTGATTTGACTCATATGAAGCTAGTGACCACTTACCCATCACCCAGGCTTCATGAAATGAGGAAGATTACAGAGCTGGTATATACAGGCCTAGTGTGCAAGACTAACTTGGGAGCTACTTTGTGTTTGTATCTGCCCTAAGATCATACTTCAATGAAGAGGGAGACAGCTTACTCCATTACAGAGCTTCACTGATGCTACCTGGGCTAACAGCACTAGTTCTCTGAAAGTCTGTGTGCTGTGCCAGGATAGTTTTACAGATCTGAAACCTCTGGAATTACTGATAGAACTTTGAGTGATGGAGCTAAATTTGAGTAGATTTAGCTATGGCACTGATACCTGTATTGTCAGTGTTGAAATATGTCTCTCCAGATTTTGTTTTGCTTCTACTTCTTCATCCAACTGCTCTTGCAAGCTGTTCTTCTCATCCTCCAACTGACGAAGCTTGGTAGACACATTTAGCTTCTGCCGCGTTTCTTCCTGAAGCAGCTCCTGCAGTCACCACATGCATCAGCAATACAGTCATTAGTTTGGGTCTTTTTATAGTGCATTTTATAAGTACTGTAGGTGAGCTGTTACTCATCTACATTAATGGATGCAAGTTTACCTGTGCGTCTTGTAGCTGAGATCCTAAGGTTGCAACATCTTTGGTCAATTTGATTGTCTTGCTTTCTGCTTCATTGAGCAAACCAGTAACATTTTCAACCTCAACCTGTGAGATATCACAGTGAATAAACTCAGTTATTTTGAACAAGTTAAATCTTCCTCTAAAGTTTAGTCTGCTCTAGATTGAAATCTTAACTTTGAACATGATCCGAATCTGATCTTATGCCTCTGGGTCCCCTCTAGCATCAACAGTGTTTCTAGCTTAACTGGAACTCACAATTCTGCCATCATTTTTCTGGAAAACATATTGGATTTAAGTTCTGTGGAACCAAATCCTACATGCAAACTCTGTATTGTCTGCACATGTCATCTTTGTAACCTGTGTATTAAGACTCCCAAGATCTAATGCCATTTTTGACTAGTTTATCTTAGTATTCTGTTACTATATATCAAAACTTAGTCCTATTCATAAGCATGTTCCTCTCAATGAATTGCAAAGAGGAATGGGAATTTTTGTGGATTTTTCTCTCTCTTCACAAGTTTGACAGAAATTGATGCATTTTGATATATTTCAATATTTATCTACTAACTTAAAATAATAAAGCTTACTGCTGCTATGAACAAAGTTGTCACAATAAACTTGATTAGTACTGCTGGATATTGAAGACCTACTGAAGAACCATTTTAAATTATCTTTAGTTATTTCTTTTTAGACACTAAATTATAGGTAAGTGAGCATTCTCCTTTCATTGTAATTTTTTATTAAACACATCTTCTGTGTTTAATCGCTGTCTAATCCATTTATAGAAGCCACATTCCTATCAATGTTCCCCTCTTCCCAAAAATGTATAAAGAGAAACTCTGTAAAACAGGCAGCACAGCCACTGAACTACTGGTGGTATTACAGACTGCAATGTGTACAGAGGCATAGTGAGACTAAAAGCTCTTATTTCCATGAGATAGAGTGGCTGTAGTTGTTTAATTATGGGATAATGTAAGGTAGGATTTCAAGGTAGGAACCCTACAGATGACAAAAAAATGATTATTTCAGCTCAAGATGACAGGGCTAGGATTCCTCTAGATATACCCTCACAGAACAATATAAACCAGTCTTCTCAAGCCCAGTGTGTCACAGCAGAAAGTCAAACTCCTTCCTACCTGTAATTTATGAACTTTTTCATTGAGTTCTGTCCGAACACGCTCTCCGTCAGTGTATTTGGACTGTAACTCCTGCAGCTGTACTTCCAGCTTCTTCTTTTTGTGCTCCACATCTTGTTTGGCCTGATTCAGGCTCCTGACTTCATTAGCCAGATCTGCATTGTCTTTCTCCAGTGTCTGTTTGGTCTTATCCAAGTTTGCTTTAGCCTAAAGGATGAAGTGAAGAAAGATGATCTATAAAAGGAAGCCATGTTATCTAGTGGATAGTTTTCAATAAAATGGATTTCTATTTACCCGTTTAAATTGTTCCAGCTGCTCTGTTAGCTCCTCCACAGCTTGAGTGTGCTTTTGTCTCATCTCCTGAACCTGAGCTTCATGAGTGCGAGTTTCCTCTTCTAGAGCTCTCTTCAGAACTGTGACCTCCTGTTCACGCTTTGCTCTGGAAGGTAACACACGTACATGGAGTAGCAGCAGATAAGAGTGTTCCAGTCACTGGGAAAATGGCACCACTGCACAGTTACTAAACAGTACTGAGCTTGGTGACATTTATTTTCAGCCCATGTGCTACATCTCTGTACCTGAGCTCTTGCTGGGTGGCTGTGGTATCCAAAGTATCCTCAAGCTCTGTCTTAAGAGCCTCCAGCTCTTCACCTAGGTCTCTCTTCTGTTTTTCTGCTTTGTTTCTTGCAGCTCTCTCAGACTCTAGGTCTTCCTGGAGATCAGAGATGTGAGATTCCAATTCACGGATCTTCTTGAGGGCATTGTTCTTCTGACTAGTTTCATCTTCAAGCCTGAAAAGAGAGTATTTAATTTTACGTATGTATGTAAAGAATCATTTCACTTTGAGAAATCAGTATGCAGAGAGTAAAGGTTTATAGATTCTGTGCAAGAAAGTATGAAAGAGAGGGGGGACTGATGCAAAAAAGATCTGGCAGTTGTACTTTATCATGATACAATGCTTGGAGATGCTGATCAGCTGATTCAGCAAAAGTTTTGGTTAAGTGTTGTCGCTCTTAAATTTAAACAGAAAATCCACTGAGACTTGGGAATGGTCCGACTGTTAAGTAATTTCTGCCTTTTTCCCTTTTGTAAAGTGTATTGTTACATTTAATTTTCTACTCAACAGCACTGCCAATGCTATTGGGAAGAGGGGTTTTCATTCATATCTGGAGGTAATCCTGTGAGTCTGTGGGCAAACAATAGTATAATTTGCAAGAGGAAATTTGGAAAATAAGGAAAGCACAGAGGAAGGGTGTAACTGAGAGATGAGATTCATGAGTGCAGCATCTCAGTGGCTGGGAAGGGGAGAGACATATGTTCCAGCCTGGGTTTTATAACCTGTATACAGATTCGGAAGTGAATACCTGGCTAAAGCAGCCTGCAGCTCTTCCTCCTTCTTGGCTAGTTGTGCCTTCAGCTCAGCAATTTGTGCCTGGAGCTCTGCGATTTGCTCATGTAGATCACCTGATTCCCCTTCTAACTTTCTCTTAGCTTTCTCCAGTTCTTGTCTGCTCTTCTCTTCTTTCTTCAGTCGCACTGAAAAAGTAAGGAAAAAGGTAATGGGACTCCATTAGTACAAGGAGTTCTTAATCCTATCTTGACCTTAGGCAAAAAATATTCTGGCCTCCAGTGAGGCCATATATTTAACTACAAGTCACTGCATTTCTGAAGCAACAGTCAATACCTTCCTGTCATAACCTATTTCTGGCCACCCCAAAGAATCATTTATTTATTTTTATCTAGAAGCAGCATTGCTTTTTTTCTCAATTTACTCTTTTGTATATTAAGAAAAAAAAAGGTATCTATAGCCTATGCACACTGGTGATTTGGTGATTCTCATGCACAAAATAGCTTTAGCATAAGAAATCTGGAAAACACCCTACAAATTTTTTAGCTCTCTCCAGATTCTGTTTGGGTTTTTTTAATGTGTGCCAAGGCAAAAAAAACCCACCCCGATATAAAATAATTTTGGTTATGTTACCTTCGAGTTCTGAAATCATGGATTCATGTTTGGTTTTGAGCTTTGTGAGATTTTTGGCTTTTTCTTCTTCTTCTGCAAGATTTGTTGTTAGATCACTTATTCTTTCTTCAAGGAGTTTTCTTTCCTGAAGAAAAATAAAATACTTGTGTTAAAAAAAGCATCTGTTTGGTTGTGAAGTAACTCTATGCCAAGTAAAAATTTCCAGGATGCTTTCTTTTTATGCTGTGTTTCTTGAGATTGTAGCGATACATTTAGATTTGTCAATTACAGAGGAACTGAAGAGTGGTGTCTATGAGTTCCATGTTCTCTAATCTGCTGCTATTAGAATCTTGTACCCTAATGGCTGTAAATACAGGGCCCAATTCAGAGGAGCATCCCTTTTCAAGAAGTGCTGGGATACATGCTGACTTCCAATTTTCATAATGAAGTTTTATTGAAATTAGTTGAAAACCAAGAGGATTATTTACTCTGCTCGGGGCCAAGGAGGCTTGACTTCCATTGATTGTGCTTGACTGCTGTGAGTATTTTGCTTAAAGATATTGTTACTGCAACAGGCCTCAAAACCAGTAGGTTTAAACAATTATGAATTGTTTAAATGAGCATGGAGAAACTGAGGAACTTGTTTGATAGATGCTGGACTGATAGTCTGGTGAATCTATACACCCATGAGGTTATGTAGTCAAGAGTATTCCTGTTCCAGCAGAAGGGAAAATTTTCTGTCATCTTGCACTATTTTCACAAGGTAAGAAAGTGGATCCACAATGCTTACCTTCGTTAGCTTGTTATTCTGGTCTTCCATTATGAGAATATCGTCTTCCATTTTCTTTATCTTGCCATCTGCTGTTACTTTTTCAAGTTGCAGTTTCTGCCTTGCAGCTTCTTCTTCTTCCAGCTGTTCCTCAAGGTCCTTTGAGGGGAAACAAGAGTCCACAAGACATGAATTTTAGAAACAAAATACCACTCAGATTATTGGAAATGCTTAATGTTTGTCACTGCATGTGGGGTATGTTGGTTTTATGAAGAACTAGACAATCTGTAATGCTTGGTGATTCAGAAGGAAAGATTTGGCAAAATAATTATTTTTAGGGAAAAGATTATTTAAAATAGAGATGGGGAAGAAGAGAACTATGGAGGAGAGAACATCAATTGATTGCTCTTACTTCAGTGTCACAAAAACATATTCTACAGAGGGCAGTAAAGCAAGCACTTTCATAGGATCTAAGGTTTACCAGTCTCTGTTTTTCTCTGTGAGATACAAGTTATTGTCTGTGTTTGTCACTTAAGCCTCCTTACCAGCATTTGTTGTTGCATCTTTTTCTTTTCTGCTTGCAGCTGCTGGCTGCGCTCCTCCTCTTCCTCAATTCTGGCTTCCATTTCATGCAGAATCTCTTCCAGCTCTTGTTTCTTAGCAGCTAAACGTACTCTCATCTCTTCAGCTTCAGCATACAGTTCAGTTTCTGCCTGAAGCTGTTCTTGAAGGAGGTTCTTCTCTTCACAAAGCTACACAAATAAAATGAGAAGGAAGCAATAGGATAGGAAGTTAAGCCTTTGATTGAGAATTGCCCCACAGTGTCTTTTTACTAGATAGTTGTAGTGTATAGGCAGGCAGCTCTACCACAGGTTCTTGTGTGGTTGTAAGGAAGGCCTATACTGATGTTTGCACCGAACTTTTGTTCTGATCCATCGCTGTGAATGCAAACGTGAGTACAAAATAAAAATACACCTTTATTTTAGTATCTTCTAGAAATGGTGAAAGACTGGCTAGAGTTTCCAAAGGCTCAGAGCTGTAAATCACCTGTGTGTGTTTCAGTTCCAGCTCCTTCAATTCACTCTCTGCTTTTTGTTGTCTTTCCTTAGTTTTTTGTAGCTCTTCATCCTTGGCCTGCATCTCTTCCTCTTGGCGGGTGACTTGCAGCAGTGGTTTCACCTGAAAATAAAGAGTTTAAGAATGTTTCCTGACAGTATTTATGTGCTGAGCATGGTCCTTAAAGGTGGCAGGCTGACTGGCACTAATGGTAGCACTGTCTGTTGATATTCGAATGGCAGACAAATGGTGTCCGCGCAAACTTGATGTAGGCATCTTTGAATCAACAAGCCTCAGAAGTATTGCTTTTGGCCATCTCTGTGTTAATTCTTGGAACCTTGTGAGCACCTCTGCCTTCAGTGTTGTCACTTTTGAATGGCTTCAAGCCTGTTTTCACCCATTGATGATGTACAAAAAGCTGCATCTTCTGCATGGAAAGGCAATGTGCACGTGCAGGTTTGTTACTACCCATTTCTGGTTGCACAGGAGGTTGCTATCAGCGCAAGCAGGAAGAATTTTCTGAATCCAAACTGAAGCCTGTTCTTTTAGAAAAAACAAACCAAAAACCCCAAACAGGCCTCTTCAGTAGGAAAACAGACCTAATTTGCTTGAGTGCCTAGCGGGAAGATGTTTAGTGTCCCAGTTAGGGAACTCTTGAGCTATGGATTTCCCCATAGGTATATAACTCTGCATGTTCACAAAATTAAGTTTTACTCCGTCTTCTCATTACCCACACCTATGAAATTATTTCATTTTGGGCAATTAAAAGAAGTCCCCAAACAGGCAAAATCTTTCATGAATCTCTGTTTAAGTAGTTAGTTCTAGCTTGACAAGAAAATAAACTTCATGATAGTTAGTTCTAGCTTGACAAGAAAATAAACTTCATGATAATAGCATTGTATAACTATCCAGAGTATCTCTAACCTAAAATTTTGTGAAGCTAATGTGTTTCTTGCCATCAACTCCAGTGGACTTTGGGACAAGGAGTGTGCCTGACATGATATATCTCAGTTATCTTGTGCATTTCATTTCCTTTGGAAAGCTGAGGGAGGTTCACTGATTGCAGTCACTCACTTTAGTGAACAGTCTCCACCACTGCCAGTTCCTCAGCTTCAGGTAAGCAGCACAATTTCTTTGGATAACCTTCATTGCAGTCAGCTGTTGTTGTCTCTTGGCAAAGGCTCTGTGATTAAAAGCATGAAGCAAATAGATTCAGTCTGAAAATATGAGGTATCTGCAAGATATGCACATTAAGTAAAACTGTTGCCTGAGAGTCTGCTGATGAGCCACATGGTTTGAGAAGTCTGGCACAAATTCTTTTGTTGCTTAAACAGTGCCTGTGCTTTCTTGAGGAAAGGTGATAATTCTGATTAGCTTCCTGGTATTTTACTTAGTCTTCTGGGTTTTGGCTGGGTTTTATATTTGTTTGTTTAGTTTTTGTCTGTTTGTACTCCATAGGTAGGCACAGACCACAAAGTATATATCTAGTTCTGGGTGTAAACACCTTTCCATAGTACATGGGCACTCAGAACTTGCATTCTTCATTATTCTTCAAACCTATTATATTTGAATTTGTTTGCTCACCAATTTGAAAGCCTTGGTAGTGTGGAGGAAACGGGCATTATTGTTAATAGGTTTGTGATGTACATTAACTGAAATCATGCTAGATGTTTCATGCCCAAGCTGTGGAAGAAATTATTTCATGTTTTGCAAATGCCAGTGGTGCTGCTACTTGTAATAGTGTATACGATTCTAGTCATACATTAGGATGCTCCTTCTCCTTGTACAAACATGTTTAAATGATGAGTCATTGCATCTGAGCTTTTACTATACAGAGAGTGTAAGTAGCCTCACAATGTAATCACTTCCCTGCAATTATACTAATAAGCCTCTTCTGGGCAGGAAGCAAGACCTTCATTGGACCCAAGGTGAGTTCTAATGCAATACAAATAATAAATAGTAATAAAGTGTCTTAACATCTTCAGTTTGCTATACAGAGAACTAAAGGCTGCTGTAGATACTCTGCTGCAGAAGACATTATTTTTGTTAGTACATATTCTTACTTTCTTGCTAGGTAGCCTCGGCACTGAGCCTGGAAAGTGATGATAACATCTGTGATCTTCAGGTCTCTCTCTTCTTCCAGGTGAGCCAGAACGCCAGTTCTGAAGAAGATTTTACTTTGTCCAATTCTGTACAAGTTGGGATCAAGTTCTAATGCTTTGATCTAGAGTGAAAAGAGGAATATTTGTTAACTCCAGTGCTGATAGGCTGAGAAAGTTGGGGCTGTTCAGCCTGGAGAACAGAAGGCTGCATGGAGACCTCATAGCAGTCTTCCAGTATCTGAAGGGGGCCTATAGGGATGCTGGGGAGGGACTCTTCATTAGGGACTGTAGTGGTAGGACAAGGGGTAATGGGTTAAAACTTAAACATGGGAAGTTTAGATTGGATAGAAGGAGGAAATTCTTTCCTGTTAGGGTGGTGAGGCACTGGAATAGGTTGCCCAGGGAAGCTGTGAATGCTCCATCCCTGGCAGTGTTCAAGGCCAGGTTGCACGATGCCTTGGGTGATATGGTTTAGAGCAAGGTGTCCCTGCCCATGGCAGGGGGGTTGGAACTTGATGATCTTAAGGTCCTTTCCAACCCTTACTATTCTATGATTCTATGATGTTTAAGATATTAAAATATCACTTCTCATTCCTTATTAGCAGCTTTTATATAAGAAGTGTAGACCTGATAATTAATGTAAAAAATAGTTCCCTCACCATCAGTATGCAAGCCTGCTTTCCATCCATGAATCCTTTAGGAATAGCATTTGCAGCAAGAATTTCGTATCTGCCAAAAGACATTGATGTTAGGGAGGTTGAAACACATCAGATTATTTTGCACAGCTAAACACATATAACACCACTATTAAACCCAGAGCTAGCCCTGAGTGAGGGATTCCTACCGCTGACGGAACTCCTGGAATACAATCCTGTTGGGAAATCCCTGTCGGCAGATCCGAATACCTTCCAAGACACCATTGCAGCGCAACTGCTCCAGCACTAAATGGGCATCAAGTTTGCCAGCCTGAAAAGGGAACAGAAAGTATATTTAGCACTGTAAAAAATTACATAAATGTTATCAGCTGCATCTATGTTTGAAGACATCATTCAGCTCTGAGATGTGCTGGTACAGTGAGCAGCTCAACATGAGTAATGTGCCAGGAGTCTGAAAACAGCATTTGAAATTTACCCTTTTTTCATGATTTGGAATGATACAGCGGACAAAGTTGGGATTGGTATTCCTCAAGGTGGTCATCAGTTTAGTCAGCTGCTCCTTATAGAGTTGTCCAACAGTACGGAACATGCCTTTCTTGGTTTTTGAAGCACTAGGGAGTGAGCTTTCAGTCATCTTGGCCATCTGGTCCAGCCCAACTATACGATCCACTAAAATATAAAAGAAAGTATGAATGGAACTGCTTAGACTGTCCTCATCTCACATTACACCTGTCACTGGCATTGTTAAACTGCAGCTTCCCAAAGAGGACCAGTGTATTTTAATGCAGTAGAAGGCTACTAATGAAAGTATTAGAAGAGCCTTTTGTGTAAATAGTTTATTTCTGTCAAACATGAAAATGAGGATCTTTGTTAACTAGTGACAGAATGGGGCAACTGAATACACATAACATATTTCATGCTTGCTCTGAAAAGGACATTTCTTCTGCAAAATACCCACTTAGTAGGTTGGTGTCAGAACCAGGAACAAGATCTCTTGACTTTCATCTCTTACCCAATGATTCTCAAAGTCTAGCTAATCATCTCCCTCAGTTATTTGATAATACAGAGCCACTTGCTGGTGCTTACATGCACATTTATGTCCATGTATTAAATATTTATCCTGCAGTATATGTGTTAAAGATCCATATACAGTTTTTAAAAGCGAAGTGTTTTAGATGCATACAAACATTCCTCTGCTCTCACGAGACCTCACTTGAAGTATTGTGTGCAGTTCTGGTGTCCTCAACATAAAAAGGACATGGGACTCTTGGAACAAGTCCAGAGGAGGACCATGAAGATGATCAGGGGACTGGAGCGCACCTCCTGTATGAAAATAGGCTGAGAAAGTTGGGGCTGTTCAGCCTGGAGAAGAGGAGGCTGTGTGGAGACCTCATAGCAGCCTTCCAGTATCTGAAGGGGGCCTATAGGGATGCTGGGGATGGACTCTTCATTAGGGACTGTAGTGATAGGACAAGGGGTAATGGGTTAAAACTTAAACAGGGGAAGTTTAGATTGGATATAAGGAGGAAATTCTTTCCTGTTAGGGTGGTGAGGCACTGGAATGGGTTGCCCAGGGAAGTTGTGAATGCTCCATCCCTGGCAGTGTTCAATGCCAGGCTGGACAGAGCCTTGGGTGATATGGTTTAGAGCGAGGTGTCCCTGCCCCATGGCAGGGGGGTTGGAACTTGATGATCTTAAGGTCCTTTCCAACCTTAACTATTCTATGATTCTATGATAGAATTTAGTTGAGATTATATATTGCTGGGGAAAACTGTGCAGGACTTCTGAGAGAGCAGTGTGTAAGGTAAGTCATTCATAAAATCCAACCATAACTTGTACTAGTGAAGTACACAATATCACATATTCAGCAACATTATAACAATGTAATGAATAATTTTTAGTCTGTTGCTGTATAATATTAAGTAAGAAATTCTTTGATAGCATCATTAGACAGTTTTAAGCACTTTCCATAAGTATGTCTTTAGAACACATTATTATTTTTTCTTAGTTCAGTCTCTTCTATGCTTATAATTTTCACATATATCTTCTGCCAGCAAGGGATGGCTGTCCAAAAGTTCTGATATAATTTTCTCCCTTTAAACCACATTATGAGTTAGAGTTGTGATTCATACCATCTTTCCAAAGGTCTGCTACAAATTTGTCTGAAGACTGGTTCAGCAGAGAAGTCACATTGTCATTTAGCGGATCCATGTTCTTTGTTAGCCAGGCAGTTGCGTTGTAGGTAACCTGCAGGAAATAATGCTACATCAAAAAGCAGTTCTTTATAAAGAAAACTGGAGTATGCAAGAACACAGGGCACTGTTTTAACACAAAATCATACAAATAATAATAGTGTGAAAAGCTTTATAGGGTTGAGAGCCAAGTTGAGTAGTTCTTTTTACTTGTATTAGCATTTGAAAAGCTTTATGCATTTGCCCTGTCTTTAAAAATCTGCTTGCTAGAAAGTTATCTGAAATACTCAGATTTTCAATAACCCCAGTCCTGGCTATTTTTGCTTTCATGTGAGCTTCAAAACCATGAACATTTTTCGAATCTTATTTCATATTATTAAACAGTATATACATTACATAACTAAAGCCATCCCTTATCAATGCAGGTACCAGACTGTTTCTTTTTCATCATTTGGGCATCAAAGAATCAAAGATTCCTAAGTCAAAATAGCTCAATCTGTCCAGTACCTTTCCTGCGTAGTGCATTATACAGAACTCTGTTTTATCCTTGAGTTGCTTGGGCTTTTGGAATTTGGGATGGTTGCCTTGTTCTTGACATAATTTCTCCACAAAGGATGTGTCAGTAGCTTTGGGGAACCAGCACTCTTCATCCAGCAGAGCCAGGACACCTGGAGGGTTGGTCTGCAATGTGAGCAATATAAGATCAGTATCATCATAGGCAGAGAGAAAGAAAGAGCACCACCTTCTTTATTCCTTATGGTAGGAATCCTGCTAGCAAAGGATCCTTAAATGGCTCTCTGGTTGTACTGGTATACAACTGACCCTGATGCAGCCTACACACCATCCCATCTATGGAGACATATGCTTACTGGTCTTTCAATCAGCTCAATGCAAGGTTGCAGGTCAAGGCCAAAGTCAATGAAATTCCATTCAATGCCCTCTCGTTGGTATTCCTCTTGCTCCAATATAAACATTGTGTGGTTGAAAAGCTGCTGAAGTTTCTCATTAGTGTAATTGATGCACAGCTGCTCAAAGGAATTGATCTGAGGAAAAAAAGGGAGGAAAAATGTGAATTTCAAATGCTAGAAAGATGCATTCAAGAGGGAACTTAACGGACAAGATGAAATTTGTGATCTTCTTTTTACATATCACAATAATTCAAATATAAGGATCTATATTTTCCTAATATAAGGTCTTAAAAAATTACAGAAATTTCTAAAGAGGTAAATCTTTGTCCTGGGGCCTGATCAATAAATGATAAAGCCCAGCCCCCAGCTTTAAACCCTGAACCCTGCAGAAGCCCAGCTGGAGCATGCTGCCAGCCCCAAGGGAAGGGCAAGGAGCCAGGTGTAGTAGACCTCTGGGTCGTGTTGGGCCCAGCCTTAGCCAGCTTGGAAGAACCTAATTTTTTTGTGGCTCTGATCTTGGATTTTTGTCATCTTATATCCAAACCACTACATGATAATAGGGAGTTTACCCAGCTTGTGCCCCACAGTAGATACCTCAAAAATCTCAAATCCAGCAATGTCAAGGATCCCCAAGAAGGAAGCCCCTTGTCTTTTTGTTTTATCAAGAGCTTTGTTTACACGAGCTAGAATCCAACGGAAAAGACGTTCAAATTTTGCCTTAGCCAAAGCCTCTATGGCAAAGTCCGCCTGAAATAGAGAAGAAAGAATTGTAAGTGAAGGAAGAAACCCAATTAGCTGTTAATTTCTGTAGGGATAATGAGACAAAAATCTGATGTTTCCCTTTAGATAAGATGTAAGAAAAGAAAAGAAGAGAATAGTTTCAGGAGAGCTGAGCAGACTGCAAGTAGATACCTGCTCTTTGGTCTGAGCTTTCTGAACGACATCTCGTCCTACTTTGATCCTTGGGGTTAGAATAGATCTTGTGAAATCTGTCACGTTAATACCCATCAGGTGACACACTTTTTGTGCAGCTAGAATAAAAGAGTGAGATTTTATTGCAGAATGAATTTTCTCTTAGCAGGTCAGTAAGTGTGAATATGAGCAGCTCAGCAAGTATGGGAAGTTATCTGTCTTCCTTAAAAGCTCCTCTATTGTACGTACAAGAGATGCCAGTTGCCATAAAAGTACTAGTTATTATCCAAGCAGCAAATTCACTGTTCATCTATTTATGGATTCAAAATTACTAGAAAAGGTAATAATAATAATTGAGCTGATTTTAAGTATGGTATATCTTTTAAAGCCCATTAAGTATATACATAATAACAATTAAATAAAAATGTACTGATAAAGAATGCTTATTCAGCTGCTATTTTATTGATTTCTTAATGTTAACAGTATTTTTAAAGTGGCAAATCATACCAGTATTGTCTGGCATAGATGCTTGATCAGTGTTTCTCTCCTTCTTGAAGACGATATTACCCAGCTGTAGGACAGATGAAACAACCCTCAGTATAGCTGGAAGAGAAACAGGTAATATAAATGAGGAACAGATGCAAACATTTGGAAAGCTGTATTCTCTGCAATAACAAAGATTCATTCTCTTGCCTGTGGTAGTCTGTACTTCTGTGGAAAGAACTAGGTTTGCTTTAAAAGACTGTGCTATAAACTGCAAGAGTTTGAAAGCTGATTGAACAACAGTCTGCACAGTGGAGTAAGCATCCAGCCTAGGAGCACCAGCACCTCCAAGCTAAGGTGTGCTGGCTCCCCAGGGCAGACTTCAAGTCTCAGGAATTCATCTCCCACTCACAGTGGCCTGTAGCATCTTCTCAGTCATTAGATAATGTGCATCTCTGTCTTTAAGATAAAATGGGAAAAAAAATCCCAAACAAAAAAACCCACCCCCAGCTTATCAGCAGCTTCAAAAATGTGTGGCAGTTCTGAGTCTTTGGTCATGCAGGAACATGTGGATATTTAGTTGTGCAACTAAAATAATGCATACGTATCTTTGAAGGATCAAAGTATAGGAAGGTAATTTAATTTTTAATTAGTATAATATATATAAAAGTGCTGTTGCCTGACTTCAGGTAGTAAAATCTACTGGTATGTTACATATGAGATTGTGTGAATCTAGGGAGTTCTATTTGTTTACTTGGTAAACTTACACAGGAGAAGAATACTATGCTCAAGGGGTTATGCTTTAGAGCAGGAAATCAAAGGGGTTCAGATAGAAATATAATGACTCCTATAGTTGTAATGGAGAATACTGCTGTTGACACCAATACACATGCCTCAGCAGGGGAATGCACCAGTCTTCATCAGTATCGTTATCTGAATTTGCCAAGGCTGGGATTTGTACTGCTGTCCTGCAAGGTAAGACCTTTTTTGTTAGCATCCCTCAGTCACTGATGGAAGGATGGGATGCGGCCGAGTTCTGCTCCCGATTCCTACAGCTGATCTAAGGTTCGAGTGATGGGGTGATGCTCTTTTTGCCACCAGGTGTCACTTGGGGCATGGCAATTTGCATCCATGGGCAGCGCACTCTGCTATGCACCGGCTGAAGCCCTGCGCACTTCCAGGAACAGTGAGAAGTAAAAGCAACGCAGACGTGTCCCTGGCAGGCCCCCATTTTCATGGTAGTTTAGTCGTCTCGTGCTCTTTTGCTTTTATTCTCTTTTCTCTGAATCAGTGAATGCAAATATTTGAGCCTGTTCCACTTCTTTCAAAATTAAATCAGAACGTTTTGCAACTTCTTCATGCTATTTATTGTAAAGTTCTGAAAAAAAACCCGGTTTTAAATAGTCAGTGTTGCTAGAGTTTGCTTGAATTCAGTAGTTTGTTCTGGATATGTATGGAGTTCTTCCACACATCCTTCCATCTTCCCTTCATAAACAAAAATTACCTTTCAAAACAGCATGTATTATAGTACTTTTGGATGCTAAAACCTACACTGATGTGTGGAATTCAAATGGATCGGGAGGACTTCATGTTCCTTCCACAAGCAGGAATCCACAAGTTATAAGACTTACAAGACTTGCAATTCTTCATCCAGATGGACAGCAAAATATTGTGGCAATTATTTTATTTGATCTGTGTTTCAGTTACTGTATTGAGCTGCCCTGTGCATCACTGGTTGTTCTGTTCTTCACAGAGATAATTTATCTTTGATGATATATACTCTATTTTCAATATAGGTGGTGAGTCTTCAATATTTCTTTCACTGTGTTTCCACCAAGTGCTGCCAGTTTAACCCTTTGAAGGAGGTGGTTTGCAAAGTTTTCATTATTGGCTTCAGCTGCTCCCACTGGTACCCACTGCAGCAACGGGAAAAGGCCACTGTAGTAATTTTTTAAGTAGAATTTTTCTAGCAACTACCTACAAGCAGTAGATCATAATTAGTTCTCCTTGCAAGGCAAGAACAGTGGCTCTAATACCCACAACACTTCCTGAAGTGTCACCCTGTTTAATACAAAAGTGTCAGTGATTCCAAAAAGGCTGGTAGTATTTCCTGTCATGGATCTCTGACAGCAGTTTCTCAGGTCCTGCTGTCCTTCTCCCAGATTCCTGCTGCTGGTTTCTGTTGTTTACAGGCACTTTACTCCACCAGTTCAATCGCTTGTTGTCACTGGCTCTGACCATGCTGCTGGTGTTACGTGATCTTGATCCTGTGTTTAGATCCCTTGATTGTGGTTGCAGAGAACTGAGATCCCATATTGTTCTTAACATAAGGTAGAAATAAATCTGCTTGAAAAGTTTCACCTTATGAGAGAAACTTTGTTCTCTTTTCATGAACATCCATAGCTTAGTTAATCTAGTGCCTATTGAGAGGGAGGGAAATCTGTGGGCACTCATTCATAGTGCACTTAGAAACAATAGCTAGGTAACGGTGGGTAATAATTTTACACAGAGGAAATAAGACGCAAAGAGGTTAAATACCATTGGTACATTTAGAATCCTCCAGTTGGTGGTTCATGCAAGACCACGTATGATTTTCCAGAGAAACACGGACATAAAATCCAAATAATCTTAATTTTCTTATATAAATGTAGAATCTTACTTCATATGCTTATTTTGCAAAGTGGTTATTCTGGACAGAATAAAGCTCTGTGCATTTGTATCTCTGTCTTTCTACTTGTATACCTTCTACACAATCTTGCTAACAATTCTCACCTATCTGTTCTTCCTCAGTAAAGCCCATAATTTTCATGGCTTCCAAGGTCTCCTGGAACATCTCATCATCTTGTTGAGAAGGAATAGGCACGTGACCATTAGATAGGAAAGTGTAATTGCCAAAGCCTTCCAGCAACAGATCATCTAAAAAGCAAAGAAGAAAAGCTTTACTGAAGTGCATCGAATTAATCCTCTTAGGTCTTGAGTTCTCCCAATGAACAATAGGAAAAAACCCAGTGTTATCACCAAAGGAAGACTCTACTTGCATAAGGAGTTTAGGATTTTACTGTGCACAAGGATTTTCAGAATAACTCTTCATTTAGCAAGCTTGATTGTGTTCATTTCCAGTTTTCATTAGTAACTGGGGAACGTTTCTGCCCCTTGGTGGAATTTTGCACTCTATGTGTTCAAATATGATCCATTCTTCCTAAAAATCTTTCATTTAATGCCCTGTATATCCTACTCAGAATTACATTTCTCCCAATGGGGGTTCATATTAGGTTATAATAAGAATGGAACCAGGTATCAATCATAGTGGGCTGGACCAAAAGCCTCTTTGGCCCTATACTGGGGACACCAGCAGATTCTTAGGTAAGGAGCATAAAACCCAGGGAAAATATAGATTTAACCATTACTTTATATGTTCTTTGACAACCAGAAATTTTGGGAAAGATGTCGTATTTGAACCATGATGTTCCCATACATATTATGTCTGATCCATTTTTTTTTAATCCACTTACCCTTTTCACCTTCTCAATATCCTGAAGCTATGGTTTCCCCAGTGTAATAATGTGCTGTAGGAGAGACATTCTCCTAATTTATTTTAAAAGCACAAGCCAATATTTTTATTGTGAACCCCAGATTCTTTTGTGTAAAAAATTTATGAATAACTCTTCCCTATTCATCACCTCAATGTCATTCAAGATGGGATCTGAATGGGTTTACATCTTTAAATTGAAACATCCCGTAAAATGCAAACAACCTGGCTCAAACAGGTGGACCTCAATTCAAGTTTTCTTATAATTCACTTAAAAGAATTATTTTTTATAGCTAAAGAGAAAAGGATGAAATTACAGATAATTAAAGAAGTTAAGAAAAATGACTTGAGTAAGCCATTGCTCAGGCTGTTCAATGAGATCTAAGAATCATTAGCAAGTAACTTACTTCTCATTTGTTCAGAAGCTCCAGCAATCAAATAGTAGAAGATGTGAAATGTTCTCTCATCTTTCGCCTGGCGAATAGCTCGGGATTTTTCAAGCAAATCTGTTGTCAAGTATGTTAAAAAAAATATCAGTAACACATTCCAGTGCTTCCTTAATTGTGTCATCAGCCCCAGAACCATCAGTAGCACTGCAGAAATATTTGCCACAGGTTTGCCTAACACGGACAGGTGTCTGATCTGTGGCAGGTCTGGTATCAGTATCGTTCTCAGCACAATATATAGATCAATTTTCTACCTCCTATTGAATAGTGAATGCTGGTAATCATGGTAATAAGCATGACAATAGACATAAATGCTTCTCAAATCAGACATATAAAAATAGGATTCACAATATAATTCACACCACTTTAAAAATGAAGTGCCAATATGATTCTTTCAGCATAAGGTTGGGCTGCTGGAATGAATGCTCTTGAGGCCAGCACTGTAGGCATAAAAGCAATAAAAGCAAGTTTTATTTATGGTCCATTTTTGTGAATATAAACTAGTAAAAATGAAGTTGGCAGTAGTGTATTTCAACATGTCAGTTACTCACTCTCTGAAAGCTATAGTGCTGTAGGTAAAATATCAGTTAATACCAAAACAATTAAACACTTTTTTCTTTTTTTCTAAAGATCACTTGTCAAAATAAGAGCAGAAAGATAAACTGCTGTTTGATGCTATATCCAAGAACTGAACTCCTTCTTCATAGCTACACCTTTCTTTCTCATTTATTGGAATAAGCATCTCCTCTTCTATGCAAAGCTCAGGACCCTTCCCTGACAGAAGCTGGGGTGTATAGGGCTGAGGGTGATATCGTACTGAGCACCTGGACTTCATCCTAACCTCAGGACCAGGACAAAGTAGCAAATCTGGACTTGGAACTGGGAAGCACTCTCCAAATTCCTGGGTAAATTGTAGTAATGATACCAGTAATTCAGCATTATTTTCAAAGTGCCTGTCACAGCACCACTAAGAAACAGTAAAGTTTCAAGACATCTTATGGATCTGGGAATGTAGACCACAGGGAATCAGCATGCCCAGTGCAGGATCACACTGATATGAGAGAAAACGACGGTATATTTCACAAGATCACATGCAGTCTGAACCACAAAACAATCTTTTCCCACTATTGTATTACTGGGACTCTGCTTTTAAAGTCCCTGCCGTTGCTTTAGGTATGGTGCTTCCATTTCTGAAGCTATATATGGTGAATAGCATGCTTTCCTATAGTTGAGAAAACAGACCTGAAAATGTAAACATGAGTATAAGGCAAACTGAGAAGCTGGTATCAGCATAAATGGAGCCACTTCCCTCCATCTTTGTTTATACCAGTCCCAGCAATATTTGCCTTTCTTAGACATGCAGTGGAGCTTGTTTATCTTACTTCCTTCTGCTGACCCTAGTTAGCTTCCCATGCAGCTCACTGAAAAGGATACAAGTCTCTATGTTTGCTCCGACAATGTAGCCTGTCACATCAAAGTTGATGCGGATGAATTTGCCCTGTGAATGAAAAGAAGATTTAGATTGGGCTGTTCTTTCAGGTTATGCCAGGTCTTCCAATATTAGTATTTAGCCTGTTTAATAAGACATGTACATCATCCTCTTAAGAATAACATGCTTGATTCCCTCCTGCAGAGACAACCCATGGAAAAGCCTGAAAGGAAGTTAATTTCTCTGATATTCCTGCTAGGGACTTGCCCCCACATTCCATTCAGGTACTTAGAGGGATAACAGTCCTCCCTGCTGTGCCAGGCTTTGGAGGCTGGGGATGTGACCACATCCATTTTCTACTTTGATTTCCACAAGGGAATACCATTGGATCTGCATAACTCCCTCTGCTAAGATTTGTCTGCATGGATCCCTCAGCTTTGCAGGGAGAGAACAGAGGTAGGAGAGGAGGGTCTGCAGAGAAAACAAGACCTGCCAGCACTCCCAGAAAAAAGCGTCATCCACTAGTGACAGCCCTCAGCTCACATCAGACTTGTACCTGTATGGCTGTTTTTTCTTTCTCCTGTAATTTTTAATTTAATATATTAACCACTCTTGCTAAGTTACAGTCACACTCATAAAATACATGCTCAACTGTGGCGCAAAGAGAAAGAAAGCACAGATTTTGTTTGCAAATATTCTGAACGTGGCTATGTCCTGGAGGCTGAATGTGGCTCTGGAAGGCCACACACAGACTGCTAACTTGTGAGAGGACAGCGGTCCTGTCATGTTTGAGCTTGATCTTTAATCTTCCATAAGGCCAAATTTGTGTTTCAGAGAGGAATCCTGATTTTTTTTTAAGGTATTAAAGGCGCTCTTTAAAAGAGAAGCAGTGATGGAGGACCACTGTCTTCACACGGTGTTTTAAGAGATGTTACCCCCCTCTCCCCCCATACACCCAACTGGATTTCTCCTACTTACAAATCTGGAGGAGTTGTCATTCTTCACTGTTTTGGCATTTCCAAAAGCTTCAAGAATAGGGTTTGCCTGTAGAAGCTGTTTTTCCAGCTCACCCTAAAATTCATTCAGAAGCAGTTAACCCTTAACTTCATATTTGCTCGATTAAAACCAACACATGTACACTGGAGAAAATGTGAAAAATAATTTAAACCTCTTGTTTTTTGTTTTTTGTTTTTTTTCTGGTTGAGCACTGCACTTCATGTGGCTTTGTTTTCATTCTCCGTTATTCTTTGTGTTTATGTATTTGTGCAGTTGACTGCTGTCCTGTATATGTGACCCTTTTCCAGCCCTGCTGCCCATGACAGATCAAAGTCTATTAATCTGTTTAGCATCATGACTGGCCTTTCTTAAAAAGAAAAGGGTCACTCAATGTGAAATATATTTTTTCCAGTTTAATATCATTTTTAGAAGGGATATTCTTAAAGGAACCTCTAGCATGTCTTTTTTGAGTTAGTTTATTGAGATCCTTTGCTAGCAAATGACAATGTAATTAGAATAACTTGCCGAGAATCATTTTAATGTAATGCAGCACAAAGCTACAAAGCAGATTTCATCAAGTCTATTAATAATGATCCATGCAAGGCTATTTAGGTTAAATATGGAAATGCATTGATTTATTTCAAACCAAGGTAATGAATTCTCATGCAAACACACAAATTTCTTATTATATTGTTAATTGTGATTGGTAATTGCTAATGACACAAATCATGCAATGAAACAAGCATGCATTTAATACTTCTATTTCTAAACAAATCAATGAAGTTGAAAAAATCCTTTGCTTTGAATACAGCTTTTCTGAACCTTTAATTCGGTTCTGTCCTATGAGGTCACTCACTTTCACATTTGCTTCTCATCACCTTATTATTTGAGTACTAATCTGCAGTAACATGATTGTTTTAAATAACTCACTCCGAAAAGGAAAAAATCCTTGATAGATAATATGATATCATTAAAAAAAAATTAATTAGAAAATAAGTCAATATTTAAGTTGAATCTAGGGGAAACAATTTAGGAGATGAAAGTGCTTCACAATTAGTGTGCAAAACTGGTAACCTGTTTCTAAATGCCATTCTGAATGTCTTGTAACCTATATGATGACAGCTGCCTCAAAAATATCATTCAAAAGCAACAGTTAACAAATGGCTAAACTTATCTGCATGATCATGAGACAGGAGAAGGAGCACCTTCCTGAGAACATAGATCTAATACCTAAGAGCTGGAGGAAGAGGGCAGGAAGATTTCCAAACAAGCTAATACACGAGTCCAAGAATAAGTAACGAATTCCTAAAAGTCCCTGAAATTTCTCTGGACTGAGCAACTATCTCCAGTTATACGCTATAGACTTCAAAAGTCCACTATAAGCATGGGGTGTTGCTACAATCAGATGGTGACAGCAAGAACAGAGCCTTGTCTGCTAAACTGAGACAGATACCACCTTATTCTAGTGAGAACTAAACTATGCCATAAACCTGGAGTATAAAACTGTGACTCCAAATTGACAGCATTGTATGCAGCTGGAAGTCCACTGAACTCCCGAGTTGCTTGTGCCAGCAATAAATTAGGTTTTTTGCTGAGCACTTGTTAAATGAAGTGCTAAATTAACTAAGGGGAAACACACTGCCTTTTGTCATAGCCGAAGTCTGAAAGGCAGCAGTCAGAATGGAGAAAAAAAAGACCCTATTAAAAAAAAAAATAAAGATCCCATTTGCCTGGAACAGAAATATAAAGAATGTGGTAGCAAACTGGCAAATTGGTATGCTGATATGGCACACCACAATGCAGGAGGGCCCACAGGGCCTCTGAGAAACTGCTGTAATACACCTGCAGACACACGCTGCAGTGGGAATTGCTCTGTTACACATCATAGCAGCCAGAACATGCTAACTTTTGTGGATGCAAACAGTTCTCAACAGTTACATGAAAATGTAAAATTGACAGCAATATCAAATGGCAAGCATGCAGCCAAACAAACCCATCAAACACTGTGAGGTTTAGGAATTATTTCACAACAGTCCTAAAAAGTTCAACCTGAAGCACAGAAAGCATTTGGATATTTTCATTGAGAAATCACATTGCTCATGTCAGGCTGAGTGGCTCTTTCAGGATCGTGGGAAATTTCAGTCAAACTATGGCAATTTGAACACACAGATATAGAAGAGAGTGATACTTGAGAGATGGCCCTGCCTGTGTCAGACCTCATTCTTTACCATGGAGCCTGACACAGTTAGGGTTGATTTGTGAGAGAGAGCATTTGGAGCTATTGTTGCTTTTTATCATATCATACAACATATTTCAACATAATCTCTCTGAAATTTTCAAGGTGCAACAATAGCATGCAGATCTACACTCAGTGCCTTAAACACACATCAAACAGTCTAAGTTACTCACGTAAGAAAAAGATGGACCTTGCTGTATTGAATAACATGGTATAAAACGTGTCAGTATCATTTCCATTACACAGATATATTTATTGTTTTTCCTGTATTAAAATAACCAATACACAGTTTCCATGCAAATAAACCAGGAATACAAATACAAACAATTGATTGCAGACATAGCAAGAGTACAAATACAATTAACATATATAAAGCATTTTAACTGAAGAAAAAAAAAGAGCAACCCTGAAGCAAAGGGATGGGATTTGGATCCAGTCCCGGGTTACTCTCCCAGGACCAGAAAAGGACAGATATTTTAACAGTAAATCTCCAGTTCTTCTCTAGTGCGACTGAGGCATTGTGCTATCTATTATTTTTTAATGTCTGGAATTGCAGTATCAGTAGTCACAGTCCCTGAATTATTGTTTGTCAGCATGTTAT
This sequence comes from Neopsephotus bourkii, assembly GCF_033783945.1. Classification (NCBI taxonomy): domain Eukaryota; kingdom Metazoa; phylum Chordata; class Aves; order Psittaciformes; family Psittacidae; genus Neopsephotus; species Neopsephotus bourkii. The sequence continues at coordinate 437,277 of NW_026902244.1, read as the reverse complement.
AGAACAGCTTAGACTTTCCCTCAGCTCCTATCTGGTGGGTATTTCCCTGAAGGTCCATCTCAGGGCCAACATGATCCTGAGACTTGCATAATTCCTGAGAGGAGCCAGCAGCAACTGTAGTTACATGCCTGCTAGGGATGGCCTTGAAACCACAAGTTTATTTCGCCCAGCCACTGAGCAGGGAGCCATTAGAAAGAAATCATTTTTTTACATAAACATTCAACAAAGGAAAATGATGCCTTTGGCCTTGGACTGTTTCCACTAAATTTAATCACTAATTTCTAGAAAATAGTACCCAGAGGGACATCTGCTCCCTCCTCTGCCCCCAGGCAGAATATGCTGTATATAAACAATGATTATTTATGGTGAAAGAGGCCAGGCTGCACACCATGTGCTCTGGAGTCTTCTGCTGCTGTACAGGGTATGCAAGAGCAGCTGCAAGGACCAGCAGAGGTGTGCTCAGGAGATTTTTACTTCACCCCCCACTACCCTGCTATTGGCTTAGTTTGGACCCAGTCTTTCATCTGGAGCACACTGAAATGTGTTCCTTAATTAAGCCTGTTTTGTCATAAAAGTGAATTGCTGCATGTTTTTTGCAGAAGTTTGAGTAACATTAAAAAGGCTGGAAATGACATAGGACCTGGAGTTGTGTCATTGAGAACAGCAAAGACAGTTGAAGCCTCAGCCAAACTGAGTTCTCCGGGAGCTGGGCAGGTATAAACTCATATTATGTGTTTGAGCGTGAAAATCAGCTTTAGTCACTAAGGCAAAACTGTTACAAATATTGAAGGCAGAAAATACTTTTTTTAAAAGTGTGTATTTCAAAATTATTCTTTCTGACAGAGGAGTAAAATGTCAAGTTTTATAGGAAGACTCTTTGGTAGGAAGAAAACTCACTAATAAAGCCAGTCAAAACTGGAAGTTTAAATGCTGGTAGACATTTTTGTGATGCCGTTGGATAATGTGTTAGTTAAAGGCTTTCCCAAACTTCTTAGTTGCTAGGGGCTAAGGGTAAAATAAGGACCTGAGCCCTTGCAGACTTCAAGGCCTTCATACTAGGCTATAAATAGGTGCTATACATATGGAAAGCTATGAATATTTCTCTTCTAGCGAAGTACATTTCGATTTGATGCCTAAGGGGTGTCAAACAAAAGTTTTTCCATAAACATAGAGCTGTGACGTAACTATGGACTCTTAATATGTTGACTGTTTGGCAAGCCACAGTGGTTGGCTTGCTGTTAGTACAGTCAGCTAGCTCGGTACAGTCCTAACAGGCATCAAGAGCAGTTGAATATGGAAGAGCTCACTTACAGTGATGGTGGTGTCCTTTTTGCCCTTATGTGATGAAGCAACAACAGCCAGGTACTGAATAACCTTTTTGGTATTTTCTGTCTTGCCAGCACCAGATTCACCTCTGAGGGGAAAGAAAATAACACAAAAGAAGGTAGGTAACTAGTGGATTCCTTCTGCCATGTGGTGTACTTAGTGTATAAAAACAGGACTGGAAACTGCCCAGCTCAGTATTTACCCCAGAACACCATCTCCCCAAATCCACCCGACTTCATCATGCAAAGAACGCATTATCAGAGCTATATCTCTGCCCCATCAGTATTTTGACTGGACATTGGGCCATTTAAGGCAATTCTAAAACGTGATGCATTTTTGAAGGACAGTTCATCTTGCTTTGGCAGGATCCAAACATTTATGAGAAGTGGAGCTGGCAGGGAGTCTGCTTGTATTTTAAGACCAAAAAATACAACATTGACTATGATGTGGTACAGCAGTAAGAAAAAGCATCAGCAGTAATACAACAGTTTTCTCGTTGGAAACTTCAGCATTAAAGTAGACTAACAGCTTGTATTGGTGGTAGAGAATAAGTGAACGAAGCCACCCCATCTGAACTACTTGTTCAAATGCTCCTTGAATTAAGTGTGACCAGAGCTGGGACTGCCTGAGGTGTCCCTGCTAACCAGGTAGTAAGGGACATCTCGTGTGGGGAGATGTCTGACCAGCAAAAAAACAACCCGGCTGTTTTCTGCAGTGTCCCTTGGGAAGCAGGAAGGCAGTGGTAACTTTTCACCTCCCAGTGGACTTCCAGGGTTTATTTACAACTCTTAAGCCCTCTCTTAAAGTAAAATAGTGGTTTTCAAGCTACAAGGGCCAGATTTACAGAGTCTTTTCTCAGAAGAACATTTCCAGTCTACTTTTCCCTCTCACATTTCATCATTGCTGTGAAGAGGGCAACAGTCTAAATATAAGTTGGACCTCTTTTTCTTTGGATTTAAAATGGGTTTGAAAAAAAAAGGAACAATACATTCAAAGATCCCATAGATACTTGTCAACTTTTTTGAAGCTGAAACTATTTAGCTGGACCCATTGCAGTTCTGCTTCTTTTCCTAATTAGGAAATACAGGAGTTAATTTTCCCTACCAAGGGACCTGTGATAAATAGACACAAAAAATATGGGTAAGTGCTGGGCAGAACTTCCAAGGTGGAATGACATTGATGTAAACCTTAGGAAACCAGAAACAATTCCTTCCTAAGGTACGACACAATGAGAAGTGTTTCTTCTGGCTTTTAGAGTTTTAACCAGAAATAATTGAGATGAATATGTTCCTTTTCACAAGACCTTGGTCAATTTGCACCGTTTAGAGATTGGATTCATTTTTGCCTGGCCTTCAGTGCTAAAACATTTCCATGTTTTACTGATAAAAATTAAGTGTCCTGGGAACAATTCCAAGCCAAGCACACCAATTTGGAAACATATGCATAAAAAGTTTTCAAATAAATCTACCTTACAACTTTGTTTCTTTGGAAAAAAAAAAAAAGAAAAAAAAATCCCAACAACTTTCTTCAAACAAACCCCAGGCTTTGAACTATTCCATTTTATTAAAGGTTATTTGTAGTTCATCACTACATGAATTGCATTTCCTTTCTCCTAGGGCAACAGTGCCCATCATTTGGCTTTCCCCTGAATCCCTGCGAGTATTACCATATATGGCATCATTTTACTTGTAATTATGCTACCACACTGTAATGCTCAAGTTACTTAACATTTTGTTCTGTCCTTTCATCCTTAACTCTTTGCTCCTGCACAGGCTGAAGGTTTTCCTATTTTCAGCAGATAGACTTTGAGGCTTTTATTTCCTTTTGAAGTGGACAACAGAAAGTTCTTCAGTGTGAAATGGAAATGCTTCCACACAAAACAGAGAACAGACAGGATCAGACTGTGAGCTGGTATGAGGAGTCCCATGTTTTTAAAAATCTACATGCTCTCTCAAGCTCAGTGACTGAATTTTTGAAGATAGGTGTTTTCCTTGCAAGTATCTATCAGTGGTTTTGGCACGGATCATACACAATGTGTTTAGTCTAAGGAGAAATCTGCTCCTCACTTCTGAGTGCCCATTTTCATTTGTATTTGCCCCTAAATTATGTTCCAAAGTGGGTATTCACCATATAAATGCTGTTACCACTGTACTAATCACAGTCTTCTGGGAGTAGATAGATCATTTGTTTTATTGAATCAGCTCAAATCATTCTTGTGGCCTGCCATACATAGAGACAGCACATTTAATACCAGTGCTGTTCTTTGCACCCAGCTCAGATGGGCAACACAAAAAAACCCAGATCAAAAGCAGGTCCCATTGCACAGTTCTCATCGCCCAACAACAATACTTTACATACATGTTTTTGTCCTAAGAAACTCCTTGGCTTTCCCAGAGCAAAAGCATCCATTAGGCATATAGGCTTGCTCTGTCAAAAACACCACTCTCACACTGTGTGGCATAGTTTAAATTTATTGTTCACCCATTTCTTGCCAGGCATTGTTTTAGGAACTCAGTACAGGATTTAAAGCACATAAGCTCACATACATAGCGCTCAGTTATAACAGAGTTTTTGTTCCACATAAACTACTAAATCCTCCATGACTTGGCAGTCCTGGGGTAAAGGTTGGACTTGATCATCTTAAAGGTCTTTTCTAACCTAGCTGATTCTATGATTCTATGGTTACCTTCGCCTTAAATGAAAATTATCCCAGTAAGAAGAGGTTTCCAAATCATGACAAGGTGAGTCTAGCAAGTTTGGCCCCACTGTTGTAGGATGAGCCTGTGGTGTAGCTATAACTCTTGTACATTTGGGTATAACTGGGAAAAATAAATTTTTAAAATATTCATTTTTTGTTTTTGTTTTTGTTTGTTTCCAAAATATGAGAGCTTTCTATATTATTAGTATAAGACTTAGCTTAATTCCACTTTTGGAAGCATCTAAAAAGTAGCAGAAGAATTTATTTTCACCATTTGTTTCATTAAGCAATGAACCACAAAAATTGCCCATTCATACGTCTCCTAATCTGGGTATCCTGGCTATGCGAGAAGCCTCTGTGCACAGGACACTCAATGAGGTGCTCTAAATCACATCAGGGCTTGGCAGGCTTCATCCTGCAGTATGAGATGTGCAAAGATAATGAACGTCTTCATCCTAGGCCAGCTGTACCCTACTAGAGACCTGTCTCAGAAGCCAGTCTACTGATCAGTCTACTGATCCTACTAGTTCACTTATAAAAAAACTCCAAAAAGAGACCAAGCTGGTTCAACACCAAGCTCCACCCTGGGTCTAAAGCTACACAAGATATCTGTATGGGAGAAGGGCCAGGCAGAAAGGCTTGACAGCTCCAGCCTTTGAGATTTAGTGAGCTGGAAAAGAAAAGAGTTTAGCTCTTGTGTGGAGGAGTCTTTTGACTAATGGGGCTCTGCAGATTGGAGGATGATCTGGATGTCTCTGCTTCCTGACACGTGTCAGGGGAGACAGTGGGCTGAAGTCTCATGGCTGGGTGAGGCTCTGGAGAGTTTGCTGAGAAAGAGAGAAAGGAGGAAGGGGAAAAGGGCAGCATGGTCACTGCCTCACCCAACATTTTGTCTGCTACCATATGCTTTTATAGAAGCTATTCAAACTACATGCATGTATTAAAAAAGTAAAAGGTAATGAAAAAGTATTTGATTATCAGTACAAATCAGGTGTTTAACAAGCACTTGTTTCTACAGGCTTCACATTATGCCAAACACTCAGAATTATGATCAGGTTTTTTTCTCATTAGAGGTGGTTTTTTTGCATAACTGAAACTCATGCACAGTCCTTTAGCCACGTCTGCTTTCTCAAAAATATTATACCCACTGTTTTCAGGAAGTGGCTAAAATCTGATAACCTCGAGATCAGACAGGTTTAAGGAGGAGATCATTAAAACACTGACATGCTTAGCTATGCAAATTGGCACTTGTGGTCTTTCTAGTAAAAAACCTTTTGGAAACTCCAGGAGAATCCGCTTGCATCTTTAGAACTCACAGCTCAAAGGCCAGAAGTCTCTTTTAAGGACTGGTGCCTCTACTTATATTGGTAGAAACTTGAAAAGTCACAAGCTTGTTCACTGGCCATCGCTTAGTCCAATTCATGCTTAACGGCTGATGCACTGAGGTTGCTCATTTCTCTGAGCAACTGGATGGATTTCTTGGGATTTTTCCCTCAGCAACATTTAATGTGCTGGTCAACACAGACCAGCATGGTCTGCAACAGTGAATACAGAATATTTCACAGCCAACTCAAATGTCAAACAAGAGAGACTGCACTGGGGGAGGCCTAAGCACAGGCAGGAGTTTCAGGGAATCCCAATAGCCAGGCAGAGCAGTGAAAGCTGCCCAGAGCAGTACAAGGAGCAAAACATGACGATGGAAGAGTCTTAGCTGCCTTAGTTTTCAGACATGTAAAATAATGTCTCATGCCCTCAGTGCAGTGTTACATATTGTGTATTATATATGTCATGTCATGTTATGCTGTAATAATGCAACTGCAGATACATCGGTTATTAAGCACAGCCATGACATAAGGTTTCTCATGTTCCGGAGAGGCAGCTTGTAAATGTGCATGACAGGATGTGGTTTTAATGCTGACTGTGAAGTGTCAGAGAGCAATTGGCAGGGAATGAGATGAGAGGATGTTCAGTGATGCTGCCCATGAAAATGAGCTAACAGCAGAAAGGATGTGTGCACAGAGGACAGCAGATCAAAGGCAGTATGTGTGTAGTTATTATTAAAATGTAGATGAAGTAATGGGATCTAGGAAAGACAAGGAATTCTGAGGAAGCATTAGAACCCATGAGCATTAAAGACAGATGGAGCATTTTAAACATACCACAGTTAATCACACAGAGGGTAAGGATTGAAAAAGAATGCAAACAATATTTAACCACATGAGGGTAGGTTCAATGAGCTCAGGGCGAAGACCTGAGAATGCGTATATTTATACTGAGAAATATGGAACCATGCCTGTTTCTCAGATCTATGCCCCTGCCTGTGCCCCAGCAGCATTTCAGGTAAGTCCCAGGCACTCAGCATCACACCAGGCCTTTGGTTCCCAGGTGAGCTCCTTTAACAATGGAATAACCTTGCAGAAGTAGTACAAAGCACACAGCGCAAAGTACTTAAAAATGAAGTGCACAATCCCTGCTTGCATTTTCATACCAGTATTATTTCATAGCCCTGCTGAATTCCCATAAGGTTAAAACGTTATTTGTGGGAGATGGGTAGCAATATGTGAAAGAATGCAAGAGTCTACACTGCAGCATCACTAAACATTAAGTGAGGTATTGGCAGCATCCACAACTACTTATATATGAATCCTTACAGCTACATTTGTTACAGTTTAGGTACTGGGCTTGGAAACTTTCAGTCTGTAGCTATTTAAAGAGAATATCCCAGCTGATCAATGCCATGAAGTCCCCAGTTATTGTTACATATTTTAGGCAAAAAGACAATTGATTGGACTTTTTAACAATTATACAAAATAACGCAAATTGCTTCCACTTGACAGCTGCCCAGCTGAAAGCCAAGTAAACTTTCTGCTTTCTGTACAGCCAAATAAGGCCAACAAGGATGATAAACCAGTAGTGGTGTAAGTTATGTACATTGGTTTTAGCTTGGCTAATCTTTTTCATTTAAAAGATGTGTGAGAACTGTTTTAAGCTATGGCTTATGATGTCCATCCAACATACAGCAGTTATTCTAAATATCTCAATGAATCACTTACTGCAGCTGTTTTCAAAATGGGAAAGACATTTCATTCTGTTTCATGTATTACTGGTGTGGAACAACTTAGGTTTCCAGCTTAGCTGGCCAGGTAAAAAAAGGTATTTTCAGTATAAGGTAGCTGTCAGAAGTGGATCTTTTAGTGGATTTTCATGAACAAAAGGCATAGATTCGCAAAAGAAAATCCCCCTCTTAAAAATCACAATATTTAAAGAAAAGTTGAAAAAAGAAGAAAGTTAAAAAAAGATCTGAATGTTTACTAGTGGAAAAATAAACTAAAGTACAAAAATAGAAGGAGGAAATGCATATTGTAAATTAGTCTACATTACCATGACATGTTTTATCCTGGGAAGAACATGATGGTCAATTTTTATTTCATCATTGCAGCAATTTTATATTTTGTTTTAGTATTAACGCATTTTTGGACAGATGTGTGATCGCTATAGTTACATATTACACAGAGGTTAGAGCTATGCTTGCCCTTGTGGTACCAGATACAGTATGGAATTTTTTACTTTTCCTTAGGTGATAATTTTTTCCAGTCAGCATTGGCACTCCCAAGTAACTGTATGGCTGGTGATCAGTAGCATTGCTTTTTAAAAACTGTAGTGTAAATATATATATAGTCAGTCAGTAGTCACATTTTCACCTGAAATCAGTTCAGTCTGTGACAATGTATGATTACAATATTTGACAGACTACAATGCCTTGTTCTGCAAACAATAATTAATATTTATACAGATTCAAATCCTACCTCTGATCAGGAAAACTGAAAGATGCCTAATACAACAAACACAAAATAGTGTCAAAGGCATCCTTGATGTCATTCAAATAAATAAAACCAACTAAATAGCAACAGAGCAATGGTCAAAAGTGAAGGTCAAATAGGAGATACCTAACCAGTTCAAGAGTCTGAGTCTTTTGCAAAATAGGTAGGGATGTTAAACCAATGGGATTTTGAGGAGCAGTAAGTTGTACAAAGTAAAGCTTATTGCAATAAAATCACTGCCTAACACATGATACTGAACCCCATGCTGGCTCTTTCTAAGCACTGGCAGGTCAAAACTCAAAGAGTAGGCCTTCAGCAAGCCCAGACATGATAAAATCAGAGTTCAAAACAGGGCTGGCTTAGCTGGTATTTCACTGTTGCCCAAACCAACAACATACAGACTGCAGAGATGTCCAGCCTGTGCCATGCTGCTGAGCCCTCCTAGCCAGCACAGCCCTGCCTTGTGCACAGCTCAGGGGTGGCCCCTGCCAGCAGGGAGGTACCAAGCCTTTCCCCTTCTAGCTATAGTACATGCAAACAGCACAAAACAACAGCATGAACTAGAATGATCACACTTTTTTGGCAATGACACCTGAATTAAGAACTTGTGGTGAGCCACCAACAGCTAAAAATGAAAAACAATATGGTAACTATCTGGGATGCTCTGTGTTCCTCAGTTTTCTCAGTTCCTCAGCTTCCTCTAGGAACCTTTTAAAACCCCTTGTTCTCTCTACACACAGTTTTACAACCACACTTTCCAGCTGTTGATTCTAAACTCTTAAATCTCTAAATTCAGGAAGTCAATTTAAATAAATAACTTTATGTCTTAAAGACTTGCTACGACACCAATATCTGCATTTTATTGTATCAACAGTTATATCTGCTGGAGCAGGTTTAGGATTGGAGCTCAAGCTTACTGAAGGTGAGGAGACTACATCTGTTCCATCAGAATTTGAATCAATTTTGAATAAAGACAGACACTGTAATGTTGAGATATACTTAAAATAGTTTACTTACGTGCACAGGATAGACTGGTCTTCTCGATCTGTGAATAAAAATAATTAAATCCATTAATTAGGGAAAATGGTTGTCCTGACAGAAGCACTTACATTTAAAGGATTTACACTGAATAGCCTACAGCTTCCAAAATCTGGCCACACATGATTAGTTAAAAGTACTGGGTTCATACCTTATATAATTTGCCCTCGCATTTAAATAACCATTTCCAATGGAAATATTTTGTGCCAAAAATGAATAAAAGGTTAGGAGTTCAAAACTAGTTTTTGTAAATTCCATTGGAGATGAACTGTAATAAGGATAGCAGAAAGATCAGGCTCTCTATAAGAAGATTATAACTGAAAATTTCCAACCTGAAACTCTTAGGTTTTTATTATGCTTCTGAAGTATGGCCAGCAGCCCACTTGAGACAAAGTCTGGACAGATAAAGCATCAAAACCTAAATTGTTTGAAGCTGATCATGCAAAGCTTTCAATTCTGAAAGCAGAGCAGTTCAAACACCTGAATAATGTACTCTGTTTCATTTCAGACTGAGACAACTTTTAGCAAGAGGACATTAATTTCTTTGAGATGTTCTTCAAAGAACAAGATAAAACAAGATAGTTCACATATTTTTCAACAACATGTCAGCAAGTACCTAAGTAATCTTCATGCTTTTAACTGTGAACAGGACCATCAAACACATTCTGGGTCAATATTTATAAAAAGGTGGGCCAAAATCTCCATTTCTACTGTGTGAGGCATGTGAGCGGTTTCTGAACAGCAGAGTCCAGTGAGCTTCAGTGCTGCAGGAAGGTTTAGTTTTACATCCATAACCTGCTCCTGCAGTGTTCCTCCCTGCTTATGCTTTTGGAGTCAGAGTTTCTCTTTACCTTCAGAACCCTTACACAGAATTTTCTATCAAAAAGCTGATCTCAGGCTCAGATCTCTAGGCTGTGATGGACAATAAACACCCACTCAGGCTTCATAATGAGCTCAACAATGTTAAACTATTTTGTAAAGCTACATTGAAGCAAGACTTACAGAAAAGCCTGTGGTAATGAGGCTCTACAATTTGCCATCTATGTAAAGATGCATGACCAGTGTGTTTGCTGTGACAGTTCTGAAGTAGAACAAGATGATCCTTAAGGTCCCTTCCAACCCAAACAATTCTATGATTCTTTTGATATTTTTTTCACCATGGGAATGATCAAACACTGGGACAGGTAGCCCAGAGAGATGTGGTATCCACCCTTGGAGCTCTTTGGAGGTAGACTTGAACAACTCTTGAGCAACCTGCCCTGGCACTGAAGTTGGCATTCTTTGAGTGAGACTGTCACAGACTACCTTGTACAGACTGTAGAAAAATTTTCTGACTTCGGAACAGAAATTCCCAGGTAGCTCAAATACATCTTTGAAGAGTGTGCATAGTTTACAAATGTGAGACCAGAGGCAGACCATTAAGGCAGAAGCAAGTGCTTCTATATGGTTCATTTATCAAATAGAGCACCAGCATTGGCCCATGGAGCCTCTGCTCAGAGGTCAAGACTTGAGCTCCTTCTTTTATTCAGTGTGTAGGGTGACTTGCATGGCTACCTATCAGACTGCTTGCCTCTATTGCTGGCCCTGTGTGTAATGAATATTATGAGGTAAAGAAGCTTTCTGTACCGTGTAAAGACAATGGAGATAAATTCGACCTATTAAGCTTGCCAGTTGTAATTGCTGTGTGGGCCACAGCCAGTCTAAGAAAAGCAGTGGAGGATTCTGCTATGGCTGTGATTGGTATTGAACAATTGTTTTGCTCCCAGTTCTGTGACAGCTATAGCATTAACTGCTTTATTGACCACTTACACGCAAACGATGCTACTGAACTGCTTTATTCAGTAAATTGGTGCAAAATGACTCATTATGTTTCTATTGGAGATATTTGTCTGCAATCAGCACAGCAGGACTCTTCCACATAAAAATCTGGGAGTAGAGGAGCTGTAGCCATGTTTATTTTTCACTGCAGGATACGAGCTTGGCTTTCTTTTAAATTAAAAAACATGATAACACAGTAAAACTCCTGCTAAAAATACCCATAAATACCATAAGGAAAATAAAAGTGACTCGTTGATATGGAGTTGCCAGTGGAACTTCTGAGCTCAGGGAACATCAGAAAAAGTTGGTCTTTTCCAAGCCAAGTGTTTTCTCACTACTCTTGGCTGCCCATTACTGCCCTTCTTTTGCTCCCCAGAAAGCAAAAAGCCCCTCCTGAAGGTATATCATAAACTGGCCCACCACAGGGGTTCGCATGAGTGCATGTGTATGGGCAGCTTTGCTGAAATGTAAGAGAAGAAGAAGGATTAGGAAGGTCAGAAGGTGTACCCACTGCCCCTGGATAGGGAACAGACTGTGCAAGCCAAGCCAGAGTTACTGAGTTTCTCTGGACTCGATCGGCCCAGATCCTCATGCCAGTACAGGGAACAAATCCTGCAGAAACAGGAATAAGAAGGGAATGGAAGGCATGATGAATCTGGTCCTAGAAGGAACTGAAAGCAGGGACTGTTAGGTGGTTGCTGGCTCTCAAAGGATGCCTTCTGGTGAAAGCTCTTTGAGACTGACTGACAGGAACTTGCTTGAGGGCTGTTGGGTGTTCTTGGAGGGAGAATAAAAGTTACTTATTTGCTTTCAGCTTTCTCTTGCATTGTGAAAGGCTGCTGGGACTGAACCAGTGCAACCTGCCTGTTCTCTGCAGGTGAACATCCTCATGGTATTCTCTCAAGCTTCTCTTTTGGTTGCTGGACTTCCTCTCTTCTAACTTCCCTTGTGCTTGGCGACCATATGAAGTCTCAAAGCTTTCAGCCCTGCAACCTAAACTGTGCAGCCTGTACTGTGAAACCTGCTGACAAATTGTCCTGTGCACTCTCATGAAGTGAGAATTCCAGATGTGACTATTTCCTTCATCAGTTTTAACAAATTGCAGTGCTAAGGATGAAATGTACCAAGAGATATAATCCTACTCTGTTATGACTTTGAGCTGCAGATACTGACCTCATTTATTTTCAAGGGGTGTCCCATTCAATTACTCTTATTTCTGTTCTGGAATGTTTTATTCTACATAGAAAATACTGTGCACTATTTTGGGAATATGCAGCTTTATGTGGGTTGGTCTATCAGAAGAGAATGACTTGCATGAATAAAACTCTTTTAACGTAATTCCTAGGGCTTAAAAAGTAACAAAATTTATCTTCTAGATTCCAGTATCTTTTTGATTAATGTCTTTTCAAAAATTTGACACTACTTAGAAGACTGTTATAGCCACCCCTGTGTTACCATATTAGATGTTTTGGACATTTTTATGCTTCTCCTCACTTTTCAATAGCATAGAGATCTACATTTACGTTCTAAACTCCAGCAGCTTTCCTTAACATGCAGTTGACCTTTTCTTTTCCCCCTTGTATCCTTTTAGCTTTTTCACCAAACACCTCCAGACTGCTCGTAAGGATCAGATGCCCTTCTGTTCTTGATAGACCAGCTAGCTCTGCTTAATCACAAACAAAATCAGATTGTTTATCACAATGAAGCAGCAAGTTGGCAGCTTTACCATAAAAGGAAAAAACCAGACTGAAACCATGTTCCAACACTCGCTTACTGCTTCTTTACATTTGTTAATAACTGTGCTGCCTGAAGGGGACATTTCCATACAGTCCTGCTAGGGACACTTAAATAAATAGACGGCTTTTCACAGCAGCCTCCTTTTCTAAGATCTTGGGAACTCTGTTTTCCTCCCATACCTTCCCATAACTACCAGGTTGTTTGTTTTTCCATCTTTAACCCAAGCTTGTATAAAAATGGCTTTGCAGAAAATAGATAACCTTCCTGATTCTGCAGAAAGCTATAACTTCTCCATACGGATTTATTGCCAGAAAGCATTGAAAAAAAACCCTAATCGTCCATATAAAAACTTTATAGCTATTATTACTAATATATAACTGGACTATTATTACTGATATATAACTGGACTTTCCACACTTATTTGCTGTTTGCTGCACGCATGGAAGATGGCAGAAGGCACCAGAATTACTCATCTTTACTGGATGGCAGCTTTGCCACCAGGAAGCTACTTCATCCAATACACAGGAGAGAGATGTGGGTGCAGAAGCATAGGGAGATTTTTTTATGATCACGGTCTCTAAGTGAAGCAGTAGTCAACTAGCTAGTGTGTACAGACAGTCAGTGAGACCCAAGTCAGTGTGGTAGCTCCTGGGGACAGACACACACACAAAATGCTCTAATGGAATGTTATATTCCCTTAATCTTTTAGGTTAAAGTGGAGAAAGTTTATTCTTGCTTTAGCTGTAAATGTACATCAGTGACTGTGCCTGGGCAATGATCATACTGCATTAGTGATGTGGTAATCAGTAGATTCAACAAGACATGGAGCACCCCAGTTTGAGCATGAGACAGCATGACTGTGATTTGTAAAAGGGTTTTAGGCCCTCAGAACCACTTGATACAAGTGGAAATTTTATCTCTGCCCAGCCAACATCTTTGTTAATTCCTGTGCCCTGTGAGCTGTCAGCTTTTCTGCATGTTTGGAAGAAAAGTCCAATTACCTGATTTCTGTTAACCATGGCTAAGTGATATTAATAGAAAAACTTTGATAGGACTTAAACATCATCCCTAATTAATAAAGTAACCAAGTAAATCTCTAAAGCAGAGGAGGAGCACAGTGTGCACAGCTCATGGTTTTTTTTCTGGATGTTTGTGCCAACAGGGGAGGTGAGAATGTGAAGGGCTGTGATTCCCAGACAAGCCTGCAATAAGACCAGCGATCTGCAGACACTGAGGCTTGATTTACTAAAAGACAAAGGTTCCCTGCAACATCTGAACAAGCTGATTGCTCTTGGCCAAGTGGCTCTGGTCATGAAGTACTAGAATATAATTCTTCAGTCTCATGAATCTAAGATACATTTTACTTTGGCAAGAAGAAACTATGCAAGTTTCCAAGATAAGGAGCAACACTGAAATTTCACAGAGAAAACATTGAGTGCCCTGATCCATGTTTATGAACAAGAATTTCTGTTTATATTCCATTTGTAAATACACTTACAAAAAACTATGAAGCTCTCTATGTCTGTATGTGTTGCGTGCGCACACACACAATCATACTGACACCCACTTTCACCACTCCAATATGAATACAATTTGGCTGAATAATGAGAGTTATTCTGCGGTTTGGTTTAGTTTTATACACAAAACATGAGTACATTTTTACAAACAAAAGCACAGCTTCAAAAGCAGCAGGGGCCCTCTTCGGAGATGGAGAGACTCCAACATGGCATGTGCAAGTAAAAAATAGGCAAGTAAAGTGTGGGTGTCCTGGGCCTGTGATTCAAGATCTTGTGGGACTGCTCTCTGGCTGCCTTGCCAGCTGTGCGTGGTTAGGATGGGAGGTGGTGGAACAAGCTCTTAAATCTTCCACTGATGATCTATTCCCTCCTCTTTTCTTTCTACTTGCTCTCCCCTGCCTCTCTGCTGTCAAGAAGAATTCCTTGCAAAGAGAGCCATGAATAATGGGGTGTAAAGGTCCCCCAGTAGTTGTTGGGGACAGAAAATTATTATGACCATTAAACAAGTGAATAGGGAGAAGCATGCACTCTTGGCTGCCTCCTCTCCCAGCCTGAAAGACACAGCTGAGCCCAGGCTGTCCTGGGTGCAGTTAATGACCACAGCAAAGGGCAAGCCAACTCCAGTGGCTTCATCACTGCTTGGGAGAGCATATTAGGAAGGAGAGGAAACAATGACAGAGGAAGAGAGAAAGATGTTCTTATGCTGCAGACATCAGGCTGGTCTATGCTGTTATTAGTTTCTTGTTCACTAGAAAACTCAAGTACTGTAAGGCCAAAAGAATTCTCTTGTTTCAGCACAGGCTGTAGTATTATGTTTTTTTCTCTTTCCTGCAGATATTTTTTTTTTATCCCATCCCATTTTTAGGGACAAGCAGCAGCATTCTGCACAGCTGAAAGAGAACACTGCTAATGACCTGCAGCAGCCAGGAGCTTCTTGCAGAGCTTCCCTTAGCTTCCCCCAGAGCTTAAATAAAGGATCTGAAGGAAGAAGACTGCTTTGACCTGAAGGCCTATTTGGGGCCTTGGACAGTGCTGGATGCAGAGCATAATGTTCAAGAGATGATCTGAAAGATGGATATGTGACTGTGGCCTAGTAGGATGATCTTATGCCAAGTAAGTTTCTTGTAACTGCTTGCAGCAAATGATTATGTTTACTGAATCATGTTATTTTAAAAGCATCTGCCCTATCAGTCCCTAATATATTTCATATATTAATGAATAATTCTGCTGTTATAGTATGGAGAAAGGTCTGTTTTCCAGATGTCTTTTGGTTTTGCTTTATTGATCCTCCTTCTCTGCTGCAGTGTGGCTCCGCCTTCTAAGATGCATTCAAATAAAGGAAGTAAATTAGCTTCAGAAAATAAATATTATATAAGCCATAGGAAGAAAAAAATTCATATTGTTAAGCAGATACCTAGCTCTCTGGGTTTGGAGTTGAATTACAAAAATAACAGAACTTAATTTTGGTGTTTTCAGCCAGTAGAAATCTCCCTGGGATAGGGCAATTGTAATTCTGTGGATTCGAGGGCCTGGTCCATACATATAAGATGATCTTTTTTTCATTGTGGGGAAGGACTTTATCTAGTCTAAATTGTGGTTTAGAAAATAACAGTTAGCTATGATATGCCAAACTGACCACTTGTAACTTGCAGTGAATTCATTAGGTTCATATTTCAAGTAGGACAAGTACAGGAGTACTGCAGTCCTTGTGAATACGGTGTGTTGTGCACCTGGAGAAATACAGTGTAATTTCATTTGCATAGTCAGATGAAGTGCACAGTGGTTTTGAATGGACAAGTTTCTCTAAAACAATGTTCTGGGTATGTTTGTAAATATTATGAAGAAATCAATGCCAGGTACTAAACCAGCTGTTAAGCTGAAATTTCAAGATGCTGTTAATTGTTTTCACAAGTCAGATCTAAACTCTATGAGCCTTAAATCCTTAAATTCCAAACTGGAAGGCCCTAAACTTTAGGGCCAAGGTGTGACCCTGCTGAGCCATAGTTACCAGCCAGAATTTCTGCAGGATCAGGCTCCTAATGAGGGCATTTAAATTTCAAAGTGTTTTGTAGAGTTCTAGTTTCTTGGGGCACCTGTGGTTGCTGTGAGATGGCAACCAGTTGTGTCCCTGTAGTCTATAGGCATTGCAGCCTCATACATTCATCAGTAGTAGCTTTTTTTGGCCCTAAATTATGATTATTTTCTCTCACACTGTCAGTAGTACCTGCAGAAGGGGGAGAGCACTGTGAATTTCAAAGGTGTTGTTTGCACTATTTGGGGCCTGATGGCTTTCCCATTGCTGCTTGTTGGCATTATTAGAAAACGGAGCACATCTCAACTCAGGGCTCCAAAGCATGAGACTGTAATGAAACTAGCTCCAAAATATTGTTTGAATTCAGTTTGCTAGGAAAGAGAGAGAGAGTGGAGCAATCTGACAGATACAGCAGTGCTAGCAGCTAACTTTGGAATAGTCTCCACTGGTGGAGAGTGAACATTTTCCATGCCCGTATTTGCCAAAACTATTTGCTCGACTTTGAAACCTTCCCACATGCCTCAACACAGATGGGTAAAAGGATTGTTTTTCCTTTTTGAGTCACAGTGTTTGTGGACTGCTGTTCCTGCCAAAGAATTCCTCTTCTAGAAAGCTTGTGTTGTCCTCCGCAACAGATCTGTTCTGGCTGTGCTTCTTACAGGAGCACATGTGGAGCTATAAGGTGTTTTCTCCCACGTTAGTAGGCAGTGATGTCTAATAACTGCAGAATTGAACTCTCCTACCTTGCAGCATGCTCCTGTAGGCTGTGTCTGCAATAGCATAGATGTGGGGTGGCATCTCGTGCCTCTTCTTTCCCTTATACATGTCGATAATCTTCTCTGAGTAAATGGGCAGCTGTTTGTATGGATTTATCACGACACAGAAGAGCCCTGAATAAGTCTGCAAGGAAATGCAAATAAAAACTGAATTAATATCACATGCATGTCTAGTCTGGGAAACAGGCATCGGCTGCATTGAGCCGACATGATTTTAGCTGACAACTTTCTTCTGTACTCCGGCTAGTGCAACAAATGAATGTACATGAATGGGTGGTTTCCAAATAGTTATTTCTAAAAAACTGACTGCCAGAAAGTGTGTGAGTTTTGCAATCTATAGAAGTACTATGATCTGATGCTGGGGCTTCTTGACTTCAGTTATTTTCAGTACATAGTGAATTGCCCTTATCTGTGATCATGTAGCAGCTGTTGTAATTTGTATTTATTGTGTATTTTCATACCAGAGCATGTCCTCTGCTCAGGTGTCAAATTCTTTAAACTGAAATCCAAGGTAAGAAGCTTGGATTGATGTTAGAAAAGGGTTTTTTCGAAGAAGATGATGTGAATATCATATAACAATAATGATTGATGAGAATCCTTGGAAAAAAATTCAACAAGCTTCAAATAGATGTCTTACCAATAGTGATGCCTTCACTATATGACTATATCTGTAAGAAACTTAAGGAAAAGTATGATTTGTTCACAGTTTAATGAAGGTATTAATATAAAACTATATATGCAAACAAAAACACTGGGTGCCAGCTGTACACCAGGTCTTGTTAGTTGGTTTTGGGGCTTTTTTTTGTGTTTATCTTGCAATGCTCCAGCTATTAAAATGGAGCAGATATAATAGTATATAATAATAGGCAGTGGGTGCCATTTTGTAAGTATATGATAATAGAAGGTGAGCCATATTTAACAAGCAGTTACTGAAAGTAAGCAATTTGCAAGGGTTTTTCATTCAAAAAATAAATACCCCCCACCAAATAAAAGAATATGAAGCTATAAGATTATAATTGCTGGGGTATTGTGGTATTTAAACTGGCCTATGGCTGCTGGTGCCAAAACCAAGCCAGTTTAGAAAAACCCTGAAATAATGTAATGATGCTTTTTCTGATTTAGGCATAAGTGGTTTGTGATTTTTAATTCCATTTTTCTATGGCCATGCTCTGTGAGCAAGTGCTTTGTGAAGGGCAGCCGCTGCCATGCCTTAATCTCAGGGCTGTGTCTAGAGATGGCTCAAGCTGCCTTGGTGTCCCAAGCATTGCAGCGCAACACTGTAAAATGGCATCGGGGAGCTTGGCTCTGGGCACAGGGATTTCCCTTTCCTGACCATAATAGGAAATGGCACAAATCTGTCTCTGTGCAGCCTGAGCACTTTATATGGTATTCAGCAAACACGGTGAGAGCACCCATTAGCCTCCAGCAGCAAGGAGCAGGTTGGGTGCTCCATGGGGGACAGGAGAATGTCTGGGGTGCTCTGGGTGGTGATGAGGACCTCTCCTACTCTTTCAGGTTGTGACTGCATTGCCATAGTCTAAAGCCAGATAACAAGAAAATCAAGCTCCAGATCTTCACCAGTTCTCAATATCCCCAAGTGAAATCCCTTGATGTGGAAGGTAGACAATTACTGTGCTGGATTTTCATTGATGCTGGAGTTTGGAATGAAACTCTGTGCTAATTGAGTCAAAATAAGCTTTAATGTTGCCAGAACAACACACTTGAAAAGATCACCAAGGCCCTTAAGGAAAAGGTAGCAAGGCCTTTCCTTCAGTAGAAATGGATTTACTGTATAAACTAATCATTCCCAACCAGGTGAAATAATAGGAGAGTAAATTTTGGATTCAGGAAATTGTTTAGGCCTCCCTTCCCTAAGAGTTCTAAGCATTTGCCTGACTAGCCACATGCAGGGCTGTTTGCACAGCCAGGCATACAGTAGCATACCTTTGAAGAGCTAACTTTGAAGAGGCACAAGAAGCAAGTTATTAAAGCAGGGCAAAAGTCATTGAAAGTGTATGTGGGGTAAGTTTCTGTGCCTTATATCACCTCCTTAGGGCACAGTCTATCCAGACAGGGGGATCCCCAGCTGCATCTCTTCCTAGAGGGTTTGCAAGTCCTCTGGAGAACATGATTTGAGGATTACTTCATGGATTATTTCTCTCTCTGTGTGTGTGTGTGTGTGTGTGTGTGTGTGTGTGTGTGTGTGTAATTTTCACTTTCTACAGGAAAAGAAAACTAATTTCCAAAAGTAGATAATGCAATTAGAAATCAAATTGCTCTACTAAGGAGAGTGTCCATAGGAGTGCCGAGCTTGTACATCCCTTGGACAGCCACCACTGATGGGTATTTAAGAGAGGCTGGCACAAATGCACACATCTACGTGGCAAATGCCTAGGTTTGGGCAGAAGAATCCCACCTCTGGTTCCAACATGAACATATAGCTTTCTATATTTAAGAAAGCATTTTGCACTGTTAGGTGAAAACTGATTTAGTGGCCTGTGAGTACAGGCACAAGAAACTTGATTCTACTCTCAGATCCACTGAAGTTGTGTTGCTATTTTATTGATGTTTATGTAGTCATTTTTGGTCTGATTTGTGTGTGGACAAGGAAGACTCTGTTCTGAGTAATGTGAAACATGAGTTAGAAGAACAAGAAGCATATTGCCATTTAACTATGCGGTGATGGAAAAGGCAAGTGTGTTTCTCTAGGGTACAGTCATTCTGAATTTCTGTGCTGACTCTTTTTATGTGATAATATTTAATATAAATGCAAGGGGAAGATGATTTGATTTTTCTTTTTTTCTCTAATCTGGCTGGCTTTTTCTTTACCAGAATTTGGAATCCCCATTTGTGTCAGTGCTGCCCTAAAGGGAAAAATGTAAAGGTCACTTTTTCTTTGTATGTGTGGGGCTCTGAAGGAGGCAATGAAGGCATTGCATGGCAAAGTCAGGAGATGGTTGCTTTTACGGCTAGTTTTGCAAGGGGATGAGACTCAAATTCTGTTTAGATGCCACCTATTTTTTTTCCTCAAAAGGTCTAAGAGTCTCTGAGCAGCGCAGCACTGTGTAGGGCTGGAGAGTTTTAATGGGTTGTAGTTCCTGAAAATGCTAATATTTTGTTTCAATACAAGTAAAACTAATTTCATTGTAACTGTTAATTTACCACCATCTTAAAATCTAGTCTCAAGAGACAAAAAACTTAATTTCAGTTACCCTCTCATTTTTTGTCTCCATGAAGAGCAATTTGATTTCTAGTTGTGTTATCCACTTTGGGAAATGAATTTCCTCTTCCCGTAGAAAGTGAAAATTCCACCAAAAAAATCTACGAAGTAAACACATTGGAAATCCCAGAACTTCTGTGCATACCGTTGCGGAGAACAGCAACAAAGAAGTGAGTCCTATACTTTTTATCCCACTATTTTTCCTCTTCCAGATTTGCAACAATGCAGAACATTTTTGAAAAAATCTATTTTAATAATTAATGCTGCATGTTCTAACGGCACATAGATCTGTATGCTCACCTGCAATAAACTCAAATACTGAAAAGATAGACAGAAAATCTATCTTCTTTCAGGAATCTTGATGATGTGTGTGTTAGTACATTCCTGAAGGAAAAATCTTGAGCTTAGCTCTTTGAAGTTATGCATAACAATGAAATAGTTCCTTTGTTGTACTATATATAACTCTTATTTTCTGCTTTGTTTCCTACTTTCCAGTTGAGCATTCCTCATGTTAATAATGAGAGCTCTACTGCTTCTAAAACCTTATTATTTAAACTCTGTAGTCTTATTCATTCATCAGTGGGTCTGCCACACAAGTAAAATTTTTGTAGATTGAAGCTGTAAGTTACTTTTCTACAGCAGAGCATAGGGGTCCTCCTGGTACAAAGATAACAGCTAAGTTCTATGGAAACTTTCTGGGCTTTTTTACTCTGCAGTTTGCTAACTGTTGGTGCAGATAGATTACAGGGTTATTAATGTCAAAATATGCTTGTATTAATATACTTGTGAGGACTAGAAGATGGAATAATCTTGTCCCTAGTTTACATGAATGTAGAGATTATACTTTGTCCAGGCCTGCCTAATCTGTAAATTGTTCAACAGTAGTTGGGTGAAAAATGTTAGTGGATGCATGACTTCGATTCAGTAACACACTGGTGCTTATGACTGCTCTCACTTGAATTCCAGTGGCTTGATTAATTTCTTCAAACATAAGGTTTTACTAGAGCACCCAGCTGCCTTTGAGTGGGAGTTTTGCCCGAGACTTCACCATTTGGCTTTTCCATACGTTCTTGTTTGCAGGTTACTGGAAACTTGTTCAGGTTTATGTTGAAGTCATTCAAATGTCCCTACTGCTTGGGGTTTTGTATTTTTTTCATTTCAAACAGCAGGACTGAGGTGTTATTCAACTATCAAAGAGTACTTTCCAAACCAATAATATCCTTTCAGAAATAGCAAGTTTGGCAGAAGAAGCCTTCATGTGTTTTAATTTAGTAAAGAAATGGGAGAGTCATGGGGAATAAAGTGGATTAAATACATTTTTAGTTGAGGATACCATTACTGAAGGGTTAGTACATGCATAGCAGTGTTATACCCAAGGACTTTATGACTGACAGTGGTGGGATCCACCTTGCTTGTGATGGGGCATGGTAACATGCAATAGGAAATGCCATGTGTGTGTTTGATTCTACTTACATAAATTAAACCTGAGAAGTATCTCTCCCTTAGATTGTGCAGCACTGAAGCTTCATTGAGGCAAGTCAGCTCTGCCATGTCCTCCACTTTGGAGAACTTTGGAGGGTTCATCTTCTGGATGTCATCCTTGCTCAGTGTCACTTTCTTTCCATTTTCTGCCAGTTCAACTGTCACCTCATCCCCTTTCTCTTCCTTGATACTTGCTGCTTCAAATCCATGTTTCTCTGATGGAATCCAAACCAGTTTCTTTGCTGACCAGTCAGCCTGGGCAAGTGGGTTGTTAGTGAAGTTTTTGTCCACAAAGAGGAATTTCTCATCGTCGCTGAGAGCTTTTTGAGCCATTTTGATTCAGTAGACACCTGTTGAGGAAACAAAATATTCTGCTGTAAAAAGAGGCAAATGTGGAGATGTCCCAGACAAAACACATATGTCAAATCTCTCATGAGCTAGATCCAAAGCACCACAGGTACAGATGCTTTTGTATGCCAGCTTAGATACCTTAGAGTATTTGTGTTCCTATTCCCATTCCTTTGTTATTGTGTCTGAAATTGCAAACTTCATGATGCTAAATCAAATGAGGACACCTGGGCTTATATGTTGTATTGAAGATCAGAGAGAAAAGTAAGGCCTAGCTAATGTCCGGGGAATGAGACTCAGAACTGCACCAAGACTATCAGCTGAACAGCTTTGTCCATCCTCCTGTCTTGCCAATCACAAAGTTAAATGAATTCAGATGCACGCTAAATTTCTGATCACCCAAATACTATTCAATGTCTAGTGAAATACTAATGTAATAATGAAATACTTGGTGGAAGAGCAGTGGCCAGGCTATGTTCCAGAAAAGACAGAAATAAGCTGTTCTTGCAAAGGACTATTTCCAATCACTTTAATAGCATTTAATTTGGAGAAAAATAAGATTAAGAAAAGGTCGAAAGAAAAAACAGGGGAAAAGTTATTGGTACTGCTGGTGAAGGAGGATTAATTTAGTTATCCTCTTTCCATGGTTCAGATAGTGGAAGCTGATCATTTCTGAAGAGTGAACATCTACCACATGAGAGAGAGAAGACATGACTGGAAATTGCATCAGCTGTTAGATACTCTGAACCATGTTGCTCGATTTGGAAGGGTGATGCATCTGCATCATGCAGTTGCACATGCATAAAACAGCATCTTGCAGTCACACTTGGATAAAGTAGCCTGACATATCTGCTCTGGGAAAGTTCTGTTTGTTTTGCACCATGTTTGAGAGGGAAGAAGCAGCTTCTCTCCTGCTCTGGCCACTGGCAGTTAGGATGTAGCTGCAAGATGTGTGCTGGTAATGCTAGGACTTTTGTAAGTGTTCTGCTCTGCCCTATGGGGGTGACAGCTGCAAGGGAGCAAAGGAATAAAAAGAGGACTACTTGTGGTTTGCTACAGGGCAGAAGAGTGGTGCTGATCAGAAAACCTGCCATGCAGTGGGGTAACGAAGGGAGCTGGGCAGGAGCTGCAGTGGGGAGCAAGGAAGTGTGCATGCCCAAGAAAAACATCCCTAGGAGACAGAGCCTGTTTCATTTCCTTATTGAGAATGAAATTAGTATTTGCAGCATTCGAACATGAATCTTGAGGGAGCTCAGAGAGCTGACTGCTAAAGATGTCAGCAATCAACCCATAAGCAGAAGGGTATTTGTGAAGACCAAGCTATGTGGTATGCAGCCAAATGGACACCCTGTTCTTGGGGAGTATCAGAGATTGGTTTCCAAATGTTTGTCCCTGAAGCCTTCCCACAGATTAATGTTTTTTAGCAAGGTCAGACTGTGTGAGGTGTCTGGTAGAGAAGCACGGATTGTGCAGAAGGTGACGTAAAGCTTAAAAACAAAACTAGGATTTTAGAGGTACCTAAGAGTTAGACAATATCCCACCAGAACTCAGTGGAAATTAGATGCCCCAGCTCCTCGAACTCCCTTGGCAATTCTCCCAGATGAAGAAATAATGTCTCTCCTCTAAATGTGCTTGTTCTAGAGCCACCAGCCTTGCCTGGAAACCCCCAGCAGGAGGATTTACCCAAATCATCTGTGCATATGCAGTGTGTTTGGTGGTATGGGTGAACAAACATAAGGAAGACCCTGACAGCTTGGATCTGTGATTGCTGCTGGCCTGTGCACAGTGTTCCCCACCATAGGGTCCCTGTGAGGGAGCTCTGTAGGTTGTGGCCCTTCACTTGCTCCCAGAGGATTCTTGAAAGAGAGCTGCAAGAGGAAACTATTTGACCTCTGTGTGGATTAAGGCAGAAAATGTTCCCTCGTTGCCAAGAGGGCTGGTAGAGCTGCACAGTTCCAATAATGGAGATGGTATTCTCTCCAGCTGAGCTTTCCAGCTGGCGGCTGCAGGGTGAAGCCGGCCGGACAGGGGAATGAAGGGAGCACTGCCCCACCACTAGGCCTGTGGCTCCAGGAGCGTGGTGCTCAGAGAACAGCAAGTGGGAGTCTGCTGTATCCTCTCTCCTCCCACTGTGGTGGCAATGGGCAAGGCATGTTGTCCACCCTGCTGCACCAGCAGTGTGGGAGGAACAGCTGCAGCAATGGAGCAGGAGGATTTCAGTCCATCCTAGGCCCAGAAGAGAGCTATCTGGTCATCCTGAAGCATCAGGAAGGTTGGCTCATGCTGCTCATGGCTAAATGCCAAGTGACAGCACATTCAAATCAGTAGGAGTTTGGTACTGCTTTCAGAAACACCAAAAATTAGATTGAATGGCAGAGTTCAGTTTCACATTCAAATCCTCCTACTTTGAGGCTGCCCACAAACAATGATGGTGGAAATTGAACTGCTGAGTCATCCTCACCATCTACCTCAAAAACTCAGCTGAAGGTAAAACTGTTGTTCTGCTACAAAGCACATCACCAGTGGGACAGTTCAGAAGTTCTTATCTGTTTTGCTGCCCAAAGAGCAAGGGAAAGTTCCTTTCCTTGTTACATGTTAAGTCAAAAACATCTTCCAGAGATTACAGTGTGAAATGAAGAGCTGGTCTGTTTGTATTCTGCTATGCTCTCCTACTTCCTGCATGAAAAACTTTCTGCACCTTATTGTTTAAATTCAGTCTTTCAGAGAGTGAGATGAGGCTGGAAGGTACAACAGGTGGCATGAACTGCAGAGCTTGGAAATACAGGCTTTTATCTCCTAGATCTAAGCACTATGTTTGACTAGTTTAAACATGGTAAGAATAGAACCCCTTCAAGGAGTAGGGAATAGACAGTCTGAGCTGGATCTCGTAACTCCTCTGAAACACAGTGAGGAGAAAGCATGGATTTGTGTAAAAGGAACTTGTCATGACTGATTTTCTGGAATCGGAGGATAAAGTTTGAGCAGCAGCTGAGTACCACTGTAGCAAAAAAGGAAATGCACTGTAGCAAAAAATGAAGTGTGGATTAATGAATATTATTAGTTTAACAGATTAATGAAAAATAATGCTTGTTAATAATAAAGGAAGGTTTCTGAACTCAGTAAGGTTTGTCTTAGTGGGATGCTGTGCACTGAACTAGTGAGCTGCTGAAGCTTTCTAACTAAAATTTGGAAATAAACCTTTAGATCCATCTGTGATCAAGACTGAACTGCACTGGTTCAGCATATGACTGATATTGAGGAGACGGGCAAAGGGGAAAGATTCATTATTGCTTATTGAGAACATTCCCTGAGATGGCAAAATTTACCCCTTAGCCAGTTCCTGGGTTTTACCTATAGAGCTGGTGAAGAGAAACAGAGATCAATATTATCTGTGCAAGAGGTGGTAAGAGGTTCTCATCCATTCAGCTCTGGGGCCTCCAACACAAGAGGGATGTGGAGCTTCTCAAGTGAGTCCAGAGGAGGCCATGAAGGTGTTCAGGGGGATGGAGCACCTCTCCTATGCAGACAGGCTGAGAGAGCTGGGCTTGTTCAGCCTGGAGAAGAGAAGGCTCAGGGGAGAACTTACAGCAGTCTTCAAATACCTAAATGGGGCCTGCAAGAAATCTGGAGAGGGACT
This sequence comes from Neopsephotus bourkii, assembly GCF_033783945.1. Taxonomy (NCBI): domain Eukaryota; kingdom Metazoa; phylum Chordata; class Aves; order Psittaciformes; family Psittacidae; genus Neopsephotus; species Neopsephotus bourkii. Next base: position 411,827 of record NW_026902244.1, on the reverse strand, counting down.
TCTTGTGAGGGCCTGTAGTGACAGAACAAAGGGGAATGGCTTTAAACTCACAGAGGGAAGATTATCTCGTTAGGAAAAAATTCTTCCCTGTGAGGGTGCTGAGGCACCAGCACAGGTTGCTCAGAGGAGCTGTGGCTGCCCCATCCCTGGGAACATTTAAGGCGAGGTTGGATGGGGCTTGCAGCAACCTGGTCTAGTGGAAGGTGTCCCTGCTTGTGGCAGGGAGGCTGGAACTGGATGAACTTTAAGGTCCCTTCCAACCCAAAACATTCTGTGATTCTTCTAGATAGATGATAGCCCAAATCATGTACCAGGGTAAATACTTTTATACTCAGAGGTGAGCTATCCTGAGGAGGGGAGGAGGAAAAAGGAAAAAAAGTGATCACAAAAATACTACTGATACGAAGTTTCTTGCCTTAGAAACTTGCCAAATTACACCAAACTGGATCCATCTGTCACACTCCAAATGTGCACATATACATGGGCATACATACTTCCACAGCTTATTTTCTATTCCTACTTCTGCTACTTCTGCTGTCCCACTGCAGATACATCGGGCTGACCATCATTTTCTTTTCTGTTATGTTGGTAACAGAAGTTGAATGCTGTCTTTACAATCAGTTTATCCTGAGTATATTATTTCAAGGGCAAAGTATAAATATCTCCAGGAAGTGCACTTTAATTAAAAGGTTATTGGCCAAGCAGAATTGCCTCCTAGGTTAGAGCTTAGAGGGACTGCTTATCTTCAAAGCAGACGATAAAGGATACTTCTGCCTTCCTGTGCAGGATGGAGAGGATGTGCAATATCAAAGTTTATCACAGCCCTACAGGGAATAATTCTCAGAACAGAGGACCATATAATCAAGTATGTGAATTAAGTTCAGAAACCAAGTCCTGCTCCTCTAAGTGGCTTCTGATGGAAGCATGTAGCAGCAACCTGCTGCTTGACTCAAACTGCACTTCTTGACTATGTCCTTTCTAGGCTGCTCATCTTTTACTTTCCCAGTACTTAACCAAATTACCAAACTGAGCATTGCTTGAAAAGGAAGAAAATCTAGAGGTGAACCCTAAGCTTGTGATCTTTTGGAAACTGGTTCCGAGCACAGTTAGCTTTGTTATGAGCACTGTTATCAGTCCCTTCTGGCTTTTCACCTCTCCCTCTGGTCACCAGGACCACCCCTCAAATGCTTACTTTCATCATGGACATGTTTGTCTGACTGTGGAGGTATCAACAGGACTAGTTTATGGTTGTTCAACCATGGAAGAGGGCAAGCCTGTATTTTAAGAAAGAACATTTTCAGTAATTTCACAGGGCTGGGTTTTTTTTTCTGTTTGGTTGCTTTTTCTTGATGCATTTTCCACGTACTTAAATTGTCTGCAAGTGCCTCAGTCTCCTATGAGGTCTCTGTTAATGCAGGTTACTACATAACTCTGATTGAACTCTTGATAGCTCTTTTAATACTCCAAAGAGATTGGCCAGGGTTATTACCTGTGTTATTAACTGCAAAAATTAGAAAAGAAGGAAAAAAAGACTTGAATTGCATCACATGGAGATAAAAGGGATCTATCTGGAAAATGACAGCTATTTCAAATACCCCCAAATGTTACTCTGTTAACTAAATCAGATTCTGCATGTTCATTAGACTTCATAAATATTCCATATTTTGAGTGGACTTTGCACAAGTTTGAAAGTTATCTCTGGCTCTTGGCTTCTTCTAAAATTAACTTACTTAAAAGAAAAGCCCACTGATTTGCAATTAATAAGTCCCAGTGAATTATAAAGAGCCGGGATCCTCAGCATACATCCATGCATGCTACCATATATGGTGATGTTCTTCTCAATACTTGCTGTTCCGCAAAAATGTAATGATAACACATTCAAAACAAATACCTTTTAGGGACTGGTGTGTCAATGGCAAATGAGATAATAAAAATCATTGTTTACATCTGAGCAAATACAGCTGGAGCAGTACCATGGGCTGCAGTGACAATCAAGTGCTTTGCTCTCTGGGGTTCATCGTTTCAGCCTCTGAGTGGGTGACTTGAGGGACCCATGAACTTTAGGAGTTCAGTGCATTGGTCCATCCAGACAGTCTTGTTGCAAGCTGCCTGGCAGGGCAAAGCTTTGAGTGAAAGAGAAGGTAGGCTTGTTTTTAAGTTAGTGTACTTTAGAAAAGGTTTTACTGAGAGGTATGTGTTAGATAATAATGACAACCCTTCTGATTTCCCTTGTATTTAAAATTTCTCGGGTTGCTTCTTACTTTTGCATACACATGCCTCTCCCATACGTATCAGCATTTACATAGGTGTGCATGCACACATACACACACAGACACGTATTCATGTGTGCGAAAGAAGCAACTGAAGTTCTGGGATGATACTGAAGCTGCTTTCTATACTGCCATCTACTGTCCTCTTAACTTACGGTATTTTGTTAAAGTGAAAAGTTTGTTGCCTTATTTTCCCTTTAAAAACAACAGGCATGTCACATTTGAAATAACTCGAACTAGTCTAGTTCCATGAATTAACAGATCAGCTTTGCTTAAGCTTTATTCCCAGAATATTAAAAACATACATATGTAATCCTAAGGCATTTTTGTAAAAATGTCTCCATTTTTTCTCTTCATTTTTAAGCATTTTTCCCTCTTTAAAGAACAAGTAATGGACCAACAAATTATTTCATTATATTTTCTTTAAACAGCAAGAGAAGTACACTAAGTTCCCTCCTAAGGACAAATGTAGAAATACTAAAGATCAGCAGCTCAGGCTACCAGGTTTATTCATGCACGTGTGATGATTAATTGCAGAGGATACGTGCTCCATCCAGCAGTGCACAGCACCTTGCAGGCTGTGCTGCTACTGCCTTGGAGCACAGTTTGTGCTCTTGCAGCCAGTGTCTTTAAGGCTCGATTCAGCAATAGCAGTGTTAGAAGTAACAGGCTAGGGCATCTCTATGCTTTCAAACATGCATGATCCCCAATGCATTTTAAACAGAACCCAACAGAAATACATGTCAGGATAAACCATTTGAGCATGCCTAATAGGTCTGTTCCCATCTTAAATTTCTATGCTATTTGCACATGAATTCACTGAATCTGTTTTCAAAGTAGTATAATAATCAGCTTGCTAAAGTGTGCATTAAGCCCCCAGCCCCATCCGCAGCAGGGATTTCTGGCCCCTGCAGTACTTACAGGCTTCCAATTAGGGGAGCAGAGAGTGAATTGGAGAGTCGGGAACCTGTACAGCCACCAGCCGGGACAGTCCAAGTCCTCACTGCCTTTGCAGCCTCCCTATATAGAGGAGGAGAATCTTGTCAATGGGGAGGGGCCCTGGAAACCACGTCCTGCTGGAAAATCCTCTTGGTACCTGGGTTAAAAAAGGCAGCCTGAGCCAAGTACCTCATTCCCAGCAGGGCCTAACCCTGGGCTGCTGCCCCTGCCCCAAGCTACTCTTTAGGGAAGCAGGCTGGTTCTGGCTTTCAGGAAGGCATGAAAGGGGTGCCCCTAACTCACACGTTTAGAGGTTTTGCTTTTTCTTAGGGTGAAGCTGTCCAGCTGAGCCAATGGGCCTTTAACTCCTTCCTGCCTTGGCAGCATCCTCACCCTGGTGGCCCCCTGCCTAAGAAGGACAAAGGGTGGGTCATGATCCTGCATACTGCAGGTTTCCCACCCATGACAATGCACTTTCTTGGAGCTAAGAGTAATCCCTGAGTTCAGGGGATGCTTGGGAGAGGAGGGTTATTCCCAATGTAGCAGGGATGTGTGGGTGGAAGTTGCCCTGGGTCTCTGTGTGTTTATGTGACATCTGGAGCCAAGGGCTGGTTTAAGCCTCCTTTGCCTCTGGGGAACAAGAGGGTTGTTTCCCACCTCCCCAGGAGGATTTTCCATTTTATTTCACAATCCAGCGCAGAGCTCAGCTCTTGAGAAAGGACTGTAAATACTTTATCATATATAAGAAATACCTCCCTCTGTCCATAAAAGGAAGAAGAGAAGTGATAAATAGCTGAGGGGAATAGTCCCCAGGGTACAGTGGAAAGAACAGGCAGCAGGCACCGTGAGCTGAGGGGGAGAGGAGGACAGGGTGCTGGGAGCCAGCCCTGCAAGGGTTAGGGAGTGATCTGGTCCTTGTCAAACCTTCCTCACACCCCCAAACCTTCAGTCCCTAGCTGTCCCCCCTCCTTCCCGTGCTAGTAGCCAACAGCCTTGTGCAGTAGGACCTGTGGATGGAGACATCCCAAAAAGGGAAAGCTAGGATCCTCTAGGAACTCCCATCAACGTGCCAAATACAAAATACCGAAACAACCCTCTCTCTGCAACAGACTAAATATGGTGTATACCCAAAGGATCAGAGCACAGTCCTGGGTGAAATAATTTCTCTTGACATCAATAGCCATGTCTTCCCTGGAAAATAAACCCTCCTGAGGAAGATGGATAAGGATCATAGAATAGATAGGATTGGAAAGGACCTTAAGATAATGTATTTCCATCCCCTGTAGACCATGTCACCCAAGGCTCTGTCCAGCCTGGCCTTGAACACTCATATTGGTCTCTGTCCTTAAAAAAAAACTCTGAGGGGAGGCTGGGCTGAAAACCTCTGCTGTGACTTTGTCAAAGTACCAGCACTTTTGGGTGTGATGGACCTGCAGCCCCTTCCTCCAGCTTTGGCCAGTGGTAAACAAATTTGGGCAAAGAGGAGAGAGGGGAAGAGCATCAGGGTTTTTCCCTACATCATTTCAGAAATGTCAGGCACAGAGTCATGTTCAGGTCTTAGCTGGAGAAGACCAGATTTGCCAACACAGGCACACGGTCCCAGCAGTTGCAGTCTGTCCTTCCAAATGGAGGGTCAGTGTGCGCTGAGGTGTGGACACTGCAAAGCCCTCCCAGGGTCTGAAAGGCAGCAGTGTCATATCAGACTTGTGCACGTGTGACTGTGCTGGAGCAAAGCCAAGGGAAATGATCACCAGGATGTAAACCCAAGAAACTCGCCCTTGTTAGCAGGAAACTCCTCACAGGGTTGTCCACCCTACTTTTATTTTTATTTCAGTTTCTCAGTTGCAAACTTAGCTTTTAAATAAGAATGTAAGTAATATGAAATAATGAAACGCAATGGGATCCTCTGTAAATTACAATCATTTTAACATTCATCAAAGTTATCCTAAGAAGTTCCTTTTAAACCCATGCAATGGTTTTGCAAAACCAGACACATTTTAATAGCAGCTTAAAAAGGAGTGGAAATTATCCCAGCTGGTCTGCAGGGCGCTGCATGTGCACGTGCAGGCTTGCTGCCTGAGGAGTGTGTTTAACAGAGGCAGCAGTGGAGGGTGATATATGATGTGACATTAAACGGAGCTGGAGAGCCTAAGAAATGTTACTGCTGGGACTGAAATGGTTGCACTCTGGAGCCATGTGGGGCAGGAACTGATCAAGTGTAAGAGTGGTCTCCAAACTTCACTTAGAAGTTGATGTAAGAATCTACTAATATAGTAGCCCAGCTGGAGTTCCCTAATTGTGGTTTGGGTTTTCTTTAAAATAAAGTTTTTTCAGAGTGAAAGCTGTGGATTCCCAGTCGAGAATGCCTTTGTGGCAGAAAATTCACTTTATTTAAACCCCCTGCTTTTTCTTTATTTATTATAATCCCTTTTCTAGAAAAAATACTGAGCAGCTGGTACATATCTCCTTGCTGAATTTGCACCACAAATACTGTACTTGGGGAAAAACCCAGAGGAATCGATCAGGAAAGAAATGAACTTTCAGCTGCACTACTACAGTGTAACCTGAATACAATGGAAGGAAAAAAGCAAAGCACGGATGGAGATGTTAATTTGTTAAACGATGTGTGTCAGGTAAGAATTTTTTTAATGTTTTTACCTAAGTTTACCAACCACGTTTCTCTAAGCTGACAAATGTAACTGGAACTGACAAGCACACCAGTGGGTTACCTCCTGTGTTAAGCTGCTCTCTTGCAACAGGAGGGGTAGTCTGTGTCCAAACTAGAATAATTCATCATGAGAGTACTCTAATGAGGTAAAATACCATCATTTAATGTTCAGCTTTGTGGTTAATGCTGGCTGCAGATTAAGTGAAGTATGTGAAGCACAGAGGTCAGTTCTGAATCAACTGGACACCAGCTGCTACTGAAAGGGTATTTTTGCAAGTGTGAGCTAATATTTTTTTTTTCCCCTAATCACCCAATGATAATCACTCCTCCGGAAAACTGATCAACTGACGCCAAGATTCAGCTTGATACAAAGGGTGCTCAGGAAGGAAAACGTAACTGAGTCCCTGGAGCGTGTTGATAAAGTTTAGACAAAAATTTCCCTTGTGCATGACAGAAACTAATACCTCTGGAGTCCGTAGACAGTTTCCTCTGGTTCTAGGGGAGAGCAGAAATTTGGTTTTAAAGAATTTGTTTTTAATCTTGTAAATTCTTCCAAAGTGCTTTCCAGCTCTGATACCCACACCAAACTTCACTGGCTCCTTGTCACCTTCGCTTGTGACACCATGCTTGGACAATGAACAGCCTTTAACATAGTTCCCTCTGTAACAGTCTGAGCTAGTGTTCTATCTCAAAAAGTTTATCTCAGTCTATCTCAGAAATGCATTTTGCTCATCAAAGTCCCCAAACTTCTACATGCTTATATACATTTTCTTTTCTCCTTTCACTTTCTGATGTTAGTAGGACCAAGGGCAGTTAATGCAAGACATCACAGTCTGTAATGAAGCTAGATGGAGTTTTTTTAATTACTGGAGAAAACAATTTTTGTGCATGCTCACCTACGTGGCAATTTTGTCTAAAACTTGAACCTGTGACTCTAGGATTGTGAATTATTTTCATCTAAATGCTGATCTCACTTACCTTAAACTTTTAAGAAATTATTTTTTGGGAAGTGCAGATGTCGCAAAGGCCCTGGAATTCATCTGTTAGCAAGTAAGGCAGGCTGACATTAATAGGATGTGCTACATGTCTGCATCTTGAAAGATGCTCTCACACTTCATGTACTGTGAGGATAAATGCTAGACCATTAATAATGTGATTAGACCAATATATTTTCATAGACGTATTTCAAAGCTTTGTTGTACAAATAAGTATTAGGGAAATACACTTAGTTTAATTTCCTTGTACAATGGCTGTACTTTAAAACAAGAGATTGCCCCAAATGCTCAAATCTGGGCTCTGAGGGTATTAGAGGACTAGATGAAGCAAGTTGCACCAAGAGCAAACAGGCCAGCTTCCACCTACCATCCCAATGCAGGATCCTCACAAGGAGCTGAAGCAACCATCCCCTAAGAAAACAGTCCTGAAATTCCCTTAAACAGAATTCTCCTCTGATTACAGCTATTCCTTCCCCTCAAAGCTCAGTAAGGACACTCTTATAACAGCCTCTGCTGTCATGGCTGTGGAGACCACGAGCCTGTAAGTCTGCTGAGCTCTGTGCTTGGGAAAGGGCACTTTGCCTTCTTCAGCCAGAACAAAAATTGTATTTAACTTCCACCATGAAAAATGCATTTCCCAGGGAGCTCCACGACACCTGGTCAGCTCCTGTATGATCTTCGGTGGGAAGACAGAAAGCAGATGCAATAGCTTCGGTTACACTGGAAGATTTGCATCCTTCTAGTGGATAAATGCAGCGTTTCCTTTCGACATATAGCTCTTGTCTGCAAGTTTCACATCAGAGCAGAGGCTAGGCTGCTTAACAAATAAAAAAAACACCTGTAACACCAACTGGGTCTGATCAAGATAAAAGCAAAACTCTGTGGTGTGTACAACCTGGGGTCCTTTCACTTACAGTCACAAACTGCACGTCCTCTTACTCTATTTCCCACTTACTGTACCATTTGTCTAACAGTTAAGATTTTTAAGAATGCAACCCTAAAATATATTTATACAAAACTCCTCTCAGTATCATCTGACACATTAAAATCTATACATTTTGTTAAAATAAGTAGCTAACCTGTTATTTCTGACACACCCCTATAAGTCTGGCTTTTAAAATAAATTCCCATTTCAAAACATGTAAATACCTCAGCTAAAAAGAGTTCTGGGAATCAGTAATCTGTTATCAACTTTATTTTTAGCTTTGCCTGAGTTTCATGTCTTTTGGGGAAAAACCAAATTTCTCCCCTTCCTTGTGTAAGTGTTACACAGCTTATAGCAACTCCAGATGGAAAAGACTTACCCTCATGTTGGCATGAAGATAAATATAGTGTGCATTTCTGGAGAACTAAAACCACCTATTCCTCTAAAGCACTTTAATTTTCTGTTCAACTTTTTCTTCCCATACTTACCTGAAAGTAGCAGTTTCCACTTTTAAAAGAGTGATTCAGATATTTAGGTTGAACACTTTAAAAGTTCCACACTGAATAGAACAGAAAAAATTTATTCAGAAACACAAACACACAAGCAAAGTGCAGAAGTGGCAAGTTGTCTCATACATTTTTATAAGGCAAACCTATTTTTATAAAGTATATTGTAAGACCAAATTCTAGAGACAGGCATCACTAATCTAACTCCTTATACAGTTTTGCTTCTATCAGCACTGGAGAAAGAGACTTTGCTAGCCTTTTTTTTAATGGACAGTATGTATGACAAAGTCATCCTGTCTCATTGGTAGATCTAACAAGCTGAAGTGGTCCCACTGGACAGACTGGTGAAATGTATGCGAAGAGGAATTTCCTAAATTAACTCTTACAGGACGTTACATGAGAAATTAGCATACAAAAGATATCACTTGCTCATACTTTGTGTAACAAGGGGCTCTTCGATGCTTGTGCCAGCTGTCCTTCCTGGCTCTGGAATTCTGTCTGAAAATGAAACACACATACACTCATGCAGCTGGACACCTAAAGGTGTGTTATTTTCTATTATTATCAACTTTGATACAGAATATCATAATGGGAAACTGGTGACTTTACAAAAAAAATGTTTCCATGCAACTATATGAGGTAAGAGCTTTGCATCACTAAAGGTCAGATTCCAGACAACTGCCAACCTGGCTACAGTGAATGAAGTAACAGAAACACCAGAGTCCACATGTTTTATCAGGATTCCTGGTCTGTTGGAATATTCATTCGACTACATAGGCAAAACAACTTCTAGTATATAAAGCAAGTTGGTGTTATATATGAGACTTGGTGGGTTAAGTTTATGAATGGACACATTACCTGAATATGCAGCCTAATTAAAATATATAGATATTTAGTATTTTAAACCCACTGCCTTTAGGTCTCTGCTGATGTATTCCACAAACACAAGCAGAAAGGAGTTTTCAGACTATAGTTACTTAAAGGTTAAAAGCCTTAAAGCTGCTGTTTAGTTCAAAAAGCAATATGCTGTCATATCTTACGATTAATCCTGAGTTTTGTAACTAACTCTGAACTAAATCCCCACATGAAATTATATTGGAGTCAACAGGGGAAGGTGACCCTGCACAGAGTCAATTTCAGAACTGAGGTACAAAGGTATACTTTAGAAACAGTTCTTCTATACACTGAGTTTAAAAACCAAAATAATTTAGAAATTTCTGATACAAATAATTATTTCTAACAAAGAGACAATTTGTAACAGCTCTGGTATTGAAATTTCCTTTCTTCAGCCCCCCTTCTGGCAGGAGGGAAACAACATTGTTTCAATTAAGTGTTAAGAAAAGGTGTTTAGCTTTTTAGATGTCAGCAATACCTCAGGCCTCGTACTTTTCAAATTTTTGCATACAAAATAAATAGTTGATAGTACTAAGACAACAGCACTAAATTCTCACATTAAAAAGTGACAGGCCAAGTCAACTCTTTGAAGGAAAAATCTGGACCAATGATCCCTTTCATTCTGTAGCTTAGACATTACTAACTGTAACCAACCAAAATGCAGACCAGAAAAGGAAAATTAAGATTTAGCAGTGCTCTGCCATACAGCAATGAACTTGGAGCTTAAGCTTCTGCCATCAAAGGGATGTGAATTATGTCCTCAGCAAAGGTTTATGCTCATATACAGAACTGACAGCTGAAGTTTAAGAACTTCCTACAGAAATCAGTTAATTTAGAGCAGATAAAAAACAAAGAGATACACCCACTGTTTAATGTATTTTGCTGAGAATTAAGATTAAATGCTAGTATTAAATCCCCAGTGTAGTAAGTCTCTAGCTGACCCACTCCAGATATGTAATACTGTAAGGGAGTACAATTTGGCCAGTTTAACTTTTAGGGAAATGACAAAGCAATCTGGTGGATGACCTTTCTGATCCTGAGAACTGGAATATTTTCTGGTCTTTACCAGCAATGGCAGAGCAGTAAACCTTGTTTGTAACAGCATACAGGTTATGACAGATATTTTACCATCTAAAAATCAAAACAGCACTGCTGTTTGGTTTAAATGAGCTCTCTAACAGTCCAAAAGTCTTAACAGAATAAAGCTAAACAATTCGGGGTTTTTTTAACCCTTCCCATTAGTATCTAACAAGTAGGTAGCTCAAGTACCACAAGGTAACAAGAGTGTCACAAGCAAAAAATTATATAAACTTGGCTGTCTGCAGTATTTTAAAATGTCTGTTTTATAAATAAAATACATTCCCATGTATGAGAAAGTTCTACCACTGATACATTTGAAGGCCAGTCAAGCACTTCCAAGGCCAGCCAGCATACCATTAGCATACCAGCAGAGAGCTGGTGTAAGCTGGTCACTTATTTGAACAAAGGCACATATAAAGGGTCTTTCTTGAGCTGGATATAGTAGGGTTTTTCTTAAATGAATACATGAGCAACAGCTATGGTCAGGTCACACAGCTTAATGCTATTTTTGAAGTATAAACATCATTCTGCTGAAGAATTTTTAACAGATGTCACTGCAAACCATTCCTTGCACAGAAGAGGAGGTACAGTGTGTTCATCTGCATGTTTATGCTGTTATAAGCACAGGTACCGTACAGAAAATCTGGTCACAAATAAAACTAGCAAAAATGACAGAACACCTACCTTTTTAATTTCTCTCAGAAGGTGGTTTGCTGAAGTTCTGCTTTGGATAGTTCAGCAAAGTCATTCTTGCAGGGTTATTCTGGTTACTTTCTTCTTTACCATCACGTAAGAGTTGAGAGAGAATTCCATACAAGAGAGGTCTGCTTAAAAGAGAAAAGACAAAATGAGTCTATGAAATAATGAGCATTAAAAATACACCCTTTCCTCAGACTTCTTAAGACCTTAAAATGTTTACTTCTAGAATATGTATGGATGTCTTTACATATGTATATATATGTGTACCTATATATGTAATTATGCTAAGTGTCATTATATAAATCAGCACAGACCTAAGCCCCTCCCCCCCCCGAAAATCAGGACGCTCTTAGAAAGCTTGCCTTGAGAGACACTCTCAGCTGAACTCCAGATCTCCTGTAGGTGAAAAACCAGAGCCTGCCTAGCACAAAAACACAGATCCACATTCTCACTTGGGTAGTATGAAGGATCAGACTTTGTCAGGCACAGTCCACCGCTGCACAAAAAGAACTTGATTCTTCCTTAGCACCTGACAGATTCTGACAGCACAAGCTAGAGAGAACACTGAGTGTGTTTAAAGCTGCTTCAGTACCCTAGTTCATTAATGAAGTTGTACTGACGCACTATAAATTTGTATCTAATCTAAGACTACAATAATCTTTTTATTGCTCTACAAAGCAATCCACTGATTTGCAAAGAGTGTATCTGTTTTCTACTTCTGACTGTAGGGAAAACTGTACTGATAAGAGACTTGTGTTTAGGCATGCAAGTACACTATCTGGAGAAGGCTATAGAGTTAGCAGAATTAAATGTTAGTCTGGAGCATGTTTGAAAATGGCCCTGTGTTTGACATTGTGAATTTTAACCCAGCATGTTAAAGCAGGCATACGATCTAGTAACATCTGAATTGGTGAGATCAGTTATATGTGATTTATAATAACCATAAAGAGAAAAATATATGCAAACCAGAATATACTCTGCATTCCAAAATCACTCCTTACACTGATTTTCCACTTGTGCCTTCAACTATATTCAGCTCTTTGACAAGAAACTGTCTATCCAAGGACACTTCAGGCTGGCCAGACTCTGGAAAAATTATTAAGACTGGTAAGAAAAACATCATCAATTAACAGATTCCAAAAGAGAATGAGAACACACACCTCCCTTTTAGACTATTAATATCTAATTGTATACCATAATTCCAGGGAACTCACTTAAACATTAGTGCTTCATACATAATTCACATGACATATTAAGATTTTTATCTTCACTCTAAAGAAATCTAAGAAAATTATTAAAGAAGGCTTACACTATAATCAAACAACTTTCTAACACGGCTTCTGATACATTCTTTATGCATGAATTGCCAGAATTGCTAAAATTCAGACTCTCACCTACTTTATGTATATTTTACTTTTTTTCCTCAAATAAATTTTGTTCATTTGTAGGCTGTTGTTTTGGCTTGGTTTTTTTTTTTACCAAAATGCCCACGAGATAAGAATGTGATATATGATTCAAAAATAGTTAGCAATTTTCCAAGACAAATGCAGACATTTCAAGAAAGGCATTTTGATTTCAGAGGCTGCTAGGAGGTTTTCTTGTTCTTGCATCAACTGCTCTCCCATCAACTACTTTTGTCAAAGTATTTACCCCAAGGAAAAGGGGCAAAGAGTGTTCTTGAAAACAAATGGTATAACTTTGCTTAATGCTGTGAGTAAAACTGGGGAGAGAGTATTTTTATCTTATTTTGAAGAGAAGACGAGACTCGGCAGCTTGGTCCTGCCTATGAATTTCATAGCGCCAGTGGACTTACTCAGCCAAACAGCAAATGTCTGTTAATACAGTGATTACAGCAAAAATTCAGACACAATACCTGCAGTTAAAACATGTGCTGCATTATTATACTTGTTATATTTCAGGTATTCACGAATTAGTTCGTTGATTAAAAAGTTTTCACGAGTCAGCGGTGGACGTGGCTCATTTTGGTCATCCAGTGCCTTAAAAACTTCAGTTCTGATCTTTGCTTTTATTTGTCCAAGCGCACCTTTTCTTTCCAGTGTTTCCTTTAAAGCTATTACCATAAAAAGATCGTTAATATAAAACCAAACGTATTCAAGCAGCATTCTTATCACCTACAGTAATCATAATTTCGGCATATACACAGTGAAAGATATCTGCATCTGTTCATATGCCAGTAGGTAACAACAGTAGGAACGTTATAGATAACTACTGAGCCTTAAAAGAAGCCACAATTATATCTTTTTTTAGCCGTAACCACACGTTTGATAAATTTCAAAAGTGGGATGTAACTAGATCAAGATATTTGCAACGAGTGAAAACCAAACTAAGATCAACGCTAAGAGCAGAGTATTTGAGTGAAGGCTCAGGGGCGCTTCTTCTGCGGCTCCACAGCGGGCGCTGTGAGGAGACGACGGCATCCATTAGCGCCGGGGGCGCCTACGCTACGCACCCGGGTGTACAATGCCGACCCGCCGCCCACCCCTTCGTTGTCCCGAGGTGCTTCTGTCACAGCCAAGTCTCCCCACGTCTCCAACACCCCAACCTCACTACCTGCTTTGAGCTGCGCTACCGACGCCATTGCTCAACGGCCGCACCCGGGACCCAGACGAAACAGCTCGCAGTCGACACGCTGCCACTGCGCAGGCGCGGTGCTGGGAGATGGGGGTGGGCGCGCTTAGCCTGAAGGGCCGGTGGCCCGGAAGGGTTCCCCTCTGTCTGGGGCTGCCCGTGTGAGGGAGCGCCCCTCTGCTGCCGGGATGTCCGCTGGGCAGGGTCAACCCGGGATAGAATAATGAGTGCTTGTGCGCTGTGGATGGAGTTACCGTTCGGTATCCTGCCTCTGCCTGCCTGCGGTTCAGTCCTGTCAGCCGCGGAGGGGGGAGACGGGAGCGGGCAGTGTTTTGAGGGTTGTAGTACTTTTTCCTCTCTATAATTACAAACGTCAATGTGCTTCATTTGGAGGAGAAAAAAAACACCACCAACAACCCCCCCCCCAAAAAAAAAAAAACCCAACAAAAAAACCCCACCCTAAAATGGAGTAAGAAAGGACAAAAGTGAAATCTGGAGAATGAGTGAGAGTTTCTCCCTGATGTATAGCAGAAGAGTTTTGCATCGGGTCCCTGAAAGATGAACTTTTAATTAAAAGGAATCACCAAAGAGGAGCTTTTAATTAAAAAGACCTGCCAAAATGTAACCGAATATCGGTGTTTCGCAAGTGTGTGAGAATCCCTGGTGTGACTGGAGACATGCATGTGTGCTTCACGTTGCTGGGGTGAGACGACAGTGTTTATTTTGTGAAAGTATGAAGAGTTTCCCAAAGGAAATGCAGCCAATGTGGATGAACAAATGGGATTTGTCATGGTCTTGTTGGAGCAGCCTCCTTGGGCTTGAAGGAAAAAGTGAGTCTTAAGCAGTAAACCACTTACAGCCTTGAACTGTGGGGTGGGGTTTGTTTGTTGGGATTTATTTTTATTTGGTTGGGGTTTTTTACATTTCCTCTCAAAGCAAATATTTATGTTATGAGCTTCCAATGGGGGGCAATAAATAAAATTAATGAAAAAAGCCTTTAGAAGGAATGGTGAAGTTAATCTGTTCTTTAACACAGCACGAACCTGCAGTGAGTCAGCAGCAGTACGTGCCTCTGCCTTTCCCAAGTCTGCTGCCCAGCTCCCCAGTGCAACTGGTGATGAAGGACTGCTTACCTGACATGCAACAAGTTTTCAGAGTCAAAGCATTCTTCTCTGTATCCTTCCGAAGTTCTCCATGTTGTATGTCACCGTTCTAGTACACCTAACTTCTAGTTGTTGTTGCTGTTTTCCACCCTGTATTGATTTTTCTGCTGTATCATTTCAGCAGTAAGTTTATATTCTGTTGTTGCACACAGAGTATGTGTAAAAGTGTAAAGCTCTTAGAGGCTGCATTTTTTTTCTGGCTTACTGTGTATTCATAATGTTATTAAAAAGGAAAAGCTCTTCATACAGGGCTACTAAATAATACAAGTAACTGTGGAGTAGCTTGTATTATTTGTCATTTACTATTATTCATATGTGATGCAGAGTAGCCAGGATAAAAAAGTATTCCTTACAGCTGAGGGGCAGTAGGGTAACATGTGTGGGAGGCTGCGATGTAACTTTTACAACAGGTGTGATAGCACTGAGACATCAAAAAGCAACCCACCAAGCTATTTACTATGATTTAAAGATCATAGTACAAACCAGGACCAATATTCTTAATAAAGGTAAGGGGAATCAGATGTCAACATTTAGCTGTTCTCTTACAGTACTATAAAGATTTTAATGCTGTATGAACTAAGGTATGGGTTAAACTGATACGAACTTTTGCACTTCTGACACCAAATTTGGTTTGATCTTTCTGTAATAATTCTGCTCAGCTCATCAAGGCATACAGGGCCTTGGTGGAGGCTGAAGATTGCTGCTGCTCCTCGACCTGACACCCTGGAAATGAGAGATCCAGGAGCACAGATCAGTAATACTGCAGTTGAATGAACAGCATGGCCACAGCCAGCCACCAGCACAGCTCCAAAACTACAGTGAAGACATGCAGGCCAGTAAAGCAGCAACTTGTGATACTATCTTTGTATATGATTCTTGCATTTTACTTACACATACAAACAAGACCTGTCTCTGTTCTGACAGCTTTGTCTCTTCTCACAGGTTTGTCCGTTACCATAATTGCTCTGGATGCAAAAGAACATTTTAAATTGAGATTCTTTATGTAGCTCATATAATTAAAGGTTTCAGATGTTTTTCTGTAAGGTAGCATGTAATCACCCTCCTCTTTCTGCAGGGTATGACGCCATTCTGGCGTATGTGCCATACATGCTCCAGCTGGTATTTTCTGGTGTGTCAGATAGCCGAGCATGGATGCCGTCTGTGGGCTTAACCGATGCATTTTAAATTGGATGTGAAGAGTGCACCGTGAGACAGAGCCAAACACAGCCTTAGGGGCTGTGCAGTTATTTGAACCAGTATATAGTTTGGTGCAAAGTTGGTTGTGGATGAAGCCGTTTAGGTTCAGTTCATGCTAGTCAACTCGAAGTAGTTCAGGGCTTTGAAACCAGTTTAAATGCTTCACGTTGAGACATAAAGTATTTGAAGGTGAGTGAGCGCTTTCACTGTCCTTCCCCAAGGAAGGCTCTGGCTTCATGTGTGGGGTCCCTGTATCTGGTGCCCGGAGAAGGGCGCGCAGTGGTGCCTGCGGGCAGCCGGTGCGGATGGGAGGTGCACGATCCGGAAGGCTGCAGGAGGGAGGCGAGGCAGGAGTGCAACGAGGGGGGCAATGCTTCCGCCCCGGCGAGGCTGGCTGCGGCGCGGGGTGTCTTGAGCCGAGCACGTGTTACGGTCCGGCTGAGCTCCCAGCCTCGGGACTCGTCCTCGCCTCGGGCTGGGGCACGGGCCACCGCGTGTGCGAAAGAGGTGCGCGCCCCGCGGAACGCCGCCGCCGGGCTGGGCTGGGGTGCACAGCTCCGAGCCGCCTGCCCCCGCCGAGGCGGGGCTGCGCAGCGCGGGCGGTGGCGGCGCCGGGGCTCTGCATCCCCGTGACCGCGGAGCCAATCAGGGCGCCGTGCTGGCGGTGCCGGTCGTCTCCGCCCGGGCGCGGAGAGGTGCGGAGGGGGAAGCGCAGCGCTGCCGCGGGAGTCCGCTGTCGCTTCTCCGCGCCCCATGGGGATCGAGAGCTTCTGCAGTGTGGACCCCTACGAGCCCTTCTGGGTGAGCGGCGGAATGGGGTTGAGGGGTCTCGGCTCGGCGGCGGCAGCTGCTGCCAGTGCCGGCACTGAGGGATGGTGGGGAGCCGGGTGGGACAAGGATGGTCGCTGGCCCCGGGTAGAGCCCGAAGAGGCTGCCTCCGGCGGGGGGAGAGCCGGAACCTCCCTTGCCGGCGCTCACCGTAGGCAGAGCGCGGGGGTCTGCTGCGCGCCCCGGCCGTGCGCCAGCCCCTTTAGCCCCGGCAGTGCGTGCGTGATACGCCGGCGTGAAGCGGCCTCGGGCTTACGTGGAGGAGGAGGGCCGTGTCTGGGGGCTCCCGGGTCTCCGGCTGTGTTCGGTGTTCCCGCTCCCGAGTCGCAGAGTGAGACCCGGTGTGCTTCGTGTGCGCGGTTTCCGGCAGGGAAATAAAATGCTTGTAGGGAGGGACGGATTAGCGAGCGCTTGCCTGGGAGACACGGAACGAGTTCCTGAGTGATCCGCGTTTGGCTGTTCGTCTGCATTATTCAGGGCTGTGCGAGTAATAACGGTGACTGACTGCTGCCATCATACTGAAGTGGCTGTCCTGGGAAGGAGGCCAAAGATACGCTTTCTGCGGGTTAGCAGCTATATCGCGTGTTTGCATAGTGATATTTTTGCTCTTCCTTAATGTTGAGTGGTGAGTGCAGCCTGTTGTGGGTGAACTGAAAACCAGCTGTGGAAAGGAGGGTGATGTGGAAACGTTGCAGAGTGGGTCTTGCTCGGCTGAGACAAGGTGTTCTTTGCAGAAGCACACAGGTGCTAGCAGCAGTGAGGCCTCTGGGAGGGCAGGAAGGCAGTGACAATCCTTGTGAGGAGAAAACGGGTTGTATGGAAAAAGAAGTTTTGTGGAGGAAAGGAGGACGGAGAGCTGGAAACTGGGGGGGGGGAAATGGGGTGCGAGCTACTGAGGACAATGTAGGCCTAAGAGGGAGATGTAGACTTTTGTAGACTGTTCAAGAAACTCATGTATTCATCGGCTGTTTGCCAAAACCAGCATTGAGCTAATGAACAGCCTTATGAGTAAAATAAAATTGTATGTCTCAGCACATGTTGTTGTACTGTTTGTCTCAAGAGCTGTTATTACTCAGTAAATATTTTAAAAATCATTAAGACTTCAAGATACTTATCTTTTCCAGCTGTTCCAAAGTGACTCTCACCTCCTATTACGTTGCTTGTGTTCATGAATCCTTTAAGCTAATTTTCATGTTTCTCAGAGTGAGTTAAATTACAGATTGTCATCAAATGTTTCCCTTTCCTAGAATGAGACATTTTATTTTTGAAGAGCTTTAGGGAATACGTGTGTTAGAACTCAGTTTATGGGAAAGCTTCTGGAAAAGAGATGCCAGTTCTTTGACTTGTGGGATTGAAACATCAAGTAGGAACAAGATCCACACTTAAGATGTTGGAAGCAGCTAGTTTATATAGGATTTCTGATGCCAGATTCTTTTATTGTGAAAACACTATTCTTGTATAGCCATTTCTGTCGGGTCATAACTACACCACACATTTTTTTCACTAGATGCATTGGTTCCCAAGAGCATAGATGACTTTGTGATTTGTCATCCTTCTCCAAGTCACGTGGAGTCTGCCTTTGTTTCCTCCAGCTAAAGATCCTCTGGGTGTGGTTATTTGAGTTTTGGGTTCTTCTAATCCTGAAAAAGAATAATTGTGTATTCCAGTTGGCGTAAGGTGTCTGGAAAACTCTTCTTCCTTGGCGAACTTGTCCTCATGAGCAGCACTCTGTATCCGCTTTGTTGCATTGTTCCTAATAGTGGGAGAGTACTAATGCTAGTCTTGGTCCTTATGGATGCTCTGGCTACTTTGTTTTCTGGTGTTTCCATCGTGGCTGCTACTTGAAGCTGAAGTTGTAATGGAGTTTCAGGAAATGCCTATGTACATGCAGTGTTTCACTGGACTTCTAGATACCACCTGTGTGGTACTTACTGTGTGCTAGTGCCTTCCTGTCTTGCGGACTGCACTCTTCCGCTTCTCAGAGCTGGGTGATGGCTAGATATGTGGTGGCATATGTTGTTGCGTTCTTCTGGTGAGCTTTATGGCTGCATCAGCTGTTTTGGTTGGTGCTTGCTAGTGGAGCAGTGGGATTTCCTAGCACTGGCAAACTACTTCAGGGAAGAGATGTGTTTTCTGTTAAGGGTGGTGCTGAGTTTGAGGCAGCTCAGTTTTAAATTGTGGGGGGAGACTGCATGTTGAAAGGACCTAATGGACCCTTAAAGGCTGTATGCTAATCTTCTTAAGCCTTGCTGCCCAGGATTTTGATCTTTTGCACACCCAAGGAATGTTAATGTTGAAAGTTCTTGTCTGAGAATTAAACAGATTGGTTTTATTTAATACCTAATCGGAAAGGTCAACAGCACAAGCAAGCTTGCTGTCACCTGCACACCTTCCTCCCCCCATTTAATCTATCTCTGTGCCCCCTCTCAGCATATTAACTTCACTGCAGTCAGATTTGCTTACAGAATTAAACTGTTTCTTACTTCCTTTGAACCAGACCCCCTTTTTGGAAGGGTACTGTTTCTTCCTTGCTCTCTTGAGCATCACTGAGTATCTTAGAATGAGTATCCCATCCATAACACAAAGGTACAGCTGCATAAGATAAAGTTACTATTTACTAATAGCTGTTGATGACAGTAAAAGTTCTAAAAAATCCTAGTGGGTTACGGGTAACATTTGCACTGCTCTCCTTTCAGTGCAGTGACTTTTAAGGGCCTGTTTAAACTTGAAAACTCTTGTGACCTGACATGCTGAGGTACATTTGCCTGGGATGTCGCTAGTGCATGAGTGCAGACTCCCTGGCTTCAGTACCAGCAGGCAAAAAAAGTGAAGTGGCGTTAGGAGCTCAGTCATTCTAGGTGAGCAGGATAAGCACCAAGGCAGATGTAGAGCATGCTGTACACTTTGGCCTGCTGACCTAGCTGTCCGGATATATGCATGTTCACACAATGATTTCCAGTAGAGTTTAATTTTGAAATAGCATGTTGATGTTCCTTTCTTTTGAGTAAAATGTTGGGTAGTTACAGTTTTTCAGAGCTTGTAAACTATGTAGTGTCATGTTTATAGAAGTCTTATGTTTGAACTTGCTAAAGGAAGAGGATAAGAGTTTTTGTGATATTTAGAGTTTTCAAGGCTATCCTCCAATATGACTTTTATGAGAAAGAAGTAGTAGATATGAATGAAAAAGTGAGTTTACACTCACACGAGCAGCTCCTGACAGTCCCTCCCCCAGTGCTCTGCCAGGAGTTACAGGAAGCCTTAGTTGTGTGTCCATTAGAAGATGCTGGTAAGTCAAATAGAATCAGAAATTCTGAGGTTTTTGCTTATACTTACAGGAATATGAGAGAAATAGCTGATATGTGTGTAAGCTCCTATCGTGTCCTTCACAGGCAAAGATGTGCTTTTTAAAATTAATTTTGATAGATGTTAATTCTTCTTTATCTCAGTGGGAAGTTAGTGACGATTCCCCCTCCCTCCCCCCACCCCCTCCTTTTTTTAGTTGCACTTTTGGTTGTTGAGGAAGGATTGAAAGCAAGTAATTCCATTTACTTCTAGGAGAAAATTAAGTTTTAATCTCCTTTGTTTTTTTTGAAAGCTACAGAGTCTTTTAATGATCCAGGCTGTGTCTGCCTGCGTAAACCCAGGACTCTTTCGTTCCTGTTGGTACAGAAAGCATTTGTGGAGCCTCTTCTCTGTTAGTAAAGAAATTGTATCCATGTACTGTTCTAAGTATAGTGCTTCTTCATATGGAACCAAACTACAGGACATAAACGGAATGGATGAGAAAAGCCGAGGCAAAGCCTCACACACAAAATCCAGGGATCAACTTGGTGGGATTGGGCTCTGCTTCTCTTGCTGTTGTGTGGAGTTGTAAGGCTTTCAGAAATGTTTTGCCTGCTTCAGTAAATGTATTTTCTTGAGTGTTTGTCCCAGTATATTATGATTCGTATTCAGTTTGACATTGTATATAGGGGAGATCTACCAGTGTCTCTCAGCTGTTTGCAGACATGTTAGGATCTTCTAAGGGTATAATGTGGCTTGATAGGATGTTATTAAGGAGAAAATCCATTAATATTCTTTAATAAATGAATGAAGTGTAGTTAATTATAATAATGATTAGCTGACAGTTGTGAAGTGCTATTGTCTGTTATAAACACCTGCTGTGGATATACTGCTTATGAGAGCACTGGGACACTGACAGTTTTCCTGAAATTGACTTCTGAAGGAAAAACAGACTTTTTATGTAAGAAGTAATTTCGTGTTCTGAAGGTTCATGGCTTATGCTTTCATGCATCAGACAAGCAGTAAATTAGCATGTATCTTGGAATCCTGCAGCCTTTTGCACTGTAAAATAGTGCTTTTTCAGTGTGTTTGTGGCAGAGCTAGGAAGGGACTGAGGTGCTGAGAGTGGTGCTGAGTGAGCTTGATAAAAATGATGAATTTAGACTCTTCCTTCAGTTGTAAAAGTACTAAGTTCATGAATGCATTTGTGATCAGAATTTAAGAGTGTGCAGATCAGAAAACCACCTATACACCTGCTGCCACAGGAAGGTAATATGTGGACAGCATTTGGAATAGAGAAGGAGCAGCAGCAGAAAACAGTTAAACAGAAAAACCTTTACACAAGATTGTAATAAACATTGTAATAAACAGCTGATTGCATGATTCTCCTGGCTTGGTGATTGTTGGCATTTTTAGTAATGAAAGCCAGAAGCTTATCTGTCAGCTTTCTCTTCTTTAAACCTGTAAAGCATTTCTGTTGGTCTGAATTTGCATAAAAATTAAACTTCTGTTAGAAATAAAGCTTATCTCTCTTGGTCCAGAATAGATGAATTTAGGGGAAATACAGGAAAATTAAGCCTGACATTCTATTGCAGATGAGGATTTTCTTAACAGATGAGCTGGCATTCTACAGCTGTCAGTTCAAGGTTGCTCAGAAAAGTTAAATGAGGAAAAATCCTCATCAGAACACCTGGATAACTTGTGCTGTTCCATGCAGTTATGTTGCAGTTTGCATTGAGACACTGTGCTATACTGGGACTTAAGTGAAGGTTAACCTGGGTTGCACTGAAGTCATTCTGGGTCACATCTCTAAAAAGCCTGCTGCCTGGTACTGACCTTTTGCTTACTTTTAATAGAGTCAGAATTCCATGCATTACTGTTTTCTCACTCTTTGCGTCTGTGGTAGCTTTGGATACGGTTTATGCCAATGTAAGCTGTTGTCTTAGGCCCTTTGTAAGGTTATTACCCAGGTGTATTCAAAATTCTCACAGTGATTTGAACTAGATATACAGGCTGCTGCATTAAGCAAAAGTTCTGGGTTTGGTGCAAAAAGGAGATGAGAGCAGGAATCTTTTTCATGTATTTTTGTAAGTAAGAGTATTTCAATGAAAAATTTTACAGATGGGTAAAACCTATCCTTTTGATTCTGAAACTGAATGGTAAATATTTTATTGTCATGTGGCCAAATGTGTCATGGTACTTGCAGGGTCTGGAAATACCATGTCTGTAGAAAAAGGCCAACCGTTTTACTTTTGTGAATGCTGATGTAATCTGTCATATGTTTCCCTGACATAAATAGCCATAATTCAGTGGCTTTTGGGTTCTTGGATTACAAAGATCAGCTCTTGTAAATTCCACAGCTGCAGGTGGAGTTTACCCTTCTCTGATAACTTGTCAGCACCAGCTTCTTATTTTAAGCTAAAGGAAAACAAAAGCAAAAGGTTTTTTGTGTTGTTTTTTTGTGTTGTTTTGTTTTGTTTGTGTTTTTTTTTCTCCTTTTTGTCATTTTATACACAGTTCCAGCTGATGCCGTGCTGTCTATAACCAGGGATTTCATCTCTCTGTGAATATTAGGAAATAATGATGTTTGGGTTTTGGGCAAGGAGGTGCAGAGGCCTGATTTAAGTTCAGGAACAGGTATTGAAAGGTAGAACATTTTTCTTGGCTGCCTTAACTAGTCAAATCTGCATTTTGTAAGTCATTACTGTTGAGAACTTCATCTTGCTAAAACTGTTTCTCATAGAAGGCATTATGAGAAATAAATGGTGTTTACCTGTCACAGGAAACACTGAGATTTCCCACACAGTCTTTATAGAAATGATTTTAAAATTTTAGGACTCCTGTTTATTATGTGATTTTTTTTTTTTTTAATTATTTTGTTTAATGCTCCCTCTCTTGCTCTAACAATGTTGTCTTGTGACAGTGTTGTTTTTTGTGTGGGTGAATGCGATCTCCATTGGAGTCAGAGATGTGAATCTAATTCTTGCATCCTAGTGTGGCAATTAATTACCATTAGTATTTCTCATTTGGCCTCCATGGCCGTAGAAGAGCAAAACTTCACAAACTTACTTATCTAATTGGGCTCTTACTTGCCTTAATGTCTGATAACTTTGTGGAGATATGAGCACCCATCCTCAGATGTGAACATGAAGGAAAGTCCTGAAGTCTCTTCCCAAATCAGCAGTCTGGCATGCTTCATTTCTTCCACTGCTTGTGGTAAGTGGTAGCATTCTGTGCAGGAGCATGATTTTGTCAGTTCTCCTTGCAGAAGTAGTTTTTAGAGCATGTGGCAGCCTGGGAATAAGATCAAAAATTTGGTTGTGTGGCTTTTACTTTTCAGTAGAGTCTTGGTTTTGTGAGTTCTAAAAATAAAAAATGCCTTCTAGCTGCTTTTCATTAGCGTAGAAAGTAGCTGTTGGAAAGATATTATTGTAAAATCTGTTCAAGTGTTTTAGATTTTTTCTGCTGCTTCCTATTTGCACAGTACAATAAACCGGTAAACCGTTAATTTAATGTAGTTAGTACAGGTCTTCAAAGGAATTGGTAGTGTATTGAAAGCTTTATTTAAATGCAGCATGAGCTCACATTGTGTACATCACAGCAAAGGTACCGTTTTACTTGCACACTGCGCTAAATTCAGTTGCAAGAACAGCAACTACACTGTGTCACAGGAGAGATCTGTGCATTTTGGGAAACTCACTGTTTATTAAGAAAAAAAGCTAGAGGAAATAAATGTCAGCTAAGGTATGTTTGCATGTGTATATTATGCTGCTTCATCTGAATTGATACTGGAACTGTTGGATCCTTTAATGCAAGTAGTACTTTTTCCAAAATAATTTCAATATAAGCTGCATAGTATTTTTAAGTGAATGATAAACATGTCAGTAGGAAGGTTTTTTTTTTGTAATGTCATATACATCAGCACCTTGTTTGACCCTGTCAGGGACGTTATTGTCTGTTCTTGTTCCTGTGAGTATTGCTGAGCAGACAGGAGAGCTGCAGGTGTGGGTGTTTCTGATGGAGTTTTGGGGAGTTCTGGAGGATTTTTCTTGTGTGAATATCTGTTGTTTGTTTTACCAACCTGTCACCTCCTGTGATTTAGTGTGAACAGCAGGTGCAGCAGGGCAAATACTACACTGGTGAAGATGGTATATGGTTGTGCTTGTCATAAGCTCTATTCTGAATATGCTCTTAGAGAAATGGTGAGATCCAGTACATATTTCATGACCTGCAATGTGAATGATAGAATCAAGACACTATATTTACAGTGTTTTGAGAACATTATTTCAGCCTGTCTTCAAAATTTCTAAAGCTAAATTGAATAAAACTCACTTGACAAACTGAATAACTTGGAGAGCTTTTTAAAATTCATTACTTGAAAACAGACCTTCTTCTATCCTACTGCAAAATTTGGATCACTTTGTTATCCATTGCTTTCCTTAATTCTCAGTGTGGTCAACAGTGTCACTGTTTTTACTATTAGTTTTGGCGAAGAATGGTGGTATAGGGGACCTTTTAAATAATGTCAGGGTTCCTTTAAAGCAGCCCTAAAGAGATAAGTCCTTTTCTGCACCCTCATCCCCTGTTGTCCACTCATGCTACTAGCTTTTCTGGGGCTGTAGGCTCAGCCACATCAGGCTAATCTCTGATCTGGGGATAGGCAGGCAGGAAATTTGCTGTTCTAGATAGTGTAGGCTAAAGGCTGATGGCCTTGTGGCATCTGAGGGAGAATCATTGAAACAGTTCCTGGGTTTATAGGTGCTGTGCTGGGGATTTTTCTAATATACCTAGAGGTGCCAGATTGCGAGACTTCCTATGGCTATGAGAAAGTAACAGTACTCTTATAATGAAAGTCGTGAGCTTCAGTTTCAGTGTTAGTGCTTGAGAGAGCTAATTACTTGTGTTCTGCTAAGTGTAACCATTTCATTAAACACAAAATGGTTTTTACTATTAGGAAAATAAGATTGAGAAACCATATGAGGCCAGGTTGGATGAGGCTTTGAGGAAAATGGCCTGGTGGAAGGCGTCACTGTCCATGGCAGCGGGGCTGGACCTGGGTGATTGTTAGGGTCCCTTTTGACCCAAACCATTCTATGGTATCTTGGTACTACAGAGGAGGTGCTTCTTCTGTGGGAGATACTGAAGTAGTACACCAGTGTCAATGTAAAACTCCATTTGAAGGAGTGTCAACCATGGTATTAAGATTCCAATGTAGTTTCGTGATTTCATTTTTCACGTAGGTGTGTGGTAAATATTTAAATCACTTTTTAGTCACAGCTGGTTTATGCAGGTGGTTTTAACAATGGGGTTGGCAGCCTGTATCTGTAGCACACTTGTGCACAGCAGGCAGGAAACTGAGTGGCTTTGGTGTTTCCTATTCTGGCAGTGAGAATTTTAAAATGTGCTGTGGGTCAGATAGGATTATTGATGCGAGACCAGGAGGCTGCTGGCTGCTCACTTAACAGCCTTTCCTGGCTGCCAGAGGAGGGGCAGCTAGCCACCAGGTCCTGTCCAGGGTCAAATACTGTTGTTACTCCTCAGATGGGGCACACTGGAGGCATAGTTTCTCTGTAGTCTTCCTTCTCCGAGCAGAGGCAGAATAAGTGATCTTCTGTGTTGTGACTTTTGTCTTGTACCCCTGCCAATATTTTTATCTTGCCTGTTCCTGAAATTTTAGACAGAAATTTAATATAGTTCTTTATTTTCCTTGGGTTTATGCACTGTTAAGTAAGTGGTTTACATGTGAATTGATCCCCATGATTCTGGGGAACGCCAAGCATTTTTTGCACTCTTGGAGATAGAAGGTTTCACTTCAAGTATGATAGAAAGGGTTTATTGCCATAAAAGAAAACGTGCTGTTGGGCACAAAAACTGTGGACTGGTATATTTCTCAGTTGCAGTGCTGGTGATGGAAATGAAAACTGAGAAATAGGTCAGATAAATTTAAAAATATCCATTTGCTATTCTGGGAAACTTTAAAATTTTCCATAGATCTTAAAAGGAAAAAAAAACCCAACCTGAAACTGTGTAACATCTGTTGAGATGTGGTTCTTTTGAACAAGTATAAAATGAAGCCAGCAGCAGATCTTCTCCCAGCATCTACCAAGAAAGGAAAAAGGGGTCACACAAGGATTCTTCTCCTGCGGGTTCCTGCAGTCATTGTTTAAATTAAAGGCTGCTTCTAGATTATACAGCCTTAATAGCTATAAACCTAACCCTTTTTTTCCTCCTCCCTCATGGCAGGAGACTGTTAGTTTGTGTAGGCTTTCAGTGGACACATGGATTTCTTGTCAGTTGATGTGCTCTTGCAAAGTAGAAGGGTTAGCCGATCAGTCAGAGTGAAAATTGCTATTTAAGATGTGAAAATGGGGCAACTTAGTGCTTTCATAAAACTTCTGAAACAGTGTTTCTAAAACTCAAGTTAGAAAAAAGTCATTAAATTGCTAATGAATGTCTGTTAAATACAAGGGTCTGCTTTAGTGACTGATTCTGTGTTGGTCCGTAAAGAATACTGGTTTGTGCTGGGAAAAAAAAAAATAAACTCTGATATTGGATTTTTATAAAGCAAAGGAGAAGCATGTACTTTAAACTAGAAGAATTAGCCTATACTTGTTCGACTCAACATTGTGATTTGAATAGAAGTACATGTTAGTTTCATGCTGAGTGACATGCTTTCCAGCCATGATTGAACCTCATAAAGCTATGATATCCTCCATATAGGACTTAGAGCTATGATATCCTCCATATAGGACTTAGGATGTGCCCTTCTTTTGTAATGGATTGATGTCCTCTTGACTTTGTGCACTGAGGGCATTAACATCTCAGACTGGTAGCCTGCTTCTTATGTGACCTCCTGACAGTCCCCTGCCCTGCTTGTTGGTTCACTCAAGAGTGGCCTGAGTGCCTTTTGGACAGGCATTAACTGGGAAGCGTGCTCCCAGAGGCTGATGGACAGGCTGGTCAGCCTGCAGGAGAGGCTGCAACTCCTATTGTCTGAACCTGGGTGAAAGGCATCCTGTAAGGGCATCAGGTGCCCAGCAGGAAGTATTTGGTCTACAGCTCTGTTCCTGCCTGTGCTGCCTTGTATGGACATAGCCTAAGAGAACTGCACCTAGGGAATTGGCAGGAAAAAATGCCACCATGTCTGTCTTCTTATGCATGTTTTGCTCATCTTTTGTCATCGGAAATGAATATGAAATGGAAGGGGCTTCTGCACCTCGCCTGTGTGTAGCCATTTCTGGTGTACAGAGAATAATAGTGTATTTAAGCCTAAGCAAGTTCCTATTTGATATCAGCAGCTTCTGGATCAAATCCTGGAAAAATGTGAAAGAAGATACACTCATCTTGCTGTAGCTGTTAAATTCTAGCAGTAATCTTACCTCAAACCACCCTGTTGTCCCAACTTTTTGTCCTTAACCCTAAAATACCATTGCATTGTACCCTCTTGCGTTTCATGCAGAAACATGCAAATATAAAAGTGAAATGAAAGACTGCACATGTTTTTAGAATATCCTCCAGCCAATATGCATAGCGGTCATGCATATAGCACTTCTTTCTTTTATTTAGCCACGTGGCAGTGACATGTGCATTACCCGCTTTGTCCTTCCTGGTAATTGCCTGATTCATTTTACAGCAAGCATTTAAAAACACTGAAAAAGGAGATAGAAACTTTCCCAAGCAGTGTTTAGATCTTAAAAAAAAAACAAAACCCCAAAATCAACCAGCCAAACAACAACAACAAAAAAACAACCCCAAAAAGCCCTCAGTGAAATGTCAGCGTTCTTCTTTGTTTGGTGTAAAGCTGATTACGGCCTCTCAATTTCCTTGTATAATCATATGAACTATCTTAATTTGTGAATTGTAAACTGTTCTGCAGAGTCATGAGACTTTTTCTTGACTGTTGTGCTGGAGCGGAGCAGCTGGGACTTAGAAAGCCAAAAACATTCGTGCAGTAGCTAAATGTAAGGATGACTCAGCTGAAATTTCTGATGATGTTCTGCAGTCAGGGAACTCGGTAAGCATGTGGATTGCCCACAGTACCTCGCAGCTTCTGCCTCGTTGCAAACAAT
This sequence comes from Neopsephotus bourkii, assembly GCF_033783945.1. NCBI lineage: Eukaryota > Metazoa > Chordata > Aves > Psittaciformes > Psittacidae > Neopsephotus > Neopsephotus bourkii. The sequence goes on along the minus strand of NW_026902244.1, from coordinate 383,723 downwards.
TTACTTGACCCGTATGCAGACACAGTAAAACGTGATCAGGCATTCTTATGCTCTACCAGTGTTAATTTCCTTGAATTGGCTGTGTTCAGAGATTTAAAAAAAAAATATTTCTTTTTTAACTGGCAAATTAAAAATGGCATCAAGTGAAGAATTTTTAGAATGCTGTGGAAATAGAGGAGAAAAGTAATAGCTGTGTGTCCTGTGCATATTGTGTGTTGTTTCTAACAGAAAATGTCCTAGATTCTGACAGAAATTGAGAGGGCAGCAGGGAAAGATGATACATTTGTTAATATGTTTTCAAAAGAAGGTGTTGTTTTTTTTTTTTTCTTCTTTCTTTTTCTTCTTTTCCTTTTCAAACAAGACGTCTTCATATGGAACAGTGAAATTCAAGGGGAAACCTGCTCTGTGCTAAAATAATGACTGGTTACCCTCAAATTGACATTTTTACAAGTTGTATTTTCTGCTCTCTTTAGATCTGTTTTATTGTGACTGTTTAATTGAAACTGTTTAATCAGTGGAAGATGGGGACAAATAAGGATCAAAGTATGGCAGTGGGATCTATTTGCAGCTTTGATAGAATAAAGGGGGCAGACACTAGAGCTCCTTTTGCTTCTATTTCTTCATCTATAAAATGTGGATAATGGCACTTATTTCTATGACTAGCTCAGGCATTTATAGAGGAAAAGGATTACTGACTACCATTATGTGCCAGTAGCGGTACTGGTATTCTGTGTGGTTGTAGGCTGTGCAACTGGCTGAAAAAATGCTTTGCAACTGAAAATGACACTGAGCCTTTGGGCATGACACTGCTACTCTTGGCTGTGTAGCTTTTAAACAGAAGCCTGTCAGCTCTGCTTTGGCTGTCGGTTATTGCAGTCTGTCTGCAGCAGTGATAACTCTCTGTTGCATCATTTTTTTTGAGAACTAGAAATCTACAGCAGTTGAGAGGAAGTGCCCCAACAGCAAAGTCAGTAATTATAATGTAGAATTTCCTGCAGGAGATTTCCCTAGCTCAAACCAATCATAAATATGGTATGAAAGTTCATTTACTCAACAGTCTGTCATTGTAAATAGTCCTTGTACCAGTAATGGAAATTGTGATTGTGTTTTTATTACTGTAAATTTTGGGTTGATGTGTGGTGATTTGTTTTTGAAAATTGTGTTAAGAGAAATAGGAAAACATTGAATTACATTGATTTACATTTTCCTTTTGAGTAAGAAACATGCTGCAAGGGCAAACTTTCTACTTCCTTTTATGCCCTGTAGTTCTGAATTACCAGGAAGTCTCCACTGGGTTTGCTGCAGACAGCCTAGGAGCTATGAGACAATGTTAAAATAGTGAACTGATGTTGCCTTGTGCTGTTCACTTTTACTGTGCGCCAGATAATGTTTCCACACTGAAGTTTGGCAATGTGGTTTATCTGAGTATTTATACATACTTGCACCATGGTTATAATGGGAGGTAACTAGCATTGTCATGTTATTTTTCTGCAATGTTAATATGAAAGTCCTTGATTAATACTGTTAAAGATCCTGATCAGTACTGTTAAAGATCCCAGTATTACATTTATGTGTTATGGTAGCTGTGTATAGACAATGTCATCTTGTAAAGGTTTAAAGCTTCTAAACTATAAAAAGTGCAATAAAATTAGAAACACCACAGAATTAAGCCAGTTTAATACAAGTATAAACAAATATAGAGGAGGGATACAGAATAAGACAGGTAATAGCTATTTTTTATTATTATTTTTTTTTAATACTGAAGTTCTGTGTTTGCTTTTTCTTTAACTTGATTGATTTTTCTCTCCCCAGGATTGGAATCTGACATGGCACACAGAAAATCCAGACTTCACCCAGTGCTTTCAGAACACAGTCCTGATCTGGATTCCTTGTATTTATCTGTGGGTCTGCTTCCCAGTGTACTTCCTATACCTTCGTTATCATGACAGGGGATACATACAAATGTCAAACCTCAACAAAGCCAAAACGGTATGTGACTTCTTAAAAGCAGAATTTATTATGCTTATCTGGAAGTTTAAATCTATTCTCAGCTGTGTTTTAGCACACTATTTTTGTTGCACATTAATCTTGGCCTGTGTGCACGCTTAAGCTGTGACTTACTTGTTCTACTTGTGTTTGATTTTCAAGCCTTATGTGTTTGTTGCCCTTTTATCAATAGGCTTTCTAAAATGTATTGTGGCAGAGCAAAAAAGTGTGCAAATGCTTTGTAAGACCAGATAGAAAAAAAAACAACCCAAACTATTTTAAAGCAACTCAATCTCAAGGCCTTTATTTCAGTAATGAAAAGATTTTGTTATCCTGTCAGCTTCTTAAATCGCACAACATAGATTACTAGAGCTGCTGCAGGTATTCTGTTCCACTTCTGTTGTGAAATAGGTACTTAATCATTTCTTACTCTTTTTTTTGCCTCCTGTAGAATAAGAGAAAAGTTTTAAGGACTGTAATACATGGGGTACTGGAGAGGTTTTGCCTCTGCAATCTGTTATTTAGGAATGAGAGTCACCAGCTTTCTGCTTCATGATACACTGAATTACACGGTACTAAAGATTAGTAAACACTTTTCTTCTAGTGGGGACTCAGTAGGTAAAGCCAGATTACTCTTCTTTTGAGCATGTTGTAGAATTGCCCAAAAGAGATGATCTAATTTTTGACTCTTCTACTAGCACATAACATCTAGTGTTCATGTATATATTGTGCTGCCTAATCTGTGTGAACTGATGTATGAAATACACTTTTTGTATTGCAGGCTTTGGGCTTAATACTGTGGATAGTCTGCTGGGCAGACCTTTTCTACTCTTTCTGGGAAAGAAGTCAAAGTACTTTTCGAGCTCCATTTTTTCTTGTTGGGCCAACACTATTGGGTATAACAATGGTAAGTTCTTCTATTATGGCTTTTGTTCATGCAAAGCCTGAAACAATAACATACATCTTAGTGTTATTCAGTGTTGTAATTCTTTCAACTACAGTCTTTACATAAAGACTTACTCTGCAGCTGAACTGGGAAATACTTACTCTGAGATGTCCACTTTCTTTTAATAAAAAATCTTAGGACACCCTCTTCCCCTTTCCCCAAGCCAGCTGTGCTCAGTGTGTTGCGTGTTAGCACACAAGCCAGTGCTAGTTGTCTTGCCGTATTTTGGCAGGCTTGAGCTACTGTTCATTTAATACCTTGACTCAAGCACGGGCTTGAGAAATCAAGGTGGGAGAACTGATTAAACCTAGATAATACAAATCACACTGAACTTAGTAAAAGACTGTCAAAGGCATTGCATTGTTAAGTATCTTACTACAAACTCTTGCATATAACATTCGTAAGTGCATGTTTTCATTTGATGGCATGGTGGAAAGCCTTAAATGCCAGGGGGCACATAGGTATCCTTATCTAACTCTTTTCTACCTAGATGCACAAGTATTGTCTATTTTCCCACCGGTAGTCTCCATTTCAAGGAAAATGCAAAAATGCCTTGCTGTTGATTTCTTGTCAGTTGCCTTATATTTATCACAGTCTTGAAAGGGTAGTGATTAAACATGATACTGAAGGGGGGGACAGGACAGGACAGAACACAACCCCAACAGCAGCAGCAACAATAACAATAAAAGCCAAAGAAAAAAAAACAGTTGCCCTTAAGCATGCTGACAGATGCAAGAACTGTGAAATGATTTGTGGTCATTTAATAGTGCAATTGCCAAGCCGTTGTTGGGGTGATTGAAAATGCATGTTGCAGCAGCCAAGTGAGATTACTAAATTGTACCAGCTTCCTAAATGACTCTGAAAACACACAAAATACAGAAATAGAGTAATATTTGATCAGTGTTGTTTGGTGTTGTGACTTGTATGGAAAGAAACATTTTTATTTTAAAAAGAACTAGTCTTGGAAAGGATATAGTGTTGCTATAATTGCATGTTGACTTGTGATGTAGAACCGGAAATTAAAGTAGTAAAGCCTGGCAGCTTTTGACAGTGCAAAACACATTTTGTGTGTAATACATATTTCTTTTCACTTTTTTGTCCACTTTTTATTTTTACTGCTCTAGAGCATTTAATGCTTAAAGGTATTTTTGAATTACACTTAAAATCTCTGGGTGTTCCTGGGAGCTACTGGATTTGGGATATTAAATAAGCACACTTTGACACAGTACCTTGTATATGTGTATAATGTTGTAAAACTTAGTGTGTAAATATATTTTTATCTTACTTGTCCACAGTTGCTTGCCACATTTTTGATACAGTATGAGAGACTAAAAGGAGTCCAGTCTTCAGGTGTCATGATGATTTTCTGGCTCATCTCATTGACATGTGCCGCAGTGGTTTTTAGATCCAAAATAAAACATGCCTTAAATATGGTAAGTGATTGCTAGCCTCATTCCTTGAAAATAATCCTAAGTACTGCAGTGATAGAGTAATTGCTTTTCTAATTGTGCCAGTCAAGTCAGTGAACGATTCATTCAGTGTACCTTTGTTCCTTAAAGAATAAAAGCAAAATAAGAAAGTCATAATGGCTCTTGCTTAGAGGTGCTAGTGAAATCCATAGTGACCTTAAGTGCAGCAACAGTTGCCAAGAAAATTCTCCTAGCTGTTCCAGAAAGGGGATGTGCCTGCTTGAGTACAATGAAAATGTATTATCTTTGATATGAAAACTGTTTGGGGAGTTTACTTGGTCTTCCTGTTGATTGTACGGTGGATTTAGAAAAACACGTGGTTTGATGGTTCTGTGGTCTCATCTGCTGAGGCAAAATGAAAGTGTACAAGTGAAACATTTTTATGTCAGTCTGTTTTATAGTAAGGCCACCTCAAATATCAGGTTAATTGTGGAGCTGCCTGAAAATGGCATCACTTTGATTTCTTTAAGCTGTAGTGTGAATTTTGAGAACTTTCAGCCAACTTTTGTCTTTAGCTGTTGGGAGTGGGATTTTACTGGTGAGTGTGGGAGTGTGTGTCCGTCTGTCCTGTGCTTTGACTTTGGAGGTTTATGCTTTATGTATCAGTCCTGATCTAAGAAATGGAAGCAGCTCTGGAATTTGAATGGAGCACAACAAATTGTAATCTAAATTCTGCTCCTTTAATTTTTATGTGCATAGTAATTAATAAATTTGCCTTAAAAACTTCTTGCCACCCAGTGCATAACTGCCTTACTCCTGTAAAGAATACATTGACTTCAAATTGGGGCATGCTGTGTTAGTACAAACAGTGTCTTAAAGAGAATTTCTCTACAGAAGAAGTTCATATTTTGTGTGTTTATTTCAGTGGTTGTTTAAAAATAAATGATATTTTTCATCTCCTCCACCCGTTCTTTACCTTCCCTTAACCAAAATAGGCACCAACTGTAATTTCCATGGGGTTGGATAGTGTAATATTTGTAGACTTTACAACTGGTTTATGTTAAATAGTAATATATTGTTTTAAAAAAATTCCTCAATCCTGCTAATTGGAATATCGCTTTCCTTTGTAGGGTGCTGAAGTGGATTCATTTCGTTATGCCACCTTCTGCATCTACTTTATCTTGTTACTTGTACAGCTCATCCTGTGTTGTTTTCCGGAACGACCGCCTTTGTTTTCTGAAACAGTAAATGATCCTGTAAGTGTTCAGTCTATACTATCCTATGTGCAATATTCTGTACAATGAGTTACAGAGCCATAATTTCCCAGATGCCAAGTAATTAAAATCTGATTGACTTGTTTGCAGTAGAGTGTTATTTCTGCTCTTTCATTGGTGATGCAGAAGATGAATCCCATAACATGCAAAACAAGGTGGACTGTATTTAAGAGAAAGAGGAAAATATACCGTTTCAGTCATTTCTGAATAGCATTCCTGGAGATTAAGACATATGTATTTTATTCAGTAGTGCTTTTGGAAATCAGTGGGAAATACTGATTTTAAATGCTGTCCTTCTAGTCAGCCAATACTATTCAGTAGGCAATAACTCATAAGGATGTGCATTCCCTTTCTATTGAAGGTGGGGAAGAATCTACACCTGGAAAACTTAAGAACCTCGGTAGATGCATTAGATTTCCATATTTACCTTTCTTGTGTCAAGCAGAAATGTTACCAGCTCGATTGCAAAAGCAGCTAGCATTAGAGGGTGGTCTGCAGGTAGGAATTTAATTTTGTCTAGGTGTATACGTTCTTAATTGTGTTAGCTATATGGCATGGATCTAAAGGGGCCCAAGAGATGCAGGGTCCTTACAGTGCTTGCTTATCCCCAGGCTAGACCTCCTGAGTCACAGTGGGGTGACACCTGTTGGTTCCAGGAGTTTGGATGTGTCAGTATCAAGTTTAGAAACCTCAGTTCTTGTGTTTGGTGGCTTTATTTAGTTAGTTATTAAAAATAAGGTGTAATTCTGGTTTGATGGCTGTTAGGCATCTGTTAAGCACTGACTTATAAAGAGAGGTGTGAAATGTGTGAATGTGTGAAGGGGGAAGTAAGTGTTGCCTTTAACTGTGGAAAAGGTCCGTAACCAGTTGCACTTACCGAATTAGTTACCTCTCTGTTGGTATCCAGTGTTCCAGTGGTGCTCTGCATTACCACTGGCAGTTCATCTATGTGTATATACCTGTAGGAAAGAGTATACTGCTCAGTCTCTGGATCCTCTTCATCTTTGGGTTCATTTCATCTCGTGCAGATATGAAATGTATATGGCAGGATGCTGTGGATATATGGAAATGTATTTATGGATATATGAATATACATGGATATAGTTCTGCTTTGATCATAGTTAAAATAATTACAGGGTGCTTTGATACAACAGTGGTTTAGTTTTGTGTTCTGAGTATTTCTAGGACTGTCTGTAGGAAATAGGGCACACTTAAATTTTCAACCTTCTTTTCATGAGTGGTGTATTTGTTGAACCTTACCATGGGGAAAAGAACAAAGCAGGTCATATTAGTTAGTCTAAAATTCTGCTTTATTCCCTTCTGCCAAGCACTTCCCAACCAGAAATTTTGAGTAAAATCTTATTATATGTTTACTTAAGCAAAAAAACTACAGTGAAATTTCTAAGACGTAGGTGCTGATGTATAAAGTCAGTGTGTTTTGTCTCGTTTTCTCTTTGTTTGCATTGCTGAAGGGCAGACTTGTTACAACTTGTCTTCATTCTATCTGCATGAATGTCAGTAGGATTAACAGGGCTTTGTGTAACAACTCATTTTATCAAAACCAGTACTGTTTTAACAGTAATCCAGTATGTTTTAGTGTTTTAAACTTTTGCTTTATGCAGATGCAGTCCAGTTTTTGGTGGTATAAGATCTAGTGGATCTTTGAATTTAAGAGTTTCCACCTGCAATTAGATTGAAAAAAAAGAAAGTATAAAGGAAAAAGCATTTTATATAAAATTCAGAATATTTTGTAATATTGTTGAAGTTAAAAGTATTCCCTGTATTTGCTGAAATAGTAGTATGTCTGTCAGGAATGCTGGCAGGGCTGAAGGCTGAAATTGCCGAGCTCACTTCCCCCCTTTTTTTTAATGTCTCTGTCCCTTATTTATTAAGGGATCGTGTATGATTTGCTTGCAATCATTTTGTTGCAAGTGTTTAAATACTTTGGAAATGTGGAACTCTTATCCCCGATCACAAAAAGCGTCCATCTCATACATATTCTCATTGTTCCTTGCGAAGTTGCACAGAACCTTGTGTGCAGAAAAGGAAATGCAGGAGCCTGTTTCTTGTAGCTTGTTTACAACACACTTTAATTATAGCTTAGTGGAGAAGGCAGGTTACACAAACATGAGCTGAAAAATGCAAATCTTGGCACTCTTAGCTCTGTCTTTTTTAATTGCAGTACTTTAATGATGTTTGGTGACTTCTGTAGATGGAAATAAATACCTGAGCTGCTCCAATTATAGTTGATAAAAACCTAGTGGTTTGTGCGCTGAAGGAGTGGCTAGTTTTAGCATTCTTTATGTGCTGTTGAGAGCAGTGAAAGAGGGAAGAGAGAAATCTGCACTGGAATTCTGCAAATGAATCACCTTCAGTGCCTTTGAAATTCCTCCAGCCTTCCTCTCTGCTGTTTTAATCCAGTCAGGTTAGGGGAGGATGTTGACCTGAAGAACAGTTAAAACAGCAATTGGGCTAGATGTAGAACATGAGCTAGCTGTGTACCTTTATGGCTACTGAAGTTTCTTGTGCTTATTGATGAATGAAATGCAAGGGTTTAGGGGCTGTTTTGGGTTGCTGTTACTGAGTTTATGATTTTTTTTCTTTCATTTGTACATCTGTCCTGATGTAGTCACAGCACTTAACTGCGAGAACAGTACAACTGAACTATTAGTTTGTGACTCACTGCCCAATTAACATTTACGCTGTTGTATGGTAGTGCACCTTGCATTGTTACTGGTAGGCACTGGTCATGACGTCTTGAGAGGTTGTCTGGCCTGTACATGACGTCTTGAGAGGTTGTCTGGCCTGTACTTTCTTAAAAAATTCCCTCAACTACTTGTTGCGTTGTTGATACGGGATGCTGCTCTTCCTGTGCCCCAGTGGCCAACTCTGCTTACAGCCTTGAAGCTGTGCTTGTGTTTCCTGAGCAAGCTGTCACTGGCATAAATGACAAGATTAGTGATGTGAAAGTAAATACTATAAACAAAAGGAATTTCAAAACCATATTTTCTGTTAGGTTTGTTTCTTTTGGCACTGGATCACTCACTTTGTGTGTGGATTGATTTCTTTTTTTCTCCTTCAGAATCCATGTCCAGAGTTCAGTGCTTCTTTCCTCTCCAGAATCACTTTCTGGTGGATCACTGGGTAAGATCAAGATGATGCATAAAGCACCAGTTAAAGTTAGATGCCTTTGTAGGATCATGCTTTCAGAATCAAATTAGGAGTAATCATGCAATAATAATTTTGGTTGTTTTGTAGATATATTTTTTTTTAATTTTATTATTTTTTTTACTTCCTTTGTGGAGTCTTTGTAATTTAAGTTTTGCCAGTATATACTTAGAATGTTTGCTGAAAAAATATAATGAAAATTCTTTGGGAACTGTAGGAAGATAGAAGTTATCTGCTCTATTTAGAAACTAGGGCATTCAAAACTGTTAGCTCCAATAGGTGTGGGTTCTGTTTATTTTTCATTAGCTTAGTTTAGGTTATGCTGTATAATTTGATCACAACACATGCTCTTGTGAGTTAAAACACAGAAACATGTAAAATAATAGTGGTGTATATTTGTGGTTGGTACTTGGCCAGAGTTCTAACAGAAAGCTAGATGAAAGGCATTGCTTTGTAAAATTAAAGGCTAATAAAGATTTTGAAACTTTGTAGGCATGGGAATATTAATTGCCTGGCTGATTTTCAAATGAGATCACTGCATGCTTTCTTTTATTTTCCCTGAAATTTGAATCCAGTGGCATATCCTGGATCCTTAGATGTTTTAGTATCTTGATTCTCACAGTAAAGATGGTAGGTTGTATGTTTTAGCATCTGGACCTGTATTGCTACAGGTGCTCTTGCATACATTTTTGTAAGTACTGTTTCTGTTTTGGGGCTAGATGTAAGGGCCACTGTCTTATGGCATATATATATGCCATAAGACATATACACACACACAAACACATAGACACATGTATCTAGTGTTCTTAAATATATAATGCTGATTCTTTCTAACACAGGTTGATGGTTCAGGGTTATCGGAGACCTTTGGAAGCCAAGGATTTGTGGTCATTAAACAAAGAGGACAAGTCAGAGGAGATTGTGCCAGGTTTGGCTAGAAACTGGGCAAAAGAGTGGGCAAAGACCAAGAGGTAAGTTCAGTTATCCTGGCTGGTGTATCTTTCAAGATGTGGAGGTTCAAAAGCTTAAGTTACTCAGCCTCTGCTTAGAGCTGTTTTGTCATCCATTATCAAGCCTGTTTTTGTAAGGCCCAAGTGGCAGCTCTGTATTTGTCCTTAAGTGCATACTGAACAGGAATTAAGTAGGGTGTTGTGTGTCTTCTTTATGAAAAGCTGCATCGAGTTTCCCTTAGTCTTCTGTGATCTAAAGCTGATTATTGTTTCTCCTGATGTGTGGGTGGTTTTTTTTTTTCCCTAGGGAGGGAATGTTTTTGCACAAACTTCAGTCATAATTTAGGAGCTTGGGCTCCCTCTATAGTTAGTGAAGCCACAGGAGGGCAATTCAGCATATAAAAGTGAGCTGCTTATTTCTTTCCTTTGACTATATAGGGAGCCTGGGCATCTAAGCCAGATGACTAAAATTAGAAAGACTGCATGCCTGCAGTTTCCATTCTACTTTCATCACCCTTTACTGTAGGAAATAGAAGTACCTTTTCATTGAAGGAAATTTGCGTGCTTGCTTACACAGTGTCATTTTTACATACCGCTTGTCCTCAGAAGTTTGTAAGTATGTAGTCTGGCATAAGCCAGATGTGTGTAATTAATGTGTTCAGTCCATTGGGGATGACTTGGAATAAATCTGACTGCAATTTTTTAACTCTGGTGTACAGCGAGGCCTTGATTTTGAAGAAAGTTTAGCATACTGGGTTCTGGAATAGATAATGGCCTATGCTCTTTAACATGTTACAGCTGTTATTCCCTCTGGCAGACCTATAGAAAAGATTCAGCAGGAATCTTATTTATCCGTACAAAGACGACTTATTTGTGAATAGCCAGTTCATTTAGCTATGGTTGTATGATTAAAAAGGTGTTTGATTGGTAGTAAACCCCAGTTAAACTGTTAAGAAGAGGAGTAAACAGTTTATAAAAAGCTCATTTGTATACTGTGCGTTTTCCCAGTTGGCTTTATGCTTGAATAAAGGCTACATTATATACCTCCTCTTATTTCAGGCAACCATTAAACATGGTATACTCACCCAAAAAGCAACAAAAACCAAGCGACTCAAATGGTGACGTGACAGAAGAGGCCGAGGCTTTGATCATAAAACCATCTCAGAAGAGCTCTGAAGCATCTTTATTCAAGGTGTTATATAAGACCTTTGGACCATATTTTCTCATGAGCTTCCTGTTTAAAGCTGCACATGATCTCTTGATGTTTGCAGGCCCAGAAATTCTGAAGTAAGACATATATACTTTATTATTGTATTAAAAGTATGTGAACAGAATTTCAAATACACTGGTATTTGACTCACCAAGCTGCTTTGCCTCCAGCTGGTTCAGTGGGGAAGAGTTTCATGCAAGTTAGAGACCAGGCATGTGAGCCATTTTGGTCCACTGATTTTCAGTTTATAACATGATGTATGAAACATTTGACTTTTTATGTTCCTTTCCAGCACTAGGAAGGCCAGGCAGGAACTTAGTCAACAACAGCAAGAGAGTTTATTTAATTCTAACCTGTAATGATTGTGGGATTACAAGTTGCAATGCGTGAAGCAACAGGGAGCTAAGGGGGTAGGAGGAGTTGTACTGCTTGAAGGTGAGAGATGTAGAACAACTGTAAGCAGTTGTAAGTAAGCTGTAAGTATTTTTAATGGAGGGAATTTGTGACTTTTTAGTGTAGCTCCAAGAGAATGCGGCACATGTAAGGTATGTGATACTTTGGTTTGAAGTAGTACGTCGTTAGGAGAAGAGTGATGTGTGCTAGTATAAAATGTTTCTAAGAAGTTTGCTGAAGTGTTTTATCTAAGGTTTGGTATTTTGGGTGCTTGCATGGCACATGTAATATTTGGCATAATCTGAGGTTGTAACCCTGACTTTTCATTTTCATGCATTAAGAGAACTAATTCCTCTCTCCACAGATTGCTGATCCACTTTGTAAACAACAAGACAGCCCCAAACTGGCAAGGCTACTTTTACACAGGGCTGCTGTTTGTTTGTGCCTGTCTTCAGACACTGATTCTTCACCAGTATTTTCATATTTGCTTTGTAACTGGAATGAGGCTCAAAACAGCTATTGTTGGTGTAATTTATCGAAAGGTAGGTGTTTCCTTAAATACACATCAATACCTCTTGGTGACTGTGTGAATGCATCACTTAAGTCTGAATAATGTAATTAGTTAGGAGACTGTTAGGCTGATTCCTGACTCTTAATAGAAATAAGAGAGTATTTCATTTATAAATAAAAGCCTTTAAGGTAGAACAGCTTTCTAATTTACTAGTTCAGCCACCTTCTTCTTGCTGCCAAACAAGAAACCTTGGCTTGGTTAGAGTAGGGGTATGGTTCTTACGCTAAAAAAACAAGCCAAGCAAAGAGTCTGTTGTCCCCCCCCAAGCAATAAAATCACCAATCAGCCAACCCTAGCCTCAAAGACTGCTTGTTGCCTTTAATTCTCTATTATTTTTAAACCCAGCAGCTTGGTTCAACCTATACAGCTTGCATTTTGTAAGATGTACAGGTTAAACAGAATATGAAGCAGGAAAAGGATTGCTTGTACTTTTAAAGATGGAGCTCTGTAAAGCAGTTGAGGTCTGTGAAGAAAATGCAAACGAGTAAAGTCTTCCTTCATGTTGCCTTGTTTTTTATTTTTAATCTGCACCTAGGCACTTGTTATTACAAATTCTGCTAGGAAGACTTCTACTGTGGGTGAGATTGTGAATCTAATGTCTGTGGATGCCCAGAGATTCATGGACTTGGCTACCTATATAAACATGATTTGGTCTGCACCTTTCCAAGTGATATTAGCACTGTACTTACTGTGGCAGGTGAGTATTGTCTATTGTTTATTGTTTTGACTTTTGGCAAAGTATTGCTGCCTCTGGTCATGACTATAGACAGCTCTTGTTCAGACCACTGGATGGTTTACAGCAGTGTACAAAAATACTGTTTGTTTAGAAGCCATTCAGTGCTGCTTTTGACACTGCTCAAGAAAGAAGGCGGCAGGTTCTTAATTTGTGTGCCGAGTGCATGTGGAGAGTTCGCAGGTGCAAGCTACTATCTTTTGAGGGACTGCAGCATCTATCTCACTTTCCACTTGATTTAAAGAAAGGTGGTCTTGGTTCTGCAGTCTGAGACTCGCCATATGAAGTGTTTGCTATTTCTAGTCCAGACAGTCATCAGGCTGACTTCCTAATCCTGTCAGTTGGAAAGGTAATGAAATTCCCCAAGAAGCTGGCCACTCCCTGCATGGATCTCTATTTTAGAAGAGACAAACCAGTGAAAATTGGAAAACATTAAATGATCTCTGGACTGTGTATAGAGCTATATATAAATGGATAGATAGACCTGTATCTCGATACACCTCTCTATTTGAGGGCGGTATTTGTGTTTATTGCAAAAATCGAAGCACATAAGCATCAACTAAGGCCCTTACTTGATCCTCCTTCCCCCATGCTGCTTTTGAAAGGTGGAGAAGAGGTTGAAAAGCTGTTTTCAGAATGCTTTTCTGTAGCATGTATAGTGGTTTGATTTAAGATTTTTAAAGTGGGTCTGAATAAATGTTTACAATTAAGTGCTTTTCAGAATTTAGGTCCTTCAGTGCTGGCGGGTGTGGCTGTCATGATTCTTCTGGTTCCTATAAACGCTGTGATGGCAATGAAGACAAAAACCTATCAGGTCAGAACCTTTATACATGTGACAGTGCTTTTAAGAAACATGTTCTGTTCTTTGGCTTGTTCTTGTGGTTTGTCCTTTTATTTTTTTTCCTTCCCTCTATTTATCCCTTAAAGAAAGGAAAGGGAAAGAAAGGCCAGAGGTGTTGTGTATGCAGAAAAAACAAACACATGTATTTTCAGCCTTACAGCCTATCTGTACATAATGGTCTAAAAAATCTTCCGGTAGTTAAGACCAGGGTAGCAGGCTAGCCAGCTTCATGAAATGCCTGATAACTGGGTTGGAATTAGTTTAGTATTATCTCGTTGCCTAAGAACTAAAGGTGCAAATGTAAACTACTCTCTGCCTAATGAACTTTAATGAGTGAAATATTCACATTGGCAGGTTGGTGGTTGCAGTGTTGGGGTGTGTGTGGTTTGTTCATGTCTGTCTTCTAGGAGAAGTCTTAGTTGTTGGAAGAGACTTACTTAGCTCTGGATGTTCATCGAAATACACCACAGCATTTAGTTGCCACATGGAAGAAGTATGGATATCAGTTCTGTCACAGGCACACTTCCAGTAGTAACAGCTGTCTGGGATAGCTGTACCAGTGCAGTCTACTGACTGCCTAGTGCTGAGTCAAAGCATCATTTCAGCTTTACGTTGCTCTTATTAAAATACTTCATGAAGACACAAGTTTCTTCTTACAGCTCAATAGAAAGCACACCATAAGAAAGCCATCAATAATGCTGAAAATGAAGCAGAAACAAATGTGGTCTAAGGTTAGATACAAAGTGCACATTGCTGAAATTTGATTATATTGGCTTATTTTTTTATCTGCATTGTACCTAGGAGGAACCTGAACCCCAGGGCTCTCTGATGCAGGGTTAAACTCATTTGAACCAGTGACACAATTGTTTTGATCTTGGTTTGGATTTTCAGTTGCATAAAGCATTCTTTTAATTTGTTTAAAACATCTTGTTAATTCTGCATGTTTGTTTGTTCAGATAGCATCTCAGATTTCCTGCTTGGGAAGCTAGTAAGCTTTTGATGATAATGAGGTAAATTTTGCCATTGCAAAATACAAAGCTCAGAATTTTGTGGCTCTGCCAAGTACTGTGCTCTGCTAATTATTTTTTTGCAATGTTGTTTTTAGGTGGCTCAAATGAAGAGCAAAGACAACAGAATTAAGCTGATGAATGAAATTCTCAATGGGATTAAAGTTCTGAAACTTTATGCTTGGGAATTAGCCTTCAGAGAGAAGGTATTAGAGATCAGACAGAAAGAACTCAAAGTCCTAAAAAAATCTGCTTACCTTGCTGCAATGGCAACCTTCACTTGGGTTTGTGCTCCTTTTCTGGTAAGTGAAACAAATCTAGAAGTCTGCTGTCTTTTTTGGCATCGTACTTTCCAAGGCAACACTTGAGAACTTTTTTTGTTTTGGATTTAATGAGTGGAACAGTTAAAAAGCTCTCTGCAACAGTGGGAAGTTGAACACTTGTGTTTCCACTTCTCCATGAGAAGACAGTACTGTTTTGTTTGAAACTTAGCAACATTCCAGTTGGAATTACTCTGGAAGTTAATGGCTCAGGTATTTAAAAAATAAAAACCTCCTCTGCATCTCTCTCTAGTTTTGGTGGTTCACTTGAGAACATTACATGTACTGTCAGATATAGAAGAGGTAACTAATGGGCACAGTACCCTCCAGGTGGTAGGCATAAAACTTCCCTTATTTCATCATCTTTGAGAGCAGCAGGTCCTTAGGTAAGACTCCTTGATCAAGCGGGACATTATGCACCAGGTATACCTCTGGCCTGGGTTCTCCCAGCATCTGTTTAAGAACATTGTGGAAAGGTAAAGGCATTGAATACCCTGAGATAGCTTCAGATTCTCATATAAAAAAAAGATATTCTTGGTATGTGAAGCATCCCCATTGTGTTTGTGGTTAGCTTGCATTTATGCTAATAAAAGGGAGAGAAGGGTGGGATCACATCATATGTCTTAAGATCCTATTGGAACAATGGGCCATTGCTCTTGTCTGCAGAAGCAAATAAAATACATGACTACATTAGGATAAAATATGTGCCATTCCAGAAGGTGTTTAGGTGTACTTTCCAGTCTCAGATTCCTTCCCAACAAGCATTTTTAGTGTTTACATTATCTTTGGGCATGATGAAAGGCAGAAGAAGCAGTGCCCTGGATAGGAAACATCAGCTGCATTCTTAAGTGAATGCTTTTCTAAAAGAAGATTGAGATAGGTTTAATATTAAATACATTATTACATGAAGTTTCTAAATAAAACTCTGGAGGTGAACTCCTTAATGCTGTTCTGTGGAGCCTGAGAAGTCAAATTTGCCTAATGAATAGCTCTGTTTCAGTGCGCATTGTGAATGTGTGGCAGTGGTCCTACACCTTTGGGGATGTGCTGCTGGGGTAGAATCGGTACAGCCCCAAGTGCAAGGTTGCTGTTCAACATGACATTTCTTGGGTTTTTTTGTTCTGTTTTATGTGTTCTTCTGAACTTCTGATTAAGGAATTATTGTGGATGCCTACTTGAAATTATTTTTGACATGCAAAACTCTTTTTTCCTCTGCTCCTGTTTCCTATGGCCAGGGCTCTGTAAAACATTTCTTAATAATGGTGTCAGGAAACTTCATTCTGCAGTGCTTCCCCTACTGCTATGTGTGCTGGCAAGAGTGTATTTTAGACTTAACTGCTAGTAACACAAGTGTGCAGACATGCTGCTTGTGAGGTTATTCTTTGGACCCTGCCTTGTTTTTGATCTCTGTGGGAGGGCTTTCTCCCTGGAACATAGTTGTCCAAACTAAGGATTGTACAAACAAGCTACTGTACCAGGCACAGTTTAGTCAGCCGCTGTGTGAATAACAATACATGTCTTCACAGCAGTCAGATTTTTAACAGAAATACTAATGTCTTCAGGGATGCTGGGCTTAGATGAGACTGTTCCTTAGGCATTTGAGCTAATTGTTTCAAGTCTTGTGGGAGGGGGAATGCTAAAAGTCTAGCCTACCCTAATTTCTTGTTTTAAGTGGCAGCCTGTGGGAAAGAGTTGCTGGATCGTGTGATACACTGAGATATGGGTGTTGTTACCATGGAATAAAACACTGTGAGGGGAATAGATCTGAAAGTGAACATCTGGTTTTACTTCATTTAGTTTTGCTATCATCTAACACATTTTAGAAAAAATAAAGAAGTATACAGTTTTTAAAAAAATTATTTTTATACCTTATACCTGATGTTAACAGTGTTTCAATGTAATTTTCTTCTTCCGCATGGATCATGGTTTTTTCTGTTGTGAACTGTTGAGGTACTGTAAGGCTTCATCTTTGTAATGCAGTAGTGTTTCAAGTTTCTTGGAAAACAAACTGTCCATTATAAAGTGAGCTGTATTTGAGAGTCTAGGTTTGTAGTAGACTACAAAATATAAAATGGGGTATTTCTAACTTCTTTGTCTATATATGTTGCTGATCCGCTATTTGGTACCATGGGGAGTGCCTTAAAACTGAAAGAGAGCAGCGAGGAAGACTAGTGATCCTGCCTCTCCTTCCCTTCTCCTGCAGTGTAACCACAAATATCGTGGGGCATTTGTGGTTTCATACTTGCTGTGTGAAGACAGTGAGCCCTTGATACCTTTCCAAGAGGAGCCATCGACTTCTTTTTACAACAGTAAATTTAAATCAAATGTTTGTTCTGCAGGAAGTGTTACCAGGAACAAGGAAGTTACCAGAACATTACTCTTTGATTCCAGTTGTCTGTGTCTGTGTGGACTCCTGAGTTAGTGGCTTTAAAGTTACAGTAACTGTATCCGTTAAACTTTCTTTCAGGTTGCTTTGTCCACGTTTGCTGTGTATGTCACAATAGACAAGAACAACATCTTGGATGCTCAGAAGGCATTTGTCTCCCTAGCCTTATTCAACATCCTCAGATTTCCATTGAACATGCTTCCTATGGTTATCAGCAGCATAGTAGAAGTAAGACTTCAGTCATTAATGGGTGTTTCTGTGCAGAAATAGCTGCTGGGTGGAAAGATTACATTCCTGTGCTTAAAAGAATGTCCACTGGTGAAATTCAGCCACCTCAGAAAGGGAGCTTTGTATTTCCTTTGTATTTCCTGTGCGTTAAGTGCTCTGCAAGCAAAATTATCAATCCCAGTTACGGTGGATGGGTATTCCTGAGATCAACCATTATTTCTTGTGGTTTGGGAAGTGCGAGTTTGGTCAATGTTCAAGAAACTATACAAGTGGATTCAAGGAGGGATTAGGAGTGCATAATAGTGATGTAATACATATCTGGTGCAAAATAACAAGCTCTTAAATATAATGAGCAGAGTGTAAGATAGTTTTGTACCCCTTTCCCATGCAGGCCAGTGTCTCCTTGAAGCGCCTTAGGGTGTTCCTGTCTCATGAAGAGTTAGATCCAGACAGCATAATCAGGAGTCCCATCACAGCAGGTGAGTTTCTTTTCCTGTTGAAAATCAATGTATGCAGGTTTTGTGTGGCTTTGCAGTGTTTCTTCTGCTTTCTGTAACATTTACTGCATTTTGATGTATTTCACTGATAAATTTTAGCCAGAAAGCAGAGAAGGGAGTTTGTAAAATGAAAATACATAAAAAATTTCTAATGCATTCTCAGGCGTTAGATGAATGGTTACATTCAGACACAGTCACTTTACCTGTTACCTGCTAGACTGTTTTCAGTGTAGCCATTTGAAATGTGTAGGCAGTCAACAGAATGATTAATGCTGTGCCAAACCCCAGCGTTTTGAAGAACAGTCATGTAATGCTTCAATGCTTTTGAAAGAGAAAAGATTAAGTCCCTGTTAGGGCAAAATGCCTCAACTTTTGGTTCTGTGTGGAATGTCGCTACCAGTGTCACTTCCACTGTATCTAGTGTTGCTGGTCCAGTTACACAGAGCAATTTAGGAGACAGATAAGCATCAAGGCAGATTTATTGAAAAAACTTGTGCCCTTGCAAAACAAAATGTAAGTCAGTAATTTTTAAATGATTTTCCTTACATCATTTTTACAAAGATAGTGAAATCACACTCGCTGCCTCTCATGTGATTAGCTGAACTCTGTATCATTTGGAACTAGATGATCTTTAGGGTCCCTCCCAACCCAAATCATTCTATGATTTAAGTCACTTTGCTTTATGGTAAGCAGCTTCCTTTTGGGAATATCCCTTGCCCCTTTCTCAGCTGATAACTGTGAATATATTGCTTACAACCAGGGATGGTTGCAGTGCTCTGCTATGGAAACAGGACTGGTCATCCCCTAACCATGTAGCTAGCAGGGTACATGCATATCACCTGCTTGGCATTCTGCTGGGCTGATCTTCTGCAGAAGACAGGGGTATGTGCTTTAGTGTATCTTTAGTGTATGAGTTGTTTTTTTCTGTCCATAATGGGTTGCACTTATATGCTAATGTACATATTTGCCTAGGCTAAGTATTCATTGCATATTGGTTGAATTAGGGGTGGTATATTCTTAGTTGTTGCTGTAAAAATCTGCTGATGCCAGCGCCATGCAGCATGTCACTGAACAGGATTTTTGGTTATTTTATTTGGGAGTTTGAAATTTCTATTTATTCCCCCGCCCCATCATTCTTGTATTAACTTGGCTTCCCCTTGGAACTAGCAGTTTAGCTGATGCTTCCACTGAGACACAAGTCAGATGGAGGCCTCTAGTTTCCTGAGCCGAATATGCATGTTGCAGTGGAATTGCTGGATAAAGGAGTGTGCAGATGAGTAAGTCAGGATCTTTGTGTAGCTGACATTCAGGCACCTCCTGGTTACTGAATGAAGTGTAACCTCAGAATCTCTGCTGTCTTGATAAATTCGGTGAAAGCAGAATGCAAGCTTTTGGTAAGCAGTGGGTTGTTGTTCTGCTGGAAAAGTAGCTTTATACCTCTTTGTGTGCTTAGATTATCTTCTGTGGCACATTCCACAGCATACAATTCAGCTGCTTCCAATGGCACTTTAATAAATATGAATTTTGTTTTTCTCAGGTGAAGGATGCATTGTTGTAAAGAATGCAACATTTAGCTGGTCCAAAAATGATCCTCCTTTACTGAACAGGTAGGAATTAGTAATCTTTATTCCATTCCATAATATTGCTGAATCATAAAGGATCTGTATTTGAATTATTAAATCTTCATGCAGAACAGTTTGTTGTCGTAAAGAAACAGGAGAACAAATAACATCTGTTCCATATATATATTTTTTTTTAAAAAAACATGGCTTTCATGAGCTAGAGGAATTGACAAAGTATGTTACATGTATGGAATGCATAAAGGGGAGTAGCAATGGATGTAATGGGAGGTGAGAAAGCATCAGAGACTGCAAGTCTTGGTGTGTGCTGCAGATGGGATGAGCTCCATCTAGAGGAAGCAGCCAGATTAGCACCTCGTGATTATTCCTAGTCTGTCCTGGTTGTGCTGTCTTCAGTCTTCATTTTAAAACCCTGTTCTCGCTGAGCTGTAGCCATTCTTAGTACCCGTGCTGGAGGAAACCAGTGTTCAACCTTGCACGTGGTATGACTAATAAAGTAACTGGCGTGATGCAGTTACAAGCTGTGTCTTCCTGTGCCCTGTCCCCTTCCTTAATTTTGGCTGCTCTTTATTAGGCCTTAAATATTCTTTGGTACAAGGATACTGTGTGGGAAGCATCTATTGGTATTTACATTTGTGTTAACAGTATTTGAGAGACATATTGGACAGGTGGTGTTCAGTGTTGTTTTTTCTACACCCCACCCCCCCAATTACATATTAAGGTCCCATGTCCTAAGAAGAGGACCCCTTGGTACTTTCTGAATGAGAGGTTTATGTTTTCATACAGTTAAAGTTTCTATGCTGTGCCAGCATTTGCACTGGATGTTCACATTGCTCCTGGGTTTATATGGTCTGTTCAATGAACTGTTTAACTACTGGGATGTGCCAGTACGCGAGGCTGAATTATGTGCACTTTATTTCAGCATTAATTTCACTGTTCCCGAAGGCTCCTTGGTAGCTGTTGTCGGTCAAGTTGGCTGTGGAAAGTCTTCACTGCTGTCTGCATTACTGGGGGAGATGGACAAAAAGGAAGGCTACGTGGTTGTCAAGGTTTGATGTGTCTGAAGAACTGTTCAGCTATTTGTGGGTATAGCCAGAGGGATTCTAGATTTCCAAGAGATCTGGAGAGGGGAAGGGACAGCCTTTCAAATTAATGTGGTTTTAGCCTGATTTGTTGGCAGTCCATGTATATGCCTTAGCCTGCACTCTGTGTGATTGCCTGTTAAGCCTTGACCCAAGGACTTCTAAATATGTTGGTTTCAGATTTAGCCAAATAGACAGAATAAAGGAAGTCTCAAAGATAAGTATTCTGGTCTGGTGAGTCTTGTTGGCAGACAGGTGGAGATACCCTCTTATATATAGTCCAGACTAAGGAGGAACAGTATTGGTTCATACCTTGTTAGACACCTGAGAATTACATGGAGAGAGGGTATACCCAGTTACCCAAACATGGGAAAAGCTGCTGTTGTAATTTGTACTTTCTTAGACACTGGAGTTGCACAGAGTTCACAGATGAAAAATGACCTGTAAGTAAATAAGTAAAAAATTGTTGGTTTAGATTTTGCTGCTGCTGTAATGTATGGAAAGGGAATTATTTTTGGAACAAACCAAGTATGTTGCATTTAATAGAATGCACATGTGCTTACCTCTGAAATCCTTCTGGGGAAAATAAAAACAGGTGAAATCTGAATCACCAATTATTTGTTCAGGAAGAGCAGGCAGAACTAATACTCAAAACAGAATACATTGCAGTACCTCAGTCTCCTCCTCTGAAGTGACTTACACGAAAGCTACTTCCCCTTCTTTGCAGAAATCTCTTGGCAGGGATACATTTGCTAAACACTTGCATTTCAGATTAACTTGCTTTATGCAGAACATAATTTGTAACTTTCTGAAAGAATTAATGACTATTCACACTCAGTAACTGTGCAGACAGTCTCTAAACAAATGTTTCCTTCAGATTTACATTAGAGAATCATATTTGTTTGAAGTTCTTTTTGCCAACATACTTTCTGTGTTTTTTACTTTCTACAGTTTTCTACCAACATATCTTGTTACATTCATTTATATAGAGGTTTATAAAAATAGCATTTTGGAGGAGAGGATAGCGCAGCAACTACTTGGTGAAGCTTTGAAATGACCATAGGCAGTTCGTGAGGTGGTTAGCGCTGCCTGCCTCACAAAGCCCTCCTGCACTTGGACTTTGTGTGCAGACTTTTAGTCTAAGGTACTAAATAAGGAACTTATTTTTCTTGCAGGGCTCAGTAGCCTATGTTCCTCAGCAAGCCTGGGTCCAAAATGCAACTCTGCAAGATAACATTATCTTTGGAAGGGAGATGAATGAGAGCAGGTACAAGCGTGTGATTGAGGCCTGTGCACTGCTGCCTGATATAGAGATTCTTCCTGCAGGAGACAAAACAGAAATAGGAGAAAAGGTATTTAAATACCCACTCTACCATATCAGTGCTATTGCTTGTACTTATGGCTGTATAACTTCTACTTTATCTTAAAGTTGAATTGAATTTAAAACGTTCACAGTCAAAATCCTCTAGAAAAAGAGGCAAATTTGAGTAGTACGTTTTTCTTGTCTTTAAGAGACAAAGGGAAGGAAACCTCCCCAACCCCCCTAATTACAAATGCTAAAGCATCTTGCAATGGCAATTTTTTATCATAAGAGCAGAAAAACGTATGGAAAAAAAGGAAGAGGAGAATCTTCTGAATGCTGCAGCTTCATTTAACACAAACACCACCCCCCCCCCCCCCCCCCCCCCAAACCAGCTACCACACAAAACTGGCCCTTAGTTGCAAAATTGTGTGGTGTGGAATTTAGAAACTTTCATGGATGGTTGCAGTGCTCTGCTATGGAAACAGGACTGGTCATTCCCTAACCATGTAGCTAGCAGGTTACATGCATATAACCTACTTGGCATTCTGCTGGGCTGATGTTCTGCAGAAGAAAAGGTATGTGCTTTACCTGCTGACTAGTTATAGGAGGGGGGTATAGCTGACAACTGACAGCCCCAGATTCAGCAAAGGGTGCAGCTTTATCTTCCTTATTGGTCAGCAGGCCATCCAAATTGTAGAGTGTTAACAGAGTTTGTTAAATCAGAAGCAGCGCTGCAGAAATACAGCTAAGAAGTGGCCTCTGAATGTACAGAGTAGGCAGGTTGGTGTGGATTAATTGCTTTATAAGACTAGCAAACACTTGACTAGCCCCTTACTGACAGTGAGAACCTAATAGATGTGCTTCTTTCCAAGAGGATTTTGACTGTGAATTGCTTATGCTGTTGTGGTAGTGAAATTATGTGTGATGGAGATCTGCTTCATACAATGCTGAAATTTTGCTGATTTGCATAAAGCACCTTTGACTTTATGCACAAACTGGCAAGACATCTCTTTCCTGCTGTAAATAAAGGGATCCTATTTTCTTGTTTCCCCAGGGTGTGAATATGTCTGGAGGACAGAAGCAGCGAGTCAGTCTTGCTCGGGCAGTTTACTGTAATGCAGATGTTTTTTTATTTGATGATCCTTTATCAGCTGTTGACGCTCATGTTGGGAAACATATTTTTGAAAATGTTATTGGACCGAAGGGAATCCTGAAAAATAAAGTATGTCATAATGAGCTACTTGTCTCTAGAGAATGATTTGAGTTTAAAAGATTCCAAGTTTGTCAGGTTGTACATTCAGACTTGTTTCAAATGTCTGAAAAATGAAAGCATTCTTCTGAGATTTTTAGAGGACTGTTAGAGAACACTTGAGTTTTTATAATTAAATGTGCTCAGATTTCTGTAACTCACATTTTTCTGATGGAAAAATCAAGGATAGTATTTTTCCTTTAAAATGCTAAATGCCTGTCCACAGTTCTTATTGTATCATACCCAGAATTCAAGCAGCATGAGCAGTAGTTCAACCATTGTATTTAACTAATCTCAGATGTTAGAAAAACTTGTGTTTTTCGTTTTCTTTTGCTATTTAGACCCGGGTTTTGGTAACCCATGCGATTAATTACCTGCCTCAAATGGATACAATTCTGGTAATGTCTGATGGAGAAATCTCTGAGATGGGCTCCTATCAGGAGCTGCTGAAGCAAGATGGGGCTTTTGCTGAGTTTCTTCGTACATATGCTAATACTGAACAAAGCATGGAGAACAGTGGTAAGCTTACTAATAAATTCTCTTGGGATAAGCTGATGTGTGGCATGTTAAGGGAGTCGTGTTAATGGAAAAATAGTAGCAGTGGAAGTAAGGTTAAAAGAAATTACTATTTCTTGTGATATACATAAAAGTGCTTATTTCTTGAGGGCGTTGAAAGTTGAGATTAAGTGCACATTCTTTCTTAAAAGTTAGCAAAGTGTGAAGTATATCTATAGTAGAATTCACTTGAAGCATGGTTCAGGTACTTGTGAGATCAAGTAAAGGCCAGCAGGGGTTTATACACCCTTCCTATGCTTATTAGGACATGTCTTCTCTATGCAGATAGTTCATTTGGGGACGGGGAGGAGGAAGCAGCAGCTCATTTTTCTAGCAGATACTCTTGACTTTTTCTTCTGCTTTACAAACCAGCTGTAGAGCTGCACTGATACAGGAATGTACTTCAGATATTTTACCTGTAGATGGTCACAGTGTTGAATTTTAATAACGGAACTTAGCCTCTTGCCTCCATCCTGTTTTCTTCAGTGGTTTGCTTGTGGTGATTTCCTGATACTCCCTCATATGCTCATGCTGAAAAGTATGAGGGGTGCTTGCTCTGTGCTGACCGGCTAAGTTGTTGCCATGTGCTTGAGGCTGCTTTGTTAGCAAGTGCTTGTTGTTGACTGCTGGAGAGCAGGCTCTCCAGAACAAGAAAGGGATTGAGATCACTAAATATTATTAAAAATCACAGGTTCTTGGGTAAACACAGAGTAGTCTCTGATGGAAGTCAGCCTGAGCTAGTTGGAAAGGATCTGTGCATCCAGTTTGAAAGGGAGGCTTCCTTATGTCTGAAGCCTTAAGATGGAGCAAAACAGAAAGCTCAGTGCTTTCTCACTGGAATACACTCTGCTTCTTAAAGGGTGGTAAAGCCTCTACTTCTGCTCAGCCTCTGAGGTTTGGCTCAAAGTCTGCTCCCCATTGCCTCCCAGGCCTTCTGTCCCATTTGAATTCTTGAGGGTTACTTGCTGTCAGTGTGCTGTACTGCTTCCTTTCCCATCCTCAGCTTTATGGAGTTTCTTCCGAGTGTGGAAAAATGCCCCACTCGAAAGCTGCCCCCATGTGAGTGCAGGATGGCTCAGAGGGAATGTGTGAGCTTTCCCTTCTTAAGCATCCTACTTGAAGCACAAGGCAGTGACAAGGGTGGCAGCAGTAGCTGCTCAGCCACAGGGAGTGCAATGTGCAGTGCAGTTGCTTTCAGTTGTGGGTACATGAAATGGATGTCCTACTGCATCTGTGGCATGTAATCTCCAAAGTAACTGGAACTACTTGTAATCTACCAGGTTGCATAGAAAGCATCCAAATTAATTTTGCTTTTAGTGGTTGCTCCATTCTCTGACATTTAGTATGGCTGACCTGCAGATGCCAGTACTGCTACTGCCTGTGCAGATTGGTCTGGAGTCATGGATGTGCCCCTGACTCCTGTGAGTGCATGTCTTTTTTGATGTCATCCTATGTCCCCATCTGGATGTGTTCTGTGTTCCTCTTCTCCCTCTCCCCTGGAGCTGTTCCTGCAATACCTCTTGGTCTAGAGGTAGCAAATAGTTACTTTAAGATTACCTTTCTTGTGACTGTTTTCCCTTGTCTCCCATACAAACTAATGCAGCAGATTTCGTTTTTGGTTTAATGTATGGGGGAGTTGAGGTTTTGCTGTTTTTTTTTTCCATATGCTTTCAGCATTAACTTTGGTTTGTCCTTTGAAAGCCTAGAGCTATATTTAGTGTTTGTGGGGAGCAGGAGTGGCTCCAGAGAATTGAAACTGCATCTTAAGGTTGAAATATTTTTTAACTGTCTGTTTCATCTTCAGTCTTGACTGCAGCGTCTGATAGAAATGTACAGCACAATTAGTAACTCAAAATCTGATTTGCGTTGTGTGGGCTGTGCTTCAAGTGTTTGGCTCCCCAGTATTTTACTCCATGACTTTGCACTCAAAAAAAGAACTGCAAGACCTTTTAATGGCAATTCAGTTCATTTTTATTTCTTTTTTAATATGAGAAATGCCAGGCTGCCTCCGTTTTGGCTTGGAGGGAAAGTGGGGTAAAAGTACTCTGAGAACTGCTAAGGCTCTGGACTGTACAGTTGAGTTCAACAATCTACATATCTTGAACTGTCTCGATGTGTCACTCGTAGCTACCCAGTTTGAAGGTCTTTGGGGTTTTTTTTTCTTAGGTTTTGTGGACTTAACTCCCTAAATACCAGCTCTTGTCCATGTAAAGTAGAAATGTGCTGTCTGGAAAAGGTAGTATGGTACATGAGTAAAATTGGCAGGGTCTTGTTTGGCCTCTATGAATTGCTTCCCAATTGCAGCATAGAAGGGAAAGAAAAATAATTTATTTATTTTCAAGTGCTGAGTTTGACAGGAAGACAGCTTCCTGGCTTTGTATTATACGCTAGGTACTAGTGTGTATTTCGTTATAAAAATGAATTCTGTGTTATGAGCTGGGATTTCATATCTGTAAGGAAAAGTACTGTGCCTTCACGATCAACACTGTCTCCCAGTATAGCCTATCGTGCCTCTGTTTTGTGGCTGTGCTTCTTTCTAACAGCATGAGGGTGAAATAAGCTTAATAGCAATGTTGGATAGTGATAGCTTGAATGATGCCTGTAGGGATGGTTGAGTGCTTCTCTCCTTTCTGACTCCTTGGAAGGCAAGAGTTAGGGATGTGCTGGCTCTTTTTCAGATGTTGTTGTGATAATTCAGGAAATGTGTCTCTGTTAGGAAATGATCTGACTTTCTCTTAAATTCTTTTTACTTCTAGCAAAACTTGACTCTTTCCTTTCTCTCTCGTAAAATAAAAGCAATCTGCAGCCTCTGCCCCAAATGGTAGAAGCAAATACTCACTTAGGGTGAGGACTGTTAGGGTATCAAGACGCTTGGAAGAGTGAAGTATCTCACTATTTTATACTGAACTGTCTATGCAGGATGATGACTGGGGGCTACAGAGTAGATAGGATTAAGTAAACCTGTACTACTACAGTTCTTCTCTCAGAATAGCAGAGCTGTGGGAGGAGATATGCAGCCATGTGGACAAAAGTTGCCATGCTGATAGGTATATCACATGATGCTTTGCATCTTCAGTGTTAAGGTCAGGGACTTGAATGAAGTCTTTTCCTCACCACTGGGGAAGATGTATATGGTAGTTCCCTGTGCACAGTGACGTTTTTCTGTCACTGTGTACCGGAAGCACAGTGTTTTGTGATTGTTAATATGAGGTCACTTTAGCATCACTTTTTTGGTTCTTTCTTCATTAGTGCGTGTACTGAAAAAAAAGGCAGTTTCTTGATCATTCACTGGGGGCTATCCAATTTGGATTTTTCTTTTTCCTCAAGGTTGCCTTTTCTTGGCTGTGTATAAGGCTTGGGATTAAAAAGAAATCCATTTCAGCAAATTTGATCCTGCCTTTGGCATTTGTGGCTTTATGGTTTAGGTTGTGCTATTTGGGTGCATTTGTGTTTGTAAAGATTGAAAATGGTTGAGTGTGTTCTGGAAAAAGTTAATTACATATACTTTTAGATTCAGATCCTTCATTAGAAGGAGCAATTCAACCTCTGGAAACAGGTAACTGCTTTTCTGCCATGTGACTTTGTTAGTGTTTGCATTGGAGTAATACGAGTAGCTGCAGTTCATTTACAAGTGATTGAGTTGTTACTAGAAGCTTTTTGTCTGCACAGTAGAAGGTAACTGCTTGGTTTGCATGGTACTTGTTTGTGTGATGCTACAACAGTTGGTTTGTCAGCTTGTAATTCCATCAGAAGGAATTCTTTATCTCAGACACTTCCATGAGGAAGTTTTAGGTAAATGTTAAAACTGCATGTTGGACTTAAGACTGCAGTGAGTGTACCCAGGGAGGCATCATTCAGGAATGAGCCTCAAAGGCCTTTTTTTCTTCTCATATGTGTGTTCTGTACTTTGCAGCTGTTCCCTTTTTTAGAATTTCTGGACACATGTTTCAGCAGCCCTCATTTAATGAGCTTGTTCCCCATGTGCACGTGCCAGATCTACGATGGCATTTTTCATTTTTCAAGAGTTAAATGCAGTAGAAGCAGGATATCTTTGTAGCCTACAAAATGAAATCAGATTTAAGAGCTGTTAGGGGAGGGTGGTTTATCTGTGGTATTGCTTTTGTCATGTGGGTTTAGAACTTCAGTAATTCTCTCAAGCAATATGAGACTGGAATGCTTGCTGGTTTTTAGAAGGGAGCCTTTAAAAATAAATGCAGTCCAGTGCTTAAAATAACCAGTAATCCCATATTGGCTTCCTCCTACCCATGTAAATAGGAACTGAGTCATTCAACTTTTCACTACTTCAGATTTTTTGCCTTTTTTCTGGTTCCAGATCACACTGAGGCGTTTTAACTTTGGGTGTTTAGAATAATGAACCAATATTCAGTTTGCAGACACAGGAGGGAACAGCTTTATGTCCAAGCAGTCCACACTTAATGTACTGATGAAGTGGGGTTTTTTTATGTGTGTGTGTGTATATATTTTGCTTTAGCATAAAAACATGAAAACTTCAGACTCCAGACGGACACAAACGTTCCTGCGTATCTTCTGAATAGATGCGGGTGGGGTTTTCTGTTTGCATTAATTATGCACAGACCCTTTAAAATGCACAATTCTTTTTGCTGCAAATTCTGAATTAACTTCATACCTGAAAATAGAGTTCTGTTCACCTGACAGCTTATTCTTTAGGAGTCAGTCATTTGTCTTGTATTAGGAAAACTGTAGCGTAAGTTGAACATCAAAGTTTTACTCCTGGCACTGTATTAAACTGAATTATGTTGCTCAGAGGAAGCTGAATATTTCAAGCTGACTGGCTCTGTGAAATGTTTTAGAGAATTGTCTCGTGTGTGCTGCATCTTGTTACAAGTGGGATGGTGTGGGATAACAAAACTAAAATTAATAGCACATGCCTGCTGTTATTACAGCTTTCTCACTTACTAGAACATCTTCTCATTGAGCTCTAAGATGAAAATAATTTATAGCTAACTGTGTAAAAGATATGGTTTGAAGGGGAATGGCTAGAGTGGGTGTCCCCATCAGCCCCTTTCCCCTGAATGAATCATAATGTGACTTGGTATTGTATGCTTTAACATAAGTTCTCACAATTACATTACTTTATTATTACTGACCTACATTTGATAGAAAAATAAATGTTCCCTAACAACAACTAATGGTGTTGGAGATGGAACTAAACTGATTTGTTCATCTGGTCAGTTATCTGTTAGTATCTAAATATTTGTGTTCCCTTGTTTGTTGGCACATTGAGACTGCACCTAGCATTTAAGATTGAAATGAAACCTTTGTATTTCACTGTCTCACCATTTTCTTGTTTGCATTTTCACCCCTCCAGATACAAACAGTCCATCTGGAAAGGAAGGAAAGCCTGTAGAAAATGGAATACTTGTAAATGAAGCCTCTGGAAAGTTGATGCACAGGTATGTAGTCTGTCTGTCTGTTTCTCTTCCCTTGTCCCTTTTTCATCCTGTTAGTCAGCTGTGGGTAAACAGTAATTTGGTGTTTATGGTATTTGTTAGAGAAAAGTGTATCATGCTAGATCCAGCAGCCTGAGAGAGTCAAGGCTGCTGCTGCTCCATAGCTCCAGGTCCAACAGGAGGAAGGATAAGATGTACTCCCACCAGTGCTCATCAGTATAGTATACATGGAGTATACTGTACACATGGCCAGCCACACAGATCATGTACGCTTAACAGCACCGCACAAATCCAGCACCAAATGGCTGCATCCTGTTCCCATCTCTGGCTGAGCAGGATGGAGTTTCACTAGTGGGAATGTATTATATATGTACACATTAGATCTCTCCATTAGATGGGCTTAGATGCTCAGTCTGCCCAGGAACTACCCTAGATCCCTTCCCTGTTGCTCGTACCTGGGTATATGAACTTCTGAGGCTGGAGCCATGCTCCATTTGCTGGTACAGATTATTGTGCATTTGTGTCTGCGCACATGGAACTCTCATGCTGTTCCTTCCATGTGAAGAAACTATTGCATTATAACAAACTGTGGGTTTGGCGTGCATTAAAGGGAGAGTATCGCATTGGCTAGTCCAGCTTTCATATGCTTTCCTGAGGCTTCTGCATTTGACTGCTGTCAGATGGGATCAGGTGCCAACTGAACCTTTAGTCTGACCTAATATAGCTGCTGTTATGCTTGAGAGAGGCTAAAGGCAATCACTATGATTATACCTTCCTGAAATCATTTCATAGTCTATGCCTTAATGGTGCTCTAGAGATCCTGTATTTCTGGAAGCTAACGAGTGCCTGGGGGTAAAATTGCCCGTTTTGATGCCAGTGCAGGTACCCTTTTTGCACTTCAGCATCTGCAGCGTATATGTGATTGTAGGCTATGTAAAAGCTGATGTTGGTGACCACCAGGCATTTCTCTTTCTGAAGTTTGATTATACAACCAAGACTTCTTTGACTGAGTAGTGTGTTACTCATATCTGAAGATGGGTACTTGGGAGCTGAATGCTGTCAGGGAGGATTTAGGAGTGTACTGTGAGGGGAGGAGGGAAGCATTAGTAACCATTGGCCTGATGAGGGCTGCTTAGGAGGTTGGTTATGACCATTGTAATGTAAGACAGAGTTGGAGCCATGGACTGTTCAAATCTATTTATGAAGTAAACAAATACCTGTCATGTATGATGCCACGACTGAAAAAATATGTCTTCAAACAGGCAACTCAGTAACTCTTCAACATACAGCCGGGACACTGGGAAGTTACAGCAGCACAGCAGCACAGCAGAGCTGCAGAAGCCACAGGCTGAAAAGAATTCCTGGAAACTGACGGAGGCTGACACAGCGAAGACAGGGAGGGTAAGGTCTCCTGTTCCCACTTCATGCACCCTTTTTCAGTGTCAGAAAAATCCACAGGGTTCAGGAAGAAATAGCTTCTGAAGCCCATGTAACTGGCGTAAAAAAGGGCTGAGTGGATTCTTGGACTTGTTGCCTGATTTGTAGTACTTCATAAAAGTGTTGCTGTGCCCTCTGTTCCCAAAGATGAGCCTCAGGTTTGCCTGCAGAAAGAGTTCTGACACCAAATCTTTTGTTTAAGAAGGTGGCCCTGACCACATCAAAGTTTAAAAGGAGGACTGAAAACCTTGCAGCTATTTCTTGGAGAGAGGTTATGACAAATGAGGTGACCTAATGAAATGTGCTCTTCAGCGTAAGGAGCTGGAATTGAATCAGATGAATTTAAGCCAAGTTTCCACTGTAGACACAAGTATCTAATCCCAGGGTACCCAGGACTCTCTGAGAAACGTAAGAGTGAGGTTCCTGGGAAAATGGCAGTTACACCTCCTAGCAGTGTTGCTTGAATCCTCTGGTTAAACATAGATCATAGGATACAAGCCATGTGAGCAAGGGTCTAATTAAAGGCCATATAATCTTGTGGTAAAAAGAGAGAGCCAAAACCTGGAACTCCTTAGTGAAGTTTCTGGCTCTCCCACTGATGCCCTGTGTTATTTCAGGCAGCACTCTCCCTACTCTTTCCTTTCCCTTGGAAGACAAGGGAAAGATGATGTGTGCCTGCCCTGAAGGGATGCTGGTTTTGGCACATCTCCATAGAATGCTTTGTATCTTGTGTTCCTGTTGTGGTTTAAGCCCAGCCGGTAGCTCAAGAACTGTGCAACCACTCGTTCGCTGCTCTCCATTCTTTCTCCCCCCTCTCCGGGAGGAATAGGGAGGAGAATTGAAAGAATGGAACTCTCACAGGTTGAGATAAGAACAACCCAGTAACTAAGGTATAACACAAATCACTGTTGCTACCACCAATAATAATAATGATAAGGGAAATAACAAGGGAAGAGAATACAACCGCTCACCACCCACTGACTGATACCCAGCCCGACCCGAGCAGCGATCTAGCACTTCTGGGTAACTCCTCCAGTTTATATACTGGGCATGATGTGCTGGGGTATGGAATACCTCTTTAGCTAGTTTGGGTCAGGTGTCCTGTCTCTGCTTCCTCCTGGCTTCCCCTCCTCCCTGGCAGAACATGAGACTCACAAAGTCCCTGGTCAGACTAAACATTACTGAGCAGTAACTGAAAACACCGGTGTTATCAGTGCTGTTCCCAGGCTGGAAGTCAAAAGTACAGCACTGCACCAGCTACTAAGAAGGAGAAAAATGACTGCTACTGCTGAATCCAGTACCATTTCCAAACAGTGGCTCTCTAGAGTGCAGCTGTTGTGTTTTAATGGCCTGATGCAGGGATACTGACTTTAAATAGGTGTTGAAGAAGGGCGAATTGCTGATTTTGAAACCTGATCTGCAAAATGAGTATTTCTTTTTTTCCTTCTATCTTCAGGTAAAGGCAACAGTGTACTGGGACTACATGAAAGCAATTGGACTCTTTATCTCTTTCTTGAGCATTTTTCTCTTCATGTGTAATCATATAGCATCCCTGGCTTCCAACTACTGGCTAAGTTTATGGACAGATGATCCTGTTATCAATGGGACACAGCAGTACACAAATGTCAGACTGGGAGTGTATGGAGCACTGGGAATTTCTCAAGGTTTGCTTGTTCTTACCTATTTAAGTAAACATTGTTCAGAATGTTTCTAATACTGTTGGTGAACTTGTATCTTGAGAACTGCAGCAGCAGTTTGCTTGCTAAGGATTTGAGTGTGGGTTTTCATAGAAATCTGAAAAACTTGCAAATAAAACAAAGGGAAACAAACCAATCTGTAAAATTATTCAGTTAGTGAATATGGTTTTCTATCATTTGTACAAAAGGGGAACAAAAGTGGTTTGCAGGGGACGATGAGCCAGCAGTTGGTGACAAAATGTCTGACCGGAGAAATGGCTCATTGGCCCGTCAACAAGGTGTGTTAGCCTGGTTTGCAGAGAGTTTATCACAGGAGGCCATGGCTATGTTGCCTCTTTGCAGGTGCAACCTGGCTAAGCTGCTCAGGCTGGTGTTTCCTCTAACTGCTTGTGGGTCTATCCATGGCACCGTGGGAAATCAAGCTCAGCAGCTTTTTGTTATGTGTCCTCTTTGTGGTAAAAGGTTGTTTGCCATTAAACCTAATCCTCCAGCTGTGCCACTTCAGAACTGCTATAAAAATCCTGCAATAAAAACTAAATGCTACATGAAAATTCAGTGGGTTTACTCCAGAAAAGCACTCAAATGTTACACAGAATTTTTTAATGAGAGAAATGTGATGTTTTCAGTGTTATTTTTTTGGCATACTATACATGTGCTAACGGTAAATGATGACAAAATGAGGAAAATGTTTTATGTGAGAAGTTGAAGCAGTTAAAAAAAAGTCTTCTTTTCTAGGTATCGCTGTGTTTGGCTACTCCATGGTTGTGTCAATAGGGGGAATATTTGCTTCACGACACCTGCACCTTAACCTGCTGCACAGCGTCCTCAGGTCTCCAATGAGTTTCTTTGAACGTACACCCAGTGGAAATCTGGTGAACCGTTTCTCTAAGGAGATAGATACCATTGACTCCACCATTCCACCAATCATCAAGATGTTCATGGGCTCAACATTTAATGTAATTGGGGCTTGTATCATCATTCTGCTGGCCACACCTATAGCTGCTGTCATTATTCCACCTCTGGGACTTGTCTACTTGTTTGTGCAGGTAAGGAGTCCCTAGGGGCACTAGGACCAACAGTCGCTCACCCTCTGTTATTTGAGACAGTTCTTACTCTGCACCAGTGTTTAACTTGAATCATGCTTGGCTGACTGTGCTTTGCATGGTTTACTGACTCGCTGATGTTAGCAGAACATTTCCTTCCATTGTCAAGTGTAGAATGACTTCTATGCAGAAGGTTATCCTTTAATACCTAAGCAAACTTTATAAAAATGCCATTAGATTTTGAGGCAAATTTTGCACAGCTTGTTGCTCAGAGCCCAAATGTAGAAAACCTATGAGCTTTTCTAAAACTTCCTTCCAAACAATAGGGTAAGCTTTAGAGGGGTATGTATGCATTGCTGGTGTGCCTGTTTTGTCAGAATATTGTTTACAGAGCAAGATAAATGTGGCAGCCTTTCACTGCTGTCCTGTGTAGGCAGGGTGTGCTTGCTTCACTCTTGCTTTACTCTTAGAAATCTAGTAGAGCCAGATAGGAGAGAAGCAGCTGGATTTTTACTTTGGCTCATGAATTAGTGAATCTATTAGGCTCCATTAGTAAACCATAAAGGTAGTGATACGTGTTTTATAATGTTGAACTAAGCTTGCAGGGAAGAGAAAGAGGAGAAAATGGCCACTCATGAGATAGGCAGTTGTTTAAAGACCACAGCATGTATGTAATGGTCTTTTAGGCCCGAAAGCATTGGAGGAGGCATGTATTCCAATGTGAAAGTTGAATCTCTGTAAAAACCAGCCCAAAGAGCAGGGGACTCTCTTATGATTCCCTTTGTGTTTTCAGATGCAGTCTGGATGTAACCATAATTCTCATACTCTTGATTTGCAGAGATTTTATGTGGCCACCTCTCGCCAGCTCAAACGTCTTGAGTCCGTCAGTCGTTCTCCTGTGTATTCTCACTTCAATGAGACCCTCCTGGGAGTCAGTGTCATTCGAGCCTTTGAGGAGCAGAAACGTTTTATAAAGCAGAATGACATGAAAGTGGATGAAAATCAGAAAGCTTATTATCCAAGCATTGTTGCAAACAGGTAACAGTGGGGTTAAAATGCTGAAAGGCAGTTATATAGGGAGGACATCAATCACAGCTTTCAACATACTTGTCCAGGGTAGGGAGCCTGTGTTGATATAGCTGTTTGACAGATGTTTTGTTTAAACTCCTGTGATGAAATTAAGATCTTAAGAATTTCTTTTCTTTGTTGAGAATTCCTGCCTTACTTCTAGATAATTATTGTTTAAACATTTTGATTCATTGATCCCAATGTTAACTGCAACTGCTTTCTGAGCTAAGCCAGGAATTTATGCATCTGAAAGGTTTATTATTTTTGGATGCCTCTAGATTTGCATGCTGCTGGAGCAGAACCTCAAATATCTCTCAGTTCCTGTGTTACTGGTGGTATGCAGATGCCATATTATTAATCTTTTCAAAACCAAGCTGTGATAGAACACTGGCTGACCATGTTTCTAATTAATCTCTCAGTGAATTACCAAACAGATGCCTTACAGTTTTCTGTCTTGCAGGTGGCTGGCTGTCCGTCTGGAGTGTGTGGGGAACTGTATTGTCCTCTTTGCAGCATTGTTTGCCGTGATGGCACGCAACAAACTCAGTGCAGGACTGGTTGGCCTCTCGGTGTCTTACTCACTGCAGGTAATTTTACCTTAATTTTAAAAAAGGCTCTGAATTGTAAGACTGCATCATAAAGTCAGAACCTTGCTATGGCTTTGGAGGGAACATATAATAACTACAACTAGTATGTAGAAAGATGTTGGAAAGTTCCTTCTGTGCCTTGCCTATGCGAGGGGATGTGGCTAAGACAACTCATCCCCTGCATGTTAAAGGCATCTGGACTTTCCTGCTGTCCAGCACTGATTAGCCAAGATTTTTTCTGTGTTTATGCATTCCATGAACTTGCAGTGTTTTGGCTGTTTTGAGTTCATTTATTGCAGGGAGCTTACTTAGTGTAAACTGCTTCTAGACTTCTTTTCTTCTTGCAGATTACAGCGTACTTGAACTGGTTAGTTCGCATGTCATCTGAGCTGGAAACCAACATTGTAGCTGTTGAAAGGGTCAAAGAATATGCTGAAATGGAGAAGGAGGTACATTGAGTTGTCCATCACATCTGTAGGAGTCAGTGCTCTGTTCTTTCTTGCCCACAGCCTGGCTGAATGGGGTTAGAGCTGGGCATATCCTCTGAACTAAGGGAAGAGTAGAGCTTAGTGCTGCCAGTGCCCTTCCTCTAGGAACAAGCTGGATCTTTGGGGGTAATTCCTGTGACTGCTTTTGAGGTGTATCCAATGACATTCACACAGTGTTATTTAGCAAATTTGTTCTGCCTTGGGCTAAGCAGTACAGCTGTAGAAAAGTTTTGGTTGCCTATGTCCTTAAACATTGGTTTTTAATTTGTTTTTCTTTTTGCTCTCAGTGTGGTGAGTAAAAAGGCTTTACTTTTTTTGTTGTGATTCAGATCATGTAACAACTCATTTTATCTGCAATTGGCTGCAGAACAGAGTTCCCCATGGCTTCTATTTGCCTTGCCTTCACTTGAACCTGAACTTGCAGTCAAACATTATGAGGCTCCTTCCTAAGTTTTTTGTTTTTCGGGTTCGCTATTTATACAGTTAAAAGCCTTTTGGCACTGGTAGTAAATTCAGTAGGGTAGGTTCTCTCCTCTTCCACCTCTGTGGGAGGCTGAGGCAGCAGCTGTTTATTTTACCAGGTTGTTAATCTTCTGGTGCTTATGTCTCAGATAAACTACTTCTAGTTGCTTGTCTGGCTTCCCCAGTGGTTTCCTTACTGTGATGGGGGTGTACAGTTGGGTTATTTGAATATGTGCTGCCTGTATGATTCTGCCTTTTATAAGAGGAAAATTTAATCAGCAAGTGTGACTTGTGATAGCAAAGCCTTTGGCTCCATATGCCACTTCATCTGCCTTGAGGCAGCTCTTCCCTTCTCTTCCCATCATCATCACGGTTCCTTTTGTAAATTATACACTAACACTGTGTCCGTGTTTGGTTGAAGGAGGAACTGATCAAATGTGTTTGTGTGGTTCTTTCAGGCTGAATGGAGTATTGAGCAAACTGCCCCAGCAAGTACCTGGCCTGAGGAAGGGAAGATTGAGTTTCGAGGCTTTGGTTTACGTTACCGGGAAGACTTGGATTTGGTTCTGAAAAGCATAAATGTTACCATAAATGGGGGTGAGAAGGTAATGAACCTGAATTTATAGTAGAGTGTTACTGTTCATAAGCCTGCATGCATAAGCCAAAGAGAGGTCCAACCCTGTTCTGTAGTGTGTCTTTAAGGCAGAAGAGCTTCTGTAGAATCAGTCTTAACATGACTGGCATATACAGTGGGTTCTTATCCTTTTCAAGGTGTGTCTTGCATCATGGGATAAAGATACACTATTATGTGGGCTTGTGAAGTATCTTTTGATCTGGTTTCATAAGGAAATGAGGTTTATGCTGTCTCCTCTCCTCTTCCAAGGAAATTTTGCTTATTTGTTTGCTGTAACCAAAGAGGAGTACCGGTTGCAGTGAGGTGAAGTTAATTACAGTCTTAAGAAAATGAGGTACTAAGTAGAAGGGGGAAGCCCTGAATCTAGTGTGGCAGAAGTTGCAAGGTGAGGCTCTGCAGGAAAATTGGGACTTCAGAATAGATTTTCTGAATCTAGCCAAAACAGTGATGATACGTGTGTGTGTCTTGTGCTGCTGCTTTGCCCACACACTCACATGCATTCTTCCTCAGTCCTGTATGGGTTCTGTGATGTCTAACAGTAATGTGTTCTTGCATGGCAGCATAAAAGGTAGCTGCAAGGTCTACTGCCTGGCTTCCTTGTTTGTGGTATCCAACTAGGCATTTGGTTTTTTCCCAGAGTGCCCACTTTCTACCTGTATGGGCAGGACACTACCTCAGAAGTAGTGAGAAAGGGCATATGGCAAGAGAGACATCAACTGACCAAAGTAGCAATCTTGTATTCTTATTTAAAAAAGAATTGGTGAAGGCTTCAGTCTAACTGGGAAGCAAAGCATACAGTATGAAACCGAGTGCTTTTGGTGTGTGTTTGCTATAAATTCAAATGAGATAAATGTCAAGTCAGCAAGTATGACTGAAGGGTGCATCAAACAAAGGATTAGGGAACCTTGGCTGGCTCTACTCAGTTCCATCTGCTTTTCTAGAAAAATTGAAAACTTAAGTGATTGGATTGCAAATTTTGAGACTGCTTTTTGTTCTTGCTTTTTTGTTTTTCGTATCCAATGTCTCTTCTTCCCCTTTCATCAGCCTCAATTTGTTGCTGTTTTGGAGTTTTGATAGCCCAGCAAATATGACAACCCTCTGAAAATGTGTCCGTTTCAGGTGGGTGCTTGGGAATGCTTTAACTCTTCTGTGGAATAAGTTGTTCCTGTATTTCTTCCCAACAGATTGGAATAGTTGGAAGAACGGGAGCTGGAAAATCCTCACTTACTTTAGGTTTGTTTCGGATTAATGAAGCAGCTGAAGGAGAAATTATTATTGATGGAGTTAATATTGCAAAGATAGGGCTCCATGACTTGCGGTTCAAGATCACCATCATCCCTCAGGTAGGTGTGAAATCCTGCCATTGCCAGAACTCATTCTGTCACAGTGCTGTTGCTGTAATGTACTGGGGACAATCTTCCTTTTCTGATTTATAGCTATGAAATTGAGTCATTTCAGCATGCTCTTTTCATGAACTTGAAACCAAGCTCTTTTCCTAGACTGGCTTCCATTTGCTTGTGCTTGTAGTAAGTAGGATCTTGGCTGTGGCTGAGTTGAGATGTGGAAGCAACACCTCGGCCTTTGGACTCATGGGCTTTGTCAGAATCCCACACTAATCAGTTGAGTACTACAGACAGCTTTTATTGACTGGGAAGGTCTGATCCCAGCTGAACACCTGATGGCTGTCACTTGGTTAACTGAGACCATTGCTTTTTTTGTCCAGGAGAGGGGAAGTCCAAGTATTTTCAGCTGGGGAGAGCCCTCAGGGGAGTTCTTTTAGAGATCAGTTTCCACTTTTATTTTAGGTAGTTCCATTCTTTTTAGAAACAGAATGAAGGTACAGCATAGTCTAATTTGTGAGGGATGGGGATTATGCATTGAGGTTTCAGGCTTGATATGCGCTCTTTGGGCCTTTGTACAAAGAATTCTGACTTTGGAAGGATCTTGTGAGTGAGTTGTGCAGTACTGTTCACTCACAGAAACTTGTACATAACCATTCCAATCTAGCCCAGCAGATGTGGGTTTGATAGTCCAAAACATTTGGAAATAGAGTTTTACAAGTATGGGGCTTAGTCTTAAGTCTTCTTGTTCTTTCTGTGTGGCCTTTATTGCCTGCCTGTTCTGATTCACAGTAAGATTATAAAATGTTGTTACGTAAATCACCATTGCAGCACGCTGGCAAAAACAAGTGAGCACACTGCAGAAGGTTTTCTGCACCGCTTCTTTTGGAAATCTGTGGAGAACAACTCTTTCTCCTTTTGATCAGTTTGCATCAGTCTGACACTACTAAGTCAAAAGTATTTCCAAAGTAGTACTTCTCCATGTCCAGGAAAAAACTGTATTCATTCCATTAATACTGCAGCTGAAGCTTTCTGAAATATCTATAAATGGTGTAATTCACTAAGAAGTGGAAAGCTGACCTAGGAGTCCCTGCTGATAGAAGGCTGAGGAGGGAGTAGCTGTTCTTCAGATAAGCAGCCCAGTAAAATGAAAATCGGCTGTTTTGTTTTCTGTGGGTTTTTTTTGTTTGTTTGTTTGTGTTCTTTGATTGGTTGGTAGGTTTTTTCCCTGCCCAGATTCATGAGTTACTCACTCATGGAAAGGTCTGGAGCGCCAGTATGCAGAGGGGCAGAGGTAATGCCCCAAAGAGGCATGAGGAGTAAGGGTGGGGGAGAACTTGCTGTTATTGGAAAAAGTGAGGGCTTACTCCTAAATCCAGTAGGGAAGCTTGCTTGCAACTGCATTCGGACATGTTATTTTCCTTTCATTATGAAATACTTTCAGAGCACTTGCCATGTTCTGTGTATGTTGTTAATTATCTTTTTCTGTAACTAGGATCCAGTATTGTTTTCTGGCTCTCTGCGTATGAATCTTGATCCTTTCGACCAACACTCTGATGAGGACATTTGGAGGTCTTTGGAATTGGCTCACCTGAAAAACTTTGTATCATCCCTTCCTGCTAAACTTAATCATGATTGTGCTGAAGGCGGCGAGAACCTCAGGTATGTCAAAGTACTATGCTTGTGAAATGCCCTTAAGAACTAAATGGTAACTGAGACACGTGTGTGTGTGCGCCCTTCATCTGCAACTAGGCTCTCCATTTCCAGAAACTACAGCTCACTTGGGACAGCATGTTGGTAACTAGCAGTAGGAATGCAGTGTGGGCTTCCCTGTGTAAGATTCGTGGAGGGAACAGTGGAATTCCTAATACATGACTAGGCAGTCAACTAACTAGGTTCTATTCACTGTATTTTAAACTCAAGTTTGGGAATTTAAAGGAATTTAACATGTATTCAGAATGCTGCAA
This sequence comes from Neopsephotus bourkii, assembly GCF_033783945.1. Lineage (NCBI taxonomy): Eukaryota > Metazoa > Chordata > Aves > Psittaciformes > Psittacidae > Neopsephotus > Neopsephotus bourkii. Next base: position 343,880 of record NW_026902244.1, on the reverse strand, counting down.
GGTTTGACAGCTTGGGCAGGCTTGGAACGGATTTTAGTAGCCTGCTGTTTTAGAGTGAATGTTCTGAAGTTACGATGGCTTTTGTCCAACAGATACAAGTTTTCTAAGCTGTTATTTTGCTTTTTGTGCAGTAACAGGGATGTACGTTCAGTCAGGAGAAACCATATGAAGTCCAGTCCTCACTGTGCAACAATTCAGTGAATCAGCCTGATGCAGTTATGATAGAACCATTTGTAATGTATTCTTTTATTACATTGCCAGAACTTCATTTTGAGGGGGCCATAGTTTCAGATGCTCTTAGATATTCCACAGTGAAGCAGTAAGACAACCTTATCTATTATGCTGGATTCTTGGCACCTGTATTTAAGAATAAGGAATTGTTAGGTTTCAAAATGAGTACTGCAGACTTGTTCTGACTTTCTCCTATCCTCCCATTCTATGTGCGTAGTGTGGGACAGCGCCAGCTGGTGTGTCTGGCACGAGCTCTGCTCAGGAAGTCCAAAATCCTGGTTCTAGATGAAGCCACAGCAGCTGTTGATCTTGAAACAGATAAGCTTATACAGTCAACAATAAAGTCTCAATTTGAAGAATGTACTGTATTGACTATAGCACATCGTCTGAACACAATCATGGACTACACAAGGTAAAGTAATACCACTTTTATCTTGGAGAATGGTATGTGTGAACTGCACTGTGCTCTACTTAAATGAGCATCTTTGTGTTTGCTAAATGTTTGCCAGTGCATTTTTAGCCACCTCTCCAGAGAGCTCCTGGAATCCCTGTTTTGATGGGTGTGGTGTGCATGTTCTGGCTTGTGGTGGCTGTGCTTGGGCTAGGGAGCTCCTCTGAGCCCCTTGTTGCACTGCTGTTTTCCATTCCTGTCCAGGCAAACTAGGAAGGAGAGGGAAGCGACAGCAGGAGTCTATTCCTGGGTCTTGCCCTAATTTAGGCACAGCTGGAAGAGGCATCAGAACTTTTGGGAGCTCAGACAGCATAAGCCGTCAAAGGAACAGGCCCTGAGCTTCTCTGAAGTTCATTCCATGTTTCTGTTTCCATCACTGTTGGTTATAGTTCATATATCCTCCCTTATCCTCAGCTGCCTTGTTAAGGTGTGGTTGAGGGCAGAGTTGTTGTCTCATAATTTCAGTTTAAGTGCTCTTACCCTTCTTATCACAGCATGGCAGAGAGCAAAGTGGCCAGTGATAAAATTTTTAGTGTATTTTTATAGACCAATCTTTGTGCTGTCAATAGTGAAAGATAAGAGACAGGAACATTGCCTGTTCCAGGCACAGCACCAGCAGTACTGTCACCAGTGAACACCCAGTTCAGTGACAGTAACACCATACAGTAGCACCAGCTCAGGACTTAGCAAGTGTCCCTGCAGTGCCTGGCCAATTAGTGGAGGTAGCTGAAGGCAGTGTTTTAACTGAGAGCTGATTTACTGAGTGTGATAACTTGTTTTTTATGCTTCCCATTTCCAGTTGCATGTTCGTTTAGCACAACCTGTGTCTGTGTTTGTATCTTGTCAGCAGAAGCTGTGTAACAGCAGTTGATGTGGTGCAGCATTATGGGAAGGTTATCCCAGGCCTTGCAAGGTCTTGAGGACACTAACTCGCCTTGACAAGAAGTGCTGTGAGATAATTTCTGGCAGGCTCAGAGCACAGTCAAAAGTCTCATGGCTGCCTGAAAATGGCTGGGTAAACATTTGCTACATATAAAATAGAGCAGGCAGGATCAGCATTGAAGCCAGGAAGGATGCAGTGAAGAACCTCTGCCCACTCATACAGTCTGGAGTGTCTTTGCCTGCATAGAATGGCTGCTCTACAGTCAGTTTCTCCCTGTACACGTACACCTGTGTTCGCTGGCCTTGTTGATCTTCTTGTGACCATTTTTGTTTCTTCTTGTTTTGCAGAGTTTTAGTCCTGGACAGAGGAGAAGTGGTGGAGTGTGGTAGCCCAGAACATCTCCTTCAGCAAAAAGGCATTTTCTATAGCATGGCCAAAGATTCAGGATTGGTGTAGCATTTGGACTTGGTTAGTTCCTGTGAGGAAGAGGGAGGTGATACATTCAGAACACAGTAACTTCCCCTGAGCTGGTGTGAACCACACAGAGCAGTTTCAGACCTAGTGAAGTCAGCCACGGCATGGTGATGGAAGTCATAGGAAAATGCAATTTTTTTCTTTTCTGTTTTTGTTTCCTTCTCCTTAGTACTGAGTTTGAGCCGGCTTTAGGAGGTGCACGTGCACTGTGCAAAACACTTTAGAGACTTTTCATTTTTGCCTGAAATCTGTCAGTGTACGCTGAAATGTCAGGTGGAGTGATTCATCAGAGAAGTGCAGAAAGCTTTTTCTTTTCATCTGCTCTTACACTCTGAAGTTCCCCTCCCTTTTTAAGAACCCCAACCCAACAAACCACACCAGTTGTGGAAACGCTAGTGATTTGCTTGTTTGCTGATTCCTCATCTGAGGAGCCATCTCTTGTGGGATGCACTTGGAACATTTTGTGGCATAGAGTACAATAGTCCAAAGATTGTTTTTTGGTTTTTTTTTTCTTCTTGTGAAATAACGTGTGCCAGACTTTCTCATTATGGCATTTACTGTACATGGTTAATGCTTTTATGCATTGTCCTAAAGGTTTCATGTGTTTACAGTGTATAGCAGCAAGTTCACTATAAAATGTCAGTAGTGCTGATGTGAAAAAGCACAGTCAACTTCAGAGCAGTATTCAAGCACGTGTAGAATGACAATCACTCCAAAACCAAATTCATACAGCAGTTGCTGTGTTGCAGGATGCAATACCTGATCTTGCACACACTTTACTCAGGAATTCTGGCTTGGGTGGCGAATCCTGATAATGCCTGTGGGGACTAGGCTGAGAAGTGAGGATTTGCCTGAGCAGAGGTTGCGGGCTTGGAGTCACATTGATTGTAACACCCTTGGCTTTGGCAGCGCTGTGCTTTAATAGAAGCTCTGCCACATCAAGGACCATTAGCCTTATAGCGAAGAAACCTGCCCTTCATGCTGCTGCTGTTGACTCTTCAGTTTTGTGAGAAGCTGTTCTGTTACAGTTGTTTAAAAAACAAAAAAGCTTTCTGTTCTCAGTTGTGTGTCAGAGGGGTCTGACAGTTCAGTTGCAGAGTCTGGGTTTCAAGATCTGTATTGAATGTTTCCTTTTCTGTGGGAGGAAAAAGTTAATTTTCTTATGTTCTGATTAGTCTTATTTTAAGAGGAAAATGCTGGAAGAAGGCAAATTTAAGCCAGATGGACTCAAATACTCAGCACTCTGAGAACGTGGACTTCTGTGAATGATATTGCTGACCTTAATACTAGAAAATTGTCTTCTTTAAAGATATTTATTTTTTTGTAAATTAAGACTCTGAAATTGAGTAGACTGAAATTTTCTTTGGTATTTTTTGTAATGACAATACAAATATTTGCAAAGAAGGTGCAGTAAAAAATTGTTTGGAAGATAACACGATGTGTCATCTCTTGCTTTGTGTTTGACAAAGAGTTAGCTTCTCTAGTTCAGGTAGTTACTGGTACTGCTTAGACCAGCCAAGCTGCTAGGCCTGATGTCTGGGGGCTGTTAGGGTGGGTAAGAAACCTGGAGTGCAAGTGACAGTGTGCTGAGGTGGGGCTGGATCACATCTCAGGGATTGTCTTGTAATTTCAGTACTGCAGTTTGTTAGTCAGACCACCAGGTAATAACAGTGCATCAGTAGAGCAGAATTCAGTGGTGCTGCAGACCTTTTGTCATACCCATGGTGTCCATGGCCTGTGCCTTGGCACATTTCTGGGGCAGCTTCTTGTCAGTTTCCCCCATGAAAATGAAATGAGCAAGGGGGTGGTGGGGGAATTTGGGGCTGAGCAGTGGGTTTTGCACTTTCAAATTGCCCAACACTTATGCAGGATTGTGATGGACAGAAAGGTGGAAAGATTTGAGCAAACGATGAAGGGGTTACAGAGCAGAGAAATGAGCTTGTCAAATACGGTGTGTGGCTGGTGTTGTTTTACTCAGCTGCATTAAAATGGAGACAGATGTATCTGCAGAGGAGACCCAGATGAGGAACTGTGATACCACCATGAGACCTTTCTTGCTTGGAGTCAGTCATCCCCTAGGAACACTGAATCTTCGGCTTCCACCCCCTCCTAGGAGAGCTCTGGGAAGGAACAGGGAGAGGGTCCGCTGGCATTGGTCACCAAGACAACAAAGCTCCCTGTGCTCTCTCTTTGCCTGTCCAAACTAGTTACCACCACCACCACCACCACCACCACCTTCTAGGCAGGGCTGCGGAGAATGTCCAGTGAAGAAATTCAGACAGGATTCAAATACCTTTGGAAAGCCTTGTGGGTTTAGTTTAGCTCATTGCTGAGCTGGGGACTCTACAAGTACTCTGCAGGTTTGGCGTTGAATTCAAAGAAAGTTGTGTTGCTGGAGTTATTCTGTGGAAATCCATTCCAAATTCAAGGTAATTACGCTTTCCATTGCACGCAGATGAACAGAGATTTATAGGCATTAACATATGCATGTGAGTAAACCCTTGGAAAACAATGTAACTGCACTTAGAAGCATGGCTTGAAATAGCTTGCAGAATGATGCTTCTGCTGTGTAAAGTGTTTGCAGTGGAGTTGTCTGTATAGGAATGACTTAAACTGCATTTGCAGTCTCAAACTGGGTACACTAGAAAGTGTCACTGGATGTTTTCTGTCCTACCCGTGGGCTGTTTGCCATAATTTGGGGAACTGCAAATTTTTGTGTCCAAAATGCTGTATTTTGCAGGATAACCTAAATATTGCAGCAAGGGATCGTATGTCTGCTCTTGATGCGTGCCTCAGTCTTATTCTTGTTTAATGATGTGGTTGTTAATATGCATCACTGTGTTCTCCCAGTTTTACGTATTTACACATTTGCTAGCACGAGCTGTTCTGCCCCAGCTCTGGAGTAGGTACTCTTTTCTGTTTGCTCTAAATACCTGTCATTGCTTTGTATTATTGCTGCACTGATTTATGATTGTGGTTCCAAATGTCTGTCCTCATAAAAATGATTAATACCTTGGCTGGATGTAACATGAACAAAATTGTGTTAATGTGTGACCAGGATAGTCTGAACTAACCTTAATTTTACATTTGCTGAACAAATGCAGCTTTCTTCCACAGAACCTCTGTGTATGAGCAGTATCATATAAGTACTTCAGGTACCTTGAGTAGGAGTGGTACAGTTGTGAGGTCCTGTTTCAGGTAGGAAAGAGAGGACCATACACTGATCCCTGCATGCAGGGTTACTGGAACCAACTGCAGAAAATGATACAACTTGCTGCAAGGTAAAGTATTAGAATCTGGCATTAAAGCCAGCTTGGGACACTTTTACCCTTTCCGAGAATGTAAATGCAGCCTGATGGTATGTGACCTCCAGTACTGGAGAACCTGGTGCCCTCCAGCAGGGATCAGTGATATCTCAGCTCAGGGATGAGCCTTCCCTCATCAGGAGGTGGGGAGCACTAGTAAATTTGGGAGTGTGACACTGAATTCCAGCAGGTGGTCTCGGAGTCACGTAGCAGACACTTTCTTCAAATGCCTTGATGCTGGAAAGCTAATGCCAGCTCTGAAGGACAGCATGTGGGAGACGAGTGGGAACCATCCTGAGTGTGTGTATTGCAGCTGGAAGGTGAGCTGGGTACCTTCATCCACCTGCTGCAGAGCAGAGTTTCCCTGAAATGTATTGCCATGGCATAGTCTAAGTTCATCCTGTTCTGGTACTCCAGGTCCTCACCTGGTGGAGAGGTAATTGTCTACCCACCAGGAGGATCTTTGTAGCTGGTAGTCTTGTGCTCCTGGAGGTGGCTAGGTTCTCAGGTCCATGGTTTTTCTCCCCCCAGCCTGACTTTTCTCATAAAGATAGCACAATTAATTTCATTTAGATCAGCAGGAAAATAGGAAACCTTATTTAACTGCATTGGCTATCTATGTGTGTGTTATGAAAAATTTGCCAAATACCTGTCAGGACTGAAATTAAGTGGCCTCTTGCTCTTACCTGGAGCAAAGCTGTGCCTCTTTCCAGTTCATTCTGTACTCTTTGCTCTTTGGACTATTTCTTCCAGTCTTTGAGAAGATGCTTCTCTTTTAAGGCAAAGTTGTTGCCTTTCTCTTAGAACCGTTTTGTTCCGATCTCTTCATTAAAATATTAAGGATCTGTGAAACCATTTCGGATCCTGCTGTTTGGTATCTTCTCTTTCAGCAGTAATGTCTGCACCACTGCAGCCCACGTGAGGCTAGTGGTATTGTTAGTAATGAACAACATTAACATATTTATTATACACATGTTAATATTTATAAAAGAGCAAGAGAAAACTGTTGACTTTCCTGTATCAGATTCAGTGCATGTTAATGTATCCTGGCTGACATTATTTGCTGCAACATGGAAGATACCTCATGTCTGGAAAAGCTGATTCTGCTGTAAACCAGCTCAGGATTTTCAGGAGGCCTGTACGTAATACCATAGTTAGTCATGTGTGTGATTACAGCTGCTCCTATAAAACTGTCCCCAGTGTGGAGACATCTGTGAAGATATCCTGTAGTGGTTCAACCAGAGTAGCACAGAAACGCTTGTGCCCTGGGTCACTGATGCCTTTAACATTTGGGCATTCCTGTGCATCTTGTGACCATCTATGGAACCAGGAGTGCAAATTACAAACTACATTTGGCATGAACTTCATGTAAATCAATGCGTGACACTTTCATTCTTAGTTTCTAGCTTCAGCAATTTCAGTATTACATTAAACTTGGAATCTTGGGGCAAGTATTTTACGGTCATGTTTCTTTCCTACATAAGGCTGTGCTTTCGCTTTGCCTGAGATAGCCTTAAATGAGGAGGAAAAAGGAAAGGAAAAAATGAAGTAAATTGGAATTGAAAGCCCTAACTCTTGATGTCCAGATTGGACAGACAACTGGAACAGTGCTAGTACTAATTAAGCCCTTGACCTCATGGCTCTGAAGAGAAAAACAGAGTGGGGAAGCCACTGAGATGTTAATAAACCCTCTTTACATTAGTGGGTTTTATTTGGGCTGAGCTAAACACAGCTGCTCTGTGTATGTTGCACTTGTGCTGCATAATAGCTATTAAAAATGAATGCTACAAATGTGTAGATGGGGCAAGTCCAGGTTCTCCTCTTGAGCTCCTCTTGATATTCAGATGGCTGGAGATGTTGGGCAGGCTTTAATTTCTTAATATTAAAATTTATTCAGTGCAACTTATGAAACAGGTTCTTGGCATAGTTCTGAGCCTGCTGTAGTTACCTCCTGTGCTAGTTGCAAATTTCAATCAAATAGTCTAATCTAAGAAGTACATTTGGAAAGACCAAACAGGCCTGTCCTTTTAAACAGTGCTTTCTGTTCCTTGAACTAGATTTTCAAGAGAGGATGGTATCTCCAAGCATTAACTCCTTTATATATTTTGCTTTAACCAGTCCCAGATAACTTCCTTCTGACGACTATTACTTTTCTTGTGAGACTGAACTCCCAGTTTGCCACTTACTTACAGTATCACTTGGACATAAAGTTGAGGACTCTGGCTAATCTGAAACATGGGGTTTTTTTGTCACATGTAATTTTGGGAATCATAGAATAGTTAGGGTTGGAAAGGACCCTAAGATCATCTAGTTCCCTTTTGCCTTTTCAACACAGCTTGACGTGTGAAAGCTGATGGTATTTTTGCTGCTCTTACTTTGTGAAAGCCAACAGCAAAACTGTGCCCTTTCTAAGATTACCAGTGTGAAAGAATGTTTTGATTATTTTCCCCTTCTGTTGCCTTCTCTCTTCATTACCAACTTAGGAACGGAAAACAAGCATTCGGAAGATGTTTATATCAGAGATTATGGTATGCTAAAAGATGTCTGTCTCAGAATTACCCAGCAACATGGTCATGTCTGTTTCTCCTTGACCTCAGTTAAAAAGAAAAAATACCTAACTTATCTTTATCTCACTACTTCTAGATGCTCCTGGTTTTGAGACAACCTTTTTGAGTGCTCATAACTTGCATTTGTTGTTTGAATTTTTCTTCTGTCTCTGCCCTTGAGTAAGGTTTGGAGAAAGTAGAGGGGGAAAAAAATGCCTCTTTCCTGGTGTTTGAGCAGCAGGCATTGGACTTGGATATCTTAGGCATTTGTTCAGCAGAAACTGATAACTGCTATTAACGTGGGTGAACAGCCTACAAAACAGCTCTTGGGTAAGAAACTGCTAGGTTTTGTTGGTCTGGGCTGACTCTTGCCAGTTTGAACTTTCCCATGCCCTCCCCCATTACTCCTTTTTATACTCTATTTACTTTAGCTTACTGAAGAGACCCATTTCAATACTTGATTCTGGTTTTATTTCAGCTTTCTAGAAAATTAAGTGCTTTAACAAAAGTCACAGTAAACAGCAGTATTTCAGTGTGATTGTCACGTCATCTTGTGATTCCTGAGGAGAGACTTGGGGACAGCTCTGACTGCAGCTCCTTGGCACTGCGGGCAGCCCAGGAAGGCTTTGTTTTCAGCTGCTGCTTTGGTTTGTTAAAGCAACATCTGGAAGATGTCCATGCCAGAGGCACATGCAGGAGGTAAACTTGCATGCAACAAGAAAAACCAGGAATGAACCACCAGGCTGACAGGAGAGTGAGTCCCTGATGCTTTCCCCATCTGCCGGACTGCCACGCTGCAGAGACTGGAGGAGGCTGCTTCCCACCACACAAATATTCCTTGTGGCCAAATTCAATCTGGACATGGTGTTGGCATTTGCATATGCACCGCTGTGACCAACTGGCATTTGGCAGCAGAGCTTCTCCAAGCCTTCAAGCAGAAGCAGTGACACACTGTTCCCCACTCCCAGCCAAGTTACTCTATCCTGCACCAGAGAGCCAACCCTAAGCTGGCTCTCTTCCTCCAGCAGTCTGTTAGCCCTCTGCACAGCATGATTAACTCAGGGCCCCTCTAAAGCTGATACAGAAAGAGATGGGGCTCACAGGCAGCCGTTCTCTCTCATGCTTGGTGGCATCCCTCTTTCTCTTCCTTACTATCCCCATGCTTGTGCGCTTTGGTTGACTAGATCTAGCTGTTGCCTTGGAGTCCACATCTGTGGAAGGACAGCATTCATGCGTGCGGTCATTAGGACATTGTCAAAAGACTAAATTTGTTCTGCCTGAAACTCAGGACAAGCTGTAAACAGTTACGTTTCCTTGCTACCAGCTAAATCCTTGCTTGCTGTCTGTAAAACCTTGTTGGCTTTCAAAAAGAATCTGCATTTTTTAAGTATGGCAGTATATTTGGACTCCATTTATAGTGTAAATGGACATGCTGTGGTCTTTTGGCTTGTTTGCTTTCATACCATAAAAGCAACAAGGTGTTTTAAGTTCATATTGGCTCACTTGCAACACAGGAGTAAAGTTTTGGTATCTGGAAACATAATGAAAATGGAATTGCTAAGCTTCCTATGGAAATAACCTCCATCCCAAGTCATCCCTTTTCATCTACTTACTGCAGTTGCAGCTCAAACAACATTTGGTTGTGCAATTCATTTTAGAGTGAAACCAAGATAACAACTCAATTATGAGATGAATTATTGCTGATGTTGGTGGCATTGTGGCATACTCCATGAGTGAGTCATGCAAAGCCTGATTCTTCCATCAGTTTGTAGAACAGTCCCTTCTGAGCTATTAAGTGTTCCAGAGTATCAAATTCAGCTATCCGACCATTTTCCAAGACTAAAATCCTGTGAACATTAAAACAGAGGTGTAAGCCTGGGGAAGTACCAGCAGCTATAATAAACTTCAGTTATTTCCATTGATTTCTAAAATAAATTGCTGTACTTGCTTGTTATTCACCAAGCTTTTCAGCAGCTTTTCAGCTGGGAAACAGCTGTGGGACAGAAATAGGTTTCTGATGAGTGACTGTTAAAGAACAGAGTTTGTGGGGAGAGAGTTGTTTGGCACTTGAGACTGGAGTAAGATTTGTGAACATGTATTTTAGTTTCACCATTTTAAGATGACATGAGGCTGTAGTCATACTGTCAGTGAGGGGCAAAAAGGGGTATGACACAGGATGAAATGCATCATGTGGGAATAAATGATCTTTGATTAACCTGCTGGTGCCTAGCTGATTTAAAGTAACTCCTACAGTCTCTAAAGCAAAGCTTTAAAGAAAAAAAAAAGAGGTTTAAAGAAAAGGACAGAAATTAAATTGTTGTTATGAACACTGTGTAGTTTGTCTCGTTCACACAGGTTGCCTGTGTCTATCTTTCATCCTCCTTAGGTAAGTGGATGAAGGTATTACCTGTCGCAGTCCATGATGGTGTTTATCCGGTGAGCTATTGTTAACACTGTGCTGTCTTTGAACTGAGTCCTCAGGGTGGACTGAATCTGAAGATCAGTTTCTAAGTCTACTGCTGCTGTAGCCTCATCCAGAATGAGGATTTTGGCTTTCCGAAGAAGTGCTCTGGCCAGACAAACCAGCTGTTTCTGACCAGTGCTGTAAGTAAGAAGAGGGATGGTAAACTGAGTGTTTTCTCTGGGTCAGAATATGTGATTAATTTGAAAATAGTAATGAAAGGGTGATTGTTCCCTTTCCCTGAAAGGGTGATTGAGGCTGATGGCACTGCAGGTAACAGCATGAAACAGCCTATGGAAATGAAGGGAGTGTATTACTAACAGCCCCAGGAGATCTGCACTTGGAACAGGATTCCAGTGCTCTAAGTACTTCACTAACACAAGTCACCACAATGATTAAGTATCAGAGCTCTTCCAGTTGATGTCTGATGACTTGATTTCTTGCTGCTAAACAGGACAGTAGTGCAGCAATTTGCTGTCTGCATAACATTTTCTTTTTTCATGACTTGGACTCCTTGTCCCACTAGCTCCATGTTCTCCTAGACTATGGGCTAGCGCTGCCCTGCCACTGTCTTTCTGCAGATAAGGTACCTTAGGTTTTCCCCTTGGTCAGTGCACTTATGTTCCAACTGATCTGGCAAATCTGCAACAAAGTTCTTGAGCTGAGTCAGTTCCAAAGCTGTCCAGATGTCTGCGTCAGTGTACTGGTTTAATGGGTCGAGATTCATTCTTAGAGAGCCCGAAAACAAGACTGGATCCTGAACACAGAGACAGTACAAACAACTCCTGAAATAAGTTACAAAAATGAGCTCTCCAGTTTTCCCTGCTGGGTGCAAATCTGTGGCTAATGTTACACTGCACAGGAGACTAGCATGGCATAGAGGTTATTTCCAACTTTGAAATTTCCAGATGTCCCTCCCCTCAGAGAATCTTTATAAACTTTTCTTAGGTGTTAAGACCTACAACACTGCTGAAGCATTTTGGAAATCAGTTTCATACCTGGGGAATGACAGTTATCTTGGATCTAAGGTCATGGAGACCTAGTTGAGCAATATCTAGTCCATCAATTAGGATCACTCCTTCCGCAGCTTCCACTAATCGCAGCAATCCCACAGCAAGAGTAGACTTCCCAGCTCCTGTTCTTCCAGTTATGCCAATCTATAAAGAGCAACAGAAACCTTTTAGTTTTGATATTGAGAGTTTTCCAAAGTTGGACAGACCTATCATGTAGTTCCTCTTGGCCTTTTGAAGAGAGAGAGCTTTGCATGGATGAGATCTTCAGGGCTGTTCAAGATTCACATAGTCTAGTTGTTTTGTATGAAAAGGAATCTTGAAAGATTTTGATGGGAAGAGTAACTACAAGACTTAGCAGCTAGAACAGGGCCTTGATTTAAAAAGTGAAATTCCTTTGCTGTGTAACTACTAACCTTCTGAGAAATGAATCTTCACTTGGAAGAATGTTGCATGTATATATGCAACAGTCTTGGAAACACTACTTCATACTAGGAGAGGTGTGCAGTGCAGTAGATGGGCTCATACTTTACCGTACCTTGGTGCACGGCAGGGGCCCTATCTACCCGAATCTTATCACTGCAAAGCACTGCTCATACTCTGCAGCTCTTCTGAACCAAGTGGCTTTGCTTACCTTCTCTTGCCCTTTGATGATGAGGTTGACATGCTTCAGTGCTAACTCCAAATTTGGCCTGTATCGCAAACTATAGTTTCTAAATTCAATTCTTCCTTCAGTGAGCCAAACCTGACCTTCAAGTTTGTCATTCAGAGTCCAGGGTGCCTAAATAGATGAAAACAAACAGCAATGTATAAAGCTGATTTAAATCACCAAATCGAGTAGCCATACTGAAACAAGCAGCTTATGAAGACATCTGTGCCAAATTCCCCCAATCTGTTTACTGTTTTCACCAGAAAAAAGGCCTGTAACTTTCATATTGCATATGTTGACTTTATACAAAGATGTCAATTGTCTTAAGTGAAAATGGGGATAAACGTGTTTGCATGTCATAGTTCTGACATTTTGAGTGGTTCAATAAGAAAAGATTTATATGGCCCTGTGAACAGGACCATGAAAGTCTCCTTTAATAGGGTCTCAGAGCAGCATATGGAGAAATAATTTTAATGATTAAAGAATAGAAATGATTGCACTGAAGACCTCCAGTGGCTAAAAGGCTATCTAGCAACCATCGGTTATCAGAAGGTTGCATCTGAACTCGCACAATAAATAGTCCAAATATAGGCAGAAAATACAGCTCATTCCATGAGTGTTACCAAGTGAAGCTATTTTAATGGCAATCTAATGTTTAACTCTTAAGGAAATAATAATGATCAGAGGTTATAAAACAAATCTAGTCAGCTAGATAAAAATCAAATGCCTTTTTTTTTTTTATCCCTTTCTTGAAGGGAAACATAACTGGCCTTTTAGAGGGGGAAAACTAGAGTGTGTGTCCAGGTGGAACAGGGAAGTTACTTGTACAGTCTGCACCTATTTGGACCTCTGCTAGTAAGGACAGTAGTTGATTAGCTACCTCCTTAGGAGTCCTCAAGTATTCTCTCACTCTCTCCACAGAAACAATGTTGTTCTCTATTTCTGTCCAGGAGCGCACCATCCAGTTCAGAACACCAGTTATCTAGCAGAAATAAACAGAAGCAGTAGGGCAGATAAAATAAGTCTTGGCCTGTGTTTCCAAGGTACCTGGTACTTTGTCTTAGTGTTTATTTATGAAGACCTCCTTATCAGCTAATTACTTCAGAAATCATCCCTTAAAAGGCTAAAAAATAGCCATGGATCCCTGTGAAAGTTTGTAAAGCTGTGCTTAAAGAACTTAGCCAGTTCCCCCCATAGCTTCTTCTCAGACAGTCTCTAGAGAAGGATATGCTACTACTTGGATGCTAAAAGAAAGTGTAGCTATTTTTTAGGCTATTGTGTACCTAGTCTACAAGCAAGACAGACAGGCAAGCTTAAGTCCTTGCATCAGTTGCTCAGAGCATGCTGAGACTTCCATGTGAGTTCAGGTACAGGAGGAAAAAGATGGCTGGTGCAAGTGTTCATGAAGTTCATTCTCTAAGGGGCCATGTGCAACAGATGCTCTGGGTTTCAGCAATGACAGCACGCTTTGGTAGGAGAAGGCATCTAGCAAGCCACAGAAATAATTAATGATTTCTTAGAAATTAAATGGTAGCAGAAATTAAAATGCAAGCTGCTTTTGCTAAAAGGCAAGCATGGCATTATTTTAACATTGAGTTACCTGAAGAGCATATGAAATGGAGAAGCCAGCAGTTCCTGGGCTAAGATATGTCCTGCCCATTGCTGCAAACAGTGCTGCAAACAACACGATGCCATTGCCTAGAAGCTCCAGGTTTGTAGCAAGCCACCTGCAAGAGAAGGAGAGTAGAAGGCTGTTGCTGGATGCCCTCCTCCCTTCTCCCAACAGAGTCTGTGATTACCTTGCAAAACACTTGTGGAGCTGCTGGGGTACGGGATGTTCAACAAAGCTTGTCATGCCCTGGTTGCTCTTATCCAGCTATCTTGGAGCTCTAGAATGGCTGCAATCTGCCTAAACTGATTCGCTTGTGGTCTTATTAGGATTTTCTCCGAGGTCTTTCGGATCAGAGCAGCCAGCACACAGTTTCTTGGATGAGTTGGTTTAACATCTCTTACTCTTGGTGGTACTCTTGTTTTGTGACCAACTGCTTATAGCTTTGTCTGCTGGGTTCTGCATATACCAGAGACCTCATATCTCCACTCACCAAGGCCATTAGAGTAATACATACATATATGTTTTTTTCACACTACAGATTTGTACCTGTCAGCAACTGCTCCAGGGAAGCATATTCGCTGATTCTCATCCACTAGGAAATTGCTCTTCAAAATAAACCTCTCCTTGTCCTTGTAAGCACGGATCACACTGCTCCCTTGGAAGGTTTCTGAAATGTGGGAGTAGATGGGTGACCTGCTGGCTGCTTCCATGCGTCTCAGCTGGCAGGAGGTGACGACGTAAAAGTGCTGGTACACAGGGAAGTGGAAGGGAAAGCGATTAGAAGGCTTATGACTTCCATGGAGGTGCCCCACAGAAAATTTGGGAAGGCTTCAGCAAGTGCACAGTACACACTATACTAGTGTTGTAAAACCTAATGTGCAGGTAAGAGATGCCCTTAAAAGGTGAGGTAGTGATTCTGCCTGTGTTATGTCCTATCTTTATTAAGAATTACCCTGTGGTTAGTTAATGCAGAGAAGCCAGGGTACTCTGAACTCGCAAAGCCTTTACACTCACACTTTCTCCTGCAGACCAGCTCTTTGCTTGATGGAGAACAGAGGCATACTTGCACCCTTACTTGCCCTTCTGTCAGTCTTAGCTGGTAAAGCATTTCAGAGCCCAATGGGGGAACTGCATGGCATACATGGATATATTAAAAAGCAGTGTAGGAATTCTTGAGGAGAGACAAAATGCTTTTGGTCTTCATATGACTGCATTTTCACTAATGGAGACAAGGAATATAACTCTAGGTAGGGTCTGATCTGGGTACTGGAAAAGCACAAGCCTCTTTGTGAGGCCTCTGGGATGCTTTGGAAGGCTGAGGTGATGTGGGAAGAGCCATGGACACTGCTCTTCTTCAGATGCAATTTGAGATGATGAAACCAGTTTCTGTATGTCTCCACTCCTAAGAAATAAAAGGAGGCATTTTGCAGGGACATGGCTATGCTGCTTCAGCTTCTCCTGTCTGTGTATTTCTATGAGCTCTTCCTACCTGGAATGCAGCATAAAGAAGAGTCAAGGGCACTATGGCCATTGCTGCCCATGGTGTAGCCACTATAATCACAAGGTAGATCTCCAGCAAGTTGAACAAGAATCCCAGCAAGGACTTCAGCTTGTCAGGAATGACAGAATCGATAGCATCCATTTCTCTGGAGAAGCGGTTCAGCAAGTTTCCAATGGGTGTTTGTTCAAAGAAGACCATTGGAGATCTAGCAACGCTCCTCAGCAACTGCAGAAACAGCTTCTGTGATGCTAACACGCCACCTAGAAGGACTGCTGCTGTGGAGGCAAATCTGCCAAGGGCTGCAATATCAAAAGTAATCTTTATTGCTAGGTGTCCCGGTTTTGTCTGGGATAGAATTAAACCACAGAACAAACTCACCTTGGAGCTCTCCTTTGCAATATCGCACTTTTCATTTAGTACTGTGAATACTGTCCTAGTGAAAGGAGCTGACTTTCTCATTGATAGTAATTAAGCCAAGCCTCACATCTGCAGCATAAACTACCCTTTCCATAGGGTGGTTACAGTGGGGCAGAAGACCTGAGTAAGCTTGATAGGGGCCATGGATTCAGCAACTTAAACATGCAGGATAAATTCTGTATTCTTCACAAAATGAGCTTGGCTGGAATTACAGTGAATTACTCAGAATCTCAGATTTCCTGCCTATGGATTCAGTTACACAAAAAGGTACCAAACCCTTCCCACTTGTTTCAACTTGTTCAAAAATTTTTCAATCTTTTGTCACTCGGGCTGAGATTTTTCCAGATTTGATTTCTGTCCTGAAACAAGTGATTTTTTTTAATTTCTTTTTTAAGAGTAACCAAAAGAATTGTGGTCATATTAAAAGAGAAAGACTTAAAGAAATGTAGAATTCCACAAGTTCCTCTTTTCCCCTCTCTTTTACACTCAAAATACCTAAGCCGAGATTTAGTCCAGCATGGAAAAGAGCCACCATGCTTGCACTTTGGTATGATTAATTTATATTGGAAGAATGGAGACAGTAAGAGGAAGAAAGACATCCAGATGTTGGATACAAGGGGGCAGGAAAGAAAAATAAGGATGCTGTAGTTCTTCCATTGATGAATGTTTTTTAAGGGCTCAGGTCATTTAGTTTCAGCAGGAAATATAGAGGAAGACACTATTGATCATGATCTGCTGAAAGGCACAGGAGAACACTTCTGGCATACCACAAAGTAGAATTTCAGGCAGTAACACTGGAAATATTGTTCAGATCTCTTAGAAATCCTCTCTGTGCGTCAGAGCCTGTAGTTCTAGGTCCCGTGCCAAACCTTTAGGGCTGGTGCCAAAAGCCTGGGAGGCTAAAAGCCCATGGGTATGAATTTGTTTATGCTCTGAGAAAACATCCTGGATATGGGAAAGGGAGATGGAAACACAGAGAGCTAGGTGAGCAAGTTAAACGAACCTTGAACGACTCCTAGTGCACCGAAGACTCCAACTCTCAGCTCTGTGTGCTGTTGTGTCCCGTTGTGAATAGGGTCATCTGTCCACATGCTGAGCCAGTAACCACGAAAAAATGACACCACTTGCTGACATGTGAACAACAGAATGATGTACACGCACAGTGGTAAGCCTGTCGCCTTCAGGTAGGCTGCATAAATCGAAGTATGAACCTAGAGTGAAACATTTCCCTCTCATTTCCATAATGTGCCTTATTTCTGTTTCGGTACTGCTGCTTGGATCAGGGCTTCCAGAGGAGATACAGTTTGCAGAGAAGTTGCTATGTAAAATAATGCTGAAATGACTGCATCTCAGTTATAGAGCAAACTTGTATAGCTCAGCTGACTTCTCTGGAGTTTAACTTAGGCAGTGAGCTGACCTGCCTGCTGTGAGCGGTCAGTAATGAACCCATGGTATGTGTCTTTGCCTTTATAGGAAGGTGCTTTGCTTACCCTGCCATGCTGAGTTTTTTCATCCTTGGTTAATCTTCCTTTGGTGGCTGCAGCAGTGGTAGAGTCTTGATTTCCAGGAGTGGTTTCTCTTCCCATAGCAGAAGATTTGACTGAATTGTCACTTAACAAAGAAAACAAAAATCCTTTCAATTTTTAGCCAAAGCAATGAGTATTTTAAAGCTGGATCTCCTTACCCACCCACCCATGTATCTGTGCCTATTCTGAGGGCTGCAGTTTTCAGGGTCCTCCAGAGTGACCCCAACCATTGTCCACACTTGTCACAGGGACTGGGCTCTGCCAAGCTATTAACAAGCAGAGGCTTAAACCATTCAGTAGGCATGGCTAGTTTTAAGATGAGTCAGACCTTACAGCCTCTCTGGGAAGGGAAGAGCAAGCAAATGTATCAACTTGCCTTTTATGTGAGCTCTGAAACAAGCTCTGGCTCCTTGTGAAATATGGAGAAAATGTTAGTCAACCTCCACATTCAAGAGCAGTTTCTTGTCTATTCTTGACCTTTGCTAGTTTGCTCTTATTATTAATTTACAGATCAATCCCAAACTTGTATTATATCAGTAAGAGCCTCCACATAGGCTTGTAGGAACTTTTGGAGCAAGTTTTTCGGTATCTGAGACTATTTCAAGCTTACCTAAAGAGCTTCTCCTGCGATGAACCATTTCTAGAGGTGACGGTGCTTCCTACACCTGTGAAATAAATACTTTAAAAAAAAAAGCTTTAGAGCCCTGTTTTGCACTGCATAGCCTTTGAAAGAGTGGTAATACACAGATTCATTATAAAGAATTGTTTCTAAAGGTAGAAATACCAAGGTGAAGCTTGAAGAATAGCACATGAAGTGGGTAATTCTGCTTACTCCATGGCTGTTGTCTACTAAGATGGAACTGCTTATTCAAGAACCAGTTTTAAGGTGATGAGTCAGGCTAACTTGACAAGCATACTTTTCCCCACTCAAAGTGACAGCTTACTGTGATGGGATCTTGGCTTTAAATGTCCATAAAACCCCCCAAATTTAAGAATGTCTTTTCCAGCTTTATTATCTTTTTCCTCTTCCCAGCTGTGAACAGCAGCAGATGCCTCTTCTCCCCCCGTATATTGCTAAGGAAACAGTTGAATGATAGATCTAGGAAGAATGATAGCAACTCATTCGGGTTACCTGGAAAACCAGTGCCTGCCTTCTCTTCTGTAGTAACATGTGAATGAATGAATTCTGCAAAGGCCCCATTTCTCTGTAGAAGTTCTTGGTAGGAACCAATTTCTGAGATTGTTCCATCCACCAGGAAAACAATGGTATCCACTTGAGGCAAAATGTTGATTGTGTGAGTCACCAGCACACGAGTCTGAATAAAGAGGGAACAGTTACAATTGTTCTGGTGTTCCCCTGATCAATTGAGCTGTGTCAGTCAGCTGCCTTCTGAAGAAAGACATGTATTCATTGTGATTTTTGCTAACTTGGAGATACTTCTGTTATTCCTAGTACTCCTGATTGTCTCTTTGATGAAACTTATCTTTGCAACATGGCTTTGAGCCCATTTTGAAAGTACAGAACTTGTGATTGGAGGGGTGAATCAACTTGCTTTGTGTCATGCACAGTGAAGAGTGAGGACAGGAGCTGAAACCTGAAGTCCCAGGCTAGCCCTCTGAGTACTAAGTCTGCTACCTTTTTTTTTTTTTTGCCAGTCTTTCTGTTTCAATACAATAATTACATTCTGATACTTGTGAACGATCCACATGAAGAGAAAGGTATTTGTGACCAGACATACCTGCTTTAATTGGACTTTCTATGAAAGAAATTACCTATTTTCCTTTTACAATGTGAAACTGAATCAAGTATTTGTAGGTAATTTATACCATGAAGCAAACAGAGCTGCTTTTGCCTCCTTTTTCATATAACCACATTTATTATCCAGATTGCTTGACAGCAGAGAAATACCAAAGAACAACAAAATCCAACTAATGCAAAAAAGAATGGAAGTGCTTAAGATGGATTTTAATACTGAAGTTTAAGTGATGAGTATCTGGGTGATGAGAACTGTAACAGTGCCACTGAGCTATTCAGAAGTGATTGGATTAGACACCACGGTAAGATACAATAAGCTGGAAGAGATCAGTCAGCTCTTCCTAACTATACTAGAAATAAACCTCAAAAAGGGAATAGGATAATGTCAGTGGAGGACCAAAGAACTATAAACTTGCTCTAGAAGTAAGGCTGGAACTAGGCATGTGGTTTGCATAAGGATAAAGAGTCTTTCAGGAGAACCGAACTTTTCAGTCTTCCTCCTCCTAGGTGAGATTCACTGCGGGACTTCCATGTGCTGTAAGGACTGCAGGGGTTATTCATTTCACTGTTGCTAACAGCAGTACCTGCTGCCTGTGCAAAAAAGTGAGTAACCCAATTTACTGGAAACGTTCTGAGGCCTTCTTAATTAGATACATTGTACCACCTTTTAAAGTTCAAGATTTATAACATACCTTGTTTTTCAGTAAGCCATTGGGTCCAAGAACATGTTCAAAAATGTGCTGTCCAACATGGGCGTCAACAGCTGAGAGGGGATCATCGAGCAGGTAAATCGAAGCCTTCTGGTACACAGCACGAGCAAGATTCACTCTTTGTTTCTGCCCTCCAGATATATTTATTCCCTGTAAAAATGTATTGAGAGTGTTTATTCCAAAGCTACAGCATATTTGCCAATTGTTGGCTCCCTTTGTGGTTTTATGACTTCCTTATCTTTATATCAGTGCACCTCCCTCCCTTCCTTGCTCCTTCTATCCAAATAGTGCTTTTGAGATGCAGAGATGGATTTTCTTGAGCAACTCCACTCTCCTGCAAAAGATGATCCAAGAATGACCTGGATTTGCTGGTTTTTGTCTTAAGCATCTCTTGTATCTCTGTCAGGAGGTGGGCTTCAGACCCCATTAAGTCATGGCCTGACTTCTCAGAAATTACTGAGAAGCTGTCTCCTTTAAGTTTAGTGCTTTTGTAGGTGTTCTGCAGGACACACAAAGTTGTAGCGACTCATGGAAAAGCTGGCCAAAATATCAACCTAAGCCAGTACCTTTTCTCCTATTTCACTCTTCCGCCCTGCAGGGAAGCTCTTCAAATCAGGTTGCAGTGCACAAGCACCTATCACTGTATTGAACCATGTTTCATCCATCTCTTTCCCAAAGAGAATATTGTCTTCCACTGAAGCATTTTGTATCCACGCTTGCTGGGGGACATAAGCTACAGTGTCCTATAAAAATGGAAGTGGAACAATGTTAAACAATCTGTTTCATAAGCTCAGCTTGACAGTGTGGGAACCTGTCTTTGAAGAAAAACTCTCCCAGTTAGATTTATAGAAATCTGGAATTGGAGGGCTTTACAAAACATGAGTCTGCACTCTTATTATCTTACAGAGGAAGAAACGGAGGTGGAAGTACATGACGTGGTTTACCAGGATGTCACTTCAGCTCACTGTTATAGTGGGAAGTGGAATTTGATTCCCATTCTTAAGTGCCAGGCTAATCTGAGAAGTCTTAAGCACCTTCAGATAATAATAAAATTTAGACTGCTACATACTGCCTCTGTTAAAATTCAGCAGTAAATGGCCTTTCATTAAGTATCTGATGCCTTGGTTAATACCTCACTGTTCCTGCAGACAGCCTAGTTAGAAGCAAACACTTAGGGGAAAATTTACCTTCATGCTCACACAGCCGTCCACTGTCTCCAGTTCACCAAGTAAGGCTGACAGTAAGGAGGACTTTCCAGCACCCACCTGGCCAACCACAGCAAGCAAGGAGCCTTGGGGCATGGTAAGATCTATCCTATTGATAAAAGATTTTCTCTTATCACCTTTTAGATATATTTCTGACAAGAAAATCACCAAAATTCTTGCTATTGTCTTGGAGCAATTAAAATGTACCAACTAAACCCCCCAATTTCATACTTGAGGCCTCACTTGCACAGGGTTAGTCTTCCATCATGTTGAGATTTTGCATCAGGAGTCATCCCTTCAAAGATGTCTCCAATCAGAAAGTCTTCATCTGCATCCCCATGTGAGTTTAAAACCCAGATCACCACTATGGAGATCTGCAAGCCCAAAGCATTGGATGTGAAACACTCCGGATCAGAACTGTTTCTTCTCTAAAATGGCAATGCCTTTTGAAATAAGCATGTAGTGTTGTCATATATAAAATCTGCATCCTGCTTTTGTGACTTAAATTGTTGTAATTTCATATTTGGACAAGACAATTGTGTAAAGAAAGCAGTCTGTATATTAAGGCAGTATCCAGGTACAGGAACCTTCCTATTTATGTGCTTTCAAGCATAAAAGTAAGACTACATTCTGTCTGACTTCACAATTTTCAGAATTCAATGTTAAATACGAAGCAAACTCAATTCTTTAGATATTTCACACTGAGGCCCCGAGGAATTAGTTCATTCAGCATCCACCCTGACCTACAGAATTGAGATGACTAAAGGAAGGTCTGTACCTTCTAAGACAAGGAGAAATGTCTTTGCTCCAGCAAAAAGTCCCATTTCTTACAGTGATACTTGCCTCTGCTGAAATATGAGGAGAAATAGAAAGAAGACTTGTAAATGCAAAGGTAGATACAGATAAATCCCTATTTATGTGACTATGTTTCAGTGTGTATTTATATTACGTAAAATGAACCTTAAGTATGAAAAGGAATTAATTACCAAATTAGATTTCATCACTAGAAATAATTGAGCCTAAGAGATAAAGTGACAGTAAGGGGCAAACATTTTTCTCTTATGACTATGGTAGGCACCCTAAGAATGGAAGCTGGTCAGTGGAAGCTATTCCTCTCATAAGACAAAAACTCACCACAGTCAGAAGTATTTCTGCTTGAGCTTTCAGGACTCAGTTCTTCCAGATTCAGAAAAGCTGCTAAGCGGCTTAAAGAAACTTTGGCCTGAAATGAAGAAGTGTACAAAAGAGTAAGGTTTAGAATGGAAAGGCAGCTAAAACCCAAACTGAAGACTCAACTTGAAGATCCGCTTAGAATGCTGATTAAGTGCTATGTTGCAGATGCTGTAGGCTTAGGTGGACAAATGCAGCTTGCTCTGTCAACTGGCATTATTTCCACTTGGCTTAGCAAAACCCCATATTCTTCTCTGCATCTTCCCTTATGTTCACACAGTGAAAATTGGTGCTTTTTTCTCCAATTCATCCTGCAATCTTTGCAGTGATTGCTCCTGTATGTGAAGAGTTATGACAGTCTTCTTGGGGTGCAAGAGGGATATGAATTTCCTAATTTCTTACTGGACAATGACTTGCTTTTCTCTTTGAGCTGTGCTAGCAGGGTTTCCACTGATCTACCATAGATTTTGCTCATCTATTCTCATTTCTATGATTAAAAACAGAACTAGAAGCACTTCTGAGATCTAATGGTGCTTATGATTGGCTCCAAAAGACTTAAGAGCTATTCCTGCTGACTATTTTGCTAATATATGAAGCCTTTCTGAAAAGCCATTATTACAAAGTACCTTTAGCTGTGAGTCCTTGCCCTTCACTGTTTCATAATAGCAATTACATAGCTGACGTTCAGAGCCCTAAGAAATCCCAGCATTTACCTGTTAATGGTGATATGTAAGAAACCCACTTATGGCCAAAGGAAAAAGAACATAGCCTGCAGTTAACCTGAACAGCAGCATTTATGGAGAATGGCAGGAAGGAGTGCGCAGTGTTGAGAATGTTGATCAGTGTTATAGACACAAAGGCTTTCTGAGCATCCAGGACATGTGTGTTATCCACCAGGGTGTACACAGCAAACATGACAAATGCAATCTGAAAGGAAGCAAAGGAAAAGTAAACCATTTGCTTCAGACATGGAAGAGAAAGTTCAAGGGTGACATGCCCCTTCCTAAAGACTTTGGAACCCATTTAGTTAAATCCAGGCTATCACACATATACATGGTACCTGTCCTGCAAGTATCACGGGCAAAGGTCTTGCATGTTGGTGACAAAACCAAGATTGATCATTTGGCATTTAAGGAATTTTTGCTGCTGCAACCAGAGCAAGGTAAAAGCACAGCCATTTCCCATTGAAAACACACACAGCTGAGCTGCAACAGCAAGTGCAAAAGTGGCCTGTGTAGCTACTGACTGTGCCATGAGGTCTTCAGGTGGCTCTTGCACAGCAGGCTCAGTCTGCCTGGAACACACTGCCAGACCAGATGATTTGTCCATGGAACCGTTATGACAGTGCAAATGTCTGTGTGGCTGATTCCACAGGGACTCAGCAATTCCCGTGACACCACCAATGCTCCAGGCAGATACTATCTTTAATTGTCCAACGTGAAAAATCTGTGCAGGCAGGACTGCAAAGAGAAATGGAAGTAACAGTGCATATTTCATATGGGAAAGTGAACCACTCACCAGGAAAGTTGATGAATGGAAAGAAGCTAGAGATGCTGAGAAAAGAATCTGAGATCTTTTTAGGGCCTGAAGTTCTTGCTTCCGAATACCAAGCACTTTCTCCATGAAGGTTTTCTCCCAGCCATACAGTTTGATTACTTTAATGTCACTGAGAAAGGCACTAGTGAGTTTGGCTCGCTCATCTTTATGTTTCATCTGGGTCTCCTGTAATAAATATTTGAGTTTTATCATTTAATAGGTTCAACGTTTAACAATGCAATTATTCTGAAAAAAGCACTTTGTTCCTGCCTATGAATCCTGAATAAATTTCCCTGCAGTTGAGCTGTGTATACTGTTTTTATTCATAATCTTCCAGGCTGGGAAATACTTTGCTTTTCTTCTTCAGAGCTTTATTTTTCTGGCAATTCATATAAACCACAGAAAAGGTGGCAAACCAGGTAAAAGACTGAACATGCAAGAGCTTACTGTAAACTTTAAGAACCTCTGCAAGCTTCAAATCCATGATAAGCATGAATAATAAGTATTAAGCCATCACATAATTCAAGTCAGTAAATCACTTCATTTTTATCAAGCAAAATGTACCTGAAACTGACTCCTCTTCTTTGTGATCACAAAATTCAGAGGCAAAAGAAAAAGGAATACCACAATTGAAGTCAAGGCAGATGGCCCAAGAAGCTGCCAGGAGAGAAAATGGAAGAGGAAGAACTTCCAGTGATTACCAGAAATTACTGTCTTACATTCTTCCCCTTGCTTACTGTCTGCCTTACTTGAACTTATGCCTAACATCACTCATGGCTAAGGCTTTACTCTAATCTTGCTTTTGCCTTTCCTGGGAATTGTGCTCTCTAAGCACTCTGGATTGTTAACCCTCCAGCCAGGGTAACTCGTATCACCATGCTCCGCTGAACGTATTTGTTACCCTTTTAGGAACTAGAGGAGAGTTGAGAGAGATCCAGAAGCACAGCTGGCAATTCAAGTAATTTCTTCTTCCAATCTGTTCTTGGATGTTTTAAGGAGGACATCTTGTGGCTGGCCTGAGTAAGTGACCCGAAACAAACCCCAGCCTTCGCTCAAAAAACAAACCCACAATACACTATTCTTACAGCACAAACAACCCAGCCTGTTGAAATTTACATCACCTAGTGAGGTGAAATGGTAGAATTATCCTGTGCCATGTACTACTGGGACAGGTCTCGGATACCAGGGCTCATAATGACTTACATATCAAAAATGGTTTAGTTGCATCAAATGGCTTATGTTTGCTGGAGAGGTGAGTGCTGGTATACCTAGAGAGATAAAAGTATTCTCTACACAAATGGTCTGTGAATACTAGAAAATAGCGTTAATTATGCTCCAGCTACATGCAACCACATTCAACTTGTCAACAATACTAGAAAAGGGATGATCCTTTTTCAACAGCCTATACCATGGCTACTAATTTTCCAGCATCACAGTGTCCTGCCAGACATGAGGCACAGTCCACCCTGGGTAGCAGAGGAAGGTCTCAATGGCTTCTGCAAACTTCCTGATAATCATCTGTCTCTATAGTGCTCATGCTTCCATTTGGTGAACTGCCAAAACCAGCTTCTAAGTAATAGGGCTTTATGTTGCTGAGAAAATTCTGCTCTAAGCAGAATTTTGAAAACTCATTTTTCCTTTGATACCTAGAATAGAAAGGGATTGATAAGTACTGTCATAATATTTTACCTGCCACAAGAAGACAAAGCAGATGATGATCCGAACAGGAGCAAGCCAAGTCCCATTAAAATAGATAATCAGATCCATTAGCTTTTGGACATCAACAGACACCAGATTAACTATTTCACCTACTGTTGCTGCTTTCCTTGATGCATTTGACATAACTAGGATCTAGACAGGGTAAAGAAGAAACCAAAGGCATCATCGAACAGTAGCTTTGGTCCAAATATAAAACAACTTTCTTTTCCTTATAAATAAAGAAGGAATAAAACAAAAGCAAGGGGGAAAAATGCCAAATCCTAGGTACTGAAAACATGCTGCTGCTTGGGCTATGACTTCACTTTAAGAGGAAGAATTTACTCCTTTCCCCAACCATAATCTACACCATAAGGAAGTTTATGTTGTTTTTTCCTCTTTCCTTCTTTTGGCTTTTTCTTAAGGTAAGATCTGAAAAATAAATAATAAAATTTATCCCACATAGTGTTCAGAAATGAATATAGCACAGAGTTGCATCCCAAAAGCAGTTTCTAACATCTCCCCTGATACTGTTAAGAGCAATGTACCAACAATGTAACAACACAGAGCTAGGAAAGAATGAAGATGAAAAGTAGCTACAGATCACCTTCCTGTACACAAGCCCTGTTACTGCAGTTCTCAGTCTCAACCCCAGAACAAGGCACATGTACATGTATCGTTGTTCGAACAGAGTCTGGAGACAAGCCAAAAGGAACATGCTGAATGCATAGAAGTAGCCATGCCAGGTAGGTGCTTCTTGATCCTCAATGAACTCCAGGAAAAGGCTGCAAGACAGGAGCAAAATGTTGATGAATCCATGTAGAACTGATGGAACACCAGACAAACAAAAACGCAGAAATGCCAGGGGTTTTTGTGTATTCTTTCTGGATGATATTTATCAGTAAAATAGGAGAAAAACTGGAAAAAAAAACAACCCACTGAGTATCCTGTATTATCTAATATCCTGATTTTTGACAGAGCCATTCTTGGTTTGGAAGCAATTTCTGATCTCAACATCCTCTCAGGGGAGACCTCATTTTCAGTATCAAGGATGGCTCCTGAATTTTATGAATTTGTCAGTAATATGCAAATTGAAAGCCATAATCTAAGGAAGTCATTGATATCTCCAGAACTTCTGTTAATGACTTAAACATGCTTTTGCCCTTGAAAATATCCTGTAACTCACACTGGTGTTGTACCAACACAATCCACAAAGCTGTCAACTGAGTAAAGGAACTATTTAAGATGTGTAGGATGCACAGCTGTGCTCTTTAGAATTAGTCAGGGTACATGAAGCCTTAAGACTACAGCCTCTGGCTGACAGCCTGTGCAAATGATGTGACATGAACCATCAAATAACTCACTCCTGATCAAGTAAAGCTGTCAAAAAGCTTGGTGCAGCCTGTTCTTTCCACTGCTGGAACACAGACATCTCTGTCTGAGCTTATGCACATAGCAATCTTGCACATCACACAAACACATTATAAATATGTGCATACCTTAGTAACTTTGGGATGGAGAACAAGAAGACATCACAAATAACTAAGCAGACAGTGCCAAGAAGGAAATAGGTTCCAAACATGCTCCAAAACACTTTCATTAAGGGCCAGCTCTGACTTTGCTCTGACTGCAGTAGAACTTCTGTCTCTTCAGCTTCTGCTATGCCAGTTTCACACTTCTGACCCTTTTTAAATGTAGCAGACTCAATTTTTCTAAAGAAAGAAGCAATAAGAAAACTAATCACAACTGGAGAAAGCTTGGGAATCCTGTGCTTTCAAAATGATTAAATATCTCACACTGGGTTTCTGCCATGTCCAGTAAAAACGCTCAGAAAAAAATGATCCCTCTCACAAAAAAATTCCATTCTGTGCTTCCAGGAGTGGAAGGTTGTTCTCCAGCAGATTTCAACACTTAAAATCAGATTTTGCACAAAGGAACTCACTGAGCACTCACCTACTGAAGACTTAAGATCCCCAGGTTTTCATAGAGTGTTACTTGGACCATTTTATATATGCTATCCTTTTCTGCTTCCTGTTTAACGCACAAATAATTTAGTGGGATTGATTCTTTCAACTACTGTATTGTCCAGATAGGAAGCACCTAGCGGAGCTTACGTTCAGAGCCTAAATTTATGCTGAAGCAGTCTGTCTAGCACTCTGTGGGGAATAGAGGGGCTTAGAGTATATTCTGAGATGGCACACCAGCACCAGTGAGCATATTTGCTTGTATTATCTAGAGGCAAGAGAGAAACTGTCCAGCCGAGTCCATGGCACATTCTCTAGATCAAGTACTCACTGCTGGGTTCTGCTACAACACTTCTTCCACTCTCTTTCAGCCCAGGAAACAATTTCTTCAGATGATTCCTCTTTCCTCACTGGCCACAAGTCATCCACCCCCAAGGACTGCTGACAGCCTTTCCAGAGGAGCCTGGAGAACACACAGACTGCTGTAAGGCAAGCACAGAAGGGTTTGTGGTACTTGTAACATTTTGAAAACAGATAGGCTTTAAGTTAGTCCATTACAGTGAGCATATAGGGACCTACATATATAAAACACTAGTCAGGGCTGTCCTTTCCCAGAATAAATATGAATGTTCAGGAACAGCAGTTTTGCCTCAAATTCCTACGCTATTTTCCATGAATACGGTGAGGATCTGCAAGTAAGTCCAGTTTCTAGTCCACACTGACAGTTGGATCTTGGGCAGTGGGGGACAAAGTTTCAGTTTAATTTGCTCTGTGTCTCAGTGAAACGCATACGAGGTCTTGTCATAGCAGACATTAGACCCAAGGTATGTAATCATTTTAATTCTGATTCCTAAGCAGAAGGCTAGACCTCACTATTTTCCCCTTGCCCAGGATTTGTTATGGGAAGGTCTGCAGGCAAGATAGGGCTGTGGTTGCTGTACAGTGATCTTCTGAGATTGCTGAGGTCTGTTTCAAGATTGGGAGGGTACTGCAAGGGTAGCTGGAAGGGGGAAGAGAATTATTTAGAATCACAAATCTGTGTTTTAAATTACTTTGAGAAAATTAAGTTAATTCTTTATAATTTGATCTTGTGAGAATACCTTAAGTCCCCAGAGAAAGAATTTAAATCCTTACTGCATAAACTAACTCAGGGGCAGAGATATTTCCTACTGGCTCTCTACCCCCTCTCCTATGCTGCTTGTTTAGTTGGGTTTGAGTTTGTTTGTTTGTTTTTTTTTTTTCTGATATTCTAGCAAAACCACATCTTTTTCTTACCCAGAGAACCACCAGTATGTGATTTTGGAAAGAAAAGAGCTGCTGGCTTCTGGACACAGATTCTGATGGGAGGAAAAATATGGGTGATATTTATATACAGAAAAGGGCTTGCATCAGATAACTGTAATTCCCTTCTGTGCTTCCCCAGACAAAGCAACCAAAGTTACACACACCCCATTCATTGACCCTGACAGTGTAAACGTATTGTGGAGGCTCAATGGGATCGGGGGATTTTGGAGAATGAGACTTTGAATAATGTCTTAGCTGGAGGAACAAAGAATATCATTCTTCATACTCCAAGACATTGATTTTCTGAATCACAGAGCTCTGCCATACTCATACCTCAAACAGAATACTGCTGCACAGGAGAGCATGGGGAAGTAATGTGAGTCCTACCTACTCATTTCTATGAAAATAAAGATGAGTATGGATAGAAGAGGGGTTTAGCTTTTCAAAACATACATTGAGAGAGAGTACTGTTATCCAAAATTCTGCTGGTTACCTTTTAAAACTGTCAACCTTTACACAGAATAATGCATCTTGTATCTCCTAGATACTAATGTTCCTGCATATCCCCATAAATTTAACTTCCTGTTTGAGCAATGAAGCAATGCATCATGAAAAGCTATGTTACACTTACAGGATTGCTGACAGCTTTAGAGAAGAAGGGAGGGTGATCAACTAAGCAGAATAGCACAAGTTCTCCTAGCACCAGGCTAGCATAAAGGTAAGTGGTAATGTGGTGGAAACGGTCTTCCAGAAAGCCCTAAGAAACAAAATACTGTTGAGAATGCGGCAAGAACCTTCACATGAAATCAGCAGAGAATGGTAACTTCTGTTCTACTAGCCATAAGCTCTGAGTTTTGGTTCAAAGCATGAGGTGCATTTTAAACTGTTAGTTATGTAGAACTACTTAAATAGATAACTCCTGAAATCGGAATATGAGAAAATGCTAAATAATGGACACATTTCTTATTTATAGTGATGGTTTTACTACGAGATTTCATAGCACTCTAACCAAGTCAGACATCCACACTACAGCATTATTCAAGGAAACCTGGGTGCTCTAATGGATAGAAGCTGTTGATACAATAAAACACTTGCCATGTTTTATTATAAACGGTGTGTCTGAGGGGCTCCATGAAGGGTGCTGTAATTAATTTTGTGAATGGGAAAGAGAAGAAAAAAACAAGGAAAAGATAGGTTTTGGAGACGTATTTTGGTAGCAGGAGTGGCAAAGTGTTGCTTCTACAAAAGACCTGCAGCCCAAGTATCATTCAACACACCAGAAACAAGCAAGGTCCCAACTGTCTTCTGTTTAGTGGCCACATATTTTTCCTCTATTACTTAAACATGCAGGTAACATAAGCTTTTGTCTGCTCCTTGTTGTGATGGAAAGGTGCAGCTGTTCACCTGAGGAAAACAGCCACTTATGATGAAGTGTCAGATGTGTAAACCCAGCCAGCACAAATAAACATTCACCACAAATACCTGAAAAATAAAAATTTATAATAGAGCATATTTATGCTCATACAAAATCTGTTGTATGGCCAGTTTTTAGTGACAGTGTTCATGTTCCTTTTGCTTTTATATATATATGAAGTCCAACAGGCTCTCAGAAAACTACACTGTCTACATTGAAAGGGATACCACGGATGGAGTTGACAAGTATCATTAATCATTGTTCTCAGCACATATTTTAAGAAAGGAGTTCTCCACCTCACACTCAATGAAGCAAAAGTGCCCTGTTTAGAGACTTCACACCCCTGCAGGTTAAAGATATGTGATTTTACTTACTCTTTCCAGGGCATGTTGGACTTTGGAACTAAACATCACAACTGCAGCCATGAACGAGAGCAGCCAGTAAATCAATAGGACGCCTGAAGACTGGATGCCAACCATTCTTTCTACTTGGGTAAGGAACATGGCAAGGATCTGCAGGAAAGTACAAATTTGTCCAAATAAATAGCTGGTCATGGAATGCCAAACATTACTATCAAATTACAAATACAATAAGGAAAAATCAGATGTAGCTGAAACATTTCAAGATATTCAGAGCTTCAGTATTGTTCCTAAAAGGCTAAAACTGAAAAGCATTATGTGCAATTTTGCACTCAAGAATGTATCTCCAGAAAGGGTATATAATAAAATTACAAGTGGGAGGATCTAGGCTATGAAGATGCAATGACAGGAGGGGAAGAGAGGCATTTAGGTTGAACAGGAATCCCATTTTATTCTAAACCAAACCACACTGCACACTGTGTCTATGCTAACCACACAATTAAGCTGGGCCGCATGCAGACAAAATAAAGGAAGAATTACCATTGTGATTCCCACCACAGCAGGGCTAATGAGGAACGCTGGAGCCCGTGGAATTCCTTGGCTTGTCTCCCACAGGATGAAGAAGACATTAGTAAAACACAGTATTACCAGGAGGAATCCAAGGACCTGGGTCAGAGGCAGCAAACACACATTAAAATGGACTGAAATGATGATGAGACAATCTACTGAGCTGAGTGCTCCAAGTAGCCTGGGCAGTGAGACTGTAGAGGTGGAAGAGCAAGTCTGGGACAGACAGCATTATGGGAAGCAGCAGGAACCAAATGCAAGTACAGGGGAGAAGCTCTGATGACAGTTCATCCAAAAATTTTACTTGATTTATACTGACTGGATTTCATCTGAGTCAGTAAATGTCAAAGCAAACACAGAGATGGATCATCAGAAAAGAGTTGATCATATAGAAACATTAAGTTCTGCAACAGTGTTATAATGTTAGGATCAAACTCATCCTCCATCCTTACCATTTTGGCTTTGAAGATGTGGGACATCCTGATATAGCCTTTGGTTTTGTGCCGAAGATACAAGTAGTAGAAAGGAAAACAGATCCAAAGATAAGCACAAGGGATCCAAGCAATGACTGTACTCTCAAAGCACCAGGTAAATCTTGGGGTATTTGTGTACCACGTCTGGTTCCAGTCCTTTCACAGGATCAACACAGAAGTGAAACAGTAAAGCCAACGTATGCAGAATTTCACGAGCTAACGCAAGTTTCTAATACTACAACTGAGATCTACTATAATGTTAGAGGAATTTGATTTAGCATTTCAAATTAAAAGTCCTTTGGACTCAGCAGTAGCTTCTGGAACAAATGGAAGTAGAAAGGGGAGGAGGTTGGAAAAGTGAAAGATGCCAAAGAAAGGGTATCATGTATCACAATTAGGAAAAAAAAAAAAAGGAAATTTAAGTTATTAAATGTGAATTGAGAAAAAGTAATTTGGGAGCAAAAATATTATCAGCATTTGGGAACCATCAGGGGGAATGACTGCTGAAATGGAGATTAGGAATAAAGAAGTGTCCTAGTGCATAAAGTGCATCACAACTGCATTTCCTCGGCTGTATTTGTAATTCTTTAGTAATTTTTTGACTGAATAGCTAGATCTCATCTGCAAACATAATAATGTTGCAGATGAACAGGCAAGGGTGTTTTTTTCTTCAGCATCTTGTAGAGATGGTTCAAGCCCTTTACGTGAAGGCGATGATTCAAATCAAGACTAGGGCAATCACTTGATGGAAAGAGGAAGCAGGTAACAGCTCACAAATTCTTATAGGAGTTTATCAACCTTTGAGGATGGCAATCCATGTGAGTCCGTACTGATAACCCATTCGAGCCCTTGCAAAGGTATTTCTGTAATGGGTCACTGAGGAAGGGGCTGATTTCAGTACCCTTCCACCAGTGCAGCCGGACTGGCTCCCACGTAACTCCCATCAGATTTGCTGTAACTGACAGAGACCCAGGGATTTGGGTGAGCCCCAGGGAGGCAAAGTCCACACCAGCAACCTCTGATGGAAACACACTTCGCTGCTCACACTGTACCTGTGCCTTACTCGATACCCTCTCAATCCCTGCCCCCGGGGGTGCTGCCCGCGGAGCCGCCCCGCTCAGGCGGAACCCGCGCACCCCGGGGTCGGGCCGGGTCTGGCCGCCGCTCGCTCCCTTCGCGGGCTGGTGGGGCCGGACCAGGCTCTGTCAGGCCTCTGGAGGGGCTCTGGCGCCGGCGGGACGGCGCCGCGGCACCCGCCCGCCCGCTCACTCACCCAGAACCCAGCGGAGCCGCACAGCGCACCGCCGGCAGCCATCCCGCCCGCTGAGGTGGCGGGCGAGCCCTCCTCTCGGTGCCGCGGGGCGCCCCATTCCATCCCGTCTGCTGCCGCCAGGACGGGAGCTCTCGCCAGCAGGGGAGCTCCGGGGAGCTGGTGGCGGGACAGACAGCCGGGCCGGCAGGGGGCAGCACCCGGCCCAGCCTAGCCCGGCTCTTCCGGCAGCGCGGCGGGCGGTGCTGAGTCAGGGAGCCGGTGGCGGTGGAGGCGGCAGCTGTGGGGATGCGGGTCCCGGCGGCCGCGGGGCTGGCGCTGGGGCTGGTCTGCGCGCTGTGCTGCGTCCTGGCGCGGGGCTCCGAGGACATCGTCGTGGGCTGCGGCGGCTTCGTCAAGTCCGACGTTGAGATCAACTACTCCCTGATCGAGGTGGGCGCCGCCGCCCGTCCCTTCAGCCTGCCGGGCCGGGCGGAGCAGGGCGCCTGGCAGCCCTGGCTCCTTGTGCTCTTCCTGCCTGCCTGCCGAGCCTCAGCCTGGGTGCCCGGCTGCGCGGCGTGACCGCAGCCCGTGTGCCATGGCCGCTGGCTGTGGTTGCGGCCTGGTTTCAGTTGAAGTAGGTTCTTCTTCAGGCATTTTCTTCGGAGTCCGGGGCGGAATTTACCCGGCTTCGCCTGGCAGATTGCCGTCTTCTTGCAATAAACCTTTCCCTGTTATCCCCCTGGGACACGCGGGAGCTGTTGTGTAAAAGCACTTGGTTAGAGAATGCCTGGTTCAGGCGTTGCTCACGTTTTCTTAAAGTATCTTTTTGTTTGTTTCTTTTAGATTAAATTATACACAAAACATGGTACCTTGAAATACCAGACAGATTGCGCTCCAAACAATGGGTATTTCATGATTCCCCTGTATGATAAGGTAAGAAACTGAAACACCAGTGCTGTCTGCCCTGTGATGTAGGCAGGAACTGTCTCCACGTTCAGATCTGCCAGTAGAACATCCCCTACACATGAAACATTTGAATCAGGACATCATTTGTTTTGGTTTTGACTAAAATTTGAACTGTTTCTTTGGGTAATGCTAGTATTTTATTTCTTTGTTAAGTGTTATGAGAAAGTCCAGGTAACTTTAGCTGCTGTATTGCGTTTGTGCTGCTTACCTGAATGACTGCAGCATGGGGAGACTTGAGTTACTGGCAACAGCCATGTGCTAGCAGCATAGAAATACTGCACAGAAAGTGCATCTACCTACATAGTACAGATAAAGCTTTTGGTTACCTGCCTATAGAAATGCAAATAAATTTGTATTAGAATGTGTTTTGATATGACTGGATTGAAAATAACTTGAATGACTAATGGCAGATGTTAAAAATATCTTAAGGAAATAATACCGGAAAAACTCGGAATGTATCAAAAGTTTGATGTCTGTTTAAACTGAAAAGAAATCTACATTTACATTAAATACAAGCTGCCCTCAGATGGTCTTAAGTGTTTTGCTCCTTAAAAGAGATAGTTAACTTGGGGATCAGAAATAGAATCATAAAATAATAGAATGGTTTGGGTTGGAAGGGACCTTTAAAGGTCACTTAGTCCAACCACAAAATAAACCCTTCCCTTCCCAGTCTAAGAATGTGAGATGCCTTCTGAGCTCTGTGATTTCATTCTTAGGCCTTTCCATGAATGAATTTCAGAACATACGTGGCAGAACATAATGTGGTGCCCACTGCTTTAAAGAGGATCCCTGTGTAGATTAATACTCTTTTGGTGCAGAGCTTTTAATAGGATTGAAACTTTTTTATCCCCTGTTTGGGCAGAATGATTGAGCAGGACCTCCTAGTGGAAATACTAAAGGCTGATTTAGAGCACATCTGTTGGGGCAGGTAGAGATACAGTTGAACACTTTCTAACTGAGCTGTTTGAACATGAGCCAGGTTTGGTCTGGATGGAGTATAAACATGGTGATACTTAATTTTGGTCTTAGCTGGCTGGATGTGAGCCCAGCATCCCAGCCTGTCTGGGTAGATATTGCTGCTTCTTTGAATGGAATGTCTTAGGTATGAGGAAGGGAGAAGACTGACACTTGAATCTTGTGTTACTCTGCAGCTTGATGCTTATGTTCTGACTTTTTTTTTTTTTTCCCATTCTTAATTGTATTTTGATAAGTGAAGACAGTTGTTGCTTTCTTATTTCATTTTTAGGGGGATTTCATTCTTAAAATTGAGCCTCCCCTAGGGTGGAGTTTCGGTAAGTGCTCGTAAGTCTTCTTACAACAGGGTAGTGTATCTGCAATGTGAGACTTAAATATCTCTGACTTGCAGTTGGCAGGGAAAATCAAGTGCTTTTCTAAAGAGATAAGTTTTACTGTATGGTTTTGATAACTAAAGTGTTCTTACTGTACCAGAAGATAATAAGCTATAAGGTAGACACTGACAAAGTAACCCATGAACTGAATCAAAGGAATGTGAGTTCTTGACAAAAATGGCTGCCGTGGGAAGCAGAAAGAGGATTTTCAACATCAGGGTTTGTGGGTGCTTTAACTTTGATGAGGCAGGGCTTCCACAGCAACCCTTGTGTGATTGAGCTAATGCATTTCTGTGAGAGTTCTGTAAAGCTAGAGTTGCTTCATGTTTGCTCTCTCACTAACTAGCATGCTGTTTCATTGTGCTTCCCCTCCAGAGCCAACCAGTGTAGACATCCATGTGGATGGCATTAATGACATTTGCACAAAGGGAGGTGATATTAACTTTGTGTTCACAGGGTTTTCTGTGAATGGAAAGGTTAGTCTCCTTTATTTATTCCATTTTATGCTAATTCTGCCTTCATAAAAACATTGTACTTCAGCTCTGCAAGTTATTTTTATCCATTTATACTCTGGTTTCTGTTCATTTTGACAGGTTCTCAGCAAAGGTCAGACATTAGGTCCTGCTGGAGTCCAGGTTGTACTGAGAAATGCTGGCAGTGACATAAACATACAAGCAACTGTTACACAACCTGGAGGAAAGTGAGTATGGGTGTTGCATAATTAATTCATCTGCTCGTTTACACAAGCTTATTTTAATTTTGCCATATCAACTGGGATGATAGCAGTTCTGAAATATTTTTTCTAACGTGCATAGAGTCTGAGTTGTTTTTGTATAAACAGATGTTTGTGACTGTTGCTGAAGAGATGTAACCTTTTTCTCATCTTACAGGTTTGCTTTCTTTAAAGTGCTTCCTGGTGAATACGAAATCTTTGCATCTCATCCTACCTGGATGTTGAAAGAGGTTAGAGCCTACAGAAGTTCTGTTTCACCTGTTTAGTGAGGGCGGATCTGCTAGACTGTGTATTGATTAGCTAGTGTGAGGAAGGGTTTTTGTGAGTGGACAACATTAGTGGGGTTTTCAAGCATTTAATTTAGGTTGTCAAGAAACTGCCTCATGCAGGCCCAGTTTAGAGACAGTAGAGTCAATCAGGGCAGAACTGGCAAATGAGCTCTTGCTTTCTGTCTCCTAATCTTACACATTTTTCAAGAGCTTAAATATTGTAGCAGATGCTCTAATCCCTCCCTCTCAGACTGCTTGCTTTCTGAGAAGCTATAGGATCCCGACGTGAGATCCCGACCAATTCCTAAATCAGTAAAACAGAAAGAATACTGTTTTGAAAAGTATCTTTGCTTTAGTGTCTTTGTGTTTTGAATAGCCTCTTTGAGCACTGCTTCTCTGGCCTCTGTTTCTGTTGTTGTGTACAACTTCTGATTGTTACTTAGGTGCTGTAAATGAAGTGCTTGCTTTTGATGGAGATGTATGTGTTTCTGTATTTCAGTCAAACACAGTGGTACGGGTGACCAGTTCTAATGCTTATGCCGCTAGCCCTCTGGTTGTTGCAGGCTACAATGTTTCTGGGTCAGTACGGAGTGATGGAGAACCAATGAAAGGAGTCATGTTTCTCCTTTTCTCTTCTTCGGTCGCTAAAGAGGTAATGGTGTGTCAATACCTTTTCAATATGAGTATGGACATAAACAGAAAACAGCTAAATAGCTTCCAGATTCATATTGCCCTGATACTCATCTCTGTCCTTCATTGAGCTAGGGTTATAGGAAACATAAGCTGTACAACCCCTCAAGCTGTACTTTTTGTTTGCTCTTTGCTTCTCCCCCCCCACACCTCCGCCCCTTCTCCAACAATACTCTTTAATACAATATTTGCGTACATTCTGAGTTTTCACATGACCTCCATGGAATTACTCAGACGTGTAACCCAATAGCCATCTCTTTCAGTGTTGCAAAATTGGGGCTTAATGTCTACATATTTTTTGGACACAAGAAATTATTTTAATTTCAACTCTTTTAAACTCTTAATTATTATAGAAACATAGAATAGTTAGGGTTGGAAAGGACCTTAAGATCATCAAGTTCCAATCCCCCTGGCATGGGCAGGGACACCTCCCACTAAACCGTGTCGCCCAAGGCTCTGTCCAGCCTGGCCTTGAACACTGCCAGGGACAGAGCATTCACCATTTCTCTGGGCAACCCATTCCATTGCCTCACCACCCGAACAGTAAAGAATTTCCTCCTTATATCCAATTTAAACTTCCCCTGTTTAAGTTTTAACCTGTCACCCCTTGTCCTATCACTACAGTCCCTAATGAAGAGTCCCTCCCCATCATCCTTATTATTGTCTTCAAACAGCCAGGTTCCCCAACAATCAGGCTGCTCAGGGCATAGAAAACTAATATCTGAACTGAAGCAGGGAACATGTGCAAAATACAATACAGTTCACATCATGTTATTGATCTGTGTATTCCGTGTGGGTCAGCAGAGTTGAGGGCTATAGTTTAAGGACTGTTTTTCCAGTTACACGTTTTAGCATGTTAAATGTTGGTTAGTAAACGTGTTCCCTCAAGAGGGTGATGCTTCTCCATGGTGGAAGACCAGCTTCTGGCAGAAGATGTTGCCAGATAAATCCAGAAATTCACTATATGGGAGCTCTCATTTTTCTTCAGCATATGGTTTTAATTGTTTTTTGACCTCTTGATGTGAAGACAAAGTTCAACAGCTTCTCTTGCCATCTTAAAAATGTGTTATGAAAAGAATGTGAAACATTTGGACATGTGCTGTGTTTTGTAGAACTCTGTTCTGTAATACTAACCTTGTTCACAGAACTGAAGTCAGTTAATGCTAAGACATGCATTGCAGTTCTGGGGTACTGGGGGATGCTGAATTTCCATATTTTCTGGCCTAATTACTATTAAGTTGATTATTGGCTGGTTTTTCTACCTTTTACCTACACATGAATATTAAGCTGTGCTGTCAAACCTTGCCTCTAAAATGGTTTTGTACTTCCTATTCTTCATTCACAGTATAGGGTTTTGAACCCTCCTACATCCCCCCCTGTAATTCTCCTGTGAGAAAAAAGTTGTATTGTATTTATTGCCACAGGATGTTGTGGGCTGCAGTATTTCTCCTGTGGATGGATTCCAGTCAAGAGATGAGTCTCTTTCCTATTTGTGCAATGTTGTATCAAAAGAAGATGGTTCTTTCAGCTTTCTTTCTCTCCCGAGTGGGAAATACACTGTGGTAAGTATCTAGGAATTTCATTGTTTGTCTGTCTGTTGATTATTTTTTTTTCACTTTCATTTTCTAAATGCATAACTTTGTAGCTATTAAAACATAAATAGTTGAAATATTTTGAATTTGATGAAATAATCGGAATAGGAACCTCCAACGTAAAGTATATAACTCTGAAATAAGTTGCTGTAATAGGGCTCTGTCATGTGGTTTCTGGACTAATTGCAAATCAGGCTCTGGGTTACCGGAATGCACTGGCCAGTTACAGAACAGCACCTAGAGGCTGCTGGGAGACTGGAAGTTTCAGTTAGCTACAGCCTCATGTGCTTTGAGTTCTCTTGTTTTCTTTTTGCCCATTCTCTGTGGTAGTGTAGGATCATGGTTGTCTGTGCAACACTAGAGGGATGGTCTTGCATTCTCAGTCTGTATGCTTTAGAAGTGGGATTAAAACTTTTCTTATTCCTTTAACCCTTCTAGCGATGATACAATGTCCTACCTGTAAGCCTTTGCGCATGCAAGTACCTTTCCTGTATTCTGAGTAGAGGGTTCCTTTTATGCCTGTTCAGATAATCTCATATGGTTTCCATCAAACACTCTTGAAATACTGCCCTTATTCTTGTCTCCATCCCTCTGAATTATTTTTTCCAGGAAGTTTGCAGCCCATTTGATGTTTCATAGAGGTGTGTGATGGTGATAAGGACATGGAAAACGGTAAAGGAAAATAATTCTGTCATCATTGCTTCTTAGGAGTCAAAGTGATTTGTCTTCTTTCAGATACCTTTCTACAGGGGAGAGAGAATTACCTTTGATGTTGCGCCATCCAGGTTGGACTTCCTTGTAGAGCATGACAGTTTACAAATTGAGGTAAGGCATTCAGAGGAAATAATATTTTTGTGCCATTCATTCCTGTAAAAGTGTAACTGATCTTAGCAGAAAGCAGATGTATTATTAAAAAAAATTCTTTGTAAGAAGTTTGAAGACATTGCTGTGCATATCCTCTCGTACAGCAGGTAGAAGACAACATTTAGCATCATGCTGTATTTCTGTGCTCAGTCCCTTTTACTAGGAAGAAACAAAATAGGAAAAAGTGGTCTACTGTGCTCACATGTCCATGTTGCAAACAGGGCAGTAATCTTTCAGGTTGCTTAAATTTTCTCATTCAGATTGTCAGATGTCTGGAGAAGGGCCTGTAGGCTTTTATGGTTTGCAGAGTGCCTTGTGTAATGGCATTATGATCTGGGGTTTGGGTCTTCTGAACTGTCCTGATGAAGATAAATTGAGAATCAGTTCCTGTACATAGGGGAATGATATGCCTGGAGATTGATATGTACTTTCACTATGATTATCTTGCTGCATTTTTTTTTCTTAAAGCTGGAAATAAATTTTCTTTATATGTATTATGTGTGTGTGGGGAAACAATGTTGATTGCTATAGGTGTGTTTGCTTTCACTAAACAAAGATTGATGTTAACTTTCTTTTCCTGCTTCAGCCTGTTTTCCATGTGATGGGTTTCTCTGTCACAGGCAGAGTGTTGAATGGTCCTGAAGGAGAAGGAGTTGCTGATGCCACTGTGACTCTGAACAATCAGATTAAAGGTATCCAGTGGTCTTGGTCTTTGTTGCTACAGGGAAGCCTTTATTAAGCTGAAGTACAGTAGTAGTGTATGAGATGGAATTAACCCTTCAGGATAATACACTACCTTTGTTGCCATTTATTTGAAAAAGTAAAGTGGTTTTCATGCAGTTGATTAATTCTGCATTGTCTGGCTTAGGTGAAAAAATTTAGGTGTTTGTTTATTTTGCTGCTGAAAATTTCTTAGTTTCTTTCACCCCTGTGCCAAATTGTGCTTTGAAATACAGAAATGAATGTTGGTCTAGTATGAAAGCTTAATACTGTTTCTTTGTTGTGCAGTATAAATTAAAAATAGCATAAAGCAGTGCATGCCCTTTATCTCTTTTGGCACATAAGGACAGACAGTCAACACATGCTCTTTTTTTTAAACTCTTCTTGTTATTTGTTACAGTAAAAACAAAAGCTGATGGCTCTTTCCGCCTTGAGAACATAACAACAGGTACATACACAATTCATGCCAGGAAAGAGCATCTGTTCTTTGATACTATTACTGTGAAGATTGCACCAAACACACCTCAGCTAGCAAACATCATTGCAACAGGGTAAGTACTGGTGATGTGATAAAAATGTCATTTGTTATGTGGACAAGGTCCTTTCCCATGTCATGCCCAGACTTGTGTACTGTTGTCAGGAGCTAAATAATTACTTGAGAAATTCAAGGTAGATAGGACAGCGTGAGTGCTAATACAATAATACTTTGCTCAATACTAGTTAAAGCTTAAAGTATGCACTTAACCTCTTCCTTGCAAATGAAGATGCCAAGATATGGGTATATTGAGCAGTTTTAGAACGTTACGTGAACCAAGTGGCTTTGTGCCACTGATACTGCACCTCAGATAGTCTCCTTATGTGCAGGAGTGGAGTTACATAGCTGTCTGGTGCTGTGGTATACCAAACATCTACATTTTATTGCTCACTCTCAAGGTCATAGTTGTCTTATGTGAATAATTCTTTTCTTGTTTGTGATTCTTTGCTGGGCATCAGCCAGTGTAATGAGAGTGAGGAAGGCAAGTGGGGCATGATTCAGGGTCCAGGAGTTTACCCTGGCGAGGAAATAGTGGCAACCTGTCATAGAAGTGAAAACTAGGACCTTCCTGAGGCAAATGGCAGCTAGGTCATACAGAGTTAGGTAGTTAAAAATAAAAAATCCCTGTGTGATATTAATTGATCAGTTACAGGGGTTGTTTTCAGTCACTAAATATGTGCTGTTGAAAGTGAAAAGTAAAACTTAGCAGCTTCTAATTTGGCACCTTGTCTTGTTTTTTCACAAGTGTAGGTGTACCAGGGTTGTGTTCCAGTGAATTACCTATCTTTCACACAAATCATTTCAAACTATTTAAAACCTGAAGGATGGCAATCCTGAGTCAATTGCCACCTGGGGAAAAAGAAAAGAAAAACAGGAAAAACGGCTTGAAGTGATTGGGTTAGTGATGGGGAAGAGTGAAACAAGTTGCTTGCAGATAAAAATGTAGCACAACATCATGGTAACCTTATAAAATAAAAGATCTCATTAATCGTATGAGTTTGTATGTGCTCCACTGTGTTTGCTTACAGTATCTCTTTTGTATGAATACTCTTTCAGGAGAAATCCATATCAATTCATGTGTTAGGACCTCAACACAGCGTGGCTTACTTTTTAAGGAAGGTGTTTTAAAACAAAGTTTTCTTTTATGAACTTTGTCAAATCAAGATACTTATATTGATGGCTGGCTTTTATGTAACAGATTCAGTGTGTGTGGCCGGATCTCAGTAACTCGTTTCCCTGACACAGTCAAACAGATTAGTAAATACAAGGTAACCATGATGCCTCAAGATAAGGACAAAGCATCACTAGTTACAACAGAAACTGATCCACAGGGAGCATTTTGTTTTAAGGCAAAATCGGGGACATACAATGTTCAGGTAAGAAGAATCTTCCATTTCTTCATTGTAGGACTGCTGGGAGGTTTTGGAGATTTTGAACATTTAGTTTCAAAAATTTGTGAAGTAAAATTTAGATTTTTCCTGGTCTTTTTCTCCTGTTTGCGCTATTTAAACAATCACAGTAATTTCCTTTTTTTTCCATTAATAACCTGAGATTCCCATGCTCCTTGTTTTTTACACTTATAAAGAGAGATCAGGCCATTTGGGTTGAAAGCTCTTATTTCTCTCCCCTTTCAGTTGTGATATCCCTTAGACTCCTTCTTAACTTAATATATTATCCTATAAGACATGTAATGTTTACTTTTCTCAGCTGCCTAAATGGTTCCTGAGAACCTGTAGCAGAATCACCACGAATTTTCATTGTGGAAGGTATTGCAGGCTGGAAGACAAGGAAGTGCATGGTTATAATCATAGAATCATAGAACAGTTGGAGTTGGAAAGGACCTTAAGATCATCTAGTTCCAACCACCCTGCCATGGGCAGGAACACCTCCCACTAAACCCTGTCACCCAAGGCTCTGCCCAACTTGGCCTTGAACACTGCCAAGGATGGAGCATTCACAACTTCCCTGGGCAACCTATTCCAGTGCCTCACCACCCTTACAGTAAAGAACTTCTTCCTTATATCCAATCTAAACTTCCCCCTGTTTAAGTTTCAACTTTCCTCTAACTGTCCTCATAGATAACGAAATAGGCTAATGCAGAAGCATCATGAAGTTCAGTCAGACTTTTTAGACTGAGCTGTTTGGAGGATATTTAGCTCAGTTTTACTGTCATTCTTCGGAGGATTCTTATTACAGAATTTTGGAAAGCATATTTGGGAGACTAGTTTTGCTTTGCTGGGATTTACAGTAAATTTCCATTTCCTAATTTCTGGTAAGAGGATCGAACTCAGCAGAGTGGTGTATTTCGACTAGTATCTAAAGCTGGTGATGTCTTGATGTCATATACTTTACAGGTGATTATTCCAGAAGCTGAGACCAGAGCAGGATTGGCTTTGAAACCCAAAATGTTCCCTGTTACTGTTACAGACAGACCAATAATGGATGTGACCTTCTCTCAGTTTTTGGCTTCCGTCTCAGGGAAGATCTCTTGTTTAGGTGAGCCAGTTCTGAAAGTGAAGTAGAGATGGGAACAGAGAACTTTAGCACTGCATGTGTGAATGAGTACTGTTTAAATCAAGACACGTCAGCTCTTTTTTTAGGAGACCTTACAGCCTAGTAATGTACCTTAATAACG
Organism: Neopsephotus bourkii; assembly: GCF_033783945.1. NCBI lineage: Eukaryota > Metazoa > Chordata > Aves > Psittaciformes > Psittacidae > Neopsephotus > Neopsephotus bourkii. The sequence goes on along the minus strand of NW_026902244.1, from coordinate 301,076 downwards.
TTTGAAGTAAAGTTACGTACCTAATTTTAATGCTTGCTAGGAAGAAGCAAGTATTCCTCAGGAAGGAATTCTGACCTCTTTTCCTCAGAAGATGCGTAAGTTCTAGAAAGAAATGCTCCTGGCTGACACTATGTGTACTGTACATCAATCAAAGGAGTATTGGAGGTGAAAAGACATCAAGAAATAAAAAGGCAGGGCATGTAAAAACCTGTAGGCTAGAGGCTCTAGCTCTCAACAGAAGCCTGCGATCTCTGTTCTTTTTCATGAGCTTTTACTCTTTTGTTTTAGTATAAGGTTTCTTTCTGCTGCTATTTTTCTTGATTACCCACTGATTTCAGCAGATGATGATTGGAGCTTGACTTTTTTCTCTCTGAATCCTCTCTGTGCTTCATGTTTTGTCTCTCAGGTGTTTACTGGGCCCTGTAGTCTGCAGAGCAAAGTGGACACAGGGGTTTAACGTTGGCCTCTGGTTGTTGCTTGCCATTAAATAAAAGAATATGATTAAAAGTCTCAAACTTCCTGAAGAATTCAAAAAAGCACTGGTAAACATGTGCTTAGGATATAAGAGTTTTAATTGGAAAGATTCTCTACTGGAGGAGAGTTGCCATTTTAACCTTAGTACACACAAAGCTTGCTTGGAGTGGGGGTTTTGGAGGCCAAGCTGGCAAGCCAGAATGCAGTCACATTTTCTCTGTCTTTTCTGCACAGATGCTTGCGGTGATCTGGTGGTGACCTTACAGTCTGTGAGCCGCCAGGGTGAAAAACGCAACCTGCAGCTCTCTGGAAACATGGACTCAGTGGCCTTCACATTTGAAAATGTGCTACCTGGCAAATACAAAGGTTGGATTATGGGGAACTACTTGAAGTCTTACCTTAGTATCTAAATTCGTGACGTAATCTGTATACCTCTGTTACAGATACTGTTTGCAGTATGCCCACCATGCAACTAGTTTAGAAACTTGAGAGGATCAGGAAAAATAACAAGAGTTGTTGTGGTTTAAACCCAGCTGGTAACTCAGAGCCATGCAGCTTAATAATGAACTGACTTATCCCAAGCCTAAGATTAGGGGCAGACCCTGCTTCCAGAATACTTCTCCTAAGAGCAGCGTGTGTTTTGGCCACCTGCCTTGGCCTCCTACAAGAATAAATTGTTTTCCAGGGAAAGATGTGGAAGTAATATATACAGATTGCTCTTTTTATACATGAGTCAGAGCATCTTTCCTCCTGATGAAATTGGAGGTTAGATTCTGATGTCCTGTAGGCTTCTTTGTTACAGTTGTAATGCACATTGCAGAACTTCCCAGGGTGACCAGACTTCATTAATCCTTTTTATAATAGTTTTTCTGTTATGAGACATGCTGGATTCTTGGTGATGCTGCAGTGAGACAGTTCTATTCCAGCAGTCATTGTCTGGCTTTGAAGTTTATTGTCAGGGAAGTTAAAGTGGTATGAGCTTTTTGTACCACAAAACCTGCTCTTATTCGCACAGTTTTACATTACTAAAATGCTTTGTGTGATGTATATTCTAGTAAGCATTGTACATGAAGACTGGTGCTGGAAGAATAAATCTTTGGAGCTGGAAGTCATGGAGGAAGATGTTTCAGGAGTAGAATTCAGGCAGACTGGATATATGCTGAGGTGTTCTCTTTCTCATGCAATTACACTGGTACGTAGATAACAGACATCTGTGTATTTTTTTTTAGTAAATTTGTGAAGGTAGGTTGGGATATGCTTGGAATGAAGGCTTTCTTATGTCTCTATGCAGTCATAAAGCACAGCAATATTCATGTTTAGAAGGCTTTGAGATTAGTCTCTCAGATTTAGTGAAATGGTCTTATGTTGTTAACTGCTATGAAAGAGAAGCATTAATGTATATTTAGGCAAATACTGTTTTTAATTTTGTTGTTTGGAAATTAGTAACAGCGAATTGTGTTGTGGCTTCACAGGAATTTTATCAGGATGGAAATGGACCAGAGAATGTTGGTGTTTATAACTTGTCCAAAGGAGTTAATAGATTCTGTCTCTCAAAGCCAGGTAACAGCTCTAAAATGTTAGTGTAAAAACCAAAAAGGAACCAGTCAAGTAATATTGCTGGGAATTAAAAAGAAATCTCTTGTGGTTTCTGAGAGGCATTATTTCATTTATACATATGTGTATATATATGTGTGTATAGATGCTCTGTTCTAAGTTTTTGGAATTCTCATATTATTTAGTCCTTTACTTAAATACAGATTCCAGAAGTAAAATAATTATTTTCTTTTACTTGGTGAAGGGCTTTGATCTCCAATGAATGAAGAGCATGTTCAAATAACCTTGATCATATGGGTTCCATTTGTCAGTCACATTAAAATGTGACTGACAACTGGAAGTTTAATTTCAATACAGGATTCTTGAGGTATAACTGGTAAAAGTACCGCAAGGTTATCTATAACAGGAAAAAATCATGGTTTTAAATTAGATTTTTTTTTTTTTTCCTCTTAACATCTTAGAGCTAATTCTCTGTTAGGCCACCTTAGGAAAACAGTTAACAAATTTATTTGGTATTGATCCAATTTTCAGCTTTGAACATTTAATCCTTAGAGCCATTGGTTTCATTCACAATACAATAACACAATGGTACTATAATTAATCAAAGGGTATTAGCTATGGGACCCTAATAGGTTACATCTGAGCTTGTTTGGTTTGTTCCATTTGTAATTATGTTTATCTGTGGTGATGCCTAATTGTGTTTTATGTCAGTAAACGTGAGAAATTGCACAGCTTCCAATAGTGGTCTGTGACTGAACAGAGGCAAATTAATTGACAAGCGTTTGTGTGAAAGGGAGGTGCTTAGTCAGATTTTATAATTGCTTCTGTACCATGAGAGTGCAGTCAACACACTAACCTTGAATTTTTCCCATGGATCTTTCTCTGACTTAATATTTACAGGTGTATATGAAGTGACACCACGTTCCTGCCACCAGTTTGAACATGAGTATTACACTTACGACACGTAAGAGCCTATCAATATGCTTCCATAAAGCTTTCTTCTGCTGCAGCAACTTCAGGATGTGTTTCAGCACTTCAGGATGTGTTGCTATGACTGTGTCTGACCAATAGAGGGGAGCTTTAGGAAAATGTATCAGATGTTTGGTTGCCTTTTTGAGTCTTAAGAAATTGCTAACGATAGGCTTAAAGGTGCTTTTGGTAATTTAACTGGATATTTTTGTTAGCCTTTTGTCTGGTTTCTTTGTTTTGTAACAAAGGAGAGATATTACACCTGAGAGAGTTGAAATGCAAGATGGGATAGTGAGTTTACTCAGAGGCGTGTACTTACTGTTGTACATCCCTAGAGCCATGACTCTCTGGTGATTTGATTCCTCTCTGTCCAGTTTTTGCAAGCTGAATAAATATTCACCCTAATGACAAGTAAGCAGTGCTGATCTTCCTAGGATAGCCATGTTTTGCTAGTTATTTATAGGTTGTGGTCTGGCAATGTGCTTAATGGCTCTTTGCTTCCAAAAAGAGTATTTCTGTTCCCAGACTACTTCTATTCATGAACATGGCAGAAAATGAATTCAGCATTAAGATCTTTTTCTTTTCTGCTGCGTTAGTGAATCAAAAGTGATGAGCTCAACAGGAGAGCCAGCACAGCGTGAGTGAATAGATAGAAGCAGAAACCCTCTTTCAACAGCAAAGCACCGTTAGGCTCTTGGCATCTTGGTGAACTATGTCTAATATGACAAGCTTTTGAGTGTCCTTCTGTTGTGTGTAAAGTGCATATGAAATCAATCAAGTCAGCTTTAGTTTGAGAAGAAGCAGGAGGAACAAAGGAAGGACTTGGTTTGGCCTGTTGTCATGCCATAGTTTGGGGTTCAGAGCTGGAAAATGCTCCCTTTCTGATATGCTAATATCTCAGCACTACAACTTTGCTGTGTAATCTGTATGTTGTCTTTTATAAGGCACTTCTAACTTAGAGATGAAAGCATAAACTTTGCTAAATAAGATTTGGTTGTTTTCTTTAGGAGGGGAACCTTGAATTCATCTCTTGTCACTTTGATTTACAGGTCCTCTCCTAGCATACTGACGCTCACTGCGATTCGACACCATGTCCTTGGCACGATTGTAACAGATAAACTCATGGATGTGACTATTACTATTAAGTAAGAACAAAGAAATCTTGGTGCTATAAAAACTGGAAGAAAGACATCTCTCTCATAAAGCTTTACTCTGGTTTTAATACCACAGTGGCTGCTTTCTAAAGGGATGGCATCCAGCTCTAGACTGCAAGAGGTTTTTATGCTGAGATGTGCTTTGAGTTCTTTGTAGATAGGTAAATACGTCCTAGCCGTTGTTTTGAATGTTGTCATTTCATTTCAATATAGTCCCTTTCTACTTGTGTGTCATGATAAATAGGGATTATTATTTGAGTTTTTACACACTTTAATGAACTGAAATTTCAGAATTCAGGGGTATTGTTTTAGCTTTGATCTGAGCTCTTTAGCACTAGCATGTATTTTTTTTCCTTTTTTTTTTTTTGTTACCTCAGAATGAGAATCTGCTGCTTTAGAGCATTGTTGCTGCTGTGAAGAGGGTTATAAAAGGAAAACCATGCAGAGTGATCACACACTAATGAGCCAGTTTATGTTTAGGTGAGCAGACAGCTCACTACAGAGCATTGATTTCAGAACAGCTTTAACTGTATGAGGTGCCAGATCTGCCTGGAAGTGTCTGATAATGATGAGCACTTTATTAATGCTCTGCTGATGTCTCCTTGTTCTAGACTATGGGTTCTCAAACTTTCTGGAGTGTAGAAATATGTTTTCAGAGAACAAATTACCTGCAGAGCATTCCCTTGAATTCCCTGAGTTTGTTCAACCTGTAACTGCAACTACTGGGCAACCACAGCAGTTGGAAAAGGCACATTGAGACTGCAGAATGCCATTAGGATTTTAAAAACAACTCAGTGAGGAGATGAATATTGTACTCGCCTTCTAGGCTGGTTGTTTCTTTTGTGACAAGTGCTTTGAAGGCAGCTCAGTTGCCACAGCATGTCTGTGTTCAAGCCTACCTGAAGCTTTTCAGCCAAAGTCCAATTTGTGAAGTGGCATCAAAGTAAAAGGAACAGCTCTGGATTTAAAAGCAAGCCAGTTGTTTTAAACAAGTTTGTTAAAAGCAGATCCGTGGCAGGGATCTGTTAACTTTCAGTTAACCAAAAAAACCTGAACAACCCCAACTAAAAATAAAGCTGATTCTTAACAGTTTTTGATGATGGCTTGTTATGCTTGGAAATAACACTGTAGTAATTTACTGTGGATATCATGAGACCGTATGTGTGTTTATAGGTTTTAAGACAATTTTTTTATATATGTTTCTGTATTGTCTCTGGACTGCAGAGAAATAATTTATTGCCTTGCTGAAACTTAGTGTGATAGAGTAATAGAATCTGTTTCTCTTAAAAAAAGACAGAATATAGGTGAAGACTGAAGCAGGAGACGGAACTATCCTGATAATCTAAAGTGGTTGCAGGGAAAGTAATCATGATCATTGCAGTTCACTCCTCATAGAGAATTTTGCAATGTTCTCTGACAGTATTTCAGACTACTGCAAAAGGGACAGAAGATAAAAAGGATGGTTGGAGACTAGAATAAACTGCTAGAAAAGAGAGGGTGTAAGATCTGGTAAAGGGAAACAAGATGCATTGTTCTGAGCTGATAGAAAGAATGCAGTTAAACTTACCTAGCAATCTCTTCAGTGGACAGGGACAGGATAGCTGGATGGTTCAAATCTATAGGGCAGATAGGTTAGAACTCAGAGCTCTTCCTGGGAGTTGCCAACTATTGGAAGTATTTATTTGTGATAGAAGTTGTTTTCTCCTAGTAGACTCCTGAGAGGTTCCGAGGGAAAGGTCCTAGTACGATTAAAAATAGGGAGCTGACCTGCCTTTTTGTTTATTTTGTGTAACTCATCCTTTCCGTATTAAGCTTGTCAGGTTTGGAATTCCAGCTTTTCTTTCTCAGTTTAGGGCTTTGTTAAAAGTACTCTTGCAGACTCAAAAAATGTACCACTCCTGCTGTTGTCAGTGCTGCTGTGGAAAGTTACTGACCCCACAGCAGAGCTGGTGTATGGTCCTTGGTACAAAATCAAGACTGCTTACCATAAGCTTGGCTAAGATGCTGAACAATGCAAAGTGGTTGATGTGTAGGCATGTGACACTGGCTCTACAGTAGGATGCTGAGGCACACAGAGAGGAGAAGGAGGCAACAGGGATGTAGCTTCTTGAATGGTTATTGCATGATGAGGTAGAATTTGTGAGAGTTTCAGATAGGTCCTTTCCTGCTAGGGCAGGTAGGTCACCTGTAGTCCCTATGAATGTGCCTTTCTTGTAGTAATTGATTGATATGGAGGTTAAAAGTTTTAGCTGTGCTTGGAATAAATTGCAGGAATTGATTTTAAAAAAGAAAATAAATCCTAGCACTTGTCTGCTGTGATATAAAGGCAGTAATTAACAGATAAAACAAGCTTTTATCTCTCCATGTGGAAGGAGCTGATTTTGTTTTCTCCCCCATGCTTTCAGATCATCCATTGACAGTGAGCCTGCCTTAGTTTTGGGGCCCTTGAAATCTGTACAGGAGTTACGTAGGGAGCAACAGCTGGCAGAAATCGAGACCCGCCGACAGGAGAGAGAAAAGAAGGGTCAAGAGGAGGAAGGAACAAAGCCACCAGTGCAAGAAATGGTGGAGGAACTCCAAGGACCATTCTTATATGAATTTTCATACTGGGCAAGGTAATACCAAGCTCCAATGGACACAGTGTAATCTTTGTTCTATTGTTTGGTGTTGCCACCAGACAGAATAGTGATATATTCTATGCAGGAAGGGTGCTGAATGGGTACCCATGCATGTTCTTTTATTGACTGTCAGCTAAATGGAAACTAGTACCATATAGGACGAATTTTGCTTAGGTTATTGTTGGCACTTTTTCCTTGGGGTATTTAGATGGATTCTTGGGTCAATATGCAGTTGATACTCTGAATAGAATAAAATATTCTATTCTACATGGGAGCTGCTAATTCTGTTTTCTTCTAATCTTATTTGTGTTTTACAGGTCTGGAGAGAAAATTACTGTAACCCCATCATCAAAAGAACTGCTTTTTTACCCACCTTATGTGGAAACAGTTGTTAGTGGAGGTAAATATAAATAAAATCTACCTTCAAAGGAGTAGATTTTTAAGGCAGAAGGGTATCCATATAGATGAATGTATGACTAGCTCTTCAGAGGTAATACTAGGAACGTTTCAGTTGCAGCTATTTTGGCCAATTTCACTTTGAAATTTGGAAGCGTTGGTTTTTGGTGGAGGGTGCAAATACAGTTTGTATCAGCAGAATGTGCTTCCAAATGCTGAAAGACCACCTGGCAAAAGAGGAAGAGCTAGATTTCTGGGTTAGATGCTCAGAATTCTTCATATTACTGTCTATTTAGACAAATAGTTGTGCAAAGCAATGTATGTCTTTTGAGTTTGTTCCCAAATTCAAGTTTCTGTTAAGTTTGTTGGTTGTCTTTTGGTTTTTTTTGGTAGTAAATTACAATAATAAAAATAGTCACAAAAAAAGTAAACTTCAGAATTGTCAGGATTATCATCAGTCAGTGTTACTTGTAAGTCAGTGTCCATCTTGCCCTCAGATTGCTCAGATGGTGTAAGTGAACAGACTTTGAAATCACTAGATAATGTTAAGTATCCCTTTTTATGTGCCTCTTTGTTGTACACGTTCTAAATATATTGGAGAGGAGGCAAATAAAATGTTACTTATGTCATTAAACATGACATATGCTGGCCTGAATTTGAACTCAAAAGAATTTTGTCCAAGTTCTATATAGTATCAGCTAGAACGGCACGTTGTTGGATGTTCTCCAGTGCATGGCTGCAGTACATGTAACTTAGTGAATCCTTGAAGCACTCTAGCAAATCCAGAATGTTTGTTTTGGAGATGCGCTTTTTAGCTTTGGAACTCAGATACTGATTTTGGGAATGTTCAGGTGTTTTGAGATGTGCTGAGAGGCCATGCAATTGTCTTGGTTGATCTCTTATTCTGAGGTTAAAGAACATCAACTGGTCACTTTGGAAGTAGTTAAACTCTTGGAGTAAGACAGAGTGGTGAGTGTATTTTGACTTTCTTGTTTGTCTTAAATCCCCTTTGCAATGACCAAGAGAGTTGTCCTGGAAAGCTAATAGAGATTCATGGAAAAGCAGGCTTATTTCTGGAAGGGCGAATTCATCCTGAATTAGAAGGTGTTGAGATTATCATTGGTGAAAAAGGAGCAACTTCGCCGCTCATCACAGTTTTCACTGATGACAAAGGTGCTTACAGGTAATTAACAGATTAGTTTTGACCTTTTGGATTCTGTAGTTAAAATGCAGTGGTGACTTGACAATGTGTATGTGCTATCCAGGTGCTATTTTTAAAAGAGTTCTTTCCTTTTATTTGAAGTGTTGGGCCACTCCACAGTGACTTGGAATATACAGTCACTGCTCAGAAAGAAGGGTTTGTTTTGACTGCAGTAGAAGGAACAGTTGGGGACTTCAAAGCTTTCGCTCTTGCTGGGGTGACGTTTGAGGTAATGTTATAAACACTTTGGGTTCTGAATGAATAGTGTTTGCAGTTAGAGATAGACAGGCAAAAAAGTTAGTTCACATCTGCCAGCCAAACACAAATGGGTGTGGGATTTGGGGATAATGTTGTCATGGGGTAACAAGTTTCAGTGGATGACCTTAGTTGCAGGCCATGAGTTGCCATGCAGAAGCTATTTTGCAAGGTTTATAGAGGGAAGGAGCCTGCAGACCAAAAGACTGGGTTTATTTGCATATGTAGAGTTGAACCACATTCTCTTAATGATTTTTATCCCACAAGGTTATCTTTTCATGTGCAATCTGCTTCTAGTCTTTGGGATACTTTGTTCTAGCCACCAGATGTCCTGTGAATTGATAGAGAATGACTGCTCTGGTGGCACATGCTATGCATGGCTGGGACTCCCCAGGTGGTGACAGCAGAAGCTTCTGTAGCTCTGCAGTCTCACAGAAAGGGATGGGCTGCAGATGTGGCTACTTTTCTTGTGAGTGCAGCCGAGCGCTCAGAGCCAGCCCATCCATCTGCAAAGGGCTTCTGAACTGAACCCTTCTTCATAAAGCAACCCTCACACTTAAAATTACTGCTTTTCCAAAAATAGATCAAGTCAGAGGATGACCAGGCTCTTGCTGGAGTTCTTCTGTCTCTCAGTGGAGGGGTGTTTCGATCCAACCTCCTTACGCAAGATAATGGCATGCTGACTTTTTCCAATCTGGTAAGTTGAAATGAATTCTTCCTATTGTGGCTGCATGTGCAATGCTGTGTTACTTGCCCTCCAAAACAAGGATACTATTGGCTCCCTTCAGTGGCAGGGGATGTAGGCCTCCTTTGAAATTGGAAACCACGATGGGCAATGTAGGTCCCTCAGAGCGGACAACGCTTAAAATCTTACCAAGTAAAAGATGCAAAATCTAACCTGACGGGATTCTTCACAACAGGTAGTAGATGATGTTGATGGATCTCAGTTACTAATTTGCAGTCTGTAAGCGTGAAACAAGCCAATTTGTTGACGATCATTTGAGAGTCTTTAGAGGAAAGAAATCTAATTAGATTATTGATCTGTGTATGTGCATAAACATGCCTGAATAGTTTCCTTGCAGACATCCTTCTCTCCTGGTCACTTTGTTGTCCTTGAGGCTTTGTGGTAAGGTTTTAGGGCCATAGTTTCCTTTCACTCTTCAGGCTTTATCACCTAATGGAGTTTCATGGGTTTATTGCCCAATGTGCTAACTGTTTTTCAGTGTTCACACCTTTTGACCAGTTTAACCTACAGCTGGGATAGAGAACTTGAGCTCTTTAGGGAGCTCTTGCAGAAATACAGTTGTTTGTTGGTGGTGAATTTTTGTGCTGCTATCAGTAAACAGCTTGGTTTATGTCTCTCTGCAGAGCCCAGGGCAGTATTACTTTAAACCCATGATGAAAGAGTTTCGCTTTGAACCATCATCACAAATGATTGAAGTGCAGGAAGGACAGAATCTCAAAATTCGGATAACTGGATACAGAACAGCTTACAGGTCAGTGAAGCTGAAATGTCATGCAGAATGCTACCTACTCTATCAGGAGGCATTGTGCAAAATGTATGTCTTCTCCTGATACACCTCTGTTTTGAAGGTTTGGAAGGTACTTCTGAAGGCACAATTTAATTTTGTTATGCCCTGTGTAAGTACTTTTTTTAGCCTTATCTCATGCATGTTGATATATAGCTAAACCCTGCTGGCAGGTCTGTAGGAGAAGTATTGCTATAAAAGCGCTATGTTGGTGGCACTCCAAGTGGCTTGTGCTGCATCCAGTGGAAGAGGACTACTCTAGGGATAGCAGACCAATTCAGATACCTGTCTTCAAGATCCTTCCTTTTCTTGCCCTCAGGGGTAAGTGCTGCTGTTCATGGTGGTCAGAGAACTTGGATGCCTGAAGTTGTGCTCTGAACTGCAACCAATTCTGTACATTACAAATTCACTTTCTCCATGCTATGCTAAATATATTAAGTAATTTTTCATCATTTATGCCAATAGAATATATTAAAAATGTACATCAATTTGCAGTACATCTGTAGCAGTTGATTCTTTTTATACTTCTAGCTGTTACGGTACAGTTTCTTCTTTAAATGGAGAGCCTGAGCAGGGAATCTCAGTAGAAGCTGTGGGGCAGAAGGATTGTAGCATCTATGGAGAAGACACAGTAACTGATGAAGAGGGCAAATTCAGGCTACGTGGCCTTTTGGTAAGGATGAGAATGCTCTCTCTCATTTACTTGTATGTTAATGTGATAATGGAGCAATAAAATGTTCTATTAATTAGCTTCCAATTTCTGTTTCCCCATCACATTTGCTAGCTTAGATTCCCTTGAGTCTGTCTGTGTTAGGAAACACTGTTGTGTAGTAAATGTTGATTTTAGTAAAGTGGGATAAATGTATAAGTAGTAGAACAGACTTTTAGTACAGAACTCTGTAGAACCTGTGCTAGTGCACTGTGATGGCCTCCCACAGACACTGAACAGTTCTCATGACATGACCTGAGCCCCCAGTCAAGGTACTGAATATGTCTAGCAGTTGTTCATCAGTGTTCCAGTGTTAGAGCAGATAATTCCCTTAGGCAAAAGAATTTGGGGAAGCATTTAGTTTGTGTTGTGAAAATACTGGGCCAGGATATTTGGTGTATGTCTGATGTTGATTGTTCAGCATGTATTCAAAGTAAGCTGATCTGCAGGAAATGTGGAAGCTGAATTTATTGGATATTTATTTATTTATTTGTTGGCTTGGATAATATGCGTAGTAAGCAATTTGCTGAAGTAGAAAGTATTTGATCAGGTTTTACTCCTGTTTAATGTTTTCTTTCTAGCTAAAACACTTCACAGCAGATGATTTAATGCTGTAATGTGATAAAACTTGTGAAATTTCTGTGATAGCCCTTTCGTATTTGCTGGCAGTAAACACCGTTTATAGTGTTCTTGAGTTAAATATTCTACTTGGGAAAAGGAAGACTTTAACTGGGTGAAGTCAGGTCTGTTTGGGTGGTGTATCCTAAATGCCATGTTAGAAAATGCTCTTAATGTTTTCTAAGATTTAAGTGTGTATTATTCGGTGTTGGGATTTATCATCTGAATGTTGCTTTTAGCCTGGTTGTGTGTATCATGTGCAACTCAAAGCTGAAGGTAATGATCACATTGAAAGAGCTTTACCACAGCATCGGGCAATTGAGGTAATTTTTTCTTTTTCTGTATTATAACTTAATTATGAAATGCATCTGTCAGCACATTATGTCTGTTCTGTCAGCAGCAATGTACTTGAATGCATTCTGTTTAGACAAGTGGCTTTCAGCAAGTTAGTTCCCTAAATACAGGCCCCATATTGTGTGATTCAGCACCATAGCTTAAAACTGAAGTAAGATAAGCCCAAACAGTGAACAAGTGGAAAGGATTCTTTCACAGTCACAAAGACTTTACACCAAGAATCAAGAAAGTATATGTATAGAATACCTTTCAGCATTTCTTTATGCTGTGGAACAAAGCAGTAGTGACTTGAGGATGTTACAAATTGTCATATTTTCCTATTTATGTATTTAGTTATTGATTGATAGGTAGATCTCTTTATGCTTTATTTGATCCAAATCCTGCAGTCTTGATGTAGGTGAAATTTGTCATTCAGGCTAGCAAATCTTTATAAAATGTCATAATAAATTTGAATTGAAAACTGATGAAATGTTGCTAAATATTCTTTCATGCTTACAGATGCATATTAGCTGCCTCGCATTTCTCTCTTGACATCCAGTAAAGGTTAATTAGTCTTCGTTAGTTGTACAGAACTTTTCAGTGGGAGATGGTCATTATTTGAGCTCAGACACTCGCCTGACCAGAGTGCCCTCCTTTGCAGCAAAACAGAAAGGCAGAAACTTTCAGGTGCTTAGTGTCTTCTTGTTAAGAGTGCTTGCTGGTTGGGAAGGGGAAGAGCAAGCCAAATTCCAGAAAATCATCTGAAGGTTATGTATTGCAAATGACAGGTGTATGCAGTAGCTTGTACTAGCCTGCCATTTTCTCCAGGAGAGAAAGGATTTGAAAGATATCTGCACAGCCTTAGTGGCAACAGACTGTTGATACAGCCCCTGGCCTAACCATAACCTGTCTGTTGCCATAGTTCTTATTTTATTAAATGTCTTTTCTTACTCTGATCAGAGTTCACATGTAGGAACACAAATGTTTCATGTTTTAAACAATTTTGAAGAATATAAAGTTACGTATTTGCAAAGTAGGTTATATTATGTGAGCGCATTCCTCGTTAATTAACTGCATAAGCATCCTAGCATAGTAATATGTATCTCTCAGCACAGATGCAAAATAGGGAGACCAGTGTTCAGATACCAGGCCTTCCTTTGTATACTTTGTATACTTCGTGTAACTCAGCCTCTTACAAAATAATGCATGCTTCTGATACTTCTTCCATTTTTAGTTTAACTTAATGCCATCAGTTTTATACTGATAATGTGCAAGTCTTTAATCACAAGATGTTCACTCTGGAGGAAAAGTATTTGCACTTGGAAAGCCTTCAAGTTTCCATGTGGTTAGTATAGAACAAAATATACTTTTTGTTTAAACAGTTGAGCAGTATTTGTGTTGTGCTGGCTGTCCTGTTAACTGCTCCTCTGTTGGTAAAAACATGGCTGTGTTTTATGTTGCAGGTTGGGAACAGTGACATTGGTGATGTAAATATTATAGCGTTCCGGCAAATTAATCAGTTTGATTTAAGTGGAAATGTAATTACATCTTCTGAGTATCTCTCCACATTATGTGTAAGTTCAAGCCTTTCATCTTTGTTAAGTGTGTTTGCCATTGGTTTCATAACATTTTTGGCAAGGTCACTGGAAATTGTTCAGTGGCCAGAGCACACATTTAATTCAGATTATGACTAATACTTTAATGAAGGTGAATTTGAATTCCGGGTAGAATTAAGATTCCAGTGTTCCTGACTGCTTGCTTCAGTGTGTCCATGGTTTTTTTTTCATGGGAGTATGTTTAAGAAATCCTTTGTTCCAGTTGGCCTGTACATTTCTGGGTCTTCTTCCCTGGCCTTAGGGAGAGCAAGACAACAGGGGTGAAATGAGTCCTCTGTACCAGAGAACAGCATTAATTCCTGAAATACCTGGAAGTTTTGACATGCATGTCTGCTAGCAAGAAGATACCATGTGAATGCGATGATGCCATAGGACACATGGATTTAAAATACAGTTATAAGAGAGACAAATAGTAAAGCTGAAATTTTTAAAATTCAAAAGACTGCACTACGAGCTGAGAAAAACAACACCGTGATGCTTTTGGCTTAGCATGAAAATGCTGGAAGTGTCTACATGAGGCATTAATGTGGTAGGAGTTACAGTACCATTTCTCAAGTTTGAAAGCTACCTACATTTGCATATAAATGTAATGCCTGGATTTATTTCAAACCTAGTGTGTTACGCGTCTCACCTGCCAAGTTCTCATGCTAAGCTGTTGGGTTTCTGGGAGACATCCAAAGGATCCAACATTCAGAGAAGGTGTGAAAGGAAAATGTATCACCTTACTGAAGAACACCTGAGCAAGCTTCCTATTCTTCTGGGGAGATCTATACCCTTGCAGTTCAGCCTAAGCAAATAGGAATGGATGTCAAAATTTGATTATAAGGAAGTTAGAGGCCAGTACGTGGTTCATATTAGGATGGGTCTTGCGTTGCATTTAATGCACATGTGCTGTTGATGGGTGCGTATCATCACCTTTGCTTTCAAGGCAGAAGTTTTTGTCTTTAAAAGATGTTCTGAGATTTGATACAGACACAAGCGGGTGGTTTTGTGACCTCAGTCTGGTCCCTTTTGGTGATGTGGCTTGATGAAACAACAGGAAATGCTCTGCTGAGCTGTGTTTTGAGCTGCAACCACAGTAGCACTGAGCAGAAGTAATGAGAATTTAGTTGGGCTCTGTCTGCAAGGAGAGACAAGTCTTGGCAGATACCTGATCCAGAGGTTTACAAACAGTGGTACAGGTGCTGCTTCAGAGTGGTCCACAAAGCCCATCACTTTGCTTACTGTGTCCTCTGGAGGAGGCACAGTGGCTGATAAAAATCAGTGTGTTCAGGCAGCCTCGTGTAAGGAGGTGCTGCTGCCTCTACCAGCCTTATTTGGCTATGATACAATCCTCTTTTAGTTATGCTGGTTTCTGAGCAGACTGTACTTGCTGCCCACGTCAGGCCTGTTCTATAGCTTGAGAATGTCTAGCTTGTTAAATTTCAGTGTACAGAAATTGGAATCAAGCAAAATGAGCCTGCTGGAGAAACAGAAACAACCCCCAGCTGCAAATTCCTATGAAGCTGCTGGGATTATTTAGCAGAATTAATTGGTTCTGGTTGATGCACAGCACAGGCTACTTTTAGTACACTAGATTGGTGAATATATCAGACATCAGTGACTCTGAATTATTTCAAGTTCTGTGAGAAGACTGTTTCTGTGACTTTTCGCATCCCAGATTAGAACAGTTCAGGTGTTTTTATTTGGCAACTTTCTGTTTACAAAACACATGATGAATTTTGAAGTGCTTTTATCCCTTAAAATGTGGGATGTCTGAAATATCTATTTTGGTGCTTAAAAGTACCTGGCTTGTGCTTTCTTCTTTCCTTCTTAGGTGAAGCTCTACAAAAGTGAAAATCTTGACAACCCAATTCATACAGTCAACTTAGGCCTATCCCTATTTTTCCATTTCCCACCACTTCTCCGAGATGGTGAGGTAAGGATATTGATAAATAATGAGCTTAGGTCATTTAATCTTTTTCTCTAAAGATATGGAAGTTTATTTCTGGTATATTCGTGCTGAAGCGACCAGTGTCTCAGAAGATTTGAAGCCTATTAAACTGCCTTTAAATCTGATTTTGTCTCAGGCTGCTACTGATGCTGTATACTGAGTGTATTTTTTACCCACAGAATTATGTGGTGCTCCTGGATTCTACGCTGTCTAAATCACAGTATGATTACACCCTGCCTCAAGTTTCATTCACTGCTATTGGATATCATAAACACATTACACTGATCTTCAGTCCCACTGTAAGTACAAAATACTTAAATGTTCAAGTGTTCACCTTGAGAGCAATGGCTGGTAGCGTAGCCTGTATGTATTTTGTGGTCTTGGCCAAACTTTCTATTAATGTAAATATAAAGAGGTTTATGAGAGGCATTAAAGTGACATTGAATTTGGCTTTGGCCACGTTTAAGGCATCACCTGGTATGTTATGGGAGGCAGGTAAGAACATCAGGAAGATGTTGAGTGTTTTTGCACTTCCAAACACAGTGCAGTCAAATTTAGTGAAGTGTTCTGTAATACTTAAATGATCTTCTGCATCACTGCATGCTTAGATGCCAGCAGAACATGAGGGAAACTTCGCAGTTATAAATGAAAGATGAAGGTGGACCTGAAAGATTTTTGTGCTAGCATGGTTGCTGTAGTATGATCACAGAGGTGTGGAAGGTAAATCTAAGCACACCAGCAAACTGTAAAGTGGAGACTGACTGTTAGTGCATTAGCTTTAATGAACAGCAAACCCCAGGAAGAAGGTAAAAGATGAATGAATCTGACCAAGGGGACTGCTTTGAAGTTGAACCTAAAATAAATTGCTGAAGGCAGCACTTAGAAGGACGTCAGATGGGAAGGGCTGGACATGCCACATGATCCTACTGCTGATGTTTTTTAAAGCTGAGGGATTTCATAGTCAAAATGACTTAAAAAAAAAAAAAAACCCCAAAAAAAAACCCCAAACCAAACACCCATGGTCCCCACTGTTTTCAGAGAAAGCTGCCTGAGCAAGATATTGCCCAAGGATCCTACATCGCATTACCACTGACTCTGCTTCTGTTGCTGGCTGGTTACAACCATGATAAGGTAGGTCATGGGTGTTTTTGTCTTCTCCAAATACTGTTGCCTTATCAATGAATACTTTGTACTGTGTTAAGTGAGGGTTTGTTGAAGTTGTTACCCAGACAGAGATGCAGTCAGCAGTCCTCTTATGTGACATACTTTAAGAAAAGCCACAGCGTAGCCCTGTTATTGGACAGTTACCTTCCTTAAAAAAAAACTTAGTGTGATGGTGGGTTCCTGTGCCACTTCTGAACTTTTATCTTCTCATTTGATGGCTCTGAGAAAAAAACCACAATGTAACAGCATTCAAATTCAGATAATCAGACTTAGTGACAATAGAAATGAAAATAATTATTTAACTTACTTCAGGAACAGTCAGACTGGAAAGAATCTTTCAAGTCATTGAGTCTGGTCTCTTTAGCTTTATACTGTCCCTAGTGAAAAAGCTCTCAAGAGAAATATAACTACCTACTATATAACCCCTCTGGCTTTGTTAACAAGCCTTGATCTCCTAGTCTTCACAGATATGTCTGGGTTTCTGTTTTGCTGATAAGAGAAGTTTGTGCTGTTTGATTTCCTCTCATAGGTAAGACAGCTCAGAATATGGGATTCTCTGGGATATTCTTTGCTGTCACTGAAAACAGTGGCGGTTTTCTGGACTCAGGACTCAAACTGCTGTTCTTGGCTGGATTACTGCAGGGGAAAAAAAGTTACTGACAAGCATTTTAGTTTTCTATTTTCAGAAATTTCAAGAAGTTTGGTCTGATTCCTTCCCAGCACTTGCTGCCATTTTCTGGTGTCTTTGTAGATGTGCCATTTTTGCAATAAATTCTGTTTATCTGGGGATGTACAGATCTGAAGAAGGTTTTCATTCGCACCTTACATACCATTGTAATCACAACCTGCTTCCCCTTCTTTTCTTTGCCTAGCTTATTCCCTTACTGCTACAGCTGACAACCCGGCTGCAAGGAGTACGTGCTCTCGGACAGACTGGTTCTGACACGGGTGGCTCAGAGGATGCAAAAAGGCAAACAAAGAAACAGAAGACAAGACGGACGTGAGAT
The DNA here is from genome assembly GCF_033783945.1 of Neopsephotus bourkii. NCBI lineage: Eukaryota > Metazoa > Chordata > Aves > Psittaciformes > Psittacidae > Neopsephotus > Neopsephotus bourkii. The sequence goes on along the minus strand of NW_026902244.1, from coordinate 283,546 downwards.
GAAGGGACTGATTTCATGCAGTGGTGCTCTGTCAAACTGGAGCCTGAGGAAGCAAAGCCACTAAAATACGCTTTTGTTGAACTTGTGGACTTTACATTGTCATTGCTATATGAGCACCGTTTGTCACGCTAGCTCCATTTTGGTTGTAAATTTTCTGTGGAGTCTATAGATTTCCTTGTTGTAAAGTAATGAAATGAATGCCTCTATTGTCACTGTGAGTGCATCTCCCATACTTGAAGACTATGAATGATCTATTTTTTCTCTGCAGTGGAACAGGTCATGCTGTCTTTGTTAATCATTTGTACAAGCGGTGGTAATAGACTGCTTGACTTCACTTTCAGTCTCTGTATTTTGAGATCTTTTTTCCTTGACACCAACTTTACAGAAGCAGCACGTAGGGATTTTACTAAATCAGTGGTGCTTGAAACAAAGTTTTGGGGGACATACGTGAACTGGTGAATTACGTCTTTTTCACTTCCCGTTCAGCAGCTTGATTGAAGAGTCTGTCATCTGCACAGCTGTGATTTCAGTTCTTATCTAATGATTATGTTATCTTTGATTAAAATCAGGTTTTTGCCCGATGAAGACAGATTGTTGATGTCAGGTAAGTTCCAGTGATCCTGCTGCTAAAGCAGTGTTTAAATTTCAGTTTTGTAGACAGTGTGATCTCTTCACACCTTTAGTATTCGTGAAGTGGCACCAGCTCATTGTACCATTCTTTCCAAAGCTGTTTGATGTTGGTGATACCCATTCACTCCTGTGGCTGTCACTTCTGCTTGGCCATGAGCAGCCTGTTTGCCAGTTGATTTTTTTTCTTTTTTACTTTTTTTAACTTTGTTTTTTCTTTACTTTAAGAAATGTGAGCTTTTCAAACTGTCCAATGCGTACAGGCCAAATAATGTAGTCTGTAATAAAACAGGCTATCTTTTGATTCCTGTTTGAAATAGGCACTTGGACATACACAGTTTAAATGTTAATGGGGCTTTTTATTGACAAATACCATAAAGGTTAATAGGGCTTTTGAAAGATGGACATAAATGCTTACAAACATTGCAGAGACATTGGTACTGCCAGTAAGTGGCAATGTTTCTCTTTTACAGTACTTGAAATAAAGTCCTTTTACATTTAAATATTGAAGCTTACAAACCCTACCATTGTTAGAAATTTGGATGCGACAGGTTTCATGCTATTTTTGTTGGCATTTTGTACTAGTTTGGGCCTAAATAATGAAGATTTCATTTAGTGATTATTCTAATCTCTCTGAGGGAAATTTTATCCAGACCATAATAAAAATGAAGACAAAGCATGAATATATGGAGTTTGAGATGAAGCTGTAATAAACCGTCATGCTCACTGCTTAAAAAAATGACCTTGAATTTTATATTGCTGTGATGAAATATATGAGGAAAAAACAGTGTTGTGATTACATTGTACATTTTCAGTGCATCTTTATTTTTAAGCTGGTGAATGTTAAGAAAGGTATTGCTACTTTGGGTGAATGTATGAGGAAGAATTGCACATATTCACGTGCCCTGAGGGAGTACCAGGTATCCTGACCTCTGAACTGTGGGACTTGCTGATGATTGACCTTAAACATTGTAAGTACTGTTAATAAAAGGAAAGAAGTGCTAATGTTTGCTAATTCAATGGTTGCTTCTAAACCCAGGATTTGCCCACTATCTCATCTCAATGTTTTTTTTTCTTTGCCTTCTGCAGCACCCTGGTGCTCTCCTTGCTTCCAACCCTGTGTTTTGAGGTTTATTCTGCTTTTTAAGTGTTTATTCCTAACAGAAACTATAGCTTGCAGTTTCTTGGCAGAGAAGTCATGGTGTTCTCTGAGAACATAGAGAAAACTAACATATAATTTCCTAAAGCAGAACTAAATGCCAAGAAATCAGTATCTCCAATTATATTTAGAAACCAATTAGTCAGATACACAGACCCAAACAGAAAAATCAGTGTGGTCTCCCAAACCCCCAGAGCCAGGGGGGACAGGCAGAGCTCTGTGCACGTTGGCCGTGAGCAGGCTGACTGGGGCACTGGGAGGGAGTATTTGTGTGGAAATGGTGGTCTGCATGGGCAAACAACTCCTGCCTTCAGCTGCCCACTCCAGGTAGCACTTGGTTCCTCTGCTGTCTTTATAGCCCTTTACCCATAGACCTGGGGTGGTGATAACTCTGCCTTGATTATACATCCTATAGGGGCCTATAGGGGTGCTGGGGATGGACTCTTCATTAGGGACTGTAGTGATAGGACAAGGGGTAATAAGTTAAAACTTAAACAGGGGAAGTTTAGATTGGATATAAGGAGGAAATTCTTTCCTGTTAGGGTGGTGAGGCACTGAAATAGGTTGCCCAAGGAGGCTGTGAATGCTTCATCCCTGGCAGTGTTCAAGGCCAGGTTGGACGAGGCCTTGGGTGATATGGTTTAGAGCGAGGTGTTGCTGCCCTTGGCAGGGGGGTTGGAACTTGATGATCTTAAGGTCCTTTCCAACCCTAACTATTCTATGATTCTATGATCCTCTAGAGCATGTAGGTCTAGAGGATCTTCATACAATGTGATAGTGTTACAGTGCTTTTTGGTGCAGAAATGATGGGTTCAGTTTTAGATTACCTTCTGTATTCTTCTGTTGAATATTTAGGTATCACTTGCTCTGCATATTTGTGGTTTGATGTTGATTTTGTGCTCTTAAAACCAAGACTTCTGTACCAGTTGGACTGGTCTTTAAGGTATTTCCTATTGAAATGTCTTTTAAAGCTGCTTGTTGCATCTTTAATGAATTGATGTTAATACAAAGAACAAATGCAGAATGGGGCTAACATTTAGATATTGACTTCTGCTAGAAAAATGTCAAGGCTAAGTGTTTACTGTTCCTTTTTGCAGGCACAATAGTGAAAGAATGATTAATTCCTTTTCTTGGGGAGTTAAATATGGGCAAATGGCTGAATTCTGTTGGGAATGAGAGTAAGGCCTTCCACATAAAGATGGCATGATTTTTCTACTAAAAGCAACAATGAGTATTACATAGATTTAGTTGGCTGATCAGTGATGCACAGAATTCTATTGTTTAAGAATGAAATGGATCATTATTTCTTCATAGATGGTTCAGCTTAGGTTCTAAAGCATCATCTTCATTAGATAGCTGTCAGATTCCCAAAACAGGTGTTTTTGATGCATAAGCAATGTTATTAAAGACACAGCAATTTAAAAAATAAATGAGCTTAAAAGCAAGAAAAATACTTAAAACAGAGAAATAAGCATTCTCAGCCAGGGTGGAGAAGCACAGGTTTATTCATAGTTAATAGTCTTTGTTGTGCTTATTTTTAAAATCTAAATCTCAGTATTTGTTGAGTTGCATTACTGAATGTAAGATACACAGTTGTATGAATCTTCATTGTGTGAATTTTGTTCTTTTGATACTGAAAGAGCAATAGACTTATCCCTTTCATAGTGCTGAGTACTATTCTCAGCCCTGGGTGGAGGAAACGTACTAAACACTGAGGCTTCTAGAGTCAAGATGGTGTTGAAAATACTACTAGACATCTGAGTAACTGAACTGTCCAGAAAAGCTGAGGCTGAATGTGGAATTGAACCCTGAAACTGGTGTCTTATTTTCCTCCTGTTCAGTATTCCCTGTTTGTATGGTTTCTGTATGTCTAGTTTTTCCAGTCTGAAAGTAATTTAAATTGTGTTTCTTGGAAAGGTAGAAGCAATGAAATGAGTGGTATAGGAAAGAACTCAAAGGGAGCAAATCTTCTAAGCTGAGCACAACAGCACTGGCTCACATCTCACCCAGTGATGGGGTCATGTTACCTGTGGTAACTCATGTTTTCCTTGCAGATGGTTTGGTGGCTTTAGAAAATCTCTGGAAGTCTCTGAAAATCCAGTAAATGTATTTCTGGCACATTACTGACTGATGGCAGAACTGTAGGGAGTTTTCACTTTTAAAAGAACACCAATGAGTTTAGTCTCTGCCATTCAGTCATTTATTCAAACCTGGCTGAATCCATACTTGTACAAATGAAGAGCAGCTCTATGCTAATTAGCATTCCCTAAACCTTCACTGATTATTATTAGCAAGTGCAACTTTTTCCCCTTGAATGTTTTACAGAGCTTTTGTGAGCTTTTTACATGAGTTAGCTTGTCCTTTTAATTTTCTATTATACCTTTTGTAATTGCTTTCTGTCTGTGTTTGATATGTTGTTGCTTTACTCCAGTAACTTCCATTATCATTTTTAACTGTTAGCTGTTACTGGGATCAACATCATTGCATTATTTACTCTGTTTGCTTTATCACTTTTTCCTTGTTCTCCCCCTTCCTCTCCCACCAGCTTTCTGGGAATATTGGAGTTTAGCAGCATGATGCTGTCTGAAGTCTTGTTACCTTCATAGCCCAAGACCATGATTACTTCAAGCCCAGTGATATATTATTGTAAAGCACTAAACACCTATCAGACCATTATTGAATTTATCACGTCTATGAACTCAATAAACAGTGAAAGATAAACCTGTTTTTTACTGCCTGTGGAAGCCAGCAGGTTGATCCCTCCTTTAATTCTCATTTTTGTCAATACTAGAATAATTAAATCCCCATCACAAAGGCTCTGAATTTTTTCACAGGTCTCTCATCACCCTGAGTCTAGCTTAATTTTATTTTTCTTAAAGCATAGGGTTGTGGTAAACCATCAACAAACCCTCACTCCAAACCTTCCTGCTCTCAGGCACAAAAGAAACTAATACGGGCTTAAGTGAAGGAGGATGGAAGGAACGATTTTGTTTCTGTGGTCTCTCGTGTTTGCTGCATTGAAGTGTTTTCAACAGCAGTCATCAGAAAGATGATGGATTGGTGTGCTTCATTCCGTACCATAGGGCTTGCTCCTTCTGCAAGGAGAGGATAGGATGCCACCCTCTCCCTTTTCCTCAGTACATGGAATGTGTGACAGTCATGGATAATTTCACTTTGCAGATGAACTCGAGTTCATTAAGTGCACATCTGCAGGCTGGGGCCTGGGTTTTTTGTTTTTGCTGCGCATACAGGCCTGACAAAGTTTAGCCAGCACCTGCGACTCAGCCCCTGTGAAACAGCCTGCTCTGTCACTGGAGGAGCAGAGCTCTTTTATGTGCAGAGAGAAAAAGTATTTTAATAAACATGGAAATTGGATGCAAATTTGCTTATGCATTTAAAATCAGGAACGGTGTTTCCCTTTCATTCTGTGCTCCAGCTGTGTATGTACTATCATCCTTGGGGAGGCTTGGTGCAGTTGCAGGGTACACGTACAAGGGACTCTCCCATTCTTTCTGGCATAAGGGAAGGAAAGACCAACTTTAGTAAGTGTCAGCTCTGAAACAAGCTCATAAAGTTTTATAAGCTTGTTTTAATGAGGATTCATGTAGCTCTGTGTGTTCATACAAAGCTTAATCCAGCAGTGATATCTCAAGTCATGGTGAGCAGATGTGGAATTGGTGATACACAATAAAGTTAGAACTTCACAAAGTAAACAAGTTTCTAAAAATGTATTCACACCATGGGTTTCATGTTTGTAGCTGTGTAAATCTCTGTGATTATGTTTATATTTTTACTTTTCAGTAAATTTTTTACTGCCTTTCTGGTGCAGATGTGAGAATGGACCTTATAAGTGATGCTGTGGTGGTTCTGAGCACAGCACTGACTGAAGGATGGGAAATAAAACCATGAATTTCACTTTATGTAGTATAGATGGACAATTTTGCTTTCAAAGCTTTTGATTTCTGGTGAGCACCAGCGTAGAAGATCTCCAAAAGAGGCTTTGGTGCTTTGGGAATTAACTTTTACTGGTCTGTGTGTAAATTCCAGCTCTAAGAGCTGGCACTTTGGTTCACGGAGATTCAGATCCTGGGCTGACACCCATGTGTCTGGAGCACCCCAGGCATTGTGGACAAGACAAAACCTCTCTTTTTCCACATGGTACCTTACAGAACTGATGCACTGCAGAAGGGAGAAAGCAAGAAACAGACACAGTACTGCTAGTCACTATGGAAAATGACAACAGATATCCATAGGTCTTTGGGGAAGATGGGGTGATTAATATCAGTATTGAATGCAATTTGCATGTACATCACAAAACCCTCACTAAAAACAAGAGATGCACAATGTTGTTCATGAAACATGACTATTCAATGAATTTTATAACTTGCAGGCATTTGTCCTATCTGGTAGTTGAATTAGACACCTGGCTTGTCCTTATTTGCTCACTTTTTCTTTTTTTATTCTCATTGTAAGAAAGTGGCTTCTTGGACATAATTAGCCTAGTGGTGTTCATCCTTAGCTGGATGTTCTGCTGTCCCACACAGACATTTTCCTAATCTTCCTTAAAATACAGGCAGCCTGCTACATTTCTCTGCTTCTGGTCCTTCAAACCTGGTACCAGCTCTCCCTGCTGTGTCTTAAATAGATATAATAGATGACTATTTCATAAATGAGCTGTTGTTTTTCCTGCCTCCATTACCACAAGGGCACTGGGTGGTCAAACACCTATTACCAGGCTGCAAGCATGATCTCTCCAGAATACTGAGGCTATGCCCCAGCCAAGTATTTGTTGTGTAGCTCCAGGCTCAGATGTGGGCCTGTGTGTAAATATAGCTTCAGTATTTAGGCATGTTTATCTTGCACCTTAGCTATTTATACAGATCTTCTACATTAAAAATGCAAAACACTGAAAAAGCTCAGTTTATTAATAAAGAATAGATGGCCTACACAATTAGAAGGCTTCCTCTTTGTTATAGGTTTCAGTCATTTAAATACAAGCTGAAAAAATATGTAACAGAACTGGCAGAGAAGATAAAAGATGAGGGCACAAACATATAACATATTTGGCTATTTAGCTTTTATTCCTCATTATGCTGCGCAATGTTTCTTTTCTCCATCAAACTAATTAGTGAAAAACTCCACTCTGCTCCTGCCTGAGCTTATTGCTAGGTCAATGAGCCTGTGTTCTTTCTGGTAGTGAATGCTGTCTGTGATTATTGCATTCATTAATTCTTATATAGGAAATAATATCTCTGCCTTGATCTATATAAACAAATAGATTTTTGTTCCAAATCAAACTTCCTCTGTACCGTGGGCTATTGCTGGGAGGGAAGCAGAGAGCTCGTACAGTGTCAAGTTAAAGAATGCAATTTCATATAAATAGCCAGTGCTAGTCAAGTGTTCATTATATTATGCAAGATAAACTGGGGCAGACAAGTTGCATTGATTACATGTTGGGTGATTTGTAGCTCTTGAAACAAAACATTCAGTATGTCCTGACTACGGACACAGACGTGCTCTTAGACAGCTGAGCTCTCTTCTTTATGCTTAGGACACAGCATCAGATACAGCTGGACATGCATGGTGTGACAGTGTTGTTCAGGTTGCTGTAGATCCTACCCATAGCGATGATGATGCTTGTTGGTGACACAGACATTGGGGTTGGGTGCACCCTCAGCAAGGTTGCTTATGCCATCAAGCATTTGACATGCTGGAGGAAAGGGATGCTATCCAGAGGGACCTTAACAGGCTTGAGAGGTGGCCTGTGCAAACCTCATGAATTTCAACAGGGCCAAGTGAAAGGTCCAGCGTCTGTGTTGGGGCAATCCCAAGCACAAATACAGGCTGGGCAGAGAATGGACTGAGAGCTGCCCTTAGAAGATGGACCATGAGCTGGCACCTCATGAAGAAGAGAATGCTCCAGGAAGACCTTAGAGCAACCCTTTAGTACCTAAAAGCAGCCAACAGGAAAGCTGGAGAGGAACTTTTTACAAGGCCCTGTACTGACAGGACAAAGGGGAATGGCTTTAAACTGATAGAGGGTAGATTAAGCTAGATATTAGGAAGAAATTCTTTACTGTGAGGGTGGTGAGAGAATGGATCAGGTTGTCCAGAGAAGCTGTGGGTGCTCCATTCCTGGAAGTTTTCAAGGCCAGGCTAAACAGGGCTTTGAGCAACCTGGTCTAATGGAAGGTGCCTCTTCACATGGCATAGTCTCCATTGATTGCCACCAAGATCAAAATAAATGAAAACCCATCACGGTCACTGACCATTGCAGTGCCCCATCTCCAGGTAGCTGCTCCCTGCTAAATGATCCACATCAGTGGACAAAGCCTTTGGATGTACCTTCAAGAAGACAACATGGTGCTTACGGGATCTGGAAAAAAAGGACAGAAAGAAAGCATGTATTGCCACTGAAATCCTTAGTTTTGCATCTTCTCCCAAAGGCAGGAGCTTGAATTTCAGTGATTTAAGATAGATCAGAGCGTGGTCTTTTTAAAAAACATGATGTTACAGGTCTCCTGAGCGGTTGGCAATTTACTGCATTTCCTTTCTCCTTACATGACCCCTTTTTAGGTGTATTGTATCAGTTTCGTTCTGTCTTACAAGAGGAGAAGCGCAACAGCTGTACTTCTCCATTTTCTTCAGGGTCGTGCAAATCTTGCCTGGGGATATTTGTTAGTTTCTGCTTTTTTCTAATTTCCTTCTGTTTAAAAGAGTAAGATATAATAGGGTGAAGCCATCTGCATATTCATACTTCTCAGATGAGGATTAATTCATTTGCAAAGAGCTTAATGGAATTCTGAAGAATCAGATTTGTTTATCATTTTAGGGAATGGGATGACATTTCTGCTTAAAAAATAATTACTAGAACATGGCACATTTGTGAGACCTTGCCCAGATTGAGAAAAAGCAAACCCATTCTCAAGAGAGCTATTGGTCCTTTTGCCATTTATAAAGCCGACTTTAAAATGATGGCTTTAGTGATTAAAGACTGAAAGAAAGAGGTCTCAGAATAACCAATGGATTATCCAGCGTATGTTAATATATTCTGTTTGCAAAGGTTACTTCCATTTATATTCCAGATGAAAATACTTTGTGACTTTACAGCGTGTCATCACATTTTTTTCTACAGAAGCCAAATACTCTGGTTAATAGCAGGAATAAGAACCTAAAAAAATTGTGATGGCCTAAATTAATGAGGAAGTGTTGATTTCAATAGAAGATTGGAAATAAAGAAACATACTGGTAAAATTTTTGTCTTTTCTCTTTTTTTATCTTTTACAGAAAATTTCATACTATAATGATAAAATAAAAAATGGAGCAAGAATTTTTAATTTAATAGAACCAGGTTTGTATTTGCCTAAAAAAAAATATGGAATTTTCATTTTACTGGAAGATTATTTTTTTTTCCCCATATTGAAATTGCCAAGTCTTTCTCCTGGAAAGGAAACTTGCATACTCAAATGGCTCCAGCCAGAGCACTCGGAATGCTCTGCAGTGAGCCAAGCCTTTTCTTGAAGGCTCACATTTGCACAGGACAGCTGTCTACTCTGAGAAATGCAGGTGGGTATGTGATACACCTGGCATTCCTGGCAGGCACTGGAGTCTTTCATCTATGTCATCGCTGTTGTGAGAAACAAGCTTCCCTCCCTGCAGAAATTTGCTGCTTCATCCTTCACCCTCCTCAGGGGAAATCTATCAGGAAGGTAAATGAGGTCTGAGCAGGAAAGAATTTTCCAGATCCCTAAAGTGGTTTGGAGCTTCAAATTTTTTTTCCTTCCTTTTCCGGGCTAGGACATAAATAAGTCCTTCCTTGGTTTTTCCCTGAAATATTTCCCATTTCTCTACATCCAGTCCCACCTTTGCCATTTTAAGCAATCATTTAGAGCATAGAAAATCATTTAGATTCCAGTCACTCCTCCCTGCTAGACTGGGTGAAGATCTCAGCATCTCAGGTGTTTTAAACATACAGCCAGGAGACAAAGATCTGGGCTGTGGATCAGCTGCTGCAGTGTTGAACTCAGCACAGGAAAACCTGAATAAATAAATCAGGGATGGTAGCTTCACAGCACCCTAGTTAAAAGGCTACTGGCACTGAAGGGAACTAGTTTTAGAGAGCTTAAATGTGTCTGCAATACACTGCAGTTCGGTGGCTGTGAGCATCCCCTCACCTAACAACAATTACATGTTCTGCAGCTGTAGATAACAATAATCCCAGGCAGTATTGGAGTTGAGGGTACAATTAGCAAAATCCAAATCTCTGAATAGTCCAACCTGTTGTAACCTTGAGGATGTTTTAACCAGGGAAAAACATAAATAGCCAGATAGACTTACTGCAGCTCATAATATATAAAGTATTAGACAAGCTATTACTTAGGGCATGGATGCTAGTAGCCTCCTGAGAAATCGTGACATGGTCATAGTTACAGGACAAGGCATAATGGTTTTAAACTGAAATAGGGTAGATTTAGATTAGACGTTAGGAAAAAATTCTATACTATGAGGGTGGTGAGGCACTGGCACAGGTTGCCCAGAGAAGCTGTGGCTGCCCCATCGCTGGCAGCATTCAAGGCCAGGTCAGACAGGGCTTTGAGCAACTTGCTTTAGTGGAAGGTGTCCCTGACCATGGCAGGGGGGTGGAACTGGATGAGCTTTAAGGTCCCTTCTAACCCAAACCATTCTGTGGTTCTGTGTGTGTGGTGTACGCGGTGTTAGCAGGACTATTGAACTGCTGGTGTCAGTCTTGCAAAGGGGGGGATGGCCTCAGCCTCTTCAGCAGTTATTTCTTTTGCATCATCACTAGGCTCATGTAAACCCCTGAGAGCAGAAAGATCTTCTACATGATGTGCTCCTTCCCCTCTGTAGAGTAAATATGAGCCCCAATTCATATGCTCATCCGGGGGTGGTCAGCAGCACACACGCAAAGAAGAACAACACACCTGCCCTGCTTCAGAAAAGTTTCCCTGATTACTATCTCAGAGGATCATCACTTGTACCCTTCTTTTTTTCCACTTTTTAAATAACCTGGCTACATAGATCTACTGCTTATGTTTATGCTGGCAGCAGCAAGTTTACTGGACTGTTCACCTTTCAGAGCAAGGGGCTCAAGGGTAAAGCCCTACTCATTAGCAAGATGAATTGCAGCTGTGGGGTGGTATAAAAAGCTCTGCCCACACAGAGGTGAAGCCTAGGTTTAGGGTCAGCTTGTGAGAGAGGAGGCTTGTAGGGGGAAGGGCTGACGTCATTTGAGAGCTGCAAGCATGGCTGGGGCCTGCAGCATTGGAGGGACCTGGCTGTGGCTGAAATCCCTGCAGAAACAGGACCTGAGGATTTTCCCCTGCCATGGGAGAAGGCCATGTTTAAGCCCTCCCAAACCCTCAGCAAACCCACCTTACAGCTAAAAGGCTTAAATCATGTGAGATAAGGGGCTTACCATCATGGTCTTCTGAAGAAAGCCTCTTCTGGAAGGCTGCAATGTAAGCTGAGTTTGCAGACAAAGAGACAACAAAGAGACAGCAAAGAGACAAGCTCTTCTCATGCACAGCGAGGGAAGTTCTCCCACTAGCTACTTATCACTTCTGGGGACACATTGTGTCTCAGCACTTCTATATGTGGGAGCAGATGTAGCTGTCATCAGTGGGCCAATAACGAAGAGTTGACTTCCAGTTCCTCCAGTTACTGAGATGTTGTTCACTGGTATTGGACACTTTCTTTTATGGACAGAGAATTATGTTCTCCCCGGAAGATTGGGGCTTAGCACTTTTTGCAGAAGCTTAACAGTGGTTTGTGTGTCCTGCTTGACCTGTTCCAAGACCCCGCTGTGTCTGGGAGGTGAGTTGGAAAGCAAGGAAGTCTAGCAAAATCCTGGACTCTGTAAGACTGAAAAAGCCTGCTTATTGCAAATGGTGTTCTGAGGCTTCATTTTCTCAGCTCTGAATAACCTGGTCAGTCTGAGCTCTTCAGGTGCTATTTCACACTGTGCTGCAGTTGCTGCAAATGAGTACTACTCTGTTGAATACTGCTTCTTTTGACTGGGGATCTAATTATTACTAAAATGAAAATATACTTTGCAAGCCAAGTGCTTCAGCTTGCAGACTGTTTTGGAATTAACTTTGAAAAATCCCTTTTCTTCTCCAGTATCTTTTGTTTTAATATTCTTCTTGTTCCTTTTCACATCTTGCTGTTATTGGGAGGAGTGAGGAGACCGGTTGTATTATCATTATTTTAGAATGGGGGGCAGGAGATCATAACAATCCTATTTCACAGTTTGCCGACTTGCCATGTGGTAATGACATATGCCCTCCAGCAGAAAGTACTACCAAGTGGTTCTCATTTTGTGCTGAGCCATATTGCCATTCTTAAAACGCTGTATGTTTTCTGCAGTATGAATAACCTGGTACTCCTTAGACCTTTGTAAATAACTGGTATTCACAATTCCAATGCAGTAATGACATCTCTCAGAAGTCCTGCCATCTACTTCCTGCCTGTTCTCTTGGTCTAAAAACAGAAGAATTGTTTAATGGATAAAGCATGCCCCAAAGCAGAAAGAAAACTAGGGCTGCTTGATAGTATAGTGGAATTTTAGTAAGATATAATTATGGATGAACCCAGACAGCATACAAAACTTAAAATATAACTTCTAGAAGGGGAAAGTTAGTGTTTCATCTTGACCTACTGTGATCTAAAAGAACGATCATCTCCTGGATACTACTTGTGATCTAGAGCAACTGTTGTCTCTGTCGTTGCTTTTCATAATCCTTAGTGTGCATATGTTCTCTCTCAGGATTGCAATATGAGATGATGTGGCTATGAGCCAAGCAGTATCTTTAGTGTTGAGTGCTTTCAAGAAAGAAGAGTAAGGTCTTGCTGACACAATGAGAACTGAAGTATCAAAACACATCTGATCTTTCTTGAAGTGGTAGGAAGAGCTGTACAAAATTTGAGTGTGACCATGATGGAACACAGATTGATGCTGTACAGACTTTTGATGAGTAGGTGTTAATCTGTGCAGAACAGGAAGTTGAAGAGCAGTAGGTAAGTGAAGTGAGCTACAGTAAAGAGCCAAAAAATGGAAGAATTTAGAGGTGAAACAAAAGTTGCATCTTGGCTTTGTTGTTTAAAGTATCAGCTGCAGCAATAATATAGTATCTCTGCAAATAGTATTGAAGAAGTGTGATGTACAAATGTGATTTCATGGTATGTCACACATAAAATGGTCATCACAGGATGACTCAGTGTGTGTACTGGGAATGAGACAGAGATTTTTCTTTTTCATTTTTAGCTAGCAGAAAAGATATAAATAAATCAAACCTGGGAAGAGTAATTTCTACTCTACTTCCACAGGCTGCTCGTCAGAGCTGAGTACAGTAAACATTAAATGCCATTTCGGAATAAAGTCAATTAGCTGTGTGTAGCAAATTAAAATTTGACACATTCTTTAGTCTGGAAATTCAACTTAATGGGGAATGCAATTTGCTTCCTATTGAAGAGTAGTGCGTCTCTCTTGGGTATAGCATCAGTGTGCATCTGTTCAGCAGAAGCATTGACTTGACAGGCATGGGAAGCCATTGACTCTCCCCTCCCTCACTCTGCTGGAGAGCTTTTATGGGACTGAGATAGCAAGATTTCATTATTCAGAATGTTGATCAGTGTTCTGAGCCTTTAAATGATGATTAACCCGGGTGTTTAGTTTTGTTTTTTGAAGAACAGTAAGAATTTCTCCTACTTGTGCACTTTGAGATTCAGGCAAATAGTGTAACCAAAAATAATGCAGAATAACTGGAGTGCATGTTTTATAACAGTGGAACTAAACAGTAGAATTCAGAAGTGGAGGTGGGGGATCAAAACCAAATGAAGTTGCATCTCCTGGAGATGTGTTCCAAAACATACACTAGTTCAATTCTGAAAATTCATCAAAAAAGTGTTTTCCACCTCTTCTAGAATTGGAGGAAGGGTGGTGGTGAAGGCTTAAAAGAAAGGGAGGCAGGTTCATTGAGAGTTTAGGATAGCGACACAGATTTTGAAAAGATACTTGCTTTTACTTCTGCTTTCCCATACAAACTGAACTGGAGCCTTTGCTTGTCTGCTGCTTGACCTTCCCTGAGCTTAGTCTCACTATGTTGGTTACTATTCCTTTTGCTTGACTGGGGGCTTTTTTTAGGAATCTGAGGTACTCTAATGTTGTAGTCATTAGTCTTCCAATAGCACAAAGCAAAATGCTTTCAGTTTATTAAACAAACAAACAACAAAAAAGTAAATTATTAATTGTAAGAAAAGTTGAGAAACCCCAAAATTTTAATGTCCTCTCTTCACTCCTACTTATCATGATCTTCATACTCAACTGGAAAATAACGTGTGAACCATTGGAGGATGGGCTGAACTTCCACCTGCTGTGTGGCTCAGGTTTTTCTAAGACATATTATCTACTGGCTTACAGATATATAGCTTGTATTTTTAACAGCTTTGACAGAGTTTTCAGAAGTTGTTGCAATATCCAACTCTAATGTTGTGGATGTAAAGGAAAAAATTCTGAATCTGTAATGCAGTAGATAATGCTTATTAAATTAATTGCTGATATTGTGCCAATTTCTTTTTATAACCTGTTGAGCTACTGGTCTTGAGAATGTCTGTAGAAAGTAATCAGAAAGAGCCTTGGTAGCACCTGATGTGCCCTTTAATTCTGCAGTGACTTTCTATATTTGGTAGTCTGAGAAAGAGAGGAAATGTTATCGGGGCAAACATAAAAAAAATTATAATCCAGAATTCAACTAGTAGACAAAACATCCTCTATTATCTTTTAAAAGACTGAAAGGTTTGTAGTAGAGGGTACAGGAGTAGGTTTACTCTCTGTACTTGCTGCGCTGGATTGAGTACCACACAGCTGTATGAACCCACCCTACATACATAGGGTATAGTCATTCACTAATGGCAGCTCATGTGAATATATTGAAGCTGACTCTAACCTAAGTGCAGTAGTCCAGTTCTCAGCCTGCTTGTAGAACAGGCTGATACTTACCCATCCAGTGAGATGCAACTGCCCAAGAAGTTTCTGTAGGGTCCCTGGGGAAGCTTGCTGTGGGTCTCTGCATAAGCCTGCTTCTCATGCAGATGCTTTCCTTGTGGCTTTCCTGCTCCACATCTGCCCCTCATCTGGGGCATTTCCTGCCCCACATCGACCTTAATGATAGGGACTTGTATGCTTACAGCAATGAGTGGCATCAAGCTTCAGCTCTAGGGGTTTTTCTGGGACTATCATCCTCTTCATAATCTCACTAACTCAGAGGAAATTTGGTGTTTCCAGTCAAGTACTTTAGGGTCCAGTTGTTCAGCAGACACTTAAATTTCTCATGTTCTTGTGTGCTTTGGATGAGAGTGATCTACAAGTAAACAAGAAAGGAATTTAAGTGCTTAAATGGAACTGTGTAGTTATTTGCCAGATTTCTGTCTGCGGATTTATCTTCTTGAATATAATTCTTCCCCCATCTTGCTTTTAAGTAAGGTTCATGTGTATTTTCATAGTTCTCATCCTGTCCTTTGGAGTAGTGCAGGGTCTGATCTCACAAGCCATGTCACTCCTCATGTGGGTCTGTTTTCCCTGCCACTGCCTGGGCAGCAGTACTTCTGTATGCCTGACCCATCCCTTATCCTGGAAATTGGATTGGGGGTGAGGGAGAGAAGCCAAACTGTCTTGCAGGAGAGATCTGGAATTAATGGAGTTAATGTGTGAAAATACTGTATTTGTTCACTGATGGATTTGCTTCCGCAAAATGACTAACTGGAAACAAAACACTCAATTTGTTTAATGGGAATATAGGAAGAAGATAAATCTTGAAAAGGGATCTTAATGACTGCAGTAATTAATGATTTAATCTAAAGCACTTACAGGATGCATTATGAAAAGCCCAGTATCATGCAGCTGGGTATAGAAACAGGCACAGAGCCGGTGCTGGAGGAGAGTTGCAGCAGGGCAAGATGGCTGGCTGCCCCTGCAGGCAGCACAGCCTCCAGCGAGGGCTGATCTTGCTGAACTTGCTGCCAGCCAGCACAAACCTCAGATCACTGATCTGTGTACGGAGAAAAGACGAATACAGTGGCTGAAGAAACATCTCCCCTCTCTAGTCTTGACTTTCTGCATCTTTGCTGTGGGTACCAAAATGCCTCCCCCAAGGCAATCAGAGGTTGGGGTGGAGCTGTGTGCTTGTGACTCTCGTTAACCTGCTCTTTGTGGCTCCCTTTTGCCCCTTCATGACAAGTGGCTGCCTGCAGACCTCCTCCTCAGTGCCCTGCTGTAAGGCTTTGTGCTGCGGTGGGTTCAGCCCCTGTGCCTCTCAGGGCTATGGAGCTGGCTGGAACTGGTTGTGGCTGGGCAGGGTGAGGTGCCAGGTGCCGTGCCAGGGGTGGACTGGCTTTCATTCTCCAGGGCTCTGGAGACCCAGTGCTCTGTATGGGTACGAGCTGCTCCTCCTAAGGCTCATAACGGCACCGGGAGCTGTTAACAACAGCCAACATCCCTGAAAATGGGTGTTCAATGTTCGTCTCTCGACATGGCTCCGACGCAAGATAGCGCTGGTGTTACTTCAGAGCTGGAGCACATTGTGTGAGATGGGATAGCAGAGCAGAGGTTACTAGTGATTGCTGTGGGTCAGTGTTTAGTGTGCCTGTCTGTGAACAGGGGAACACGTGTGAGGAAAATCACGGTGACAGAATGATAACCTGATCTGATTTCCTTTATGCCCAAGATCCAGCCCACGGAATAGCAGAGCAAGGTTCGTAGGGACATGCTAGACCAACAGTTGCAGCTGGAAGAACCAGCAAGCTTTAGGGTATATGAGTGTTTTCCTCATTTTTTCCACTCTCTCCACAGAGTGGAGACTGCTGCTCCCCACAAGATGGCCAGGAGGTGCCTGCTGCTGTCCTTAGGGAGACAAGGCTTCCAACACGTGCCAGCTGGAGCATTTGGTGACCCTTCAAACTCTGCAAAGGTGAGTAAGAAACAATTGCAAGGATGTGTTTTTCTAGATAAGGGCCTTATCTCATGGGTTTTGTCGAAGATTAGACTGTCCTGCTTGTGGCAAGTCTGTTGTTTTGGGGTTTTTTGTTGTTGTTGTTGTTTTTTTTTCCTCTTAAAAATACTGACAGAGGGCTAACACCTGTACTTGCAAAGAGCCCTGGCCATGGCTTCTCAGGGGTGCTACACAAAATGTGCTTTGTGTACTCTTGCCTTGAATTTCAAGTGAAATCTAATCAAAGTCTCAGAGGAGAACTCACATGCAACCAGGCAGGGAGGGATTTGGAAAAGATGGCGTTTCATATTGTATCATCTTCCTGTTGCCTGAGAAGGTAGTAGAAAAGGACAGTGGGAAAAGTCTGCCTGGTATAATCTAAAAGCCTGGTGTATGTGTTATACAAAAGCCCGGCTGTGGTTTATGCTGGCCCTTCTGCAGGGTGAGGTGTATCAGTGCAGTCTAGTCCATTCCAAGTTTTCTCTCCTTGCTCCACCAAACCTATTCATTATTGAGCAAAACCCTGTAAAAAATGTTTGATTTTCTTCTCTGCTGTAGGGAGAAAGTTCCTTTAGTCAGCTGAATCTAGGAAGCTTGTGTCTCTTGTGTCTGAAAGATTTCCTATGCTGTTAGTTCAGAGAGTGCTTCAACGAGGCCATGTCTCCTCTGGAACTATTTTAGGAGGAAGACTGCTATTTAAAACTAAAATACTTTATTTAAGTAAATCTATTTTATTACATTAAGGAAGCAGTTAACCTTAAGTTGTCCTTGTACTTGAAGAATTGCTGTTAATTTTTTTTTTGTGGGCTTTTACAAGTTTTAATCATGTATTTACAAAATTTTTTCTTGAGAGGAATCAAAGCAACCTGCCAGTCATTATTGGTTGACAGGGACCTGTTGCTAAATGGCACTTTCTCCTTGAGGAGAGGGGGAGCAGACATCTAGTAAAACCTTTCTTCTCTTTGAAGCAGTCCTGCCAGTCAGCAATGACTGTGCGCCAACAGTGGAAGACTTTGGCAGGCAGCACAGTGGGCTGTGGTTATTGAAAACCAGGCTGAAGTAACAGCACCTGGCAGCTTGATGAATTTCTGACAGTGTGATGATAACCTGTCTAGTACTGTCATACTCGCAGCTCAGCAGGACCCAAAAAAATCCTCATGACCTAGGGAGGGTATGGAGAAGTTCTGGTTTTCTTCTACTTTACCAAGGAATGACTATTTTCTTGCAGCATGAAGGGTTGTTTTAGCATTTGCAGAAATAAAGCTAGAGCATCTTGACTGGCCACTAAGGAAAACCTGACCTAAGTATTACAGTTTAATTATCAGGGTAAAAAATGAAATAATTAGCTTGAGTACCATGTTTTCTTTAGAAAGATTATTGCTACATGAAATACCTATCCCTTGAAGGGGAAGAGTTTTGGAGTTACCCCTCTTGTTTAATGTGTGAATTTGGCAGTACATTGACAGTTCCTTTCAGTCTGGTAAAGCAAGTAGATGATAAGCAGTGTAGCTGAGAAAAGATCAGTTGAAATCTGAGATGGGCACTGGATAATTCCCGAGTACAGAAGCAAGCAATGTTCCCAAGTGGTGTGGGGCTCTGGAGCTGTGAAGATACAAGGTCAGCAGGGACAACTATTCCCATCTGTCAGGTCAGATAATTCTGCAGCCACCATAAGCACTACTGCAGTGTACCTCATTGCTATTTAAATGAATATCTGAACTTCCCAGTTGTGAAGCAGCCAGTGTTTTAGTTTGGGTTGAAGGCCTTTTAGCCTGTCTTTGAAAGTGTTTGGCTGGCATTTTGGAAAGTAGCATTATTGACTCTCCAAATGAATTACTTCATGCAGCCAGACTGAAGTAGGCCCCAGCTGTCCCTTCTAGAAACAACATGTGCCAAAATGAGGGCTGCTATGGTGGTCACTGAGAGGTGAAGATGCCAAGCAAACTTCTTTTAGCATTTGGTCTGCAGATAAGACACAAACTTGTATTTAGATCTTGAAAAATGAATTAAGCCTGTCTTTCTTCTCCTGAGTGGAAGAGGTGCACCAAAGAGATTTATATATGCATACACAGAAAACTGGTATGCTTCTGGGGCTGATCCTAAGTACAGGGTATGGTCCTGCAAATAGGTGAAGATGGATGTGTATGGCAGAGCTCTTTCATCTAGGGGAGCTTGCTCATCGGCACTATGTACGAGTCTAAATCAAAGTGTTGGAGTGAAAGTTCTCATCTCAGGAATTATGGGCAATTTTAAAATTCTGGAACTAAGCCTTGTATTTCAGCGTAGTCCAATGCTTTGCTCAGACAACCATTATTTCTCATTAGCAGCTACCTAAAAATGTTCTGGAAGCTGTTTTATGTGAATATAATAGAGTAAAATACAGTCTGAGTATTTATACAGTGCCAAGTATTAATTAACGTGAAAGATACCAGCAATTGACTGAACCTTCTGCAAGTAATTTTATTAATATGTTTAATCCTTGTTAATGACACAATTATTTGGGTGCATGTTTTCTTGGCACATTGAACACTTTCTGGTTTATTCCTAGGGTTTAGTTTATCCTTATTTTAAAGGAAACAATGGAACCTGAGCTCTAGAATTCCAAACTCTAGCTAAGCCTCCAAGCACTTCATTTAGAAGAAGCTGCTGTAGAGGGATGGCAGCGTGGAGGCCATCACCAGGAATCTTTTGAGTGCAGATATGCATTTGAAGCTAGGGAGTGAGGCCAGTGTTTGTCAGAACTGAATCCTATTTGACGGTGCACATCTGACTTGTTGGGGCTTTTGAAAATCTCATTGGAGGTATCTGCTTCAAACTGTTTTTAGCCAGATTTGGTGTTCCAGTGACATGCTTGATTACAATTTGCATGATGGAATTAATGAGTTCTTAGCTACCTGCTGAAAACCATGATTGTATCTAAGGCTGTAGTCATGGTACAGTACACGTCTGAGCTAAAAGTTTAAGATACTGTGGCATACAAGGCAGTTTTCAAATGGCATAATACCTTTTCCTCCTCCTGCTCCCCCCCACCCAGTCATTAGATGGATGGATGGAAGGCTTCACTGAGCACTTTATCGGCAAACTGGCATTTTCTGAATGGTGGCTGATAATAGCCTGATGACCTTCCAGTGATAACAGAGTTGCAAAGGAGGTAATTAACACTTGCAAGGACAAGGACAAAATATACAAATCATATTAGAGATAAATAAATCATCAGGCTTATGATGACAGTGTTTGTTGTATGTGATGTTATCACAAGATGCTGTAGCTAGTTTATCGTGCAGTCTAATACACAGACTAGACATGCCTGTTTAAAAAAAAAAATTCCAAATCAAAAGAACTTGTGGGAATTAATTTCGCCACGTGCTTTGTGTTTTTCTTGACTGAAAATAGTAGTAAGGGCTAAGACATTGAGTAGTGAACACACTGTAGTCTATTGGCAATTGGCGCCTTCCTTGTCTTTGTGTTTTTCTTGAGTGAAAATAGTAGTGAGGGCTAATACATTGAGTAGTGAACACACTGTAGTCTATTGGCAACTGGTGCCTTCCTTGTCTTGTGTTGTTTTTTTTTCTTATACTTTCCTTTTGTTGATGCACAAGCAGCATTAGATCCGAGGACAAAGTAAAGGCTCACTGCTATGGAGCTCGAATCTTGGCTGACATGAACTGAAACTGGTGGGACACCAACATTCTACACATGCTCACAGTTTTGCACATACATTAGTCTGTGTCATGTTAAATCAGTTTTTTATTCCTGTTGATTTTTGTAGTGGCTTTAAATTACCGTACCCTTGACAGAGTAACATTTTATTCATCAGATCTTCTCTAAGTGATTTTGGTAGTATGCTGCTGGCTTGGATGTGCACTGAAAGTAAACCACAAGGCTCAGATATGTTTGTTCCAGATTTCAAACACAAGCAATAAATGATGCCTTTGAATGTGTGCAGCTTTTCAAATCCATGTGTAGTCATTGCAATAAATGTTAAGTGTTACACAATATTAGGAGAATAATGCTTTAATTCTGAAATAGCATCTTATTAATCTAAGGAGTGAATAGGAGTGGAGAAATAAATGAGAAAATGAGTTTGGTTCTTGAAGCAATGTTTCATTAATTGGAAAAAAGAAAACTAAACCCTGCATAGCTACAAAGTTTGTCAGTGCAGGCAAGTAATTAATTTTCATCGTATCAACCATGTTTTGATTTCCAGTAATTATAGGGAAAACAAAAATGCTTCTTCTAGGAATTGTATTTTCCCATTACTATATTAGTTGAGAATATTTACTAATGGCTGAATATAATGAATATTACTTTTCACTATCTCAAATTTTCTTTAAATGGTGCTTGCCAAAAGCACTTCAAATCCATCCCAGTTACTGTATCAGACAGTCATTGTAAAAACTTGTAATTAGAAATGATGCGTTTCTTAGTCTGCACTAAAAATCTTGCTTTGTTAATATTGTGTGATTTCCCCAGTCACCTTTTAGTGCAAATGTTTATTACCACAAATACTGTACAGTGTGTGGCAGAAAAGTTATGAGTTGAATTCTGTTGTGCAGGGGACCGATAGCAAAGCATTGATTGAATAGACTAGTTGGCTGATACACAAACTGATGATCTTTTATACCAGCAATGATGAAAACCAAGCACTGTGCTGAGGATTTAGTTATACCAACTATGTGTCAATCATGGTAGTAAGGCTGGAACAAAGTGTGGCATGTTTCCTTGCAGTGGTGTGGCTCTTGAGGGCTCATCTCTGTCCCCTTCTTGAGTAGTATGGTTACTGCTCAATGCAACCTCCCTGCAGCTTTCCTGGGTTGATGGAGTCTAAGCTCCCACTGCTACCTGAAGTAGTCGATGGCGCTAAGTCACAATGGAGATGTGGGGTATCTCTTGAACTACCATGTCTGGGTGTGAACAGGGCAGTGAGTGTTCTGATTGTGGTTGCAATGTGAGACCTGCTGGGACCCCGAGGTGTCACTAAAGAATGAGAAGTTGATCACTTTCAGGGAGCAGAGACAGCTATATTGCATGGAGCTTGAGAAAATGCCACTTCAAGCTTGCCTGTGCAAACATAAAGCCTCCTGAATTAAAGTTTGCATTTTATCTTACGAATGACAAAACTGATTGGAAAATTAAGGCTGCAGAAGATTTGTCTCTTCTGAATGCAGTTGCTTGATTGAGGAGGTAGTGTGAACTTCAGTGTTATTTGTGGATTGCAAGATGAAGTCATGAATAGCTGTAAGAATGACAAAGTTGGGAAGAAACCACTACTAAGGTTACTTGATATCCAAAGTACGAGAGTTTCTGGAACATTAGGAAATTACTCCTCTCTGGAGGGCTATGCGCACCTCTGGTATTGGCCAGCCTCCCTCTGCTGAATGTGCGTGTACCAAGGTCTGGCCTGTGCTCAGCCCCGCTCTTGTTGGAGAGTGGCTGAGCAGCAGGCACCACAGGAGGCAGAGTGCGCTAATGTGAGCTGCGTGCTCTTCCTGACAACTTGGTCTCGACCCAAATGAAATAGGTAATAAAAAGTGTCTTCATATCACTGAGTATTATTAGGGATGTGCTATATTGGAACAGCTGTGGAGAATTAGTAATGGTAAAATTATAGGTAAATTGAAAGTGAATTTACTGCTTCAGCAAAGTTGACTTTAGGGTAAAATACAACCCCAGAGGCATATAAATGAAAAATATGAAGGGTGTCAGGCAGAGGATAGTAATTTAAATAAAATTAGCCTAACAACCTAAAATAGTTAGAATAATAAACATCTGTAGCCACAAGAGGCTCATTTTACTAAATTCAGAAATGTTAAACTCAGTATAATTGTACTTGAACACATGATGAAGAATGCATATGGAGATGGGAATATTACGTTTGCTAAGTCTGCAGAATTAGTCTGAAGTGTACATCAATACCTAGTATCTACTTTTTCTCATTTAAACACTGCAGCCTTTTGCTGTTTTCAGATGGGAATTATATTGACCACAAAGTGGGGTAAGACACTTGATTATGTTTGTGAATAATAAAAGCAAAAGATGTAATACCACAGAGATGTGGGTTATGATAAGAAATACGACAGACCCATTCCTTACTCTTCAGCCATAAGCCTTAGTCTGGCTGTTGGTGACCAAATACCACCTGCTGCCCTATAGCACGGTATAAAAGGAAACTAAACAGAATGTATCAGTTACTTCTGGACATAGGATTATGTGAAGAGAAAAGAAAGCTTTGCTGATGGCTTGTAATTCTGTTTAGTTGTCTTTTACATTGCTTATTGTTGTGTGTCAGATGTTTCACATGGGTAGCTTTCTGTACATGGTAGGCCAATTTTCCTGAAAAATGTTGGTAATTATGTGGCAATGTCCAAGTTGTTTCTGTGTACAAGTTTGATACAGAAAGGATGTCCTTCCTATTAAATAAATAGCCCAGGTTAGCATAATCCTCAGATTACCAATTCTTTCTTTATTGTAAAAGCTAGAACAGTAATTTTGCACTTGTAAAATAAGCATTAATATCCTCTTTTCTCATCTTCAGTACATTTAGATGACAAACTCTTTTCTTAGGATATAAATGGTCTTTTTATGGCATTGTATCCTAATTTTGATGGGTGACTTTAAGAAGTATTGATTAACTATTTACCATTCCCATTTGACTCTGTTATGAGATTTACAGGACAATCATGAGTAACTATCCAGTGTGTAAAGCCAAAGAAGAAGATCTTCCTGATTAATTGATGATTATGGTGTCAGTTTCAACAGGTGGGATTATCTAGTGAGAGAGGGGCATGATTTCTTTTTCAGGTACCCATTGGTAAAGGTGGGAAACCCCTCCTGCCTGCTTAAAACAAACATGACATTATTTCCTGACAATAACTGCACAGGTATAAGGTGATTATAGCTTCTGTAGATTCCTGGGGCCAGTCTTTTTACTTAGACAATAGTTGTCCCAGAAATCTGACTCCTGTGTAATTTTCATACAGTTTTGGCTACTGTGCTGATGACATGGTGGAGATTTAAAGAAAAGCCATGAGAGGCAATGAATGACTGGTTATGTTAGCGTTTCCCTTCAAAACTGCATAATTGTCCTGAATTGAATCTTCCAGTCATTCATGTATCCATCAAAAAGCACGTTCTTTTCTGGGGAATAACTTTAGTGCATGTGATAGTTAAATAAATCAAGATCATTCACTGTAGGTGCATTTCACCTGCTGATGCAGGTGGTCTTTGAAGATGTTTGCAGGACATCTTCAAAACATGCATGGTGAAAACATGCAACATGTATGTCTAAGTCTAGTACAAAGTGAAAAAAAGCCCTCAATTTTACAAGGTGTCAATGCAGATGCCTTAGCACCAATTGCTTTCATTACTGATTGCCTACTGCAGCCCTGAATTACTAGGTGATATAAACAGTCTGACCCTATTCTTGTCACCCAGTTACCGTTATGGGTGGAAGTTTTAGTTGCTCTATATCCTGAAATTCCTGATTGTGTTGGATATGTGGAAGCTTGAGTGAAAGAAAAGAGCAGTTTGGTTATTACAGTAGGAAAAAGTATCCATGACATGTAGATCATAACTTTTATATTAACTTTTTTTTTTTCTATTTATCCTGGTTTGGCAGTACATGGTGTTGTAGCAGTTAGGCCTGAATTGAAATCTGACTGCCCACGAAAACCCTGGGTTCTTGTCACACCAGTCTAAACTTCCTCCCACCAGGAAGCACAAGAGCAATGTTAAGGGCTCTGAAAACAGCTGGATTCTACAAATTCACATGAAAGGTTACTTTAACTCTAAAGGATACATAAACCCGGGCTGCATTGAAATCAGCTGCAACACTTTATTCACTGAAGTGGGGCTAGGTCTTTTCTCACTGCTAGTAAGTAGTTACAATGTGAAATGTGTTGTTGCTGTACTAGCTATGATGCAACCAAGTCTGAACATCTTACTGAGGAGCAAGTTTCAGACCATTATGTGGGCATGGACTATTAACAAGTTTAACTGGAAACATAACAAATAATTAATTGCTTCTTAAATAGCATCCATTTACTGCCTGGCAGCAATGAGTTGATCCTTCAGTAAATAATAAACCAATCAATTTGAAATAGTTTGTGTTAATCTGGCTCAAACAGGGGTTACCTTACCAGAAGTTTATGCAATGACTTAAAATGGAAACTGTGAATGGAGGAGGACTTTTAAGAAAAGCAATTAATGTTATTGAAAACAGAATTAGTTCCCGTGAGGTGGGAGTGCTGATTGAACACATGAACTCCACTTACATTTTGTTGTGCAATAGATTATTATTATTATTTTTTTTATAACACTGCAAGCGAATTGTGATGGAAAAGAGAATCACTGGAGTTGAGATTTTTTTTTTTTTTGAATGTTTTATTTATAGCAGCTTAGGAAGGATGCAGAGTGATTCTATGTGAAGTAGCTGTTCTGCACTACTCTTACAAAGACATGAAAGAAAAAACCTCTAAGCTGATATTGAAATTAAATAATGTCTGCTTGATGTTAGTAATTTCAAAAAGGTCACATTTTAAATTTAGACTAACAGCTTTGCTTTGACATCTGAACTTTATTATTAAATTTGCTCTTTTCCAGCTGACAATAGAATTTTTTACATTAAAACATGTTTAAGAAAAATATGTTTCTAATTCTTAAGTATCCTTTGGAGCCCTAAAATGTATGGATGTACTTTGTGATTAATATGTGTACGTGAACACTAAAATGTGTGTTCTAGATGCTTGTGTTTATACACAAACTACTGCAGCTTTGAGTTGTTCATAAGTGCTTAATTGCAATCTGGTTAATCTTCACATGTTTTCCAAAGCCAGTTTTTATTGTGGAGGTGGTGGTGGAGGAACAATGGCACAATAATCTTCTTTCTTTCCCAAACATTACGTGTATATATGTGTAAGTAAGAACTGTCCAACTCTTCAGTTTCACAGTAGATTGGTAAAACTGTCCAAAAGTGTTCTCCAGCTTTTCAATATCAGGAAAGAGTTATTACCAAGGCTATGTGACTGGGGATCTTTCAGGCCATCGTAAAGTTAAGATGCTCACATAAGGGCAAAAATTGTAACACACAAACAGACAAACAGGATGTGCAGAGTGGTTGGGTCTGCTGAAACTTCATGAAAGGAAGATGTTTGCTCCACTCTTTTATTAACAAGGAAATTTTGGTCAGCTGAAACTAAACTTACTAGTTAGGGTCAGGGAGGAAAGTTAAAAGCATAATATTTAGATAATTCACTTGCAAAGACTTCATTTCAAAATGCTCTACCTTTATTTAAATAGGGGTAAAGTAACACTGGTTGTTCTGAGTCAAAAACTTTTTTTTTCCTTTTTCTTTTCCCCCCATCAGTGAACCCAAAAATCAGTTTGCTTATACAGCTTTGCTGTAGAGTAGTGTGCCTTTTGTTACCATTGTTTTCTTGACTGTAAATGCATTTTAATTCTATTTCACTTTAACATTCTTCAATCTCTCCGGGTTTTTCCTCCCAGCAGTTTTATGCACAGTATTTGAATTACATGGGCAAGATAAGGATGATGCTCATTGAAAAGTGTGACAGGTCAGCATTAACCTGTCCAGAATTCTGTCTGGTAGAGCAGATACTGTTTAGATGAATTATATACCCAATCTCTAAAAGCTTTTAAACAGTAAACTAAAGCCCTTTTCTTCAACAATTCAGTATGAGATCAGATCCCTTGTGTGCTTTCAGTAATCATGGTCAACACTGAGGCATTAATAGTGTTACACAAGACTTTTTGAAGGCTGGAACAAGCTGTTCTTGTTGCTTGAATTCCGATTCCTAGGTTGGTGTTGTATTAATGTGGTATTTTCCTTGTGGGATATTGAAAAACCATCAACACATAAGCAATTCCTGACATTGGCAGGGTTCTAATTCTCTGCATCTGTGTGAAGCAGCAACATTCTGCTATGTGAAACAGCAACTTTCTGTGGCCAGCAGTTATGTTCCTCTCCCTTGCTACCTACACCTTTCTTTAGACCGGCATTCGGTTGTGGAGCAGCTGGTGCTATTGATGGTTCAGCACTTACCTGGCAGTATGAGGAAATCTGTGTGAAGGAGGCTGTTCTTTCTGGCAAACCAAAGAATATGATCGGTGGAACCCTAAATAAGGCTTTTGCATTATCCCTTTACACCACCCTTGGCAGATGGTCATGCTCTGACCCTAGCTTCAGTTCAGGACCATCTCTGCTTTAAGTAACTTATCCTTTTAGCAGTGTGTATGGATTCCAGGATGCATGAAGGAGAGTGCTAAGAGAAGGCTAAATTCATTTGGAGATGGAAAGCAGTGCTGGTGTGATTTGCAGCAAATGTTGCCACTAGTACGTATTTGCTGTTGCTGCGGACTTTTATTTTCACTTAGACTGCACTAGATGGCAGTGGAGGTGAACCCGATTGCCCGAGATGCTTGCCAGCTTCTCTATCTAAACCTAACTGGCTGTAGACAGAACTGCCCAGGCCTGGCTGTGGAATAGCAGATCACCCTTCTTGTGCTTTCTGAACCCCATAAAACCCAGCTATTAAGCTATATTGGTCAGGCAGAGGACTATCAGCTGGTGCTGGGTGGAGGGGGTGAGCCTGGGACAAAACTAGGTGCCCAGCCAGAGACCTTGCCGGAGTGGGCAGCCCTCAGTGAGGGGGTGTGAGGCTCAGCTGCAGGAGCACAGGTCATGCTCATAAAAGGGGCAGAATGGTGTTGAAAAGAGCTGGTAACAGGTTTTTTGTTTCTTTGGTATTTTCTAGATGTTGGTTCAGGAATCAGCTGTGATTTTTAATGTGTTTGTATGGAATGATCCTTAGCACAGCCCTGCTAGTGATTGCTACTTTATGACTGTTGAACTGCATCCTCTGAGTCTTTTGAAAGCTATTTGTTTTCATATCTCTGGCATAGTGTTGTTGCTGTTCCCCATGGAAGCCTGCATGTCATCTGTAATTAAGCTTTTTCTTTGGCCTTCTGCCATCTGGCCTTGGCAAGAGCTCTAACCTACCTTCACCTGATCAGTCTTTAAGTCCTAGTGGTAGGTACTGGTGTTCAAAGCTAACCTTCAGGATTTAGCAGAAGATATGTCCGGCTGATATACCTGAGTCTTTGGGCTGCAGGGTAGAGTACAGCTATCAGCGCTGTGGGAGCCAGCTTGTTTCTCCTGAGGGTCTGGGAAAATCAGGTTTGTGATTAAACTTATTCTCTTAATTGTTCATATCTGCCAAATCAAAGATCCTTGTCCTGCTCTTGGAGCTTGTCAATAAATTGGACCCCTGAAAATGCTTCATGTGCTGTGAAGTGTGGGTGGCTGAGGTTTTGACCAGGGTGGTGTTTTCAGTATCCAAATTGAATGGGTTTGTATACATAACATGTTTGTGGATCAGCACAAGTGTGTGAAACTCTAAGTAATAAGAGATACAGTGTTAGTCTACAAGGAAGGGGGGTGTGTGTATGTGGTGAATCACAGGAGAAAAACTTGTCTATCTTATTTGGGAAAAGGCTGAGAATGATGAACTGAAACAGAGATGGCCAGTCTAAAGTGGAACTGTCGTAATTTCTTTGCTGTCTTCTGCATATCACTAAGGGTGGGATTTTCCCTGTTGCAGACAGCGGGAAAAAAGAATCCATGCTCTTGTGTTGAACCAGGCACAGCACGAACTCCAGGAAGCCAGTTGTTACTTCAGGAATGAATTTGGCCCAGTGAATGTCACATTAGCACATTTGGAGCACAAAATGCCCTTTCTGAAAATTTCTATTGATTTTTATGACAAACAAAATACCACAGAGTATGAGCACAAATACATTACTCCCTTCTGCAGTGAAATTACAAATAATACTAGTGGGACAGCTGCTGCAAGGGGATTCATCAAGGCATTTAAACATGGAGGGGGCTTATGGTAAATCTCACACAAGGGAGTTAAGAGAAGACATGAGAATTAAAATCTTGCTGTCTGATTCACCTGGGTTGAGATTGCCTGTCAAATAATTTTTCTGCTTTTCCAGGCTTTTTATGATTGAGGCACAGTTAATATTGAGTGATTTTGGTGTGTGTAATTCAGAGGATCAAGTTATGTGGCATTTGCCTTTAATGTTTTCCAAGAGTTCTGCCCTGTGTAATTTCATACTAATAATGAGGCACTTATAGAATCATAGAATAGTTAGGGTTGGAAAGGACCTTAAGATCATAAAGTTCCAACCCCCCTGCCATGGGCAGGAACACCTCCCACTAAACCATGTCACCCAAGGCTCTGTCCAACCTGGCCTTGAACACTGCCAAGGATGGAGCATTCACAGCTTCCCTGGGCAACCTATTTCAGTGCCTCACCAGCCTAACAATAAAGAATTTCTTCCTTATATCCAATCTCAACTTCCCCTGTCTAAGTTTTAACCCATTACCCCTTGTCCTATCACTACAGTCCCTAATGAATAGTCCATCCCCAGCATCCTATAGCCCCCCTTCAGGTACTGGAAGGTTGCTATGAGGTCTGTGTAAGAGACCTCTATATAAGGTCACTTCTATAATAACAAAATATTGCCAGGCATTCTAATCAGTGTGGACAGGATTTTTGTAACCTATACTGCTGCATGATGTGTACCATGCACATACACTGACTGTACATGTACTTGACATTGAGGCCTGCTCTCCCTCCTTCTCATATCATGCCTTCCTGTTGTGCAGCCGCTGAGGGTGCTAGGTCTGAATGAAATTATTGCTGTTGCTGCAGCAGGTCTACAACCTGAAGTCACTGTTGCAGGCAAACATGATGTAGCAGAACCTGACTGGTGTCATTCTTCTTCCTCTTAAAGAAACTGAATTTCTTTTACCTCCTGTGTTTCACCTGCACAATGTATGAGTCTGGCAGTGGCTGAAAGACATAGCAGATGTGTCTGGCTCAGAGATTTGATGGAGGGGAAGTGAACTGGGAGGGAATATGCAAGACACAACTGAATAGTTGGGCCTGGAATGTGAGACATTCAGAGACTGACAGCTTTCTGTCCCTGGCACACATTGCTGTGTTGCAGGTGGACCCAGTGCATTCCCATTTGGAAGCTTAATGTGGTTCATGTGGTTCTGTATAAAGGTTGTCTTTGCAGCAAAGGATGGGTGTGCCCTCAGCACCAGTGAGTCCTTTAAGCTCGTGTGAACAAGGTCTGTAAGAGGAAAGACGCATGAAAAAGAGAAGACAGTGATTATTGAACAGTCCCTTTTCTAGTTGCATGTTCCTTCTATTATGGGCTTAAAAAAAAAAAGTAATTTCTGCTTTCTAGAGCTGTTTTGTCCTTCTCTCTGGATATGAGTGTCTGCTTTTGGTCTCTTGGGTAAAGACTGGAGCCAGCTCCTTACCAGGTTAGTGTTTTACATTGATAAGGATTGTTTTTTTGGTTTGTTTTGGTTTTTTTGTTAATTTTTTGTTTTGGGTTTTTTATTTGTTTAGGGTTTTTGTTTGTTTGTTTCTTTTTATGTTGTTTTGGTTTGTTGTTGTTTTTTTTTCTTTTTTTTTTCCCCCACTACTAAAAGGAAGCTGTGGTGTAGGAAGGAGCCTTACCTTCAGAGTATGGTAACTGATTATGCACCAGGTCTACAGGGATATGGTAAATGAGCCACCACCAGTGTGGTTCTACTAGGAGAATCCAACCTTGCTTTCCATATCATGGGTATGGAAGGCATGGTTTGTTTTGAATTGGATCCCATAAGGAGCTGTAACCTCTTGTATTCCTGGTATATGACCTTGGAATCTGACCAAATGTTAAAAATCTGTTTTTCTGGCAGCATGGAAAGAATTTTCACATATTTCCTGATTGTTTTAAGGATTGGAAGGACAAGAAGAGGCACCTTCCTGATTATGTCACTAAACCATTACACTTCTTTTTCTTGTCATGGCTGACATACTCTGTTTACCTACTTTTGTATTCACTTTGTTCTTACCCCACATCTATACTTCCATATGTGTAAGCAAGGTATTTAATTTTGAAGTTCTTCATTGCAAATGTTTCCCTTCAACTTCCTTCCCTCTTCCCAAGGTAATGCAAATCTATACATATTCTCCACAAGAACTTTTGTTCTTGTAGGATGAGTTATACTTTAGCTTGGAACATATAATTGTTGTCTTTTTAATTTGAAGCCTAGCAGCAGAATTTTCCTCAAGACTTCAGTCTGAGTATTTTATTTTCCTGAAGTGCTGCAAGAGAAAGTTCTGGTAATCAATCTTGGATATAAGCAGAGGATTTAAAGTTTAGCTAGCAGAGAAAATGAAAAATAGGCAGATCCTGCAGTATTTTATGTTTTAATATGGTAATAGATGAGAAGTTGACTACAAGTTAAGTGGATGTAACTGCAAGCATATGCTTGGGCTTATACATGTGCATGCACATGTATAGGTTAGCTGAGGCTGCCAGTCATTATAGGTGAGATGTGAGGATGATTAAGCATGGTTTGTAAGACTTGCCTTAAAAAGAGGTATTGCCAGAGTCCTACTCTGTGACTGCGTCCTGTCACCCTTCTTTGTGACCTTTCATCTTCTGTCCAGTATGTGTCAGTCACAGCTCTGTTGTTGCAAGGTGGTCTGGGGACAAACCCTACCAAGTGCTGCAGTGTTAGAGCTAAAGAAAGTAGGTCACTTTTAGGAGTTATTAAAGACATCTTTCCCTGCTGTACAACCGGCTGCTGTATCCTGAGGTGCGAGACCAGGCCTTGCTAATATCATTCATAGGATAATATTCCTAATATCCTCCAAGGAGTCCATGGGTACAGTGGCTGCATTTGAAAACACTGCTTTCAGACCTTCTCTTCTGTACCTGATTTTTTTTTTCATGAGTCCTGATGTGGGAGCATCTGCGTTCTTCCTACATAAAAATAACTCATTTATAATGTTGTGTTGTCCCTGCCTTCTCTACATTATGTGAGGTTTCTTTTGGGGGCTTGTCCCTTTAAATGGGAATACAGAAACTATACAGGTTTTATTGTTAGACATGTATTTAAGGGTTGGGATTGAAACTTATGTTGAATGTTTTGGCGGAGAGGCTTACTGTATGAGTAAGTTTAGAAATCAGATTCCAAAAGCAGCACTGTGAGGTTTGATCTCATGGTGTGCTATGACAGGCATACAGACAGCAACGTCTGTATCCATAGATGATGTTTAGGAGTTTTGTCACAGGAATTGATGGGTCTGGATTCACACACCCCATGAACTATGGGCTTCCAACACTTGAACAAGTGTTCACATATCTAGGTAATGCCATGAGGGAAGAGTGAAATCCTGGGGGATATGTTTCTCTGAGTGGACTTGAGTTATTAGTGGTTTAAAAATTGCTGCCCTGGAACAAAGTTAGGTTGCTTGGTGCAAACAGGGGAGACATGGCTGGTTTCTCATGGGTTTTGTGCATTCTAATATTCTTCCTTTGGCACACTGTCTTCCAGAAAATATTGTTCTTGACTTTCTGTTGGTCTGAGCCTCTACAGCTAGTTTCCAAGCATGGTGTGTGGACTGCTATATACTCTGGCAGAGCCAGGTCACCAGCTGAGTGATTTGTTTGAAACCATCTCCTTGCTAAGAAGGAGCTGTTGGTGACCTGAGTCTTTGTCTCTTTAATGGACAAGTGTTATTAACTACATGAGTGTAGTTTCTGAAAGGATATGTTCAGCATGGCAGGCATTCAAGATGGAGAGATACTCAAGACAGACCTCGAATGCCTTCTTGCGAGTTCTTCCTGTACGCTAAAAGTTCTAAGTGATTATATCACTACACAAAAAACAGTGCATCTCTGAGAACAGAATGCTGCTTGCTTAAAGCTTAAATACTTCTGGGAAATGCATTAAAGCAGTAGCATGTTCCAAGAAATGACAGCAAGCCTGTTGTTAATCAACTGTGTATGGCCAGGTATTCTTCCTGCACATCTTGAGACAATTTCCAAGATTTATTGTGAAAAAGATGTTAAACTTTATGCTTTTTAGTTTTCTGGTGTATTTCTTGACCCTTTTCTGAATAATGGAGGGTTTTGCCATTTTCCTGTTCTGTTTATATAGGAATCAAAAGGCATATCAGAAAACTCTAGTACTGGAAGTTCAACAGCTGTCATAACAGTGGAAAGCAATTATTTTGAAAAGGGTATGTTGCAGTGACAGTCCTCTGAATATTCAAATGTACTTCATGTGCCTTGTTATTCATCTTCTCTGATATTCAAGGAACAATCAGATTAATTACTATATACAGTCTTAATTTTTCAGAAGCTGCTTTGTAATACTTGCATAGTCTACCACAGTTTATTGCTGTTGCTTACAGACAACACAGGAAAAGTTCTTCTGGCTGGGCTGTAGCCTATGCTTCTCCAAGTTGGCGATAAGGCAAGAAGCAGGGAAGACATAATTATAAGCAAAAAGTAGAAAGTTGTTAAATTAATAGGCCTTGGTTTGAACTTTCATTGTGGTATGATTGCTACGTGGGAGTTCTGTGGGTTATTGCATGCTTTCTCTCAGATGTCAAGTAATGCAAATACTTATTGCAAGCCTTTAATAGATGGAGCAGTCCATTTGTAAGTCTGTCTTGTTCACTTTCACCTGGAACTCCTGTTGGGTGATGTGTGCAGCTCAGCCTCTTGCCCATGCCCTCCCAAGGGACACAGCAAATGACAAGGATTCACTGATTGGCCCTCAGCAAACCTGTTCTGTGGCTAGCACTATTGATTGAGCTGCTAACAGGGAACAGACCATTTAGTTAAACATCTTTTTAGTCCTAATCTCTTGGAGTTTGTCCTTAAAAATCCCAATTTGCCTCTTGAAGTGGTTCATAGACTTAATTTTGTCAAAGGTTTGATCCAGTTTATTTTTATTTAAATCCTAGAAAACATTTATTCTGATTTTTCAAGCCATCTTGTTTTCTTCTCGCTAAACATGATGCCTCTGTACCCTTTCTTCTCTCCCTGTTTGCTAAGTGTAAAACTTTTTATTATTTAAGGGTGGCTAAGATGGGAAACTAGCTACCTCTGTATGTGCTAGCCTAGGCAGGCTGTTTGATGCCTAACTCTTGAAAACACAGTAAGGAAAACACATGGAAAGCGTGTTGCATTCTCTGGCACAGCGTGGAAGCACCTTGACTTGCTTTAGAGTTGCTATGGCCATTCATAGCTGAAAAGGTTATTCAACATAACTAATGGTGGCAGAGCAGGGTCCTGGAGAAATAATTACACTGGCTGTCAGGAAAAGGTTTGCTTCGAAGTGAAAAGAAAATGAATGTATCTCTAGATTACTGTTTGCCAAATGCTGCTAGTAACATAGAAGTGAAACTCAAGAAATGAGGATGGAGTTGCATAAGTAAACAGAAAATCCTACCTTATTGTCAATACCAGAGACTTTGGACACTTACTTTATGAGTATCTGATGACTTATGTGGTTATCTATATGGAAATATGGGTGCCAAATATTGTAGTACGCAAATCAGAAGAGGTTTCTCCCAATTTCCCTGCCTTACTTTCTCTACCAGCAAAATAGGAATTAATGTCTGTTTGTGCTGGAGGTGTGAATTATGAGTTAGGGATTTGTATTTTCCTGAGGCTTTAACAGTGGTTTGAAAAGTCTTTTCATATTAATTATTTCCTGTCTCCCAATACAGGTTAATTCCAGATTACGGGTGGCAAAATTGAGACGGGGAAATTGAGGAGAGATATATACAAAATTTGATCTGTGAGTCTGTTTCTGAATGTCTTCACAAAGCAGCCTATCTAATGCTTAGGAGAAGTTTTGAAAGTGCAAGCTTACTAAGTGCCAAACATTGTAGGCATTTCTGCCCTTGAAAACAGCAAAATCACTCTCTTGGGTGGGGAATACTCGTAAAGAAAAAACTTATCTTAAAACAAAACAAATAATATGGTTGTCTGTGTTGCTTGCAGCTGCTCTTGCCTTATGTAAGTGTTAGTATGCTTTTTTTCAGGGTAGTGGCACTTAGATATACATTCAAGTCAGCAAGAATGAACCAGTCAAGACAGAATGAACCCAGCAGATTTTATGAGCCTCCTTGCATGAGTGTGTATGGATGAGTATGATTAGTTAATAAGTTGACTTTGCTTGGATGGGCAGCTTGAATTTGGTGGGTTTTAACTGTGGCAAGCAGGTTGGAACTAAAAGATCTTTAAGGTCCCTGCCAATCCAAACTGTTCTATAATTTGATGAATGAAGCACATGAGAATTTCTTCTGTTTAAATCCAGTGTGAGCACAGGTAGGTTTGGTTTGCATTGGAGCTGTACTGAAGTTGCACGCTGAGAACAGAAGAATTGTAGGTATTTCTCTGATTGACACAAATTCTGATAGCTGATGTTTTTGTTTTTTTCTTCCAAGCTGTGATTTTGTAACCCTGCTGTTAGCAAGGTAGCACTGAAGATTTGGAAAATAATAAATATATCTCCACATTTTTCAGTGTTTAGTTTTATTATAGTGCTGTATGAATGCTTGTGGAAGTAAGTTATCAATAGCATTGAATTTGGCTAGTGCAAGACATGTTGCATATAGATGGGGAACAGGCTTTTTGTTTTGTGCAGCTCTGATGGTATTGCTTTGTCCTGATTTGAGGGAGCTTTTAATTCAACCTTCAACAGAATGTACCTGAGCAGAGAGTATCAAATGACAGACTCATTGTAGATGGTGGGCTATAACTTCTAGCGTCTTGAGGGCTTTTGCAATTTTCTGAATTTGGTCTAGAATTTGGTGGGCTGAGGAGTCCATTGACTTGTCAGACAGGACTAACCTGTGGCTAACAATTAACACCCAGGTGAATGCAAGAATGGTAAAAGTTAGGATGATTTGGGGGAAAAACTTGGGTGATATGGTTTAGAGCGAGGTGTCCCTGCCCATGGCAGGGGGGTTGGAACTTGATGATCTTAAGGTCCTTTCCAACCCTAACTATTCTATGATTCTATATGCATCCTAGATTCATTACCCACTGGCTCTACTAAGCATTACAGTATTAACAATTTCAGAAGAGAAAGGGCTTGTTGTTTTTGTTGTGGTTTTTTTGTTTGTTTTTGTTTTTGCCAGCAAATGCTGAATCAAATGAAATGAAAATGAAAAATGTTGATGTTTTGTCAATGTGTTTGAAAACAGTATGAATTCATTCATCTTCCTTTTTTTGTAAGTCACAAAAACTTGATGGGAAGTGTTTTGATCTAGTCAGAAGGAAATAGGTATAGTTAGAGAAAAGGTGAAAATTCGGTTAGAAACATCAACTTCTCTATAATCTACATGTAAAAGGGAAAGATTAAAAAATCATTGGACCACAAATGCAGAATTTAGCGCTATTAGAATTTCATCTCAGTGACTGTATTAAAAATCAGGGGCATTTAAATAGACTTTCAGAGCTGTCACACTGTACAGAGTATCTAGAAAGGAAAACCTTAGCCTGCTAGCTCTGAGTGAAAACTGTTTAGATTTATCATCGAGTGTAACAGAACACTTCATGATATATTCACTAATGCACACAATATCAATCATTCAAAGTACAATGCTATATATGTTATGATGGGTTGTTGTGACAAATTGTGTAAGGGCAAGGCTGGAAAAATCTCTGGACTTTCAGCCTAAGAATTCCTCCATGCTTGCTGTCATATGGGAAAGTGTAGTTGTACCAGATTGTGTCTTGTCTTGAACAACATGTTAAAGATACAGGTTTTGCAAGGGGTGTGACATGAAAGCAAATACTTACTTTTTTTTTTTTTTTAATTATTTTTTTCAATTTGTAATTGAGCTTCTTGTTTGAGGGATCAGAGCTCTGATCATAAGAAGGATGTGGGCCTGCTGGAGCCTGTCTGGAGGAGGCCACAAAGGTGACTGGGACACCTCTCCTATGGAGACAGGCTGAGAAAGCTGGGCTTGTTCAGCCTAGAGAAGAGGAGGCTCAGAAGAGACCTTAAAGCAGCTTCCGGTCCCTAATGGGGCTGATAAGAAGGTTGGAGAGGAGCTTTTTACAATGGCCTTTAGGGATCCAGCAAGGCGGAATGGCTTTAAACTAAAAGAGGGTAGATTTAGATTAGACATTAGGAAGAAATTCCTTACAATGAGGGTGGTGAGACACTGGTGCAGGTTGCTCAGAGAAACTGTGGCTGCCCCATCCCTGTCAGTGTTCAAGGACAGGTTGGATGGGGCTTTGAGCAACGCGGTCTAGTGGAAAGTGTCCCTGCACATGGCATAGTCTCTATGATTGCCACCAAGATCCAAAGAGGCTGGAAGTGTAAGATTTTTAAGGTCCCTTCTAACCTTAACCATTTCGTGATTCCATGATAATTGGTTGTATTTACAAAAACACTTCATGAGTCTCAACAGAGGTGTGTTTAATGATTTAATGTGAGATGGGAAGGAGGTTATTTCCCCCCCCCCCAATATTATTAAACAGTGACAGCATGTTCAGTCTTCCTTGTAGACAATTTTCTAAACTGCTGATTATTGTAATTACTGAATTAGCTGCTGTTTAATTTCTGGGCTTTCTGATGGACCTGCAGTATTGAGGTGCGGTGCCTGTCACCTGCACATAACCTTCTACCTGAAGCACCACCAACAGCATAAGGTGTGATTCTGTCATGTACAGCCCAGCATCACTGGTGTCTGTATCTGGCATAGGTTGGGGATATTGACTTATTTCTAAGTGGCCACAGAGAAAAGTTCTTTGTATGTTTTCTTTAAAATAATTCCGTAACATGAGCACACACACTGAAGACAGTTTATTACTGAACTGGGGAAACACGGTTATCTTGGTATCATATGCACACAGGCAACATATTTTCAAGGCATTAGTGGTTGTTTGGAAAGCTAGAACAAGAGAAACATAGTGCTAATATTATGTTATGCCACTGAGTGAGTGGTTTGCAGTGCAGTGAAGGAGTGCTCCAAAGGCTTCAGCAAGCAAGCTTAAGGGTTAGGTAACTAGAGAGCTTGGGGCCAGCGACGGTCATAGCAGGGTGTGCATCAGTGCTGCTATAACACTGTTTATTATGACTGTATGTGTTCACCTGCAGTTATAAAAGTATAATAGGTCAGGGTGTAATTAGCCATTCTAAATTAGCATTTACTAACTACACATAACCTCTCCTGTTTTCCTGTAAATTGCTCTGGTACACCTCAGATGTGGAGAGTGTACTGATGAGCACAATAAATAATTCCTTAGGCTTTGTAAAGGTTTTACTCAAACGGAAATACCATGCATTTGAATTGCGGCCACTGATGCAGACTTTACAGAGTCAAACTCTGTGACTGTACATCGTTGGATTAATCTTCCTCTTCAACAAATTTATGAAAATATATTAAATGTTTGCATCCATCTTGCTGTCACCTCATGTCTCTATGGAAATTGACAAATGTTAATGCCCAGAAAAGATAGAGAGATTATATGGAGTATATTGCTGTAATCTGCAGGGAAGGTTATTCATGAAAACTTGATTGTTTTATATAGTCCTGTCAAAATGCCTCCTAAGGTAAAGTAGGAATGTAGTTAATGTGGTTTTGCCATGTCAATCTCCCTATTTAAGCTGTCCTTGCCTTATGTATAGTTCTTGAACTAACAACTACCTCATCTGGTTTTGACTTTGAGGTATTTATGCTTACACTGCCACATTTTAATTTTAATGTCAGATCTTACTGATGAGTACTTATGTGTATAAAGTAACTCTAGCCCCTTCAAGAGCTGACTTGTAAGGTATCAGAGATACTGCCAGGATGAATGCACCTGCAGTGAAGTTTTCTGCCTTCTAGACTGTGGCAAATGATCCTGCTGCCTCAATTTTTGCTGCTATTGGAAACCTTGAGGTTGTCTTAAAAAAGGATTTCTTCTTATTTTTGCTAAACTTTGAAGGCTGTCTCTCTATTGCTATGAGATCTTTAAGTGTAAAGAATGCTCAGCCCTCTTATTCTGCCTCCTGACTCTCCTGGATCTGAGAACTTAAAACATCCCCTTTTCCACCACATCATTCCCCCTTCCCAAGAGTGTAAAATCCCAGTCTCACTTTGAGACTGCAGTCTGGATTGAGACAGACAGTCAACAATCCTGTCCAGTGCTCAGGATTTACTTGGTACCTTGCAGCTGACTGAGAGGAACGGTATCTGCAGGGTAGCCAGAAGACAGCTCTATGTTGTTGTGTAGCATCATCTTGTAAGGTACTGGGGTTCCACTATCAAATAGATTAAGATTAATTACATCAATACTTAGATGTATCAAGCAGTTGTCTTTTTTTTCCCATTTATCCTACAATTCCTTTGGTTTGTATAAAGCTAGATTAACATAGTAAAAAAAAAAAAAAGAAAGAAAAAAAATCATGTGGATGTTCTTAGTGTTTAATGTTTTGGTTACTCAGTAAGCATGCTCTGCTACTAGCAATTTGTATGCTGTGCTTCTCCCTCTACAGCCAAAGAGGACGGAAGTGCTTGTAAAGAGAGTTCCTTGAGAGCAGCATTAACTGTTACACAATTTCTGCAAAGAAAATGTATAACTTAAGGTTGTGTTGTTAGCAAAGCTTAAGAAATATGATTCTATGACCAACTTTGACAGTTATAGCTGTATACTGTGAGGGATATATAAATTTCTATTTGCGTAAAACATGACTGTAAATATTGTGGAATTTGTGTTGGGAAACATTATTTGATAGCAAAGAAGAGTGCCCATAGTATTTAAATTTCAGGTTTGAAGCTTTGGGGGTGGGGGGGGTGTTGGTTCTTTTTTCTTGGGTTTTGGTTGAAGTGTTGTAAACTGAAAAAGGTGTGGCAGCTGATGTGGAGGGAAGCATTGTGAATGATGCTTCTGGTGGGAAAATGTAAATTTCTTGCAAGAGAGAGACACTTAAAAAGTGAATGAAGGCTGCTAAGAGCACAGGCTTTGCGCTTCCTCCTTATCCATATATAAGCTAAAAAAGTGTTGTAATATGTATTGGAAAGACATCAAGTCAAAAGACCAATGTTTTGGAATCTGAGCTGCATTTGAGGATTTAGAGGTATAGATCACATTCAGACAACATTGGGGTTTTGCAAGAGCTGGCTTTATTTTTCTTTTAAGATTAGATTTTGGTAACTTTAAATGTACTGTCTTAAATTTCAGGCTTTTGTGTAATACTAAACTACAATGTTCTGTAAATTCATGCCAGTGTACTTTTTAAGAACCCTATGCACTATAAAAAAGTAAATCAATAGCTAACCTGGAGGACTTCTGTGCTGCTCTTGTATACCAGGGACAAGGAATAAGAAATTTAGTCTGGTATAGCTACTGTTACAAAGTAAGACTTTAAGCAGAAAGGCTTTAGCTAGCACTGTAAATGAGAAAATCTGGGAGGTATTTCATATGGCTAGCTTCAGGGCAGAGTTTAAACAAGAGGGCAATGTGTTCCATGAATGATTACAGAACTAAAGAAAATGGACTTTCTGTTTAGCAGAATAAGCTGTTAATACACCGTCAAGTTTGTGTTTTGGGGACATTATCATGTGTTCAGTCTGTATGAGAAGCCTATTTTTCTTCTTGGTGGTGTTGCACTACTGACTGTGATATATTAGACATACAAAGCCTGTATCTCTAATATACCTAGAATAAACAAAGTTTGAGCAATGTAGATTTCTGCAATTCTAAAAAAGGCAAAGTGTGATGCTTCCTCTGAATTTCTGAAAGCGTGAGACATGGAGCTCAGCCGTATTATCGTTTCTCTGGCATGGTGCCTTTTCTTGGCCTTATTAAATGAAATGCAAGATTAAAACATCCAGTGTCCAGGAAGGGAGTGATAGGAATTGATAGATGACACACCTTGGTTTATCTGTGTGATCAGATAAGAGGTGCCTCTAGACGGATACTCTGTCTTTAGCAGCAGATAGATGTTAAGTATGGGGGGGAATATAAAAAAAAGTATGGTGTCTGTTGCCCAGTTTCCTCTCTGGGAGTCTATGGTTTGGTGACACCCTAGCTGGGGTCTGCAGACTGAGTGTCATGATTCTTATCCCTGGTGAGCACTATGGACTCATGTAATCTCTCAAACCCATTCACACTTTCTGACCTTTGTAATGTCCAGTGGCAACAGATTTAGTATCGTTTGGCTGGAGGGGTGAAAGGGAAAGTAGGATTGATCTAAATTATGATTAATTCTCAGCCAATTAAAAGGCAGGCGAAGATTAATAGAGGTAGAAGGCTTTGTAAGGAGGAGTAGAACTTCTTGGAGGAAACAACAGGCAAATTTAATGTCCATTAGACAGGCAGTTTTGTTTCTCTGAGGAAAGCTATAATAAAAAACTGTTTCTAGAAACACTTGCCTGGGTAGGACAAAGGTGAGCTAAGGGAGTTTTCTGCAGTGTTTTGAGGGTGGAAGAAGGGCTGTTGCCTGTCAGTGACCAGGAGAAAGGAGCTGGTGCCTGGACAGGCATACCCAGTCCACAGGTCAAGATATCTAGTTCAATAATACTTGCCAAGGCTTCCAAGGTAAAAGCAAATATGTACAGATATGAGTAAAGGGTACAGCCTCTTCAAAGAAATATTTTTCTTGAGTTTTATGTGTCTGGGTGAAAAAATAAATGTAGGGTTGTGTTTGGGGTTGGTTGAGGATTTTTGCAAGCTGGACATACGGGCAGCTAGATGAAAGTTGTCACTCAAGGGATTACCTGGAGGCTGCAGTTCCCTCTGGGATTATGCAAGGTGTGTCCATGCAAAGTGGTAAAGGCTCCTACCTTTAACTCCTGGAAGCAGACACCAACATTAGAGCAAATGGACTTAGAAAGATTGAATGGTTGTGGTGCAGGAAAATGCTTTCTGTGAGTTTGAGAGTGTCCTGTAAAAATGAGAAAAGTGTAAAGCGAATAGTCAAGATAACACTGCCTGCAGCCTACAACATTCTGAATCTGACTGAGATTCCCACAGTATTCAAGCAAACTTGCAATGAATGTAAAACCTACCTGAGTTTTTGAGATTCCCTGGTGAACTCCTGTTTACTTGAATTCATTTTTCCCTCTTGGACCAGGCAAATCCCCAAAACTGAAGCTGCTTTCAAGTCTGCTGTTTCCACATGGCTCAGAAAGGAGGAGAAAGAGAAACGGAGATTGTTTCTTAAAAATTATTCAATAATTGCATTTAAACTGTTCTCCCTTAGTGCTGTTTTGAGGAAACAGATGTTTGTGAGATTTTAATGCAGGGAGTTTTAATTTATTTTGCAGAGCAATGTAATTTATTTGTCTTTTATACTTCAGATGTACTGGAATTGCAATCCAGCTATATGGTTGTTCAAAATTGTCATGTAAAAGTAGAAGAATGCAACACAAATTACAGTCTTCTTAAGCTGCATCACCCAACTCTTGGTTTTCAATAATATGTCCATGCAAGTAAATAAGCCAGACCCCTTTTTCAAAACAAACAAAC
Organism: Neopsephotus bourkii; assembly: GCF_033783945.1. Classification (NCBI taxonomy): domain Eukaryota; kingdom Metazoa; phylum Chordata; class Aves; order Psittaciformes; family Psittacidae; genus Neopsephotus; species Neopsephotus bourkii. Next base: position 241,390 of record NW_026902244.1, on the reverse strand, counting down.
AAAACCCCACAACCCCCAGGCCCACCAAAACTGTGGTGTACCTAAAAGAAAGGGTATGAGCAGAAAAAAACCCTCATTATATGGCAAGATTAGCTAGTAATTAAAAAGCCAACCAAATTGAGTTGAAGTGGATTAATTAGATAAAACACCAGGAAATCTAATTTACTCAGTAATTTATTTTTAATCCAAGTCAAGAAGATCTTATCATAGCTTCTTGTAGGGACCCAGTCAGATTTAATTATACTCCTGTGTAATGACCCACATGTCTTAAGTTTTGTGTGTATTATAATCTATTTTATTTATAAATAGATGTACTCTTAAGATCTAAAAAAAGTATCAAGACCATTTAGATTGGCAGTTTTGATGCATTAATACTGAAACTGCAGGAGGAGACAGCTCAGGGCCTTATCACTGAAATACAGCTGGTGACCTCAAGCAGTGAATTTTCTTAATTCGCTCTCATATATCAAAAATGTATGTTTCTGTTCACAGCATTAAAACATGGCATTTTACCACTGCGTTCTTAATTCTTGATGGAAGGTGGATAGGCAGCAAGTGCATTTTCCCTGTGTAGTTGAATACGTTTTGAAAGCTGATTGTTCTCCTAGGTACTTTCCTAAACAGACACATTAGAAAATGCACATATCCAAAATGAAGATTGCATAGACTGAAACAGGGTGCTGGTGAAGATTGTGCAGATAAATACATTGGTGCAGGATTAGATGAAGCTGTGTAATAATGAGGAGCTTCTTAATATAGGTACATAGGCACAGTTATCGAGTGTTCACATATAACTTAAAATGTCTAACTGCAGCATGTAACAGACTAATCTAGTATTGATTCAGCTTTACCTTTTTATAAAGTATGTGAAGGCTAATCATTTTCAAGCCTGTTGCATGTAATACCTCACATAATTGTATACTGAATGGTACGGTAGGCTCAACAGCAGCCTTGGCTGGAAACAGAGCATTACTTGTCCAGTGTTGCAGTAGATTGAGATGCATCTGTTGTAACCTTTTTTCACTGTCTAGCAGTTAATCTTGAGTACAATTGGCATGTACTCCTGTCACACTTTGTTACTTTTCAGCAGGTAATTGTTGGTTGTTTTTTTCAGGTCCCCTGGAGTGATCAATTCACTGTTCTATGTAAATACCAAACTTGCTAACTTATCCTTTAAAATCTTACCAGTTTCAGATGTCATCCAAGGTATAATAGACTCTGTAACCTACAAACAGCAGGATGGAGCTCTCGGTAGCTGTGTAAAAAGCTGAAAGCCATGCTTGGGTGTTTTGTGGAAGTAAGGGATGAGGGTGGGGGGGGAGGGGGCAGGGAGGAAGGCATTAAAATTGGAGTTTGAATTTTTGATTGGTAAATTAAGTTCATGGTGCAGTAAATCTTACGGATGTTTTTTTTCCCCTAAAGGTCTGATGCAGTGATACTTTAGAGAAAGGTAAATTAACTACAAAGTGAAAGTAATTGCCCTTCTTGGGACACTTATCTTGGATGTGCTTATTTGTAGGCAGGTTTAAATGCATTATGCCTAAATAACTACTTGACCACTGCATTTGTCTTTCACAATGCGATCTAATTGTATAGTGAGACTTTAGTATAATGAGTTATTTCACATCTCTGTTAAACTGATTAGTGATGTGACTGAGACAGGACTAGCCTAGATAACAAAATAATAATCAATAAGAGTAAAGGATGGCTGACAAGCAAATGAAGTCTGCAAAGTCAGCACCACTGATGAGAGCTACTGCTTACTTAAATACACCTTAGCGCATCAGTGTTAGCTTTATCTTGGTTTCAAACTGCTGTCTGTAAAGGGCTAGTAATTTCTGTATAACTTTGGTATTAATCTATGTTTATGCTGCTGTTTGCCAACTGTCTTTACAGAATCTTTCACTCAGTAATACATAACAATCTCCTTTGACCTCTGGTTGTCTGATGTGGAAGTTCAGTAAAAGCAGCTGTATTTGAAGACCCAGGCATTTTCTCTATCCTTCACCTGCTGGATCTGTGGCATGTGGGCAGGTTATGCTTCCTAGATTTACAGATGTATTTTACGCAGAGAAGCTGTAGGCAAACAGTACTGTTGTTGTCTTGCTATACCACAAGTACACATCTTTGTTGCCTTGAATACCATTCTGTGCTTGCAGCATGAAAGGGGAGGAAGTGATACCTGGCTGATGGATGTCAACTGCTTATGCAGTCTGTCTTATTTGGAATAAAGCCACGCAAAATTAACACTTTGCTCCCATAAGGTCATGTGTGAGAAATAATACTGTATGTACTGTAATCATGATAGGCATGGTATGTCTGGCACTACGTGCTGCCTCAAGATCTAGCACTGGTGACTCAAAAGTGCAAACCATCCACAGACTTCTCAAAGTCTAACACCTTAAAAATTGTAAGAGAGAACACAGAATTGGAACTTCCCAAGAAGTTCATTGCTCACTGAAAATGTAATTCCTTAGTCAAGATGGGTGATGGCATTAACTAAAAGAACTTCCTCATTCAATGGTGAAGTGAAACCAGCAGTTGTAAACCAACGGTGGTGAGAGAAGTAGGAAATAAAAGGTAATAAATGTAAATGAAAGGTTAAAAACTGTGTAAAAATATTAAAGGGAAGACATGGAAGTGAAAATAGAAGCAGAAGGGAAGACCCCTTGAGCAGTGGGTGGTAAAAGCCACCTTATGGAGTCTTATGTTTCTAGGAAAATAACAGTTGTAAGCAGAAGTTTTTGAATTTGTGTAACTTTTAATAAGGATGTGTAAAAGTTCAGAGCTCTTGGGAAATACCAGTTCTATAAGTAGAAGAATTTAACTAAAGTCCATCTACATGGCTTTGTAGAAAGTAACCCATGGCAAGTCTAGAGCTTTCTCCTGAGGTTACAAGTTTGGATATAATTGCATTAATTTAGCTCCCTTAAACTCTTTAAAGACACTTAACTTAGAAGTCTTCATTGGTTTCACTGTTAAGAATGTGGATTAGGAATGGACAAACTGATATATGTTCAGCTTCTGTCGGGCATGTTCTTAGACCTGATGATAAATGTGTTATTCGGTGATCACAAAATAACATAAAATCTTCCTAGTATTGTTTAGATATGACATGTGAGTTAAGGGAGTGCTTAATAAAGGAGGATTTTGTCACATCCAGTGTGGCCTGAGTCTGTAGATGAATTGTGATAGGTGTTGAGTGAAATGCCTACTCTGGAGATACAAAATCCAGTAGGGCCTCTTGGGAGGGCAGTATATGGGACAGTCCAGAGAAGTATGCTACCCCAGAATAACAGGAACAAATAGGACTCTGGGCAATAATGATCAGGCCTATGAGGAAAATGTCTTGCTGTTGCACATAGTCCTAGAGACTTTTAAAATGGATATTGCAAAATTAGAGGGTGACCTACTGGTCACACTCCTTTTGGTGTAGCCCAGAGTGCAAACAGTTGGCTTTCTGGGCTACAAGCACACACTGGTGAGTCATGCTGAGCTTGTCTATCAGCACCCCGAAGTCCTTTTCTGCAGGGCTGCTCTCAACTCAATCTCTGCTCAGCCTGTGTTTGTGCTTGGGATTGCCCTGATCCACATGCATGATCATTCCTTGTTGAACTTCATTTTCAATATGAAGTCATGTGAACAAACTTCATGTTCAATGCAAGTCATGCAGATTTTCATTACAAAGAAAGGAAACCACATTTGTATCAATGAATGAGGCACCAAAGAAGAAAAAGCCTAGGGCACTAATATGTAGTTAATTTGTATTGCTGAAACAGGACTAAATAGCTTTTCTGGAAGAGATGTTATAACAAAACACAAGTTCTGCTTAGAGTAACAGAAATGGCTTGGCTGTCCCTTTCTGAACGGAATGGGGTCTATATTCAGATAGCTAAGTGATGACAACATGACCTCCAATGTCATCAGTGCTTTCTGAATGAATAAGATCCTGTCTTTAATGTTTTCTTAATATTCTTGTCTTTATCTGAAGTAGCAAACAGCAATCAGTTGTTGATCTAATAAAAATATTTAGCCAGGGTCAGGCAGTTCTATTGGTATGGTATGTCTGTAGTACCTCCTAGTATTCTGTGTTACACTTATAGAATCATAGAATCATAGGATAGTTACGGTTGGAAAGGACCTTAAGATCATCGAGTTCTAACCCCCCTGCCATGGGCAGGGACACCTCACATGAAACCATGTCACCCAAGGCTCTGTCTAATCTGGCCTTGAACACTGCCAGGGATGGAACATTCACAGTCTCCCTGGACAACCCATTCCAGTGCCTCACCACCCTAACAGGAAAGAATTTCCTTCTTATATCCAATCTAAACTTCCCCTGGTTAAGTTTTAACCCACTACCCCTTGTCCTACCACTACAGTCCCGAATGAAGAGTCCATCCCCAGCATCCCTATAAGCCCCCTTCAGATACTGGAAGGCTGCTATGAGATCTCCACGCAGCCTTCTCTTCTCCAGGCTGAACAGCCCCAACTTTCTCAGCCTGTCTTCATATGGGAGGTGCTCCAGTCCCCTGATCATCCTTGCGGCCCTCCTCTGGACTTGTTCCAACAGTTCCATGTCCTTTTTATGTTGAGGACACCAGAACTGCACACAATACTCCAAGTGAGGTCTCACAAGAGCAGAATAGAGGGGCAGGATCACCTCCTTCGACCTGCTGGTCACGCTCCTTTTGATGCAGCCCAGGATACGGTTGGCTTTCTGGGCTGCAAGCACACACTGAAGCCAGCTCATGTTCGTTTTCTCATCGACCAGCACCCCCAAGTCCTTCTCCGCAGGGCTGCTCTGAATCTCTTCTCTGCCCAGCCTGTAGCTGTGTCTGGGATTGCTCCCACCCAGGTGTAGGACCTTGCACTTGGCATGGTTAAACTTCATGAGGTTGGCATCAGCCCACCTCACAGCAAGCAGTTGTCCAATTTAAACCAGACTTTTCCTCTTTCACTAGGCTAGCTCCTCTACAGCATTAGGAGATTAATTTTCATGCCCTCTTAGCCTCTGACCAGGTGTTACCTTGCTTCTCTTGATTGAAATCCTGCCTAGGTTGACCTTAATGCTTTTCCCCTTCTCTGTGGAGCTAGCTGCTGTCTCTATATTTGAAGTTCTGTAACTTTCCTGGTCAATATTTCCATTCCAGTCTGCAGACTTTTAATTGCATTTTTGATCCCTTAGCCTTCCCTGCTGAGTGCCTGGGCTCTGTAGCTCGGATTTTTTCTGGTTTGCCCTTTTGCTCTTTCAACTTGTCAGTTTGCACCAGTTCACTGGCCTCTGTTGTTGGCTTCAGTGGGTATTTGTAGCAGAGTTCTCTGCTGTAATGTCCAGACATGCTTCTTCCTCCTACCAGCAATGAAGTGTTTCGGCTAGAAGGTATTTCATAACACATATTTTCTTTTTTGATTCTTTTTCCTGTTAGCCCTCTGATCTATCTTCTGGCATTTCTCTGGCTTACTGCTTCCAGTCTGAAAATGCAGTGGGAGTCAATATTTCTGTCCATCAGATTAAAATTACTATTAAAATGTCTCTTGGTCACACCAGGCCTTTCAGTAGCTGCAGTTATGTACAAATACACACATCCCAGATTCACCTTTGTGCCACAAAGACCACTGAGATTCCTTTTGCCTTTTATCAACAGAGCTAGTATTTTAGGCCACTCTCTTCTGTAAACACTTTAAGCACTAAATTGAGTGCTTTAGTCAGAGCTGCTGATTTTTCAGATTCATTTGATTGCAGCATTGCCCTACCTGGTGCTGTTTGTGAATGTGCATGTTGCTTCTCAAGCGCATAAACAGAGTCAGTCTCCTGAAGCCTCCATTCACAAATTGATGTGTTACACACTGGGATAATAGATTCTTCTGTTTCGTTTCCTTATGTATTTCCTTATGTATTCCTGTATGTATTAAGGCAGTTCTGAACAGGGAAAAGTAGCCCAAATTGGAAATTTGAGGACCAAGCTTCTTCTCAATTTTGACTGGTTTGCTACTAGAATTAGGAAATTCCTTTGCTCATTCTGATTTCAATTTACCAGGAATGGCATAGTTTGGATGGAAAAAATCAAATAATAATTAGCAAGCTTACCAATCAGTGCAGCACACTGTTTGCAATTCTAGCATTGCTGCTGCCATGCTCAACATTTTGGACAGAACCTATAATGGGAAGAAAGTTCCCTATGTCACCAGGCAGACTGTGGACTCCTCTTTCACTATAATGCAGTGATTCGGTCATTATTTTTGTCGCCTGTGTCTGTAGTACCTTGGCAGCACTTTTAACACTGGCAGTCAGCCTGAATCCAGGAGCTCTGATTAAGCAGCTCCGGCTTAATGTCTTCAGAAGACATGCTTGAGCCCCAGAGATTTCTGTTTTATGTAGTTGAAATCTAGATGACTCTCTGATAGCTTGCAATTATTTTAAATAAATCTTTTCTGGTTTGGGAGAAGAGTAGTTTACTCAGCCTGGAAGTCCTGCCAAACTGCAGCACAATGTTCCTAAGAGGAAAAGTGCACTTCTGTTTACAGTATGCAAAACATTGCTGCGTTTTGGGTTTTTTCTTATGTGAATTTAGAGGGAGACCTTTCATCTTATTTCCATATCTAAGCATGCTTCTGTGTCTTTACTGGTCCACTAAAAAATACTATGAATGCTGGAGAATGTTAAAATAAATGCACAGCTCCCATTAAGTTTGTACTGAAGCCTATCTTGTTATAGCGATTCTTTCTTTACTAATTGACAATGTTTCTGCAAAACAGTATTTGTCGTGGGTATTTCTGTGGGTGAATTGAGAGGCAGTATATGCTCAGGAGCTTATCTGCTGAAATCATGTAGAACAGCCTGATACAAGCTTTTCTAGAGCTTGGCAAAGCAACTAGATCGTAGATACTGCGGCGATGTCAACCTAGTGTGTCCTACAGAGAACTTGAGGTGATTACTTTGAAGTGCCTTTTACTGTAGCCTTTTCCTTAGAGGTGCCGACCTAGGATGAAAGACCTGCAGGAGAAGAGGTCAGAGAAAATAGCAGTCTGACCACCAAGCTTTATTACAGGTACTGGGGGATATTCGCTGCCCACTGAAGCAGTAAGCGCTGTCTCTAAGGGTTTTCTTTTACTAGTACTAGTGCCTGGCACTGATCACACATCAAGAGCCACTGAGGTGATAGCCCCAATTCCCTTTTTTTTTTGTGCAGATCTTGATGTAAAGCAAGTTGCCTCTATTTAAAGTCATAATGAACATCAACATTAATATTTCTGCATAATGAATAGCCTTCAAGAGTGCAAATTACATTTTTTTCTGCCTATATATTTAAGTCTGTACACTAAAAGAAATACAAAAGTTAATTTCCTTCAGAACTGGGGATACTTATTCCTGCATGTTTACCTACAAGGCGATTTTATCTGTGCATCTGTATTCCATATTTAATGTTAGGGTTTTACAGAAATAGATGTTGTAAATATTTTCAAGGGATCTCATTTTACTGATAAAGTATATAGGATAAAGCTGCAAAGGGTGTGTATATGAGTGTGAATATGAGCAAGAGCATTTGCCAGGCTGCTGAACTCCTTTTCAATTGGTTTGATTCCTTTCAGTTGATATGAAAACAGTGTAAAGTAGAAGAGAATCAGTCCCATATAGACAAACCAAATACATTCTTCATGTTATCCTGTGGGTCAAACGAATAACTTATTCCAAGCAGAGAGAATGCTTTAAAGTTCTATGAAGTCCTACACTAAGAATTGAAAGCATTTTTGTTCATCTATCCTACTTCTGTTTGAGAGCTGATTTTGGCTTCATGTGCTTGTAACTGAAATTTTATGTTGTTCATATTAAAATATCATTGATATGCAAAATGGCACACACTGACTGTTTGATTTGCAAATGGCTGCTTTAAAATGGATGATCTTGAATATTAATGAAGCAGGCTTTCAAACAAATTGCCATTTTCTTTCCCTTCTCCTGTCCCCTTTTTTGATGTAGGCGCAAAGGGTTTGACAGTATGGAAATTATGAAAATAAGCAAACTCATTTCATCAAGTGCACCATTAATTATTCATTAACTATTTGAAAGGCAACATCTCATCTCTCCATATATATGGTGTCATTCACATCTACTCTGTATAGTGTTCTCTGGCTTGATTTCAGTAGGTGTTTGTTATTCAGTTTTATTGTAACTTTGTCAAAAGACTGTGGCTCCCTTAATCAGATTCTTTTGAACTGATAGACCATTAGTGCTCCTGTTCTAAGTACATGGGCGTATCAAGTGATGTTTTATGTGCAGTGCATACTTTTCGTCAAAGCATCATACAACATTTCTTTACAGCGAACTGAAAGTTGCCTTCATCCTTAAGATAAGCATTCAGTTCATCCTCTGCATCCTGCTCTGTAGACCACATTTGTTTAACTCTGTGCTGATTTCTGTTTTCAGAAATCTGTACTCCAAGTCCTGATGAAGAAGTTAGAAACTGTATTGTAATGAACTTATTAAAAAAGGCCAAGTTCTGTCATGAAATGAAGTAAAAGGAAAGTATGAACTAGGTCTTGTTTAAAAGCAAATTATAAAATAGTCCTGAAGGTTATCCTGCCTTTAGTAACTTTAAGGAATAAAGATAAAAAGAGTTAGCACAGTAAACTGCCTTCAAATCACAGATGAATTTTATGTAGATCATCCTAAGCAGAACCAATGTTGCTTTGAATATAAACCTAGGTCATAAAATCACAGATCCAATATCTAGTCGTAGATCAAATATATAATGTTAGGGTGTCATTCAGAGAACCTTTGTGAGCTGATTGGCTTTCCTTGGAGACTAGGAACATTATGGACTCACACATAAACATGTAAGACCTATAGAAGTGGGTTTTCTGATTCTCACTAGACTCTTAATGCCATTATTTTGATGTTATTTCATGCAAATAAAAAGCTTTTTACAAACAAGTTCTGAGAGTCATGTAATTAGATGCATTTGGAAATCAATAGTGTCTGAATAAGTGATGTTGAAAAATTATTAGCAACCGTCTAATCAGCTACACAAGAGATCACATACCCTGCCCTAATAAGAAGAAAGGAGGCCATTATCAGCGAAAGTCATACAGCTTCAGAGAGAACAACAGATGCCCAAAGACAAGATTGATAATAAAATCAGAATCATCCCTGTCTATGTAATTTATTCAGTTTACTATGCTCTTTATCCAATTTGCCATATGCTACGGGATATAAATTTTGAGTATGTGTTGTGGTTTTTTTTCCTCTTATGCTGATAATTACACAAAAATACTGAAAAGTTCACCAGGAGAATGCTAAGGACCAGGTGAAAGGATCTGTAAAAACAAAAGCATTGCAAAGAGATTCCTCCTTTGATTATGGTATGGCCATCAAACGTGAGTTTGACAACTTGTGGTAATAGCATGTTGTGTGGACTATGTTGGACTAATAATTTGCCAATGAACTGCACTCTCTAGACCTTGATATCAGCAAAGGGAAAAGAAGGCTGGGATCTGAAACCATGGGGTTTTATTTTCCCTGGTGAAAGCTCCTGGAGGAAGGGAGAGAGAAAGGATGAAACACTGTTTTTTTTCTGGGCTTGACTTCTTGTAGGGTTTGCCTCTGTGTGAAAGTATATAGTGGTCCTAGTCTTGTAGAGAGCTAATTCTATAGGTGGCTGTGTTGGGAAGATGGCAGAGCTCTAAAGCATTGTTTGTGGCTGTTAATGTACGTTCTTGTCAGAGGTAATCTGGAATCATAGAAGTAGCAGAAGATTTTGGCGGTATCCTGTTCTGTCTCCGCAGTTAACCTGTGCTCACTAAACCTCTGCAGCTGTATGCTGCTATCAAGATGTACCTCACTGTAGTACCAGGAACATTTTTCTCCTGTGTAAATAAATGAAATATTTCTAGATTATATTTATAATTCTCCAAATGTCAATTTGTTGGAGACAACAGAGTTAATCTGTGGCTTATTTCCTGACAAGATCTGCATGTCGTGGGTTTTTTGGGGGGTATGGGAGAATAGTGTCAGGCATGGCAAGGAGCTAGAAGCTAATAATGAAGCATGCTTATTTTCAAAGAATAACAGAACACTTACTTAAAGGCAGACAATCTGAGAATGTGTTCAGAATGCATAATTTAGCAAATTTTAAGGAACAAGACTTGAAATATGAAGAAACAAAGCCTGCAGTTAAATTAAATATCCAATTAAGCTATTTGCTTGGCTGCAAAATATCTTCTTGACAGACAATTAGTTCTGGGCAAGTCAAACATTTCAGCTATGAATTCATATAAGGCAATTAGAGAAACTAATCTATATTTGATGTGAGGAAGTGGTAAACTAGAAAGCTGCAGAATTAATATGGAACTTCAGAGTATGTGGACTTGCCCACCGTCTTGCCACTGAATGGGGAAGGAAGTGGTGATTTTCTGCATTACCCTATAGTATCTTTCTTCTTTGTAGAATGTCTTGAGTAAGATAATACTACTGATTTCTGATTAATACTGAAGATACTGAATGTCAATTGAATTTTAATAGCCAGACACAAAAGAAGAGCACACAAGATTACCGGTAATGCAATGTAATGAATAGACTTCCAAAAAGTTTTGCTACAATGGAATCAAAATCTATCCTCTTGACTTAAAGGTTTACTTTGCTGGTGGATCCTGGAAATTGATTTCCTCCTTTACTCTAGAGTCTCTTCTTCCTCTCAGATGCACACCTCTCTTGGTGACTGGACTTTGTTGACTGTCAGTACACAGCACTGCTGAGATTAGCAGCAGAATCTTCTGCCCTCCCAACAGAGCCAGCATGGTGCTTTTCAGCAGTGTAGGTCAACTGATACTTTGCCATCCCAAGCTGATCAGCTGCAGGTGGCCCAGGACTGGGCTGCTTTTGCCCAAGCAAGAGAATAGGAAAGGGAAAGTTATGGTGCTATGGAAGTCATCCCAGAACTGACTTTGGAGTTTTAACTGCTTCTGGAGGAAGCAGAGCAAGGAACAGTTGGAGGAATGAGAAATGACAGTATCTGTTTCTGTAAGACCCATTAAAAAATTTGTAACTTATCAAATGTTCAGCCTGAATGCATCTGTTACTAATGCCTCATTTGCATGAGAACTGTGTGTTACAGAATGCCTCTTCTAATTTTCCTTCAAAAAACCTTGGTTGTTAGTTATATGAGGTAAAATAACCCAGGATACTGTTAGAGATGTAGAGCTGAAGTCCTATTAGTGCTTTTAATTTTTTTTTTTCTCCTTCATATGTCTCCTCTTTTACTTAAGAAATTGCTCTTGCTCCTCTTTTCTTCATTTTGTGAACTTCTATTGAGTAAAAGTTTTGGATCTAGTGGAAGACTCCCACTAGAGATGATTGCTGTTGGAGCAATCTTTGGGTGATTGCTGCAGGGCTGCCCAAGTTATTGTTAAACATGATACCTCTATCTGCTGCCTACTTACAGATTAGGAACAAAGCATATATGTAGTCAGGTTACGCTCTTGCTACATCAGGTAATGAAAACATTGTTGGTGCCATTGAAAGCCACGGAGTTACTTACACATGAAGTACCCAAGAGTACAGTTTAACTCAAAGTTGTTTCTCAAATTGCATCCTCTGATACAGGAAATAACAAACAATAAAACAGACTAAGAGACAGTGCATAAATTGGGTAAACTACTACTGAGATACATTTTCCTTTAGCTCCTTGAGCACAATACTAATAGACTATACCTAGTTTGCCCGGTCCTTTGGGTTTCCAGGTAGCTACTGGGAATGAGAGAGATAATGCTGTAACTTACCACAGGTCCCTGGTGATGTCTGTTTATTAAACGTTTATTACATGAAGAAATGATTCAGCTTTTCAGCCTCTGTTACGATCTATGACTATTTCCTACATAATTACAGCAGTCTTGTTATGAAAAGGTTCTGTCACAAAACTGTTCCTAAGGGCTAGTCAGTCACTTTATTGCCGATCTGAGCTTTTCCCTTCTTAAAAGGGTCAGGGTGATATCAATCTGTGTGGCTTATCCAGGGCTCCGGTCCTTCATGTACTTCTCCCCTACCTTGCATTTTCCATGCCATACAGGTTACATGTCTAAAAGTGGATGCTTCCTCCTTACCCCTCCCATATGCTGCATGTCCTAAATAGTGCTTGTATACTTACTGTGTCTCTGCAGTGACTTTCCTGTATCATGATGAGTGAAATACCTGGTACCTATAATGGTACCAGTATGTGACCGGTCATATTTATTAGACAAAAAGATAAAGCAGGTAGAAAGAAGGAAAGAAATATCAGCAGTCTCCTGGGTGTGATGGAATGCACTTCACAGCAGCTTGTTCCTCTCTGCCTGATCTCCAAAGTTATCAGTTAAGACACAAACCCCAGGCGGCTCCTGTACAGCACCATCTACAAAAATAACTTATGTTCATGACAGATATATATTCACTGTTCTGGTGATTATGAATTCAGGTTGTGATGAATTCTGTATGTCTGAAAAGGAATGGAAGTTTACTGATATTAAGTCTGAGCTGTGTATTTAATGCCCCTATTAATAATATGTGTAAAATCTTTGTAACCTGCAAAAAAATAATTTAAGGACAGTACTGAGAAGTTATATAAGATGTATCACCTACAGAAGAAAAAACTTCTTTCTTCTGTTTTTTGTATAAATAGATCATACCTAAAGCTTGTTTGTTTAACTTGATGGTAGGGAACTAATAGGGTAGTATATGGACCACCTTACAAGGCAAATACATTATTCATAAGGAAGTATTGACTTGTATACCACACCTCATGTGTTCTGCCTTCAATTTGGAAAGCCATCATTTGTCTTCTTCATAGTCTGACATTTTCTAAATCTTACTGAATACTCACTGGTTGCCTTCTCTCATTGGGATTTAGCTGGGCATTTGACCTTGCCAGCATTCCTGACTCTGTTTATCAGGAAGATTGTGTTTGAAAGGGGTAATCTGTAATAGGTGTCCACTAATGATTAATGTAATGGAAAAAATAATGGAAGGTTCTGGGGAATACATTCAACTTTTTTCAATTAGAGAACTTCTACATTTCAATCAGTTATCAGGAAGTTGGTCTATTGGGTATTACTATTCCTTTTATAGATGGTGGGTTTCCCATCCTTCCACTCCCTGCTTTCACCAGATGTTAACTTAAGGAAAGTGGCTTTCTTGGGAGTGACAGCATTTTTATTTCACAAGTTTTGTAAGGGTGAAATCAGTCAATCCCCAGCATGGAACTGCCTTGTGCAGTTCATGCAGATGGGGCAGTCTGCTCCCATGAGAATAGCTTTGGGAAGCAGGAAGCATGGGGTAGAGAGGCTGGAGAGAGAGGGATTGTCTCATGCTGAATCCTCTCCCCTCTACCCCACTTCCCCAGTTTATGTCAACTTGATCCTGCAGTAATCCTGGATATTGGAAGTGCATGTGAACTGGAGTGCTTTTAGAAAATGGTTTTAGCAGCCTGTATCTTGCTCTGTCTGGGAAGAAAAAGCCTGTTGTGTAGAGACCCCAAATTTCATTTGGATCCAGCTGGAGATTCAGTAGGGAAGCATACAGCTGTGTGCAGGGCCTCAGACAGAATAACCTGGATGATTCTCAGTGAAGTTGAACAGGGGCTGTCCTCTGTTATCTTCCCCATTTATTTCTGGTTGAAGCGGTTATGTTGTGCATTTCTGTGCCCTTAATAATAAAAAAAGAAACCACCCATTGCCCTTGGAGGACAGAATCTAATGAGTGATTTTAAAATGAATGGTTTTTACAATCTCAGCTCCTGTACACCCGTCCCACCCCCAAAAAAGAAGATCACCAAAAAGACAGCACCCAAAAGCAACAACCCATACATTTATTTATGTTTCCATTCTGTTATGTACTGTCCAGGAGAGGAGCAGGGAAAGGTGACATTTTGTCCTCATTTTGCAAAACACTTGAAGAAAGATTTTGGGCTTCGTGGGTTAATTTGTTTGATTTGGTTTGGTTTTGGTTTTGTTTTGTTTAGTGTATTTCCCAGTTCTCAAGGTTTCAGGTGGGTGGTGATGAATTCTGCAAACTCATACATAATTATTTGCTGTATGATATCATAGTGCTTCTCCAAATCCAATGGATAGGAGTGGGAAGCCTCCAGACTTCAGTTACAACTAACAGTTGTGATAAAGGACTTACTGTTGCTTTAGGATAAGGGGAAAACCTCCCTCCACAATGTGTTTGCTTTATTAGTAACTTCTGCTGTAGAATAAGTCTCTAGGGATTCATAATGGCAAATGAGATAAAGAATGTGGGGTGTTCTTTTTTCTGTTTTTCTTTGCATTCAGATTTTTATCTCCCCATTTCAAGCAGTTTCATCTACCTTTCATTAGGGCTCATTGTTATTTCTTGCTACTAGAAAATTTAATGTCAGAAATGAGGTTACTTGAGTGATCATTCTTAATACCCACATTTGCATGTATGACAAAAGTTTCCTGCTAGGCCCCTCCTTTTCTTCCTTGTGTCTCATGTTTTAGCTTGCAATAGAAACATTTGTCTGATGCACACTTGGAAGTGAAACATCACTTGCTTTTTTTTCCTCCATGTTGTTGCTTAAGGGGAAAAGCGTGTCAGGATGATCTATTGTGGGCAGTTAAGTAAATCCAGCTCCAATTTGTATTCTTCACTTTTATCAGTAGAACACTTCCCATGGCCTCATGAGGGCCATTTAAAAATATGCAAACTATTGTCAGGTTCCACGGAGAAGAACAAAAGGATTATTGAATAATTCAGATTGAAGCTCTAGTAGTGGGTCTGTCTCCAGCTCTGTCATTTTTCATTGTGGTGTATACAAATGACTGACTAGCTGCCTGTGTCCTAGTCTTAGATGTTGACCTTCCTGTACTGACAAAGAGATTCGTTACTCATTTGACAGTAACCTTTTCAATGCAATCACTTCTATGCCATACAATATTAATGGAGTGACAATGAATAATACATGTTTTCCAAGACAGCCTGCTTGTTTCAATTAGATCACTGGATTTCCCAGGAGTGGCTCCCATATACTGTCAGGTGTGATATAGATGCTTATGCTGGCAAGAACAGCCTGATCCTTTAAGAAGAAAGGGTAGTTGGCATTGCTTGAACATCTATAGGCAAGGGATAGTATGTGGTAGATAATCAAGACTTTATAAATTGATGCTTGGCATGGAGCTGCACATATGTATGGTGTAATATGTGAAACAGAGCAGAGAGTTTAGACCAAATGTATGTGGAATCTCCAGGTCACATGGGGAGTGAGGTCCAAAGAGGCATCACACCACTGCAACCAACTGGGCAATAAATCATGCCACCCAGAGCAATGACAAATGTTCCTTAGCTGCCTCCTAAGATGAGAACCAGAAGACCAACAACATGAATTGAATGTATACCAATGTACACAGCCTGGAGAACAAACACACCCTGTCAGAAAGTTTCAGTATCATACAAATAACTGAAACATGGTGGGAAAATTCGCATGACTGGAGTATAACAATGGCTGGCTATAGATTGTTACATAAAAACAGGCAGGGTAGAAGAGGAGGAGTCGTCATGGTTTGGTTAAGGAGAACCTTGAATGTATAGAAGTCAGCTAAGGCTGACTTCCACATGAATTGTGGAAACCCTATTGAATGTCTCTAGGTTAAGATCAGAGGAGTTGTCTCCAAGGGGATTCTTATAGTAGGTATCTGCTACCAACAGATTTTTGGATCTTGCTCCAAAACAAGACAATAAAGCCAATGAAGCAATAGTTGAAGCAATTGGTGATGGACATTGTCTATCTGGATTTCTCCAAGGTTTTTGACAGTTTCCCACAGCCTCTTAGAGAAACTGGTATGTTATGGTCTAGACAAGTGGTTTGTGCAGTGGGTGGAGAAGTGACTGACAGGCTGCACCCAGAGGATAGTGGTAAACGGCAGGCTAAAGCTGACATTACTTTAGTGTAGTGCTGGGTGTACGGGGGATCACTGCACCTATCCCGCATCTTGAGACCTTATGACCATGTACCATTATTTAAGGGTGTCTACAAAGAAGACTGAGACTCTTTTTACAAGGAGTCACATGGAAAAGATGAGTGATGGGTTCAAGTTACTCCTGGGGAGATTCTGACTGGACACAGAGGAAAATTTTTCATAAGAACAATCAGGTTTGGAATAACCTCCCCAGGAAAGTGGTGGACTCCCCAGTGTTGGACACTTCTAAGACTGGGCGGGACAGGACGCTGGGCCACCTGGTCCAGACTGTGCTTTTGCCAAGAAAGATTGGACTGTGCAATCCTTGGGGTCCCTTCCAACCTGCTATTCTGTGATTCTAGGATACCAGGTATAAATTTAGAATTAAGTTTCGCTGTTGCTGACAGTTGGAACAGTGTGCCATTTCCAAAACCTGCTGCAGGATTCTTGTAGGCATTTCTCATAGGGCTGTAAATAACCGTTTCTCCTCCTGTGCAGCAGGACAAAAGCCCTGCTTTTGTAGCTTAATGCAAGATTTTATGCTTGGTAATAATCTGGATTTGTTTCCATTGCGGAACTATGTTTGGAAAAAAAAGGTTTTCTGGTATATCTCATGTAAATACATTGGCTTGCTGACTGCCCCGCAGACTGCCCTGGAGGGGGAGAGAGTCTGTTTGCAAATAATACTAATCGCAGTATTTTGGTGAATCTGAAAATATTTCTTTTGTTTTATTCTTTTGTTTTTCCTCCTGAAAGTGTCTTGCAAAGGCAGTATTTGTATTTTATGTGTGTCAGTGTGGGGAATGTTTAGTCTTCTGTTTTGGCCAGGGAACTGCTTATTTTCCATAGGAGGAGAAGGAGCGATGGGGCTGAAGAAGAGGGAGATAACACAAGCAACTGACTGAGTTCCACCATTTATTTAGATCCTTCCTGAAGCTTCATTAAATTGAACACCAAGTGTCCCAGCTAAGAGGCTTTTTGCCTGTCTGACTGGCACATAAATTCTGGTAAATGTAGCTGGACTTCTGAGACAAGACCTGTTTCTGTATAGATACAGATGTTAAAGGTAAGAAATGTAGCTGGACTGAATCTTCCTATACGAAAGACTACAAAATGCTCCCAGGCAAGGAGGGCTTTCCAGAAAGAAGTGCAGTGGGTCAGACTGTGTGTTTATGCTACTTGCATAGAGGGAATAGCAGAAACAAAGTAGGCTGGCTCCAGGTGAGGGTGTGCTGCTGTTTCTCAGGTATTAGTACTGAAATGAGTGGGGTTGTAGATAGCTGGGGAATCTGAACTGGAATCACACTACCTTCTTTCGCTACTGTCAGTGGTAATGACAAGCTCACTTGGTATTGTATGGCTGTAACTTCTGAACCACAAGATTTCCAATTAAATCTGTTTTACCTCTAGGTAGTTAATGGTTATGTTAGTATTTCTGATTTATAAGATTAGAGTTATTTTAGATTTTGCTGTAGTTCACTCAGATAAAGTAGAAAGATTTTGGGGCATTTTTATGCTAAACCTTTGACACTGTTTCATGGAGCAGGTCCTTGTTCACAAGTAATTGATGTTTGTGTTTTCCCAAGGACCTAGTAAAAGGAAAAAAAAAAAAACCAACAGAAAATAACGTGTATTTTGCAAAAGTGTAAAATGTAGAGGTTAAAGCTGAGTTTTTTTCAGAACAGGACTGACTATGCTGTTTTTAAACAAGAAGACTTGTTTCAAAACTGGTCATTTAGGTTGCTTCCCCACAGTGTTTTTAGACAACCCATTGATAACGTCAGTCCTTAGTTGTTAACTGGTAACCCTTCCACAGCAGGAATTCCCTTTTCCCATGTAGCTGGTAAGTCAAGGAATGCTTTAGTGTTCTCTACTGGTTATTTTCCTGACATCCTTCAATGACACATGTCCAAACTCAGAGATATTTCAGCATGGGTTTCCTTTGGGGTTGTAGGAAGCAGGCAACTGAGTGCACAGGTTGTACAATGTCAGTAATGTTCATGGGTGAGGTGTTCTCTGGTCTAATGCTTTACTGGGGACAACCACAGCGACTGTTGATGGTTGACTGGATAGGGACTTCATCTCATCCCTTACCCAAAGCCATTCTAAAAACTCTTCCCTTCAGCGGGAAGAAGCAAGGATCTGGCAGTAGTTCTTTCTGCAGTCCCTCTCTTCAGGGACCTCAGCCTACACATTCTGAAATGCCTCCCTTTTCATGGAAACTTCACAGAACAGTCTTTAGGAGGAATGGAAACAGTAGTGAAGGTGATAGTGCAGGAGGGGTTCGTACATGAAACAGCCATGTCTGAGGGAGAGCCATCCCAGATCTGTGCAGCCTTCTGCATAAGGAGATGCAGTAACCTGGTTTGGAGTCTCACAAGCCTTTGCTTGCTGTTACCCACAAGGCTGGCAGCTAGCCAATGTTTCAAGAATATATTGTACACTCCATTAATTTCTGTGAGCCTTAACAATCTGAGTGTACTGAACTGTTTTGCACTTCTTTACAACATCTGTCTTCTGTCCCATTACATTCTGAATGCTTCTTCTGCATGATAACTTAATTGCTTTATGTCATCCTCAGTGTTTAGCTCTTCAGCTTGAAAACCTGAGCAGGTGTTTTAATTGAATATGTGAGTGTAGATAGATTGGGAAAGCATGAATGTTCCACAAAGAGAAAGGCTGCCAGATCCTGTTCCATTGTCTGTACCGAAGCTGGCTGACCCAGCTGTATGGTGGTAGGACAGGATCAGGAGATCATGTGATGATATTGTGTAGTATCATACCAGTACAGATATGATTCTGCCAGCCACCAAAGCAAACCAAATCAAACAGATGGAAACATCCTGAACACAGCGAAATCTTGCAGGCATCCCCTGTGGTTGAGGGCCTTGCTTTCAGGAAAGAGCACAACATGAATGACTACATCCATCCTCAATCTATGATCTGCATATGCTTTAATGGAACAGCTTCAGGCTGAGCACAAAATTAATTCTGAAGGGTCCAAGGGTCCGTAGGTAAAACAGGAGAACAGGGTTTGGCATGTGATTTCCAGTTCAGTGACATCAGGGCTGAGGTGATTGACGTAACAGCTTATTGCTCTCCAGAAAGGTATCCCTAACTAAATTTACTAGGGACGTTTTTCAGAAAGAAATTTAAAATATAAACATAGAATAGTTCAAATTTTGTTTTGTCTTTGTCTCCTCTCCTTCTCTTCCTCTTCCCACACATTTTCTCATGACTCTTCTGCTTTTCTTTCTCAGATCTCTCCCAAATTCACTTTAGCCTATTAAGTTTGTAAACATTAACTCCCAATGATGATGCCATTTTATGGGGAAGAAGTGCCAGGGATGTTTGTTAAGGTTGCTTTGAACCAACCAACCAACCTGGTGTTGCTGTAATGAAAATAACCCCAAACCACGGAGTGGCTGTAATTATGTTGCACATAGTAATTTGTCAGTGAAATTATTTTGAGGAAAAATCTACTCCCAAAGTGCCAGTGAGCCAAAAACCAGGTGATGAAGAAAGAACATTAAAAATTATCATTGTTGGGAATATCTTCCAGCTCCTGCATGAATAAAACAAAGTTATGAAATATAGATATGCAAGCAGGTGAAGGCAGTTCACAGCATCTTTAGGTTTACATCAACCAGTCTTTGTGCCATAAATTTTACAGCACCTTGTGCCACTCTGGGTATTTAACTTGCAGATGAATTACTTTTTGCTTGCATCAGATGCATCACATGTGGGTAATATTTATGCAAATCACAAGCTATTCTTCATGAACTTATTTTATGGTTAGATATTTGAAATCATGTCTTCGTACTGGTTTGATTTTCTACCTTTGACTTGACACTGTTCTTCTAGTGGGAGAGGGTATTGGGTGCATTTTGATAAACAATGCTGAAGTGACAGATTTAGGCTTTAAATGAAATTGTGTTCCATAAACTGTGAAACAAAGAGTCGTAACTTACCCTTAGCTACATACATTTCAGGGAAAATTATCTTTCATGCTTTGATCTACACTGTATCATTTTACTGAGTGGCCTCATGTGCAGTATCAATCAAATCCACCGAAGATGGGTGCGAATCTCATTTAAAATCAGAGAATACAAATCATAGATTCATCTGCCTGGTGGGAAGGAAAATGTTCCATGAGTCCCAGTTCCTCCAATTACAACTGAATTATTTTGTATAACTCTAGAGAAGAAACTCCTGCAGTCTTAGTTCTCATGTATTTCTCCACTTGGATTGACTACCTATGGAAGACTTGACTGGGACTGCCTGAGCCCTATGGGAGCTGGGCACCTAGCTCTCTTCCCAAACACCTCCTACCCCTGCTTGTGCTTCTCATAAACATCTAAGCCTGGGAAAACTAGAATGTCAAATTTTCAGTTTCCAGTAGAATAGGCATTTTAAACAATCCTTGCCACAGGATGGTTGTCATGTAGGTGCACACACTACCTCACTATGGTCCCCAAGGTGTCACAGAGAGTTCT
This sequence comes from Neopsephotus bourkii, assembly GCF_033783945.1. Taxonomy (NCBI): domain Eukaryota; kingdom Metazoa; phylum Chordata; class Aves; order Psittaciformes; family Psittacidae; genus Neopsephotus; species Neopsephotus bourkii. The sequence goes on along the minus strand of NW_026902244.1, from coordinate 220,946 downwards.
TAGCTGGGAATCTATGTGGCAGATCCATTTGTTATCACTCATGCCCTGATCAAGGGCTGGATCAACTGACAGACTGAAAAGGGGAGCAGGCAGATGAAGGAGGGATGTTGCACCTTCCTGTTCACTGTCAAATGCTTCCAGGTACTGCTGACAGGGAGTTCACCCAAAGCCCTGCCGTTATGAAGGACTAGCCTTGTAGACTGGCCAGAGCATTCCTGAGAAAATGGTTCCAGGCTGCCAGTTCCCTAATTGCACGGTATCTGCTACACTCTGAGCAGAGGGAAAGAAAACACAGGCAGGAAGTTTTCTTCTGAGAACATTTTTTAGAGCTGGAGTGAGAGTGATTGTGTGTCAGATGGGGAATCGTAACACAGGGCAATGCCTCTCTCTAAATACAGTTCTGTTTTCCAGTCATAGCTTATTGTCTCTTGCTTGATATTTGTAGCTATATCAGTGTGTTGTCAGGGAAATAAGGCTTCTGATGTGATAAATTCTGTGTTAGAACTTCAGTCCCATGATAAATGAGATCAGAGATTAGAGAGAGGAAAACAATTTTCCTTTTTTTCCTTTTTTTTTTTTTTTAAATGCCAACAGTGGTGCTAATGAGCAGAAACAGGAGGGGAATCACCTCCTGAGGGGGAGCTCTGTGAAGGGAGAGGCCATGCAGAGCTTGTGAGAATCCACAAACCTTTTCCCTTTTTATTTCTTCAGCTGGGAAAAGGTTTTTAATGATTGTCCATTACACAGAGATATTCTCCAGGCTAAAGAGCTTATTTGGAAGAGCTGTGCTAGCTGCATTAGTAAGAAGAAATAAAAAAGCTATATGCCATTCCTCTTCACCCAAGAACTGACTTCCAATAGGACTTCAATTTGCTGGGCAAGAAAAGGTGGTGGTTGTGAGCTGATACATCAAGCATGCCCTGAGCACGTAAGTGCTGTTGTAAATGAATAGTGATGAAAATAGATATCATGATGGCTTTTTGACTAAATAACTGAATAAATAAATGCCCCTTCCCCTTCTTATCCAAGGTTTAGATGTCCATGTCCTTGCACCTACTTTTGGCTGCAAGACGAATTGTAAAAGGCTTATGAAGCCTCTCTGTGTACAGCTGCTCTGCCTCTGATTACTTACTGAGATAAACATGCCCTGGGTTTTACAGGCATGTAGTTCTAGATACTAAAACATTTAGTCTGTATCTTGTAGAGTCCCTTCCAGCATTCCTATCCCCTCTTCCCCCTTACCTTGTCTCAAATTTACCACCCATTCCTAAAGCTGTAGAAGGAAAGCCTTAGGATGAAATGTGATTATGAAGTTGTCCATACTTCACACCATTCTGTAGTTTCATTTAAAATTTTTTAAACAAATTTACTGCTGTTTTCTACAGAACATGTATTGCACGTCTGTAAAACACCATGTTGGTCACACAATGCCAGAGTTCTGGATTTTGTAAGCAAGAGACTGGTCTTTCTGTGGCTATAGGAAAGCTGTGTTTTTTTTCTTTTCCCTTCAGTACCAGTGCTTTTGTTAGTCAGCTTGGCATGAGCAGCTTATGCAAAGACAAGGAGAGGGAAGGTGTCATTTTGTAACATTCCTTTCCCCAATCTGCGTCTAGTCTCATTTCTGTCCCTTATCTGCTTGGTTCAGACAACTGCAGGAGACGAAATAGGACAGTCTGCTTCAGGCTACTTTGATTCTAGCTGCATGAGGTTACAGAAAATCTGATTTGCAGTACAACAGACACCCGTTTTTCATTCCTGAGCTTCCCCTTAGGAAACACACGTTCTTATTTCTCTCAGATTTGTAGTAGCTTTTCCTGCCCATGTTTCAGTCTTGATGTCTAACGTAGTTCCTATTCTGACTGCTGCAGTGCCTGGGAGCTGGTAAAGCAAAAAGAAGCCAACAAAATGATCTTTTGGATTCTCTTCTCTGGAAGCTGCGCTGCCTGCTGTCTGCTCACTGCCTGCCATTAACTGTAAATAATAGTATTCCTTATGAGTACCACTGCAGGTGAATCAGACTCTACAACTGCTGAGAAGCAGATATTTTCAAGTGCTGTTTGTTTTGCTTAGGACACTCCAGCTATTTGGCTTGGCTTGGTTTGCTGCAATTCTTTTGACCTGCCTGGAAGGGGGAAATGTCTGTGGCTTCAGGAAGGCTGTATGAGTGATGGACTTTTGAAGACTGTCGTGTCCCTCTGATCTTGCCTCTCGCCTGTAATGGAGCTGGTTGAGGGGGAGCCATGAGGCTGCCATTTGAGTTTTTCAGTGCTCTGCTTCAGGCTGCTTTTTATTTTATGAGGAGGTTTGGAGAGTTTCACATTCTCCCTTGGTCTCCTATCCTTGAGTTTGGACTCTCAGGAAGAATACTTCCCACCCCACCTGCATTCTGTCATATTTCAGAATGTTATTGTTTTCTCTTGTTTAGACTGTAAGAGCAGTGAGGGATGGGCAGCGTGTTGCTGCCATGGCTGTGTTGTTACATAGCAATGGCTCTAATAAGAGCATTAAGTGTGTTTGTTAGCATTTTGAAATTCACAATAATGTGTCCCTTTCCCCTATGCCACTCTGGGGTCACTGGCAGGGACACTGGCAGCCTTTCACCTTCTTGTTTCTTTATGCTGGTTCTCCCTGAGGCATGTGCAAGCTGAGTGAAAGACTGTGCGATGTTCAGAGGAAGGAGACCCTGCACTTTGAAACCTCATGGCATTTTTGTAATATGGGTAATATACCCTCAGAATTTTCAGTCTGTATGGAGATGACCAATTAGTTACATCAAAAAGTGCATCATAATATACCTCAACTCTACAGCATGCAAGGAACCTGCTGTGGATATGTGTGAATGTAAAAGTCCTTTTCTCTTTTGTTCCTGGCTGTTTGTGCAGGTATCATGCGATATGCTCATAGCCTGTATCAGCTGCCTGCATTTTATAGTACGAGAACATGAATTTTCAAAATGGAGAGAGAAATCCCATTTTAAATATACTGGGAGGAGAACATGTTTCGAAAATCACAAGAAAGACTTTAACATCTGCCCCTCTAGAAGGAAATTGCTGATGTTCTCATTTTATATCAGATAAATCTTTGAGTGCTGCAATGTTTACATATTTAAATGCAGATTTGAAATAGAAGTGACTAATTAATTTAGCTCAAGCTCTTAACATTTGCATTATTTTAATTTTAATTGAGCATTTTCTTCACAGGGTTAGCGGTTTTTACAGCAACTCAGACTATGCTTTTAAGTAGTTTTATGACGACAAGCACGAGAAAGAGAGAAAACTGTATGGAAAAGAGGAATTTATGGGTTTGTTGCTAGGAATCTGAAGACAAAAGACTCTGCTCTTATTCCACTGCATCTCCTCTCCATTTCAAAATGAATGTTTTTGATGTCCTTTACATAAAGTGGGGTCAGAACTGGACTCTGCAGCTCTTAATTCAACTGAGAATAAACTTCATCATCATGGCTGTGAGCTGATGATCTCTCGGTAAAGGAAGTCTGGGAAGACGCTTTTTCTAAAGTTAACAGCATTGCAAAAGTAAGACAGGGCAAACTAGATGATCTTAAGGTCCTTTCCAACCCTAACTATTTCTATGATTTCATGATTCTGTGATCTTCTGCCCATGTGAGACTGTTCCAAGCTACCTACTTTGAGGAGGGGATGGGCAGGTAGAGGGCTTTTTACCTACAGGCTGTCTGAAAAAAAAAAAAGAAAAAAGAAGCTAAACCACTTTCCCTGCTTTGCTGTTCCACCTCTAAATTTCATTGCCTATATGAAATATAATTACCCATGGGTTTCTTCTGTTTGTCCTAATTTTTTTCCAGTAACTTCACTCATTCTTCCATTAATTTCCTAGCACACTTGAGTAGCACAGTATCAAAAATGAATGCAAGTGGGATTGGACAAGACCATTGCACTGGTGGCTGTCCTCACAAGGAGGAGATACAAATTATTTCTCCTCACAGGTTCTGGTAGATTGATGCAGTGGGTCAGTCAGGTAGGTACCAGTGTAATAACAGTTTTCCTCCTTTTTTCCTCCAAAGTGAAAGAAGAGTCTTCTACCGGTGCCATTTGACATTGAACTGCAGGTGCATAAACCTCCTGCAATGGAAAAGGTAGGAAAGGTCAGAGCACCTGGAGAGCAAAATGCACTAGAAACTTGTAAAATTAGAAATGCATGGGAAAAACGCTTCTTTGCCTCTGGTCTTGTCTTCTCTGAGTGTAAATTCTTTTTAGCTCAGGTTGTTTTAACTCATGTAGGAGACTGGGTTTGTGTTGCGCTCAACACTGGTATGTAATTTGGACCTGTAGGTGGTAAAGCATTATAAATACTGGTGCTTCTAAAAATAGTAAGCAGACAGAAGTCTAGAAGCAGTGGGTCTAGGAGCTGGCCTGCACTCTTATACAGCAGAAAATGTGTTTTGTAAATCATGACTGGGCTAGTGTTAGAATTTTTCTCTCCTTTCCATAATTCACACAGAGACAGCAGTGATTGCCCTATACAAAATTCTAGGAATCAGCTATGAGCGTCCCTATCTGCAAGGGAAGGGGAAACAACCCTCTAGAAAAGAGCTACTCTGCAAATGGTTCAACATTCATATCTAAAGTAGCTGTAATGGTTATTTTGAAATACTGAAGTAATCCAGTTTGAATAATACCTAATAGCTCCTCTTGCATGTGGAATGGCCATTTATGCAAAAGATAAACTTCAGACTGTTGAAAATAATAAAAATGGTTACTATAGGCTCTAAACAGCAGAGCTTCTGTTCCTGATTTTGCTAGTTGAAGTGGGTTTTTCTTTCTTCCTGACTTTGTGGCAAAGGCAAAGTGAAAGCTTTGTTAAAATCAAATCAAAACAAAGAAAGAAGACCCCCACCAAACTGAAGTGAATGCTGGCAGTTTGTTTCCTTAGCTTTGGCCTAAAGGGCCTAGAGAGGGTGAAAATACAGCATGTGTCACTAAAAGTCAAGGTGTACATAGAAACTATGCTGTCATAACTACTATGAAATGGAAGGTTAAAGTAAACATTTATACTAATGGTGTAGGTTCTAGCAGCATCAAGGAAATATGGAAACACAAGCTGACAGAAGCTCATAATGATCAAAGCCAGTGTTGTTTCTGCTTGAGCAGACAATTTTGAAGGTAAGTGTGCCTGTGGTGTACTTTTCACCAGCTTGTCGATCAAGGGAGACAAGGGGCTCTAGAAAACCTGCTTCAGTACATTACACATTCTGTATTCTGTTCTGTATTTCTCGTGCTCCAAAAGTCCTTCTGGGATTTCTGCTGTGGTGTTTGAGATTTTAAAATCTCACTACAGGAAGATAAACAGAGGAGGCAGAGTAACAGCCCTGTGTAAAAAACAGCATTTGGTAGTGCTGGCTTTTTATTTTAGGCCCTTGAAGGAAGATAATCACCACAATGATTATGCATTAATGTGCAGAGCAACACGGTAGTGTCAATTTAAAGCTAAAAATGTATCTGAAGAACCAGCTTGTTTATGTCTACTGGCACTTACTTGTTTCAGTTTGTTTATACAAACAATAGCTTTTCCTGCATTGTGACATATGGTGCCACTAACAGGAGGATCTGGCAAAACATTGCTATCAATTGCAAGTCATAGATTTTGCCCCCCTAGCAAAGGTAAAACATAAATCAATTATTTTATGGAAGGAGACTTGTTGAGCTCTGGAGAATTGCCTGTCTGTTCCTCCAGTGTGGCTTGTGGGGTTTCATAAGAAATCTTGCCACTCACTTGTATTCTTCAGTATCACATGTATGCGGATGAAGGGCCTCCACTTTCTCCTCAGTGGCAACTGTGTGTGAATTGCTCAGATGCTTGAACTGAAGAGTTATGTATTTATTTATTTTTTTTTTAATTAGAAAAATACAGTGTATTTTTTATTCATGTCATGCTGTTTCGGCAAACTTGTCTTTCCTTTCATGCTCTCTTCTTCTCCCAAATTAAACTGAATTACTTCCCCTGTCCGTCCCCCCCCCCATCACAGTCCATTACAGAGCTACAAAATCACCCTTCTCCAAATTTGCAAATTGCTTCATACCAACTGCATATCTTTTGATCTTCCCATCTCTCCTATTGCTCTTCAAAGTTTTAAACCCAATACAGACAAAAGAGAAGTACACTTTGATTTTATTTTTTTTAATTTTTTTTTTTTATTTTATCAGCATCTACTAGTTTCAATTCTATGGTATTTATACTTGTAAGAGAGAAGAAGAAATTGGCAAAAGGTGACTGAATGGAAGGTTGGAAATGTTGATGGTGCACTGCTTTCATAGATGCTATAGCATGACAAGAGTGTTAACATATTTCAGCCTGATTCAAGTTCTAATCTTCAGCCTGTTATTGATGCTGACAACTGTAGTTGAACTGGTATGACCTTGTAGGAACCAATCTGTCCTGTTTTATTTGCACTTGTGCATGTCTTTGTGTTCCAGCTTCAGTTCTGACTTAAAAACTATAGAGAGTTGTACCTGTCAGCTGCTTCATACGTAGAATAATGCCAAGCTAAAACTGCATGCTTATCAAAAGGTCTGTATGGTTGTTGTTTGGAAAGAGAGTTGTCTGCCATTTGTAATAAAGGCTCATGGAGTTTGATACCAGAATAATTTTTGAAGTCTAGTCTTACGAAACCCTGAAGTGAAAAGAGGTAAAAGGAAAAGGAGAAAAATTTGCTCTCCTGTTCTGCTCCTGATATTAAGCAATTTATTCTTAATTCAGGGGAAGGGCACATTCCTTCTGTTTACTGTGGTACTGTGAGGTGAGGGAGAAGAAAAGGAAGAGAAGAAAGATCATGAGGAGGAGCTTTCAGTCTTGGTACCTAGATTGGTTTTTTGTTTTGTTTTGTTGGTGGTGTTTTTTTCAGTGGTTACAATTTTAAGTATCATCACTGTCGAAACAGTTATTTGTAATCTTTGAAGGCAGCTTCTAGATATCACTTGTGTTTAGTTGGGAAAATCTAGACAGCACTTCCATCATTTGGTGAATTCCAGCATTGACTGAATACATGAAAGTGTACTAATTCTGTAACAACTTAAAAGGCATTGTCCTCAGATTCTAAGGGGATGCAGCACTAAAACTTCCAGACAATGTTAGACCTTTTTTGATAGTTTTAAAGTGAGCCTGTAACTGGTGCTTGCACATTTTGTGTGTTTGTGGACATTCAGCTGGGTAATGACTGTTTCATGCAAGCAGAGGAGGGATTTCAGAGCTCATTTCATTAAATCAGGCCCTCAGGAATGATACAGCTCCTTTTCTCTGCAGTTCACCTACTGTATCTCTTAATCTCTCCCCTGTTAAGCTTTCTACAGTAGAGTAATAGCAGCAAACATAAAAAGAAAAAACTTACATATGTGAATCATTTCTTCCAACATTATCAATCCTACAGCAAACAATCGCTAGATTAAATGTTCTAATTTGAAAATGCAATTGCAGAACCTTATAAGAAAGATCTCAAGCATTATAGTTTCCTTATGAAAATCTTGCTATTAACCTCTAGATTACATCATCATAGAATCATAGAATAGTTAGGGTTGGAAAGGAACTTAAGATCATCAAGTTCCAACCCCCCTGCTATGGGCAGGGACACCTCGCTCTAAACCATATCACCCAAGGCCTCATCCAACCTGGCATTGAACACTGCCAGGGATGGAGCATTCACAACCTCACTGGGCAACTTATTCCATTGCCTCACCACCCTAACAGGAAAGAATTTCCTCCTTATATCCAATCTAAACTTCCCCTCATCCGTATTCCCTTATCATCCATATTGCATTGTACTCTTTGCTCTTGTTGAGGCAAAAGCAGATGTAATGGTGTCCTGGGTTTAGCAGTGGCAGTCATTTTTTCTCCTTCTTGGTAGCTGGTGCAGTGCTGTGTTTTGACTTTCAGGCTGGGAACAAAGCTGATGAAAATGATGTTTTGGTTTGGCCAGGGACTTTGTGAGCATCACGCTCTGCCAGGGAGGAGGGGAAGCTGGGAGGAGGTGGAGACAGGACACCTGACCTAAACTGACCAAGGAGGTATTCCATACCACAGCACGTCATGCCCAGGGGGGAAGTGGGAGTGGTCCGGAAGGACAGGGGGCCGGGTCGGACTCGTGGTTCGGCGCGTGGTATTGTACTCCTTTCCCTTGCTATTTTCTCTTATCATTGCTGTCGTTGGTGGTAGCGGTGGTGATTTGTATTGTACATTAGTTGCTAGACTGTTCTTATCTCAGCCCATGGGAGTTGCATTCTTTCGATTCTCCTCCCCATCCCTCTGGGAGCGGGGAAGGGGGGGGACTAACGTGGGCCTCGATTGCTTCCAGCCTGGCACCACTCACTGGGAGTAAGTGCACAAGTTGTCTGGCTGGGGTTAAACCACGACAAATGGCAAGGGTGTTACAGTGAAAATGGACTGTTGGAGAAAGAGGTCTTTTGGAGCTGAATGTCAGTTGTAGGCCAAAATATCTTGGACTAATGTATTAATTCTCTTGATTGGCAGAAAAACAAATAATGTTAACAGAAGACATTTTTAAACCAAAGTTTGCAGAATTTTTTAATCAGGAACTCAAATTTCCATTTAACTTTTTTTGTTTATTAGCAGTCTGTAACTAAAATGCTCTCGTGCTTATTCCAAGTGAAAATTGATGTGCAGTTGGGTCACCCCAGAGCAAATGTGTGGTTAACTAATGGGATTACTGGGTTGTCTTTGTTCTGTCCCGTGTTTTTAATGGCAATACATTTGTGGGATACATATACTTCATGATTGGTTGTTCAGTCTGGGAACAGGCATAGAATGTTGTGAATAGACGACACAGTGTCATATTTGGTTTGGTATGTGAAGTAGAATGTATTCTTAAAATGATACCTTTAACCCTTGTCTGTCTCTGCTTATAACCATAAATTCCAATTATCTTACAACACTGCTCTTTGTTCACCTTATTCTGCCAGATGTAGAGATGAGCAAAAATACTACTCCTTCAGGAAACAGAGCCAAAATTGTCTTTTCTTGCAAACAAAGCAATACTTTGCACTTCCCAGTATGATGTCTTCTTAATTAGAGAAGAGGCACTGCTGAAGGTCAAAGCCTGTGACACTTTATTTCACTCAGGGTGAATCTTTACCCAGAGGAGTCACCAGCTTCAGCTGTCACAAAGAGATGCTATGGCATTGGAGGCAGAGCTCCCACTTTCAGAGCTCCCGAGGAAAGAATCAGAAAGACAATATGTATCACATTTCTCTGAGATACTATGTGATTGCTGCCAGAGCTTTGAAATCCTTCCTCTTAGGTTCTGAATTTTTAGGCTTTAGAGATTGGGGGGTTATTTTTGTTTGTTCATTTGTTTGTTTTTACAAACAAAATTTACAAATCATGTGATTTTTAACTTGCTGTTTTGTGACTGTTCTGTAGCAAGAATGGCCATTAGTGATGAGCAAATATATACCTGCTGAGGTTCTGTGTGATACTGTGTTTTCATGGAAGTGTTTTCATGGACGATGTTAACTCTCTCCCACCAAACTTGTATTTGGGCAAAAAGATGTGTTTGCAACCTAGTCACATGTAGAAGTGGAGAGTGGAAGTGTAAAGGTAATGGTGTGCAGACCTTGGAAATGGGAACCTGTGAAATGGCTGCTGGTTGAGATGTCCCTGGAAGGAGGGGAAGTTTTGTCTTTACCCACAGTATTCATATAGCAGAAACACAGAGAACCATAGCCAAGGTTTGCACAGAATGGATGAGAACTTTATCTTGCGTAAATTGCTGCAGTTCAAGTAAAGTCAGCTCTGGCTTCAGCTGACATAAAGGGATGTTGGTCCATTTTTCTCTCATTAGGGTAAGCCTGTTCTCAAGCAACTCCATGGTATTCCAGTGATAATTTCAATATTGGAATTTGACAGAAATGTTTGTTGTACTTGCATAGTGTAATTTTATATACTTACTAGGTCTTTGTTCTATCTTGGCTAAATCTCTGCCTTCCATTCACATAGAAAATAATAAAGTGCACCTCAGAATTTTTCCTTGAAGTATCTACTTGAAACGTTTCCAGGAATTGATACTGAGTTTGTAAAGGCTACAGTGTATTCAGTAAATGGTCTTTTACTCTGTAGCTAACACTTTCCAGGTGCTTTTAGGTTGTTAGCCCATTCAGAAAATTTTCCAGTTGTTGTTCTAGATACACTGTGTGTTTTGATTTGTACTTTGTAATGGGTCTGAATCCTGCTCAACTGACGGCATGTGTCTTCTCACAGGGCAAATTTGTTCTTTGTTATCAGTATTTCTACAATTTTGATGAAGTTTTTATTTTCCGTACATTTTGTCAAGCAATATCCTAAATTACAGGTAGGAGATCTCCAGTGGTGTGCAATACCTACGCTAGCCTTTACAAGTTGGTAGGCTCAGAAGAGGGAGATCATTAGCCTGAGCTGACATGACAGGTCTTCAGTGCCAGGAAGTGTTTCTTAATGCCATTGAGAGAAGCATTCCAGTGCTATCTGCAGGTGAAAAAGCAAGGTAACAACATAATTAATTTCTATTTCTGTAGTAAGTTGACTGCCATCTAGCCTAGGAAATGATCCACAGGGACTCAGCTAATAGATGAGAGACTGAACAGGCACCGCTTGGGCAGCCTGCATCCTTGATGTGACTCTGCTGAGCTTTGTTAGTGTTTCAGCTGGGGAGAGGCTGCTGTTCTTTTCTGCTTTATGCTCTGGCTCTGCAATTACTTTGTTCAAAATAAGAGTCACTGTAAAGTACAGTGTTAAAGTTCAGCATATTAAAGAACATCTGTTGTTGACCCAGCAACAGCCTTGGTTAAAAAAATATTTGTTTATAGGACTAGAATATCCTTTTGAAAGAGGGAAGTTTGATCTAGGTGGAAGGCTTGCTTTCACTTACTTCATTGCCTATGCTGAAGTTGATAAACCAATTAAATTTTTACTTTACTTTGCTTCCTCAACTTTGTAATTTAAAGTTTTCCAGGCATTTTTACATGGTAGGATTTTCTCTTAGAGAGAAGTTCCTGTTGCAAGCTTTTCTTACAAATAGGTTATCCCAGTAATCTCTAAGTCGTTTGGCATATTTCTATTCTACTGTCAAAATGCAATGGCTTAATATGGATCTATCAGTCTTACTTGTCTACAGTCATATATATGTATGCAGGCCAACTCATTTCCACTGGCAGAGCTTGAATCTAGAAAATTGGTCCTATATGACTGCACTTATTGTTGCATTTCTGTTGGAAACCTGGCAACTATGTAAGCACTTTTACTATGGCTAAAATAGTAGTTAGAGCTTGTCAGGGTAAGGTGTGTATTTTATAAATAGCAAATGTATCTGCATAAAGAATAAAGCAAACTTTGGAAAATGTTATTCTCTGGATAAAAGGTATAACTTTGCAAGGTTCTTATGTACAATGGGAAAAGTTCTTGAAGAGACTGTCACTGTGACAAAATTTGTAATTGAAGTTTTTCAAGCACTGTCAGAGTACCTTCACCTCTAGTATTCTTATTCTATTGAAGAGATGTAAAAATCCCCTTGATATCTGCTATTCCATTATATTGATGAAACTGTGAGCTAATGCATACAATTCGGTTTTATGCACATAGGTTTATTAGTTGGGTTTTTTCCAAGGTGTCTTTTTATCTTGCTAGTAAGTAGTCATAAAAGGTGCACTTTTCCTTGTCGTATGTCAGTGAGAAAATTTCTGCAGCTTTAATTTTAGTAAAATGTTTAAACCAGAACATCAACAACATCAGTATATTTAGCATCCCAGCCTACATTTGAGGTAAACATGCAAGGTATGAAAGGCATAAACTCTATAAATGTATTCATATTTAAAATCTCCTTGGATGATAACCTTTGAGGAAAAAAGTTGTTCGTGCAGTGATTGAGAAGTAGCCTGACTTTTTCACATTGACTCTTGCCAAAATTACCTTTTGCACAACAGTGAACAAAAACCTAATTTAATTTGTTTTATGATGCATAAAGATGAGCTGTGAAGGGTTTGTTTATTCCTTTCCTGCTTCTTGACCATAGTTATATTTGGAGCAGCTAATCTTCCTTAGGTTTGCTGGACTTGTCCTTTGAACATAGAAAAGCTTTTTAATGTCCTCTTTGTCTAATTTTACTTCCAGGAGCGGAGGGTGTATGTATCTTCATTTTACTGTATAAGCCTTCCTTCTGAGCAGTTTTCATTCTTTGGCAGAAGCTGGTACTGGTAAAACAAACAAGCAAAACAATTATAGTGTCTAAAACTTTCTCCTTATTTCACTGTTTACACAGAAGTAGAGAATAGCATCTATGGTTACTGGTGTCCTAAATCCCTTATTTGAATTTTCTTAGTAAGATGTGATAATCAGCATTTCTTTGGTTAAACATATTCTCTTTTGCATGTTGGTGTTTCCCATACCTTGTCATCATAAGGAAATAAAATACCAGTTTTCTAATTCTCTGGTTACTTCTTTTTTCTTTCCTCGTATTTATTTATTTTTATTTTTTATTTTATTTTATTCATTTACTCTATTCATTCATTCATTGTCCTATTGTTAGATGTAACAGGACAAATTGGTCCACACCCGGCACAGCTACAGGTTGGGCAGAGAAGAGATTCAGAGCAGCCCCACGGAGAAGGACTTGGGGGCACTGGGTCAATGAGAAAATGAACATGAGCCGGCTTCAGTGTGCACTTGCAGCCCAGAAAGCCAACCGTATCCTGGGCTGCATTCAAAGGAGTGTGACCAGCAGGTCGAAGGAGGTGATCCTGACCCTCTACTCTGCTCTTGTGAGACCTCGCTTGGAGTATTGTGTGCAGTTCTGGTGTCCTCAACATAAAAAGGACATGGAACTGTTGGAACAAGTCCAGAGGAGGGCCGCAAGGATGATCAGGGGACTGGAGCACCTCCCATATGAAGACAGGCTGAGAAAGTTGGGGCTGTTCAGCCTGGAGAAGAGAAGGCTGGGTGGAGACCTCATAGCAGCCTTCCAGTATCTGAAGGGGGCCTATAGGGATGCTGGGGATGGGCTCTTCATTAGGGACTGTAGTGATAGGACAGGGGGTAATGGGTTAAAACTTAACCAGGGGAAGTTTAGATTGGATATAAGGAGGAAATTCTTTCCTGTTAGGGTGGTGAGGCACTGGAATGGGTTGCCCAGGGAGGTTGTGAATGCTCCATCCCTGGTGGTGTTCAAGGCCAGTCTGGACAGAGCCTTGTGTGACATGGTTTAGTGTGGGTTGTCCCTGCCCATGGCCAGGGGGGGTGGAACTAGATGATCTTAAGTTCCTTTCCAACCCTATGGATTGGAACTATCTATGATTCTATGAAATGTGGCATGTTTCTGGGTGCAGGTGCCCTCATGCTTCAGTCATTACCTACATCATTGTTAGTCAAACTTTAAAAATGTTATTCCACTGCTACTCATTAATCTGGCATCAAACTGGAGATGTTATAATTAAGGTGGTGGCAGGATTTCCATTACTGACTATTTTCTTCAGCAGAAGGAACAGTTAGCGCCTGCCAGCAAAGGAAATAATATATGATGCTGACTGCCTGGTGTAGCCATCAATTCAGAGTCCTCTGTGTAGCTGAACTCCAGTCTCACTGTCCTAAGAGCATCCCTGAAAGGCAGCACACAGGTAGGGAATGCTGATTAATTATTATATGCATTCTAAGGAGTGTAAATAACACATGGATGGGGCACATAGGGCCTGATGAATTGCTTGTACTCTGCCCAGACTCCTCTTTGTGTCTGTGTACTTCGGCCCTGTTCTCTCACAGGCTGGCTGAGGTGATGGGGAACTGTATCCTGGGTGTGGGACAAGTTGTTTTTTAATAAGTATTCACTCAGTTAAAAAAATGCAGCTATTCAATGAAACAGACTGCAGGTTTCAAAGGAAATGAATTGCATTCAGATTTGAAAAGCTACAAAAGAAATTAAGCTGATGCTTATTAATGTCACAAGATAAAGATATGTATCATCTTAACAAATCACCTCGGTTGGTATTATTGGCTTGTACTGAGCTATGCAGGCAAGGAACTCAAGTTTATTTGTGAATCACTTTTTGTCCACTACGTAAATCAAGAAATGACATTTCGGTGTTTGAAATATCTGCCTCTTTTCTCTTCTTTATTTTGTGTTTTCACTTTCTGAGTGTCTCACTCCTTTGTGAGTCCCACACTGCATATAGCATACTTTATTTTCTGAGACTTCTGGTCTCGCAGATTAACAGCAAGGAGAGCACATTTGCATTTGGCATCACATCCCAACACACCCAGTCAGTTGCCAGCACCTATAATAAATGCTTGGAGCAATGTAGATATTCCAGCTGCTCCAGCCAATGAGCCGGCTTCATCTGGAGCTCGGCTCAGATGCCTCTATACAAATGCCCGTAGCATGGGGAACAAACAAGAGGAATTAGAGATGTGTGCACGTCTATGGGGTATGATATAATAGGCATCGTAGAAACATGGTGGGATGGCTCCTATGACTGGAGCGTTGGAATGGAAGGTTACAGGCTCTTTAGAAAAGACAGGCCTGGCAGGCGCAGAGGGGGAGTTGCCATTTATGTTAGGGATAGGCTGGAGTGTATGGAACTCTGTCTGGGGACAGGTGAGCAGATAACAGAGTTTGTGGGTCAGGGTTAAAGGGAAAACAGCGATGGGAGACATTACTGTGGGGATCTGTTATAGACTGCCTGATCAAGAGGAATCTGTGGATGAAGCACTCTATAGGCAGATAGGAAAAGCCTCACGCTCACAGGCCCTCGCTCTCATGGGTGACTTCAACCACCCTGACATCTGTTGGAATGACGGTACGGCCCGGCACAAGCAATCCAGGAGGTTCCTTGATTGTGTGGAAGACAACTTCCTTCTGCAAGTAATAGAGGAGCCAACAAGGAGAGGTGCCATGCTTGACCTTGTGCTCACCAACAGGGAAGGGCTTGTTGGAAATGTGGCACTGCAGGGCAGCCTTGGATGCAGCGACCACAAGATGGTCGAATTCGAGATCCTCAGGACAGTGAGAAGAACGTGCAGCAAGCTCACTGCCCTAGACTTCAAGAGGGCAGACCTTGGCCTCTTCAGGAACCTGCTTAGTAAGGTTCCATGGGATATAGCCCGGGGGGGGTGGGGCAAGACTCTTGGTTGGCCTTCAAGGATCACCTGCTACAAGCTCAGCAGTGTTGCATCCCAACTGGAAGGAAGTGCAGCAGGAGGGCCAGGAGAACTCCTTGGATGGATAAGGAGCTGCTGAGGAAAATTCAAATGAAAAAATAGTCATATAGAAAGTGGAAGCAAGGACAGGCGGCCTGGGAAGAGTACCGGGATGTTGTCCGGGAAGCTAGGGACCAGGTCAGGAAAGCTAAGGCCCAGTTAGAATTAAACTTGGCTAGGGATATTAAGGATAACAGGAAGGGATTCTACAGGTACATAGCAAATAAAAAACAGACTAGGGAGAATGTAGGCCCCCTCAGGAAGCTCTCAGGTGAACTAGCTACACAGGATTTGGAGAAGGCTGAGGTTCTGAATGACTTCTTTGCCTCGGTCTTCACTGGCAAAGGTTCTGACCGCACCACCCAAGTCTTGGAAGGCAGGCGCAGGGACTGTGAGAATGAAGACCTTGGGCCCACTGTAGGAGAGGAACTGGTTCGAGACCATCTTAAAAATCTGAATGTGTACAAGTCCATGGGTCCTGATGAAATCCATCCACGGGTCCTGAAGGAGCTGGCAAATAAAGTTGCTAAGCCGCTGGCCATCATATTTGAGAAATCATGGCAGTCAGGTGAAGTTCCCAACAACTGGAAAAAGGGAACTATAACCCCCATTTTCAAGAAGGGGACAATGGATGACCCGGGGAACTACAGACCAGTCTCACCTCCGTGCTTGGCAAAATCTTGGAGCAGATTCTCCTGGAAGGCATGCTAAGGCACATGAAAATCAACAAGGTGCTTGGTGACAGCCAGCATGGCTTCACTAAGGGGAAATCCTGCCTGACCAATTTGGTGGCCTTTTATGATGTGGCTACAGAACTGATGGACAGGGGTAGAGCAGTTGATGTCATCTACCTGGGTTTGTGTAAAGTGTTCAACACTGTCCCACACGACATCCTTGTCTCTAAATTGGAGAGACATCAATTTGATGGATGGACCACTCGGTGGATAAAGAACTGGCTGGATGGCCGCACACAAAGAGTTGTGGTCAATGGCTCCATGTCCAGCTGGAGACCAGTAATGAGAGGTGTCCCTCAGGGATTGGTGTTGAGAATGGTCTTGTTTAACATCTTCGCTGCTGACATAGACAGTGGGATTGAGTGCGCCCTCAGCAAGTTTGCCGATGACACCAAGCTGTGTGGTTCGGTTGATATGCTGGAGGGAAGGAATGCCATCCAGAGGGACTTTGACACGTTTGTGAGGTGGGCTGATGCCAACCTTATGAAGTTTAACCATGCCAAGTGCAAGGTCCTACACCTGGGTGGGAGCAATCCCAGACACAGCTACAGGCTGGGCAGAGAAGAGATTCAGAGCAGCCCTGCAGAGAAGGACTTGGGGGTGCTGGTTGATGAGAAAATGAACATGAGCCGGCTTCAGTGTGCGCTTGCAGCCCAGAAACCAACTGTATCCTGGGCTGCATCAAAAAGAGTGTGACCACTGCACCAGCTACCAAGAAGGAGAAAAAATTACTGCCGCTGCTAAACCCAGGACACCATTACATCTGCTTTTGCCTCAACAAGAGCAAAGAGTACAATGCAATATGGATGATAAGGGAATACGGATGAGGGGAAGTTTAGATTGGATATAAGGAGGAAATTCTTTCCTGTTAGGGTGCTGAGGCACTGGAATAGGCTGCCCAGGGAGGTTGTGAATGCTCCATCCCTGGCAGTGTCCAAGGCCAGGTTGGACGAGGCCTTGGGTGATATGGTTTAGAGCGAGGTGTCCCTGCCCATGGCAGGGGATGTTGGAACTTGATGATCTTAAGGTCCTTTCCAACCCTAACTATTCTATGATTCTATGAATGTTTTTAGGAGGCTCACACAGCAGTTAAGGCTGTGTTCTGAAAGGATTGTGCTTCTTGGTGCTATGAGCTTCCACAAGGTCTGACTGCCTGTATGGTGTATCCAAACAGGGTTGGGATATAGCTTGTAGCATTTACATTCAAGAAAGCATTTATCATGTAAAATCTGTATGAAGTTGATAGCTCTCACTTCTTTCATCAGTGTCTTCAGCTGGCCACTAAAAAGGGATAAATGTGTTTTACCTTTATTTTGTACACCTTTGTCCAGACCATTCCTGCTCTGTAGCAATCCCTACATTGAGTGAGACTGCATATCAGTTTATGGCATTTTTCATTTTAGTAGCAAGTTCATACTGACACTGCCTTGTGGATTTCTCATTTACTAAGGCCTGATCTCCCTATTGGCAATCTCTTTTCCTACTTTGGTGCAAATACAACAGTTCTATGAAGGCCATATCAGAGCCCATATTCCAGCCTTAACTGTAATTCCATTATGATGTTATCCTTTTTCACTACCCTTTGCTTTTAGACCTGGCATTTGTAGTCAGTTTTCCATCATATGTCACTTTTGCCCTTTTTTCTGTCACTATCCAGTCTTCTGAATCTTTTTTTTTTTTTTTATTACCTAAACCTCTTATAGACCCTTTGACATCCTCCTTCATAGTTAACTGTTTGCTTGTTGTTGGTCTTGTTATCACTGTCTGTCTTATCAGTCTGCCTAACTGGATGTTTTTACTTTCAAAGTAATTTTTCTCCTTTATGCTGTTCCTTCTGTTTAAAGACAAATTTGCAAAGAAACTTAAATCTGCTTATTTCAGAGTTTAATTATTTTCTTATTTTTCTTAGTGATCTGTGACAGGTATGGCAGCACTTGTTCACTGTGTCCTAAGTGAGTAAGATCTAGATTTCTGTAGTCCTTCTTCAAGGGATTCTTTTGTCCAGTCATAATCATATTACTGTCACACTGCAGTGTTCTTGGGCTTCGGGCATTTGAGTAGGAGAAGAAAGAAAGCCCTGTTCTGCTCTGAGCACTGAATTTGGTTTGCATTGTAGTGGAGAGTGAAGGGCTTGCTTTAAGTACTTAAGAGGATCTGTTCTTTCGCTGTTACATCTTCTTTCAAGACTTTAGTATATTCTTCATTACACTGGCAATCTCTGTCTCTTCCTCAAAACCTTGATTTTTGTATTGCAGATCTATTCCTTCCTATGACTTCTGTTCCATTGAATGCAATTTCAGAGGCATGGTTTCTGAGGTGTGATTCCATGTCATCTCCAGTGCCAGGCAGAGCACTTGTTTGTTCTGTTCCTCTTCTAGCAGCTGCCATTGATTCTACACATTCTGCAGCGCTGATCTACATTTCCACCTCCCTGTGAGCTTTTCCACTTCATGTTCTTTGAGGGTTGTGGAGAGAGGATTGATCTGCAAGGCTGCTCCCCTGAATTTAGAGCAGAACTATCTGCTTCAACTTGTATCACTTTATAACCACAGTCACTCACGCAATGAGAAAGTAGGTAATTCTGACTTGGTTTAACCATTTCCAAATACATATACTTTTTTGGCAAGTTACTGTCCTACAAACCAGTACATAAGTTGAAAAGTCATTTTTAATGAATCCTTTGCGGTACAGATGGTTTGGGAACATATTGCCAGTTGTGCCAGTTCCTGAAGACTGATGGGTGGTATTTGCAGTCTCACAATTTACACTTGTGTGTGGTAATTGGATTTTTCTTAATTAGGGAAAGTGGGTGGACAGTTTTGTCACATAGCAATGTCCTCACCAATTAAGAGGATCAATAACTTTCTTCATGGAACCTCTAGACCAAATATACACAGAGCAGATACTTGAACTGGAATAGAAGAGTGAGGTAATTGCTTATCTGAGTTGTCTTCAGTAAATGAATGCTATGTGCTAAAGCAGAGTCTAGTTTCAGCTGGATGCAAGCCAGCAAATAACTTTTTCTGTCTAGCTGCCTTTTTTTAAATGCTATTTTCCTTCTTACAGAGAAATGAACTCCTGTGCAGAGCAAGCCAAAGACCCTCAAACACAGAAATCTTGCCTAGTACCATTTTTCTTTAATTTTTTATTTATTTTTGTTATTATTTTAAAATTATATTAAAGAAAACATATCTTTGTACTGCCTCTTCTGCACCACCATCGTTTTTACCTTGTAAGGTGTGCTGCAGGTGACCCTGAGGTACAGATGGTTTCACGCTGTGTATTCTCATGCTGCTCTTCATAGGGCTGGAGTTCAAATCATGCTCAAAGCCTTGTGGCTGCTCAATCCTGATTCAGTTAAACATGAATTCCCAGAGCTGTGCTGTGCTTTCCTTTTCAAGCACAGAAAATCCCAACATGTGAGACTGTTGTACCTAATGTTGTCTTTTTCCAAATATAATTTTTTGTTTTCATCTTGACTGAATAACTTAAATGATTGAATTTTTAAATTTTTTTTATTAATGAGGAGTGCAGGAGAGTGGTATTTAATTTACAATTACAATAGCCACCCCATTGTTGTTATTAATAGTTTGCCATTAAGAGACTTTCATCCTAGAAGATCAAAAAACACTTTACAGACAATGTGCAGTGATGACTTAGATACTGCTGAAATGAAGCTGTCTCCATAAAGAAATGCAGAAGAGCATCAGAAAGGCTGGGCTAGCCTTTTAAGAAAAGAAACAAAATGAAAAGCAATTTCTCTGCTTAGAGGGAAATCTTGAACTGTGGGGGGTGTGATAACTGGAAGCAGTCATCTGGGTGATTATTTCCTTGAGCTTTATGTAGATTTGAGCATATCCAGGTGGGGCGTGGGAAAACCCTTAGCCTAGATTGGAAAAGGTTGTTGTGTAAAAATGAAAAACTTGCAAACTGTTCCATATTGCCCCCTGATTCTACTTCCATCCATTCCCAGAACAGAGAAGCACTGGGGAAGAGAAACTTCAGACTAGTATTGCGATTAACAGCCAAGAGCCTTGAGAGTAAATGACCTTAATTTTTGTAAGTGAACCTTGAAGAGGTGGATCTCGATGAATAGTTTCTAATGACTGATACTGAGAGGTGACAGGCAGACTGGGGACTGTGTGGAAATGATGGAGACCCCTAGTGAATATGAGCTATTGAGGATGTTAGCATCATTTGAAAATTCATCTGATTTTAATTAGAGAAGCCAAGTGGGATTAAAATTGCAAATTAAGCTATTGAAAGCTATTGAAATTGTCTAAGCAAATAGTTTTATTTGCCCTCAGTTTGTACTGTTCAGCAACTGACATTATTACTTGGATCACAGTTGTTTTGGAGGTTTTTACTGTGTGTCAATTCAGGATAAAGCATCTTCTATCTCTTAAAGAATGTGAAAAAGTAGAGAGAGTTTCCTGCCCTGTCTCATTAGCTTCCTCTGTGCCACACCACACAATGGAATGTTTCATAGTTTTCACTGCCTTGTTCTTCTGGAAGTTAGCAACTCCTTGTCCTCTAATAGTGCATTGAGTTATTTCTTCAGATAGCTATAGAAGAGCAACAGATGCTGAAATGCTGTATTGCTGTCTCTTTTGTCTTCAGAGCAGCTTTTTGAAGCAAGTACAGACCCAGGTTAGTACACTACAATTAGACTTTAACCTATGACAGCTTATAGATCTTATGTAAAGACACCGAGTTTTATGAGAAATAAATTTATGAACAGTATTTTCAAGTCAAGAGGGGCTTTGAAACCCATCCTTTAGATGATCTGTGCTGGGAACTGCTGCTCACGTGGCTGAAGTTGGCTGCCCAGCGGAGCTGCTTCTTTCCTATGCAGGTGGTAAAATACTTGGTATTTTTTTACCAGTGTGTGAAGAGAAGTTAATTAATTGGCCTGTCCTTCATCCATTCTTGCCAGCACTCTCTCCATAACAGACAGGGATTTTGGCAGATGGATACGATAACATCATTATCTGGAAATAACTGATGCACTACTTGACCTTGATGTAGGCATATTTATTAATATATAAACTTGATTGCTGTAGCCAGCTTCTCAGCCTGCTGGATGGGTTTTTAAGCTCCCTTCACTGCATGTGTATGGAGCAGTTGTGTTCCTGTTTCACGTCACCAGCCAGGTATTAGATATGGCAAGAATCCCAGCCCAGTTCTGCTGCTGGAAGGAACCTGTGTACCTGGAAGTGAGGAATAAGTGAAAAGCCAGGATGCAGCAACCTTGACTCCTTCTAGAGTCCTTTGCACTCATGCCTGTTTCAAAGACAGTTTTGTGAGCTAGACCAACAACCCATGCTCTGCAAGTCACCCTAGTGAGTGAAATCACTGATAAATAGCAGCTATTCCAGCCTGCTGTGAGCAAGATCTACAGTAAGAGCTTCTACATTTTGATGTTTTAAAGAACTTCCAGGGCATTCAGAGTGGGATCTTGAATGCATTCTTCAATAAAAGGAGAGCCCTGTGAATCTTACCCTTGTTTGCAAGTTGCTAGAGGTAAAATCACAGGCAAATTGGGGGTCTGAGAAATTTCTAAGGAATGTTAGTTAATGAAACGTTGCAGGATTTTACAGCTGGAGCTCAGCAGTAGGGTACACAGAACGACAAACTGGAAAAATGGGTAAGGGGCTGCATGCTGCTTGAAAAAATGAGATATTGGAGTTGAAATACAGTCTGGAAATGATTAAAGGTATGATCATAAGCATGTTATTCATGAGAGGGTAAGCAGGAAAATCAAGAAATATTTATGCTCTTGTGGAGACTCATTAAAAGGATGGAGCACTGATCACAGAGGATTTCAATTACTTCTAGTTTGACTAGAATAAGAATTGTTTAATGCCTGAGAAAAGACACATTTGTAGTGTAAGATTGTTTTCTATTTTAATTTATATGAGCAAGTCAAAACAAAAGAATATCTCAGAGGATATTTTGGACATAGTCCCAGGAAATGAAGCAGGACCTGTATGATAAATAAGATAGATGCTGGTGAGCTTTTATAAGGTTGAGTGATCATAATGCTGTTGGATTTGAAATATTCATGAGGCTACAATATGTACAAAGAGTAGTGGCAGAAAAATATTAAACTTTGAAAAGTCAGTATTCAAAGAAGTGTGTAATGAATAGAAGAAAATTGATGGGGATGCAACTATTGTCCCCAAAACTGTTATAGGAGAATGGAGGAAATGTTTTTAGGAACAGATAAGAAAGATGCAATCTACATTCTTTCCAATAAAATGTAAATGTCAAACATGTCATCAATCATCTCAAGGCAACATTGTAGTAGTGAAATAGAAGACTGCAAAGGGATTAAAAAGAAGAACCAGACTTGGTAAATTATATAAAAAGAAAATAGCGTAGGAACAAAAATAATACATGAAGAATACCAAGTGAGACTTGCAATACCATAGAAAATAGCAAAGCAATTATATTCTGAAAATGAAACTTTCTTCTCCCTAAAAGTCATAATGGGAATTAGACAGATTATAACCAAGTGAAGTTCAGTTCAAAAATAGCCCATTTGTTCCTGACACTTTATGGCTTTCTAATATGATTTTTTTTATCCCCACATACTTCAGTTCTTGTGCTTCAGAGTTATAGTTTGCATGGGTTTGCTGGCCTACCTTTCTGACTAGGATGAGCTCTAATGAAGATGCTGTTTGTGACTTTATTGTTTATTTTTCCTGTGCAAATTACCAGTTAATTCCTAGTATTCTCCTATTCCTTTTATAACCATGCTGCCCATCTTTTGAATTTACTAGTCTTATCTAGGATATCAATATTTTAAAACTAGACTAAGTTTGACTCTTCATGCTTGATTAAGGGTTAAATGGAAACAAGACTCTCTTCTCCCCATGCTGACCAGGAGTACTTAGACATTGGGTTTGAAATTAAAGATTTACACAGCGAGTCTAACCTTCATAACCACTTCAGTGATGTCCCTGGTGTCTTGCTCTGATAGCCAGAAAATGATATTTTGGTTATCTGAGGAGCAAGGCCAAAGCACGCATACTGATATTGGCAAATATAATGTCTCGTGATTATGCTTTTTCATAGCAAAGGGAGCTTTAAGCATTAGGTTACTCTCACTTTTCAGGAAGCTAGAATCACATGTTCTCAGAAATGAAATACTGTTTTCTCATAGTCACTATTTTCTATTAAGGGCATGAAAATGGCTGAAAATATTGGTGTAGAATTACTAAGAAAAAGGGAGTCAATAAAAATGGATTCCTGCCTTACTGATTGGTGGCACTTCTTGGCTGGCTTAGTAGAAATCCTACATGCACAGAAGCAGCCCACTGAAGTCTGTGGAGTTATGCCAGTGCTGAGTATTGTTTGAAATCTTTATGCATGAACAGAATAGACCTCTCTCAGTATGAACTACTGTATTTTCTCATTAATTTGCTGATGGTTTCAGTTCCTTTTCTGCAGTAGTTGCCAAGGTTTTCCTCCTCAGTATTCTGAATGATGCCTTGTTTTGTAGCAAATTCCTCTTCTATCTTTACATGCAATATTAATTATATGTTAGTGGCAAAGACCTTGTGGGATCTGATGGCTCAGCTGTGTAAATGACTCAAATTCTTTATTTGAACCTCATTTACTCTTTTCTTGTGACTTACTCTATGCCAGGAGCAGTAATTACATATTTCTTATGCAAGACTGATGGTTCCTGATTGTTTCACAGTCATTCTAAAGATTAACTAGTGTTATCTGCTGTGCTCTTCAATTGCTCAAGTGGAGTTATAAGATGTCTCATGTTTTTGTGTCTAATTAACAAGACTGAAAGATTTGGAACAAAAATTAACTTGAGACCTTCCTTGTCTCCTGAACTAAAACTGTGTTTCTAAATGATGTTGTAACCTGGCATCATTAGAATTTTGTAATTCTAAATTGATCTTGCAGACTGTCAAGGAAATCCTCTCCATGACTGCAGTGCACCAAATGATGAATATCCGGTTCTAATCACTGTTTTATTAAGATTTTTTATTTAAGTGAGAAAATGGTTTAATGATCACTTATTGTTGACCACCAGCCTGCTCTTCATAAAAGACTGAGTCTCAGTCAGGGGAAAGGAGCTTTTGACCTCTAGCACTACTGCTATACAGCTGAAATGGTTACTTTCATTACCGGAAGTCTCTGTTTTCTACAAATTGCTGTCATTGTGATTAACCAACCTTCCACACTATTCCTTTCAGGTGTATTCTGAACATATAAATCAGTGTTTATAACTTGTTCAGGATTTGTCTTATGTCTGAAATGCCCATGTGTGCCATGTCAAAGGCGGACTTTTGTGTCTGTTCAGGAGCTCCTACCTATCAAAATGAAAAAGAGAACCACAAGAAACAGAAAGATGAAAAACAAATGGTGAAAATGAAGTCAGAAGAGTTATCTTTCAAGGTTGAAGCAGGCAAACATGTAAACAAGCTGGTTTTAACTCTCTTTTAGATCATTCCTAACTCTTAATTTCTGTGGTTGTGGACCTGAAATTGTGTATAGAGAGCTCAGCTGTGGCTGATGTACTCTGGGACAGGGATATTATATTTTAAAGGCATCCATCTGTGAAATATGTTTTAGAAAACACAGATTGCAATATAAAACCTCCAAGCTTTGCCTTCTCCCTGTCCTGTCTCCCCCTCTCCATGAGATATATAGGAGACTTCATTTTTTATGCAAAAGTCATTCCACAAGATTGCAGGGAAGTACTAGAAAAGCAAAGATTTAGTATTTTGTAGTTTCTAGGCAAGTTTGGTTAACTTTATTCCAGTTTTATATTTATGGAATCTTGTTGGTGATGATGCAGATCAAAGTAGCCTCTCCAATTAGTTGTACATACATACATCAGTGGAGATGTTTCACAAAGTCCTAAATATACTGACACTGTAGTGAAGACATGCCTTTTAGTGCAGTCTTAGGGGTGTGCCAGGTTTGGGGTTCGTCCCTGTTGTGGTTTAATCCCAGGCGGTAACTCAGAACCACGCAGCCGCCTGCTCACTCTCCTCCTTCCTCCCCCCACTCCCAGAGGAACGGGGAGGAGAATTGAAATCATGTAACTCCCACAGGCTGAGATAAGAACAGCCCAGTAACTAAGGTATAACACAAACCACTGCTGCTGCCATCAATAATAATAATGATAAGGGAAATAACAAGGGAAGAGAATACAGCCGTTCACCACCCCCTGACCGATACCCAGCCCAACCTGAACAGTGATCTAGCACTTCAAGGTAACCTCCCCCTAGTTTATATAGTGCACATGACATGCTGTGGTATGGAATACCCCTTTGGATAGTTTGGGTCAGGTGTTCTGTTTCTGCTTCCTCCTGGCTTCCTCTCCTCCCTGGCACACCATGAGGCTCAGAAAGTCACTGGTCAGACTAAACATTCCTGAGCAACAACTAAAAACATCGATGTTATTAGTGTTGTTCCCAGGCTGAAAGTCAAAAGCACAGCACTGCACCAGTTACTAAGAAGGGGAAAAATGACTGTTACTGCTGCACCCAGGACAGTCCCAAATCAGCTTCCTGGCTGCCAGCCCAGCCATGCAAGTAGGAGTGTTCTATACAGAACAGTTACTGCAAGTGCTGGACCTGGCAGGGCTTCCCTCCTTTTTTGTCCTCTCTTGGGTTTTCAGTATTTTGACCATACTTCATTCAATGGGTTGTTTTTTTTTCCTCCCTTCCCTGTTTTTTTTTTTTTTTTTTCCTCATTGAAGAAAAACCTTTGTACCTTTCTCGTTTGCAGGAATTGGATTCTCCTGCTCAACCTACCTTCAAACATTCATTGTTCTGTGGCTGATTTAATATGCTTACTTACGTGCTTGATAACAGGATAAATGTCATGATTATAAACCCATCTACCTTGAAGTACTGAAAGGAACCCAGAATCCATCAGAGCTGGCAGCTACTCCTTGTGAGTCAACTCCAGGAGAGTCACAATTATAAATATGTCTGGTAGTGGGTTCACATTTTCAGCTGGTGTAAAAAGCCTTCCAGCTAAGTCAGTGGAATGGCAACAATTTGTACCACACAATGAGATCTGTCTCACCATGTCCCTTGTTTTTGAGATGAAAATGTCCCAGTTGTTCTGTGATGTGAAATGGCTGCAGTGTTTGTACAATTCATGGTATAATTTGTATCCTTTTTTAAGACCACTATGGATGTGGGGATCTGATTCTTCTTGTAGTTCAGGAGACAAGACTTGGAAGAGAATGCTCTTGCTTTAATTTTCTTTACCTGCAAAAGCAGTTCTCAGTGCTCATTTATCATTTCTTAAGTATTTAAGAGATGGGCTGAATTTATGTGGTAAAATGTGAATTTATGTGCTGCATGATGTGGTACAAGGCATACACACTGAATGTCTTGCTTGTTGTACCACTCCTTGCTTATCTTAAAAATTCTTTCTCAACAAAGTTAGTCACCAACTTGTTGAACTTGAGACTCTTCTGAAGTCTCTTCCTTCTGTGATGAGAACCTTTTGATTCAGATTCACTTTTCACAGGAGAGCAGCTTCACAGTTGTTTCAGTGGAAATTATACTTTCAGCCTTCTACTTATTCTGTGGGGTTTTTGGTGCAGCCACTACAGTTTTAGCCCACCTAATTTAATGGCTAAGTCAATAGTGTTCATATCTGAATCATTCTTTTCTTCTTTAAAACCTGTGTAGATTCTGATCTTTACATTCTGGGGAAACTTCATTTTTTTTTTATAGCGCTGCAATGCATCTGAATGCATTACCAGTATGAGTTGAAATTATATATAGAAGAGAACAGTGACCATAATTTATGGATAAACATCTCAAAAATGCTTTCCAAAGGTTAAATTGAAAGACAGGCAATAATAAGCTAGGCTGTTCTTAGTCAGGGTGTACAGAAAGACGGACATCAAAAGAATCTTCTTTAATTGAAGTTGGTTTGAAATTGAATCTCTCCAGTGTTAATACTTGTAGGAATGAGGATTACTTTTCAACCCATTTATACCTCTGGTAATGAAATCGAAGAATTTGCTGCCTTATAGGAGTGTTGGGAGGATAGGAAGATTTGATTGTCTGTCTTGAGACCATATTATGTTAATTTTTCTGCCTAGACTATGGAAACACAGAAAGTAATAACTTGCTTATATGAAGACAAAATTCTTAGTACTGTTGTCATGGAAACAAAGTGGAAGCAGCTCCTTTCCTTGAATAAATTCAATAGCCAGGCTAACAAAGACTGAACACACAACTTGTATACATGCTCCCACTGAATGGTACTGATAATGCAGCAGCAGTCTGCACCCAAACGTCCAAATATTGCGCATGTGTGGGGGGAGCTGGGACTGTAATGCTCCATTTTTCCCAGAATAGTTGAAAAAGGGACCTTGTGTTGTTGTTGTTTGTGCTGGAGTGGGAGAAAAGGACAGTATTAATTTGTTCAGTCAGAGGTACACAGAGGTGTTACTAGACAGGCTGCTCTTCATCTGTATTTTATGTTGGTTTGATCGAAGTTCAAGTTCATTAACCTTGGTAGATTTTCATTTCTACTCTGAAGCAGACTTCAAGAGCTGTTCATTGGTACAAATCCTATTTGTGCATACAAAGCTGGGTAATTACATTTGAGAAATCAAGGAGAAGCAAGCCCACGAACTCTAGAGGAATATAATCTGTCAGAGTATCCCAAAATAAACTATGAAACACTTGAAAAGCTTCAAACAGAGATCACTTCATGCACAGACACAAGAAGTTTCAGGGAACTGAAGCAGCTAAACTGAAAGTATTGTGTGGCATTGTGCAACCTTAAAGTATATTTTGTTCTTTCTTCAAAATCAGTTGGCATCTGGCGTTGAGTTGCCTGCATGTCTCTTCCTTACTCTCTTCACATTATTAAATGTGAGAAGGACAGTAAATATCTTTGTAAACTCTAATGCAGATTGGTTTTGGCTTGTGCAAGAATTCCACATCTGAGAAGCTTGACAGCAAGTACATTTTGTCAGCATTGCAATGTGTCGTCTGTATGTGCAGATGCCATGGAACAGCAGGCAGTATCATCAAAGTTGATTACCAAAGCAGGTTAGTAGAGTTTATTTGATTTTGTTAATCTCAGTCATGAGATGTGTTACCAGAGGTTCATGTACATTTTA
The DNA here is from genome assembly GCF_033783945.1 of Neopsephotus bourkii. Taxonomy (NCBI): domain Eukaryota; kingdom Metazoa; phylum Chordata; class Aves; order Psittaciformes; family Psittacidae; genus Neopsephotus; species Neopsephotus bourkii. Next base: position 192,878 of record NW_026902244.1, on the reverse strand, counting down.
TGTTGGGTGCAATGGGAAGCCTAGGATGACAGATGAATAAAAATTGTCCACATTTCTGTTGATGCCTAATATGATATTCGTTGGCTTATAGATTAGTACATCATAGAATAGTTAAGGCTGGAAAGGACCTGAAAATCATCTAGTTGCAACACCCCTACCATGAGGGTGGACACCACACACTAAACCATGTCATGCAAGACTCTGTCCAACTTGGCCTTGAACACTGCACCAGTGTAAGCCAGTACAGCTGTGGAGGTAGCATCACATGCTCGAAGATCTAATTTAAATTTTAAGAGATTGAAGAGTGAATTCCTAATTCAATTAAGAAAAAAATAGTATCACAAAAATATTACTTTGAATCTGAGTTGCATTTGCTTCAGTTAAAACCAGGTGAGTAAATATCTGAAGAATCCAAGTTTTAAATGTGTTTGGCTGTTGCTCTTTGTTTGTTTGGTGTGTATGTGGCAGGTGGAGTCCATTCCTGCTTATGTACATCTTTCCTTTCTTATGTTGGTGTAAGTAAAAGAAAAAAAACAGTAAGGGTACTTTTTTGTTTCTTGATCCTGCTTCTTGGTGTTAACCTTGTGTTTATTGATTTGCACTTATTCTGGAGTTGGTGGGAAAGTTTCCCATTGCCTTCTCAGGGAGGATGTCTGACTGCAGGCATATCTCAGTATGCTTCAGTAGAGTGAAAAAAAAAAAAGAGACGGAGAAAAAAGCTGTCTTTGCTTACTGGGTAAAACTGAGCTCTCGATCTCCCTTCATACCTTCCACATCTCTGTCTTGCAAAGGTAAATAAAATATTACAGCCGAAGGAGACAATCTCCTTTGCTACAGAAATTTGAACAGCTGCACATGAAAGGATAAAAATGTTTTGCCAGGTTAATCTCATATGATTTACTGCCTATGCCTAATCTGTTTAGAAGTGTCTATGAATATTCTAATACCTTTTGGAATTAGTGACTGGGATGACAGCAGCTGAGAAAAGCTGTAAGAGCTTTAGGGTGGCTGCCTGTAGAACACACACCTGCTTACATGCCTGCAGCAGTTGCAAGCAGACTCTTGGAACAATGAAAATTCATTGTTATTTGTTGCAGCAATAATAATGCTGTCTGCATTCCCAGGAACTTCTGGAAGAGTCAGCAAATACATGGATGACATCTGTAACCTGTTAAGCAAATTGATGGTTTGCATTTGGGGAGATAGTGATGTCTAGAAAGTTGAAGCAGAAACCTCCAGGTAGGCCTACCCCAGCCCTCCAAACTGATGGCAGTCCCAGCTCATCTGGGAAGGTGGGCTCTCAGTTCAGTGGGGAGACGCATGCTGAGTATGGGGTAGGTATGGCATTGCACCCATGGGTTAGCCTACTGCTCTGATGAACTCCTAAAACTGACATGGGGCAGTATGTAATTATACAGTTGTGGCATATATAAATATATTATTGGTTTCTACCTGAGGAAAAAAAAACCCTAAACCAAACAACTTTTGACACAAAATTTATCTTTCTGTAGATTTATTGAGGCAATCTGCAGTTCATCTGTCTACTAAGTTCATCACACTGGCTGAATTAAATGCTGAAGGTTGCTTAGGTGGTATCTGTGTAGGGTCACTTGATTTCTGTAAAATCCTATTGCTATATTATAGAAGGCTGTTCCTGGTTATGCTTTTTCTCTTTAAAAGAATGGAAATATAAAAAGCTTCAGAGAAAAGAGTTACCTCCGAAATAGCTGTGTCCAGGAAGTGTCACAAAACACAAATACATGGTTACATTGGTTACATATTGTGTTGAGTTTGCAGTTAATTTTAGTGTTGAGCCACTGTCCATCAAAAGAAAAATAGCTGAGTAATTACCTATAGTAATTACATAAAAATGGAAAGAGGTTAAATATATGCACGTGTTCTTGTGTGCTTACACAAGCATTATTTGTCCATCCCCATCTCTGGGGTTGCAGTGCCTCACAGGAAGCTAATCATACAGTCAGGGATGCAAATGCCCAGCAGCAGCCTGCCCTTCCCTCCCAGACAAGTTGTGTAAAACTTCACCCCCAACTGATGAAAGAGAGCAGGGAATATACAGGAGTGAAGAACCTGTCTGCTGCCCGTAGCTGCAGGGGGATCATAAAGGTTTAGCTCTGTGTGGCCATGATGACACATAGATAGATGTGTCAGCATGAACCACCTGACAGCAGGTTTTGTTGTTATAAGAAAATAAGACTGCAAGACTACTTAAAATGCACATCAATTTTACTTTAAAATGAAAAGCTTAAATGTTGGGGTTTTTTTGTTTTGTTTTTTTTTGGAATTCTGTAAACATCTGAACACATGCTATATTTTTGCCTGGTAAGGAGCTCCCTCAATTTTTAGTGGTCCTATCATACTGTACCCAGGTCAGCCTGCATCTGGCACTGTGCAACATGTCAGTGGAGAGCAGTGGTTTAGTCGTCTGCCAGTGTGGCAGAGCTGAGAGAGTGAGGACTGTAGAGCTGATGGGCATAACTGGAAAATCCTCCAATTAAGCCAGTTGTGCTACTAATAGCCCTTGAACTGAGGGCAGCATTGATACTCCAGAGGTGTTTGAATCCAGGATTTTGAAAGCTTGAGCCTGGTGTGAAGCCCTTTTTAGTCATCTTGCTGACTTCAGATCAGCAGACCTGGGTCTTTAGATATGAACTACCGAAATGCAAATGTTACAAAAAACTTTAAAGGAAAATATGTATTTTTTTTTATAGATAGCTGTGGGATACAGCTTAATGACATTTAAAAATTCATTTTCCTGATGTATTTATGGTATGTTACAAATGTCTCTTACTCTTTGCAGTAATCACTGAATGCTGTTAACAGTACAGGCTTGCTAGACAAGTGCTGAAAATTTATGGCAGTAATTCTAAATACAGGCAATTTATACATTGCCAGAAGAGAGGAAATGTTCTTCCTATTTCATATGAGTTTTTATGACTCTTAACTGCTAGCATGTTTCTACAGAAGATCTCATAAAACTTTGCAAATACATTCCCTAAATCCTGTATTTTAGCTATTTGTTTTTGCAGTCATTATTCTTTATAAGTTTTATGTTATTTTGAAAATTATGTCATTTTTGCAAATATGACTTTTAAATTTTTTAATCAGGACCTAATTTGGATTGGGAATTTCAGCAAAGGGACTTGTAACAGAGAAAAGTGACAGACTCTGTTACATGCCGCTGTTCCTGGTACATATCAGAGGAAAAAAATTACATTACTCAACACACCATAATGAGACGTAACTAATTTGTGTCAGTGCAGGACAGAAACTGAAGTGTCACTGGGGGCCACTCAGTATGCAGCTGCAATCAAAACCATGAGTGCAATTCTCCCATGCATAAGAAATCTGGCAAATAGTGTTCTAGGTGGGAAGCTGGTCTGGGGCTTGGCCAAGCCACCCTGCCCAGTCTGTACAGTGAGCTGCAGGTGTTTCCCTCTCTCCAAACTTGTGGAACTGGAGGTGGTTTTGGGAGAAGGGAGCTGTTACATAAGGAGACATTTAAAAAGCTGATTCTGACAATTTATAGTTTATTCAGGTGGGTTTGTTTGCAGTTTTTTTGTTTGTTTAAAAACAATTTGTTTTTCTTTTTTACTTTTTAATATTACTGAATACATTTATCCAGGTGTTCTAGAATTTCTGACATTCTCACTCACACCACAGAACTTGTTGCCATGAGGTTTAACTGAAATCCAAAAATTCAGATTGGAAATAAGTACCAGGACTTTCATTTCCCATAGTCTTTGGACAAAATAAAAAACTTGTGCTGCAGAGTTGAAGCTCATTTTTACCTAATGAGAGTGGGGAACTGATCTCTTGTAGACCTGATTATTTGTTTCTAAATTGTCCTTGGAGCTTCATGTAGAGCTTAGCCACAGGAGCATCCTGTCTGACACGGTGCGCTACAGGACCTGGTCAGGGATTGATCAGGAATCACTTGTATGACCTTCTGTAAAAGGCCTTGGTGAAACAGGAAGCAATCTTTAGGAATAAGTGATGGTGTAGGTCCTTGAGTACCTGAGCTTGATTCTTGGCTGTGCTGTGCTTTTCCTGCATTAATGTGGGAAACTCATTTGGACTTACTTCTAGTACGGACAGTTGAGCTCTAAGGCTTGGATTAAACAGTGAAACTTTTAACTATTATACTTGACTTACTAGTATGCTAATGCAATGGTTTGTCTATATTGATTGCATGAGTAACAGCGAGCAATTAACTCCTGAATTAGCCACCTCAGTTAATTGCCAAAGGTAATTTGAAAGATGGATAAGGGCCTAATGTAATATAAAAGGGGAAAGACTGTAGATTGAGCTAAATTGATTTAGCTGAGATCAATGTGTCCTGTGGCTTGTGGTGGGAGGGACAAAGCAGTAACATGAACTTGCTTTGTTTTTGTGCCTGGCTGTCCCAGAAAGAATATCTGGTAAACACAACACATTTTATTTTTCAGGGGGAAGCTAGCAATAGAGAGCAAAGCATACCTGATGTCATTTTCTCTTTATTTCATCTTTTCACGTATCTTTTAATGCTTGTGTAGTCTGGAGGTTCAGGAAAAAATAAAATACTTTATCAACAGTGGTGTATGTTAGTCAAATAGTTGTCAAGTCTCATGTGCTTTCAACAGGCAAGTAAGGGAGGTCCTTGAGCTCTCCTGCATTAGACAGTCCACTGTAAACCCAAACGTCCCTTAAATTGTAGGCTTTTATAGGTTTTTATACTGCCATTTGCACTGTCAGTCTGAAGTATCAGAATTTGGCTGGGAGAATCCAGCTTTGGATGTCAGCTCTGACATGGTAACTGTAACTGGATGTAGCACTTGCCCTCCATTTCTCTAGTCACTTTGGAAATGTTGTGGCATCAGTTACAGCTGTCAACTGGAGTAATTCTGAGTCTTTCCCGCTAAATCCTGTTAAATCATGGGCTCTATCCTAGCTTGCATTTGCTCCAGATACATCTGTTTACAGAGTGGCTGAATGTGTCTGAGGAAACAAAAAAAAAAAGAAATATTTCCATGTCACAGAGATTCATATTGTGGCTGTGAAACTGTTTTGTTCAACTTGAGACTGGAAACTGAATTCAGAAAGTGGGATTGCTGTATAATTAATGATGGATTTTTGTGTTCATAAACACAGTCTATTGCAGCACATAATTCACAAACATGTGAAAAGCAGAGGGATTTTTTTCTCCCCACCTCATGACAATTGTTAGAAAGCTGTGTAGTTTTCAACCAGCAATAAGATAAGGATCCTTCAGAGATTTCTGGAGGGATATGGAAAATTGGGGTCAGGGCAAGCAGGGACAAACTGGCGTTTCTGCTCTGCCCAGTTGTCACCCTATACTGGCAGCCCCATCTTCCCTGGGCTTTCACGGAACAGAGTTGAACCTGGTGTTGGGGAGAGGTTCTGTGTCAGTATTTAGTATACTTCTGGGGAAAAAACAAAGTGTTGGGAAAACTGTGGGGTCATATCGGTGTTCTTTGAGAAAGATGTCCTCTGTTGCATAGTGCCTTCTACTTCAGGTAAAATATTTTGGGGCTGGTAGAAACATTTATGGCTTTTCCTTGCTCTGCTTCTGACCCATGTGAGTGGGAAAGCTTTTGACACTTTGTCAGGGCAGGCCTTCTGTCTGCAGAAGGTTTGCTGATTCCTGCCTTGCTCTGTGGGATACAAGCAGGAGTGGCATCTCTCTGAAGACTTGTACTACAAGAATTTATTTTCAGCCTCAGTACAACTCAAAATAGTTCTCTGAAAACCTGTTAAGACATTAAAACTGTAAGAATAAATACAGTGCATTCTCTGAGTCAACAGAGACTTGTGTTCCTTTGCCAGGTAGCTTTAGTGGTGTTGTTAAGTTGTTCCTTATTTAACATATCTTGCTTTGACACTTGAGTTTATTTATTGCAGATTTTTTTCTTTTAGTCTTATGAAACAGAAGCCACTATTTAGACAGCCCTCTGTTAGCAGTCAGATTTGCTGTGCATAGCAACTTCTCACCTGGCCTGTCGTGCATGTTCACACCAAGACCTACAGCTGCTCCAGAAGTCATCCCTATAGGGCTGATCTACATCAGTTGTAGATGTTATCTATGATTATAGGATCTAGGGGCTTGCCAGAGTACTTTTGGAAGACACTTGTGTGAAGTCTTGAGTATGATCTATTCACAACATTATTGTCGTTAATAACATATTTATAATAACATATTAATAACAGCTTCTTGCTGTAAGCTAAGCTGAAGGTGTTTGCATTCTTAGGGGCACACTGAGGTGCCAGACTGATACACTTCTAAAAATCAGGTCATCACAATTTTTCGTGACTTGACCACTCTAAAGCACAATAATATTTGACAATTTAGCTTAGTTTATTTTAGGGTATACTCAGTATCTTAAAGGACAGGCATTTCTTGAAAGGGCCAAATTATACTTAGCAAAGATGCCTTTCAGACCTTGTTCTGTTCCCCAAAAGTAACTACTGCTGCCAGGTGGAAGTACTAAGATGTATTTATGCAGTAGGGATTGTGCGCTGCTTTTGGTTTTTCACAAAGCTTCTGGTTTTGTGTGTTTGTGTGTACATAATTGATGTTTTAGCACTTTGCCCTGCCTGCATGTGTTTATCTCTTTGTTAATAAGACAAGTACTCCTAGAATCATAAAACCAGCTGACGTGCTAAATTGGGATGTCCTGACTAAACACCTTAAGTAAATAAACAGACTTTAATATGGGCAAGTTAGTGCTCACTGTAATTACCTGGGGCTGTGTGCCATGAAACTGGAATGAAAGTCCAAATAAGCTAATTTCATTATTTTAATGGAAGTCTGTATCCCATTCATTAGATTGACATACGACTAGTCATTAGTAACAGTTCGTTTCAAAAGCTATGGTCGATAAAGGTTGTTTAAAAATTAATGAGGCCCAGAACCATTGCATTGCCATAGTGTCAGGCTTGAACTTGTCGTTTAAATCTGTAGAGCTAAAATAAGAGCAGGCTTTATATACCCTCTTGGGTTCATCTATTTTATATGACTTATATATATTTTTGCTCTCTGCCATGGAAGAGCAAATACTTATGAATACCTTGCCTTGCTATAGATGCCAGCAATAAATTACATGGTTAAATAAGCTGTTAACAAATGAGATTCCCATGTCATACTGATGTTTCTGTGGTGAATTTTTAGAAAACACGTTTTGCTGATAATCCGCTAAATGTGGGACTTCATTAACTGGAGCTTTTGTTGCCCTCAATTCTCTGGGAAGTCAGTGGCATTAGATTGGCAGCTAACATGCCAGTTGATCATGACTTGAGTTGCCTGCCATCTTGCCAACATCAGTGTTCACATTTTGTTTTAGGAGCATGGCTCCACTGTGAGGAGCCCAATCTGTCTAAACATAACTGCGTGGGTAAGTTCAGTGGATGCAGCAACTGAAAGATTGAATGTAAATGCTGTCAGCAGAGGTCAGGCTGATTTCTATCACTGTGTGACTGAAGCCGTTAACTGAAGCTGAATTCTGAATTCCTCAGATATTTGATTAAATACTTGCAAAGAATGAGTTATTTTGTAAATTTATGATTTTCCCTGGTGCAAGGAGGTGCATATTTACATGGGGAGAGGAGAGGTTTAGAAGGAAAGGTTCTTAAGCAGATTTTGGGTTGGGTTTTCTTAAGAAAATCTAACCCAAAATCTAGTCCATAAAATCAGCATGGAAATCTGTTTAAAAAATAAAAAGAGGAGGAGAAGATGAGCTGTTGGATAGGCAAGACTCACAATTACATTTTAGTTGCAAAAATCTTGGAACAGCAGCCCTTTTGCATAGCTATACTCATTCCTCTGTTGCTTAACAGTCAAGGAGGATTGCAGGGCCCAGGCTGACAGCAAGGTTAAGAAGCCTCACATGTATTCTAAGATGAACAAAGAGCTGAACGTAAGCATTCCTAACAGAGGCTGTTCTGGGAGCTGTGCTCCTTATAGTAAAGTGAAATGTTTCTGGCATGACTAGTGCCAAACTTTTGAACCCCAAGAATCTGAAAGTCATTGAGGAAAAGGTCTAAGAAGTTATTTTGCCAATTTCAGTGTACTCTGTTGTTGCAGAGCACTAAGTTTTCCATGGCTGTTGCCTTTCTTGTGAGGGTTTTTTCTTCTATCTTGGTAACTGTAGGACAAGCTGTAAGGGGCAGCAGTTTTTCATGATCCTGACTCCAAAATATTTCAGCATCATTTAAAATCACGATGTAAGTGAATTACAAGAGCTGTGGTTAAGGGAACTTCAGAGGGAGAAGAGGGTAGGGGCAGAATTGCTTGTTAAATTCCTAATTCCCAAGTCATCTGAGTTGGCTTGGTTGCCTCAAGGAGGGACTATAAACCACTATGAAGTGGTAGCTTAAGATACGTTGTGATACCCTTCCTGCTCCACTCCTCTCCTGGCTGGAGATGTTGACCCCACATTTGCCGCAGCTAAATTGTGGCACTTTGCTATGGCGTGGGAGGACTATTAGAATCCATTTGCAGCTTTTCCCTTCTCTGTTGCTGGAACATAAAGACTGTAGCTAGCACTGTCCTGGCCCTGGAGAGAGGGAATAGTGGACAAAGACAGAGGAATGGGAGGACTTGTGTTAGTTTGCATCATGTAACAGAATGTGAGGTACAAAACTCATGTAAGTGATAATGCCAGTATCATGATACCCTCATAATACTGCCTTTTCTTTATCCTTCCGACTTTAGCAAAATGCAGTTACTTTTCACCTAGGTGAATGATTCTGGGCACATAACACTAGTCTGCTCTTCACTTCTGAAGGCAGCACAGGATGCTGTTAAGTTCTATAAAGCTTTAAATATGATGCGCATCTATGCCCATGTTTGAGGCTGTCAGCAGCCATGGTGTGTCGCTATGTTTCAGGGGTTCATCATGCTCACAGGGTCATGCTTCAGTTCAGCCCAGCAATCCTGTGGTCTTGTGAGGTCTGGGGATCAGTGTTGGCCAGACCCCAAAGACCAAAGGTGCTAAGCTAATAATTTGTTATATTAACAAATAATAACTCAATCAAATGGCAGTCTGCACTTCTTTGCAATTGTACAGCCCCTGCTGAAATATCTTTGTTGCTTATCATAATATCTTCAATATGTTTAACTTCACTTGAAATGTTCTGTGGAACAGCTGAACTTCAACCGGAAGATAGTCAGAGAAATCTGCAGTGACCATATGGTGTTATAAAATTACAAAAATGTGTGAGAGGGTTGAGCCAATTCCAATTGCCAAACTTGCTACTTGCTTCTAATAAACACTGAACTATCTGGCATCTGCTATCCCTCAGGTAATACCATCAAGAGTGGAAGTAAATGTTTCCTTTTAATTGCATTGTTTATGTCTCAGAGGGTCCAGGGAGATCATGCGATGTTTATCTAGATTCTCAGTGCATATTGAATCAGCCGTCTCAGGGAGAACTTTGATATTCTCTCCAGTTTTCCTTTCAATTAGGCTGAAGTTTCACTTGTCATTTTTTTGGAGTCATATTCTGTACATCTTCAGAAGTGACTGTCCCAGTAGTTACTTTCAGTATGGGTTTTGATAGAATTGTTTCTTTTATTTTCACTGTTAAAAAGTATTTGGGCAAGAAAAACCTGGGTCAGTGCTTTCAAAGAAAACCTCAGATGAAAAGTGCAGAATGCTACAGATTTAGGGCTTCTTGGGTCAGAGAAGGAATTTTGAATCGTGTTCTATTATTTGAACTAAAAGGAATTTAGTATTGCAACAGTTGAGGGGATTTATATGGAAAAGTTCTACAAGGTGTAGAATGTGTGTCCTCCCCCCTCAGACAGTAGGAATCTGTTCAAAATGGAGGAAATTGTTTATGTGACGATGAGGATTTTGTACAGTTATGCAGAAGTCCCTTCAAAAACAAACAATGATGCCCTTTAATTGCTGGTTATTCTTCCATCAACAGCAACTTCTATTTTAACTCTAGGTATAGAACTGATGTGGTTTTGGTAAGTTCTGTTGAGTTTTATTAGGAGAAGGAGAAACACCTGAACAGCTGGACATTTTTCTATATTCTGTTGACAAGTTAACAGCTGTGTGGACTTGAGCCTTTCCACTACAATTCCCAGATCACTGGGTGGCACAGAACAGATGAAATGTGAGCCTGTGGAAGGAAATTTTTTACCCTTAGACCAGCTCCTGAGCTCTCATGCTTTGTGTAGGAGATAATTAGGATCAATTGTGCTTGTCTTCCTTGGAATGGAATAGAGGATAATCTTGTCAACAGGAAATTTCCTAGCAGTGATTCTGAACAGAAATGAACTGCTGCCTTTAACAATGTTAGGAAACATCTGGGACATGCTCTGAATTGAATTGTGAACTGACTCAGGAGCACAAGGAATTATGTGGCATAAAGAAGGATTTGCTGTGTCAGTGGTGTAACCTTTTGATTCTTACATGAAGGCTAGGATTAGGTTCAGCTGAACGGCACAGCTGCAGTAGCCACCACTGGAGCATGCAGAAAAAGCAGCTACGCAGAAGTGGAAACCTGTGGCAGCTCATGTCACTCAGAAGCAGCAATTCCCTGTGGTGAAGGGCATGTCTGATTGGCAAGACCTCGAGATAATTCCTCCTCCTGGTTGAGGCTGTCTCTGCAGGCACTGCTATGAGCTGTTGCAACTTTTTTCCAGAACTCTTCTTCTGAGAACTGGACATATTCTACGTGCCAAATTGCCAAATTCTGTTCCTGTCTCAAGTATTTGTAGTTTCCTGCTCATCTACAAATCTGTAAGAATGTGTTAAGAAACACCAGTTCTGTTAGATATAATTTTCAGGACCTGATACACAGACTGCTAGATCAAGAGAAAGTAATGTATGGCATTAGGAAAATTTAAACTGGAATACTGAAAATCACAGTGGCACACCATATTATAAAGTGTCATCTTTTGCAGCTGTTCTTAAGACAGCTTTTCATCAGAGAGAGAAGAATGCTAGTGGGCAAGACAGGATTGCTAACCTGTTTATTTGTCTGGATGTAGTCATCAGAGAGGTTGTTCATATTTGTCATTTGTGGATACGAAGAATGAAAAATATGGCTCAGCCTGAAGTGTAGGGCAGTTTTGTGTCCTGAATCCATGGAAAGTATGGAGTCTTCTGCTTCAGTGGGTGAATGAATAAAGGTGTGAACTCGCTCCAAATACTAAGCTGTATTCCTGCAGTGCTGCAAAGAGAGGTGCTTTGCCTCTAAGCATAACAAGATATTAGAGCACAGCAAACTTACTGCGATTCATTCCATGCCACGAATTCCTCCAGCATAAACTTGCCTGGCTCAGTGTGCTGAGGCCCCAGACACAGATTGATAAGTACACCTGCCTGAGACAGGGAGAAGGGAATCATTGGAGCCTGTTCTGTTATCTGCCTCTTCCCCACAAATCACATGCTAATAAGAGAAACTAATGGTGCAAATTGAGGACTTTGCTATGAAAGTTGTGCAGGGCTTGTTGCCTGACTACACTTGCAGTGCCTGGGGAACGGGGCAGGGAGGTCTCTCACTGAAAGCAGGCACCCAAATGGAATGAACTTCTGAAATTCTCTTAAAAACAGGGCTAAAGCCAGAACAAGACAGGGCCAGGTAGAACAGGGTAAGTAGGAAAGCATTACTAATTTAAACCCCTACCTGAGAAAGTACCCAGTGAGCCCATAAGCTTGGGGCATATGGGAATTGTTAGCTTTAAAGGACAACTTGTAGCTATTTAAACGTATCTGCTGACAGCACCTTTCAGAGATGTTAATATTTTTATGTACAAGTAATTAGTTTTCTGTTTCTTTATTACCACCTCCTTTTGTGCCAAACTACAGGGTCTTCAATAAAAGTGATGGCAGACTTAATATTTGAACTAGAGAAGAAAGATAATAAATAAAGATTAGGTGTTATTGGGGGGTTGTCTGTAATGATTCAATCATAAATAATTCATTGTGCAGGTACTGGTGATATACAAAAAGATTTATCATTTCTTTGAGCTTGTAAATATCCAAATGTTACACTCCAAAATTAATTAAAAGCAGTTAACATCAAGCATATCCTGTAGAGTATCTTAACGTGAAATTGTAGAGCTGCCAGTTTTTCCAGGCTTGTGCTTCACCTTAGAAATAAAAGGATTTTCAGGAATGTTCCAAATATAGGTGCTGTGGATCATGGAGAAGTTTTTTAATATGGTCTTGTCTTGTCTTTTGATGCTGTGATAAAAGACTTGTGCATTAAGGCTCTATATGCGGAGTTTTTCTAGTGCCAAATGATGAAGGTGGGCAAAGAGTCTGTTAAGTCACTCCTCAGTAGTTCAATGTCTGGAGTTTTTAAGTGGCAGAGGATTTGGCAGCCTGTGTTATATTGATTCATTTCTATGGCAATAACATGGCTGTAGAGGTTCGTATTTTGGCATGTCAGAGTGAAGCTGATGTCTTGAATTGGGCTCTGCAGGGAGCTGCACTGTTGGGTGAAGCCTGTGTAATCCCATCATCCCAGCCTTGCAGAGATGCAGGACAGTGGCCACCACCCTCAACACCAAATGTGGGGATGAAAAGTCTCCAGGGTATTAGTGTTTTTTTAAAACAGTATTTTAAAGGCAGTGATTTTAACTGAAAAATCAATGATACTTTCATAAATACAGTATTTTTCTTCTTGACTGGGTCGACTTTCTACCCCAAGGGATGGGGAATGTTGGCAGCCAGCACACACCTATCATTGTGGTGCAAATTAAATGATTTCTGATTCTTAATTAAAGGAGGAATGAAGCCAATTTTTAAAGAGAATGAAAGGGCTGACTTGGTGTGATACAGCAGCAGGGGCAACTGGAGCTGGTTAAAAATGAAACCAAAATACCTGGTTTAGGAAGGAATTTTTACTTTACAGAATTAGAGTCAACAAGGGGATTAGATTTCTTTTTCCCCCCCCTACAGATAGTTAATTTTGCTTTGCCTTTTTTCTTTTTTTTTGCAACTGAAAGCAGTAAATGAGAAGCAGATGAAAGAATGACAAGGTGGGGAATGTAACTCTAGTTCTGCTCTTTTGTCCCTTTGAGTTTTTTGAAAATTAAACTTGGGAAAGTAATATTTTTCTGGGGGAGGTGGAAGTGGCATGTTTGGAATTGTGAACGTCCGTCCTTTAATGTTTGAAAGAAGACATGGGTTAAAAGAAATTGGCAAAAGAAGGGTTAAAGTTCAAATAAAATAAATTTTTGTTTGGGGCTGATTGTAAAACTCATGAAGAAATTGTGACATTCCTATTGAATTCTGTAGGCCTGGATTTCACCCGGTTTTTCTCCCAGGCTGATTTAACTACAGGTGACTAGCACAGATGGGAGAGCCTTGATGTAGGTGCATAACCAGTGATTTCTCTCATTATGCTGAAGTCTGAAATGGGCTTGGGCAGTGTATTCATGGTGTATTTCGTGACAGCTGAACAGCGCAGTGTTGCTCAGGTCAGGTGTCTCTCTTCATCAAGTGCCACTTTCTTCTCTAATATCAAGCATGATGGGAGACTGTTGTGTTCTCTCCTGCTTTTACAGACAGGCAGTACTTAGGGGAGGAACTAATAGGGGTTTGAAATAATCTGATATTTCTAATTAGTGTAAATTGAATAATTTAAAGAAAAAAATGAGAGCAAAACAATAACAAATGCAGCAACGTCTGGTTGCTTTATGATGGTAAAATGGAGCATTAGAGAATCTTAAGCCTGTTCTAACAATTCCTCCCCTGCTGCCCCAGACGGCAGGAGGGGTATTTGTTCATCTGGAACAAACAATGTATATCTTTTAAATACCTATCTCAGATTTTATAAATAATACTTAGACCCAATCATGTACTGGAGATGTAGTGTTTGTTTGTTTAATTAGGAAGCTGAGCTGAGCTGAATCCTGTGGCAGATGTTGCCATGTGTAATGTAATAAATAAAAGTCTTTATGGGACCCAGCAGGCAGCAGAGCTTTCAGTTAGCAGATGGCAAAATATTAAACTGGCAGTGCAATAACTTAGCAGACTGTGTCAGCTGGACCGTACCCAGGTTTAGCACAAGCATGAATCAACTTCACATAGGAGGTGTCAACCAGCCCCATGTTTCTGCAATGGATGTTAATGCTATTTTTAATACAATACATGAAAAAAAGGCTTTTTATCCAGCAAGATGTTGTTGCCATAGAAGTCAGTATAGGCTTAACATGATCTCTGCTGTGCAAGTCTACAGAAGATCTTTTATAACAGAGAACAGCTATTAAACAAAACAGATGTGCTACTTGTTCCAAGCTAAGTGGTGGTACAGCGGTTGGAGATGGCAAACCTGTTAAACTAACCCCTGAGGAGCCTAGCAGGTGAGAGAGTGACTTTCTTCTGAGCAGAAGTTGTTGCATCAGGCACTTGACATCATCTGTCCACCATGATCCTTGAGTGGGTCTGCAAGAGGGCTAATGTAGAGATGTCCCTGCCGAACTAGAGCTAACCTGTCCATTGGCTCTATGGATCCTAAGTCCTGGAGGCTAAAAGGACATCTGCAATTCATTGCCACGTGGACTGGTTATGCTTTTGACCCTAATTTACCTACTGGTTTTCGTCTAGGTACCTGTGTAAATACCCACACATATGCAAATGCATAACTTCAGGCATTATTTTGGTGCCCCATGCTGAGAGCTTCATTTGCTGAGGTTCCCTGCACTGCAGAGTAGCTTCTCCAGACGGCAACCTAGGAGTAGGTTCAGCCTGAAGGTGTCTGCAGGCCCATCTCTCTCTCCAGACACTCAGGGGATGTGCATTCCAACCTGCCTCTGAATGAAAAGCCCAAGTTCAGAGTTCTGTTTGCTAACTTCTGTCCCTATCTCCTCATCAACTCTTCTCCTTCCAGTGAAGAATTTCGGTAAGTCATTTTCCCTACAGCCGGCTCAGCCTCCAGAGTAAGACTGATGTTTTGGTGCTTTAGTCCATCTTAAATACAGTTGTTGGAACAGCAGGTGTTTATGACAGAATGAAACAGGATAGATTGCAAAGCAATTGGGAAGGCAAAATTCTTTGTATGACCTTCACAATCTAGCATAAAGCAGTTAATGACCCACATACTACAGTGGCTTGCATGTGCATACGGTGAGTTTAATACACCTTTGTGTAAAGAGAAAAAAACAATGTAGGAGTCAGGGTTTTCAGTAGCTGCTTCCTTTATGTTTAGAGACTGTCATAAAGTGATGCTAGTGAATATGAGCCTTTTGGCTGTCCTGTTGCATTCTTTAGTCTCTGATATCTCTCTTGTTGGTAGGCAGGTCACACCAGCTTCTGAGGGAAGTGGAAGAGTAGAAAGGTTTTAAAATCATTTTGAAAAAGCAAACAAGTTGTTAACACAGCTATATCTTGAAAATACAACCTAGGTGAAGTGCAGCTTGTAAACCAGCAAATTGGTTTAAGCAAAACAATGTATTGTTTGCTATTTTGGTTATATTCATTTAACTAGAAAAGGTGTACTAAATCTTCCATGCTGCTGCGTGATAAAGCTTACTGGCTTTTCAAAACACGTATTGCTTCTTGAGAAAACAACTGACCTGATTTACTGCAAGTTTTTCCTAACAACTCTGGGAAGCTGGAATGGATTGGGTTGAGGTAGAATGACTGGTATCCTTCAAGAGGAGATTGCTGTTTTACAGTAAAACTCTGCTCTGACTGTGTTGCATCTGAAAGCACTTTCTGAGACTGTGGGAATCCAGGAACATTTTGTGTCATTTAAGGTACCTAGAAGGCATAACAGTAAATGAGTTTTATTTTCTCTCATGCATAATGAAAGCCTGAAGCTCTAAGTACAGTTTGAACAAGGTGGCATAGGAAGGGAAGGTGGCTTTGCACTGGTTTGATTTCTCTGCATGATGATATTAACCAGGATAATTTCTGCTCCTGCAGTTCAAAGGCTATTCTAGCAGCTGAGTGTCTAAAAATATTGCCTAACTGCTGAAAAAGACTTAGTGACCATAGCACACATTGTGCTGATGGATCTCCTGTGGTAAATGATGTCTAATTCTCAAATGAAAAGCAAATGGCAGTGCACAAAGAGCTAATTTCCTTCTCATCTTTGTCTCCTTACTTGCAAAAATAGATGCCAGAATTTCTGATATCTTATTGTTAAGTTAGAAAGAATTTTGAATCTTGATGGTGTAAATTGCAGATGTTATTTATAAATCATGGAGTGTTTAGTCATTTCTAAATCTATGATTTATGTGTAAATCATAGAATAAGTGGTCGCTGAATCCAGGTATCCACTAGAGGACTTAGTGGTCTCTGCCAGACTTCATCTTTGTAGACTTCTTCAAGAAGCAAATATCTTGGCAAGAAAGGATAATCACCAAGATCACCCACAAATAGCTGTATTTTGGTATGTGAGAAGCCAATCATGTTGAAAGGTATCAAGCACTTGTAAAATTCTTGGTGTGCATATATATGTGTTAGGAGCATCAAATCAAAGGCATTGAGAATGAGAATCATGCTCAGAAATAAAACATTAAGTGTAGACACTTCAAATGTCAACTTCAGAATCAGTTTTACTGCTGCATTTGCTCTGCAAGTCCGAAAGTGATTGGGTCTTTACTGTTACCTTAAGATCTGTCCACACATCTCTGAATATAATTTATTCTGATATAACCAGATGAGAAAGCATCATACTGCTGGAATACCTGACAAGTTTTGAAAGCATGTGCATCCACTGTTGAGTGTGAGGACAGAGAAGAAATCTGGACCACCTACCTTACCTTTTCAGGTAGCTGTTTGGGAACCAGTACTTGTACGCTGAGATTAAAATAGCCCCCAACTGTTCTAAGATCTTCAACGACTGGTACAAAATTATGGTCTCAGGGATCTGTAAGCTGACTGTCCAGGGGCTGTACCAGCACTGGAGATAAAATCAGCCTGAGTCAATGCTGAATTACGCATTATCCTGTACTTTTCCTGAAACAAATCTAGACAGTGTGGACAGAACTTCAGTATTTGCTAAGCACTGGCATAAATCTACTCCCAGCAAATACTAAAAGTTCTTAATTTAAGACAAAACAGTTGATGTTTGGAAAGTCTCACCATAAAATTCAGCTGTTGAAATCTGACACCAGAAATTGTCATATTAGTATTAAATGGAATTATTCAATTAAGATTATTCTTAGCCTCAATGTTTGCTGAGGAAAACAAATAGCAAGTTTTAAGTCTCTCCAGGTTTACAGAGTCCATGTTAAATTCAGATCAGTACAGTGCTCCCAGAGATGGGTAACAGTGATCCTTTATCTCCTAAGCACTGTGGAAATTATGTTCTCTGTAAGAATTTAGAAAGGAACAGATGACGTGTCAAGACAGTAATTTAAACCATGAATCTCCGCTTGCTTAAGGATGAACTTTTGTGGAAGAAAAATGAGCAAAATGCTAGTGGCAGACAAGCAGAATCTCTGCGTAAGTGCATCAATTTTTGCTACTGACAGTTCTTGTGCTTGTAATAAAACTGAAGTGCTGAGGTCAGCGTAGAGAGTGAAGCCACACTTGTTTTCACAAACATTTATGTGTTGGTAATAGTACCTATTAACAGGGTTGACATAGCTCTCTGCCAAGTAGAAAAATGAGTTCTCCTGCATCACAGGATCAGCAAAGTTGGGGGAATTATAAATCACAAAATTAGTTAAGACATCATTTATCTTTTGTAGCTTTTCTACATTGCAGCTTAAAGTCCTTCAGGACTTAAATTCATTTATTGCATTTTATTGTTATGAAAGCCTGTCAAAGCTGATAGCAGGCTGTGGAAAGTTAGATGAGCAGAGGCAACAATGTGTGTTGTTAATTAAATAGGCATTTGCATGGTTTAATTCAAGATGTGGCCAGTTTGCTGTAACCTGTTGAATTGCCCTTCTTCCTTGAGCCCTGCAAAGTGATTAAGAAGATTCCAAAATGAGTAACTTCTGTTTTAAAATGCATGGCTATGGCTGCCACTGGTGCGAGTGAATGGATGGCAGAAACCGTTCTCTAAACCCAAGGTGATGCCATGCTCTCTTTAACTATTCATATCTATGTGTAGGTTCCATGTAGTTAATCGAAACTTTCCGTTTTTAATTTTAGGCTCTGTCAGCATGAAGAACTGGTGCTGTCTCAATTTTTTATTGAGTATCTTTTTGTTCTTAATGGATCCCCGAGTATGTTGTAGTTAGATGCCAGAGGATTGTTTCGCTTGCCATGGAAATGCATGTATCATTTCTCTGGCATTGCTTTAGGACACACTACCATTGCACAGTAATTAGAGGGGGAAGAGGATGAGATGAATGTGTTGTTCTGAAACTCTAGAGAAGAAAAATAGAACAATTTTGTCACTTTGTAGTTTACACTCTGCTGTTTCTGTCAGGCAACAGCTAGTCATATGTGATGAAATTATTTCCTCAGTATGGGGTTATTTACAAGTTATATAATGTTTTAAAAACTAGAGGAAAAGTAATTGCCTAATACCAAGATTCATATTTTAACCCCCAGTTTCAGTTTTGCCTTTGGACCAGAGATTTTTAAATCTGTCTTCAAAACCAAGAGTAAACACTCCTGCAAAATTAATGGTAAATCTATAACCAGGAGATCACTTGGCTGCGTTCTTCCTCCAAAGAAGTTTGTTACAACTAGTATGCAAAGTCATACAGAACTGTGAGAATGTACACAATGCAGAAATAGAAAGAAAATGGGTTTTAACTTGTGTTCCTTTTCTCCTGAAAATGTTAAAGCATTATTTTACATGATAACTTAAACTATTTAAAAACAAACAAACAAACAAAAGGTCAGAATGATTTCTTCTCTGAAAACCAAAGTGGGATTAATTTTCATATAGAATCTTTATGGCATCTGGTCGGACAAGGTCAGCAAGGGACAGGGATACTGCAGAGAGTGTGCAAAAAATTTTGGACACATTCCTTTCCTTAAAAAATATGAATAAATGTATATTTAAATGGATTTAGAGGAGTGTTCATATGAAGTTTGCATTGGCAGGTTGAGGGTTTTTTGGAGGAATTAAGCAGTCACTCCATATCCACAGTCACTCTCCACAGAGAGAGGCTGGGAAGGAGATGGCGGGGTTCCTGTGGTATCTGAATGTGCTCAGCAATGCCAGGAATATGGGGCAGATCCCTCAGGTGAGCATGATGCCATTCTGAGACACCAGCTAGCGTGAATGGCGAGGGAAGGAAAAAACTACTGAAAGGAAGGATGTACTCAAAGGGTTCATATTGTACACTAATACTTGTAAAGGTCTTGCCAGATTTTTATGGGAAATGGTGGAGGACTGGAAATCCTCATCAGAGGATGATGGATGGTATGGACTATTTTTCTTTTTTTTTTTTTTTTTTTAGCATTATTTAGAGCAGAGACTCAGAATTTTCATCAGGTGGGTTTTTTTGGTTTTTCCTGTTGAAAATGTCTTGTTGTTTAGTTTCCCACAAGAATTGTAGCATCACCAGCAAGCAGCATTATCAGTTGTATAACACCACTAACTTTCTGTCCTAGGAGCTGAAACACTCACAGATCACTATTAGTGCAGTACTATACAATGAGTTGAGTTTCTGGAATAGTAAAACTATTTTGTTGCTTCAAAATGCAGCTCAGGTAGGCTATGGCACCGAGCACAGAATCACCGATGTGCTCAGCATGCTTCCAGGGTCACATGAAGATTCATTTACACATACAAAGACACAAAGGGTATGTCCTTGCATATGAAGGAACAAAAAAAAAAAGTGTTGTTTGGGGCTTTTTTAAATGTCTTGATTTTTTGGGGGGTCCTGGAAAGGGAGGTACTGAAGCATGGATTTACAATGGTACTTCCCGCTCCTGTGACTGAGGCAAGGTCAGCTGTAGGTTAGGATGGACTTTGTTCTAGGCTGTTATTATTCTGCAGTTCCTCTTTCACACCTCCATTCCCATACAAAGCTGCTTTTGGCATCCAGCAGATGCATACGTTCACAGAATACATTCCTGATGTAAAATAAGCTGGTGTCCTCTTTGGAGACTAAAAGGCTCAGCAGGGGTAGCTCTGGGTTTGCTGTGACTATGGCTGACTGAACCTGAATGTATATCTGCTCATTACTAGATGATATATTTTTGAGAACTTGTGGGTGGTGCTGCCGTCTCCTGACAGCTACTGGAAGAAGCCCTGCTACTATTGCTCTCTAACTGCCTATTGCTCTCTAACTGCCTATAGGAATGGTATCTCCCTTATACACCTCATGTAAGGGCAGAGCTGGTTGGAAGGCTTTCAAGAGTAGAGGTGAAAATGTGTGAAAATGCCAATTGGTTGAATTCACGACAGTTTGTCTGTTTGAACGAAGACTTTGTCAGAGAAGTTTTAAGATCCAGGGTGAAGTTAAGCATGGTTGGGAAGAGTAGTTCAATGTGGTCACCAGCCTGGGAGTGGACACTCTTCCAGAATGAGGTCTTCCTGCCATGAGTTAGGCAGAGCAGAGCTGGCTGGGATTGAACTCTAGTGGTGGGGAGGTGAGAAATAGAGAGAAACTCCTCCTTTCCAGACAGTTCTTAGCTGTGCTTTAGAATGTAAATAAATGTCTTGCTGGTTCCTGATCCTGAGCAGGTGGACCCAGGGCCTGATCACGGGCAGAAGGAGCCAGTGGGAAAGTGGGGGAGATTTGCTGCCTCAGCAGCTTAGTGGCCTGTGCTCTTGTGATGGAAAAGAGAAATGTGGGGTGCTGATAAGAAGGCTCACTGCAGTAGCACTTGTTTGGAAGAGGAGGTTGTTCCCACAGAGGTGGTTGTGTTTTTTTCAGGCAGCTTCATAAGGAGCTTTAGGGAAATGGATTAACTGTTTTAATGAAGCACAGGATGCAGATGTTACCTTCCTTGTGTCTTTCCTGTTCTCTCTTGTATACTGCCAAATAGATGGTCATCATCTAAGGGCAGCAAGTAGCAAGTTAGTGGCTTAGGAAAGATAGGCAGAAGCATAATCATGGAAATAAGTATGTTTTAAATCCACTACAAATGTTAATACCTGCCCTTTACAGAAATATTTACACCCTTGCTTCTTTTTTTTGATCCTCCCTTCTGCCCTTTGCTATCCTCTGCCTTCACTCACTTCCTGTTTACTTGTATATTTTTGCCCACATCCTCCTTTTGCTGTCAGAGGACACCATGGGGAGGTAACCAGCAGCTTTACTGGGCTTTTGCATCAGGTGTGCACAAGTCTCTAGGCTCTGAAGGATTTACTGGCTGCTTCTCTGACTGAGATGAATATTGCATATCTGTGCAATGCAACAGCGAGTAACAGCACATCCATATTCTCTGTGCATTGGGCAGAATTTCTCACTTCATACATCATTCTCAGCTTGCTGCAGTGATTTCACAAAGTCAATCCCTGTCTATTAACACATAGGGAAAGCAGTGGAGAAATATACACATGCGACTCAAGGGTTTTTTTTCTTTTTTAATTTTGAGGTTTTCTAAGCATATTAGACATAGGCTTTATTCCACTGCAGCATCATGAACTGCATCTAATCCTCCAGAGCTAACCCTCCTTTATGCTAAATAACAAAAAAATAAGTCTTTGGCTATCTGACACGTTCGTGCAGGAGCTGACTTGCTTGTCCATCATGCTGTGTTGATCACAGGCTCGACTTCCTAAGTTACATAATTAATATATGTGTAGATGATCACCTCAGCATATTCAGGGCACTGTCTCTGACCCCTCCTTTCATGATTTTTCTGATCACGCTTTTTTGTATCTCTGCCCAAAGTTTCCAGCATCAGCTTTTTCCTCTCAGCCAACTTTCAACAAATCTAACCACTCAAATAGTGATTTTTCTCAGTAAGAAGAGATCTTGGAGGCTTTTGCACTTGATTAGTCTTCTGATTTGGATAGAAAATGCATGGAAGTTAATGGGCTGGCAGGTGAAGCCAGAGTTCTGGCCAGCTGGATGAGCTGGCGGGAGCATAGGCTGAAATGCTGCTGTTCTCTGGCCCAGCCATCTCAGTACCCAGCCATCAAATTTTCTTTGATTTCTACATATCTTTGTGTCTGGGAGCAGTTCATTTACCTCCATTAGTGCAAACCAGCCAAACTGTAAGAGCTGAGTTCTGCTTGAGTATCTTGTGCTGCCCAGTGTGTGTGCTTCACAAGGGAGGATGAGGAAACTGGTGCTGAGATGTGGTGCACACCAGTTTCCCTCATTAGGCAGCTGGGACTTGCACAAATGAGGGAATCTGCATTTGTGGGCTGTGAGTTCTTACTCTTGTGAATGTGCAATTCCCAGTCCCTAAACTGCAGTGAAAGTGCACTCTGGTGCCATCAGAACACAAAACCAGACTATACAGTTATGTAAACATTCCCTTTTCTCTGGTAAAAAAAATCCGGAGGGTTCTGTATGTTAAAAGCAAAGTTCTGGCTTCATTTCTTTAGCATCAGATTTTATCTTGCGCTTCAGAAGGCATCTCATGCAGCGGACAGACTGAAGAAACAACTGGAAAAGCCTGATATATTCCTACCTGGAATAATCTCATTTCCAGGCAGGGACTCCATAGACTCTTCTCTGTAAGGAAGTTGCTACAGCATTGGCATGAGTTATGGAAAAAGCTGAGTGTTGTGCTCTGTGAAATTGTTTATTCAGTGTCAGATTCCTGTGGCATCACGTTTTAGCTCAGTAGGTGCAAAGTATGTTGTGACATGCAACAACCCAGTGCAGTCTGTGGCATTTCTAGGAAGCTCTGTCCCATTGTGAGTCTCGCCCTTGCCTTTGGGTTGCCACATGACTTGTGAACTTTGTTTATAACATAGCAACTGTGAGTGCTCCTCAGAATACATCAACACCACATCTGCTTGCACACCTCTTAAGTGCTCCAGTTTGCTCTTACTGCCCACACTCACTCGTGTCCAGGAGGCAGACAGGGTCTCCAGTGCAGCTCAAGCACAAAGCTCGTGTCATTGCCTGTGTCTCTTTCCAGAGACCTTTGACTGGAGTCATGGTTCCCTCCAGAAGTGGTATTGCGGATGGGCTCCCATGGTGTTTCTGAGGGATTTGATATTATTGAGTGGCTCAGCTGAGCGAAAGCAATTTTAGGAAGAATAGCTGGGAGTTGGAGCACATAAGTGGAGTTGCTGGAGTAGGAAGAAGCTGTGGTGCCTGTGGCTCTTGCATGCTCTAGTGAGCTGGAGCACAACCCATATAGGAATCACAGGCTGGCACTGAACATCATGCTCCAGCCTTCTTGGGCTTTCAGAAAAGAAAGGCTCCTATCACACTGGAGCAGACAGAGAGCATGGCACGCTGCAAGCAGGAAGCAGACCAACATCTGTGCTAATGTCACAGCTGACAGGAGACAACCATGTTCTGCAGAGGCGCATGATACGGAGCCAGGGACTCCTTGGAGAAAGCCCAGGGAAAACAGTCTGTCTTACAGATCTGCTCTCACGGCTCTCTAGTTGAAACATGGTCTATGGCACCCTATTTAGGCCTCTCATGTATTTCATTCTCTCCAAGCAGCTGGGCTGGCTGGCACCAGGGAAGGAGGGCTGCTTGTCCCACAGCCACCACAGAAATCGCTCCCAAGAAAGAGCAACTTGGCAGCAGCTCCCTGGGATTTGTGATTTTGGCAAGTTGTTAACACTAGGAAGTGGGGAAGAGGTGTGAATGAATTATTCTGTCTCCACAAGTTTATTCCCTCTAGGGGATCCAGGCATAATCTTCCTCCTCCTGTGCTTGCCTTGCTGATTTTATGAATCTGCAGCATGTAGGCAAGATCCTAAATATCACCTAAAAATATCTGCCCATTCTGGAGATTTTTCATGCTGGGCTCTTATGGAGCATCTCTGCCTAGAGATGTTTTTTCCCTGACATGCAGAGTTATGTGGCACTTATATGCAGACACAGAACTGCCTCTGTCTAGTTATTGTAAGATGAATGCAAAATAGTATGAAGAAAGAGTAGGAAAAAGGATAATGAAAAGTGGAAGGAGAACAGCACCAAGCTGGACAAATACAGTTATTCCAGGCAAAATAGATGTTTGTAGAGCAAAACAAGCAAAATGCACCTATTACCTGCTCATTGTAATGAGGTTCACAGCCAGAAAAAAGTTATTCATCCCTGCCAGTTCCAACAGTAAAAGGTCACGAATGCAGTTCCCCCCCATCCTTATGAGCACTTGTTATTTTCCCTGTAGTATTGGAAGCTCAGTTCTGTTTGCAAGTGTCTTGCTATAATTAGAAATTTACTTTTTGTTTTTTAAAAAGTGTGACCCAGTCACATGGTTCCAGAGTCTGGGACATTGCAGGGATTGCCAAGCCTTTGGGAAGCTGAGATAAAATGGTGGGAGCTGGCAATACTGCATCCAGCTCCTTCCACCTGTCCCTAGCAGATAGTTATGAACTGCTTTTCAGTCATCAGGTGCCATGTGGATTAAAAGAAGCAGCAAGGGGAAGACAGTCTCCAGTGGCAGAGCAATGCCATGCGAGAGTGGGGCAAGGGGTGGTTTGCTGCTGAAAAACAACATAACTGTGTGTGTGGCTGCCTCGCTGCATTTTATTACAACAAAGAGAACGCAGAGGTCTTTCTAAATGGAAAGTAGTGGTGTTCCCTGTGTTACCGCTGGTACTTGGAGGGCTACAACCATGATATGTTGAGAGCAGGGACCCTGAGGCACCAGCACAGCAATCTCAGCATGAGAAATTTGCCCAGTTCGTGGGGCAGCCAGGGCCTGTGTCCGCTGAACTGGCTGGCTCTGCACCACTGCTGCAGCGCTTAGCAGATGACAACATGCTGAAGGCAAATGCTTACTTCTTGGTAAACAACCTAATCTTTTATCAAATAATTTATTTTATGTAAAGGAAGGATTTTAGTTTCCGAAGCTAATCTGCCTTGTCTAAACCCTCATTTTTTATCTTTGAAGCCCAAGTAAGTGTCCAATTCATAGTATTTAGTAGATAGGATTTGGGATTCTTATCGACTTAGCAATCTTGGTTTCGGTCTTTCTGGTCACGTTTCTAAGGAAAAAACATCAGCTCAAGGAACTGACATTTTTGACAGTGTATTTGCTTTTATTTTTCTTGAATACCTGAAACATTTCTGCTTGGAAATTACAATTATCAGAAGGTTATAGCAATATTCTGAATTTTTCCTCAGAATAAATAACTGTAAAAGCCCTAAATGAGGGAATTTTCTTCCTTCTCTTCAGTATTGTCAGTCAGTATTCCACAAGAGCCAAGAGATACCAAATTTATTGGGAGTAAAAATCAGTGGCACAAGAGGAAGGGATTTAGTCGGAGTTGTGGGTTTCATTTTGAGACATGACAGCAAGTTTTCACTTGTAATTATTTCTGTTGTTTGTGTCTTGAGATTCTGAATCTGATGAGCAAAACATCCCCACTTCCCAAGGTGCTGAGCACTCGCTGAAGCCCTCCAGCCTTCAGCAGAGCAAGGTCAAGGTCACATCTTAATCACCCAAATGTCCTCACCTTTCTAAGTATTTTTGTACAGCAGAATGAAATAGTGCAGTACATAAAGAGAGGAATGAAACTAGTCTGGGTAGTAAATTTTCATGATCTGGTTGGTACAAGTGAACCATCTCCTGCCTTGGTGAGCTGCTGTTCTCAAGAACAGTTGCAAAGAAGCCAGTGCCACTGCCTGGGTGAGTGAGCAGTTAATGACCTGTTCCTGTGTAAAAAAAAAATGATTAAAGTATTGTTTCCAGGGCAATCATTACAGTTACTGTCGAGGTGTTTACATACCTGCTATTTCAGCTATTGCCTGGTGTTATGAGGTGTTACTTGTTTATGATAGCATTCACAACTGAGGCCCTTGCAGTGCCAGGAACTGCTCACAAAGGCACGTGTGTCTCGAGCAGTTGCACACTGCAGCTGCTAGTAGCATATGAAGCTGGGGAGCTGAAGCCTAGACAAAAATTGCACATTACGTATAGAGACTATGTTGTCTGTACCCCTCTTGGGACCTGGGCTGACCCCCAAAGCATCAGAGCGTTCACCTGTGTCATGATGATAATACAGAATGAATTTGTATCTTGCCTGAGCGGACACAAAATAACCAGCAGGTTTTTTTACTTGAAACAGATTTACTGTAACATCCAGGGGAGGATCGTGGTGTTTCACTTCTGTGGTGGACTTGTTCATATGCTGCCTTCCCTTCCCAAATGTTTCAGGTATTACTCAGGCAATTACATATTATGGTAAATGACAGGAACTGCTTCAAGAATGGGATGCCACCTGTAGTCTTTTGTGACACTCTGACTTCAGGAATCTATTGCCATCCCTTTAGCTTTTTTGGATGAGTTAATACCTGCATTTATGAGAGCAGGGAGCTGTGCGCTGGGGGAGCCCCGGGTGCCAGGGGCAGGAGGAGGCAGTCTGTCCTCCCTACCAGCTGGTGTACATGCACTGGTAGAGCCCTCTCATTGTGGCCAAGCACGGTGTTAAAATGTCTGTCAGCATTAAGATTGATGCTCTTCCTCTGTACAATTACAGAAACATGCCTGTGGCCACACTTGAGCTTGCCACACACCAGCATGTGTCTAAGGAGCCCTATCAGTATGCTGGTGCATACTCCTGCCTGTTGGATCTCTGGCTCAATTCTTCTCTCATACTGACTTTACCCCAATGAATTTTTCTGGCTTCTGTAAAATTATTCACTCCAGCCTGCTCTGGTGTAAGTGAGGAGAATCAGCCTGTCAGTCTGGAGATTGTGCTGCATGTAGCTCATCCACCCTGCTGGGGAAAATGTCCATGAATATTCTTAGAAGACAGCCTCTGGCGTAGATCTGGGTTAAAACAGATGCATAGTTGATCTAGTTTGTAACTTCTTCAGGTCCCGGGCGTTAAGATAATATAATGCATTCCACAACATGCAGTTCAAGCTAATGTTCAGTAGTGTGGTACTGGTTATAGCCCTGCAGCACTTGGTACATGGTCTGGGGGAGGGCCCTGTAGTGTAGGGGCTGCACAAACATGTCAAGCATCCTGGAGTACCAAAATAGCACAGTGACTTCACCTGCTGGTTTCTACCTGGTAGATGTTGTCTCTAACGAATAGGATTTTTCTCATCTCTTGGCCTACTTGAGGAATGGGGAGCAGCAACCTCTGATTTTGAGTTCTGCATTTATGCTCGCTTGCCTGACTGGGTCCTTCTCACTTACCCTACAGCTTGTGTGAATCATCTCTGTCACCCTGAGAAAATCTGTCCACATACAGATTTTCTAGTCAGTGAGACCTGGAAATAGCAAAGAATCTGCCTTAGCATATGAAAACTGTGCCGTCAACTCTACTTCCATTTCATAATGAAATAGTAAGGAGACTTTTTCTCACTGCCAAGGCTGATGTCTGCTGGGGGTTGTCTCTGTGGTTATGTGTCAGTCCATCCTAAGGACTTGACTAAAATGGTAGGAATATTTTGTGGCACCAGATATGGCTTTGTTTTTCAAACTGGGTATTAGTGACATCATGGCTTTGTCTTGTTTTGCCTTCGTCTGGCTTGGAGATTGCCTGGTAGAAGTTGTGTAGGGATTTGTGTAAGGACTCTCAATTATATCCATTATGTTTGAATGTGGCACTCAGGAAATAAATGTCTACAGATGCTGGCAAGTAGGACCTGTTTGTCTGTTTCTGGATACAATGATATTTATCTGTGGAAGTGGTTGGATAAAACCCTGCCTATCTTAAATGGCTGTTAAAACCAGGCTGTTTTGCAGCCTGTCTGCAGACACAGTTTTATTTTATTATTTCTGAGACTCTTTATTTTCCGAACAGCAGATTTTCTGCATAGCCCTACCAGTCACAGTTCTGACTTGCGACTCCTTTGCTCCCTTGGGCCATAGTCCCTTCAAGGTCAGATAGCTAACCTAGGTCTGGTTTTTTTGGATTTGATGGGGTTTGATGTGAACAGTGAAGCTGACTTTACAGTACCTTCATTAAAGCAAGAGGGGAAATCTACTGTCAGGCCAGAGCTCCTTTGGAAATTATCAGGTCTGTCCTGTTGGATTTATTTGAGCTCTTAGTGGACTTGAAAGAACTTTTCCCACTTCAATCCCTCAGGGCAGGTCAATGTTCTTTCGAATTTCAGCTGTGCCAAACTGTTCTCCAGAATTAACATTTTCAAATGAGCCAAATATCGGGTTGCAAATCAGAAACATGGGTTATTTTCATGAGTAGCTATGATCAGATTTTTGACCTTTGTGAAGCTGACTGTCCTTCACTGTAAACCTAAACATACTCCTAGAGTAATTACTATCAGTTGTGTTACTGAGCATTGATCACTGATGAGTCAATAGAGTTAAAGCATATACCTTAAAACAAAGTGCCCATCATTATTTTATAACCCAAGGTAGAAAGAAAGGTAAAATTTTTATTAAGCAAAGTGGGAGGTTTGGAAGCAACAGGCATACTGAAGACATGAAGAAGGGTTTATTTACCAAAAGTTTATATACTTTTTACTAAGTGCCCTATTGGCTTTAATTAAGAAAAGTACCACCCTTCCCTCCTAACTTCCACTCTGTCATTATGGTTGTGCAATCTTGGGACTGATTGCACATCATAAAATTTTACACAGCGTAAAGTATTTTTAGGTTGAAAATTAAAAATACAAACCTAAAGACCCCCCCCCCAACTCGTTTGCAGAAATAGTTTCTGAATCATACGCAAAGGCTGTGGTTTCACATTCCCCAGTCATCATCAAATTTTAGCCATAATAGGAAAAATTAGCAATGAAAATTCTTAAAAATATAAATGTCATTGATGACTGGTATTCTTTTAATGGTGCTTGTGACTATTAGATTCTTGTTATATATTTACTGGCAACAGGTTACCTGCTTACCTAAGGATTATATGACATAAAAATACCATCTAAACCTGCCTGACACTGCAGTTTCTAAGAAAAGTGTGGCACTTGCTACGCATTCCTACAGCAGATCACAAAAAGGCATTTAAAATCTGTTCTCCCTCTTTGGATCAAAGGACTTCAGTGGGGATTGGTAAGAGTCTGTGTCCTCCTCCCTTTTCTTTCTTTCAGGAGGAGGTTGGCATCCCTGAGGAAGTATGGAAGATGCCACTGTATGGTTGTACCAGTCATTTGCAGAGGATGTTAAATGCTCTGCAAAGGAAGGGGTTGAGAAGCAAAACGTTTGCTGTGGTATTTAAGAGTACAGCTTGTGGGATTGATCCAAGTGCAAAAATCTAGTGTAATACAGTGATTTTTAAGTGACTTCTCAACTAGAAGGGTTGCTGGGAGCACTGTACTACACAGAATCTCCCATGGGTAGTTCAGCCTTCTAATGTGAGTATGTAAATTTATCCTGAGCTATATATCATTACGTACAGGCTGATGGAGCCAGAGCTAGCCTGCTCAGAGTTCTCTGGTGAGTCTTTGCATGGCATGACAGAGCAGGCATACTGTTACCTGCTATGAATGCTCATTTAAAAAACATGAGTTATGTTATACAAATGGTTGCCTATTACTGATGCAAGTTGGGCAGTGTCAGAAGTCTATTTCCTGATGAGAAGCATAATGTCAGCACTAGCAGCAAATGAAAGGAAACCACGTTCCTCAGGAGCAAGCTCAGGAATGGTACTGCAGGACTGTCACTGTCTTCTGCATGTCTGGGTTTTCTACCAGGCCCCTCCCCACTCCCTTCCCAAAAAATTGAGCCCAAACAAGGAAAGCTGTGAGAGAGCTGGTTGATGTGTGAGGAGAGGCTGTGGGGACCATCCCAAGCATGAATTAAATGCTACTCTGGCCTGAACCCCTGCATCTGAAATTCTTTTTCTTTTGTCTTTCTCTCCTCTCTTAAGCAGTGTAGTGGCTGAATCTGGAGATATTTTGCAAATACTCAATGTTTCTATGATAAATCAAGCTGGAAGCTGTAGATATGAATGTAGCTGCTTCAGAAAGAGGGAATGTTGGATTTAAATGTGGATTTACACAGCTAGGTTTTTCCCTCTGATTTTACCTTCTGTATAGCTAAGGATGCTTATACTGTATGTGCATGCATGAGTGCTCATGGAGGGTGCTAACCCATGCTGATACTATTTGCATGGTAATGAAAGTGCTTTCTCAGAGTCATTAGCATTATAGCACAGGGACTCATGGACATGTATGCAATACTTGAGGGAAATGAATATTTCCAGACAATAAAATCTGAAATGGTCATATATGGTTGTAATAGCTAGAGCATTTATTTGTAGTACAAAGTGAATGTATCAGTTCTGTCTGGCTTGGTGTGGAAAAGATGTTGCTGTCAGAAACATCTCCACTCGAAGAGAGAGGAGTTTGTTATTTTGAAGGACTGAAGTTATATATGTGCACAAATCTCCCAGGAAACTGGAGTCTGCAGCAGATGGCAGGTGAGGGTGAAATAATGTTACATTCCTTTGAACTACCTTTACTTACAATCAGAGTGCTGTGCTTACAGTGCTTTCCACAGAAAAGAGATATGCTTCTCTGGTTTTGGATACCAAGAGATGCAGAGTGGAGAGGGAACTGTCCTTGCTGTCCTCTGGGAAGAACACACCTGGGGAAATCACAGCTTTGAGACTGGGAGGGCTGAGCAATGCTGAAGGCACTATGTTAGGCAAGTGTCATGTATGGGAAGAATTGCAGGCTTTCTGAACTGGCATCAAAGAATGGCTGGTGTGACCTCTTTGAGCATAAGTAGTGGATGACTCTGAGGCATTAGGAGTATACAGTTTGCTGTGCAGAAGTGGGAGAAGCAGCTAATGTGCATAGCTGTTGTCAAAGGCAGGGGAGCCTTTTGAAGCAAATAAAAATGGAGTGATGAGATGAATGTAGCAGATGATGGGAAAGGAAGAGACTGAGCAGGAGAAACCAAAAGGAAGAATTAAAAGAATGACAGTATGATCTCAACTGATTTCATGCTGCCTAACATAGAAAACTATGTTTAATGCTTTGTTTCCCAGTGGTCAGTGGAGACAGGCCACACAAGAGGCTGACAAAGAAGTATTTAAGTCTCTTGCATAGTTTGTGATGCCCTCCTGCTGTTGATAGTATAGGAAAAGTCTCCTAAGTTGAGTTACCCAGCTGAGCAATGTGTTTATCCTCAAAAATCATGTTTCCCGTACCTAAAGAACCATCTCACTCTTCAAACTGTCAGCACAATACTACCTGTGTTATACTGTGCTGTGATGTCTTCTTTTCAACACCATCTCCAAATAATGTTTGGCAACAAACCAGGCTGATTAAAAAAAAGCAGCTTGCTAAAGCTCTCTTCCCTTTTCAGCAAACAAATGACCAAGGCTTTTTACATAGCTTAAATAACTCTGCAGATGAAATCTTGTAGTGCCTAATTCAGCCATAGTCACCCAATCAGTGTGGTTTATGCTGCCTCTATCTGTTTAAAGTTGGTCTTAATAAGCTGTCAGAAAGCTGCGTGCAGTGGTGGGTGATGTTGACACATCAGATGAAGGAAAATGTGGATTAGGAAGCTGATCTTTAAGTGTTGAGGTTGTTCCTTCTCATCAGCTATTGCTTTTTATATGAGCAAGCCAAATATATAACTATGCAGATAATCAGCAAATATATAAAATAAGAAGCTTCTTTACTTTTGAATGTTCATGTTTTGTCGATAAAGTGTTAGCTGCTTTTGGGGTTGGAATACTGTGGAAAGAAGAGGAAGGTGAAGTTTACACCATTAATGCCACAAGGCATTAATTTGAGATGATAGGGTGAACATGCAGTAGTACACACAGGTAAGTCTTTGGTATACATTGATTTGTATGATATTGAAACAAGCTAATCAGTTACTTTCTGGTACCCCCAATATTGAAAAGTAATGAATGAGACAATGTATTTTTGTTAAAGCCAGACTCAGGGGACAGAGAGCATATTCTGTGATAGGCAATTAGTTCTCTTTCTACTCTTGCTGGTCCAGTTTGATTAACAACAGATTTTCTCACACATTTCTCTGCTGTTGTCTTTCACTGGCATATCTTTTTTCATTTTCCATCACCATATGGGTACTATGTGAAGGAGGAACTGGTTCTTCCATAATAAAGTGGATTCATTTCAACAGTTTTGGCAGCTGTTGCAGGAGAAATTCAGGATACAAATGGAACTCACAAAGTGGAGGTGGTTTAAACTTTGCTTTTGCTTATAAACAAACTTGCAATGTTTGTGTCTTCACATTATTGTTTGGGAACTTTATTTGCTAACTGAGGAAAACAATTTTTTTCACTACAGTGAGACAAATCCAAGCTTTGGCTTTGTTTTCTGGAAGGGATAGTGATTCCAATCTGGAAACCAAATGCAAGATTTAGTTACCATTCCCCATAACTTGTGAAAAAGTGAAGAACTGTTACCAGTTCCTGTTCTATTTCAGGGCTGTAAGTTCAAGGACTAAGTAGTGGCTAGTGCTGGCTGCAGCCTCTTCCCTCTTAACCCTGCTGGGTAACTTGCAGTGTGTAGATGCAGAACCTGAAAGTCTGCAGTAGACCAGTAGGTCAGTGGTGTAGAAGATTAACTGGCAAGAACAGCTGTGATGAGTCAAAGCTGAGACTGTAGAAGGTATTAAATGCTCAGGGCAGTGATGGGAGTTCCCACTCTGACAGTGTTAACAGGTTTTGCCATAATTCAGTTACACTTTGGAAACAGTTAAAGCAATTTAAGAGCAAACTTGGTATAATTACTAGGTAATAGCCAGAGCCAGTGCTCCTAAAGTGGAAATTGTTTCTGTATTGATCTAAGCTAACTGTGTCAGCATTCTGTAGAGACTGATCTTTTAAGTGCTTAATTCAGCTGTATGCAACCAATAATTTTGTTTTCTATCCCCAAACAAAAATGCCAGTGTTTATTCTATTTTTTTCTGCAATAATAAAATCAATTAAACTATCTTTTCAGCAAACATAGCTGACCTTTGTAATCAACACATTTGAAATGCCAACATGTGGAAAGAAAATTATGACAGGATCTTATGCTTATTAAGAGAAATAGAAGACTTAATAGCAGTTTAACGCTGCAGCTACACTCCATGCCTCCTTTGGACAGATTTCTAGTGGTGCAAATTCTATAGTCAGGCTTACGTGTCACAGCCTCCCTGGAGTAAGCTCACCATTTTGGCTCTAAACCTCTTCCAGCATAGTGAGATACTGAGTGCCAGGGAAGTTACCTCTTGGTGAACTTCAAGCAAAGCACTGAGATGTGGCAGACTGTATCACCATCAGCACAGAGGAGTGTGAACAGTCAACACATATGTGAATAATTAGAGATATCTTATTTTCAGGATCAACCATCCACCTCCAGAATGAAGCAGTCACACAATTAGGGAGACTCTGTCAGTACGTTAGATCTGTCCTAACCGTGAGACTGAAGATGGGGGTTGACGTGAAGACTAGGAGAAGTTGTTTCCTCAGCATCCTCCCTCAGTTCCTCATGTGTTAGCAGAATGGTGCTACCCAGCCTGGTGAGAGTGAGATATGGAGAAGTGTTGGATGATCAATGCTATTAAATAATTTGCAAATAGAAATTATCAGCTACATAGGTTTTGCATCAAATGTTTTCTTCTTGAATAAAAGATCCTACTTTAATATGTTTCAAGGTAAATCTGAAAAACAGGGTAAAATAAAAACGTAAATAAAATTAATAGGTTGTGAAAGAACAGATTGATCCATGTCACAGGGGTACCCATGGAGATCCCTGATGAAGGAGGTGCAGTTAGAACTGGGTTGTTTAATCTTTAGCAGCTGCTAGCCTTTCTGTCTGTCCAACCCAGAAGACAAAAAGTTCAAAGCTGAATCAGATTTAAATGAGACTCCAGCAGAACAAGACCCCAAGCTGGTCAGCTCTCCTGTAAGGAATCATAGAATAGTTAGGGCTGGAAAGGACCTTAAGATCATCAGGTTCCAACCCCCCTGCCATGGGCAGGGACACCTCTCACTAAACCATGCCACCCAAGGCTATGTCCAACCTGGCCTTGAACACTCCAGGGATGGAGCATTCACAACCTCCTTGGGCAACACATTCCAGTGCCTCACTACCCTTACAGTAAAGAACTTCTTCCTTATATCCAATCTAAACTTTCCCTGTTTAAGTTTTAACCTGTCACCCCTTGTCCTATCAGTAGGACACTGCTTTGCTTGTCAGAAGTGACTAGAGAGTTGTTAAGACTCCACAGAACTCCAAGACTCCAAGAATCATGTTTCACCCCCCCCCCTTAATTTGATTTTACTTTGAATTTTTCTCAGCTATCCCTAATAAAGACTCTAATGAAGCTCTCTATGTAACCTTCTGGGCTTTATGTCTTTCCCTTAGCTCTCAGGCAAAGCCTACTGTGATTTAATTTTCTCTCTTCCTCTAGTGCATTTATGTTTCCTAGCCTTGCCTGCCTGACCAGCTTCCCCTTATCTGGCCATCTTTTTAAACTTCCATTTGGTTGCTCCTATGAATATGAATTACATGTTTTATACATAAATATCTTTGCTGGGAAGAGACAGGACAGTCCATTGGTTTCAATGGGCACTTGGACACCAAATTTCCTCTGGGACGCATTTCCTCAGTTTGCTAGCTACCTATCTGGATGAGGATAAAAGGGTAAAATACAGAGATGCTCATGGAAAAAAAAAATAATAGCAGTGATTCACTTCAGAGTGTCTGAAATGGAGAAACCTCATCTTGCTTCCATGCAGAACAAGCTGAGGTGCACTTAAGAGATGCACAGGAATGCTGTCCCAGTTCGGGTTCCTCTGGAGTGAGGCAGGACAGTGAGTACTTAGGCCTTGGTGGCAGGCTGAGGTTAGACCTTCTCTCTTGAAAAGCAGGTGTGTGTGTGTATGTGTGTGTGTGTGTGTAGAATTTAGGAAGCCAGAATGTCATTAGTGGTGCTGGAGCTCAGGAGTGGAGGGGGAGACCACCGAAGCTCCTGCAAGGTGCCAGCAGGCACCATCAGGATCTAATCGAGCGGGGTGATTTTGATGCAGAGATAATCAGCCACATTTTGCAGCCCAGCCTGTACCAAGGACGGCAGTGCACACATAGTAATCTGAGTGCACCCATCAATAATTTAAAGGAACAACAGACTTTGAGACCTTTAGAAAAATCAATTAAACTTCACAAGCAATCACATTTTGCCACTAGCAGAGCTGCAGGCCTGAGAATGAAAGGCATTATTGTACCAGTGTTCAGTTATGCAGTTAAGGGGAAACATCACTGTCAAAGGTAGGCATTTTTCTATTTTTGGCAATATTGGTATGTTTATTCTGTTGGGTTTTAAGCATCTTTTCAGTAACCATCTTTTTGTATGAAACTGTGACTTCCTTATTTTATTCTCCCTGCTTCCTACCACAAATCAATGGCATTTCTTGCTTGAGAGAGAGTATAGAGCATGTACTTTTGCTTCCCTCCTACCTACCCTCTATGTAAAAGAAGGAAAAGTCTTAGGAGAAAAGAACATTGATTGCTGGGCATCTTTTTTAGGCTTAAAACCTCTTTGCAACCTGGTACTCAGTTTATTCAGCATTTGAAGTATTTTGCCAGACACACAAGGAGGGACCTCTAAGCTCAGTCTGATTTTGGGATAGGTGATGAGTAAGGGCCAAAAGGCAAAAGAGAAAAATACCAGTGGATCCTAAAACAAAAATAGCATCCACAAAGGGAGATAAGCACTTGGCCTTTGGCGCAGGCTACTGCCCTGAGCTACTGCTTAGGCAATATATGGAAAAAGAGGAATGTTTGTCAGAATTCTCAAGCAAGCAGGCCAAGACAGGCAGAGCAAAACGCCTGGAGATATGGATATCCCAAGTCCTGTATTGCTGCAGGACTTCATCACCTACAATTCTGTACAGAAGCTTTTAGCCTTCTGGGATTTGCATTTCTGAATCTTCTAGTTGTTAGGTGCTTTGCCTATATTTTTATGAGAAGTCCCCAGAAAGAGGCTGTTAATGCTGTTGAAACATTTAAAATGATGGGGTGTAAAATTTCTTTGTCCTCCAGCTACAAGTTACTAATAGTTAAGTGGTTAGGAGAGTCAGGATTTCACACAGGTGAATTCCAAAGCTTTCTGGGTATTCCTTGATTGAGTAACCCATTCAGGTGAAGTAATCCTTGTTCAGAAAATAACCCAGGATTGACTTGAATCAGAGTCAAAAAGAAAGAATTAGCCCAGGTGAAGGGAGAGCTGGTTCCAAGGCATTTCCCCAGGGAGGGTGGAATTTCAAGTACAAGAATGTCCTTGGTTCCAAGACCAGAGCGTACCTCGGAGAATTCCCTAAGTGCTGTGCTTAATGGATTACAGCCAGTGTAGTGCGTTCACTTTTATATGTTGTCTGATTTGGACCATCGTCAATTATTCCCTGCAAAGTGCCACAGTACATCTTGAACACAGCAGTGGCCAGAGCTGTATGGAGGTCTTCCTCACCTTGCTGGGGGACTGGAGGAAGGGTGAGCACGTGCTCTATTTAAACTACAGCTGTTGTTTTTTTTTGTTAAAATCTAGTTTCTGTTGCTTGCCAGACTGAACTCCTCCAGAAAATAGGCGGCATAGTGCTGGCATTTGAGGCTGAATGGTTCATGGCCATCAGTTGCACCTGACTTCTTCATGGAGTCTGTAAATAATTAGATACTCACTAATGTGGTTCCCAAATCCCTGAGTCCTGCTCTCTGTTTGCAAGAAAGGCATTGTGCTCAGCTCCAGTCCCACTTGTAGTACACAGACTCTCTGAAGATGCTGGCTGTGACTTGTTGAGAATATGATTTGGGTTGAGAATATGATGCTTGGAGTTCTCAGATAAGCTGCTCTCCCAGAGGGACAAGATGGAGTTTTGCTTCAATGTCTTTTAGAAGGAAGAGTCAGAATATTCCGGTTTGTTTCTATTTTGAGATTCTTTGTGTGTGCGTGCTCAAACCTCATCTCAAATTCTTTTTCTTATTGGAGGAAAATAAAATAAAAGACAGTATTAGATTCTAAGTGCCTGCAAAATAACCAAGCAGCTTGCTGGAAAAGTCGTGCATTCTTCAGTAAGGAATTGAAAGAACACAACTTGGCAGTGAGCTGCTCATTAAGTGTATGCCTGCCAGGCTGCATGCAGAAGACAGTCAACTGATAGGTAATTAATTATAGCTCAGTACAAGTGGTTGTGGTCCACATCACTCTTCTCAACTATAGGACAAGTCCTTCCACACTTTCCTGAAGGGATTAATCAAGCTGAGGACAGAGCAATATATAAACTATATAAAAAACAACCAAAACAGTCCAATTTACTGATAGCAATTGGTTATTTAATCCTTATTAGCTTCTGAACAGATGTTTATTTGCTCTTCACATGTGGCATTTCAAGACTAGTTTCTTGAATTTAAAATCCAATGTCTCAACTATTTATCAGAATTTACTTTTTCCATCTGCCTTATAGTGTAGTTTATTACAGAAACAATTGCTTTGTCCATGAATGAATGCATTTAATTCTCAGTTGCTTAACATAAACATGTATCTCTTGTGTAAGTGTAATACCTATGCACTGCAAATGCAATAGATATCATCATTCTTTCTGTACAGCCAGTAGCTGAAATGTAGAACAATGGGTTCATAATGTTTTGATCAGGCTGTCTCATCAGACTGTGCATGAACGAAAATGTACTGGTGCTTCACTTCATTTACAGCATTTGTTCTGAAACCTCAAGTGCTGATTCATGCTTTCCAGATCTTTTCTTACACCCCATGAAGAATGAAATGAAACTCATGAAGGGCTAGTAAATATAAAAATGCTATCAAACATACTTTTGGTCTGATCTAGTCCAAGTTATTAATCAAATGCTCTCAGTAGCCAAAGATTTAACTGTCACTTTAAAAAGTTCTGAAGAATATGATTTCAGCATGTGTTTGAATTTTGCTAATTTAGAGGATCAGGCATCTGCCTGTGTGTTCAGTAGAGTAATTCTGGACATGCGCATATCCGTCTGACAAATACATATGGTCCAGTGACTTCATTGTTGCTCTTAATTTTACAGAAAAAAACACATTCTTAATCGGCAGTATTAAACCCCCCTAATTTTGCATAAGGAATTAAAAAAACATGCTTACTCTAGGAAACCAACTTTGAAAAAGCAAGCAGAATATTCAACACTAAGATAAAATTACATCAGTAAATAAGATTATAGGGAAAAAAGAGATTACTGTAAAGTGGCAATAGTAATGGTGGTTAATAAGTGTTACACTTCATCTTGAAATGATGTATTACCTTGTCAGCAAAGAA
Organism: Neopsephotus bourkii; assembly: GCF_033783945.1. Lineage (NCBI taxonomy): Eukaryota > Metazoa > Chordata > Aves > Psittaciformes > Psittacidae > Neopsephotus > Neopsephotus bourkii. The sequence continues at coordinate 154,682 of NW_026902244.1, read as the reverse complement.
AATTCTTAGTTCTCATCTGCTAAGAGCTATAACAAGCAATAAAAGAGAAGGTTTTGGTTCATTTACTCCTAGAAGATGACTCCAATCCAAAAGTTATTTGAGTTAATGATGTATGGCCAAAAGAGTGTAATATAGATTTTACCCAACGCAAAGGTCTCATACCCAACATAACAGCACAAAGACAATGTGTAGTCCTACCAGTCCTGCTGGTGTTATGCTATGGTCTTTCATAGGAAGAAAGGAGGTTGAAGAAAGGAGGTCCACCATGGCCGAATTACCTTGGCAAAGGTAACATTAGAGTCATCTGTACAGTGAGTGCTTCATCAAATACTCTTACAGTTGCATTCCTCTATATTCTCATTGTGATTTTGCTTTGGAGAAACATTTCCAGTCAGCTCTTAACTATGAGCATGCTGCTGGGTTTAAACTGCCTCCAAGCACTTCCTACCAGCTGATAAACTCTGTTTTCTGCCAGGACAACTGTAGAAGCAACAGCACACAGCCCATCTGGGAATGCTTGCTCCAGTGCAACTGTCTAGATGCACTCGAATACATTGCTTCCTCCTGCCTTTAAGGTATGCTCCAGGGATTCTTGAATCTCCTGCCAAAAAAAGCTCTAGACATGCTGTTAGGTTTCAAGGAATGGTAACTCTGATAAGAATAGATTGCGTATATTTATGCAGCTTATTCAGTGTGGAGCTGTCCACTGAATTTTAGGAACTGTGTTGAACCCAAAATGTACAGTCTTATATTAGAGGTATGGAAGTGATATGTTCTAGCAGAGTGCTGGGGGGAAGCTGTTTTCTTCGTTTTGCTTTCAGATTTTGCACAGGAAAAGGGGAAAAAAAGCACCTGCTGGTGCAGCATTGCTGCATTGTGCACAATTTTCAGGCCAGTGGTAAAGGTGTGGTGTAACTCCTGACTCCCCTATTTGGAGGGAGATGTCATCAAAAGATGGATGAAAAGAACATTTCAGGAAACATATTGTGACTTGTTTTGCATCCTCACTAATCTTCATGGTCTGGTTTGTTGCAGACGTTGTTGTTTGTAGGAAGTTTTTGCAATATGGTTCTATTCACTAGGATCTCCAGATGAAGTACTTGCAGTGATTGATTATGATCTTGAAAGACATATTTCATTTGCAGACAGATTTTGAAAAACACTCTCTATTTCTGGGGATGATATTTTGCGAAATGTACTTGTTCACAGTTTTTTCTTTCCTCCCACCGCATGGAGTTTCTAACAACCTAGAATTAAGGTGGGAGAGATGAGTAAGACAGAATTGAGAATATTATCATGGCTCTTGCATATGCAACAACAGCTTTGGAAATGCTAGCTGATAAGTTTTCTCTGTATTTGCATGTAAAAGGACTCAACTTTGCCTTCCTACTTTCTAGTGAGGAATTTATACATTTCTGCCTCTGTAAAAGTGATGAGAACTCTGTTACTGTGTGATGTATGGCCATTTAAACAGCTCTAATTCTTTTAAAGGTTCATTTATCTCTATAACTTGGTAAGGGTGATAATACCATTTACAGAAGTCATGCCATATTAATAGGAGGAGCAGCACAGTATAGAAGCTGACCTGGGGACTTAGTATATGCTCTGCTCTCACCTTGCTGCTGACTTACTGTATGACCTTCAGCAAGTCTATAGCCTTTTCTGTGGCTGTCAATAATCTTTCCATTACTAAAGGTAATGATACTGAAATATCTTTGTAATAGGATAGGAGATCCTTGGAAGTAATAGACTTGATGTACATACATTGCCATGTATGCTACATTATCTTCTGCTTTTATTATAGTGTGGCTCCCAAGAGAATATTAAGTGGACAGGGTGACATTTCCCATAACACACAGTTCTGGTCTAATTCCACTCTTGTAAAAGTTTATGGGCACTTTGACTTCAGTGTCCTGTGAATCATTCATTGTGCTAATCTCTATATGAGAGCCATTACAGAAGATGGTAGAACACTCTCTCCTAAAATTTTCTTGTCTTCTTATAGTACATAAATGCTTTTTAATCTGAGTTGGAAGAAACCAGTGGAACTTAAGGGGATGATTCTGGGTTTTCAAGTCTAGTTGCTGAATGCCTGAAAGACCATTTATTTTTTTTCATGTGATGACATAATGTTTGTCTCAAGATGGTTTAAGTTCTAGCACACCTGCTTGGAAAGATATTAAGCTGTTGTCAAGGCCTTATTTAAAATGAATCTGTCAGTCTAGGATGGCTTTGAAAATCCAGTGGTCCAAACTAAAGCCATTTTTAATCATAAAAGGAGACTGAAGAAGGGAATGTCATTTTCTGTGGTTTTATGGCACCATTCACGATGAGATCCAGGCTGGGTTGAATTCTGCTTATGACTGCATTTGCAGTGTTTTAAATCAGTTGCAATGGCATTGCAGTCACAGTGCTCTAAGGAGGTAAAAAATTTAATGTTCACACCCTGAAGTTGTATCGTTGGCTCAATCAACGCAACCAGATAAAGCAGGTAAACTTTTAGGCAACAGTAGTAATTGTAAAATTATTATGTTTTAGTAAATGTTAATGCTAATAAGAATATTACATGTTCCTTAGCAATACAGTGTTAAAACCAGAAAAGCTTTACGATAATACAAAATACTTGCTAAACTGAAAACGGCACCATGTTTGAATCACTGCAAAAGGCCTTGGCATTAGTAATCTGTTACGGTTTATCATGAGACACAGTTATTCTAACACTAATTATGGTTACAGGCTTAATTATAATCACTTTCACATGGATTTCAACCATGTTTATACCAGTACCTTAGTCTAATAATTTAAACTATTACTAAGAGATGTCTTAACTAGGAAAAGCATAAAAATGTGTGGAGTAAATTAATATTAAACAGACTCAAATGAACTTCAGAATACTATTGCTGCAGTCAGTTAAAAACGCTACTCACAGCTAGGTCTGGTTCCCCTCCTGTGACCAAAATCTTACAGTAATATGATGGTGTAGTGTTCTGGTTCGGTGTCCCCTACATGGTACATCATGGTGAAATGTTGGCAGTCCAGTACCTTGTCACTGAAGCTGCTGTGCCAGAGGAAGGTCTCATCTTCCACTGAAGGGCAAGCAACCATGCTGATTCTTTCTTCTGCCACTGGTGGGAAGCTTGTAAAGAGGAGCATGAGGGACTCCAAAGCATAAGAGAGTAATGGTGGATGTTGGGGTGAGACCTGTGATTTGGTAACTTTCAGTACAGAGCAGGAGGAGAATGCACAAATCTTGATGCACTAAACCTGGCTGGGCATGAGTTTTACTGGCAGCAGTTCCATGGCAATCAACTGACAGGTTTCTTCAGACCGTGTTGAACAGGACAACTTTCTCAGGTTTGTTCTTTTCAAAGGATAAAAGAAAAAAAAGAGGAAAGTGGGTGTGAGTTATTTTTAGCTGGTTGCATGCTGTTCTGCCCGTTGCTGTCGAATATTCAGAACAGGAACTCTACTTTTCCTGTCCATCATCTCTTAGAGACTGTTTCCACAAGTGAAGATATTTTTCCCTTTGTACATTAATAATATTAAAATAAATCTTCTCAGCAACAGACAGAGGTTTATTGGGACAGACAGGTGTGTAAAGCTCTTCACAGAAAAGAAAGGTAGCCCTGTGATGACCACTGCCCTGGACTGCTCACTGATGAACAATACAGTAGGTGTTCATCAGAGACAGATATAAGCTCTCTTGATTTTCTGTAACATCTTGCCACAATTTCATTTTGCTTAGTGGAGCAAAATAATGCTATTGTGAAATATTAAAGTGTCTGCAATTACTGCATGCCATTGCAGTTATTCAGGTGTTTCTATGCTGATTTCAGAACTTAGTCAAGTGCAGCTTTAAATAAAGTAGTAGAGTACTGGTTAAGAATCACTTGGGTCACTAAGGAAGATTCCATGTACCTGTTTACCTCCTGAGTAATGTGGTGATATCCCTTTGGATCTGCTGCACAGTAGCTGACTTCAGCCAAGCAGCCCCAAGGTGAAGCACAAGTGTCAAAAAAATTCAACAACAAAGGTAGAAGCTGCTTTTAGTAAAATATGCGTTAATGAGAGCTGAGCAGCCTGAGGGAGATAGAGGACTCCTAAACACCAAGCTATAATAAACAGGGAAGCAAAAAGTGTGGAAGTCCTTCTTGGTGCATGGATGCCAACAGTTGCACTGTCATTTGGGCTTTACAGGGAGAAGAGATCAGGCCTGTCAAGAGCTCTTGTGCCTGGTTCATGACCACCAAGCTGATGGAAGCTACTGCATCACCTGTACAGTCTTAGTATGTGAACATCTGTATTTTCAGATACCGAAAAGTGATTTTTCATTTGCCTTCCAAGGACAATGCAGAAAAGGAATAATAATAATACAAAAGGATATATTTCCTGATTTGTAACCAATGTCTTATCCTTCTTACTGGTCTGACCCCTCCAGTTGTCTACATCTTAACTGTGCAGTCATTTCTGGAGGATGCTTCCTCTGCTTCCCTCCTACCACAGAGAAACATACACTTTCATTGTAAATTATTCTTTCCCTACTCTTTTTGCAAAAAATATTTCAAAACAATTTGTCATTTTTCCTGCAAGACCTAATCATTATTGTGTGATTCAAAGCTCTGTCCAAATGTACTTTGTCTTATTAATAGCAGTTATGTTCTTCCAGGGGAACTTCCCAGATTACTTTTGAATTTTACAGAAAATACTCTAACTGCATTAATTGTTTCTGACATGTTACACTGTGTTTTAAATAGATTTTGTGCTGTTCATATCTTGTCTGGATAAAGGCAATGGAAAGATGTGCTGATTTCCATATTGTTTTCACTGTGTTGATTTAAACCTTCCTTGTATTTATTAGGTAATTTCCCTCTGCGTTTTATGTTAGGAGATATTTTCACTGCTAGGAGGAAACATAGATGGCAAGGTGATGGATTTGTTACTCAATGCATTTATTATAGAATCATAGAATAGTTAGGGTTGGAAAGGACCTTAAGATCACCTAGTTCCATCCCCCCTGCCACGGGGCAGGGACACCTCCCACTAAACCATTCCACCCTAATACTTCTGTTTTTTAATCTTTATACTCTGTAGGAATAAGCTTGGAAAAGAAATCAGTGTTGGACTTTGCTGATGGTCCACAACTGGCTCTGCATTTCCAAGAGCTGTTCTCCAAATCAGCACTAAATAAGGGACACAAGGATTTCCAAAGGCATCCAGTATTCTCAGCTCTATTGGAAATCTGGGCCACTGCATTTGCAAGTTAAACTTATTAAATACTTGGTCACTGTTGTCAGCATTTCAATATTCAGTGGTGAATTAGCCAAGTAGAAACATTAACTTTTCTGTGGGATGCAGATTTGCTGTTGCTATTTTTTCCTGCTTATTTTTGAAGCATTAATTTTTATAAAAAAGTTTGAAGTGACGCCAATGGAAAAAACCAATTGCTTTCATGACTTTCTCCTTTTCTCCAAGATGAGTTCTGTTCTCTAATGCTAATGTGAATGAAGCCGCTCAAATGTTAACTATCTAGTTTGGTGCGTCCTTCCAGGGGTATAGTCTCAACTTGACAATAAATTAATTGCTGGGGAAGCCATCCAAAATATATGTGTTTGGCTCTCATTTCACACACCCTCCCATCTTTCACTCTTCATTGTCAATCTTTTTTCCAATGGTATATGACTAACCCTTATTCAGAACAACTCTGAAGAGGAATGCCACTACTTATCTAGCAGGCTCTCTTGTTCCTGATATCTTGGTTGCATGAGACATAACTTTTTCTTAACTTGCAAGTGCCTCCCCTAAAAAGCAGATTAGAGGAAACAGAGTCTAGGAAAGGGATGAAATGAAGAGTATTTGACAGTGTCACTCTGCTTTTTTCCAGCAAATATTTAGAGCAGGTGCTGGAAGCTTCCTTCAAATCAAGGTGATATGCCTCCAGCTGGGATGGGAGTTCTGTTCTTCACTGAAAGTGTAAAAGTCGCTTTACATGAGCAAAAGGTGCACTGCCTTCTCCCTACATATATAGTTGTAGGGAGAAGACAATCAGCTCAGCGCTCTTTAAATTGTACTAAATAAATGTTTTATTCTTTTGTGGAGACAAAACAGTTGAGAAACCTGGAGATCCAAAGAGTTCATTGAGTGTATATATAACTGATGAAGCAGTACTGTTTTGCTTTAGAAGTGTACCACTGTCTTGTGAAAAACTTAGAACATTTTCATTACAAAAGGTTTTGTTTTGTTTTTAAAAAAGAGAGCTTTGTGTGCTCAGGAGGTGGTGTCTTAAGTGCCAGAAGTAGCCTACTTTTTGCTGTGAAGAAATGCACAGGATTACTTTCTCTTCTCTCAGCCTCTTCCTATTTGAGATCCTTGGATTGGAGGGAGAATCCCTTGGAACTCTCGAGCCACAGCACTGGGATTGCATTCACTGGTGTGAAAAGATGGGAAGGAAGATATACTGGTCACTCTGCTCTTGGCCTTACTTTTGATTCTTTTACCCCAAAATATAAGGAGAATGGAATGTTGGCATTTATTATCTTTATCGCAAAACTATAGCCAGTAACAGTCACTTAAAGTGAGAAGATGCAGTCCCAGCTGCTCTGTTCCTCCCTTGGGGTAATCAGCACACTGGTGATGAGTTCTAATAAGTAAGTCTCTTCAAGTGAAATTAATCTTATGATAATTAATGTTACTGATAACAAAAAAGCTTCATACATGGATGTACACACTGTTAAAACTAATACTCTCTGCAAATGAAGTTAGCATCGACAGCACAGTTCCCCAGTACTAGATGGCAACATTAAGAACACTGTACAGAATTTCCATTAGTTTTCTCTGGCTTTGCTTTGCAATCAATATGAATGAGTGAGAAATATGTTGCATTTGCCTTTCTTGGAATGTAAAATGTGAAAGTATAATTTCTTATTGATTAGTCTAACATACCCAGCCACAAAAGAAAACAGTGCTTCAAATGCTAAAACAGGGAGGAAAGGAAGTTAAAGAACACAATCAATGTATTGAATTTCTAGAAGTGTTTGTGGTCTGTTTTAAAAAAAAATTCACCATGAAATGTCAGTGATTTGATTGATGAAACTTTTCCTTGACAGTCTCTGGACAGTGTTACAAAGAAGACAAAATTTAGAGGAAAGTATACGTGGAAAAGCCTTTCTCCCTTGGAGATGGGAGATTGTAATCCTCACTCTGTTATATTGCCTCAGTAGCAGAAGAGTTAAAGGCTAACTGAATGACATTGTGGAAAAAACTTTTATACAAACTCTTCCAAAACCTTTTTCCATTAAGATGTAGCACCTAGGTCAATGACTCATTTGATTTGCTTTGTATTGTGTTTCAAAAAACAGTTTTTACTCTAGTAATTCTCTGATCTTGTCATTCTGTCTCTTCCAATTTCAGCCTTGAAGCTTCACATTCTGTTTTGGGATTCTTTCCAACATGAGGGCAAAGTTGAGCAGATCTTCACGGTGTGTATACTTGGAGGTATAAAGATAGAAATCTGGGAAAATGTGGGGAATTTCCCCTTCTCATTGAACCAAACATTGAGATCCCTCATCTCTGTTGTCAGCTATATCCTTCTGATGCTGGCCTTGGTGGTTTATTGCTGTATTTCTGTATTTTCTGAATTTTAGGATGTTACTTGGATGAGTTCTGCTGCTGTTAGCTACAGCAATCTTAGGGCCTCTCTACCTAGATTACTCCTGCATCTCCCTACATATCCCCAGTTTCTCTGTGTTGCCCAGTTTGTATTAGTAGCCCATAGTGTGTTAATGAAACGCATGCTGCTAGAGTTACTCCAGCAGCTTTAATGTACTGCAAGGCTCCCTGTTTCCTCCCTTGACTGCAGAGTCAGCATGTTGGGGCATTTCAGTGAAGTTAATTAAATTTTACTGTTTTACCTCACCTGAGGATCTGACCCTCAGAGCTTCCACATTCAAGTTACTTGTAGGATTCACTGATTTCTGTGTGAACAGCCAAGACATGGGTAGCTCAAAGATATTCAAAGCATAGGTTTGAAACTAGACCCTCTGTATCTGACATTGCAAGTGAAATCCTAGTAAAACCAAAGGGCGATAATGCAACTGAAACAACATGCTGCTGCTTCTCTTCTCTGCAAAAGAGTACGGTAAATCTGATGGCATTTTCATTGGTGGCAACTTCAATCCATGTTGATATGGATGTCTTATAGTTCAAACAGTTCCAGAGGCACAAGCACCTCACCTTTCATAATTTCCTCTGCTTATGCTGTCTTACATCCTATCTTCACTATGCTATTCACAAAAGGACCATCCACATAACAAAGAGCTCTGGGTTTTCCTGTGATTTAAGTTAGCATGTCATTTTCTGTTGGAAGTTTTAATCACAGTGCAGTGATAAGTTTCATTGTTGTAACTAAAATATGGAATGTCCAAGCCATCGCAGTGCTGATGTACTAATAGGCAAGAACCCTTGCTGGTTCATCTTAGCTCGCCTCTTCCAGAGGAGAAAAAAGATACTCTTCTTTGGACAACAATATATAAGAAAATAGTTGCAGACCAAGTAAATGTGTACTCTCTACATAAATTCTGTAGATACTAGCAAAGCCCTGAGTGATGTGAATGGGGAGTGGGTCAGCATTTTGTCCTCATTTTGAATTGTAATGGAACTTGACACATATTTAAGCATTTTACTGCTGAGGTGTATGAAGGGAGAAATTTCTATAATATTTTCTTAGATAAATTAAGAAAATTTTTTCAAAACCTTTGAAGAACTAAGATTTTTGTTAAATAGATTAAAAATAGTATCCTTTGGTCTCCTGTATACAGTAAGAATTTTGTCTGATATAATATCAAGGAGTTGATCTGAGGGTCAGAAGCAGGCCCTTACTTTTAACTCACCTGCGGTGACTGATGTTGGAGTTAGCCAGATAGTGTTGTTTGCTGCCAATTGACTGTGGCTGTTAACTATGTGCTGAGTAAGAGTCCCAAAATCACTGAAGGAAATTGAAGAATCAATTCCTCTTGGGGATGCAGTGTTCAGGTTCCCAGATTGCTCAAGTAGACTGGGCTTACACTGAACTTTAGCACATAATGGATGGGTGAATTTGTGAATGAATCAGGGCAAAATTAATCACAAAGCTTCATATTTGTGTTGTTTCTCTGGAACATGCAAACATGTTCTGTAGACTTTAAAATTAAGGCCTGCAGCATGTAGTATAGAGATGTGTGCTTGGAGGTTTGCAGTCTGTGTCAGATGTGGCCTGCATGTTTTTAGAGTTAAGGAGTACAGATGCTATTTAACTTGGGAGTTGGTCATTCATACATTCGTGAGTTCTGGTTCTTGATATGCTGTGCTGCCTGTCAAAGGTTTGCAATGCTTCAGGAAGGCAAACCAGCAGTTGTTAGTGAAGGGCACTGTCTGTCTCCTGCTTTGGCCCAGGACATCCCTCCCCAGGGGATCTGCCTAGTTTATAATTTGTGCTAGAATCCTTAGTTATTACTTAGATGGGAAATAATGGCCAGATGATCAACCCCTTTTCTGTTCTGGATGAATAGTTCATTTTCACAAGTAATTTGGTTTATCCAGGGGAATTAAATATTGCACAGAAATAATGTCTAAATGAATACTAAGGAACACAGATTGTGAATCTGATCCTCAGAAGTTTTTTGGTTTTGATACCAATAGCAGCATTTTTCATCTTCTATTAATGGTAATTAGATTATTGTGTAATATTATCTATACAAGCGACTGTCTCCACCTATGAAATGCAGAAAAACATTGGTGAGTACATACTAACAAGGCATTCCTGTAGTGTCTATATGAGTGTATATAAGGTAAGTATTTATTTAATTAGCTTTAAATTAAAATAAGGATTTGCTCACAAGTATGTTTTCCTAAGTTTGGTTGAAGTAGTGTGTGATATTACGTGGTTTTGAAGGAATATGGTAGAGCAATATAAGAATCAGTCTCTCCTATCAAGTTTCTGTAACCTTCATAAATCCTTAGGGAGTCAAGTATTCCTTCTTTTCAACTATTTGAAACAGAAGAAGCCTATGAGGCTATGATATGAGCAGTAGGGATGTGAACTGCTCTGTAGTATTTTGTTGCTTTATCTAGAATGTTTGTTAGGGATTAAATTCTGGTTTGGGGATAGTGCTGTATGAACAAGGCAGAAGTGGTGTGTCCTGGCTCTCCAGTGTTCCTCGGTGCTAAGAGACTGCCATTTTTTTACTCTCAGCAAGGGCAAAGCAGTACAGGACAAGCTCCAGAATCTTGTGCATTTGATCTCAGATACGTGTTACCTGTCTGTGCAATCTTTACTCAGTATTTGTGTATGGTTTTGGGGCAGGTTCACCCACCCTGACAGAAGCCCACAGAAGCTTCTCCACACAGACAGAAGCCCGGGAGCACTCCCCATGTGCACAGCTGTTGTCGCACCCACTTGATGGTGGTCAGTGGGTACAGGGGCAGGAAATTGGGTCCTGAGCCCATGGGGGCTATGTGACCTTATCTGACCACAGCTCAGATCCAGCCCAGGTATAAAATGAGCCCCTTGGGCAGCCATTTGGAGTTGTCACTATGGTTATAAGGACATCAGAGGGGGTTATAATCTCAAATTCTGGTTTGGAAATACGCTTCATGTGGCAGCAAAATGCTTTGACAGATAGTGCAAATAGCATACTCAACACATTTGGGCAGTGCAGATCTGGCACTTAAATTTCATGAGGAAGAAAACTTATGTAAAACATCGCTCCTGCTGTACCTAGAGTGAATCTGAGGGGGCCAGCATCTGAGGGTAATATCTCTGTCTTGGAAGAATGTTGAGAAAGTAAACTAAAGATTATGCAATGTGCCTGCAATACAGCATCTGGATGTTCCTGAAGACAGTCACTGTTATACTGTGTAAGCATTAAGATAGGGATCTGGTCCTTTCTTGTTAGAGTCCAGTTTCTAATTGTTTTTCACTTTCATTAGGAGGAAATATAAAAGCTAGAAAGAGGTATTTTGAGTTGAAAGTTGTTTGTCAGCATATGTCTACAGAAATTGTTGTGAAGAAATGGTAAGAATGCTTCTCAAACCCAGCACTGATTGTCCTCTTCCTCCACCTCTAGCCCTGAAGAGGACTCAGTTCAAATCTTGTAACTGTGATATAGCTTATGCTCAGAGCCACCCTGTTCCAGGAGATGCTCCTGGGAGCAATTGCAAATGAGATGTAAAACTGTGCATCTTTTCTTCCTTTTTAGAGAATAATTTACCAAGTTTATTGGCTTTTCTCCATGTGTTGGCTCTGCTTTAGGTGTAGATTAAGGCCATGTTGTTTGACCTGCCCTGTAATTTTGCATTCTCAGCTGTGCCTGGGGATAGTGGCCTTAAGGCACAAGTCCCAGAGACAATCAGAGAAGCCTTCTGTTTGAGCTTTCAAATCCTCTCATAATTGGAACATGTCCCTAATACAGAAAGACACTGAGAACACCAGAATATGTGAAAGAAATCTTTCCCATTTTGAAATACCGTCATATGCTCTTTGCTGGAATATCAAGTTAAATTCATCAAATGGTTTCATTAATCGAACAGAATCATTCAGTAAGACGTTTAATGACATGCATTGACTCATAATGGCTTCCTAACTACTTCTGAAATCATCTGAAAATCTATTCCTGTCATAGAAGCAGTAACGAGATTGTAAGTTTTAAATGAAATAGAAAGGCAGATAATTGGATCAATGATTTGTTAATGATGATATTGAAAAGCTCCTTCACTCTTGCTCCATGATAAAATAGATATAAAAAATTAGTGTGGGTATCGTGTCCAAAACAAGGTGCCAACACAGACCTTGTGTGCAGGGAGAGTGAGTGCTCCTAGGGCTCTTGGCAACCATGCCAGGGAGCAAAGCTTTTGGCACAGCTGGCTGTGGTGGAAACCATTTGTGTTTCTCCCTGTACAGTTTTTGCTTTTGTTAGATGAGAGGGAGCAATTGTTCCTGACCATTGCTTTTCAATATGCTGTGCAGGAATTAGGAGTCACAAACCCAAAGCACGTATTAGTTCAGCCTGTAGGTCCTTCCCCTGGGCCAAGCCAGCTATATATTTCAGAGCAGCTGCAGCCCAGTGTCATGGAAAGATGACCTATGGCTGCTTTGTACGCTGCTTTTGATATTAAAAATGAAAATGTCAGCATCAAACTGACACACAGCAAATCCTGTTTCTCCTCCATGACTTTTGCCCACACAATGGAAGAGGCTGAGCACTGCTGGGCTGTCAGCTGTTTGGCTGATGCAAGGAACTGCTCTGACCATTGTCGTGTGGGGCTGTGACCCACTGAAGGCTGCTCAGATGTTACTGTTTTGAGGCCAGACCATAAATGAATTTCCAAATCCTCGCTCAGTGTCCAATCCTCACATGTCTGGGAAAATAAGCCAGATTTTAAGATATTTTCTTTTTGGGTACAGTGACTCAGGAGTGCAAACCTGAGTGTTGACTACAGTGTGGTGAGTGGCAAATAGCTGACCCACTATTTAACGCAACCTGTGTTCTACAACACCTTCTATTAGCTACAGTCTGATACTTAGATAGGAGAACAGTAGGTTGTTATCCAAAGCAACAAACTTCCTTCAGATGGGCAGACAGAACCCCAGTACCTCTCTCCTTCTGGCTTCATTATTGCTCTCCTTGCTGCAATTGAGGAATGCAGGGGAGCAGCAAATGGCAGATATCCCCATCTTGCTGTGCCCCAAGCATGGGGGCAATTCCCTGGCACCATAGCCTGGGTAAATCCTTCTGCAGAAGGGGAGAGCATCCCAAGAGTTTTGCTTATGCTTCTCCAAAATCTAGAGCTGGTTCTAGTAAATTAGATCTGTGGTACTCATTGCTCTGTCTCAGAAAAGACACACAGTGACCTCTTGCACAGGACCACTTTCAATTTCATATGGTCTTCAGCTCCCTGTGCCTCTGGGCATACATGCTAACTAATGCCACTGTTTTGCAGCCCTGTTTGCAATATATTTTTTGTAAACAACTTCTGCCTAAATTTTCCAAAACAAATCCAGTTTGCCATTTAAATGGATCTCTTATACAGTCCTAAGCTTTGCTTTCAGCAAGCGGTTGTCTGAACAAAACACAGTGCTCATAAATATTTGCTGAAAGCAAACAGCTGGGGCTAAATTCTGTTTTTAAGTGGCTGAAATACTGCTGAATATATTTGTTGTTTGCTCATTTTGCTTATGTATCAGCCTTCATCTTAAAAGGAGAATGGAGCTGAAATTATATGCAGGGCTGCCAAGTAAGGGAAACAAAGGCTTTGTTAGTGAAACTGTATGCTACACCCTCTTTAGGTCAGATCCCCTTTACTGCTTGTATTTGCTTTATCACTGAAACAGTAATTTCAGAAAATACAGCTTGCTTACCCTGTGTGCTAACTTCTTTTGGTTGGCTGGTTTCCGCACTCCCACCACCCCCATATCTCTGTCTTCACAGTTTAGTGATGAAATAATATCGGAGTCCATTGACGTTTGATCTTATTTTTTACTTGAAATCTAACATATCGTTATCATGTATCCATATCATTGATGTCAGCATCCACTAATTACTGATTGCTAATGTCTGGCTGCCAATTATGCTGGAGTTTCCATTGGTAGTCAAGTGTTGTGTTCACTTCATCTTATGCTGAAGTGATAGCTGCTAGCCTGCTAAATGCAGGTAATCCCATTTTTCATTTCATGCTTATTCTGACCCGGGTCTGTAACAAAAGAGCATTGCCTTGATAAGGCCAAAAAGCAGTGTACGTTACAGGAAATGTATTACTTACCTAAACTGTCTTTTTACTACAGACACCATTTAAACTCTGATTAAATAATTATTTGTTCTACATTTTCTGTTTCCAAGGAAATGGAAAGATCTGCTTTTCAATGCTAGAACTGAGGGAAGTCTGTGAATCAGGCAAACCACTTGGTTGTCAGATAGCTTTACTGTTCCCTTGAGCTTGTGACCAGTTTTTATTTATTTTATACCGTTTTAGTCTGTTTTACAACGGAAACAGGGATTGATGGATTGGATTGTTTGCCTGCATTCATCTCTGATAACTTTTTGGATAATTTCTGTTTCCAGTTAAACCAGAAGGTAAAGGAGTAGTATGACTGGTAGCAGACTTCAGCAGCAGGAGGAGGTAATCACTGCTTGTGCCTTTTTAACTATTTTATTCAGAAACTCAAATTTCAATTTAATCTAGATTGTCACCATGACAATAGATCTGTCTTTTAATCTACTTATTCAGGATTTTAGTGGCTGTATGGATACAATCACTTTTGCATTTACTTAGAATCATGGAATACTTTAGGTTGGAAAAGACCTTTAAGATCATTGAGTCCAACTGTTAGCCCAACATGGCCAAGTTGACCACTAAACCATGTCCCCAAGTGCCATGTCTATACATCTTTTAAATACCTCCAGGGATGGTGACTCCACCACTTCCCTGGGCAGCCTGTTACAATACTTCCACCAGTATAGTTCAGTATATGCTGTTTGGAAACATTTCTGTTTAGCAACATGAGTAAATGCGGTTTCCAGGCAAAAGCTCATTTTTAAGGTAGAAAGACATTCAAAACAGCATTATCCAAATACCCTACACAGGTACTCATCACTGTGAAGGAAGCACTGCTGTGTGTTTGCTCTGGGAAGCCAGAGACCTGTTGGAACTGGACATGTGGTGTTTGCAGTGCCAGGCTGTTAGGTTATTTTGTTTTGTTTTGGAGATCTGTTTGCTGTTGAAGGGCACCTCTTCAGGTGAACTGCTGCTGCTGAGGCCTCTGATTCAATCAGTAAAGTGTAACTGCAGAAATTGCACACCCAAGCCTTCTGTTGCTATTAGCAATCCCAGTTCACAGATGAGCTGTTGAATCCAGCTTGGCAGGATGTATCCTTCCTTTATAGACCGTAGCGTACTTGTATCAAACATTTTGCCCTTTGCTTGCCAGAGGCTGCATTAACACAAGCTCTTCAAAAGTGGACATGTTTGTACTTTCCTGGTGGGTGCTGTGCTGTAGGTTCTCTCTCTAAAAGTCCTTGCAGGCAGGTTAGCAGAACATGCTTCCTTCTTACATGAGACTGTTGGATTAGGCATAATAGATACAAACTGGTGAGTTATCTCCCACATCACACATTTAGGATGGCTTCCTCACCACCTCATGTTTGTGGGGGAGTGGTCTTTCTCTTTTTGTGGTAGTTGAATATTGTCTTTAGGCTACTTGCTCTTGCTTGTACAGAGCAGTCTGTTTGCCACTAAAGCACAGAAAGTGAGGAAAGCCCTCAGAGGTGTTTCCAGGAACCAACTGATTCAAGCTCAACACAAATCATTTTTATGTCTAAATCTTGCTACATAATTGTTCTTAAATCCTATTTTATTACAGATTTACAGCTGGATCCAGTTAAAGATGATTCACATGGGAAGCAGAAGTGAAGGAAGAAGTTGGCTTCTACCCTTCCTCACTAGTTTCATGTGTGTTTGTGACCCTTTTCTTCCACTTGCTGTCTGCCCTATTTCCCACACCAAGAAGCAGTTGAGTGGTGGATCCCACTTGGTGCCCACTTACTGAATGGTTCATTAATTGTTTTGTTGTTGTTTTTTTTTTTTTGCCAGCACTCACATCTGGCATGGAAACATGGACAGATTGACTAAAAAAATGGCAGCTGCCTCAATCAGCATCTGGGATGCTCCTGTAGGAAGCTGAAGTTTTACAGGAGGGGAAATACCCTAAATCCTGGAAAAGACTGTATGGATGCTGTACAGGCCCTTGACATGCCAGCTAGAGTAGTTACAGCTGGAGAACAAACATTAATTACCAACATCAGACAGAAGCTGCACAGTGAGGAATCATATGAAATGAAGGCTTTGATTTAGCAGGCTGTTTTTATTCCCCGTATGCCAAAGAATAAGATTTGCTTTAACTCATGAATTTATAAATTGGTCTACCAATTTCTTTTTAAAACATTGTCTGGTTTCTAGAAGAGAATAGAATATTAACAAGGAAAAATTACTGTGCCATGAACCATTTAGAGTTTCATCAAGAACTCTGTGAAAGCAATCCACTGATGATAAAGTTTGGACACTAAATTACAGAGGGTGTGATTTAGAAAAGAGGTTGTATTAATGTTTAAAGAAATTGCCCAATTGCCAAACTCTTCCAGTGTGTAGCAGTCACAGGTATGAATGTGCAGTGATGAGTTTCCCAATGTGCTGGGTACGGTGTGATAATGACATGCCAAAGAACCTTGGGTTTTTACTTCTAAAGTCATTACTGTGTATTCCCAGTGCCAAAGTCAATGAAGCAGCTGATGTGGATGGGGCTGTGGTGCGGTCGGCATGTAATGTGTGTGATGTGTTGTATTTTCTAGTGCTTTTGAAGAGGGAGCTCATAGTGGTTAAAGCCGGCCACTGGAAGATGGATTTCTTTGGTACAAAAGATTGGAAACAACAAAAACCCCTTTTTTGACCAGCTTCAGTAAACAGTTGCTGGAAGACTGACACATTTTCCTTTCTATTTCATCAAAGAAACTGTTTGATTCAGAGGATGGTAGGGTTTGACCCCAAAGTCTCATCTGTGATGCAGCTCACAATCTGTGTGATACAGGGGTCTTTTTAAATGCAGAACCCCAGACACAGATAGGAGTCTTGTGAAGCTGTCTTTCATGGACAGCATTTGGAAAATAGAGTGTTGAAACTGGGGTGTCTTCTTGTCAAAGGGAGCACTGAAAGCAGCAGAGTTGAATGTTTCTGCTAACGTAATGGGCGTAAGGCTGAGTGTAGTATCAGTTCCAGAGGAGGAGCTGTGCGTCAGCCAGCGTGTTTGGACAAGTGAGTGACAAGAACATAAAGTGAGTGCAAGAATGTATGTATGTATGACAGCAGTAGCTTCAGGAATGCTTGTACTTGATAACACAGGGTGCCGACAGTGTAGTGAATTGGACCTGACACAACAGGTATCTAGACAGCTGACTAGATGAATAAAAGGAAAAAAGGGAATCGTTGGGGTCTTAGCAGTGTGTGGGAATCATTGATGTGATTCCCAGCATGGGGCGTAAGCAGATAAAAGTATTTCCTGTTGTCTTCATAGTACACTGTTCATGTGAGGCTCAGATAGTATATGTCAAGTGCTTTCAACCTGGAAAACTCTAAAACAGCTCTTAACTAACAGCACCTTGCATTAATCCTTAGCATGAAACAGCAGTAATAAACTGCTAGTAAATTAATGAATAATGACAGCAACAGTAATAGCTCACAGGTCAATGCACATTGAAAATCTTGAAGGTTTTCTTCCTCTGTGAGCTGCAGAGACTCACCTCAGGGTCTGACTGTTCAGACGTGTTCAATATGGCTGGGACTGGGCAATGAGGGGTGACATCAGTTTTGGTATGCAGCTGGCTATTAGCTAATTTTCCAGTTGATTATAAAGCAGCCTGTATCCTGTACTCCTGCTGTGGAGTTTTGTTGGTGGGATGTGAGTGATGATCATGACACTCAGCCTGATTCCCATCTCCCTTGCCCTTCGTCCTGTTGCAATGCATGTGAGCGTTGCAAGATTCTTGATTTACACTGCTGTAAGTAGAACCAGAGCTGGACCAGCTCTTTAGAAACCTGCCATTTTCTCCTAGCATTGAAGAGGTTTAGACTTCATCTGGCAAAGCATTAAAGCATACATTTACATTTAATACGTACTAACGGCTTTCTGGATCAGGGTCTTTAAGCAGGGTCCATGGCTTGATGTAGCTCTTTTGCAGCAGGTGAACAGACAGTGTAGAAGATAATTGAGAAATAGGTAGAGAATGTTGGAATAGGAGATGAGAGCTCAACAAACATATTAATGGATTTTATGATGATCAGGGTATCTAGCAAGGTTATACACCAATACTGCTGTTGATCCACAAGTAATATAAGCCTGCTCATGAATAAAAGGAGACATCAGAAGAAGAAGAAAAAAAATAGTGTTCTGAGGTTCTCTGCCAGAAGATGCTAACGAAACCTGAAAGTGCCTTAGATGGGTTAATACGGAAAGCTCTGTCTCTTATGTGGGGAGCAGGCAAATGCTGGCTTCATTTTATAGACTTGGAATTTAAGAAACAATGAAAACAATCATTCTGATCAAGGTTTTGAAACAACCCAAGAAAAAGTACTTGTGTTTTTTACCACAGTCTTTTGTTACCTATGTAATGATGTGTGGAAAGATGTGAAATATAATTACATAGCCAACACTTCAACTACACACACATATATATATGTGTGTGTGTGTCTGTACATATATATACATATATATGGGCAAAAGTCATAAGAACCATAGCCCAAGCTAAACTTTAGGAGAACTAGAAAATTCATAACACAACTATCAAATCTTGCTTCTTGTATCAGCACTAAGCCTAGGATTTATTTATTTTCCAGTGTGTCCTGACTTACTATGCCACAGCCAGACCTGTCTTCCGAAGTAATGTGAATGTAAGCTTCGAAGCTGATAGACATAAACAACTTAGGGGATTCTAAGAATGTAAGCATTTTTGCTGATTCTTGTTCATTTTTCATTTCCCTCTTGCCATTTGCTGAAGTGTGTGTGTCTTGTGACAGGACTGGTGGAGGCAGAAGGGAAAGTGGTGCAAGAGGAAAATCATTAGGAAAGTTTTGACTGTGCTAGAAACTTTGTGTCTGCATCTGAAATGTGATGGGCTGAAGGTTATGCAGCAGCAGCTGCTGCAGTTGGGGGAAGTCAGGTTGGTTTCACTGAAGCTGGATAAATCACAGGCTCTGGTTGAAGGGCAGTCACCTATAGTAGACCTTTCTGGGGTAAATGCAGAAGAGTGGTTCATGTGCTGTGTGCCTGGGTGCGATGTGCTCCATGCCTTCCCAGAGCAGGAGGACTTACCACACCACCAGTTTTTCTCTGACCCCTGGCAGTGGTGGGCTCCCTAAGAGAGGTGTTGTGTCTGTGGAAAGTGGCATTACTCCTGTGGAAACGGGAAAAGAGAGGACATGATTAAAGCCCTGCAAGACCCAGAAGTGCTTGCAACCAGCTGTACTGTCCAGGCTGGCCTCCGGAGGCCACAGCCTTCCTCTGTACCATGTGGTTGCCTCGGAGTGTAAGTGCCAAGGCCAAGTCGCTTTCAGACAGGACATTGCAGTCTCCAGCTTTTCTTGCTTTGAATCTAGCCTGAGACACATACATTTCTGCAGAATGGTGTTTCCAAAAATCTATCTTTTGGTGTCAGTTCCAGGACGAGATCTGAGCCCTTTTTATGGGACCTGTTTGGTATTCTGGAGCAATTAAAGGTGACAGCAAAAAAGGACACAAGTGGAGATCTTTGCATACATTACATTGCCCTTTGTAAGGGTGTTTCCCAGCTTGCAGGTGGGCCAGCTGTGTAGTGTTTGATTTAACGGGTCAGGAGGGCTCAGTACGATGCAGACAAGCAGGCAGACACCTCTTGCTCTGATCCTGCCCCTCCTGTTAGTCGCTCGGTGGTTCTGGTTGCTGAACCTTCCTCAGGTGCCCTGCAGAGACAGTAAAACTGTGTACAATAATTGCCTTTGATTCTTAAAATCTGACCTAACTGTGCTCCTGCAGGGGCCCAGCCCACCTCCAGCGCTCTGTTCAGTTGCAGATGCCACAGATTTTAACAGCTAATACTCCTTTTTGGTCTCTTGGAGTTAAACTGAGGCCCTTGCTCAGGCACTGGAGTCACTCAATAGTGACTGGGAGCATCAGCATGGTGAGGAGAGATAGGTGATGTATGGAAGGAGGAAAGGGGAATAACCATTTCTGCCTCATGATAGGGTTGGGATTTTTTGTGAGTCTTAAAACCATTTTTTCTGCTGGTGTAACATTTTGAATTAAGGCTTCCTTCAGACCTGGTTTCTGTGAATGACTGGAGATTCACTGGTAAGTTTAAAAATCTGCTGCCGTACCCAGCTGTGCCTGGAGCAGACACAGCTGCTGTGGCTGAATGTTTTTAGTAGCTGGAGATTTCTGGCTTTAAGCATCGAGTACAGCCCCAGGCAAACCGGACTCTGCGCTTGTCCATAGTCACCAAAGGCGAAAAACAGCAGTAAGAGTTCTGAAAAGAAAGGGGATAAGACTCATATTTAATAATAATATAAAGAGGGGAGCGAGGGGGAAGAAGCAAATGTAAACGATTTCTCCCTTCCCGTGTGCCCCAGCTGGCGACTCACTCCCACCCCTGGCGGCGCCACCTTGTGGGGCGTGCGGCCATTGCCTCCCGCCCCGGCGGCACCATCGTGTGGGGACAGGCGGGCATTGCCCGTGGGTGTGCTGGTCCCTTTCCTCTTCCTTTTCTCCGGGGGCCGGGCTCTTCGGCCGATCAGCGCGGCGGACACTCGAAGGAGCGCGCTGGGCGCTGCACGGGGCAGGATGGGGCTGGGGGAGCCGGAGCCGAGGGGTGAGTGTGACATGTGTGAGGTGGAGGCATGGTGAAGGTGGGGTAAAACCCACGTTAAACCAGCCTGTGGTCTGTGGCAGGAGCTTTGTCCCACCGAGGATCCCTAGAGATCATAGGCCTGCCCCTGTAGTGCTGGCCGGCCCTCAGCCAACTTAAAGGGTTCTGGCGTATTGAGGTCTCATATGGAAGTGTTTGGGTTAGTTAGAGTTGGTGTTCTGACTCCAGACCAGTATTTTTAAACGTGTCTTGAGTGCAGCCTTTATTCAGCCTCAGGGATCTTCCATATCTTTTGTGGAACCACTGAAGTAAGACCAGAATTCCTGCCTGGGAGTGGAACACCTCCATCTGTGTCCATTTGAGAACCCCATTTGCCATAGATAGAGCCAGAATGGAAAGCACAGCTTGCTGCTGCCTTTTTTATTTTATTTATTTTTATTTTTTAAAGTTGCATTTCAGAGAGAATGACTGATGCGAGCAAAACCGTTTTCTCATCTCCTCCAACACAATGAAACACAAGTTTTGCTCTAATCTCTACAGAGTGTTTCTTTAGATAGAAAGCATTAACTGGAATCTAAACTGCTGATTACACATTCACAAGCAGAAATGTGAGTTTCTGAGGAAAAAAATCAATACTTGTATGCTTTGTTGCCCTTTACAAGTGAAATTCAATCATTTGGCTCATCTGAGAAGTTCTTTTGTGCTGTGTTTGTACCTTAGGCCATTGAAATTTAGGTGTGACTGTATCTGGTGTCTTCTCTGCAGTGATTTGCTAGGACACTAGTCAATCCTTTTGCTCTTTTTGAATTGTAATACTGTTTCTTCTGAAAACAAAAGATTAGAGATAGCTATTAAAAATGTTAAAGACCTTTAGTTTTTAAAAACTGTGTTAATTTTCTATCTGTAATGTACACATTAACATCCTAATAGAGTTCAGGCATACACAGTTTTACCAGGTGTGAGCTGATGGGATTTATTTGGGATGTTGAATGTATACTGCCCTGTCATTATGATTCATACTATAAAAGTTTCTTTCTCCTTCTTCCCAGTATTCAATTATTTTTGGTGGATCCTTTGACTTGCAGTAGTTTTTTAATCCCATCCACAAAAAAACCCCACACAGTATTACATATGAAAAGGATTTGTTTTTTTTGTAAGGACAATTACCTGCAAGCGTTTTTCATAAAAGCCTGTTCATAGTTGTTTTAATTTGTGAGTGTACTGCATTCCTTGGGGTAATTAGTGTTGTGCTTTAGCCAGGTCTATATTGTCTTTATACCTGCTAATACTTCCTCAAATGCTCAAGTACAAGCAAAGGGCCTACAATTACATTAGGTAGTCATTTGTTTTCTGTTAATTAGGTTTTGTTCTTTCTAATTTTGTTAGCACCAATATATATTTCTTTGTTTCAGATACTTAATCTAGTTGATCTGTTATTGGAGATGTTGCTCTTTTTATTAGGTATTGTACATGGATAATTAAAAAGTATGTCATCGCTGTACTTCATTTAGTTACTCGCTCTTAACATTTGATCTGTGCTTCACGTGCCTCCCTGTACCTAATGGAGTAAATTACATGTCTCTTTTTGGAGGACAAAGGTTCTGTGCCCAGGCAGGTTACTCTGTGAACAGAAGCAGAGTCACCCATGAACTAGAAGATTGCTACAATCAGTTAGGGACCACAGGTCCCTAATGCACAGTGCCCTCACCTCCCCTTCAGGCTTACAGTCAGTGCCGTGTTTTTGCACTGTGCAACTGGGAGTTGCCAGAGCTAATTCCTGTGAGCATAAAGCACCATCAGATTATTCCATTTGGTCAAAGAATATGCAAACAGATAAATCTTCCTCTACTCCCCAGCCTGCTCAGTGTGTGTTCTAATACGTCTGCATCATGATTCCACCCGTGAGTTGGACTCAAACTTGGTGTGAGGGCCAGGTAATGTCTAAAGAAGCAGTTTTTTTGAAGAATAATACCCAGTTCTAAATTTTCAAGTGGAACCTTAATTAACACCAAAGTAACTTTAAATATGAAATAAAATGCACGTTCCATTTTTATGCAGTAAGTCTTGAGACTAACAAGATAAAGTTCAGATCCTGCAGGAGACCCAGGGTGTACAGGGTATCTTAGAATATCTGCTCTAGATGTCCTGGTGAGGTCTGCTTGTTCACCCTTAACTCTTCAGAAACAGAGCAGGTATTTTTCCAGTGGATGAAAAAATAACAGCTTTTGTCTTGCCTTCCTTTTGAACTGTAGAGTTGTATTTGCAGAGAATTGTGCTGGACATTTTAAATCCATTTTGCATTTTCTTAAAGATGATAAGAATTAGCATTAAGACTACTGAACACGTTTTCATAATATAGACCTTGTAGTTTCTATAAATCAGTGCTCACGCTCCTTTGTTTGTTCATATGCTTTTATTTTTTTTTAAGTGAAACTGCTACAATTTAGGCTGTCTCTTTCCAGTCACTCAATGTGTGTCACTGAAGGAGATTAATGTAGAAACTGCTATTTGTAGTTATTTTTAAAAATAGTATCTTGCAAGTTGTACTAGTCCCCAACATAAATTCTCCTTAGTCATGCTGATTGCGTATCAGTCTTGGCTGTTTGGAAGAAGCCTGTGCAATCAGAAATACTAAATGCTAGGTTTATAATAAAAGTAAGTGCTTTCAGAGTATTTGTTCAACATAATGTTGATAAGACACATTATTGTTATGTAATATACCTGTATTCTAGCTTCCTGAAATGAGTGTTTAAAGTGCAATTTTTCTGTCCAATAGGAAAAGGACTTGGGTAAAATTTGCCTTGTAAGGTTAGATAATATATCCTAGTTATAGAACCTGAGTCCAATAGGCTTTATCAGAATACAGTAAGTGATGAAGAAGAAAGTAAAAGAAAACAATTTCATTTGAGTGATTGGAGCTTGTATAAGAAAAGAAAGCAGGAGAGATTATTTTCATAAGGTAGGCTTGAAGCAGCATAAAGCAAGCTAAAATTTCTGGGTTACGGGAACAAAGAGAGGTTTAAGGACTCT
The DNA here is from genome assembly GCF_033783945.1 of Neopsephotus bourkii. Classification (NCBI taxonomy): domain Eukaryota; kingdom Metazoa; phylum Chordata; class Aves; order Psittaciformes; family Psittacidae; genus Neopsephotus; species Neopsephotus bourkii. The sequence goes on along the minus strand of NW_026902244.1, from coordinate 131,238 downwards.
GAAGAGCTGAAGATGCAGTCTGTGTTTGTAATGCAGCATTTAGAATGAATGTGAAAATGGTTTGCATCCCATTTACCTGCCCTCGTTACACCAGGAGGATAAAAATAAATTGTGCATTGCTTAAGCTCCTCATTTGCAGGATAAACATTTCTTGGAGCTATTTAAAGCTCCAATCTAAAAGTATATCCTCATGGGACTTGAACATCAATTGGTCAAAGCTGTTGATATGATTAAATTATAAATCTAAAAATACCTTGTAAATAGAGTGCCTTGTGCAGGAAGCCAGTAAGAGTGAAAATAGTGTATAAGTAGTGTATGTTTTATATTAAAGATAACATATAAGAAGCCTTAGATCTCTCTGGTTAGTGAGCACAGGAGCTAAATCACTCTGATTATTTTTGTGTTGAATATAGTCTGCACCTGCGAGACCTCTTCTTGATGGCAAGTTCGTTGCTTTTATTGCTACAGTAGATCATGTTAGAAAACTGCTCCTGCCCATTGGAGTAATTTCCAAATAACTTATTAGTTGCCTTTGTGCCCTGTCATCCCAGTTACCAGGACAGAATGCACAATCCCAAGATTCAGCCCTGCTCAAGGTCATATGCGAAATTTGACATCTGAATCTACCTTTCTTCAACTGGAATCAATACTGTAGCAGCAAGACAATGCTGACTCTGTTCTTATCTGAGTTTTTCTCTATTGTATCCTAGATCAGAAGCCCAGTATGTGTGGGTTAGACATTTTCATGTGGATTAGATATTTTCATGTGCACAGCGTGGTATTATTCAGAGTCCTTGTTTCAGAACACCTTCTACCAAAAGGTGAGAATTTTGATATAGTTGTATTACTAATATTCCAGATAGAGGTTATTATTAGCAGCTGCAGAAGGACGGTGTATGTTAGCATGCAATGACCGTGTGGGTTGAAGAGCGCAGCTATTTCTCCTGTACACCTCTGGTACCTGCAGTATCCAAGGGCTGTTCTTTCATCAATTTAGAAGCTGATTTTCTGAAGAAGTCCAGGTTTCTTCTTTGAATATAGTGTCTTGCAGAAAATGCATTACTTCTGAGCTTTGGGATCTCGTGGGTTTTTTTATTTTTCTTTTTTTTGTGTACTGCTTTCACATTGGTGACATTTTAGACCAGTTTGTCCTCAAAATCTGAGCCAAAAGTCACCATCCAGAGCCCTTCCTTTGACCTCAGGCACTTTGAAACCTGTGTATTTTTGCATGTGTAACTCAGCAAATCAGGCAGTTACTCAGAACTTCTTTCCTTGTTAATAAATTCAGAGAAGTAAAAGGATTGTGCTTGGTTTCTCCTGACAAGTCTAGTTTACCAGGTATTTCCCCCTGCTTTTTTGTTTGTTTTTTTTCTTTTTTCCTCATTTGGAAGGAGGGGTGCAAAATAAACTGGTTGGTTTGTCTGTGTGAGAATGTTGTAATCATTAGGCCTTGTTAGTGAGTCCTTTCCCTGTGGATCTGGGGAGGAGCTTGGAAAACCTGGGGAGTTCAAAATCCTGAGTTCATCATGTTGGGCATTTTTAACTCTGTTCAGGCCAGGGAGGAAGAGTAGAGACTTTCTGCCAAAACCACTCTGATTTGCTGTCTGGCCTATTTGCCTGTTAGTTTGCATGTTTGTTTTTCATTTCTCTTAAGCCTCTTCACCTCCATTTCCAGTTTAATTGCAAGTTTAGATGGACATTCAGAAAAATGCTGCTAAGTTATTTCTGGAGTCATAGTTCAGCTAAAATGAGTCATGTAACTTAGCCTTACATCACTGATGGAAACAGTATTTATCATGATGCTAATTGCTTCTAACAGCTTTGTGTCTCTGCAATACCAGTTAACATGCAATTTTATCTCATTTTTCTAGGCATAAAAACCTGCTCTGCCTAAAGGTTTAATGGTTATTTGTCATTTTCAAGGGTAAACTGTATATCTGGTCATTTGAAATGCTGCTTCTGCCTTGCCAGTGATTCCTTGAATTAATTTTATTGTAATTAATAAGGACACTGTCTAATCCCTTTTTACCAGAGTATTCTTGTTTTGCATATGCTTTTCTGATAGTCTTCAAGCCAGCTCGTATCTTTATACCACTTCCCATCCTGGCCAAGTCAAATCAGCTGACAGCTGCAGCCATTCACATTGTAATTTTTTTAGGAGACAAAAAATAGCACTAGTTCTGTGGCATCGTGTTCCACAATTTAAATGCAAAAATGCCCTTCTCCAGGGGAGCTGTGTGACAGCAGGAGAGACAAGGCACAGGAACCACCCCCAGGGGGCGAGCCTGAGAGCAGCGGAGCAGTTTTGAGCCTTTGCTGGACTTGTTCTTGGGCTCCTCTATAAAGAAACACAACAAGTGAGGAAATTACTGATCTTCTGCTATGACGCAGTGCTGGAACAGCTTCTGGTTTGGAGAAAGATTTCTTTAGCTAGTTTGGGGTGCATGCGGGGGTCAGGATTCGGGCTGCTTTTGCTTATTTTTGGAGCATTTGCAGAGAAAAGCAACACATGTTCCACTGTGTTATTCTGAAGTTGCTTGTTTTGCTATCAGACTAATGAGCCTGTCACATGAAGCTGCATTCCAAATGTTAACAATTATTTGGATGAAATAGTACTAGAAGGTGTAAGAAATTCATATCCTATTTTTAAGAAGGGGGAAAAATTACCCAGCAAGATAAAGCAGCATCTGCTGCCTTCAGGTTATTGCACAATCATAGGCATCTGGATTTTGAGGCAGGGAAGTGGATCTCAATTACAAGGAAGATGCTGTTCGGATCTGAAAACCTGGCACTTGCAGCACCATTTGCCTGAGTACTTTGAAGGTCACACTTTTTAGAAGTTTTCTTCAAAAACATTGCAGCTCACTGAGCATATAGCACAGTCCCTAAATAACACCCATTCTGGTACCATGGACTGCCTGGATGACAGCAGTGATGCCTCCAACCCTTGTTATGTTTGGCTTGTATTTTGGGTGTATGGTACAGTGAAAAACTACAGATTCACCAGTAATCACAGGCCTGAAAACTTAGCTAAAATACGGTTGAACGTGTTTTGATTATTAGGATTGCTGGATAGAAGGTAGGAAACTGCGAGTAGATTTGTTTGTTGGGGTTTTTTCTAAGGAAACTTGGGATAGTATTGCCATCTCATCTTATAATTGATAATAAAGGAGAGTGGCTCTTTGTGGTTCCCAAGATCACCCAGTGACTTTCAAAGAAATGGGGGAAAAGATTCCTGAGTAATTAGTTCTTAGCATGGGGGTAATTTAAGGATCATTTACAGTATTTTGTTACTGGTTTCAGAGCATTGCATAGACTTAACTGAAAAGTGAGGTCTCTGCTTGAGAGGTGAAAAACATAGTGCAATGAAATCGAAAAGGTTGAGTGGTCAGAAGTATGAAAGAATGTTTGAAAGCCTCTGAGATTTCTTTGACTGAAAAATTCCCTCTAAGAGCAAGATACGTTGATCTTTCATCATAGATAACCTGACTTGCATAAGTGAGTTCAGAGTGGTCATACAGACTAGTATTTAGAAAGGGCATCTCCTTTAAGACAGCTGGAGAAACTGCCCTAGCCACGCATGTGCAAATGGCTGTAGCAGAATGAAGTATGGGGGTGGGAGCAAACCAGCTTTGACAGGTAAAGAAAAGAGAGTGCAAGTGGCAAGGGAGCAAACAGAACACTTGAAAAGGAACAAGGCTGCTGCTTGTGATGGAGACCACAGCAGATATCTTACAGGTAGTCTTAATAACAGCAGTTTCCAGCAGTCCTTATCAGGACCGTAGCAATTGTTAAGACAGCTTCAGCAGAGCAGTTGATTTCCAGAGGGGCTGACCTTTGTCAAAACGTTGACGTCTTGAGTTAGTTTTAGATTAAAAAATAAAGTGAAGGGGCAGCTGAGTCTTCATCCCAGCAAGTTCTGAAACTCATTTGCAATCAGCTTCTGTGCTATGTAGACACTGATGCTCTGCATCCTTTCTAATGCTCAGGAACCTCTGCTTTCTGCATTTCTGCTTGGAGCAAATTTATATTTTGCAAATGAACAGCTATCTGTGGGTATGGGCTGTTACAGACAATGATTAATGCTCTTCTGGTTGAGATAAGGCTTTCTGCTTATGAACTTTTAGCTTGCATTGCAAGTTTTATTTGTAACCTTCTCTTAGCATCCTTGAGGGCTAAAAACTTGGAAGGAACTGAGTTTCTCAGGAAACGTCATCAGTCTGGGTACCAAAGCTTCAATAGCTGCCCCAAAACATTGTAGGACTTTGGACAAAGTTTGTGCGACTGAGACTACATGTTCTGGGAAAGGAATTACAATGACAAGTAAGTATGGCATAATAAAGAAAGATGGCCTACTTGGAGTTGTATTAGCCTCAATATATGCAAATGCATTTCCAAGCACCAAACAATGCTTATTTTAGGTCAGAGCACAATTAAAAGGAAATAAAATTAAGGTCTTTAAGCAAATGTGAAGTTTCAAATGCAACTAATCAGTTCCAACAACAGATACTGCCTGCTTTCTCAGCATACAGGAAGAATTTTTATAAAGATATCCACCTGTACCACTAAATAATGGCAAGTATCACTGCCAGATTAAGTAAACTGCCATTTTTTATGATAAAGCTGTTCTTGCATTTCAAGCTTGCATTTTTATTTTTATTTTCTCAATGAGGTTTCAAAACTCTGCTCCCAAATTTTAAACCTTTTTGCAGGCAGCAGTCTTAAAGAGTTGCTTGTAAGGTGAGGATAAGTGTGGGAGTTCCTTTTATGTGTCACAATCTCTTCAGTAAGCAGAAAAATTCCCTGTAAAAGGCAAGTCTGTGAGGCGGCGGTGGGGTTTCAGGAGGTGTAAGGCAGTGTGGTGCTTGCAGGGCAACTGAGGCTCTAAAATACCTGGTGGGAGGTGCAGTACCTTGTTATTGTCACCTGTCCCCCAACCAGTTCCCTGTCCAGCCTCACCTGAGGTTCCATATGTGCCTGGTGGGGTCTTACGGGGAGACTTGAGGCCCCAGTGCCATGGTGAGGGGCTGCTGAGCTGCTTGCCAGCTGAGCTGTAAAACAGAGGCCTGAGGTGACAGAAGGGAGCGACAGAGACCTCTGGTGTGCCAAATAGACAGGGCAGGGGTTTTGATCATAGATCTTTGTCTCCATGCTTTTGGGAATAGGGGTTGATGGAATACTCATTTCTGTACACAGCTCAGCATTACAGCATGCAGCTCCACTGTTTTTAGTGCTTCTTGCCATGTTTTATTAAAGCAGCAAGTGGGAAGGGAGCTCTTCTGACAAAAAAGAGAAGTGTTTTAACATGGGAGAATACATTTAATACATTGCCCTTTCATAAAACAGGCAGAGAATTCACTCTGTTTTATTGATGCAAAGGGCCATGCTTTTATTAAAAGAATAAGGTATTGTATGCATGGGAAGCTGATCATTTTTGGGAAGTTTTGCCTGTATGAAAATTTAATTGCTTTATATGGGAAATAGAAGGACTTGAAATAAACAGGCCTGTGCAAGGTCAAGATGTTAATGGTCAGCCAAGGGAAGGTAGGATAAATTTGGGAACAATCATTGAGTGCTGTACACTGAGAATAACATTGACAATGAGCACCAACATTGTGGTTACAGCCTGGATTTCTGCCTGTGATTTGTTCTTACAGAGTCAGTTGTCACTGGAGAAACTTATTTTGTTGTGAAGGGGCTGAAAGTTATGTTCCATAGCATGGTTGAGCTAGGAAACATCTCATGGGTAGATTTCCCTGTGAACGCTACTGATGACATGCTATGGAAGTGATTTTATCAGAGGCTGCTGTGACCTATAGGATCATAAGTGGTCCATGATCTGTAACTTGCTGTGACCTGATCTCCCAAAAAGCAGTTTCTCTGCAGTCTCCATGAGGAGCTATTCTATTTTGTTGCCTTTTGTAGTACCCTCCCAGGCTGGCACAATACCCTCAAGACTCTTGGGAGTTTGTATCTCTGGTTGTTCTTGTGTGTTTTCTCACTGATGATCAAGATATCCTTTAATCCTCATCCATCTTCAGTGTCCAGACAGTACCTCTTACACTAGAAAGCAGAGTTCAGCTGTGTGTAAAGTTGTTTGACCAGAATGTGTTTGGGAGCAGAGATCTTCAGATGCAGCGCTTGTGGGACTTAAACTATCAGGTGGTTTCTGTACTTTATTCAGATTTCATGGCAGCAGCTGGAAAATACATTTTCCTGCAAGTTTGTAGAATTTTCTGAAGCTGCAGTTTAGGTTTTGTGATATGTTGAAGGTGATGCCTGCAGGGTCTGCTTAGGCTCAGGAAATCAAAACGTGCACTGGAGTCTCATAAAGTGCATTGGAGGAGACTAGGCTCCTCTACTGTAGGTTTAAAATCATTCCTCTTGAGGTTGAAAAACAATTTTTAAAACTGCACAGAAGTGAACACCGTGGCTGGGACGAGATACAGCAGTCTTTAGGTAGAATGTTCCCATTATTGCCTTCCCATGTGTCCATTTCCATCACAGCTTCTTCTCCAGACTTAGAGGGACAGTGGTAAGTTTTACATGTGCTCACTTTGGGAGCAGTCCTCGTGCCCAGCAAACCTCACCTGCAGTATGTTTGTTGCTTTTGATGGTGTAGAATTGGGTCTTGGCTGTGCTGACTTACTGTGCACATGCATCTTGTTGCTGAAAAGCTGAATTGCTTGAGAGACCTTTTACTATGAGTAACAGTTTACCTGCTCCCTTAGTGATGAGTGAATTTGGTGGTTCTATCAGCAAAACATTTGACTGACCAGACTGCTTATCCTCAGGTGACCTTTCTATAGGGATGTTGCCTGTAGCAATGCCAATACCAGGAGTGTACCAAGGAGTTAGCTCTTTGCACTTACTACAGATGTTCAGGGATTTAGCAAAAGGTTAGTATTTAACTAGGAGATAAAAAGTGTGTGCAAGGTCTTAATTCTACAGAAATCCATGTGGAATTTTGGGGGTTTGTATGTGATCCTATTGCTGGTGTGAAGGCATATCACAACTTCATACTTGGCCAATACTTTAACCAGCCAAACCAGTGTGGTGGCGTAACAGTAACTCTTCATTTCACCATTCTTTACTTGCATTGCATTTGTGTCTCAGTTATTAAGGATCATCCTCATTTGCCTTCCATTTTTCACTACCTGTTCTCTCTCTTTTTTTTAATCTTTTTTTTTTTGTTTTAAGCCATTTATAATCTATCTTTCCAATACTTATACAGAATATTCTGAGCTTGAAAAAATTTGCTTTTCTTTGCAGTGAGACTTCTGGCCTCATAAAAACAAAATTGGGCAAAAGACATGTATCTTTCCCAAAGAGAAACCAAGGAGAATTGCAGATTGCTTTCAAAGTTTTAAGAGTTCTTCCCTTTTAGATAATTCTGTTTATTACTAGGATGATAACAGCTTATTTTCAAATTTGAATGCAGCTGGGTTTTACTTGTCACACATTCAGGTCCACTTTTGCAAACAGATATTTTATACTCATTACTTAAACAGACATTTTAGTAAAACTTGGAGTGACCACCTATCCTTTGGAGAGTAATACCAAATGTGTGAAACATCCAAAATAAGAACAGGGGAAATAGGTGCCACTGACACCTGACAGAAGATAACTGAGGAGCTTAGAGTGGCTATGAAAAACATACATGCATGCCTGATTGCATGAGTTTGGAATAAAAAACACTGCAGAGCTTTTATATGGATTTATGTTGCTGTTTCCTGTAATTTCTAGGACCTTTTTCATCAAATTAATAGCGGGAGCTTTTCCTAACATTCTCCTCCAGCAAGAAAAGAAACCAACAAAACCACCACTACCATTATCTCAGTGTTTGCATTAAGCTTCCTGGGAAAAAGAATGCCTCGAATTCAAACCAAGCAACGTGGCTAGAGGGAGCAGAGGCAAATGTTATACGCTCAGTTAGTCTGCAGGTGACATCAGTTTGGTAGTCTGAATTATCTGCTCTGATTTCAAGTACCTAAGGCCACCCCATGGCTTTATGCAGCTGTCAAGTCTGTTCTGCAGTTCAGATCTAAGCAAGGAGCAATGCAAGATGGGAGAGAGGTGGAGAGGCAGGTTTATGTGTGGGTGGTCTGCGCAGTGCGCCTGTGAGCACAGTGGTGGTTCATAGAGCCAGCTTGCGAAGGGGAAGTTCAAATGCTGGGTGATGCTGTTTTTAAATAACAAAATTCAGAGGCTTTAGTTCCATAGCCATGAAGAATGAGTTATAGTAACCAGATGTGATTATATGAAAACACAAATAGTGGATTGTTACTGGGGCTTAGATCTTTCTTCTTTTAGACCATCACACACTACGCTAGACTTTGTGTCAGATCTCCCTTGAGTGCTTTTTTCACAGGAGAATGGGTCTCATGAGCGCTGACCGAGTCGGGGTCAAGAGTAAAATTTATCAGTGTATAGAGGGGGAAAAGAGGGTATAGTGGCTGATAAAACAGCTGGCTGCTATTATAAATGAGACTTCATAAAAAGCTATAAAACCGATTACCCATTCCTCAAACACAGAGCACAAGCATAAGAAGGACTATTACTCCATATCGTGCTCTTGCTACAGTGACATAAAAGTGAGAAACAGCCTAGAGAGGCAGCCTGCTGTTAACAAACAGGGCCAAAGTCCACCATAGCCAATACTGAGTCCCAGGGCTGAGGCCAGATTTTGCTCAGTGGACTGGCAGCAAACCTCCGTTGCTGGATTTCTCTCCCTGATACAGCTGTGGTGCATGTGTTCCCTTAGGGTAACCGATGCCTGGAGTGAGTTGGAGGAGTCTGAGAGGTACCCCAGGCTTTGCTGAAGCTGCTGTCTGATGTATTATAACTGGGACCTCTTGAGAATAGCTGGAGAATAATGTGTTTCAGCCAAAGTTATAATCTCATCTGTTTTCTAAGTCTTCTGCCTGCCCCACTGCTTGCACTCCCCTCCATCCAAGCACATAGCCATGTCTGTCACTGAGAGCTGGGAGTTCTCTGCTCAGAGTCATGCCTGCAGTCCTGCAGCTTGGACTGCTGGGCTTGCAGACCTGTGACTTCTGCACATGCCCAGCTCATAGACCTGTGTGTGGAGAAGCATCAAAACTTAAGTGATGCTGTCTGACCTAGATCCATTGCAGTGGCTTTATGCTTAGCAGGGAACACTTTCATTCATCATCTGTTTATTCCAGGAGCCCTTTTCCCCTGTCCTGTGGCTCTCTGATTCAGCTGGGACATCACATCAAATTTCGGAAGGATGAAGGATTGCTCCCTAGCACCACGTGCCAGCAGCCCCCCAGGCTCTGCAAAACTCTGTTTGGTACTTTGCAAAACTCAGAATTTGGTACTTAGTATAAGTTTTACTTGGCAATGGAAATTTGCCCCATGCAAATGACTAAAAAAGATATTTATTAAATAAAACTTTTTATTAGGTCAGGTTTGCTACACTTGGAGGAGAACAATAAAACATGAAATGGGGGTGACAAGCTGAATTCAGTGAATACATATGCTGTACATAGTACTGTACAGACCTACATCTGTTTCCTGTTAAAGCATGAATATGCTGCTTCAGCTCCTAGCAAAGTGACCGGACATTTGATGAAAACTGTTTACATGTGTTTTGGTTTTAAATGAAGATATTGTTGTGGATCCACACTTGGACTCTTCCTAAGTCACAATGCTTAACAAGTAATTCAGGACAGGGACCTTCATAAAGGAGTGGATGGAAGTGGGGCCCCACAAACTGCTGCAGGTTGCATAGTGTCCTGTATGAAGATGAGGACAAAGCTCTGTTTAGGCTGAGGATTGCCATATGACTGGAGGTTATTATTCATTGTGCTCAGTCAGTTCAGGATAAGGCTATGGTTATGGTTAGTTTCCAGAAAAGCAGGAGCTGCAAAACTAGTTGAATTCCTGTCTATTGCAATGTTACCCAATTTAAAATGAAGCTTTGTCCCAGTGTGTGGGTGTATTCTCTCGTTTATGGATTCTGACACCACACAGAATGCTAATTCAAACAAGATGGTTTCAGGTTGCGGTCAGGACAACTAGGTGTCACACAACTTCCTGTATGCTGTAGAGGTGAAGATCTGTGACAGCTGATTTGGAGGACTTGCCATTCATTTCTGTGTTAAGTCCCAGCACAGTGTTAAAGATGGAATTAGGTCTGAGCATAGTGTGTTTGTTATACAGAAAATGGGATTTGCCTATATCAGTTACAGACAATCTGATATTCTTGGGGGTATCTGAGAGGCTTCAGCTTGGCTGGTGGGGTTTGGAAGCCTGTTCAGAGAAGTGTCTTAGGACTGGGCTTTCTGGACCCATGGCTGCAGACAGTGTGGTCTGTACTGTGTTGGTGAGGCACAGGGCAGATTCTTAACCCTAAATTTAACAAATTTCAACTTTAGGTGTCATGGTTCCATTTTCAGTTGCAGCAAATGCATTGTGTCTTGGTAGAAGAGCAGCCAGGTTTTGGAGTTAACCAGGACATGCTGTTAGCTTCATGCACTGGTAGTTTCATTATTCAGTGGCAAATTAATGACCTCTCCCCCAGAATTATGCATTTAGGATGGGGACTAGGGAAGAGATCTGATTCCTAGCTCTGTTCCCAACACAATGTGAGTTCCAGCAGGTTGTTTTGCATTACTTTATTATAAGATTCCTGTCTGTGTCAGATGGGTTAATGTACCAGGTGGCTTGAAAGTTCAGTAGGAAAAGCAGAAAAACGTTTTTAGAAGCATGAGTCACTGGTGCACATGCACACTTTTCTTGTAGAAATGCATTTCTGGGAAGCCTTCTCAAGCATTCTGAAAGAATAATTTCTGATTACTTTTGTAATCTATTGCTTTGTTTTCAGCTTTACATTCTTAGCTGGCCTGGTTTAATTTTTGATAATATATCAAATGTTTAAGATGCAGTTTTGTGTAGCATTTATTTTCTTGCTGTGTGTGGATTGGTCTCAATAGATACATTTTTATGAAGGGAACTGATGCTCTTCACTAGGATAGAAGCATATTTTGTCAACAGGTATTCTCTGATTCCATTTTTAAAAGAAAATTTTCACCACACTTTGCCAAGCAGAAAAAGATAGAGACTTATTGCTCCAGTGTTCAGCATTACTTTCAGTCTGTAACTTTTATTTCAATAGCTGCTCTAATTTACATCAGATGAGCATGTGACCTAGAACAGGTTTCAATTTTAATTCTAATGGTGGACGATATAAAACCTATAAAGGATTACATCTAAACAGCATTATGCAAAGAACTATGAATAATAGAAAAGGGCAAATAAAAAGAAAGTTAACCTATTCCTTTCCTTTTGACTCATATTTCAAAGTTTCTAAATTAGGAGGTCTCTTGAAATCTATTTACAGAATATTGAGCGTCAGTTAGAGGAAGGTAATTTGGGTCCAAAATATTGCTGTTCAGGAATTCAGCTACATGCATACGGTTTATGCTACTAGCTCTTGCTTTGGAACTGTTGTAGACATTTTTAAGATGGATAAAGGAGCAGTGGTTTGTAAAATAAAGACTTGCTGGTGAGAGGAAGCATTTTTAATTTCTACCCTTTGCACATATATTAATACATGTTTGATTACCATGCTGGGGTTATTTTTAACTTTATGTTTACATGCAATCTGTTGGAGATGCACTGAGTAGAGAGGCAGAGGGAGAAGGTTCTCCCTGGTTGAGAATAACTTAATTAAAAGCTTCCTGCTCTCCAGATTTGTTATTTGGAATTATCAAAGCGGTATCTTAGATATCACTTAGCAAAAACAAAACAGTGAGGATTTTTTAGACGATGTAACACAGAACTGAAACTGTTTTTACCCATCATTAACGTGTATCTCTATAATAATAATAATTTATCTGCCTTTCTCCTTTGTAAAGCAGACAATTTTGTTGAAAGGCTGATCTGACAAATGCAAGTATGCCTTTTCCAGAAGCATTTGCTCAGTATTTCTTTATTGGGTCTGACCTTTAGTATTAATTTTTGTTCATTTAGAATTTCCATGATGTTTGTCTGATAATGGCAGGTTCAGGAACTTAAAAATTTACTAAGTATTTGCTTTGATTTTCATCAGCAGTCTGATTGGCAAACCTTATTTCCCAGAAGTAATGCTTATGTGCGAACAATTAAACCTGGAGTAGGCTGATCAGGAAATAATGTGTGTATTTTAAATATCACATGCAGTTACTGGATGTTTGGATTTGAGATTTTTTGCTAGTTACCAAAAAATCATACCTATATATATAAATTCTGTTGTTGTCTCTCTTTTCAGCTTAGTTTAAGAATTTGTTCCTCCTCTTCTTCGATTTTTATGTTTAAAAGAAGCCTTTAAAAAAAAAAAGACAGTATGTAGTTACTTTGATTTTTCATAACACTGACAATGAGCCCATGTGTATTTCCTAACTGGCCTCATAAATATCTCTGGTATTCTCCAGAGTCTACAGTGGTATGGATGATTATGAAATGATGATGATGCTTCATCAGTGTCATTCAGATTATGCACTAGAGACATGATACTGCAAAGCCCACAGCTGAATCATTAGCCCAGTTTCTGTATAATTCTACTTTCTATGCTATTAGGAGACCTGGTCTCAGTTCCCTCTTGTGCAATAGATGTACTGTGTGACCTTGGATGAGAGATGGGGCATGTTTTTTTGCAAAGTAATCCCTTATTTTTGTGCATCCAACTTATTGCAACAAATTTATTTTGCTCTCTTTAATTTATTGTTTAGAAATGATGATAACTTTCAGCTCCCAGTGATTCAGTGGGATTTGTGTGTGATTGGTGCTTCTGTAAGATGAGGTCTGTTAGCACAGAAAACACAGGAGCACTACAAAAATTTGTAACCAGTTTGGAAATGTTGGTCCTCAGTACTTGTTGCCTTGCTTCTCAAAACTCAAAGTTGGGGTACTATTTGACTGTGCTTTTAGAGCTGTGAGAGAAAGATACTGTCATAACTGAGTACTGTTTGTTACTGAAGCACTGTGTTTGTGTGCCCCAAACGCTAGTGTAACTACTTTGTCATTACCAAGATTCAGTTACCAAATGTCAGCTGTTTCTTCGTTGTACTGTCTTCGGAATCATATCTTATTGGACTGAAGTGGTTCATGATAAACTTTGATAGAAACAACAAAAAATTCACTTCTGTTGTAGAATTTAACAGCTCTTGGTGAGAGGAAAATGGGTTCAAATCCAGGAACTTCGGTTCTGTATCTCCAGTACACAGTGCTGCAAAATGCTATTGTGGGTCTCAGTGTGGAAGCTCCCTGCTGAAAGGGCATGCAGCCCATTGAAAGGATGGGCCCTTGTACCTAGCTTACGGTCCAAGAGGGCTGCATTATTTGTGTCCTTAGTTGTGTCCATAAAATGCTTAACTGTTTCTTCCGGCATCAAGAGACTGCTATGTGGGCATTATTTCTAGAGATCCATTTTAGAAATGAAGCAGTAGATTTTTCACACCACAGAGAGGTCAGGCTTCCTCCTCCCACTGCGATTTGCGGAGAATTCACATTGTAATTCCCATCTCTGTCTCATCCAACCCAGGCACTTACTGAGGTAATGCAGTTGTTCAGAAATTACGCTTAAATTATCACAAAGAAGGGCTGAGTTTTAATTGAATTTTTTCTATAATCCACAAGGGAATAGTGGCATAATTAGCCTAGTTTGACACAAAGATATTTCTGTACATGCACCTGAATGAGTCACAGGCATGGGGGATATAATCCGCTGCTGTTCCTGTCAGAAAAGGATGCTGTTAAAAAAAAGGAGTAAAAGAAAAAGCCAACAATTAGATTTCTTCCAGCCCCTGACACAATGGTGATGTTCACTGAATTTCAACAGACAAAGAATTCAGTGCTGTGGATATTGAATAGATAGTAAAACGGAAAGTTCAAACACTCTACATCTGTCCAATTCGCCTTCAATGCATCTTGCCAGCAAACATGTAGTTTCTCCTTATGACCTGATTCCCGTTACTCTGCCACAGGAGGTTACTGTGAACTATAACTACACCTATATGGGTTCCCAGATCAGCAAGCCTGGAGTCTAGAAGAACTATCAGACCTGATTCTTTGGCTGATGTCAGTTGTCAGACAACTTCACATCAGCTGAAATGTGTCCCAGTACACACTACAGCTTCAGTGGGTGTATTTTAGAGCAGATCAGTGGTTGCATTGCTGTAGTTCATCCTGTGTAAGGGCAGAAGGGTGTTTTGGGAGACTTTAAGTCCCTCAAACTCCACTGCTTTGTGCTAGAACTTTGTCTTCAACATCTTGGTGTAGAAGACATGTTTTTAGCAGGAGCAGGATCAGAACATAGCTGAACATTTGTCATTTATGTGGTGAATGTCTTTGTCTCATGGATTTAACCATAACACGAGTTTCATCCTACACATTGATTATGTAGTGTCCTGCCAGCACAGAATCACATGGGTAGGATTATTGGCAAAGATGATAATCACCGTACTAAAGGAAGTGAAGTCATACAGTTGTGTGGATAAACTGAATAGCTGTATAGCTAGCAGTGGTAAGCCTCTTCCAAAACCCAAGTACCTTATTTATGAAAAGTCATTTTCTGCCTGACCAACTAAATGCAGTAGCATTAGAGACCTCAGGAATGGAAAATATCACCAAATAGATTTAGTTTTATACAAACTAAAATCTTGACTTTTCTGCACCCCCAGTCTCGAAATCTGTGGTGGGACATGGGACTGAACTCACCGGTGCAGTTTGTTAACTGTTTCATCAACAAGCGGATGGACTTTGCCTGTGCCCATTTGTCCTGAGCTTCTGCATCTCTTTCCCCCACCCAGGCTCCTTTTGGTCAAAAGCAGCTAGGAGCAACACAGAGGGTCTAAGCTGATCAGCCATAAAATCAAGGTTGTGGAGAACTCCTTTTGTTTCCCTGTCCTTTATCCTATATTGAACACAGCTTGGCCAGGAAGAATTTAGTTCTTATGTCTTAGTCATTAGACTCACTCAGGAGATTGTCTTCTGTATCTATCCATGCAAGCTGGTTCTCATTTGCGTTTATGGAAAATGGAATTTTCTGATTATTTGGTTTTGTCCTTGCTTGTAGGTTTTTAGCTTTTTTAATGAAATGTTTATTGCGTTTTGAGGAAGAGCTAACTTGTACAACATAGGCAGCAGTAATTCTGGACCATCTTACTGGTACAGTTCAGGACTAAACCTGCTAAGAATGGAGGCATTTTTCCCTGTGCAGCTTGAACACAGAGGAATTGCTGGTGCAAGTGAAAATAGCAGGGAAGTTTCCAGGAAGCTTCTGTTGGATTAGGCAGGAAGTTAATGGCTGAAGGAAAACAAACCCAGGAGTGACACTATGGACTTTGCTGCAGTGGTTTTGGCCTGTTCTTCCTAGCAAACTTCAGTATGTGTGAGTGAGAGAACCCCTGGGGTTGGCTTTCTGGGTTGTCAAGGTCCTCAAAGAGTAAGACATGTCAAGACAGGCCCAGGTTTACATCCCAGAGAATGAAGAGTTTGATACCACAGTGTCACTTTTTATGAAATCTATGCAATGCTGTTGACAGGTAGTGTCAGATCAGCAAATGTGTGCAGACTCCTGGGGAGCAGTTTGAGGTGATGTGGGAAGGAAGGACTTGTAAGGAGTAGCTTTGCAGAATGATTCAATAGCAAATATTTGGGAGGTCTGTAGCAGATAAACTTGATTTTCCCTGGAGAAATGAATGAGCTGCCTTGAAAGTTGCCCCTTTTTGTAATGAAATCAAGCCCTTTGTTCTGTGTAGTTCTGCCTCTCCTATTTGAAATACACACAGAAATGTAGAAAGTCCTGCAAAATTTAGATGTTAATTACAGTATCAGTTAAAAATGCTAGTGATGCACCCCAATGGAAAGCAATAGCACAACTAGGAGATCCCTAATTGAATTAGTATTTGAGTTTGGTATTGAACATGCTGTTTTGGTACTGTGGAAGTGATCGATAGAGAAGTAACTGAGACTGACAAGCTGATTTTTATATTGTTGATTGCTGCTTTCTCCCCACACCTGATACTGTGTTCCTTGAGTGTTTCTAGAACAGCTCAGGACAATAAATAATACATAATATACATAAATAATTTTCCATCGTTTCTAATTGATTAAATTGATTCTTGAACTGGACTTCTACTGGAAAGCAAGCCTTACTATTTAAAATGTGAAGTACTGCCACGAAGGTAACACATACGATGCAAGGGCTGGATCCCCTAAATCAGTATTTCCTGTTGAGAAGTTTCATTGCTGATGACATTGAGATAGTGTATCATGCTGAGCTATGGTAACAGTTAAAGAGGTTGTATTATTGATGCCTGTTTTCATCATAGAGTCCCATTGGATCATAGCACTTTAAAGTCTTTCAGCTGCTGTATCTCAGAAGATTTTGATCTTAGGGAAGGGATTTGGTGTGATAAGTTTAGCAAAGTATGAAAAATGCTGGAAGACTTCTGAGCAGCAAGTAATGAGTTTAACAAGGGTCTTGTTGTAATTTGAAGGATTTATCCTGCCTACAGGACCACAGGCCACAAAATCTTTTCTTTTCTGGTTTATAGCCGGTGTCATTTACTGTCCTAAGTCCAGATGTGATGATCTGCCCTTTGAAACTGGGTTCTTTATGGTGGTGAAGCTTTTTCTTCCCTTGAGGAGTCACTTCCTCCAAGGGTGTAACCAAAATGCGGGGTGGTCTGCTGAACTGAGTGTTGCATGGATGCAAAGGTCTGTGAGAAGGTGCAGAATGGTGTGTTTGTTTTCCTGTCTTGGACAGGAGAAAAGAGAAGATAAAGGAAATAAAGGCAATGGAGAGTTCAGGATGTCACATCCTTTGGAGATTATTTATTTATTTATTTATTAATCTCTGCCATTTTGGTTAGTCTGACAGCAAAAATGTTGATTGTCAGAAGTAGCTCTGAGATAGGAATGAAAGTCATGCCTGGAAAGCTTAACACTCTCCAGAGAAGGCAACAAACTTTCCCATGGTGGAGAAAGCTGTGTTCTTTCAACTTCTGCTTGGGAAATGCTTTTGGAAGACAGCATCTGGGCTCACTCATCTGGGGTTGACTCAATCCTGTTCGCTTTTTAACAGCAAAGAGCCCATAAATCTAAACCTTGTTCCTCATCCCCTGCATGTGCTGTGAGCCAGCACATGTGCCTGAGAACACTTTTCCAAAGAACTGGAGCTTGGGAAATGAAGGTGTAACCACGGGTATGCAGGGCAACATGCTTCAGCTCCTTTGGCAAGACCACCATGGGTATTAGGTAGGAATGATGGTACAGCTGGCTTAAGTTATCAAACAAAGTGAGAAGAGCTGCCAGGATTCCAAATTGGAAAATGGTAGATATATTCATGTGACACACTTGCCATGCAACAGCCCATAGGGTGCCCTGGTGAACCCTGGTGTAGGTAGTGTGTCTCTCCACGTAAACTGCCATTCAAGGAGGCATAACTGAGTCTGCAGAATCCTTTTCTAACTTTGACTAAATCCTGAACTTCTCTTTCTTTTCCCTCTGATATCCAAGAGGATATGTCTCAGTGTACCTGAAGTCTGTGTATTGTCAGAAGGAAGTTTCTGTACTTTGAAGTCTTTTTCTGTGCCATGTAGGCTTGCATCATTTGAGCTCATTAGCCATATTCATGAGGAAATATTGTATTAGTAAACATGGTTGGTCGCTGTTTTACCAGATTAATGTACACAGAGAAGTCTATTACTTTTTTTGATGGCCTGATTGATTTTATTTTTTTATTTTTATTTTTTCCCCAAAAGGAACTAGGCCTTTTCTTTATGGGAAAACCTGGGTAATTATTAGAGTTCCATAGAAATGGATGTAATGATTTCTGAAGTGTAATAGAAAATTACAAGCTTCCTGTGGGGTTTTTAACTGTATGACAGCAAAGATACGGTAGGAGCTGCAGTGGGGGTTGGATGGTTTTATAACCCACCCTGTGCTATCTGTGCCTGTTCCTTTTGGAGTGGAAGAGGAGAGAACGGACCCCTGTAGCTGCTCAGCTGACACCTTTGCTGTTTTTCCTTCACCCCCTTTCTTAGAGTGCTTTTGTGAGAGAGGGGCTATTGCTTGTAGCAGATGGGAACACATCAGACTTCACCTGGAGCTTTGAGGGACACTTCCTTTTTCAAATCACCCTGTCTAAAACTGGCTAACAGCGGTACTGTGCATGTTCAGCTCCAACATAGATTGTCCTCAAATGGCAGCTATAAACACTCCTTTTCCTCTGGTGAGTTTGTATATAGTGAGTCTGAGCAAATCTGTGGCTAGAACAGGTCTACAGCCAAGGATGTGGACTTGTCTGCGGAGGAGGCTATTTTTGCCTCCTCTGGGGACAGCTCAGTGGGTGCTCAGGCTTCCAGAGCTTTTTGACAGATAAATTTTATGAGATTTATAATCTGTTCATTTCCCAAAATTTCCATAGCAAGTTGAGACTAACTGGCTTTTGCCAGCTGTGAGATGTTCCCATTCACCTGTGTGCTGTGTGTCCCTCTGGATTCTCTGGCTTATTTGCAGACAGTTAATGCTATCTAACAGGCTGCAGTTTTGGCAGAGATGAGGTGTTTAGCTGTTCTGTAAGTCAGCACCTCTCTGAATGCCTTCATGTAGTCCTGATTTGTATCCAAAATGTCCACAATCTTTTGCTGCAGATTTTTACTTCTTAGAGATGCTTTCAGTGTGAATTCTTTAAAAGCAATTCTTTAAAAGCAATCTTTCACCTGTGTTCTCTGTTCTTCATACGAACTGCAGCCGTCTCCCATACTGGTAAAATATTCCTGTCGCCAGGGCAGGGTAGAGAGGATCAAGACTTCTTGATTTAATGACTCCCTTCACTAGGAGTATGTATTTGCCCGTTACTACACTATCACTGAAAGAGCAATTTTACTCTTGAACACTTTTGTGAACAGAAATATCTAAAATGTGATTGTACCACAGCTGTAGTGTGGCGTAGGTTGTGCAGCTGTTGCAAATGCAGATGTGACCATGATGTGGAGATAACAGCTCAGCTGAGCAGTGTGTTGGGTGATAACCATCATGAAATACCTTAGCGGGACAATAAGCTGTCTTATTTTAGGTCTGGAGGGGGACACTACAGCACTATACATGAACTCTTCAAATAATAGCATAGTTGGGGGTATTTAATTGTTGGATTGTAGGTATACAAACTGTATGTGCAGCTGGTAAGGGGGACAGCTAGTCCTGCATTTCCTTGGTAAAGCTCTAATCTGGCCAAATGTTGACTATAAAGCATAACTTTTCAGACTGCTGTGGGTGAGTAGCCCCAATTCACTTAGATAAGTAACCAAGTAAAACAAAAAATAAAATCCGAGCATGAAGAACATTCTTTACTGGATACAAGACCAGGGCAGCAGGTGTTTTACTCTGCTTGGTTGCCTGAGATAAAAAATGGAGGGCAGTCAGCGGTCTGTGTATCCTGAACCAATACTTAGGTGCCATGTTCTTCTGAGGTGGCAGTGGTTTAATAATCACAACTCATACCAGCAACCTGGAAAGGAGAAATACATCACAGTGATTAAAGAAAACTAAACAAGATATTGACATGTCCTCTTCAAGAAAAAGTTGTCATCATCTTAAG
Organism: Neopsephotus bourkii; assembly: GCF_033783945.1. Lineage (NCBI taxonomy): Eukaryota > Metazoa > Chordata > Aves > Psittaciformes > Psittacidae > Neopsephotus > Neopsephotus bourkii. The sequence continues at coordinate 111,626 of NW_026902244.1, read as the reverse complement.
TCCAAGTGTGAAAGCCTTTCACTTGTCATTATTAAAATGAAATATTGTGTCAAAGCAGCAACAATGGAAACCTGTTTTTACCCTTGCTGATGTTTCTCTTCCTGAAGACATTACCTTTGACATGCAGCAGTACAATAGCCCTATGTTAAACCTGAAGATGGGGTAACCTCTGAAAGCTGGATTGTCTTGTTTCTTTATAGAAGATCAGCAAGTTGTGTTGCTGCATTGTAGCTGTAAGGGGCTTATCCATTAGAAAAGGTCTTATGAAAGAAAAAGCCTTGTGGTTTGCTACAGAAGTGAATAATAGTGCAGTTTATAGGGTATCACACTTACTTCTGTGTTTCTTAGAGCACCGATTGCCAGTCTTATTTGGTTTGCTTGAGTAAGTGGTTTTTCATGTTCTTCATACTTCCTGCTGTTAATGATTTTCCCAATCCTGTCACATCTTCCCTCCAGAACATTTCCTCCAGCTTGAAGGTTTTTGCTGTGCACAGCCAAAGAGGTTGTCTCAGGCCTTTTATGCTGGGGAGAAGAAAATCAGCAGGGCATCACATTGGTAAATGTGTTGACTTAACCTTCCACTGGACCCCTTATTTGAAAGTCTCACAGCTTCAATTCCAAGCCATTTGAAATCAAAACTTAAGTATTAAAAGATACACGGGTACCACTTAGATCTCTGAACTGGACACATGATCAGCATAGTTTTATTTTCCCTTGAATCTTACATCAAATGGTTATTTACATCAAAGTGTCTGTACACTTTTACAGATCACTATGCTTTGCAAAAATATGGATAAGAGGAGTTGCTGGGCCATGAGAAATGCAACTGTGAGTCTCCGAGTTTGAGCAAGATGTTGTGGCAGGTGAGGTGTTGAAAATAACTGTAGGATTCACAGAGGAAATAGAAGAATGAGCAACCCAATGTTGTTGAATGCTTAGCTATTGAATTTCAGAGTAGCAATGTGTCTGGCTTTACCCCTTCTGTTAATCCCTTACAGTAGTTTAGAACTGGACTCAAATCAGTCACAATTTCAATCTGTCATTCTGTGTTCAAAGGTTGAGTTATTTCATTTCAAAAAGTAAACAAATTATAAAATGAACTTCCTTTTTTTTTTTTTTTCCTATTTTTCAGCTTCAGTATTTAAAATAGATTTTGGAATTTGAAGGTGTTACAATTATGGTGTACAGTGCCGACAGAAATATGCTGACTTAGATTAATGAATCTGCTCTTCTGAAGTGTTTATTTTATTCTTGCATACGTGTTCCCCTTTTGTAAACAAACACAATCACAATTCCTTTAAAAGGAATATGATGAGTGCCTTGTATGAATGCTCTGTCCTGAATAGCTTTTTCTGTGTTAAAGCGATGCAGTTGTATCCTGTTGATTTCTGTCTTTTTTGCTCCAGGATTGGCTCCAGCATTGCTTTCAAGAGCAAAGATGCTATGGTAGTTGGCTGAAAAGATCTCTGTAGCAGACATTGTAAATCTGTTTTGTATTCTGCCCTTTTTCGTGCTGTTCAACCAGCATGGACTGTCTTAAATAAAAAATCTTCACCTTCATGATGCAGTGTTAATGAAAGCCTGATGAAGCTAAATGAGATCCCCTTATTTGTTAGGTTTTGGATTACATCAGTTGTTCTCAAAATATGAAACTAACACAACTGGCTGTTTCTGATTTCTGATGAAGTTAGCAAGTTTTGTTATATGGGAGAGTTGTTTTCTCTTGTGATTTGTTTAAATCTTCTCCATAAATCATTTTAGCCTCTGTTCCCTCCATAAATTCACTGTCTTCTGCCTTAGTCTCGTTTTTCTTTTAAAAAGACCAAGGCTGACCTTCTCCCAAGTGCTATTTAAGGTATCAGTCTCACTTCCCAGTCTGAGTCCTGCAATGCACAATGAAGAATCAGAAGATGAAGGTTCCATTCCTCACTTACCATCCAGGGGTCTAAGTCTCTGTTAAGTGTTAAGTGAAAGAAAGTCAATGACATCTGTCTGTTAATTAAAGCAGACAGTTGGAGTTGGATATACCCACAAGACTTTATTATAATAGAGGCAGCCTGAAGAAATGGTATCAGCAGACTCATTAGTAACTGTAGAAAGAAGGTGTTAATTAGGGAATGTATGATCCTACCATCAGACTAAGTTTGGGGAAAAAAGGTGGATAATATGGAGATGAGCTGTCAGTGATATAATATATCATAATAATTGTGCACGTTGCACTGGCATTAATGGCAGTGGCATAGCAGGGTGGGATGCTGGTTAATTCACATTAGTGTCAAGTCAGGCAGTTAAACCCCTAAAAACTAAATGAGGAAGTCTAATTGCCTGTTCAGAATCAAATAACATTCACTTTATTATCAAATTCCACCATTAACAGCCTGGAAAACCACTTGTGGCTGATCAGAGAAGGGACATACGGATTGTTGAATGTAACGAGGGGACCAGCTGGCTGGGGATGGGTCACAAGTAGCAGTACTTGGAACAGCAGCACTGTGGAAGTGCAGGCTCTGGAGAGCAGTTGTTCCAGGTAAATACACACATATTGTCTTTGTGCTGGAGACCCTAAAAGCAGAAGTTAGCTGCAGGTTGAATACAAGCAGCAACTTTATGGTGTTGTAAAGTGATTTCCTCCGAGATTTGGAATGGAAAGAAAGCAATGAAACTTGGTGTGAGAAGGGTGAAGATCATGTATGAGACTAAGCTGCAGAGATTAGATGTGATGTTATCAGGAGCTTTCATGATCTAAAGATGTAGGTCTAAAGAATGTAGGTCTTCTTTTGTCTGCATACAAAGCAGAACTTTTCACCACCATATATCTTGCCTTTGTACTTTTTGTGACTCAGAGTTAATGAAAAACTTTGCTTTTAGGTGGCTCAGAAAAATGGTAGAGTCGGAGTTCTTGATAGAAAGAGATTTCCTGCAAAGAAAACATTGTCTGTCCTCAGAAACACATTTCAGCATTATGTTTTGATGGGCTATTTTTTTTAAGTATGCCTCATGATACCCCAGCCATAGGTGTTTTTAGTTCCTCACTGGAGCTGCCAGTCCTTGAAATGACTTCTGGTGAGCTGATAGGGTTATACACTAACAGGGAGACAATGCTGACCTGCTATTATGGCCATCTTTGGTATTAGTGCTGCAGTTGAAGCGATAGGTACCTGTTGCTGGAAATTGGTTACCCAGTTTGGGTGTCACTGTGAGCAGTCATGTTCAAACTGGATGTATGAAATAGTAACCAACCAGCATGAACATGTAGGTTGAAGACTTTAAAACCAAAGCCAGTGTATCCAAACCATTCCACGATTTACGGTGGGTTCAATAGCAAGTATTTCTTTCACATATTTCAATATGGTGGTATGGTGGTATGGTGTTTGCATTTTCTAAACAGGCCTCTTGTGACATCTCCATGTATTTTTGCTGGTGATAGAAAAAGTTCCTCCTCAGTCTTTACACACCAAAGGGTCCAAAGGTCTGGTCTGGTATTTGGCCGGAGGCATGGGTGATAGATGGTATAGACACATTGCAGCAAGGATCTTGTCCATTTTCTGGCCACATGGGACATGATCTTCATGCTGGGGTGGCATCCTGCTGTTATCAGTCATTCTTACATTGCAGGGCTACTAACTTCTGCCAAAGAAACTCTTCTGTAAAAAAAAATCCCATAGCTGATTGCTGTTCTCCAGTTTTTCTGCTTTTTTCTGTCTTGTAGCAAAAAATTAAGCAGGTTTTTTGTAATTACACATTTCCCCCCCTCGCTTCCACAATATGCTTTTTAAAATCAAGATTTAATCTTACTTAGGCTGCTTCTGAAAAGGAAAAGCAGAGTTGGGTTAATGCAATGGAAGAGCAAAGCTATATTCCTCCAGAGATAATTACTTTGAAGATAATTACAGCTGGAAAAAAAAGGCTGTCAAAACCCTTTCACTTTTTTTTTTTCATGGGATTTTTTTTTTTTTTTAAAGCGTCTCTTCTCAGCAGATACAAGTTCTGGCTTTGCTTGCCAGAAGTTCTGGCTTTGCTTGCACCAGACTTCAAACTCAAAACAGAAGTTGGACTATGCTCATCTTGTCCTCTGCCTGGAGGGGGCCAGCACCAGGCACCTCAGATGACAATATAGGAAATCCTGCAATAGGCAGGAGTGGAATAATATTGCCCAAGGAGAGACTTTTCTACTAACTTTTAAATATTTAGAGTTTGTATCAGAAAGTAGCTTCACAGCATATGTCAAACGATGCTGATGGAACAACCCGCTAATTTCTATCCTTGAGAACTGGGCCCCTGATCTTTACCTCCAGGTAAAGGCACTCAGCTCAGCTAAAAACACCAGCCAGCTTGAAATCAGATTCTCTCTGTAGGTCTTTCAGGATGTGGGTGTATAGTCTGTGGTCCTCTCAACCTTCACTAATCTTCTTTGCAAAAGCATATTCTGAGGTGGTTTCCCTTTAATGCTGTTCAGTTCCACTGCTTATATACTGTTAGTCTTACTGCCAAATGAAGTACCTCAGTCAAGCAAGTGCTACTTCTAATCAGAGCTGGTGTCCCAGGGTAATTCAGTGGTTTTCTTCTGGGCAATGTGAAGCCATTAGCAGGTTCATGCCATTTTACCCTTATTTAATTACATCCCAAGGAGAGGACTGAGATGGCTGGATAGCTGAAGTCCCAGTAAGGACTCCAGGCATGAAGGCTTCTTTTTAATATTTCATGCAAAATCCTTGCAGCAGCCTACAGCAAAAGGGGCTTCAATTTCACTCAATACACACAGGCAGTGGCTTCTATTCATTGCCATGGAAATATTCATTTCTGAGGCTATCATACAGAATCACCAAATGTGTATTAGCTTTTTGAGGTCCAGCAACTCTTTGCAGACTAGGTGATTGAGCCAGATAGAGATATGATGCTGAGACCTCCCTTAATGCTGTTGGGCAGGTTCAGTGGCAGTGTTGCTGCAAGCAAAACAGTATTTGTGTCTGGGGTGGTTAATGATACCCACAATCATAACAAAGTCAAGTTCGCTGTTCTGTGAAGGCATATGTTTTGTCTCAGACCTCCACACGTGTGAGTGGTGGGAGTGCTCTGTTAGCATGGTGCTGTCATGGTGCTGCCAAGCATATGCCTGGTGTGACACTGCTGCAGGGCTGTGGTGCCTGGAGCTGACCTCTCTGTGCGGGGAGTGCTCCGTGGTAATCGCCCCAAGCAAGTGTCAGAGAGACATTATTTCTTCTCCCCTCTGCACCCTTTCTCAGGGCCTGTGACTGGTTTTCCCCTTCCTTGGAGAGGAAAGCACTCTCTGGAGGACTATTGTGGAGAACAGGCTGAGAGAGTTGGGCTTGTTCAGCCTGGAGAAGTCTCAGGGGAGGCCTTAGAGTAGCTTCTAGTGCCTTAAATGGGGCTATAAGGAAATGTGGAAAAGGGCTTTTCATAGGGCATGTCATTCCCCATGTCCATGGGCATGGGGGGAGAAAGGGAATTGCTTTGAACTGAGAGAGGGTAGGTTTAAATCAGATATTAAGGAGGTCTTTACTGTGGGAGTGGTGAGACACTTGTACAGGTTGCCCAAAGAAGCTGTGGCTGACCCGTCCCTGGCAGCAGCCGAGGGCGGGTCGGATGGGACTTGGAGCAACCTGGTCTAGTGCAAAGTGTCCCTGCCCACGGCAGAGGGTTGGAGCTAGATGAGGCTGATCTGGTGAATGTGGAAGCTGAACAGTGGAAATGCAGCTTTTCTACTAGTGTTTATTTAGATTCTGTGATAATCTCTTCTTACACAGACATAGTGCAGCATTTTTTAATTTTTATATGTATGATTCACTTTTTGTACTTTAAAAAAGGGCTGTTGCAATAATGGGATACTTAATAGAAGCAGCGTGACAGAGAGGGGGAGAAAGGTGAATAGTTGGAAAGCAAGTTGAGTATTAAAATTCAGGGTTCACATCAAGGTCTGTGCCTTTCACTTCAGCTACAAGTTCTGCTTACGAATCAATGTTCTCAAAAAATTTAAGAGTCTGCAAAGCCAGAAGTCATTTTCTCTAGCGAGGAGCTTTAGTAAAGAAATTAGAATGCATTCATAGCTAGAGAGACTTCATCAGTGAGTTTACATCTGGCATTGCAGAACTGAGATCAAGACATTGGATAAGTCAGACCTGCAGTGTCTTGAGCTTCTAGGGCTTTGCACAGATCTGTCTCTAGTCCAGTGTGAGTGTGTTAGTGAAATCTGACTGTCTGGAAGTGAATTCTCAGCATACATGCCCATTTGGTTTGTACAGCTGGCCAGTTGAAACTGAAGCTCCTTGCCATGTCATAACAGCATTTTTATTTGATCACTTAATCCTTGCTTTTCATAAACTGATTTACTGAAAGCACACCCAGAGACTTGTTCCATGAGTAGAGGTGACAGAATATTCCTGTTTTCTCTGGTATTTAATGGTTTTTTTTTAGTTTTAGTATTTTTGTTAGAAATGCCTATGAACAAATTTGAGCAGTTAACCTACAATATCTTTGACTTTTCTCACCTATTTAAAAAATAAGTTCTGAAACTTTCTTTTGAACAGACACGTGATAGGGTTTGGTTTTTAAAGAGATGTAAAGCAATTTCATAGTTACCTTTGCATGTTATTTAAAATATAATTATTTCAAAGTGAAGAAGCAAAACATTTCAAGAGCATGCAGTTTTGTAATCAGGAACTTTGCAACCCATGGTGTCTTACACTGAACACTCAGACTAGAAACTGAGAAAGCAAATGACAGCTTTTAAACACAGACCTTTCCTTGCTTAGAGATTGAAATTTGGTGTATCTTAGAAAAGGTCATTCGTTTCTGTAGACTAAATGTTCCTTGTTAATGAACACAGCGGTTTTCAAAGAATGATTACCTCTTGTTATTTCTGGCATATAAAAATGTAGCCCTGGAGAACAGATTAAGCTTATTTACAGCTGTTGCCAGCTTTGTAGGCTGTGGGCATAGTCTTGCTCTCGCTGAATTCAGTAGCAAAATCCTCATGTATTTCACTGTGTGAATAGATGTTAATCGTACATAACCTTTTATTTTAGTGGTCAAAGATAATAAAGGTGATACTCTTTTATGCCATTTTTGCAAAGTCCTTTTTTTGTTGCCATTGCTATAGCAGGTACTCTGAAGGAGTTTGCAATGATGTCTTGGGGAAGGTGTGATTGTAGGGTTCTTTTTCAATATGCTGCAGCCAAGACGTTAGTGGGAGCAGTTTTGATTGCGTCTAAATAGCTGTCAGTGACCGGCAGTCAACTGGCTTCACTTTTCACGTGGCTGCACACACCTCTGGATGTGTGTTCATTAGAAACACAGGAATTAAATAGAAAGTAACAAAACAGTATGCAGAAATTACAAGTGCTTGATAGTTCTCCAGTTAGAGTAAAGATAATGAGAGAAAATTAGCAAATAGAACTGTAATCACAGGTAAAAAAAAACCCCAAAAAACAACAACCCAGAGATAGTTTGGACTGTTTCTATTTCTATTGTAAATAGAAGCTTAGGTGACTGAGTGCTTTAAAGTGTAATTAACATTTTCTCCTGATAAGCTTCATACTGTTTTTCCCTTCTTAATTTCTTTTGCCTTTTATTTCTCAGCTTGTTTTTCCTCTAGCATCCCAGCAGAGAAAAGTAACTAGTAGCTGCTAAATTAACACTCACAGATGGGCAATTTAACAGAACTTCATCCTCTCTGCTCTAATTAATGATCTGTAAACTTCCACAGGTCCTTCCAGTGTTTCTTTGATAAAGGGTGTCTTTAAAACCTATGGAAGTTTGAACTTTACAAGGGGAGAGTGAAGTGAAACTACAACTGTTTAGGGTGGGATTAAGAAGGAAGAAGGATTAATAACATATGCGCTTTGGAGTTCCTTTTTGATAAGAGAGTCAATCCTACATTAGCTTCTGTGGAAAGTTTCCTTTGCTAGACTGATTCAAATCTCATTGGGGATAATCAGAGTACTTCTTTTGATTTCAGTGGCCTATGGGTCTGATTCAGGGACCAAGTTCTGTCTTGAAACTGCTGGAAATGGAAGGAACAGTGGCACTTCCATGTCAATGTCAGACACAAAGAGCTGGTGAATGTGCAGATCAGAAGCTGTCACCTTCAGGACCACGTATCTGCATTATAAAAGAGAGCAAAAGTCTGGCTGATGACTCTATAAAGAAAGAGTACCTATAGTAACTATAGTACCTGTAGACAGGGATGTGAACCCCATAGGAATGGAAAATTACACAAATCGTAGGTTTGTTTTGGTTTATTTATTTTATTTTATATTTAGTCGTTGCTGGTAAGACACAAAAATGGAACTGGAAAGTGAAGTGTAGCGTTTGGCATTCTTGAAAAGTTCTGTTGGCATATCTGCTTTCTGGCTACCTTACTCCCTGGGATGTGGGCTTGAAAGGCTGAATGGCTATTAGGGATGTTCCTTTTGCTGAGTGTCTGAATTCGGTCACAAGCCTTTGATAAATGTACAGTCTTCTTCCAATGAAATCAAATGCAAACAAAGCACTGAACACTGTTTAGCTGCTAAATTTCCTGAACATGATCTGAATGTTGAGCTTTTCCTTTCCTCTAGAGCCAGCGGTGCTCAAACTGCCTGGGCAAGCTGCTTGGCTGGGGCAGGTGAGCCTGCATGTGCCAGACAGGCAGAAACAGAGTCCTCACCCACAAGGGTGGTGTCCCACAGTACCCAAGCAAGTTGAGCAAAGCAGGTCTGGTGATGGTGCCAGGACCTGTTGCAGTCCAGAGGTGATGAGGCAGGGTAAGGTCAAGCTGGGACATTCAGTCAGCAAGCCAGGGCTGAGACTGGTTAGGTACGTCACTTAAATGCAGCTGCCAAGCAAAGCCAGAGACACCTCTGATGTGAAAGCTTCTTAACAGCCTTCACCCACAGCTCTTCACACAGCAGTCAGATCCAAAGTTATCCAGCTGCACCACATCCAAGTGGGTTCAGAGCACAAGCAGCCAAACCCCAGGGAATGGGAAGAGGTTGGAGAGCCTCTGCAGCTTACTCAGGTCCCTGATCATCTGACGTAATTTTCTGATGCTGATCAAAATCAGATTAGCTAATGCCACATCAGGAGAGCTGAACAGACTGGAAAGAAGTCTAGGAACTGGGAATAGCTCCTGAATCTACTGCTGGAAACAGTAGCAAATAGCTTGACAGGAAGATTAAGATGGGAGGAAGGACTGGAGAAAATGGTTGATTGAGAAACGGGACTCAAAAAGGAAAGGGAATGGAACAAAAGAGAGTAAACTGATCTGAGGGGGATGTATCATAGCACAGGTGAAGCATCTTCTCTCTTGACTTTCCACCCTGACAAGTGTTTGTGTAATTATAAGGGAGTGTTCAAAAGCCCACATCGGACTCATGCAGAGCTCCCACTCATTTTCATTTGTGAAAATTTTGAAGCCACTGTGGTTTTAAAAGGGTCTGCTGCCATTGAATCAGAAATAAAACTTATTAGTTTATCCAGAGCCTGCTGGAAGCAAAAGAGTCTCCCCCATTAATTTCAATGTATCTTCTACTGAGCTCTAATAGAATGTCAGTTTACCGTGGCAAATTACTAAAATGAAGGTGTCAGTCACTATTCATAGCATGAGACTGTATTTCATGAGCTGGGAGATACATCCCCCAGAAAGTCTGAAAACACAGTCAGCTGAATCAGCTTCTACTACATAATTATGGTAAGCCTGTTGATCAATATTGTGTGCATTTTTAATACCTTTATATTGAGACTTCTGATCTCTATTAATACTGATAATAGTTTTGCTTCTATCTGCAACCAAATACCTTAAGTCTGAGGTCTCTTCCTTCTTGCCTCTTGCTCCCACAGTTAATTACTCCTTCAGCTCTGAAAAGCAAATAGGGGGTTCTATTACTTTATTTTTTTACTTACTCTGAGAGAAAAGAAAGAAAATGTCAACACCAGGAGATGCGCTGGTGGAGTGCAGACCCATGTAGACTCTGTAAATGCAGCCCCTAGTAATAAGCCTTCATAAATCCTTTTAAATGTCAAAGTTTAATGAGCAGCATCTCACCAATAAGAGCTCATTATTCACCTGTCATGAAAATGCATTTAGTAGTATAATCCTCTGTGTTCAGCCTTCTCCAGAGCTTGGCTTTAGCTCTCCTTTTTCCCCTTCCTTTCTTTTCACCCTATGTTGTGCTATTACCTGTCAGTTTCAACAGCATCACAGTTGGCCCAGCTCCAGCACTGTGGCAGAGCAGAGCTTTTACTGAGGAAGTGGTTCATGTTTCTTGGAGGAACTCTTGAGTCTACCTGCCTGCCATGCTGCTTGCAGTGGGGATGAGACTTTTAAAGGCTATAAATGATTGTCATCAGAGCTTAATTTGAAGACTATCATATTTGAGTTTCTAAGACAATGTTGAATTCTGTTATGTGCCAGTCAAGATTTAAGATGGCTATAGACAAGGAGTTTGGGAGTCATTTGAGTAGCCAAGGATGGCAATAGGCAAGGACTTTAGGAGTCGTTTGAGTAACCTTCATTGTCTATCCAAATATTTAGGTAACAAATTAATAGATAAAGAGTAAGGCACTTCTTTTCTCTTACAGATTCTGATTTATTGAGTCACTAAGTTAACTAATTGTCGCAAACTGCAGATCTCATCTCCAGCTCATAACTTTGCCTGTCATTACTGCAGTGTACTGCATACACCTCAATATGAATTGTACTTTACACAAGATTTTAGCTGAAACTCAGATTTAACCCTCAGTATATTTTATGAAAACTGTTAGCTACCCTAGGGGCTAGTTGCTACAAAACACAGTGCAGACAGGCTCCTACATCAGTTAAAACCTACCAGTTTCATATGGGCACAGAGGCTCTGTGGAGGATTAGAGCCATGTTTGGCATAACAAACTACAAGCAATGTCAAAGTCTGCAAAACCTACTGCTTTTAATCAGAAAAAGTCATAATTACCTTCTCATATTAACTACAGAACTTTCATGAACTGCACAATACATCCACAGCACTCATGGAAATGCCTGTCTAACTTTCCTAATGAATGCAAATCCTAATAATCCAATATATGTCAGAATACAGTCACAGACTCATAATCCTCTCTGTCTGCCATTTAATTCTTTCCATTCAGATCCCAATTTGTAGTAAACCTTCTATTTGGAAGCTGCTGTGGCTCATGCCACTTATATCAAAGCCAAACTAATAACATGACTGCTGTCTTCTAAGGAATTGGTTTTGCTGGTTTTGAAATGGAAAATTGATACATATTTACTTTTGCTGTTGTGTTACCACTTTTTCCAGTGAAAAGGAGTGAAGTCATGGCCATGCAGTCCTAAAGAGGATAGGCATGAGCAAATAGTGATTTCAGAACAGAGGTGTGACAAGAAGCCTGGTTTTACTGGTTCACTTTGTCCTGGTTTGAATAACTAACACACTGGGCACAAACAGTAAGCATTTAGAAAATGTCTAGGTTGGATAGGAGCTTTTACCCCATTTTCCAAAGTGGTACAGGCCTCCAGAAGGTTATCTGAGCTACTTTCAGTAGGATTGAACTCCAGAATTCCTTTTCAAAAAGGGACTGGTCTAAATCTGCCAGAGTTTCGTAATTTACGATTTCTTTTCTGGGGAAAATGTCAACATTTAATGTTTCTTTTCAGCCCAAATAGTTTGAAAAAAAAAAAAATCCTAATATAATGTGAACTTTTAAAAATAGATTTGTACTTGGCAGTATTTGCTATTCAAGCAAAATTTTATTATTTAAAATTAAATTCAATGTTACTCTTCTAAGTTAGTTTAGTATGTAAATTCCCTTGTCCAGAGTAGCACATTACATGTTGTTCCTGTAGGTTTATGTTTGTTTCACTTGCTGACTGTGAACTAAGAATATTGGTTCAGTTCAATATGTCACTACCATACAGCTTCAGCTGGAAGAATGCAATTTGATTTTCCAAAAGAAGACTTTCTTGATATTGAAATCCATTATTTTCTGAAAAACTGTTGTTTCACTGGAAATTAAGTTTTTAGTCAAAAATCGTTCAAATGGCAGATGTTCATTCAGTGCTAACACAAGAACTGGACAAATTTTACCGTTTGGATACACCTGTACCTGTACCAAAGCAACGCTTTGACTACAGTGTTGATACTGCCAAGCTGGATTTAGAGTAAACCTGTTTGGATGCTGGGCATAGTAAATTTGCAGCAGCACAATACCAGAATCTGATCTGGCCTGCTGAGAAGCAGAGCAAGTTATTCTGTGCTGAGTTGTGACTTTGGAGTGTGGGCATAGTCCATCTTCTTAGGATGTGTTTGAAAATGTGCAAAATTACCTGAAGAGCTCAAGCTGCATCAGTTCAGCTTTCAAAGGTCTTGGTGCTTTGTTTGCATTTGATTTCATTGAAAGTCACATGTTCCACTGCTCCCCATTTCCTCCTGGTGAAATACTTGCATCTCCCCTAAATATCTCGTGGGATGAGATCTCTCTCACAGCTTCCATCAGTAAAATGCAAACTGTTAATATTTTCTTACTTTATAGACTTTTAATCACTTTGAAGTTAAGTGATAAAGTGATGCTGTATTATTGAAGCAAATAGCCTAAGTACCTAATGCATAAAATAGTAGCTTGCCAAATTCTTATAAATTTCAGGGTGAATCACTACTGATGTGGAATGAAACGGCATTTGCATTTCACACAGTGACTCAACCTCTGCTAAAATAGCTGACAACACCTAGGACAAACCAGTAAGGATCATGTTGAGGTACATAATACTGGCTCCTTTGAACAAGTACTTATAGTAGATTTGTGCTTTTAACATCAGGAATGTAGAAGTATTTTTGGAAGTGATTCTCTGAAGGTGACTGAGGAGCAAAATACGGTTTTGGGAAAGTGCAGAAAAGGAAATTGTTTCCAAGCTGAAAATGGAATTTATTTTCTTGCACAATGGTTATTGATTTTCTGTTTTTAAACAAAAATCTCTTGTGGAATAAAAATGCATTGCTGGTAACACACTTCTGGCATAAAAATGTTCTAGTTAAAAAGTACTGGCATAAGAATTTCAGGACTTCCCATTTCCTGAGCCTGCTACCATGTTTGTGAAGTTCACATAGTCTCCAAGACACTGTGCAGAATGGTGTTTTTCTAATCTCCATAGTTAGCAAGGAAAAGACAACTGACATTCCTGGGATTTTGAATAAGAGCTTCTCTCAGCACATTCTTCTCTCCTTTCAGGTGTAAGTACTCCACAATACACATTTAAGCACTCCAGAAAAAGTAATTTGGGAATTAGCTGGAACTTTACTGAGCAGATTATTATGAGATATTACATGTAGAACATTTTTTTCATATACAGAGATTGAGGGGTTTGGAAATAACTAAGAGGGACTCATTAGTGGATCAGAGTTAAAAAAAGAGAAGGTGCAAAGCAGAGCCAAAGATACAGGGAAAAGAGGCTCAGAACACTTAAGACTGTAAAGAGGGCTGGTGGCTTGGGAGCGGGATGTTTTGAAGACATGGAGAGAAGTAGGAATGCTGGTTATGAGGCTCATAATTTTGTACGTTAATCATTTCATTGATGTTGATCACCAAAGTGCAATTTAAATTGGTCCTATAAGATCTCCACTTTAGATGTAGCATGAGGATTTATAGGTTTTGTTGACATTCACGTTGAACAGTCCTAGGTAGATGTGTGATCTAATGGGTAAGGTTATACGCATTGTTGCATAAGTCCAGTGGGACCTATTGATGTGTGCCATAAATTTTAGCTGCTATGCAGTTAAAGATGTATGCATGTACTTTAGTCATGTGTTTGACAAGTGCTCAAGAAAGGCATGAGGAATCTCTGAAGAGGGAGGAAAAAACACCTTGAGATGTTAAGTTGTCATCTGTCAGGACATTTACCTTGCAGTGTTTGTAAGTGATTTGTAAGTACAGGACGAGATTAAATACCTTGGCCAGAACCACATCCGTTTTATGAGAAATGAATGTCAGAGATGGCAGAGAAATTCCATGGCAAAGAATTTGAACCAGTTCCACAGCAAGAGCTGACTGCAAAGTTTTCCTGAATCACAGGAAAGCTGTTTCGGCTTCACCAGCAGCTGTGGCCAGAGTGAACCAAGTCAAGCACTTGGTTCCCTCTTAAAATACACCTGTATGTCTGTGCATGAGGGTCACAGTTAAGTACACATCTGTGGTATATTGTCCATCTTAGAAAGTTTGGCTCTGGCAACAGAACTTCATAAAGTGCCAGACACTGCTTCTAACTTCCTTCCTATGTAAAGTAATTCATTTTTGATTCCAGAAAACTAATTGTGCAGTGGTTTCATGCACATGCAAGCTGTCAGCAGTACCCAAACCTTATTTTTTTTCCCCAAAGTATTTGTTGTAGCAATAGAGCAATAAATGTTGTTCAGTGTCTTCTAAAGCAACAAACAAACCCACAGTGTTAGTGGTTATTTCTATTTTTACATTTCTGTATAGGCTTCTGTTTTCAAAACTGCCTTGTGCTGAACTGCTCACTTAAGATGTCATTCAGGGCTGGATTCATCAGGGAGTTTGGTGCCTGATGAAAAAGCAAGCTCGTTAGGGGCTTCTCAGATCAATCACTTTGGAATCTGCATAGCTAACTATGTTTTCTAGTTTTGTTTCTTCACAGGGGAATCACAGAGAAGCTGAAAACTCCCAGCGCACTTAACACAGTGAGGTTACTGGAAAGTGCATTGAAATAGTGCACAACTGGAAAACACAAAGGATCCTAAAAGGACCCCTTTGAATGCAACGTGCACTCAGAAGATGGTTGTAACACCAGAAGTTGACAAGTAATGTCATTCTGGCATCTTATTAAACAATATTTTCTGCCTCATAGACTGTGCAGGTAGCAGTACACAAGTTATGAAAATGTTCATAGCTATCCTTTATCTAAAAATGTTTTTTTTTTTCCTACTTCCTCTTTGAAAAATATACTTTTAAATGAACAGCATTGGTAGTACTGCAATCATTGGTGTATCTCTTTTAACCATGGTGTAATAGATGTCTTTTGGCTTCATTTTAATGCACAGTGCAGCCATTGCAACATAATTTTATTGAGATTTTCCTGGCATTATCTGTCATCATTTCCAGTCTTGATTATTTACTTGCACCTGTAGGTGGCCCCAGATAAAAAGTAAGCATGATCACAGTATCACAGTATGTTAGAGATTGGAAGGGACCTCAAAAGATCATCTAGTCCAATCCCCCTGCCGGAGCAGGAACACCTAGATAAGGTTACACAGGAACGTGTCCAGGCGGGTTTTGAAGGTCTCCAAAGAAGGAGATTCCACAACCTCCCTGGGCAGCCTGTTCCAATGTTCCATCACCCTCACTGAGAAGAAGTTTCTTCTCAGGTTTAAGTGGAACCTCTTGTGTTCCAGTTTGTACCCATTTCCCCTTGTCCTTCCATTGTTTGCCACTGAGAAGAGCCTGGCTCCATCCTCGTGACACTCCCCCTTTATATATTTATATACACTAATAAGGTCACCCCTCAATCTCCTCTTCTCCAAACTATAGAGACCCAGCTCCCTCAGTCTTTCCTCATAAGGGAGATGCTCCACTCCCTTAATCATCTTAGTTGCCCTGCGCTGGACTCTCTCCAGCAGGTCCCTGTCCTTAAACTGAGGGGCCCAGAACTGGACACAGTATTCCAGATGCGGTCTCACCAGGGCTGAGTAGAGGGGAAGGAGGACCTCTCTCGACCTACTAACCACCCCCCTTCTAATACACCCCAGGATGCCATTGGCCTTCTTGGCCACAAGGGCACAGTGTCGGCTCATGGTCATCCTGTCGTCCACTAGGACCCCCAGGTCCCTCTCCCCTACACTGCTCTCTAACAGGTCGTTCCCCAATCTATACTGGAACCTGGGGTTGTTCCTGCCCAGATGCTCTCACGTAACTGATGCTGTGCAGTATTTTAATTGCAGAAATGGTTTTTATTGGATTTTTGCAGTGTAAATAGATATGTGGAGAGTTTATGCGAGGGATGAACTGCACATAACTTTCCCTTTTTAAAGAAGACTGCTGAGAAAGCATTTACTCACTTGAGTCTCTCGGGGACTTCTGTTTTCCTTAATTTTAGTTCGTATTGTGCATTTACACTTTTCACTTGGTATGAAGGTTACAGTTTTGTGTGTTTGAATCGTTATCTTGGATGTTTTGTTTCTGCAGTGTGACATAGCCTCATATATAAAAATGCCAAATTTCACCAGCGTAAACCAGAAACCAAATATTGACCGTGTTGATACTCCATGTATATGATTGATCTTACTATTTTACCAGCCTGTGTGTGTTAGAAGATGCTGAAGTCGAAGTCAAGAGTATATATAAGAGCAGACAAGAACTCTGCACATCTACAATTTCTAGGAACCCAGGAGCAATAAAGAAGTCCATGAAATCTATTCTGCAACTATCTGTACCCTGTATCTCCTGTAGTTCTGCCCAGAGGCAGTGTTGTAAGGGTAAGAGGTGGCTCACATCCTTCTGTGAGATCCCACAAAGCTGCATGTCAGTTCCAGGAGAGGAACAAGCGTGGGAAGGCACATGCACTTCCTGAAGCCTGTGCTGCTTATGTTTAACTCATGGGGCATTATTCCCAGAAACTCCAAAGGTGTCAGTTCCCATTACTGCACTCCTGATCTTCATTATCTAGACTTCATTACAATAATAATGTCAATAGTGACTCATCATGTGTGCACTCAGTTGAGCACTTTACATGTGAAGTGAAAGTCAGGAGACAGCTGTATGTGTTGGGGGAGGAAAGCAGTGCTTCTGGGCTTTGTATTCACTCTAGACTCCAGACGGTGAAACATGGTGCCTCAAGTGTGTTATCATACAGTGGTATAAGAGTGATGATCAAATAATCTTACTCTAATATTTGGTCATTAGTGGTTAATAACTGTCCCCTGATTTAGTTGTTGTTGGCTGCATAACACTGCTTTATTTTTATGAATTCAGATAGATTTTTATTTCTTTTAGATGCTAAATAGGTTAATCCCTCTTCCCAGCTGAAAAACATGAAGTTAGGTGCAGAAGTCCCCAAAGCAAAAAGAATTACTGGGAAAAAATTACAGAAGTGTAAATCAAGAAAGTAATATTGAACTTTGGAAGACAGCGTACAATAATATGACACTTTATTCCACTGCTGCCTGAGGTTTATATATACCACTGTCACTTCCTTACTGTTCTCCACCACTAGTAATTTTCTTTCAATCTAATTTTTATTTCCCAAGGGTTTGCCAAGGTTAAAAGTACTAGAAAACCAATGACTATTCACTTGCCAAAGGACAATAAATTAAATTAAGTGTTGTTGGTAGCCAAATCAGGTCAGAACTATTTATATGTAAATAGGTGCAAACCCCTGATAGCAATTGTATATGATTATTAACAGCTCATCATAGACTCCATATTGAAAATTAAAGACACTGGAAAAGCACCGTGTTTCCTTTCAGTTCTGCCTGCAAGAAAAACATCTGAATGTCTGCTTTCATGGTAGCATGTTATTAGTGGCCTTCCTATGCATTTGAAACCTAATTATTCAAGGTCAAACTTGATGGGATCTGTTAGTAACTTGCTTTATTTTAATTATCTTCTCATAACCACCATAATGGTGATTTCCAATTGATGGTACTAATGTGGGTAGGTTTAATATGGGCCTCATCGTTCATCTGTTGGCCAGGAATTGAGTGCTACTGCAAGTGGTATTTAGCAACCATGTCTGTGTGCTGAGGTCAAACTGCTTAGTGACCCGTTCCCGTGTTCCATTTTGGGGACCAGGTAATAACAGTTCACCTGTTAGTGTCACTTTTGTGTGCCACATGATTTCCTTACAAGATCATTTGTACTTCAGATATGGTATAAAGTGTTCATTCTCTCTTGGATCTCTAAGATAGCAGTTGGAATCATACCATGTCAAACTTAAGAACATCAGTGTTCTGGGGATTACTGATGGCTCCTTAGTGACCACAGCACAGTCCCAAAGAGGTAGTCACATCTGTATGGCCTGCTTAGGGCAGTTTGAGAGCTTTACTTTGGTGTCTAAAGCAATAGTAGCTTTAAGGGAAGGAGATTGAATCCCAAGCCCAGGGTCTTTCATTGCCCTGAGTGAGGGCTTTGCTGTGCTGTTGCTCAGTCCCTGTTTTTAGCTGTGTTTGCCCCTCTTATCTCAGGCTCTTCCTAAAGCACAGAGCAGGTCTTGGCCACTGGTTCCATTGCTGATGGTGAAAATTCCGCTTTCAGGAGCACAGTGATGATTTACAGCCGTAGAGATGCACATGGTGGTGATATACAGCTGTGGGTCAGTACTTTGATGCGGAGCAGAGAAATGCAGTCTTGGAGGAAAACAGCTATAATAGTATTAGTATTGGGTTTCTTTCTTGAATCATCTGTGCACATTATATTTGTACAGAGGCTTAACTGGCCTTCATCCTGTTTGCCTGTAATTACTGTATGTTTGATCAAAGCCAGGGATTGTAAAGCTTTTACATTGGTGCTCTTTACAGAGTAAGGAACTGCATTTTGTGAAGTCTGTTGTGCACTCCCATTCCAATTAAAAACTATTGCTTTAACTTAAGGATGCAAAGTGTGGCACGGAGGATAATGGGCACTGAGGCTGTTGTGAGCAGTAGTGTGACACATGCTGTTGTAGTGCTGTGGAAAAGACTGGAGGTTGAGGATTTGGTGAGCTCTGCAAAGGTGCCTCCATTCAGTGCTCTGTTTAATCAGTCACTGAGGAAGCATGACTGTTACATGGAATTCTGTGATTACTGTCCTGGATAGACACAGAGAAAATAGCAAATAGCTCTTTAAATTTAAGACTTTAGGCCGTAGGCTTTTTTCTTTTTTCCTCAAGTAACAGGTAATTTAGATGCCGAGTGTTGGGTGTTTGCAGTCTGGGCCACTTAATCAGTTTAAGCTGCTTGTATGAAGAGTATTTAAGATGAACACTCAAATTCCCAAGTCACTGTTTGCACATACAGGTCAGTTCTGGGACACCTTTGTATGGTATGTGGCCAGGCATTTTGAAAGTCTCACTGGTGGCCTGTTATTTGTTGTTCAGAGAAGATAAACGTATGGCCCCAAGATGTTCCCTGGGATAAAGGTACCCAGACTAATGAATCCAGACATGCTGAATATTAGGGCCAAGAAGTAGCTTGTTTTTTGAGGATTCATATGCTACACAGGTTTTTTCTGTTGACTTTCACTATAATAAACCCCTCATTCAGGAAACTCTGTTGCCTTTTTAAGCTTCTAAATAATACTGGGTTATTTTTTGGGGGAAGAGGGTTCCATTTTGAAAGAGTGTTGGTGGGAAATGGGATGTAGTGTGATAATCACACATACAATAGGACAATTGGGAGAAGTGGAAGGGGGACATGCAGTGTAACTTCTTCCGTACAGACAATTATGGCAATGGAACCGCTACCTGAATAAACATACCATAGCTCAGAAATTTATGGACTATCCACATGCTTTCATAAAACCTTAAGACTCTAAGTAGAAATTCTGTTGTATGCAATGTGGTATATATGGATTTTCAGTAAAACTGGGGAGTTGTCCATCAGTCTCAGTGCCGCAGTATTCAGCAGTCAATTTTCTTGTTAATTCCTGACAAACATATGTCTATGTGTACTTCTTGCAAATTTGTTAGAACATGATATTCTTAAGAGAAAAAAACACTAGCGTTTAAAACGCACCCATTTCCCAAATTAAATAGCTTTACAGAGAATGTATGTTTCTTTCCAGATGGTTAGCTCTGCTGTTGTTCTAGACAGAAATGTTTTCTGTGCATCCAAATTATAACATTCTCTTATATTTTCTTTGTGGCATTAACCTAAATGTTCCTGAGTATAACTAATGAAAATTGAACATGTTATTCAAAGTGTAAGTTTGCCAATTCTACTGTAACATGTATTTTTAAAGTATGTTCAAAGTTGCAAATCCATATTTGATAAGCAGTTTTTAAAAGTTTACAGATTGTTACACTGTATTTTTGAAGAGACAGATGTATTTTCTTTGCCACTGAGTCATTTTAATGATTGGCATATTCAGCTTCTGACTATTCAGAGGCTATTAAACCATGAGAAAATTGTACCTATCAGAATGATCAGGAAAAGTATCAAATATTTAGAAAAATACTTAATTACAATCCTGTGAGCTTCGAATTGGAACCATTACAGGACAATCCCAGCACCAGTAAAAATATCTCATATAAACCAGAAACTGCAACTATAAAGTATTTATTATTCTGTCATTAAAAGAGAGTTAAAATGTGTGCATCTGATGAAAATTCTCCAATTGTTTTGTTCATTCAAATAGGAAGAGAAAATTTCCTGGCAGCCCTGTGGGCAAAGCCATACAGGAAGTGTTTAAATATCGCATCAATATAGTTTAATTATGACTAAACAAGCCCCAAATATGAGACAGAGAAGTAGCAGCACGAGCCTATCTTTGTGTTCTACACTGATACTCTGTGTTATTTAACACAGAAATGTGTGGAGGTTTGTTCAAATTAAAAGGAGTATTGTGGGCAATTCAGGATTTGCAGGATAGGTTTTTCCAAGTATACTGCTGATCTCCCTTTAACAGCAGCATCCTTTTCATGGCATCCGAGACAGTATCTGGTTTGCTTGTACTGTTGCACAAGCAAATAAAAATGTTGAATTTCTTAATGTTCCTATTGGAACATGCAGCTCCGTAAGTACATACTTCATCACTGACCTTTTCATTTGTGCTTAACCTCATTCAACATTTTTTCTGATTTAAATTGCACTCCAATACTTAATTGGGTTTAATTAGCTTATCCTGCAGGTTACTAAGCCCTTCCTGAGGGCCATTGGGCACCCAGTTTTGGTTTCCGTTGCTGAGGGTTTCCTTTCATAGGCAGCTTGCATGTGGCAGAAGGTTGTGGAGGTGTGAGCGTAGCTTGAGTTTAAACAGGTTTTTAGCAGTCTTGGTGACTGGCATTTTGTCTGGTGACAGCTACCTTCTTCTAAAGCCCTACCACAAAAGCTGTCTTTGGTGGCTTTAGGTTGTTCCAGTCTGGCCAACAATTTACTGAATATAGGTAAGTAATAACAAATGTGATATAGGGAACTCATTAATTATCTGTGTAGTATCTGGTGTTCCTGCAATACAACAGCCTCTATGTGCAGAGGATTTATACTCCAAGGGTTGCAGTAGAACAGAGGTGTCACGTCTCTCGTTCCTAATTTGTGGAAGGGTATTGACTGCGTATCAGTCCCTAATAATTCAACTTGTATGAGGCTAGTTCTCTTAAGCCATTACAGCTTTAGGTTTACAAGCACATCAAGATACCTGCAGCATCAGAACAGTATTAGTGAAAATATAATCACATCTTTCAATGGTATTAGGACTGCCTGCTTACAGTAAATGATATTTCCATTAAAACACATGCCAGTCTGCACAGTAATACTTGAAAAAGCCTCTGTGTACACAACAGGCATTGATTTCACATAAAGTGTCCTTCAGTTCAACATAACCTGAGGATAAAATTGAGACACAATGAATATGGCTATAAACCATTTTTTTTAATGTTTGCTGTTTCTCTAAACTAGATGTATTTTCTTTCTTAATTCTGTTTGGCCAAATAGCTATCTGACTGTCCTGTGAAACTTGCTGTGAGGTGCTGCTGGAATTTTTTCACATCAAATTGGTATTTCAGTTATTATGGAAGTTACGGCTAAACAGTGTCTGGGAAACAACCCGACCAAACACCAAAACCTCACCTCACTCATCGACAGTAAATAATGTGTTTAAAGCATTTCTAATTCATTAATCCCAACTGAATCTAGATGCAACTGTGCTACAATGGCCCAGGAACGAGATTGTCCTGGGAAGAATTCTGGCAGATAATTCTCCTTAGATAGTTTTCTTTCAAAGTGTCTTTGGTTTCGCACATAATATCTCGATTACAAAGAATTGCAGTTTTTGCTTTTGCCTGAGTGGTATCATGCTCTGCATTCACTGTTCAAGAAACATATGTATAAGAAGAATGGCAATAAGATATTTTTTCAATGGAAGTACAAGTCTTACGAGGAGCCACTGAGGGAACTGGGGTTGTTTAGCCTGCAGAAAAGGAGGTTCAGGGCAAACCTTATTGCTCTCTACAACTAGTTAAAAGGAGGTTGTAGCAAGGTGGGAGTCAGTCTCTTCTCCCAGGTAACAAGTGACAGAAGAAATGGCCTCAAGTTGCCCTAGGGGAGGTTTAGATTGGATATTAGGAAGGGTTGTTGAGCATTGAAACAGGCTGCCCAGGGAAGTGGTTGAGTTGACATCCCTGGAAGGGATGTAGGTGTGGCACTTAGGGATGTGGTTTAGTAGTCACTGTATTAGGGACAGGTGACAACCAAGAAACCACCAGATGCTCTTAAATCTTTAGACAGAAGACAAAGATAATCCTACAGTTATAGTATTAGATCAAAGGAATTGCATGGACAGAGGTTGGGACTGAAAATAGTTGGTAGAAAACACAGAAATCACTTGATTCAAAAGTATTGTAACTCATGAACCTCTCTTCAGTTGGCTATTTCCTGATGTTGCATTTCAGCTTTTTCCCCTGCATTACTTCTGGAGGGCATGCCAAGTTTCCCTGCAGGCACACATGTTTAGCTGTTCCCAAAACAGGAACTAAAGAGGGAGCTTTTTGCTTGAGGGCAGTATAACCCACAGTGCCTGGCAGCCAACTGTGTGTCCTCTGGTGGGCACCCAGGATGTGGCTACACAGGGGCAGTTAGGGGTGAGGGTGGTGTCATGCCTGAGGATTTCTGCAGTTCTCAGCCACAGCTTCTGGCTCTCTCCTTACAGTAGCTGGTGAAGCTTGTTTGAGGGGTCTCTCATTAGGGAGTGCCAAAGCTAGGTTGGCCCAGTCTTGTGCAGGGGCCCACGTTTATAATAAATATCTTCCAGAAATGCAGCAGTTATTCTGAGTAACTTGGAAAACGTAGTCTGAATTGTTATGCCTTTGGCATCTGCGGTTTTCCTTACTGAAGCAATTCCAGTGTTGTCTACCAAGGGTCGCTGGGGTTTTGTTTTTCATTTTTGTTCTATAGCTTTCTATATTGTTCCCTGTATTGCACTGAATGGAATTCAATACCACATAACAAGATTATTTTTTTTTTGTCATATTTTCCTTCCCAGAGACAGAGATCAGAGAAAATATTTCCTTGTGAATCTGGTGAGCTTGTTGCCCTGTTAAAAGCCCCACAGTGGCTCTGCAGAGGCTGTGGCCATCACTGGCAGAGCTGTGGGCCAGCTGTAGGAAGCCAGGGACACTCTGGGGACTGGTGGCAAAGAGGATGCAGCTCCTCCTGCATCTCTGCATCTGTGCATCTCTGGCTATGGGAGAACAGCCTGGTGGTGACCCATAAACTGGGCTGGTGCTTGGTGGACAGTGAGCTGGGCAGGGTCTGGGAGTGCTGTGGAGCTGAGGGGAGCAGGCAAGGTTCGAGAAGGCTGTGTGGCTGTGCCCATGGTTGAGGATGGAAGTGGTAGGGCTGATCCTGAGGGCAGATTAAGATTTTGATGCACTTAGCCAGCATTTTATTTGTGACATTGCTTTAGTTGTGGATCAGCATAGATAAGGGTACTGCAGTGCACTGCTCTAGTAATCATCCTGGGCAGTCAGGAGCAGTGTGGGAGGGCAGAATGCCATGTGCCATGCTCTGGGATTCCCTGGTCAGGAGCTGGCTTCTACCAGCCTTTTATTATCATTTTAGCAGTGATGAGAAGGACAAGGTGGCATCAACTGAATCTGCTCTTCCCCTGGCTGCTGTGAGCTGCCCTGGTCCTGCATTTCAACTTGGTGAGATGAGGACCTCTGGAATCCCTGTGCTGAGGCTGCAGGCAGTGGGGAGCTGCTACCCCATACATGCTCTCCTACCCTGCAGCAAGCTCTGCCTCTCCTTGTTCAACAGTGCCATGGCTCCAAGAGCAGGTGGTTTGATGCTGCAGCTTTGGGGGAACAAACATGTAGGTCTCCAGTTCCAGCCATGGACCAGCAGCAGACAGAGCAAGCATTCAGCATCCGGGATGGGTAACATAGCCAGGAAGGGAGTCGCCAATACTTGAATAAGCTTAAACTTTAAAAATGTTTGCAAAGAACAAACTGAGGCCTGTCTGCCTGCTTTAACACAAGAAGAATGTCATGTTAAATGTGAGTTTATTTTTAATTATTGATAGTACATCAGATGGTACATTCTCTTTATGCGGAGCTTTAGCAACTTGTTCTGGAAAATGATGCAATATTCCTGTGCTTTTTTGTTTCTTCCTCCCCCAAATGAGATGCAGTTGTTCTAACAGCCTCTGGCAAATTGGAGAGGAACATGCAGGTGTAGTTTGCTTTGCACATGTTCCTGCTGTGTGCAGGGGTTGTTTACTGCTCAGCTGAACAAATTGCTGAGTGTCCTCCTGGATGTCTCAAACTGTGAAGCAGAGAAGTCGGAAATTATGTTGCTAGGACTTTTGTTTTTCACTACATGTGAACTTAAACAAACAGTTTGTGAAGGGTCAGTGCCCACTATTCCCTCAGAAGCTTGGAGAGAAATCCCTTCTGGTGTTGTTTCTGCAGAGGTCTGTGCTGTTTCCTACTTGGACCCAGATGAAGGACTTAGACTAAGTGTTTATATACTTGCTAATAATCAGTCTCCATGATAGGGGTCTGCAGACTTTTTTTCCTTTCATATCTGATTTGGTTGAACTGTTTACTGTGGTTTATTTTTATTTTATCTTCCTGTTTTCTTTTTTAAGTGAAGAAATGCCAGTCTTTGGGAAGTTAGAAACAAATAAATGATACTGTATTTTAAAGTCAAACCAAGAACGATACCTGGTTATGTAGACTTTCACATAAATTAGGTACTTCTCTTCTGCACCTATTTTTGCATTTTGAATGATTGGATCCATTAGCTTCTATGCTCACTGTCCTGAATTTCTCCCTGTTGACCCAGACCTCGAGCAGCTTCAAAGCGACTTTCAGTTCTGTGGGGAAATGTGGTTGGTAGGTGCAAATAGCAGTGCCATGGCGCTGTGTTGACAGGCAAATGCTCATTATTGTACTGGCTACAAAGCTTTTAATGCTGTTAGGAGAGAAAAAGAAGCACTTTCAGAAAGAGTGTTGTCATGCAGAAATACTGAGAGAGGCCAGCGCTGCCTCACCTGCCACCTTCTTGCCCTGCCAGAAGGTGGGGAGCAGATCTGAGAAAGAGGGGACGCTGGCTGCAAAAAGGGAGGTGTCTCTCCTGTCCAGCAGCACTCCTGCATCAGATGTTGTGTTAGTGGGACCACAAGGCAAAGAAGTTGCTGTTCTCTGTAAAGCCTTTATTTCTTTAGTTTTGCTAGGCAGGGTCTTCAGTTAGCCTTGTGGTGCTGTGGGCTGGCTCTCACTGGTGCTGGCCTCAGCTCTTGAAGATGCAGGAGTGTACCTGTTAGCTAGGAAAGGGGATGCACTGTGCATTCCAGTACCTGGGTCTTAGGAAATAACAGCACATCAATATTTAAAATGCTGAAAAAGTCTTACCCTTTGTTGTTGTGTTGCCATCATCCCCCACCAAATACAGTTGAAACAGCAGGAGGCAGCAGGTGGGGTGAACTTACTTGCCTTGTGGGGCCAGTGCTTCTTAAACACCAGTTTTTCATTAAATTGTATCATTATGACAAGTTGCTTTTTAATTTAGTTATGAAAAACCATTCTGGTTATATAAGCTGCGAGCTAGTCTGCATCCCTGACAGGCTGCAATAATTCAGAAGTAGTCAGGGAAATGTCCAATTTTCCTAAGGGTTTTGTTCTTGTTTGTTTTCCTCTTTTTTCTTTTTTGAGCCTTCTTTGTATTTGGGCTGGTCTTCCATAGCAAAATTGCTTGTGGAAGAGGAGTGGACAAGCAATTTGGAATCAAAAATGTGGCATCTGTAGTGAAGATACTTGAAAAATAAGGATTGTGTGTCCTATTTGCTATAATTTATGTATAAATCTATCTGCATATCACATATACTCTGCAGCTGTGGACAGATGCTGGAAACTGATGACTAGATTGTCACTGGGAAGGTCTTTATGTACAGGAAGTAAAGATGAAAGTACAAAGTTGTGTTGATTCAAAGTGACAATCTTAAATTACCATATGAGCTGGTTTTTTAGAAAGCTTCCCAGAAGTTAATTGTATGCATGAGTGCAGTGGTGATTTTTCTTCTGTTTTATTTTTTGTATGGTAGATGGACTGTAGGTTTTTGCCTTGTAATATATTTGCTGACTTCCAGCTACTAAATATTTATGACAGTATTCCAGAAATTCTCCATAAAGACCATGCGAAACCTTGAAGCATATTATAATCTAGAATTTAGCTAAGCTTTTTGCAACAAGAGAATTTGAAGATCATGCTGTCTGCAAATATCATGCTTTTTTCAAACATCATTAAGAGAATAAAAGAGTTTTCTCTCTATTTGTTCTGTCCTTCTTTGCAGCTATTTTAACTATTTTCCCTACATAGTTACCTGTATCTTTATATTCCAGTACCCACAACTGGAAGTATGGGTGTGTTATACCAGGAACATGTAGCAAGAGATGCCAGCCCCCAAGTGTTGAGAGTGTAAATAAAATAAAGACAGTGATGGCACTTTCTGTAAGATGGGGATCAGGCAGAGACATGTTAAATGACTTGCTTGAAGTTTCACTGTCAGCATGACAGATTTCAGTTTAGGAGAGTGGCAGTTTACAGCATCCACCAATTCATTAATGCCTAAACGCACACACTAATCAATTGGTATCAGTCAGGATATTATTTTCAAGGCAAGTGGAACTAAGGAAAAAACAATGCAAATAAACTCCTGTGAGTATAACCACAGCATGTGTTTGGAAGATGTTTCAGCCCAGCCTGAAGAGATTAATCTGTGAGAAGCTCCAAGACCATACAAAATAAAAGGGATGAGGTGGATTCCTCAGCCTGAAACTGTGCACTTCTTGTGCTGACCTAATCAGTGTATTCAGTAAATTCAGTGTCTGTTGATCCCCAGTGACAGCAGGGCAGCTGATTCATCTGTAATCTCTTGGCATCCGTAACTCCAGTAAGTGTACAAACCCATACATGTTACATTGCAGTGACAGCCAGTGGGACTTCTCATGTAGGTGTTGGAACTGGGCTGGGAGCTGGGGTCTACAGCATGAGCCTCTCGCTGTCTTAAAGTACAAAAAAGCTTATAACATGAGAATTGTGTGGTCTGAATCTTTACTTTGAAATAAACCAACTGAAATTGGTTATTCTGCTATGGAAATCCAGTGGGAGTGACTGGACACACGGTCAACTAGCTTGAAGGTTTTGTTACTGTGTTTAGGCATAGTAGACACCCTGCTGGAATCTCTATCAGATATGATTGTGACAGAAAAGCGTGGATGCTGCTTTAGAGGTGAAGAGTTCTAGAGGATTTGTTAAATTTATTTTAGGGGTGAGAGAGGCCTAGTGTAAGAACACAAGAAAGTAACTAACAGGAGCAAAAAAAAAGTTAATATACAGATGGAAAAAATACTGTGCAGCTTAATTGGAAAGAGAATAATACATTTCTATGGAACCAGATAATTAAACCCTCTCTGTGGGGAGATTTAAAGAGCCTTCACATTATCAAACATGTTTTGCAGGGGATGCAAGTCCTGTCACATTTATTTGAATGCTTCAAAATCAACATGAGGAAGTGCTATTTTCTTCTTTTAAAACAAGTAAGAAATTTCTACCCTTGGGTGCTTCTGCTAGGCCAGAGGACAGCATCAAAGAAGTGTAAATAACAGAGGTTTTATTCTTAATTTCCAAGCAGAAGTGTTTGTTCTCAGAGACTTTCCAGCCTGTTTGGACGAAGAGCAATCTTTCCAGATGGCCATGGTCATTTGTTCAAGGGCTGGAAAACAAATTCTCTTTCTTGAATGTTCCAGCCATATTGTAGATATATCAGTGAGGAGCAGCACCCTGTTTGGGTGTTTCATTTTCCCCTACATTTTTTAGAATGTATTATTAGGTCTGGCTTTCTTGGTCAGGTCTTCTCATCATCGGTCTCTGCCACTGCTGCTGCTGTTACTGTCCCCCTCAGAACAGCTGGTTTGGTTTTCTTTCAGTTGAGTCCAGTTTGACCATTTTGGTTTATCATACAAAAATCTTCAGTCTGTGAGGAACTTTAAATCCCATCCTTCAATGTCTAATGCAGGTCATGTATTAAAATTAAGATTAGGAAATGAATACATTTTGCTATTTTATTTCACCTATCATTAAGCTTTAATTTTACTTTCTGCTGTCTTGTTATGGTTGATATGGTTGTGTGGAGAAGTGATTCAGAGCAGCCCTGAGGAGAAGGACTTTGGGGGGGTGGGGAGGGTGTTGGTCAATAAGAAAATGAACATGAGCCGGCTTCAGTGTGCACTCGCAGCCCAAAATGCCAGCCGTATCCTAGGCTGCATCAAAAGGAGCGTGACCAGCAGGTCGAAGGAGGTGATCCTGCCCCTCTACTCTGCCCTTGTGAGACCTCACTTGGACTCCGTGCAGTTCTGGTGCCCTCAGCATAGGAAGGACATGTAGCTCTTGCAGCAAGTCCAGAGGAGGCCACAAGGATGATTGTGGGACTGGAGCACCTCCCATACGAAGATAGGCTGAGAAAGTTGGGGCTCTTCAGCCTGGAGAACAGAAGCTGTGTGGAGACCTCCTCTGAAGGGGGCCTACAAGGATACTGGAGAGGGACTCTTTATCAGGGACTGTAGCAGTAGGACAAGGGTAAGGGGTTTAAACTTAAAACAGGGGAACTTCAGGTTAGATATAAAGTTCTTTACTATGAGGATGGTGAGGCACTGGACAAGTTGCCCAAAAAAGTAGTAAATGCTCCATCCCTGGCAGTGTTCAAGGCCAGGTTGGATAGAGTCTTGGGTGACATGGTCTGGTGTGAGGCATCTCTGCCCATAGCAGGGGGGATGGAACTATATGATCTTAAGGTGCTTTCCAACTCAACCCGTTCTATGATTCTATTATGTACCCTTCCACGCTATTTCTTCTGATTTTTGAGCCCATTTAAAGTCATATCATCTTTTTGATTTTTTTTCCAAAAAGAAATACTGGTGTCGTCTTTAAAGTATGGTATTTATGTATGAATGCCATATTTATAACATAATATGAAAATATATTGGCCAGCAAAAGTATGTGCTTAACCTAAGGGATATAGCTTTATTTCCTTTTTTTTTTTTTTCAGCTTTCTAAGGAGAACATACTAAGTAGCTGCTGGCTCAGTATGAAATATATGGGAGTGACATTAGAGCTGAGTGAATTACTTGTGGTAAAAGACTTATTCATTAGCTCTAGGGAGTCTAAGAATCAGAAGGGAAGTGGAAAGATAGTGAAATCTAAAAAAAACAGGTCTCATTTTTGAGCATGTGTATCTGGTTGAGTAAACTCAACCTCTGCTATAATCTAATATCCTTCATTTATGGGACTCCATTTGGAAAATAAAAGGTAGTTACAGATCAACAGGGAGGAATTATGGGCATGGGAATTTCATTAAAAAGAAATGCTTTCAGCTTTTCCTCTGTTGTTTTGTATAATCAAACATAAGCAGAGCAGTTGTCTGAAGGAAGATAACCACTTACAATGTATACTTGACTAAATATTAATAACTCCTTTCCAATCTTGCAGGAATTCTGAGAAACATTTAAATTACAAAGTTAATACACATACAGAAATTAGGACGAAATTTGGGAATGGAAATGCATGACAGAAATCTAGACATAGAAATAACAGAACAAACGCAAGAAGTCTGTTGCTTCTGTGCACAAAGGAAGCTGGGAAGGTTCACAGACACTTGCACTTGAATTCCTATTTAGAAATAGCTTTCTGCTTTTTCTTCATGTGCTTGTCTGTCCAGCTATAATTATCCATCCTCCTTTTTTTCCAATTACATGCTCTATAATGTTTAGCAGCCATTCCAAGAAGCAGCTTATTCCTGTGTGACAAGATTTAATTAAACTTCCACTGAAATAATTAGCGAAGGTATCTCAAAGGCTGTTTAAAATCAATGCAGAACTGAGGACCAGATAGAGTTAACACTGTCATCAAAGATCAAAGTCACCAAAGAACGTGACTGAAAATTAAACCCCCACCAACAGTCTAATGAAGAAGCATACTGAAGTAGTTGTGATTTTCTGCCTCTTGGGTCCTACCTACAAATTGATTTGACATGGAAAATTTCCCTGTGGAAGCTTAAAAATGGTGAATTTACATTAATTACATAGCAAAGAATGTTCTTTGTATAATTCATAATCCATTAGGAATTTTCTTTTGGTTGCCTCTTCCTTCCATTATCTATGTTTTCTGCTTTGCCAGTGGAGATTGGCTAGAGGTTGGGTTGGGTGGTTGCATTTCCTGTTGCCTCATGTAGCTTGAGGCACAGAAGAAGAACAGAAGAAGCAAGTGCCTAAAGCATGAATTTCCTTGGGCACACCGGAAATCCCAGCCTAAAGGCACTTTCTGAAGTATCTTGGATCTCAGGAGGCCAAGACAGCCGCTTTTCCCAGCAATGTGTAGTCTAATATTTACTTGAAGTAAGATGTTGATAATGCTTTGTGGGGGACTAATTTGTATTATGAGCCA
The DNA here is from genome assembly GCF_033783945.1 of Neopsephotus bourkii. Classification (NCBI taxonomy): domain Eukaryota; kingdom Metazoa; phylum Chordata; class Aves; order Psittaciformes; family Psittacidae; genus Neopsephotus; species Neopsephotus bourkii. The sequence goes on along the minus strand of NW_026902244.1, from coordinate 81,000 downwards.
AGTCCTAGCTCTGCTTAGGGATTATGCCTACATAATTCAATCAGTGATTGATTCCTGCAGGAGCTAGATCAAGGGGCCTCATTCAGCAGCACAGGGTGCAGTGCAATGATTTCTCTCACAGTAAGAGTGCATTGTACAGGGCTGCTTTGGGAGGGCCAGCTCTGAGCAGTCAGACCCTCAGAGCCACAGGAGTGACTGGGGTGTGCTGTGCCCTGCTCATGCCCTTGGCTAGAGAGGTTGCTCCAGTAAAGATAACTCTGCAGAAGGAAATGCTCAAAAATCTTCTCATCTAGTTTGCATTATGGATCATTGTTTTCTTAGGCAATTGCCATTTTCTTAGAATCATAGAATGGTTTGGGTTGGGAGGGACCTTAAAGATCCTCTAGTTCCAGCCTCCACTGCCATGGGTAGGGACACCTTCCACTAGACGCATTTTATGGTTCTTTCTTTTCTTTTTAAGCACCATCATATGCAGCTAGCTTCTGGAGGTCTTAGTTACACAACAGCACTTAAGCCATAAACTTGGCAGGATTTTAAACTGTCTTTTTATACATATGCTAGGACTCTTTAGAGCTGCCATACCAAGTGCAGAAAACGTGCGTTTGGCAAATTATAAGAATGCCACAGCCTCAGGGCGCAAGACCACAGTGCACTGTGATTCATGAGGGAGGACTTTCATATGGTGGGAAAATATGACTGCCTGTAGCTGCCTGCCCTGCCCAGCCCCTTTGAAGCAGCCAGAGCAGGTTAGTGTGAGGCTGATCCTGACTAGCCAGTGGTATTTCTGTCAGAGCATTTCTGATGTTGTGACTTCCTTGTTCCAGTGTTACCTTCAGTCTGTTGTTCCCCTGTTGTGGGAGGAGGCTGGAATAACCACTGCATTTCTATAGTATTTGTAACCCTGCTGATTTGCATTGCCTGATGCTACATGTGCATCCCTGGGTAGAAGCATGATTAAAGTATCAAGAGCTGCAATGAGGGGAAAGGGTTTAATGGGTAGGTGTTATGTGCCGCAGGTTTGTCATCTCTTTTGAGCTGTACTGTGCTTGGGTTGAACTGTGAAGATCTGAATAATTTATTCAGAAAGTTATGCAAACTCTGTATGGCACTGAAACACTGAAGATGAGTAAATAATTAATAGAAACATTTCTTTTGCAGCCGTGTCCTTGCATGAGTCACTCAAGCCTTGCTGAATATGCTGAGCAGTCAAATGCAATATTCTGTGCCTGCAGGATCAGGATTCCTTCAGGGTTTCTTTTCTACAGAAAGAGAATTCCTTTAAAGCCTCTATAGGAATTTAAACTAAATAATTAAAATCAGAAACAATAAGCTAGGTTTGTGATACATACATAAGTATGTAGATATCTGTGTTTATATATACATACAGATATAGATGGATAAAATTGAGGCCAAATTGTAAGAAGTAAAAGAAGAGCTGGGACTAAGTGGGGTCAAGTACAGTTCAAGTAGATGTGGTGAAAGTTACTGCAATACAATACGTGTTTCCCCAGAGACTTAGCACTTCCAGAGCAAGTCCATGTTGACAAACAGCAAAAGGGCTGGTTTGGGATTTTAATTTTGAAGTAGGGATTCAACAGCAAAAACTAAGCTTAAAAATGGAAGTTGTAGCTAATTACAATATCAACTAAAATTGGTGCTTTTGGTGGAGGTGGTTTGGTTTCCTGCTGCAAGGACATTGGAAGGACAAGATCTCTATGTGTAGAGCAGAATCCAGTATAATCTGTATACTTTCATCAGTGTATTATTTTTGAGCATGAGATTTCTGCTCATCATTCTTTGGGTCACTTTCATTTCCTTTTCTGTTTTTCTTCAGCATACTTAAAAAAGCCAAGAGTACATGTCGTTAATTTACAGAGTTAAATAACATAGTCTTTTTTTTTGTACCCTTTAAAATGCTGTAGACAAAGCCCTTTTTGTAATATAGGATAGTAAGCAGAAGGCTTGAACCTCCTAAATTATCAGCTGTCATGCAGTTCCAGTGATTGCATTTTAAGGTGCTCTTTCTTCAGTATATGTACAAGGGTAAATCAAAGCATTGACTGATGAAATAAGTATTCAGCAAAACTCTCATGCAGTATAAGAGTGGCAGTAGAAACAAGAGTTGTTTGTTTTCTAAGGTGAAAACCTGATCTGATTAAAAAGTCTTTACTGAGAATCCTCACCCATATTGATGAATTTTGCTGTATTCAAGCAGGAGAGGCTGTAGTCTGTGCTTTTTTCCTTTGTCCCACGGAAGTTAGATCTATTTTTGAAATAAACATTTAAATATCTATCGGAACTAATCCTACTTAATATACCCCATGGCAATAATAAGGTATTATTTTAAATACACTCAGATCTTGAGATATTTTTACTTTTATATACTTAGAATGATTTTTTTATGGTCTGATTCATCTGCAGCCTCATACCTGGGAAGGAAGATAAGCTCCTTGAAGTTATTTGGCCTAATTCACTATTTTCAAAATTAATATTCAAGAAGAAATTACATTGTTTGATTTCCAAATAGTTGATACAAATTCTCACAGGTGTCTAGCATGTTGTCTTCTCACTTAATGCTCTACAATGTGTAATAATTGCTGTGCAGTTGAAGACTTCCCAAAGTGCTAAAATGGGTCTTCTAATAGTAATAATGAGGATGGATATTTGAGATACAGGATAATGAAATTGTATGACCTAAGTGATGGAGGGAAAGGAAGATTTAAAGAAAATTCACATTTTTGTTCTCTTACTTATAATTTGAAAAAAAATAGTGGGAGTAATGATACTTAATTGTTGTAACGATACTCACAGTGTAGCTGCTCTTCCCTTTGGGTTTATGCATATAACAAAAGTATTTTCCTAAATACCCCTTGGATAGTTAAATGAATGTCTTTGCCATAGCAGGCTTTGAAGAACAATAATGTCCTGGGAGGTTATCATCACTCACAGCAACCATAATCATCATCATGATCAGTGAAAGAAAATATACTTAACCAGCAAACCATGCTGCTCTTCGGGACGGAGCAAGGGAGGTGGCATGTGAGCATTTTATCAGGCTGGATAAATAACTAAATATTTACAATTAACTTGTCCCTTTAGGGTTGAGGGTTGAGGACTGCTTATGAAGGCAAGGAGCAGTCAGGTTAGTGGATGGCAGCAGCATGCAGTGCCTGGAGTAAGCTTGGGTTTCCTGTGAGATGCTGCTCTGTCATTGCTCTATATAGTGCCCATTTGTAATGAATATTCTTGTTTAAGGAATATTCTTAGGACACTTACAGCTATACATGGAAGGGCTCTAAGTATAGGACCTGTGTTAAAGTGTTACACAGTCACACAGGTTTGAATTGGCTTAACTACACGGTGATGGGCTGGAGCATGCAGGACACCCCATTTGCTGAAGCTGGTTTTGTCTGCAAATTTTGTATTGAGTGGCTCCATTACATAGCCGTGGTCCAAAAGATATAGTGACAGAGTAAAAGAAAATGGATATATAGTGCAGAAAAGGGAAAGTTAGAAGGAGTACTACTGTACAGAACAGAAAGGTGCTGTTCTTCTGATTGTCTGTGACAATACAACCTGTTCGCAGTCAGTTCTTAACAACTTTACCAATGAGGAGGGTGGAAGTTTAGATCACTTGCAAAGGTCTAAACTCTGTGCATCCTGGACAGTGCCTACCTTGAGGGTGGCATGGTCCCTTGCATGCTGGAAGACAGGTGGAATGTTCCTCCATATCAGAGCTGAGAGGTCTCGCTTGGTTTCCTGCCTTCTCCCTTGGGTTACCTCTGCTTTGTTGTGACCTGTTTCAGTGAGCTGAGCTGGCAGAAAATGACCCCACTCCTTTCCCTCTCCTTCACCCTCCCCAATTTTTTCTGCAGCCTAGTGTGCAGGGCTGAACCCCAGCACCCACCAGAGAGTGAGAAGAGGTGCCAGGGCCTGTCCGCAAGTGGGGATAGGGCAGGACCACCTCAACAAATTCCTAGAATAGTTTAGGCCTTTCCAGGCAGTTGTCTAGATATATCCTAGTGAGTGAGCTACTGGACAGATTGATTTATGGTATTAATAATAAGAGAGTTCAAAAAACATTGGTGGCAGGAAGGAACTTGACCTGATCCAGACAGAAGGAGGAGTCATGGGAACAGCAGGAAAAGACATATTCAATAAACAAAAGGCCAAGGCAGCAGCAAAGGGCTTAGCACCTAACACGTGTTTCCTCAAGCAAATTTGAGATATCATATATTTGAAGTATCAGTATCATAAATACCCAGGTGTCTGAAGGTATCTGTCTTTCAAGATGCTTAGGCTAAAGCCCAGAAGAGCAGAAGGAAGTGGGTGGCTTTTTATTGTGATGGAAGATATAAACTGAAAAAGACAGGAGCAAGCCTATTACTGAATATGAGTGAGCTTGCATGTCTGTGATAAAACCTGTTAAAGCTGCAGGTGTTACCATAATTCCTCTCAAATACAAATGTCAACAAAATTTAAATTAGTATTTAAGAGATCATCAACAGCTTGTGAAGCTCTGGTCACTTATTTGGCCATTTTTAAAGGGGGTAGGTACACTGAGTCAAACATCTCTGCTTAGGTAGGGGTAGAGGTGTGGGGTTTAATAGAATCATAGAATAGTTAGGGCTGGAAAGGACCTTAAGATCATCAAGTTCCAACCCCCCTGCCATGGGCAGGGACACCTCGCTCTAAACCGTATCACCCAAGGCCTCGTCCAGCCTGGCCTTGGACACTGCCAGGGATGGAGCATTCACAACCTCCCTGGGCAACCTATTCCAGTGCCTCACCACCCTAACAGGAAAGAATTTCCTCCTTATATCCTATCTAAACTTCCCCTGTTTAGGTTTTAACCCATTACCCCTTGTCCTATCACTACGGTCCCTAATGAAGAGTCCCTCCCCAGCAGCACTATAGGCCCCCTTCAGATAGTGGAAGGCTGCTATGAGGTCTCCACGCAGCCTTCTCTTCTCCAGGCTGCACAGCCCCAACTTTCTCAGCCTGTCTTCATATGGGAGGTGCTCCAGTCCCCTGACCATTCTTGTAGCCCTTCTCTGGACTTGTTCCAACAGTTTCATGTCCTTTTTATGTTGAGGACACCAGGATCACTGGAAAGATATCGGTGGAGGAAGGACAAAGGAGCTGTTTCTTCACCCCCCACAAAAAAGATGAGAAATACTGGATCTGGAGATTAACAGAAGTAAATATTTGCCCCTAAGTTCACCTTGGCTCAGTTGATTAGGAGTCACATTGTATTAGAGGGAATTACAAACACAGCTTTTTTTCCCCTTTGACTGTAAGTTTAAATTTGCATTGCAGTTCTGGTTAAAGTCATCTTGTTGCAAAAGCTATTCATATGCATAAAATAAGTGTGCAGCCACACTGAAGAGACAATCCTGTGTCACAGTGTTTTTGTAAAGAGGTATAAAATCTGTTCTTCTCAGGATGGGGAAACAGTAGACTTGGACACTCGTATTTGTGTGGCCACAGCTTGATTTTCCTTTGGCTTATGTCCTAGGTGGAGCATCAAACCAGGAACTTACATGGATGCTTTTCCCATCTTAATGCCAAGGTCACCCATTAAGCATGAGCTGATCTACCATCCCACTGCTGTCCAGCCTCCTCCCATGGGTTGGATCTGACAGCAGTATCTTTTCCTGAGCTGATTCAGCTGGCTAACCTGGCAGAAAAGATGGAGTTTTGTGGCCAGATTCTGCTGGTTCTGTGTTCTGAATCAGCTCTGTATGGAGTCTGACCAGTGCCAGAGCTGGGGTAGTGGGGTTAGGAGGAAGAGGAGACTGCAGGGCAAGAAGAGAAGCAGTGGGACCAATCTGTCCAGAACTGGTGAACCATTTAGACTGATGCTACCAGGACAGCCTCTCATCCCAGTGCTGGTACCTTTTGAGATGGGCTAAATCAAGAGCTGTTCAGTGACCACTTTTAGGGTGACCAACATAAGCTTACACTATTTTTGCTTTAATTCTGAGAGAAAAGTTCTCTTTGCTGTAAGGAAGCTTTTTCCTGTTTCCACTTCAATATTGCAATATAGATAGAGGGGGGTTGGTAAGAAGGAAATATTCTATTTCACTTTTTGTAATATGATCATACTTCACATTTTAATGACTTGTTAGCATAATACTGTCTTTCTTAGGATTCTCCTATTTAATAAAATGGATAGAGTGAGGTTAGTAGGACTTGTTTGTGATGATAATTTACTAAACAGCATTATAATTGCGTGATAGTATCTATAGTGATTGATATTACTGCTTTACCTGGGGATGTAGTTGGTGATGTGCAGTCTTGTTATGGGCTTTGTTCCTCCAGAGAGCTTTAAATTTGGCTGAAGCTCTGTTTATTTTGGCACTTAAATGCTTTTCCCTGAATGCTTGCTTCCCTGACAATTGTTCTTAGTCATATCCATCATCTAAGGATTTTAGAACATTTGAAGCTAAATCTCCTGGTGATTCCCTTTTCTTGTTCTTCATCTTTTTATTTCTCTTTCAAGCTGTTGCTATCAATACTGATTTTAGTATCTGTCAATTTAATTTCTTTGCTGCAAGTACCTTACATAGTAGCTTACCATAATGTAAATGCAATGATTTGTTACATTTTTATACTGCTAGAATCTTACCTGTCTGGAACCACAGGTCTAGTTAATACTGCTTGTTAAACTGGTTGGTGGCTTTGTAACATAAAGCAAAGAGTCACTAGAAAATGCAAGAGCTTAGTGGCATTGCTCCAGGCAAGAGAGAATGGTGCATCCGCTGCAGGAGGGGAAAGTCTCCGAGGGAATGTACAGGCAGATGAGGTCACTGGAGTCAGTAAGTATTCATCAGTGCACTTCCACCTCACAGTGCTTCTGACAGGAACATGCTTGTGATTATCGTCTCCAGTTCACATCCAGTTTGCAAACCATTAGGGTGCAGAACACAGACTGTAGGATGCCTGAAGGCGGATGCAAACCAGAATAACCTCTGACCATCGGTATTACGGTTTTTTGCATAAATTGCCCACATTGGACATGTAATACAGCATATGTCTGTGCAGTCTGTGGCTGATGAAAGAGCCTGTACATGTTAAGACATGAGTGGGTTAACTTTTAAAAGGTAGAAGGTTGAAACATGAGCAGATGAAGACAAAATACGATCAGCTTATACCTTCTTTCAAAAAAGTTAGCCATAGGGAAAATATAAATCTTGGTGGGTAAGCTAAGATGTCTTAAGGCTGTTGTCAGTCACTTGGTGAGACTGTGCTCTTAGAACAGCTGCTGCTGAAGAGAGCTCTTTGCTTTTCATACCTCTGGAGTGAGTCTTTCCACATGCTCTTGAGAGCTGCGCTTTGCAAGATTTCTTCTGAACCCAGATGCCATAGTGCCTGTAGAGCACAGAGCTGAGGGGGGCTGCAGGAAGGTGGCAGCACTGGTTTAGCCAGCAAAACTTTGTTTAATTGGTGAAATGCTTATCAGCCTGACTAACGATCCAAAGGGAGAGAACAGGATGGTTTCTATTATTGTTCCTTGACCATCTTTCTGCAAATTCAGCCATTCCCTTTTCCTCCCAACACTCTAGTCCAAGAGGGGAAAATATCCACAGGTAAAAGGTGAGACTTCTCAGTATTCGGCAGCCCAGATAGCAGACATTTGTAGGCAAAAGTAAAAGGTACATTTTAAAGCTGCCATAGGAACTATTTAATAAAAAATGGGGGTCTTCTGTTTTGTTTTAAAGGGCTTTAGAAGAGTTAATAATTCTGGGGGTCATCACTGCTGAGTTCTCGGAGCAGTTGATTTCCTGTCTTGTTAGAACAAGAACAAGGAAGTTTATCCTAATCAAAAAATCTGTTTTGTGAGAAGATTATACTTCACTACCACCTGGAGAGGGGAGCAAAGACAAAGAAGCCATTCAGCACTCCAGGACAAGGGACATAGGGCACCTGGAAACAGTATCTAAAAGTATAATTAGAGAGATGAGCTACTGGGCTAACTGCAGTATAGAAAAGGAAATATGGGTACCTGAGGAATTGTTTGGGATAGGAGGCTATGTGTATTGGCAGCGTCTTGTAAAAGTGGGAGAGAATGTGCTATTGCAAACTTGGAGAAGTAGTTGGGATAGAACATGAGGTAGTAATTGGTTTAATTTTGTGAAATGAAGTGGATGAAATCCATATTTTCATGAGCTAGTTTATCTTCCCACAGCAATAACCCTTTTAGAAATGCCTCCTCTTGGGGATCCCCATTCTGAGTATGCAATGAAAATGATAAAACTGAAGTGCTGAGCATCCAGGAAGGTGTGTTTATGCATGAAAACTGCCCTTATGGCTTTGGTTACGTTGAAAAATGTCTTCAAAATAGCCCGAAGTCCTTTTTCGAGGACTGTGTGGAGGATGCATCACAGCCTGGCACTGGAGATCTAAACCCACAGAGCATGGCACATTGTGTGAAATAATTGAAAAATGGAGCTTTGTAAAACTGCCTTTTGCAGCAATGTGGAATTTGCCTTCTGTTTGCTTCCGAGTTCTTAATTTACTTAAATACCACCTTTGGAACAACAGTGCCATTCACTTGGCAACTTCTCTTTTTATTCCTGATGATAAACATGCTGGATATAAAAATAGCCATTCTGCTTGTGATCATTAACTTTAGCTGCATTTCAGACAAAGAATTTGGCAGATCTCCAGATAAAATATTACAGAGCAGTTCAAGCAGGCATTAGTGTTTGTTGCTTATACACTCTGTGCTTTGAAATCACTGTATTGCTTCTGAGATGTTCAAAACTAACGAGCTATTGTTCCCCTAAACCACAATTTGAAGTACATGTGAATTTCATATTGCATTATTTTTGTATGGGGATATATTTTCTAGAACAACAAAGATGAAATATAGTGCAAGGAAGTTGTACCTGTTTGCAGGAGCAAAAAAAACCCCTGTCCGTGCAGTGAGTTGCATTGCTCTGCTTTAGTTCGAGCTTGGTGAAGACACAGCCAAACTGTCTTGTTTCAGTTTGGACTGGAAGGACTGGATTTGCACTTCAGTTTCTCCAGGTGGAGCAGTGCCTGTGCAGGACTCATGGATGTATTACTGAGGGTACAGAAATTTGAAGATGAGACTTGTGCAGCATTTTCCTGAGTGAAAGCCTTCCTGTTGACTGAATCAATGGAAGAATTCTTACCTCACAGGCTCATCCCAAAGCTTTCTGTGGTCGAAGGAGTGAACTCTGTTCACATAAATCAATTTGTCTAAAAGTGTATGGTCCTAATCAAGCAAACACCTGTCTTGTGGCTTCAGTGGGATGAGTCCTGTATTTAGGAGTTATTTGGGTGTCAGAGGCTGGCAGTCTGTTCAGGGGAATTTCAGTCAGGGGGATTATTTTTTGAGACAGCCCTTTTTGTCTATGAATGTTACAAATTTTATTCCTGATTTAATCCCTCAGTCCTCTCAATTTCTTGCAGTTTATTAATTTAAAACTGTGTTCCACATCAAATAAATCAGATGCAGCAAAACTCCATGTATGAAGCTTTGCAAAGCTGCATTGGGTACAAGCCCACTGAGCATGGCTGCAGAACTAGTGCTAGAACTGCACCTTCTTATTTTCAGAAAGCACTGGAATATGCTGGTTTCTTAAATACTCTGAATGTAATTAACTAAAAAAACCAAATGTACTCTATTTCTGATCATAAATCCATACAAGTATTTTAAAGCTGCTCATTTGGAGGATTAGAGAGCAGAAGAAGCATTGTTTCTTTATCTTCAAGCCCACATGCAAACTGTGGCATCCAAGGACTGTTTTTTGATAAGCCCAATATGACTTATCTCCCAAATGAAAAATACATTGTTCTTCCCTTTAAATGTATTCTGGGATTCAGATTACTTTCAGCTGTTCCCTTTCTCCCCTTCTCAGTCTCCAGCTTCTTTTTGTTTTTAACGTGCAGAGAAAATGATTTGCTTCAAAATATGTATCTTTTCATAACATAAATTCAAGGAGAGGATGGGGAAAGATGTATATGCTTGGCTGAGTTAATGAGAAGATGACTCAGTCTGTGTGTCTAACATCTCATATCACAGAAAGTGTTTGACAAAGAAAAATGGATTTTGCTTTAAATGCTTAAAGCTGCCACGATAACTGATCATATTTTGTAGATTACAATAAGCTTAAAACAACAATAAACCATGAGCCACACATGCCTGTTCTGTCTGAAGTTTATAAATACCAAATGCAGCTCAGTAACAAATCCTTGATTTGAATTTAAGTTAACATATTTTGGTGACATGAAAAATCTTAATTAAAGGAGGAGAGCAGAAATGCAGAGCTATAACCTGATCACCCCTCCCAAGGGGATAGTTTCATGCCCCTGGGATACAGTATGGGCAATGAACTGTTACAAAGATTACCCTTGAATTTACTGAAAACAAGGGGGAGAAACTGCTTAGTCCTGTGAAACTAAAAGGTATTGAGCCTGGTATTTGATAGCCATGATAAAATTTGACACCCAAGCAGATCTGTGACCTGCTATCACAGCTTGCTTCAGGGACCATCACTGCCATTTTTATTGATATTCTATTTTTAATGGTTAGGTTTCAAATAAGGCCATGTATTTTGGTTGTTCGTGGTTCTTCCCTGTTGCTCCTCACCTTGATATTAGGCAATGTATAGGTAAATTTTATTTATCCTCAGAGAGGTCAGATTCTCTGCTCCTTCTTTAATCAGTCCTTCCTTAAATGAAGACAACTTGTCTGCAGGGAAGTGTAATACTGGCCTCTATTTAGCATCCTAATGCTACTGCTGTAATTTACAGTGTACTACATCACTTATACTGCCTGGTTAACTAAAATTTAATGAAAGTAGAAAATTTCTAAGCGTGGAGAATGGCAGGAAACATCAATATTCCAGGAAATTTCCATGCTATTTTTCTTCCTTGTCAAGGTTTTTTTAACCCTGTAGCATATGCTCTGTGGTATAAGCTGTAGATAAATTTAATGACTGTTTTATGCTTGGAAAATGGTTTACTTCAAGGTATTTCTAAGGCAAGTTCCCAATGATTATTTCTTTATCACAATATATCTGTCCTGTGTGATGCAAATGTATGGTTCCAGAGACAGAACAGAGACTGCCCAGAGAAGCTGTGGAAGGTGTTCCTGCCCATAGCAGGGGGTTGGAACTGGATGAGCTTTAAGGTCCCATCCAGCCTAAACCATTCTGTGATTCTATGATATGTATGTGCCCATTTATAAGCATAGTTTTAATTTGGTGCTGTCATTTCTTGTATCATTTTGCATGATAAAATTGCTATAGTATGACCTGAATTTTTTACTTGTTTTCTAAACCAATCTAGTTCCATTAGGGAAAGAGCTAAATTACTAATCTAGTAAGTAGAAATGTGGCTTGGTGTTGTTTTGTTAGCTTCTTATTAAGGTATTTACACTTTGTTGAAATAATGTACTTTTGCAGTTATAATAATCTTATTGTACTAGCTTAAATTTAACTTACACTGTCTTGTGAAACCTCATGCTTGTTTATTGTACTCTGCAGAAGAAATTAATGGTAAAAATTTCATATTTTAAACCAGCAATTTAACTTACCAGGTTTATGTTTTCAATTTACCCAAATGAACTGAGATTACCATGAGTACCTGTGAGTGCACAAATGTGTCAGGTAAGAGGGATTTACTGCATTCTTCACAAAAATTAGATGTTATCGATCTCTTTGAAGCGTGACTTACTAAAGACTTTGTTCATTACCGTAGTTTTTCTTCTGCAATGCTTACTCTGTAAACTAAACTTACTGCAACCATCTGTGAGTTCAGAACTTAGTAAACTAAGAGAAGAATAAACAAGAGCTCTTGATGTGAGAGCAAATGTTTTGGCATGTACAGAACAAGTATGTAACTAAACTTTAATGCTGTGGTTTGGTGACATTTAAAATAAGGAGCCAGACATCTCTGAACTGTTACGTTTTGTAACCTCTGTGAGGATATGGAGGAACTGACTTTCTGCAATGGTAAAAAGGGAACTGGTAGCACCATGTTGAAATAAAAGGATGCAGCAAGCTCTTAGTATCAATTTTCAGTGGAGACCCTGCTTCCTATTTCAGTATTGCACATTTTTATAACATCTTTAATGTGCATTAAAAAATAAGTGTAACTTTTGGCATAGGTAATCATTTTTATGTACATTTAATTTCCTGTGCAGGAAAGAAATTGGTACATTTAAGGCTTGCAAATGGGGATGTCAGGGAAAGACTGGAGGAGAATTTAGGCTGGGTTGCTGGTCTTGGCGTTTCACCCAGATCCCTATTTTGAAAGCACTCAGCATCCAGCCCGCCGTTTTCTTCATTGACAGGTCAGAAGTGAAGCCAGGGTGAGCATACTCAAAATAGATGCTTTTTATTTTGTGGCAGATTCCAGTACTGTATAGCCCTTCCTCCAGACCACCTGCTAACAAAGCTAATCCACCGAAGAGTCGGTTCCTGGCAGTGCCAGCACATCCCTGGTGTCTCGCAGTCCCCAAGCAGCACCACTGCATTAAATGTAGGTCTTCTGTGGAAAAGGAGGGAGAAGTTTGTTATAGCAAAATTCCCATGGGAAATCAAGTGCTTCAGATAACACATGCAGCAGCAGCTTAAAGATGTTTTAACATACAAAAACATCCCTTCAGTGAATATGTGTGCAAGCACCACTGCTATTTATAGCAGAAGTTTATTTAGCTCCACATTGAGTGTACGTGAAGTCCAGTGACAGCCATGAAGGTTGTGCCTTGGGACAGCAAAGCAGTCTGAGACTGTGTCAAGAATCTGCACTGTTGAGTGAATCTTCAGAGCTGTTGTAAGGATAATATGGAGCAATTTGGAAACTGCATTTTTAATACCTTTCATTTCCATTGCAGTGGTTATTTCTTGCCCATCCTAAAATGGACACTTAAAGTGGCTTTCTGAGTAAACAGCAGGATGCTCTCGCAAGCTGTGCTGAAGTGGGGGACAGGATACCCATCGGTGCTGCTTTGATACATAGATGCAGATCTGTGGCACTGGTAACTTGTCTGTAATTTGAACATGTTATGGAGACAGTAGTTTTGTGAATTAAATGCTATTACATTCCTCTACTGCTGGGAAGCTAGTTTGCATACAGCTGTATGTCTTTAAATAAAATTAACTGAAATTAATTAGGTACCACCTTAATTTTTCTGACTGAAATCCCATATCACAAGAGCACCATATTCAATTTGGCACAAGCTGCTCACAAGAGGTACCCAGATATAAGTTAACATTTAATCTAAATTGCATTTAACCACTGAAAGATTGGCTCATCTAGACTAAGTTAGAGACAGTACTGGTGAACTCCGAAAGTGCTGAGCTTTGCCTGGGCTGGAAACATCTACCTAAATGTTAAGTATGTGTTTCTTTGGTGCTAATCCTTTGTAGTAAATGCTGCAGTGTTGTTGATGTAGTTTGGAAAGGCAGGAGTGCAACGTGTTCCTGAAAACCAGGGTGAGAACTGAAATTTCATCTCTCTGGGTGTCAGGGAGTGTGTGTGCTTTTCACCAGAGAGAATCCAGGCTCACTGATGATGTCTATGCAGTTGCTGCAGTTAGTGAATGGTTAGGTTAATAGTAAGGTGATAATTTCCATTCAGTAATGCGAGGTTTTGCTATAAAAACATAAACGATAGAGGAGAAATTTTGTTTGGAGAGAATTTTCTACTTGTGGTAAAAAGTCATATAGTAGAACAACTTAGACTCTGTGCACTGATGCTTATAAGTATATCCCACATTTTAGGAGCAAAAGAAATCGTTCAAATCAACCCTATATCCATTTGTGCTTATAGTAGACCATCATTAGAAGCGAGGCCAGAACAAATAAACCCTTCATAAAGAAAAGTACTTCTCTGAGTGAAATAACTGTACAGAGGTCAAAGGGTAGACTTTTATATGCGGTTATTATTTGTATAGTTACGGTTTTATACTTCAGGTGTCATAAATTTGCATTGCATATGGCTTATAAATAACATTGTATAGCTGAAAAAGTTGTTACTCTGGTGATACTCAACTCTAAATATGATTTGACGTAGGGTTTTTTACGATTTAAAAAGCTATTCAGCTGAGAATCCTTGAAATGTCTCTGTACATGAACTATTGGAATTTTGCCATATCCCATTAAGATCAATGGGCTGATCTGTGCAAAGCAAGAATCCTACATCCCTTCTGGCACGTGGCAATGTGTATTGTGCCTTTGGATATGGAATTACACTCTCTAACAGATGCAAAAATATTACCACTGGAGAATGCACAATGACTAAAAAATCCTTCTGCAAAATTGCTCATGGAGCTTCATGCAGTTAAGGGGTGTGTTTTGTGTGTGTGTATTTATTAGCAAAACCCAACTTTTTGTTTGGTTCATTGTCCTGTAACAGTGTTTAATGGTGGTAGATACCACTGCTTTGGTGTCTGATGTGAGAAATACTGTAGTGACAACTATGCAAATGTGATTTTTAGGGGGTTTGGGTCATCTGGATGTTTTCTGGTATGCCATACCTTCCTAGGCAGGTGGCAGATTTCTTGTTTCTATAGGTCCATGTAAGTACCATGTAAGAGGTGCATCAGCTTGTCATGCAGTTGATAAATTTGGATGCATTGGGTGATTCTCCTGTGCACAGGGTGATACTTCACATCATAGAATCATGGCCCCATATATGCTCTTGGTCTGCAACAGTGCTGCAGTTCAGCCCAGCTCTGGTTGCGGGAGAAATTCTGTTTGCTGCAGTTTAAGAGTGTTCAGAGAAACAAACACCAAATGTAGGTGTTGGCAGTAGGAGAATCATTTGGGTGCATGTCCCAGCTGTTTGATTTGTATTACAGTAGCATCAGAGACCCTCCCTCTGAATTCAGGGCTTCTTCCTTTTGCCTGGCATTGTACAACAGCAGAAGGGTTTGATTGCTGCCCTGATGGCTCTGTTGGGCAGATAGATGAGAAACACAAAGGTCTGAAAAAAAGTGAGAGCAATGATTTTCATCATACAGGAATGTAATAGCAGGCTGAGAGGAATGTGATTTAAGAAGGTGCCATCGGAAGCTGGACTGTGCTTCCCAGACAGTGCCACAGACCTTTTGTATCCTATTTCAGAGCCTGGAGCAAGATAAACCTCTGCCAGAGCCTGAGTGGGGTACAGAAATACAGCGTTGCTTAGGAACTGGATTCCTCCTGGTTTCTCTTATTTGTTTGTCCTTGATAGCAGCACAAAAACCGGTGAGTGGGCTTGCAGAGGAGAACAATATTACAATTATTTGTGAGGCTTCTATTATCATCAGTGCTGCCATAGCAATAACACTTTCCATTACTATTATGTTTATTTTAATCCTTTTTCATAGATATTATGTATGGATGAGGTATTAAATATTATGACTCAAATCTGAGAACGTAGCTGAGTATATTACACTGAGGAGAGGTCTGTAATATGTCTGCTGAGGTCCTTAAATCTACCAGATCACAGGAAAAGAGGCTGGTGTTGTTGAGAACCAGGCCCAGAGAATCAAAATGGGAACAGGGTTCTGCTTTACAAGCCCTCTTAGAAGAAAAGAGGGAGTACTGCCTATAAGTGGTCTGCAATTTAAAGTTTATTTCTGGTTTTCTTCTGCACATTCCTATTTTGTCTGACGTTGGCCTCCTCATCCATCCAAGGGCTAAATACTAGTAAAGAACTTTTCTCCTTTATGACAGATATTTATGTGTATGTTCATTTATTCACTACTGATTTTCACAGGTTTTATGAAGCTTTAGGTGTACAGTGAGACAGCTACAAAACTCAAATCCCAGAACTTTCAGCATGTATTGTGACTAAGATTTGCATGATTTAACTCATGTAAAATTACTTGGGTAATGTTTGTGGGCTGATTGTATTTCTCAGTCTTTAACTGTGACCTAAATGCTTTTTTGTTGCTCCATTCCCAACTGTTGTAGAAAATAATTGATTACAGTCAGTTTTCTGTCATTCACATTGAAGTGCTGATTTTTTTTAAAAGCCCTAATGCATTTGAATTGCTTTTTCTGAAATAATAGCCTCAAAATTTTAAAGCTAATATTACCATGATCACTAGACCTTGGAAGTTTTCTATCCATTATCTTTATCATATCCAGCTTCTTGCCTGTCACTATGGCTCTGCTGTGGCTGTTAAACTGAGTATGTCATCCCTGGATACAGATCCAGCTTCCTCCTCCCTGTGAGTAGCTGATACCTGTACCCTAAGACCACTTTGTTCCTGCACGTTCCATCATAGGGTCCTCCTCTCTTTCCTTGCTCAGTGGTTTTAAAGATAAACCTCTCTGATATTATTTAGGATCTCAGCACCTGTTTTGATATGTTGTCATTTGAACTGGAACTGTTCTGTTACACACAGACTTTTGGCAGTCTCCTCTTTTGAACTGATTGTATCATTATGGTTACCTTCCTTTGCTGGATTTGACCTTAAGTCTCTTGTTCTATTTAAATGTGCTTCCTTCTGAAAGCAGGAAAGCTTTCTGGAGAAAAGCAGATGGTCCAAAGCCATCAATTCGCAGCCTTAGAGCCTGCAAAAAATTCCAGTTCTTTTGTTCATAGATCTCTGAAGATCTCTCTCAAATTATTTTGCCTGATAAAGTCATATGTGCAGTCAGATTTAAAGAATTTACTTACCTAATTTGAATAAATTGTGGAAAAGAGGGGGTTTTCCTTTCTTATTTTTACAGACCTCTTTAGAGATCAGTGCATACTACAGAAAGCTTTCAGAAAAGCTCATGCCATTTAAAGCTCATTTACCCACAGTTCTTTTGTCCCGACTCTGTTTGCAGTGTGCTTACTCGGTACTGCATGCAGTTACTGAGTTTTCCTTCTTATTTCTTGGTGTCACTCAGGTCAGTAGGTGCTGCCTAAAAAAAGACAGGATCGTGTGTGTGTCTTCCTTGCTGTGCTTCTTGGTCGTGCTTGGAAGTTTCCAGATGAGGCCTCTGGCCCCATCATGGGAATGGGCTTTTTGCATCTCCAGTGCAGCATGTTGCTCTGTAGAGACCTGGCTCAAGCAGGGAAGGGAACTGACGAAAAACTACTTTGAAGAGGCAGGCGAGAGGCATAGGGAAGCGTCCTGGTGGGAAGATCTTTTAGAAGAACAAGGCAGAGATAAGAGTAGCCAGTGAAAAAGGCAAAAGGCTCCCAGGGCTGGTTTCTGTAGTGGGTGTGAGCAACCCGGGGTGGCCATGGTGAAGCAAGCAAAGGCTTTATGTAGTTTTGCCTTAGATTAAGGAGAAAACAGCCAAGTCTATAAAACCCATGTGTTTTAAGTAGCTGTACAGCCCCCCACTGTTTGCAGCAGGAAACTAAATGTGTTGTGGGCAGAGCATAATAAAAGAAGAGGTGTTTGAAATTACATGGAGTCAAAAATGAATTAATTTCTCCAAATAAGTAGCATTAAAAGGGAAGAAGTAAATACTACTAGAGTGAATGGGGAAAGGGGTACTGCAGGTGAGAAAGAGTTGTTTCCAGGCAGCTGTGGATAATCTGTAGGACAAATGAAGAACAGACAGGTCTGGTATTCATAACTTGTGGGTCTGGGCTTACTGAGAGCAGAGATTTAAGTTATATTGGAAAACTTCCTTTACAACCGAGTAAGCAAAGATACCAGATAACTGGCGCTGATGTCCTTTGTTTCGTACACCTCATTTAAGAGGAAAATATTGCAACACTAGTAAGAGAGACTTTTAATACACTGTAGGTGAGAAGGATATGATATATCAAAGGGTAACGTAATAGGCATTCTGGAAGCAAGGTGCAAAAGATGGAGCTTTTATTACTGCAGTACACAGCATCGCTGAATTTGGTAAATATGAAATGTTTGTAAAAGAGTTAGCTGGGATGGACTTTGGTTTGCCTAAGGGGCTTGAGTTTGTGCTGTTTTCATTAGGCCCATCTCACAGTAGAAAAGGTTATTGCGAAAGGAAATGGCAAGAAGAAATAAAGCAGTTGCAGTTTGAGGAGCAAGCAGGAGCTGGAGAGGCTGCACCCGCTGATGGCACAGTGAAGCATTGCTGCGGTAGTAACATTGACCGGTCACACTCCATGGGAGAATAAAACCTTTAAATTTAGCTTTAAGGCCACTTCAAAGGCCTGACCTGCTCCTTTCTCAGTTTTACTTTAGTGAGAACAGCTGCAGATTTCAGATAATTGTCACAATAGTGAGAGTTGATGAGAGGTTACCTGGATAATTTGGGTTATTTCTCAATTCTGTCTCATGACTTTGAATTGGGGAGTATTTACTGTTTGATCCATTTCAGGTTTTTATTTGCAAATGTGACCTGTATTAAATTCTTTCACACATTAAATTCACTCTCTTGCAGTCTCTGTAAGACTGCTAATTCAGCTTGCCAAGGGCAAAAAAGTCTTCTCTAAAAAAACCCAAACAACCCAACTAAGTAGCACTTTCTTTTTTTAATAGACACGTTAGTGATTTGAGCTCTGTATAAATATATCAAAACTGGTATTTTATTAGGATCATTTTTAAATGTGAGAAAAATATGAACATTCAGAGTAATTTTTAGTAGATGTGCACAATTTTAAGGAGCACCAAATGACATGGTTTTCATTCTACATTTTTTTGGATGCTAATATGAAGGTTTTTAAAGAGTTACACATTGCTTTTTTTTTGTTTGTTCATTTCCAGGTTAGTTATATTCTTACTCAAGTTAAATTTTGAGGGTTTTTGTTCATAACCCATAAAAATATCTAACATAAAATACTTTGTATATATTAATATATATATAATATATATGCATATATAAATAAAAATAAATTACTTTGTAAAAGTTTGGCAGGTATTTAAAAAAGAATGGTAAGTTTGATGTAATGGCATCATATAGCAAGAGAAAGGAGCATGTTGTGGGGGGTATCATGAGTCTCACACACCCAGTACCCCTGACTCTGAAATCCTGGAGGTTGTCCTTGTGTCCGTCCCTAGGGTGCTTTCTCCAAAGGCCTCCAGGTGGAGCCATGCTCTCTGCCTGCACTGTGAAGCACATTTCTAACATCCTCTTACATTAGCAATAAAATAGAGCTCATAAGGACAGGAAGTCATTTTGGCTTCCATTACTTACACATTGATGACCTATTCACTCCTTGTCCTTACAAACTATATTTCAGTACAGTCACAATCACGACTCACACCCAAACTATGTGGTACCTCTCAAGTATCACAATTCTCAACACGTATCAGCTAAGATTGTAAGAAATAGCAGTTTTGTTTTACGGATGAGTAAGCAAAGGCAGAGGTTAGTAGAGGAGAGGACTAACAATGGGTATTTGTGGTTCCAGGTGTATCCTGTAAGTGATCCATTACATAGCCCCTCAGTGTCTTAAGTAATGTAACTCAGGATTTGCCTTTTGCATCCTTTTAACAGTTGCTGACTCTAAGCTTCAGAAATACCCTTTCTTTTCTTCAAAATAAGTCTTCAAGAGAATCTTGATCTTTACTATCAGTATTCTTGTATTCTGCCACTTGCTATATAGATTTATAATGAACCTGTTCTTGGAAAATTGTCAGCTTTCTCATGTCCTCCAGAATGATCTGGCACTGCAGGGGTGGCACCTTTGTCAGTAGAAAGTAGATAAACCTTCAAATGTGATGATAATGTCTCACCTAGCAAGACTGAAACTTTGCATCTCTTCTAAACGTAATTCATTGTTCTCTGCTTTCCTGGGCCGTGAGCAGTGAGACCGTTTGGCAGCTATTTGCTGTAGTAGTAAATTTGGAAATAATTCAACAAGCTTCTAGTTGGAAGCTAAGGCTTCTCAACTACCTGAGGCTTCTGCAGTCCTCTGGTGCTACAAATCAACATGACCTGGCAATGCCATGACACCAGCGTGCCAGGAAGCAGGGGTGCTCCACACTCTGTTGTGTGGGAAGATACATCATCCTCTGTAGATGCCTCTCTCCTTCAGTTGCAAACTAATTGTTTGGGGAATTGAGGGAGCCATAAATAAGAGAGATTAAATTCTGCTGTTGAGAGAGAAATTTGGCTTTAAAAAATCAGGAGTTCAAGAACGATCATGCATGTGTGCAAGATGGCTGTCTAATTCTGGAATTAATAATTATACTTTGGAGCTAATTTGAAGCCTGTGATTGCTTGTAAGCCCTGATCTAAGCTGCTGCAGTTGTTCTTTTGTGGTGGTTTCATTTTGGGCTGATAGGTGTTCCCATTATAACGGCCATCATATAATGTTGTTTCGACCATAACTGCTGTTCTTGATAATTTCTTGAAATTATTTTTGAACAGGTCTTTCTCTTGACATGTGTGCTCCTCAATTACCAAAGCATGGAGGGTATAAACACCTAGTGCATTTACAAGCGATTTAATGATTTTCTTAGTGTAAAATACTTACGTACTCTGCAAGCATGAGGAATTGGTGTTTCCTTGAGATGAATTTCCTTGTCAAATTCTTCATAATGATACTTATTCTGTGCTTCCGTCTTTTCTTTTTTTGTGTCCCCACTGTTTCACCAGGAGCACTGCATGACTGAGAATGGAAAGTGTTTTGAGGAGTCAGGATTCTTAGATAAATGACATCAGAATTAGTTTGGCCATTCCCTTTGAAGAAACAAAACACTATTAAATAGAAATTAAATCAATTTCTTGTACCTCAGCATGTACCTGAGAGCACAGGTGCTTGTATCCTTCAATGGTAAGAATTGTATATATGTGAGTGAGTACAGAAACAATTTCCTGTCCATTCTGTTTCTCAGCATGTAGCACTGACAGTCACCACCTGATTCCCAGGTTTGGAAATGTTTCTCAAGTTTACTTACTTAAGGGTGAAATTATGTAGTATGTATCTGGAATATTGATTATTGTACAAATTATTTTTTAAGTCCATGGCATTTTTTAGTCTCTTTGTAGATTTTTCACAAGGAGGAAAGCATTTCTACCTTCACACGGTGAAGGTTCAATCTTTGCTGGGCTGGCTACGTTATTTTTCAGTCTATCTGGGGGCCATTTATAGTACATATAGTGTTGTTCTGCATGTAGATGTTTCTTCATTGAGACACCTCATGAGATTGGTAGTGATAAAAAGCATTTGTCATCCAGTATATGTTCAGTGACCCATGTGAAATGAGTTTATATTTTGGGTAAAGCTTTTCAAAGCTGTGCTGCTAGAAAACGAATGTTTTCTCACTGTTTGCATTTATAGAAGCAGAAAAGATATTAAGATGTGGTTCAGCTAAAATTCTGAGTGCATCAAAGATTTGGAGCTGCAAATGTTACAGAAGTACTTTATTGCTAGAGTTTCGGTAAACTTAGTAGAAGATACTTGTGCGTTTCATGGTTCAGAATTTCACTTACCCATGCACTGGGCTCTTTATCCCAGAATTCAGTTCAGGGTGATCAAAGCCTTTGTAATTTCTTAGATAAAGTTGGTTTCAATCGCAGGTTTACAAGAAAACCCTTACACCAGTTTCAGGCTTTGTTACTACATTTTTTACAGGCTTTTGCTTATAGCCTCCATGCTTGGGTGCTTGATTGCTCCTGGAGTGGATATTGACTTTCTGCTGAGACAGATGTGGCAAGCTGATGTGTTTTGTTTAACATTAGTAACCTGCTCAGGCAGCCTGAGGTTCACATCCACCTTGGGAGGGGAAGGAAAGAACAGCAAAGCAAGATGCAAGGAAAAATATCCAGGAAAAAAAAGCGTTTGTAAAAACCAGTTCTTTTTCAATAAATTCAAATCTGTCACTGAATAATAGATAGATTTTGAAAAGTTTCTAAATAACTCCTTGCACTGAGGTCAAGGAAGAAAATAATCCCATTCACAGCTGAAGACCAATCGATAAGAAATCCAGATAGGTCGGTACTTTTTATAGTGGTTTTGTTTGGTGGCATTTGATGATGGTAAGATTCAGACCAGCTCAGTTTAGAAGCCTGTTTTCTGTATAGATACGTGAGACTTGCTTTCCATAGGCCATTCGTATCAAAGATAAATGCCTAAAGTTATATGGTTTTCTAAGTTGCACAAAGACAATGTTTTGGTTTGCTTTGCATGGCAACATACTCTGGAAAACCTGCTCAGAGTTTATTAATCCTGCTTTGAGGCCTGGCTTGCCTTTGCCAAACTATTTTCTGTTGCTGTTAGAGAAGTAATCTGCTGGTAAAGCTATTATGGTCCTGCTACCTTAGGGCTCACCATCTCACCAGCCTTCAGAGGTCTTTCACTGCCATGTGGAAAGATGCTGTCTTTGTCACTTACAGAACAGGCTTCATTTGGAAAAGTATTGTATTCTTTGCAAAGTACTATGTTATTTCTTGATGCCTCAGACTGTTTGTTTCTATGTTTTGCTTTGTTGTTTTGGGGTGTTGGGTTGTGGGTTTTTTTTTGGGGGGGGGGGGGGGAGGTGTTGTTTTTGGTTTTGTTTTTTCCATGCAGTAATTGGAAACTATTTGGAAGAAAAGAACATCTTCATTTTTCCTTTATCCCATTTGTAGGATACCCACCAAACTGGTATCTGTCATGCCTGGAGGTCCTTACTGTGTTAAAAACTCAGAGTAACTTGCAAATCTTTGAAAAAGAGTAGCTCAGTTTTCATGTCTTCCTCCTCCAACTCTCCCAGCTTTAATATCAGGTTATTAAAATTCAGTCATAGTAGTACTAAGTATGGTTCATTCCCTAAGCATTTAGATGAAGTGTTTTGAGCCTGCAGACCAAGTTAGATTAAATAATACTGCCATGTGTCAGTAATTTTTTGTCTTCCAGGATTGTATCCACAAAGATACTAGATTAGAAAATCAAGGCAGTCGCTAGGGTTTCTGGCATATCAATTTGGAGGTATTTTAACTCTGAACGATGTCAAAAAAATGAGCCTGAAATGATTCTCAGAGTTCCATTCTCATCAAATTAATTCCATTTGAGAAGCTGCATCTGTAGAGTTTCATTAGTGTTACTTCCAAACTCAGTTAACACCCCCCTTTCTGGTTCCTGACTGATGGAGTTATTGAATTCCTCACTGGATGAGGTTATCTGGAGCCCTGAGGATAAAATTCTGAGAGAGTTTATTACTGTGATAGAATTTGTATGGATTACTTACCATTGCAAGACTATTTCTTTGTTATTTATATATACAGTTATGACACCTATTATAAATGTACAAATAAGAACAGAATAATACAGGTCTCTTATGAAGGGATTTCAGTAGTCACTCTGCTAAAGCTGTGTCTTGAAGTAGTTCTGTTTCATTTAGCGACCTGACTAACGCGATGTTCCATATGCTGTTTGGCATTTTCACAGTCCTGAAGAAGGTGACTCTGAGACTTAGATGCAGTCTTTTTTGCATAAACTTTCTGCCTTTCCATCACCTTCATTGCATGATTTCTTCTCTTTTATGATTTTTGCTATAATACTAACATGTAGCAGGTAGATCAACTTGTGTAGAGAGCCTTAATTGCATATTAAGCTGCCTTCTTTGCTGAGCTGAGGGAACTCAATATAAGGCAAATTTGAATTAAAGTAGTTCTGGCCATGCACAGAATTCATTAGCTGTTTAAATTTTTTGTATTGTTAGATAAACTGATGTGGTTTTGAATGCTGATAAGGCTGTAGGCATAAATAATGGGAGGAAGAAAGAATGGTTTAACCTGTTCTCTGTCTTCTAAATGTGTCTGATTTCAGAGAGTTTGGATTAATATCTGTAAAGAGAAATGAGGATTTACCATCAATATACAAAACCAGAATGTTCTTTGCTCGGAAGAGACTGGTTAGGCACTGCTCTTAAGCTGTATCTAGTCTGGCCATAAAACTGACACCAGCGTGCTCCCTGTAACTGGGAACCTGCTGGAAGCTATATCCTGCTGCCTGTTAGAAAAACACAGCAGTCTTTCGGCATTAAAATAATCACAGCACTTCCAATAGCCAAACTCCTCTCCTACGTCACCTGAGTTACATTATATAATACTGATGTCTGTTTGGAAGCAGTAGAACAGTTTAATAACTCTAAGCTATATTTTGGTTTTTTTAGGTAGACACATGGGCACCATCTACTACGCTGCACCACCTCCTTATTGATCTGTGTTGCACTGCGTGAAATAGGCCAAGCTGTCATCAAAGGCACCTGGCCTGACTCCAGCAAGATGATGAATTGGTAGGTTAAATTTAATTGATGTGGTGTATTATTCTGAATTACTAAACTTGGCTGTATGTTACAGTGGAAGTGTACCTTTTATCTTTGTTTTCTGGGACTGAGGCTATAAAACTCTAGGCTACATCCTTTACTGGGGCTTACAGTACATTCCTGATACTATAGTGCTCTAATATCTTGCTGTATGTCACTGTCAGCTACAAGACTAATGCAAGAATTCATCTTGGCTGCATTGCCCTTAACATCCTTTGCACAAGGCAAAAATATTTACCAGACTGGAGATAGAAAGAGCAGTGGCTGAGTAATGTATGTGAAAAATGATCTATGAATGCAGACCTCGATTGACTGAAAATGAAATACTGTGATAAAAATCTCATTTTTGAAATATGTGATTGTGCCAAGGAGTGCATCGCCTGCTCTAGGGTTTTATAAAAGTTATACAGTTTAAGCTTTATTTTTTATATATTAACTGGAACATCAGGAAAAGTGTACTTATGTGTTTGAAAAAACAGTTATTGTAAGACTATTGCCAAATTACCCAGCTAGATTTCACTGTCTGCACTTCACAGCACTGTGTTTCCTATGTTGTTCTGGATTAGAAAAGCTTTTAAACAAGGGAGGGAAGTTGTCAAGAGATGGCAGATTTGAGGAAATTGGGAAGAAAAAAAAAAGGAAAACATTTGATTTGAGTTACTTCAAGCTCATATTGCTTGTAGTAAAAGATCTGCTTCTGAGACACTTGCACTTTAAGCTGGCAGTAAAACAGCTCATGGTAGTGAGAAATTGCTGTTCAGCTTTTGGATGTTCCTATTGTTATGCTGAAGGATGGGTACAGTTCAGGAAGCATCACACCAGATGTACCGATACTGATATCCATCCCAGCTCGCTTCCTTTGGACTAAGTGTAGGAAGGGCCAAATGTGCCTTTTCTTAAGATCCATCGAATTATCTAAAGACTAGAATGTGTGTAAACAGAGACCTGGTGTCAGTTTGATTTTCATCTGTCATTTGGACAGGTAGGGAAGCACCTTGAAGCAGCAGGAGAGCAGCATGAAAACAGGAGAAAACACAAAGCACGAGACAGGCTGGAGGACTTGCGCTGTGGCCTTTGAGGCGTGTGCAGAGCAGGCTGCTGCACCAGTGTGCAGGGAAGGTAAGATAAAGCTCTGCTCAAGGACAAGGGCTCCAGTGTGCATTTGACTGTTGTGATGTTCAGCATGGTGTCTCAGAAGGCTTAAATATGCAACAGCTTTTCTTATGCCTGTGCTCTCCTACCTGCTGTGCAGGCTCAGGGCACCACACATGACTCCAGCTGGGGACTTTCACTCTCTTAGATTTTTCTGATAGTCAGGTTTTGCTCAACAAGGTGTTATTTGACTCACATACAACCCATGGATCTACCCTGGAGCTACTAAGGGTTTGCAAGAGTTAGCAGTAAAGTGTGCAGCAAAGCGAGTTTGATGGGAGCTCAGGGCTGTCAAGGTTTAGGCCAGTGCTATGTGGCGTAAAGACAGCTTTGTGATTGTACACAACCATTTTGGTTGAACCTCTGGGAAGAATGCTTTGAATCCTAGCATGGTGTGGTAAGTTTTGGAAGGCTTGCAAATTCTAGTTGTGGGATGTGTGAGGGGACAAAAGCTTTGATCGCTGTGGGTGGTGTCTGGGGACCCTTGGTCCTTAAAAACAGTGTGTGTGAGAAGGCGAGTGGGCCTCATGCACTACTGGTTTAAAGAAGTTCAGACCCCTGGGATTTATTAATTTCTGTCAGATGTTTAGTGTTGCCTGAAGTATAATTATGGAAAAAATCCTCATCTATAAAGAGACCTCTTCCAAAGCACTGGACCCCTTTAGACCCAGGCTGCTGCAGTATAACCTGCCCCAGCCAGAGCAGCATCTGGGAGAAGGCAGTTCTTGCTCCTGAGAAAGGGGAGATTCGTTGTGAGTGACCTTTCAGCCCTTCGGATATTTCATAAATGTGCTCTCCTGAGGTGCTGTTATTTAACTACAGGCATCAGAACTTGTTCTCCTGCTAGCTCTGCAGCTCTTGTTCATTGACAGGTTAGAGCAATCGACACAATTCCTGCCGGGCTGCGGCTTTGGAAAGGTCATGTACGCCCCGGTGAAGCCTGTCGCTTGCCTTTTAAGAACAGTAGGAATTAGATCTTACCAGTAGCTGTGACCAACAAAGCTACAGGAGGTGTTTTGCAGCTTAATATTCTGTCACAGATTAGAGCTGCTGGGAAAACTTTTGAAGTAAAACAAGAAAGGAACAAAACAGTAAATAAAAAGCTCTCTAAGGCTGAAGTCTTTTAACAGTCCAGTCAGTACCGACTTTCTGGATAATGTGGTGTGGATTGCTATGGAGCTTTTCTGAAGGGAACATGTGCAGACTGCACTGAAACTCATCGAGTTACCAAGCCAACTTGTACTAATTCTGCAAGGAAATGATTTTATCTTTGTGGATCTCCTCAGTGGATGAGAAGAAACATTCTGTATTATGTGTTTGGGTGCTTAGTACAAATGTGGATTTGCACCAGAGTTCAGGGGTCACCTGGGGTGCTGTGTTGCCTACACTGCTGGAGCTGGGAGCACTGTGTGGTTGCACCAGCTGCCTGTGAAACACTTGTGGAAATGATGGCTTGCTCACAGCAGGGAGCTGGCTGTTGTTGAGAGGGGAGGGAGAAAGGGTGAGAACGGTAAAGAGTTATGAAATGTGACATTTTGAGATCACATATGTGCTGTGGTTGGCTGGACCAAGGATCTAGTATCAACTAAACAAGTGCATCATTCTCTTAGGAAGCAGGGTGTGTTGTATGTATGAACTCAAGAGTTTCACCATGTAAGGTTTTGTGACAAGATACAGTCTCTGTGGTAGGGAATTAAAAGTTCATTAGCAGCCCTGATAGTGCACTGAGTAGGATATTTCTATTCTTTGCATGATATCCAAGCATCTGCTTTGCAGTCAGGAAGTGACTTTTCAGTGTGGCAATGGGAGTGGGCACCTCTAACATTGCTTGGAGTAGAAACAGTACCAGAGATTAGTTTAAAATTCATCAGCTGTACACATTGTGTAAGCCACAGTCACCACATGCTTGAGGGTGGTTAAAAATCTGCAGAAGCAGTGCTAAACGTGTTCGTTTTGTATCTGTCAGAAATAGGTATGTGCTTAAAACCAGATTCTGTTCCTTAGCTGAAAAAGGTACCTTGAAAGGAGGTAAAGCTAAACTAAATGACACTTGCATGTGCATTCTCACTGCATGCTGAAAAGTTGTGGTTGTATGTAAAGTAATTAGACACATATCTAAACAATGGTTAGCTTATATTGATTTCCTTGATTGGATTTGTCTAAGGTATATTATTAAAAACAGGACATTTTGCCTGCCTTGAAAATCATGTTTTAAAGCTACTTCTTATTTCTGGAGAACCTGGTCCATAGTTTCTAACAGTGTGCTTGAGCGTTGCTGAATCTAGGTCCAAGTATAAGCCATTTCTGAAACTGATGCTTAACATTTTTAAAATCCTGCTGAAATATATAAAAAAAAACCTCTATATAGACTGAAGCGTTCAGAACTGGAGGCAGATTCAGCCATCCTGTCTTCATTTGTAAAATCAGCATTGGATTTCATACAGAGTACGATGCATATTTACAGTAGTGCTTTGAGCGGTTCTGACATGTGAACAGATATATGTAGAATGAAGAGAGAAAAGGGGTTCTCCTGTCTGCTCTGGGAGTCAACTTTAGCTTGATTTATTTGTTTGTAGCCCCAAAGCCAGGGTGAGATGAGATGAGGTGCTGCTGCCATGATTATGCACATTAAACACGATGGAAGACAACAGAGAAGGTTGATAGCAATGGTGTCTATTGCCAGCCATAAAGGCCTACACAGTGTTCTTGCCTTATATCTTACTGCCTAAGCTAAAATGCACTTGATTTCTCATGGTCATTTCTATCTTAATAAAACTGTGCTGCTTTTAAAACCATAGACAGGGTGGATTGGCAGCTTGGTACTTACAGTAATAACCCGCTGCTAGATTCCTCCCCTAGAGCAGTTAAAACAGTGTTCTGGAGTGGCCGCATCCAGAGCTCAGCAGCATCTGCAGAGCCCTGCCAGGCTCTCTCCTCACTGCCGTAGCAACGCCGAGCCAGAAGCAGGAGCTGTAAACTTTAAAATATGACTTTTCAGCCAGAGAGCCTTCTCCTGCAGTACTGAAACCTTTCCCTGCATTTCAAGTCAGTGGGAGATTGTTTCCCCAGTCATAAGTCTGACTCTAAATGCTGTAGCATCCAAAATTAGGCCGTATATCATCCTAATAGTAGCTTTCAAAGATTTTTTTACAGGGTCAATTCAGACCATAGAAAGCAGTAAGGTTTTTGAGCCTAGTCACTAAGAATAGGAGCATCATCACAGGATGAAAGGGACTTGGGAGACATGAAACAACAGCGCAAGGTGGTGGGAAGAACATAGAATCATAGAATAGTTAGGGCTGGAAAGGACCTTAAGATCATCAAGTTCCAACCCCCCTGCCATGGGGCAGGGGCACCTCACACTAAACCATATCACCCAAGGCCTCGTCCAACCCGGTCTTGAACACTGCCAGGGATGGAGCATTCACAACCTTCCTGGGCAACTCCCTGAGGGACACCACTCATTACTGGTCTCCAGCTGGACACTGAGCCATTGACCGTAACAGTCTGTGTGCGGCCATCCAGCCAGTTCTTTATCCACCGAGTGGTCCATCCATCAAATTGATGTCTCTCCAATTTAGAGACAAGGATGTCGTGTGGGAGAGTGTTGAACACTTTACACAAGTCCAGGTAGATGACATCAACTGCTCTACCCCTGTCCATCAGTTCCATAGCCCCATCATAGAAGGCCACCAAATTGGTCAGGCAGGATTTCCCCTTAGTGAAGCCATGCTGGCTGTCACCAAGCACCTTGCTGTTTTTCATGTGCCTTAGCATGCCTTCCAGGATTTTGCCAGACACAGAGCTGAGACTGACTGGTCTGTAATTCCCCAGGTCATCCATTTTCCCTTCTTGAAAATGGGGGTTATAGTTCCCTTTTTCCAGTTGTCGGGAACTTCACCTGACTGCCATGATTTCTCAAATATGATGGCCAGCGACTTAGCAACTTCATTTGCCAGCTCCTTCAGGACCCGCGGATGGATTTCATCAGGACCCATGGACTTGTGCACGTTCAGAATTTTAAGATGGTCTCGAACCAGTTCCTCTCCTACAGTGAGAGGGACACAGATGTTGACTGTGTTTCATGTTTGGTTTGCATAATAGTAGTAGGCATTACGGTACCTTCCTTAATCCTTTATCAGAAATACATTTACTATCCCTTTATTGCCTTTCTTGAGGGAAACCACAGCATGGTTTGAGTTGGAAAGGGACTTTAACCATGTAGTCCAACCCCAACTGCCATGGCGGGGGCTGTTAGGAGAGAAAGGTCTATAAATGTAAGAGGCGCCTTTCTGTCCAGCAGCCTTGCTGGTTGTTGTGTGTGCTAATTTTTAGTAACAAAAAAATCGGATTCCTCAACATGGCTAAACATACTGTTCTTGAGTATAACGTTTAAGTGCTGCTGACTTTAGACCTTATGTGTGGGTGGTAGAGCTTGTGCAGGTGAAAGCAAGGTACATGGGTTCTGCCCTTCCACATGTGTTGAGGTGTCCAATAATCATTGGTAATAGCTGTGTTAATTTGCAGAAGATAGTGGAGTACTCTGGTAGGAGTGAAGAGCTAATTTGACCTGAATTTGCTCTTCCTGATGAGGTATGAGCAGTCTGGAAGATAGTGGGTATTTTGCTCACCTATAAGGTAGTTTTTGGGGAGAGAGGAACCTCCTACAACCTAAAAAGAGTCCTGCTGTTGAAGCGCTAGCATCAGTGAACCTCTAAATGTTGTAAACTTCAGGTTCATTAATTTTGGCTTAATTCTCGCTTATATCTGTCTGGCTTTTGTTACCAATTGTTTGGGCATCCCAGTGTGCTTGCACCAGTTGTTTGAGTGTACCATGTGCTCATCTCTGCACTGAACAGCTGTTGATATTTTCTCCCTGCAGAGGTGCACCATAGTCCTTTAACCTTCTGGTTTTCCTTGTGATGCTCCTTAATCTTCCAGTGTAATGCAGCACCATGTGTAATGGCTGTTAGTTGTGCCAGTAGGAAATCTTGCACTGAAAAATGTCAGTGCCAGGAGAGAGGGGAAGGGTTTAATATGTCTGTGTTAGATAAATGTAGGCCAAACATCCCATGATTTTCATTCATGCAAATACCTTGCCTTGTAAATAATCTTTGAAAGAGTAGGATACACCATAACATTCCCATGAATGGCAGGTTGACAACTTTTCTGAGACCTGACAAACATAAAATAGTTCAGTACATGAGGTGAGTAAATGAACATTGACTTTATGCACATGCATGGGATGAGTCTTTCTTTTATCCACATGACAAGAGGAATGACAAAATTTTAAAGAGAGAGAGAGTTCAGTTCATAAAGAATTACGGATTAGCGGTGGATAAATACAGGGATAAGCTGCTCATATAGGTGTGACTGGATTGTCAAGAAGCTGCTCAAAATGAGAAAAGGCCTCTGGCAATAGAGGTTTATCCTCTGCTTGCTTATTGCTACCCTACTCAAGTAGATACCTAGCTGTGGTTTCCCCAATATGCTCTTGTTTAAACAAGGAAAATATCTTGCTTAATTTGTGTTTAGTTTGGGGTTTGAAATAAAATCATACTTGGAGTATATAATATGTATTTTTGATAATAGGTCACACCCCAAGCTTTTTTTTGTGCTCCTTTGACAAGTAGGAATGCAATGAAATAGTGTGTGCCTGAAGAGCCAGTGGGACCACACTTACAGGTAAAAGGGAAACACAGGAATGAATGAGCTTGTACTTCTTCCTCTTCTTATGGGCAGAGTGACATTCTGGATAGTAAGACTTAATCAAATCTCTCCTGCCTTCCAGGTTTTTGAGGGAATAGAGGGCAGGTACTGTGTCTGTGGTTTCCCTGTTACCACACTGGAAATGATCAGTTGTTCAGTTGTTTGTCATAGGAACTTAAATATTTGGAGTTGAGTGTTATGTATTAAAAAGTAGTGAGGATGCAAAATCTCAAAGGTAGCACTTGAAAACATTCCAAAACTAAGATGTACTCTTACTTTGCATGGAGTAATACCTGGAGAGCCTGTCCTTTGGTTCAATAAATGGAGTTAATACTAAAAATGGAGCGAATTATCACAACTATTAGCTGGTGAGCAAAGGCTCTCTTTAGGTAGAAATAAGGGATAGAAAATCTTTCCCTCCCTCTCCACAGCTTAAACACTACACAGGCCAGTCACAGCATGGTTATTGCTGCACTGACAGCTGCCGACAAAAAAATAACCAGCACTGTGAATGATTTAAGGGAAGAACAAGTAAGAAAGCTGCTATAATTATTTCTTAACCATATTCTGAAGGTTCCAGATGTATAAAGTGGTTTGAGCAGGGGGTGAGCAGCTGGGAGGAAGCCTTTTTTCCTTCCCTTGTAACTCTCCACAGTTGCTGAGAGGGGTGGTGCAGTACTATCAAACTCCTCTTCTACCACAAGGGAATAGACATGAATGGAGAAAGGGCCCATCTCTACCTGCAGGAGATGGCAGAGGTATGTAGGGGAGCCCTGACAGTGTGACAGTGACAGTGCTGGGTTCCTGGGCTCTTACCAAACTGCTGCAAGCCAAACTGACCCTTATGGACTCCAGGATCTTGCTCCGAGAAGAAAAAGTACTTGCCAAAAGCTGCTCTTGAAGGGAGGATGTGTAAATACGTTTGATAAGGGTTCTCTGGAAATACATCTTTAAATAAACAGCTGATAGGCAAGACTGCAGAGGGACACAGAGTTAAGGCCAAATTAATCATACCAGTAGGCTTTGCTGGGAGTACTAAATATTTATGCTCATTGTTAGCATGTGCATCACATTATGTGCCATTCATCTCACTATAAATACTGAAGCCTCTGACATGGCATTACTTGCTATGTATAACCTGTCAGAGCATGTCACTGTCAATCATTTGTACTGCTGCAACCTTATTAATTACTGGTTAAGTAGTAAAAAACCTACCAGATTTTTATTCCTGAGGAGCAAAGTTATGTACTATTAATACATAACTGATAACCTAACAAAATTCCCCCACTAGTTTTATGTGTTTCTGTACACATGTGCAGTCTTTTTTATAGTATCTTCAAAGGTTGGTTAAAATCACATATCCATTTAAAAATGAATGAAATCTGTGTTCGAAGATCCTTGGGGAAAATCCTGCCTGCAGTAGTAACATCAGTCACTCCATGGTTCTAGTACTCTTTAGTTGTGGTAGGTGAGGAGAGGAACTTTGGAACTGTCCTTCACATATCACAAATCCCTAGAAAAGAAGTGTGTATGAGAGAGAGACCAAGAGGTTTGTAGCATACCTTCTGCATGGGCAGAAAGTGTGATGTTGCTGAAGGCTCCTCCCAGCAAATGCTTTGGTTGTGCGAGATGTCTGTGTCCACAGGTTCCCTGGAGATCTAGGAAGAAGTAGGAGCTGCCTATTCAGGAATGGTTGAGACTCATACTATAAATTGTGGATGACAAAGCATTTTTTCCAAGTAGAAGTTCTGTAGCCCCCCTCCCCCCCCCTTTTTTTTTCCCCTCCAATAACACTGTGGCAGCTGGAGCCCTGTTCTCTTCAGGAACGTGCCTAAAACTAGATTGAGGCAGTGTTTAAAGAGCAGTTCTGTGCTGGTCAGTGATATTCTATTAGTTTTTGAGGTCTAGTGTGGCCTGGCAAGGCACATTTTTAAATATTCCAGATTACAGTACCAATAGCTCTAAATATTTGCTCAATGTATCTTTTCTTTTCTAAGCACAAACAACTTTTCTGTTAAAGAGTTGAACTTAATATTAAATATCTATTTAATAGCTCTTGGTTTCTGCTTATATAAGTGGTCTCTTTTCTGCTGCACGAGTGATGCGAGTTTTCTCTCTAGTGGAGCTTATACGATGTAACGTACCAACATGGGAGGACAGGGTCAGCGCTGCTGTGCTTCAATTGGTTTTAGTCATCTGATATAAATTCTCTTCCTTCCCCAGCTAGGATTTTTGTGCACATGAAGCTGAAGTCAATTTGGTATAAAAGGTCATCAAACACTGGCTAATCTATCCAGTATCTATAATTAGAACTTAGAGGAAAGAATCTTGCGGAAGAGCTAACAATCCTGGAGAAGCTAATTAAAGAGGAACTATGAATATAGTAACACCCTCTGCTGGGGGGGGGGAATCAGTCACATTATTACATTGAAAGAAAAAGTTTCTGAACGTGAATTCAGATACCCTTTTATTCTGAATCTGATATTCTCTGAGTTAAAAGCCGCAGTGTCAGCTCATTTCCACAGATGTATAGCAGCAATGGATCTACATTTACAGTTACATCAATGAAATATGGGAAGAACAAGGTTTTTGTGGGGTAAATATTCCCTTGGCAATGTGTGGCTTTCACTGCATGAGAGGTGCCATGACT
Source organism: Neopsephotus bourkii (assembly GCF_033783945.1). Lineage (NCBI taxonomy): Eukaryota > Metazoa > Chordata > Aves > Psittaciformes > Psittacidae > Neopsephotus > Neopsephotus bourkii. Next base: position 47,329 of record NW_026902244.1, on the reverse strand, counting down.
TCATGTTCCCTTCCCCAAATCACTGAGCAGTCAAGTCTCAGCTCTGTAAAGCATTTGAGCATGATCTCAGCTCAATGTCCAGCATCATTTGGAAGATACATAGATTTACATTCATGTCTAAGCATGAGCCTATGAAGCCATTCAGGTTGCGGCCTGTATATAGTGGGTCTGAGAGTCCTTTCTGTGTTTTTTTTATTGAAAAAAGGAGAGGGATAAAGGATCTTTGCAATTCCTGGTGAATCAGTTCTCCATGGCCTGCAGTCCCCTGTGTCACCTCTCTGCAGCTGCCGTTTCTGACTCTGAGCTGGAGAAGTTGGCAGGAGAACCTCAGTTAAAGTGGGGTGTGAGTGGTACTGAATTTTCCAAATGCTGAAGATTCAGACTGGGTTCAGTTCTGCAGCTACATCCACCACTAGAAGCAGGTTATGTGAGACTGAAGATCAGTAATATGCACTTCAGGATTCCTTGTCCCGCTAATCTTTTGCTTTGCCTAAAATGAGCAGAAAGCCTACAAAACCGAGGAGAGAACAGTGTACTTGGGGAACAGGAGAATTAGGGTGATCAAAATCCTGTTCAATGCAAGTGTTGTCTCTGAGACAAACAAAGTTTAAGAAATGGACGAAGTGATACAAACGGACAACGTGTAAAATAAAAGTACTGCTAACTTTTGTTCACTTCCTAGAACATCCTGCCTCAGTTTAAAGTGTTGAAATATGTATGCTCCAAAGCCTCAAAAGACTGTCAAATAAATGAGCATCTTCTCCAGATCTCTTAATATCCCTGCTTCTTGATTAGACCAGGTATGGACACTGGGACTGATCATATCATAATACCTCATTTAGGATTAACAAGAGAAGAAATTTAAGTGATGGGCATCAGCTCTAAGCATAGGTCTAACAGAGAAAAATTGTGCAACAGTCTTTTCCTGTAGTTACCTTTGTGTATATATGAGCATCAGCATCTCTTCTGCATTCATAAATCTAGGCTTAATTTAACATGCCTTAGAGTCTCTGACCATGCAAAACTGGTGCTAACTTTATTCTTAGTATGCTTGCTGCTCAAACTGCAAGGCTGCAGAACCTATGGGGAAAGGTGGAGAATTTTTATGTGGATGCTGTAACAGTAAGTGCTAAAACCTGTATTAATTTTGAACTACTTCCAGGCATTCAAGAGGCAAGTCTATTACTTTCCACCAAGAAAGGAGCAAATGTGATGACTGCTGGGGTGGAGTGATTTAGGGCAGTGAACAATAGATGCAGGTAAAGATGTGAGGTATAGCTGGAGGAAGGAGCTCAGGGCAGAGCTTTCTGCTATGGCCACGTTAAACTGCTTCTGGGAGCAAAAGGGATAGTCACATCCCTCCCCAGCCATGAGCTTCTGCTGCACCCCCATCCTGGCCGCAGTGTTCAGGTAATGGTCAGGCAGGTTGATGGCAAGTAGATGACTGGAAACTTGTTGCCAGTGCATGTGCATGGCTGTGAGCACAAAGGAGTGAGACTGAGAGCAATGTCTGGTTTCGTTGGCTTGTCCCTGCCTTAAAAACTGCACTTCTTACTGGTGTAAAAGGCAGTTTCTCCTGGGTTTATTCTGAACAAGCAGTAGAGCCAGGGTGTGGACAGAGCTCATGCTGGAGTCTCCCAGCTTGGGCTGGCCCAGGGCTGGATTGTGTCCCCTGCCTCTTTGAAGCTGTCCCTGCACTGCTGCAGAAAGAAGAAACCTGTGTTGTTTTCGAGTGAGGGAGTGGGATAAGCCCCTGGACATGCTGCTTTTTCAGGGATTAGCACAGCTGGCCATGTGCTAGGGCAGATCTGTCCTCAGCTTTTCGCCATTCCTTCCTCCCTTGTCACAGCAGATGAGAGAAGCTGAGGACAAGAGACTGTAATATTCACACTGCTCCCTGTGGTGCCCACAGTATGGGGGCTATCACCCTCTGTGCTATCAGAGGATGGGATATATAACCAGCTCAGTCACACAGGCCAGTTGATGCTCGTTCAGGTGTGGCATCTGCCGATTCTGTTGCCTCTATGGGGGTCCCTAGGAGCAAGACAAACGTTACTTTCTGATACTCTAAGGAGTCTGAAGCTAATCATTTTGCTTTGTTTCATTAGCTCAGCTGTAATGTAGCAGAGCTAATGCAGTCGGATCCCAGTTAAGGTACCAAGCAGCTTTAGCTGCTTATCTGCCATGGAAAGAACCACATTCACTTTTGTGATGAAAATTAAATGTGGAAATAATTCGCTTTTCCTTTTTGGAATATTACCGTGCTATTAAATAGACTTAAGACTGTTAAAGAGTAATGACATGAAGTTGCATGCATCATTATTTTAAAGGAGATTGAATGAAAATATACTGTCTTATCTGTTCCAGCCCTTGCCTAATCCTCAGTTTAATAGAGATTTGTAAGGGCCATGATGCGCATACGTTTAATAATGAAGCAGAGTCTTCAGTCTCTAAAGCAGGAGTTTTAGTATCTACGCTGTGAATGAAGTAAGCTTAAAAGACACCAAAGACTGTTTTCTCAGTTTCAGTAGCTTTAAAGTTTTTATGTTAAATAATGTAGTTAAGCCTGTAGAAATCAAATACAAAATAATAATAGAATATCAGATTCTCTGCTCTCAGTTACTTTTAGTGCAGCAACTGGTTGCAACTAACTGATTTCTACAGCTGACTGTACTCTTTAGTCACTTTTTGCTCCAATGACCTGGTTTGAGCAGATCAGGGTTACTGTGCAGTGTGTCATGGCTTCCCTGTCTTACCAATGGGGAAGTGAAACACAAGAAGACTAAGGACCAGGTTGCCACTCTTAAATTCTGGGTGGTAACTTGGGGAACTGAACCACGGTCTTTAAAGCGTGTGGCCAGCATCCTACTGCCTGCTCTGAGATACTGTATTAGCTGAGCTTGGACTCTTGGGGGGTCTGGTTCTGAAAATTAAGGATTTATATGTATTTGTCACTGCTGAGTGATTGACAAGATTAGAGCATGGCTCGTCATCTCTTATCACTAATGTATTTGCCTTAGTTTGGAAATTGTGTGTGTGTCTGTGGGAATCAACCAGCTTCTTTATTTCATGTAAGGAAAAAATAACCCAAAGATCCTTTAATGCATGATTATAATTTCATGGAAAGAAAGTTTGACATACACTGTCATTCACATCCAATACACTTACTGTACAAGGCAGGAAGAGCTGCCTTTTGTCACAGAACAAGGAACTCAGTGAGGCTGAAGGAAATCAGGGCTGCCTTGGCCCATGGCCATCCTGACCTGCTGCCTCTCGTGTGCTCAGGTTCACCAGCACAGCCTCTCCTGCACTACTGCAACAGCTCCTGAGGCATGTGATAGCACACAAGGGAAAAACATTGGGATGTATGTCCACAAAGCTTTTTAATCTTCCTCCATGTACCTCGACGTTAGCCACCCAGGTTAATAATCCAGTAAATCCCTCTGGAGTCTCAGATCAAGCATACACATAGAAAACAATGTAGTTGCTTTAGGGTGGCTGAAAATTTGACAGGACTTCCTTTTCTGCTCCTGGTCTAAAAGGGATGCACATGTATGTATGCATGCACACACACACACAGAGCCCTCTGAAGGCCTACAAATGAACTGATCATCATGCAAAAGCTTTCAGTAATGCGTATAATCTGAGGAAGCCATGGACAGGCAGGAAAGGGAGGCCCTTTCCTGTGACTTAGAGAGGGCTGGGAAGATGCTGTTCAGGACTGAAGTGCCTGCAATTCCTCCAGGCCATGGGTTTAAGCCCTTGAGGGAGGAGGGAGTTGGGAGTTGTGGTTTTTTAAAGACATTGCACTTCAAATTTATTTTAATTTAGAACTAGATTATATCAATGGGAAAATCTTCACATCTTAGTTGTCTTCTTTCAAAATAAGGACTGAAATGGAGTAGAAGATATTGCCAAATAACTGGAACACGTATCCAGAATAAAATATTCATACAAGGAGGAAATGAGGTTTGTGTTTAATAAGAAAAGGGAGATTGTATGGTGCAGTACCAATTATGTATGTTCAAATATTGTGCTTTCCTTCAAGACTTGGTTATAAATCCAAAATATATAATTAATGATCCCATCAATAATGCATTTCTAATTTGAAGTTATAAAATAAAATCCCCTTGCTTATTTTTATGGGATAGCTCTTTAAGAGAAATCTTTTTTTTGGCACTGAGTCTTATCATGAGACGTATAGAAAAGATCAAGAGGCTGAAATCTGTGATAGATTGACAGGGAAGTTCCTGTTTGGAAAATGCAAAGTATTTAAAGTTTTTATAGATTCCAGCTTTCCTTTAACCAAAAAAAAACCCCAAACCCAGAAAACCCAAAAAACCAAAAAAGCTGACTGCAAGGTGAAAGTTCTTGGCTGGCTCTGAAGCCCCGTGATGAGATGCAACTTCATCTCTTTCAGTTACCATCTCAGGTCTGGACAGGTAAAACCAGAAACCCATTAAGGTTTGATAGCTTCATGAAATAAATTGGTGGGCTCAGCCTCACTGGGAATAGACCAGGTGCCCATTATACGAAAACTACCCTTATAGGTGACTGTAAATTGATACTTCTGTAAGCTGTCTCAGCTAGACAATGAGTCTAAGGCATATGAGAAGTGAACATTGCTTTTATTTGGGGACTGTTTCTGTCCTCTCTCATGTTAGCTTCACACCAATCATTAGTCTCTGCTGATGTCCTAACTCACACTGACAGATCTGGGACAGTTCCTCTCTGGGAAGGAGGTAAGGCTGCTGGAGCTCAGCTGTCTGGGAGTTTGCTGGTGGATGTACCTGGTGCATTGGAGCTGCTGTGGAGGGCTCTGCTACTGGAGGTTACTCAAAAGGAATGAAAAGCAGCCGCTCAGTCAGGACTTAAGTTAACTTCTTCCGTGTTAAAAAAAAAAAACCTTTATGAGACCAATGCACTAGCTAGTGTAGGTACTTGTGAGAGCCAACCAACCTGCCTGAGAATGCTCCACTTAAATGGACACTGCAGAGACATGCTCACTCTTCAAAATACTATCTCATTTCAAACAGTAAGTGTTCAACAGTTTAGAATCTGGATCACTGGTAGCTCAGGAAGATGTGTGTTCAAAGGTACAAGGCACAGACTGGTATTCACAGCTGAAGTGCTCTTTAAGAATTGCCTTCAACTCCATCTCTCAAACTGAATTTTGAGAAACATCTCTTTTGGAGGTTAAAAATAAATAGTCTTTAGCTGAAATTACTTGTGGATTCAAGAGTGCGGCTGCTGGGAAATACAATTTTCCTCCTCTCTTATCTAGCAAGAGGATTCTTGCCAAGGTGAACAGCTAACAGGGGATTTGGTCAATAAGGCTTTTTTCCTACCAGGAAAATAGAAGACTAAACACAAACTGTTTATTGTGTGATTATAAAAGGAAATGGGTCCTGAACTTCACATTAAGAGCTGCTTGGAGAACAGAGCCCCATTGTGGTAGGGCACTGTACAAACAACTACTGAGAAAGACAGGCTACCTTGAAAAGTTTATCCTCTTGTAGGGAACCAAGGGGATGGAAATATGCTTTGAGAGGTTAGCCTTCAAAAACCTAACGTAGAGACCATGTAATCAAACACCCACTAGGTTATTCATTGTTAGTCATTCACAGTTGACTCTTGGTGCTAAACACTTCCATCATAACCCTTCATTTGTATCCACAGACATCAGACATCTGTGAAAGGGTGATAAATGTGAAAGCCAGTGTTGTGCTACAGCCATCCTGCTCTCCAGCCAGGATGCAGCAGTGAGATGAGGCATGCTTGCTGGCATCCTGGCTGTGAGGAGCCTCCCAGGTCATTGGTGAGGAGCAGCCTTGGCAGAGCACTTACCATTTACCATGTTTGGATGCTGACATATCACAAGTACTTCCTAACCTACATGATGTGATGACAGTAGGTAATAGCCCATTTCTTTCTTTATAAAAATCAAATAGAAAGAAACTGTCATCAGTGTGGGGGGTGTCTAGTATCCTTTTCCTGTTACTTACCTGAGTCCATGAATTAAATGGATGGAAAATGAGTGTAAAATAAAAGTATGACATAGAGAAAATACTTGCTGTGTAGATGGAGAGGATAGAGGAAGACAAAGGAGATGATGAAAGAATAATAACCAATTCTACGCAGAGAAAGGTTGGTTGGTTTGTTTTTAAAACACTATAGTTTCATTAGGCAATGGATGACTTGACCTTATCTATCACCTCTGTCAAAAGAGAATGAAAAAGCAGAAGAAAATGAAGATGTTTACAATAAATGAATATAGCTACCACATTCATAAGGAGGAGAGAGAACTCTTCTGACAGCTCCCACAGGGAAGTGTGGATTATTTTTTAGTCTGGCTCTTTTTTTTTTTTTTTTGAGCATTTTGCCTTTTCTTCTGGCAAAAGTGGGCATTTTCTGAAACATTCTTTGCAGTGAGCTGAAAACCACATGCTCCATAAGCAGAGGATAAAAAAGATTAAGAAAATTTGAGAGAAGGTGGTTGTTCAGGAGTGTGAGACATTTGTTACTTACACTTGCCTTTTTACATTGTCTGGTTCAATGTATGGTATATAATAATACCTGGCCATGAACTATATTAATCTCCACATTTAATCCTAATTAAAGGAACTTGGTATACCTGGGAATTCCAGTTACCATCAAAGCCTGTACACGTCATCCTCACAGAGCAAATAAACATCTGGAATTGCATCTTTCTCTTGGATCTTTACATTTCTTTTTACAGTAAGGCTCAGCTTTCTGAGCTGCTTCTCCCTGAAGTTAGTGGAAATGCTGACTGCACAGAGCCTTCAGGATGGGACTAAAAGTGTCCTCATTTTTCACCTGACAAGTTCATGACATAATTTTGCAATTAGTTTGTGTGCTTTTTTCAAGATTTCTTTGGAGGACTGGAGTTTTTGGGAGGCAAATAGCCAGGATACAAACATAACAAGGAGCAGAAGAGCAAACAGTTTGCAAAGTGATGCTTAGTGTCTTATCCTACATATTTTTATGAGGTTGTATAGAGTATTATGATCTTCTGTTTTGCATGCAAATAGTCTGCTGAAGGGAGATGTGGCTGCAGAACTCCTGCAGTTGTTGAAAGTTAAATTAAGCTATTCAGTGGAAAACAGTTAGAAATCGCCCATGGAAGGCTCTGATTTTAGTCTAGATTATATTAACTCCTGATGTACTAGAAACTTTGCCAAAGTCATCAAAAAGCCAATGACAGAACAGTGAGAACAGAGTAGGTTTCATTAGGACATGTTTTCTGATACTGCTCTGGTGTCATTTCTGCACAGCATACAATGGGATGTAAAGGAGAGCACCTGGGAGAGAATGACAGCTGCCTTCTGTACCTGGGGCCCTGAGCATGCCAAGATTGGAGATGACAGTGTAATCATGAAGGCAGTGGTATGTCTGTCTAAGTGAAGTGGATTTCCCTAGTCTTTGTACTAGAGGGTTTGGCCAAATGCAGTGCTAGGGACAGGCCTAAACGTTTTTTGTTACTTCTGGATGCGAAGAAGTAGAGTCAAGGTACAAGAAAGATCTTAGCTCAAGAGTGTATGTATGTCTTAATTTCGAGATGCTGAGGTCATGAGTTAAGTTATAAGTAGTTTAATGCCACCAATACTCGTGCATAAGCTTTATTACTTTAAAAGAATCCTGTTCCTCAAAGCAGGATTTGGTGCAGGCAAGCATTTCTGTGTGCTTCCATTAATGTGTTCCCTAAAAGCTGTGACTCTCTGCTGCCACCCTTGTGAATGACCTTGACTTTGTATTTGGCGTGTCCTGGCTACTCAGGGTGGGACAGGTAAAGGCTGGGGGCTGGAAACCCCTGCTGGGTGGGATGTGACTCACCACTTCTCCTCACCAATTTGTATGTGGCTCCATCCCCTTTGGTAGGGCTGTTTCTTATTGGCACGTGGACACCAGCGTGAACTTTCATCACTGCTAGGGTTTGAGAATTGTGATAATGAATTCTCACAAACCTGATGTCTGCAGGTGGAAACAGGACATTCTCATCTGCCTTCATGCATAGCTTTGCTACTTGAAAGAGGCAGTGCTGTTACAGATGATGTGGGGAGAGGAACTGCTAGTGGACTGGTAAGGACTGCTCTGTACCCCACCTTTCTGCCCCTCTGAGGGATTTCACAGTGAGACTAAGTGATTCTCTTGACAGTTATTTATACACTGTGTGATTCAGCTGCCTTCTGAGGGATGGCAGCTTGCCTGTCTGAGAAACAAACTTTGTGCTGCCACTCAAGTGTTGCTTCTTCCTTAAAATATTCATCTCATGATGTTAGATCAGCAGAGGAAGTGATATAAGCACCAAGACAGTGATGGAATCAACAAAAAAACCCAGGTGTGGAAATTGCTTTGTGTTGATCATAACCTGAAAAACTGGCAAAATTGATTTGCTGTTTGTGTTTTCCTTCCTTATGTCAATAACAAAAGGCCTTCTGCTGCAGGATTAAAAATAGGGAGTCGGTGTTTCCTCTTGAGCCTGAACTTCATTTTACATCTGCAGAGTTTTTGTCTCTGTACAGTAATTTCAGTGGCTGCTGTGAAGTAATTCCTAATTTATAATAACAGTGAAAAATCAGGATCAGCCTTTCCTTTGTTGCCATGCATTATAAAACTAATTTCTTTTGTGTGAGGCACAGGTACAACTTAATGAGATGCTCCTTGGCTTTGTGCAGGGGATGATCACTTGAGCAGGCAAGACTTTAGCTCGGTAGAATGCTTTCTTTGTTCTTGGGAGAACTTGGATTTGTAAGTTTTTGTATTGCCTGCTTCACCCAGGGCCTGCTTGGCTACATTTATGCCTTTCTCCCTATTGATGTGATGTCCTTGTGCTGTGTGTTTTCATTTGTATGCAGTAAGACTTTTCCCGTTTGTTTTCCTTTTTAATTTTAATTTTTCATTTGGGGAGGAGTACTCCTCCTCATATCCTGTGGTCTTTTTTATTCTGTATCAGTAATTGTTTTGCATTTCCTTGAGGCACTGAGCCATTCAGGGGTGGGAGATAATCTTTTTTTCTGCGCAGTGAGTTATGTGCATGAAAAGACAGAGTATGTGAACTGGGTTTTAACCTTCATTGCTATTGGTTTTCATCTTTTTCAATCTTCTCTTCACACTGTCTTTTTTAACCTATTTTCTAGTGATTTTGTGGTGCTGGCTTTGTTTTTGCTGCAAGATAGCTGAAACTTAGCTGTGTCAGATGTTTGCATGCTTGTTCCCTTAATCCAACTAAGTTCATCTTTATGAATTCAAAATCATCTTTATTCATATTGTCCTTGGTTTTAATTTAAAATAGAAATCTCTTACCAATGTAGGAGTGCATTCAAGTAAGAATTCAGAATACTGACAGCCTGATTGTTTTGATGGTATAACGTGCTCGTATACCAGTGCTCAAAGCCTCTTGGCTGTTAAATATTTGTTACCGGTAGGGAAAAAAGCCCCGCAAAATTTCAGTGGGTGCTGAGAATGTGTTCCTCTTTGACTGCAGGTAAAAATACCAGTCTGTCTGATCTTCAGCTCGATTATCTGGGAGCAGTGCATTTATAAAGAGGTCCCTTGGGGAGAAAGAACTAATGGCTGGCTGAAAATGCTCTTTTAGCTTGCTTCAGGCATCTACCTAGCACCATTCTATTGTGGGTTCTTTGTGCTGACTGGATGCAAATAATCACCAATGTGATGAAAATAGAATATGCAAGAGAGGAAATCGAGTACATGGGTGATGGAATACTGATCATATACGTGCAAATGGTGAAGTTATATCCTAGAGGTGGGACTTGGGTTTCTTTCTTGCCCTTTATTTTACCTTGAAATACTGCTCATGTGCAATGAAGTTTCCTCTACTGCATGGGAAATGCTGCTAAACATGTGTCTGTCTGTTCTGGATTAGGTGTACTGATCATGCCTTATATCCTTGAAAAGGACATCTACTTCTCATGACAACTGTGAAGGCTCTGATACACTCAGCCCCCATGAGCGGCTGAAGGCAATACCTGTAGCCAAAAAGATCAGAAGGGACATTTTACTTGGGCTAGATTAATGTGAAAAAGTCAGGTCAATTCTAATGTTTCACAGGTGGAAAACCACAAAATATTTGACAAGCTGAAAGCTCAGTAAGATTTCAGTTACAGAGACACTAATGTCAAATAAGCAATTATACAGAAATCAAACTTCTCCTGTAAATTTGTGACACAGTAGAAGAACATTATGCATAATTACGTTACATATCATTTTAAGGATGAAGCTCATATTCCAAGCTCCATTAGCTTTCAGAGTCTTTGTAATATATCTGTTCAACACATCCTAAAAAGTTAGAGACAAGATTATAATTGATTTTTATTCACAGCAAAAGATTTAGTTGACAATTGATGCTACAGTTTCAGTTCTCTTTCGTTAAATATCTGTTGTCATGAATTTTGGTGTCTATAGCCACAAGACCCTTGCATGACACCAGTCGTTATTCTGGATATGTTTTTTGACCTAGTTAAAATTCTCTTATGGCAATGTCATGTGGGTGCTGAAGCAAGGAGCTGCAGTGACTCAGCTGTTGCTGCTCCGGGGTGCTTGCTCTGTGCTGGTGCTGGAGGTTAGTGCCTGTGTGCAGAAATGCTGGAGGCAAATCTGTTAACTCTGCTTTGCTCCTACCATTCATAGCTTGACACTTGAACATAAATGACTGTTTAAATATCCTAGGCCATGAACTGGAGTTACTGAGGAATGGGCCTATAGGAAAGTTGTCTGAATGTGATAGTAACTTAAAATTAATTTAGCCTTATGGAATCTGGTTTTCCTTTTTTTTTTGTGGCAGCTTCAGACCAAACACTGAGCTTGTCTGTCCTTACCTGCGCTGAATGTCCACTGTTTCCACATAGACAATGATTACTGCCTGTAGTCAAGAACTTGCCTTGAAGATGGGGCTATCTCAGAGCATTGTGAAGTGGGTGGATGAAGATGACAGCCAAGGGGAAAAAAAGACTCTAAAGATCAGCTGGTCGTTGTGGGTGTGGGTTTAGTGTCTGCAGATTGATTTTGATTTGAAGAACTTGGCAAGCCAAGTTTAATGCTAATTTCTTCCTGGGGACAAGCATTTTGCCACCTTGCCCACTAACACTTGCTGAAATGAAAAAGTAGTACTGTGTGATGGAAAGATCTGTTCTCTGTAAATCAGGTTGTTATTCTCAGCAGGTCTGATACCTGAGGTTAATATGCTTCTGTATCAGAAAAAGCTGCTCAGATACTTGGTCTCAACTGACTAAGACTTCGAGTTGGAAAGTTTTCTATAATGTTTGGATATGGGAATGATGGCTCTCTGTTTCCCACTATATGTTGATCCTTAAGGTAATGGTATTTCCATCAGACATGTGAATTCTAAATCAGGAAGATTCTTATTTCTGGAGTAGTGTTAAATGCACATAGTGCTGCTCTGAATCAATAGAATTAATCAGTTCTTTCTATCTGTTTTGTTCTCTAATCTCTGTTCTTCTGAATTGTTTTGTTTTGGTGACACGCTTGCTGTGTCAATTTAAGTGTATATTTCTGGGTTAGAAATGGGGCTCTTTGTGTTCCCATCAGCTCTTCTGCTTTTGAAAACTGGAAGTCTTTGATACTGTTCTCTTTTTAAGCCAATTTTTTAACAAGGATAACATGATCTAAATTGCCAGCAAAACTCACCCTCTTTTGAAATGTGGTTTAGAGGCAGGAATTCAGTTCTGAAAGTAGAGGCACTGATAGTAGAGGCTGAAAAGTTGTGTAAGAATCCCCCTGTTACAGGCTACTGACCCTTATAAAGTGCTTTTTTACAAGTATAATTATCAGCTACTGTCAATGAAACAAATGCTTTCTTTCCTCTCAGAGATGAAGTGCTCTGAATAACAAACACAAGGGAAATGATACAGTAATTTGCTGATTTAAGGTGTGGGAAGTTGATTCACACTTTACAACAGCAGTGATCTGAGTCCACCAATAGAAGATTTCTGGATCTCGGATAAATAAGAGATGGTTTTGACTGTATTTTGCACCAGCTTCTTAAATAGAGATACAGAATGAACACCTGTTTCTTGTGGCATTGTTATTGAAAGTGAGTATTTATGTATACAGTCTACCAACAATATTTGAACTGCCTATTTATTCTAAGAGATAGGCAGATTCATAGATCTTGGTGACCACTATCCTAAAATGCTGGTAACTGCTGATGATATGAAACTGGGCTGTTAAATGCTTCCCCTCTTGCATTGTTTTCTGCAAAAATATTTTATGTATTTAGCAAAGGCCAGTTTGACTCATCTGATTGATCTCTTTTGACTCTATTAATATTTTGGCACTTTCAAACATGCTGAGCAAGCCTCTTAACAGCATTTGGGATTCTCCTAGAAGCTCATTCTTGGTGTAGTACTTGCAGAGTTCTGTTTTTAGGGGTGCATCAAAACTGGGAGCCGTATGGTTAGATCCTTCAGCATCCTCCTGTCCTGAATGGGGTGCAAGGTTATAAGAGAATGGATTTGGAAGGAAGGGGAGACTGAGAATAAATGTACGTCCTTTGTTATGTGGCAGTTCTCACTTTGCTGTTGGGTTTACAGGTCTTCAGTGCTCAGTTTCTGCAGTGGCAAAATGTAGCTTTAGAAGATGTCAGGAACTTGCTCCTGACTGATGCTGTTGCTAAATGTGAGCGTCATCCAGGCAGGCAGCCTCTGGAGTCTGCTTCCCTTTGAGTCTCCAGCTGTGACTGGGGCAATGATCCCCCCCAGACACAGCACTGCTTATACAGAAATGGAAGTGCTTCTTTCTCCAAGAGGTGAAGACTTGATAGAAAACATTTGCTCCATTTCAGATAATGCAGAGATAATAGTTCACTCACATCTTAAAACTGCCCTTAAGGAAAGGAATAAGTCAATATTATTTCAGGCAGAATAAAAGGTAGAGTGTGTTAATAGAATAATAATGATAGAAGCACTGCAAGGCTGCCTTATTCCATGAGATTACTTTGCTTTGCCCTACCAGTCCCCCATGGGCTTAGCATCTGAGGGTGAACTGAGTACAGCTACCCTGGTACAGTCAAGCCCTGCAGAAGTCTGTTAGCACAGACTGTTAACTGGAGTAAGAGGCTATATATACTGCTTAGTGTATGGTAAAAAGGTAAAAGACTGAAAGCTTCTCAAGCTTGCCATAAATTGCATCTCAAAGTCTTTCTGCATACTGATTTTTACATTCAAGAGCTGTAAAGTAATGATAGAAAGAGACATTTCAGTACAGATAGCTCTGTTAATTGAGCTAATAAAACCTTCCAGTGAAAATGACAGATAAAAGCACAATGGGATTGGATTTCTGCTAGCTGCTAGAGAAAAATTCAGAGGAAAAGCTTTATTTTTTTTTTTTTTCTTGGGAAGTATATTCATTTGCATACTTGTGTTTTCCCATTCTTAGTCCTGTACTTAAAATAGTCATGCCAGGAGATGTAGGAAAAAGTGAGCTACAGCTGAAATTCTGAACTGCTTTTCAGAGCAGTGTTAATAAGAAGTGTGGTTTCCAGCAGATCAGCCAGTAGTTTCAAATAATTCATATATTAGGGGTATGTACTCCTGAGCATCTGCCGGTCACATGAAGGAGGATCTTGACAGTTTTCAGAGGAATAGAGAAAAAGAAAACATAACTCATGAAAACCAGGAGTGGTTCAGGCATTGGAACTATCACATTTGCCTTGAAAGTGATGGGTCTCGACTCTTCCAGGGCAGGAGTGGGAGCAGTGGCAGGAAAGGCAAGGGAACTCTCCAGCAGGCACATGATAGCCTTCTTCTGCAGGGGCAGAGCTCTGATTTTTTTTCAGATGGGATACCTTATGATGGGATGATGGAGCTGGTCTTTCTGCCTGTGAACTGCTACTGCAGCTTAATTACTGCCCCTTCCTAAATGCTCTGGCTCAGTTTCCTGACCTGATGCTGACATCTGGGAAAACACAAGGGGTCAGTGGGCTTCTTGTTGCTGCTGAATCTGTACAGCATGAGTGATGCTCTTGTTCATCTGCCTTGAATAATTTGATTCAGATCAGGACAATCATCTGGGATGTCAAGACTGCTTTATCAGTAGTCTGCTTGGGCTCAAGAGCTGTGGCCTGGCCAGAGTGACCTCCATGGATGGCCACAGTGCTCACCCTGGTGGAGTACAGAGGGTGAGCGTGGGGTGCAGGTGTCAGAGGGAGAAGGAAAAACAGTTTGCTGCCAGACAGACAAGGTCTGTAGAGATCAAAAGAGATGCGTCAGCCTGGGGAGCCACAGTGGGTGTGTTGGAAAGCTAAGCTGGCAGGAAGGACAATTTTGCAAGGACACAGTGGGTGGGAAGGGAGGCAGGATTTGTTTTCAGATCAGAAGATTTATATTTTATATCTGAAGAGTTATGTTGCTCTTGTTCAGGATTTTGTGTTCTAGTTAAACAGCTCTGGAGATTAAAACCTATGTATGCTTGTGGCTGCTCCCCTCCGGCAGGTGCACTGGCCAACACTGCCCTCCTAGCCAGCTCTGAGGCACCTGCCAGGCTGCCTGTGTCCTCTCACTGTCTTCCCAGCTCCCCACCTGCATCTGCAGTGGTGTTTGTTCCTAATCTTTCCAGCAGTAGAGACACATGGAGGCCACTGCTAAACCTTGCCATGCCCCTCGCACTCTGCCCCTTAGCATTATGAGAAGAGGATGTATGGACATGCCTGGGCAGTTGCAATTTTCCAAGTGGAGAGTAGGTCCTGGCCTTTTCTTCATGTAACTCCAACAGTCTTCTGCAGGGTTTATCCCTGGCAATGCTCAGTGCTGTCAGAGGAACAATCAATTATTTTAGTGTCCAAAGAAACAATTTTAGCACTGAAATGTTTTTTTGTTTGTTTATTTCCTTCTTCTTTGACTTAGCTGGACCAGACAGTGTGCATGTATAAGTAAATTTTTCTTTCTTGCAACTAGGTGGGGAGTTTCAAGAGGATGAGAGAGAATAAGTGTTCATGGAATCCTTAACTAAAAACTTCAGTTGTTGTTGCAACCAAAAATATACTTTTCTTGTCTCTGTTACTATGACAGGATTCACAAATTTCTGTTACTATATAAATTATATACATCATATGTAAAAGAAAATGTTAAATACTGCTGATGCCAGTAAGCAGAGTTAGATTATTTTTTTAATTTTTAATTTTTTCAAAAATATATATCTTCTGCTAATCCTGGCAAGAAAGAATCGAATGTTCTGGCTGTGTAGAAGTAGTGGCATTTCCACATCAGTTGCTACAGAAGGCCCAGAGTACTTGTTCTGAAGTCCCCTAGGCCTTCTGGGCTATAGAACGGACTGAGAGGAAAGGGTTTGGTCATGCTCAGGCTTGTTTTGTGATGGGTGCTTTCCTGTCTCTTGGTTGGTCCTGTCGGTCCCCACAGCTGCCTCTGATGATGCTGTGACAGCCAGAAATGACCTGAAGCCCTTCCCCTTTGGGGACTGTGGACTCCAGTGGAGTAGTGAGTGGTATTGCTGTGAAGGAGAATGGGGTTTGTAGGCAACCGAGACACAGACTGAATTTGGCTCATTTGTAGAGGCAGTGGGAATGCTGGGTGATAAATAGCCTGGGAAATCGGGTATCTGAAAGCAGCTCTGGGACCTCTTTCTCTTGGCGGCTCTCAAATTTCTCATTGTGTCTTACTGAGGTCTATTACTTGTGCACTTCAAGGTGTTGCTATGGAATTTATTAGTCTGAGTTGTGAATGCATACAGCAGTTGTTTTCAAAAGAGAAGGAAATGTGATTTGCAGAGCTGCTTACAGATTTAAGACATGCAAATTCAGTTTCTTATAACTTAAAAAAAAATAAAATACTTCCTTGCCCACATTTCCTGTCCATACTTTGGGTTTGGACAATTTTGCTTTCTAATTCTTTGTTTTGAGGTAGTTATATGAGAGTAACAAGAAGAGAGAAAACTGTTCTCCCAATTTCCTCTTTCACATACACAAGAGATGCTTTTTAAAAGCAGCAGCACCCTCTCTCATGAGTAAATGAATTTGTTTTTATCAGTAATCCAGGAAGTCTATGTGCTTTTGGATTGTTTTGGGGAGGGTTTATTCAAATATACAAAAATGAATGAAATTTTGCTGTTGAGGTATAGTACTGTGAGAGGAAGGGACAGCAGAAGTTTACCTGGAGCATACACGAGCAGGATCCATGGATCTTGCTGGGATTTTAGGCAGGTTATATTTCAAAGAATCGGGCAGAGCAGCAAGGCCAGCTTTGGGGTTTCATGTAGATGTCTTTGTTCCCATCTTTGAAAGTGGAATATAGGCAGTTGCTGTCAGAGTCTGGGAAGTCACGGAGCACTGAAGAGCTGAACAGGCAGCCAGGCATGTGTGAACATGAGAGGTGGAGGAAGTGCTCAGTGGGAAGTGAGGTCAGGCTGTGTTTGTTACAGAGCAACTTGGCATCACAAGTTCACAAACTGGTGTTTTGGTTGCGAAGAAGCTTTCCAATAACTTAACCTATATGATGGTACAAGAAATAAGCCAGGACAGGCATAGTTTTAGGTTTTACCAAGAAAGATTCAGACAGTTACAGAACTGGAAGGACTGAAAAGGGAAAATAGGGCAAAAGCAATATTTCCAGGTTACTTTGCCAAAGAATAGTCTTAGCACAGTTGGATAACAGTCACAGATGGAATTTGATATATGAAAAAAAATACAGTGCTGGATGATGACCAAGCAATGTTCTTCAGAGTCTTATAAAAGCAAAGTAAAAATAGGATTGTAACAAGAGAATTTGATCTCGGAGAATATTGGAAAATGTTTTTTTCACCACAGAGCACCTAAAAGAAGGTGAAGAGAGAAGATGCCCAGGGACTCGCTTTGTTAGGGGGTTTTCTTCACACCGATTGTAAAGCAGAGTTATGTTCTACCTTCTAACTAAAAGTATTTTGTAAATTCTTTGGGAATCGTTTTCATCTGTATCCTATGGAGGGAGCAAGTTCAAGACATTGAAGAATATATTGATTTGAAATAGCATAATACAGAAAGGCAAACTGAAAGCCAGAGACAGAAATTTTCCCTATAAAGCAGAAATTCAATATATCTTTGTACTGTATGCTGCTTATCTATATGCATGCACTTTATCTCATAGGAGCAGTTCTCTCACTCTTTACCTTCTTGTTTCAGACAAAGGCGGTAAGTTTGATCAGTTTGCTACGGGTTTTTGGTTAGGTAAAAGTATTTTAGGCTATTTTACATTGCAGAGCACATCTATATAAGGCTCCCAACCCAGTGACTGGAATGGGATTCTTCTCACATAACTTTAGCCATCTAGAAGGCTTTTCAGTTCCCTGAGAACTCAGTGAGGTTCAAGAGGCACTGCCAGGAAGGGATCCTCAATTGCCTCTTCAGTCACCCTGAGGAGTGAGCACGTATTCTATTCCAGGCTTGTTTTGTAAATTTTTCCTTAGGTGATGACCGTTGGCCTCTTATAGGTTTATTCCATGCCTCTATTGCAGCAACATCCAGTAACTGCAGGTACATGGAAGGGAAAAGGATGCTCTGTGCTTACACTTCATTTGCAATTCAACTGTCATGGGGGGCCAGCATGATTTTGGAAAACAATTCTGTATTGATTTCACAGAAGTAGTATTCCTGCACTAATATTAAAGATAACAAAGATGTTAAGCCTTATTTTTTAATATCCCTTTGATACAAAGAAATTATAAAAATCTTCAAAGAATATATCTAAGTACAATGAAGTCTTTAAAAGGGGAGAGGGAAGGGGAGAGTGCAGCTCCTGTCTTCCTCTCTGTGCAGATACCTGTCTTGATCAGCCTGACATTTTACTGCCACATACGCAGCCTGACCCAGTCAAATCCAAAATATTTTGCTTTACAGGAATGACGATTTGATCTTTTCCAGATCTTAAACTTAACCTCTGCACTGGCATACATATATATATTCATCTGAACTACAGAAGAGCTGTGTGTTGCTCTAAAACTTGGAAGAGGTGCTGATATCGAGATACCTTAGGATAGATTTTTTCAGTCTATGAGAGGCTGGTTTATTGGCTTTTCTAGTCAGCCTAAAATCCTGCATGTCAGTAATTGATCTGTTGAAATTCCTTTTCCTGTAAGGTGAATTAGCAAGAATCAACAGTCTTAGAAGTCCTATTTTTCATTAATATGCTCCTCCCTTTAATGTTAGGGAAAACCAGATGCTGTTGAACACTACTGAACACTCCAAGATGATGAGAAAGCCATGTTTGTTAGGTTCCTATAACTCTTTGGTGGCATGCATATTTCGCCAGGGTGTTGATTCTCATTTGGTTTTTGTTTCAGTGTGTATGTGAATGATTTTAGTTCAATATTGAATTAGAAAAGAACTGAAATGCAAAGCAGAATCCTTTATTGTCAAAATCTGCTGAGGTGAGTTGGGAGTTCATGTGGAATACTAGTTTGAACTCTACTCGTAAGGACAGGTGTGTGGGCAGTCTGAAAAGTTGGTGACCCTGAAAGCTCTGGTGGTTTGCCAGCCAGTAAGAAAGCTGGTATCCTAAAACAAAGTCCTGCAGGCATGTCCACCCCATCCTCTGGAGAAGGTTGCTTTTGATAACTTCACTGCCTGATTTTGTCAAATACTGCAGGAGCAGTTACAGTGCTTGGGAATGATGAATTACTGACTTCAGTGGAACCTGAGGTAAATAAACCCCAGTCATTCGGTATTTCAGGAGAAGGTGTAAGAGTTGCCTTTTGCTTGCTAATGGCAAATGGCAGTTGTATTTGTTTGGTTGAATCCTAAATATGCAAGGTTTATGTTTTAATAAGCCCTTGGGTATTCTCAGCCAGCCCTGGATCTTCTTACCAAGGCCATGACATTTTCCAAATGGCCTCTCTATTTCCAGTAATCTTAAATCCTGTTGAACACCATGTTATTGTCATGTCTAATATTAAAGCTTAAGCAAGGTAATGAAGGACAGACATTTGCAAAAAAGAAAATACTGCATTGCATTTTGGAGAGCTGTACGATCACTCTTATTTTGTCTGGGCTAGTTAAGTCTTCATTTTTACCTTGTTTAGATTAGTTTCAGACAGACAACACAGCCCTTGCTTCAGCTGGAGAAGAATCTCAGTCTTGAAAGCAGTGCAAAGATCAGAGGCAGTCTGAAGATATCTCAGCTTCAGTTTCAGGGTTGCAGATGCTTTGTTTTCCTCTATTTCATACTTCCTTCAAACCAAAAATGAAAGCTTACAGCTTCACAAAATAATACTGCCATGAAATATTTCTAGTTCTAAACATTTATAAAAGTATCAGCTTTCCTTCGCTGCAACCTGGGCAGTAATTGTAACTTGCTTTTATAAATGAGTGCTAGGAAGCACGAGGAGATAAATGCATTGCGTGGTGGCCACATTGCCATCAGCAGCAGGAGTGAGAGCAGGGCCCAGGACTCCTGCTCCAGGGTCTGGTGTGAACTGCTGGAACCAGTCATTGATGGACCATCAGAGGTGGATCAGTTTGGCAAATTCAGCCAAGAAACAAAATTAAAATGGAATTATGCCATTTTCTGGCAACTTGTAAAGCTAAATTAAGCTGGCCAATTCCTGATAAAATCACAGCAGGGAAAGCAGAACAAGCAAATGAGAATGTTGTTTTTCCTTTAGTCCTTGCACTATTTTTAAGTCATCCTGACAGCTTGTTAAATGCCAGTCTGGAGAATGGCTTGAAGCACTGACTCTCACTTAAGACATTTATCATAAGAGGCTTTACCCCGAGAAGATGACTAACAGAATAGTGCCCTTGCCACATGGGAGTCAAACCCTGCAGCAGCCCAGGTTCTCAGTCTGTGGGTCCTTACGCCTTTGATGTTAGCTCTTCTTATGATCTCACCAGTGTTATACACTCAGATTATGCTGCGTAACTTTGAACACCACATTTTGATGTTTCCAGAGCTGCGTATCCTCTGTAGAATACACTTTGCAGTAAATAAAAGTTACACAGGCACCCTGTAGGGAGCTTTGTCGGCCTTCTGACAGACTGTCCGTCATGCCCGTGTCTATCCAGTCTGTCAGTGCACAGGTTTAAGTAGTAGTAAGTAATAAAATTAATGTTCTGAAGAATCAAACAGATGTGTGATTCTGGGAAAAGAAACAAAAAAAAAAAGTTGTCATCTTAGGAGGGATGTGATGTTCATACCACCTACCTTGATATCATACTTAGGTGCTTGTGTTAGGAGCAGGAGTTACTGGTCTGCCAATATAAGACAGCACGCCTCTTCTCTCCATCTAGGTACCATTGTGTTGCTTTGCCTTTATAACTTTTTGTGGCAGGCTTTGAATAAGATGAGAAAGTAAATGACATAGCTGGATTGCAAATTCAAAAGGCCATTTACAAAGGATTATAGTAAACCAAAGTGTCCCCATTTTCCTTTACAAGGCTTTGTGGTATTCACAGTCTCTTTTTTCTATTAGTGGTGTGTTCTGCAGAGGGAAGCAAAGCTTTCTTGTATTTAATTCTGAGTAGCATCCCTGATGCCTTATAAACCTGGTAAGAATTGAGTACAGGAGCACGGAGTCCCCAGCATGATAATTCTGTAGATTTCTTTGTTGTGGTGAAAATTTTCTAGTATCAGAAATTACATTTGGGTAAGAGGACCCTATCATAGTACATTTTAACATGGTGTGGCTGAAACCACACTGTAAGTAATGAATTTCATTTTGAATGACAAGGTATCTGAGTTTCTTTGTAATTTAGGAAGATATGTGTCAGCTTTTATTTCCATGTCCTATGCAAGTATGATCTAACATTTAGATTTACTAGGTCTCATATCAGACAGGTGTATTTTAAAGAAGATTATGTGATGAGCCAGTTAATATTTTATATGATAAAACTGGTCTTCCATTCATGTCTAACACGTATTCTTTGAGATTTGCATTATGAGAAAAGATCTTACCTTTGATAAATGGATCTTTAGAATTTGCAGTGACTGTAAAGGGTTCCTGGTGCTTCAGAGTGTATTTAGTAGAGAAAAAGATGACTTATCACAGTTTTTAAAATCTCAACATTTGAGGTGCACTGCAAAGACTAAGTTTAGGATGGAAACAAGCAATAGAAATGATTTCTGTGCTACAGAAACTGGAAACACAGACCACAGTGATTTCTGGTATTTTATATACAGTGTTGTTTAATTCTGCTCAGACCAGGTTTTAATGGTATTTTGGCAGTGGTGCTCCCTTTTACCTCATCTAAAAATGGTGAAGAATGTGTGGCAGAGAATATAATGAAAGGGATTTATGGTGATCAGCAGTTTGCATAATTTGTTCAAACTCTCGTAGAATCAGATTCAGATACGTTCTGCAGTGAATAGCCTTCAGTTTTGAAAGGCATTGAGAAATATGACATCCACAGTGAGTGCAAAAAAGTCATTATAATTTCTTTAGTTTTCTGCTAAGTCTAAATCTTTTGCTAATCCTGGTTTAGGCAGTATTTTAAGGAGTGGGGTTTACTTTAGTCTCATGGGAATTTCATTTCAAACTTCTGGGCATGAGGATTTGCATTCACAGAGTTGTAACAGCCACAGCAGCAGTTTATTCACAAGCAAGGACTTCTGTGTGGCTTTTAGGATGATATTAATTGATTTGTACTTAAGATACAAATTAGTTTTGAAACAACATCTTGATGGTGACTTGCTTCATCAAAGCATGTTGAAAAGAGACTAATCTGCCGAGTGTTTTGAATAATTTTATCCATGTTTATTTTTGCTGTACTTGGTAATATGAAGCAAAAAAAAACACGATAGGGAGACATTTCCTGTTTGGTAGCTTCTCCTAGTGAGTGAGGAGGACAAAACCCCAGTCCTTTGGGTAGTTCTCTGCAGCTGTGCAGCTGGTGCCATGGAGAGAGGTAAATTGCTTTTACCTGTCTTTTCCCAACTCTGGGAGAAGAGATGGACAGAAGCTGATGTTTGTTTCCTCATTGCAGCCTTTCTCTTGCTCTTGTGTGACATCTACCTGCTTCAGAGATAGACAGGTTCTGAG
Source organism: Neopsephotus bourkii (assembly GCF_033783945.1). NCBI lineage: Eukaryota > Metazoa > Chordata > Aves > Psittaciformes > Psittacidae > Neopsephotus > Neopsephotus bourkii. The sequence goes on along the minus strand of NW_026902244.1, from coordinate 25,312 downwards.
GCTTTAAGTCAGTTTTTAAACCCAAATGAACACAGTGAGCGCTGATCACCTGCAGGAATGGGCATCCTTGGCAGTGCCAGGCTTAGGAGAGGGAGGTTGTACACTGCTGAACCCAGCTAGTTCCTGATAATGCTGCAGGGCAGATTCCTTGGCCTACTCTTCAGCTCCAGCATCAGAAAAAACCCAGATACCAGGGACTTTGGCTTGACCCCATGGGAGGTCACAGCCCCCTGCCTGTGCACTTCTGCCCAGGGATGCTAGATGTGTGGATGACCTTAATGTGTACTCATATCTTATTGCACTTGCACATGGCTACTGTGCACCCATGGTGGGTCTGCTGAAAGACTCACCGAAGCTGCATGGCACAACTCTGCTTTATCATTACAGTGTTATTTCCAGCCAGTGGGTACCCGCAGAGTTCTCCTTCGTTTTGAAGAGGGAAGGGGGGGGGGGGTTAGAGAGTTGTCAAAGCCAAATGGAGTGATCTTTGTCTGAGCTTACTTTTGTTCTGATGTTGGTTTCTATGGCTCATTAGCTGTGCTGCGATTTCTCTCTCTGCGTTTCATCATGCTGTGTAATGTGGCAGAGTGGTGCAGGCTCATGTCATGCGTCAAAATCTAAGTCGTCTTGGGGAAAAATTGAACATTATTAAAAACATCAGAATTATTTATCATTTTAAATAGCTTAAATAGTGAGGATAATATCAGTTAAGATATATAAATGTCACCCTGAAAGTGTTCACCTCATTGATTTCAATGGAATGGAGGTGGAATTCAGCTCTGTGCAGGGATCATCACAGGACCCATGTGCCATTTATTTACTGTTTTGGAGAACTGACCCAGAAAATAGAGAAGGGAAGGGCCTTCAGTCACCATCTAGTCCCTTCTCCTGCTCCAAACAACCATACCAGACTGAAATACTCTGAACAATAAGTTTGTGTTTCTCTTCTACACAAGAAGCAGGTTTCTCCAATACACTGCAAAACCTGTTCAGACAGATGCTGACCTGATCTCCTATCTTGTCTCTGACACAGCAATTTGTGGTACTTGTCAAGTAGTCAACCTGAAGGACCTATCAAAAGATATTTCTATTTTTATTGGAAGTATGTCCACCATTTAATGTCAAGGAAAATTAGCATTGCTTATGAAAAAATGTGACTAACTGGAAGAGGGAATGGAGTTGTCATTATGAACAGCTGCTTTTATCACAGGTGTCCTGCCTTTCATCTGTGCAGGTGATGGGTTTCTTGCCAATAATGAGTGTGTAGTTAGTATACTGTGCTGTGCTGCAGGTAGTACAAATATTGTAGAACATTAGCAGAAAGCAGAATGTGAACGTGTATTTTTAACACTGAGAATGTCGATGCTGCTATTGAGACTTATTGGGCTATCACCAGTTGTAGCACTAGTTGACGCTGTCTCACGCAGTGAAGTAATACACTTCCTAAATGTATCCCCAGTCCCTTCGTGTTCCTCAGATTAATGCTTCTTTGTTGGTAAAAATGAATGTTTTCAGTGATCAGCTTGAACATGAAATGTGAATCTATGGCGTCTCCAAAAGGCACTGACAAACTTTTGCAGAGCTGAAAATGCACCGAGAGTGCTACAAGTCTGCACCTAATTTTATGTGCTAACGCTCTGCGTGGTGTCAGCACAACAAGCCAGGCAGGTCTGATTTGCTTTTTGCTCCCACTCTGTTGAGTTGGATTTTTTTTATTATGCATTTAATGACAACTGTGCTCTAGTGCCCTTGATTGCTAAAATTTATGTCTGTTTACAGTGCCATGGTTAGCATCCGAGTTCATGTTGTTATTATGTTGTTTTTAACATCCTGAAACCATGAAAGCTGAAAGTTTTCATTTAACACACTTGGTTGCACAGCATGCAGTATTGGATAGGATAATGAAACTCCATCTTTCTGGTTTTATTGACCTAATTGTATCATCTGTATCTCTTTATTAGTTTATTAAAATACTCCCTCTCTCCCAGCCTATTGAAATGATACTGCCTAATGCGCAGAATGAGTTACCTTTACTTTAGTGTCACTGGGTGTGAAATGTTTTGGGGTTTTTTAATGAACTCTATTTTAGGAACCTAATTTTCCCCAACAAGTTCCGTTCGTTATGACTCACTAACTTCCGATGACGGTGTGTTTAAGGGGACCCTTCGCCGTTACCTTGTACCTACGTGATCAACTGAAAATCAGACCTGAGTCAGTTTATCTTTTTCGTTATACTTCTTGACTTCAGTTCCTTAGCCACAGGCTGTTTTTAATCCCAATTTAACAGCAATTGTCTCCTATGCAGACATAATCATAGAGAAGGTGTTGGCATCAAAATAAAAACAATTCCCACACTGAAAAATAGTTATTTACCTACCTGTCAGGTTAAAGTTAAGTTTTCTCTCACCTGAATGCTTCATCCCAGGGTAGGAGGGTTTAGAGACCCACTGGCAGCAGGAACTTTGCTCCCTCTATAGAGGAAATATCACCTTTTCCAGTTTGTATGTTTGTGAGAGGCTCTAAGAAAAAGTTATTTGGAATCCTGAAATATTGTGTTACAGAGGTACTGCTACTGTGTTAGAAATGTATTCAGTAATGATAGCTCAATATTTTTACAGGCATCTGTGAATGTGTCATACTCTTGGTTTTATTCTTATTCCTTCCATTACTCCTCTGCTATCTCTGAACAGTTCCAGAGGCTTTAGGAGTTGTGTTTTCAGAAATATAAACTTCATTGTGGTTCTGCAGTCCTGAGCCTAAAATCAGACATTTTATGGCATCACGGGCACAATGCCACAGGAGTTGATTTCTTGGAGCCGCACATCCTAACTGGCCCATAAAAGAGCTTCCTAAGGACACATGTTGTCAGGAAAGTTTTCACAGCTGCCCTTGCACACCCAGACAGAATCTGGGAGTAGACTCATCAAGATCTACTTAAGTACTCAGGTGTGATAATGCTTTGCATAATCATTATCTATTGATGTAATAGCTGAAGTTCTGAAAATATGAATGTCTGAATAGGTGATTCAGTTACTTCACAATAAGTGCACTAATAGAACCCCTGCTGTGTTTTACATTCATCTCCCTGCAAAATATATTTTTATATTTAAAAAAAGAAAAAAGAACATTTATGCACATCTCTTTATTTGTGCTTGTGCAGTAAGCAGGAGCAAAACTGAAATAGGACAGGTTTAACATCTTATGCATAGTTACAGTGAGCAGGAGGGGGGAAAATTCAGTACCAGCACTGGTATTGTCCAGTGTGACAAATGATATTCTGAGCTAATGCAACATGCTTGCTGTAAAATGACTTTTTGAAGCAGTTAAGAAAAGAGAAATCTGTTCACAGAATTCAATATTTGTACCAAAGTTCTTTGCTTCTTTTTTGAGGCAAAACTTTAGTCTTGACGTATTGTTTCTGCCCATGTTTGTGAGGCTGTCAGGATCAAAGCAATCCCTAGACAAGAAAAGACAGTCTGGCCTAGAAACTTGATCTCTTGATTCATCTTTTAAACTGCATTTTCTGTTTTGTTCCCACTGCCTTTATCAATCTCTCTCTCAGAAGCACTGTGTAAGGTGTTGGAAACTTCTGCTAGACTAAGACACGGCTTTGAAATGAGCCCTTTGAATTGAAGAAGATACTTTTGTACTTTTGGAGAATGACTGGAGAGGAGCACAGAGCCTGGGGCATCCATGCTCCTCGAGGGGAGGCTGTGCAAAGCTGGTTTTATTTATTTTCCTAGTTAGTGTTTAAAATATCTCTTGAAAGCAATGCATCTACTAGTTTAGGATTCAGTGAAAAGTACTGGTTCATCGTAATTCTATAGTACATCTCTGGTTTTGAGTATAAAGTTAGTGTCCAGGAATGAGATTTTGAGATTGTTTTAAATTCTGAAAATATGAGAATTTTTTGCACAATTGCTATAAAAAACTAGAGCCTCTCATCTGGTTAGTCAGAAATACTTGTGCGTACCATATGGGGCTGAACTGGAGGAGGGAAGGACACCAGGGCAACTGTCAAGTCAAGGGTAATTGCAGGTAGGCTGACCATGGCAATGGGGTTTTATGGATCAGTTTTATAGTGGCTCAGAGTTCGGGAAGATCAGTGCCAGTAGGGAGGTAAAATATAAGAAAGGAGGGCCAAAGTTGTGTTGGAGTTACTTTGGTAGTTTTGGTGTGAAAAAGGACAAAGTACTACTGCAGGGGCTTCATCCAAGGCTCACATCTCTTACAACCGGTACTGGTGGTTTAGGGTAGCAAATTTTATGCAACGCTGTGCATTTTGTTGTGTTTTAGTTAAGTATTTTTCCTCTTGGTCAGGTTCAAATGCATGCTCACAATTTTAAACTTAACTGAAAAGATCTTGAAGTTTGGAGGTTAAATTGAGTCAGATTTTGGGACAAAATTCCTGAGGAAACTCAGGGACATTGCAGGGAATGCTGGTGGCATCCCAGGACCTGCTGCTTGGTTTTACCTCTGGAACCAACACTTGAAGCTTGTGTGGACTTGCAGTAGGTGATGGTGCCTTAGAGATGTGGACCATCAGTGGGCCCCATGGTTGTTACCTGATAACTGGTTCTGGCCAAACGCTGCTTGAGGTTATTGCAAGGCAGGTATATAAACAGCACTTCTATTTAGGTGGAGTATTTGTGTTCAGTTCTCACTATGATGTTTGTATGAAACTTCCCTTTTCTGTTAAGTAACTGCTGTCATCTGTGTCCTGGGTTTAGCAGCAGCAGTCATTTTTTCTCCTTCTTGGTAGCTGGTGCAGTGCTGTGTTTTGACTTTCGGGCTCGAACAAAGCTGATAATGATGTTTTGGTTTGGCCAAGGACTTTGTGAGTCTCATGCTCTGCCAGGGAGGAGGGGAGGCCGGGAGGAAGCAGAGACAGGACACCTGACCCAAACTGACCAAAGAGGTATTCCATACCACAGCACGTCATGCCGAGGGGGGAACTGGGGGGGAACCCGGAAGGAGAGGGGGTCGGCCGGGTCGGACTGGCGGTTCGGCGCGTGGTATTGTACTCCTTTCCTTTGCTGTTTTCTCTTATCATTGTTGTCGTTGGTGGTAGCAGTGGTGATTCGTATTGTACCTTAGTTACTAAACTGTTCTTATCTCAAGCCGTGGGAGTTGCATTTCTTTTTGATTCTCCTCTCCGGTCCCCCAGGAGTAGGGGGAGGGCAAGAAGGGGGGGGAGTGGGTAACAAGCTGTCTGGCTGTGGGTTAAACCACGACACATCTGTGTCAGAAATGAACTGATCCCTTCACCTGCATCATCATGTTAGTAAGAGTGAAACACTCCTTGCCAAGTCCTGTATGAATTTCATGAGTAATAAAATGAACTGAAAAAAAGTTGTTGAAGTCTTCCCAAAATAGAAGTGTCACCTGTGTGCACTGTGTTTCTTCCAACTTCGCCTTTTATGTAAAACAATAGCAAAATGTCAACTGGAAGTAAATCGCTGTGCCCAGTCCCTGTCACGCAAGCACAGAGACATCTCAAGCGTGAACAGTTGCTTCAAGCAGTCTTTTTGTTGGGAGTCTTGAAATTTTCCTTTAAACCTTGAAATGACCCCAGCTGCAGCGCTCCTCTCTAGATCCAAGGTGGCTGAGAGGCCACCAGATCTTCTGATCAACACCGAATTCAGCTTCTGTTATGTAAAAACCTGATATTATTTGCATGTATTATTCATTAGTATGTACTAAATAGAACTGTGAAGAAGCATCAGGAGACACCCAATTAGTTACTGTACCCTGTGGAAAAGTTGGGTGTATAATATCCTCATCCCAGGATTTGATTTATATCCTACAAATAGAAGAAATAAACTGTTGGCTTGAAAATTCATAACAGCCAAGATTCAAAGGGATAGAGGCAGGTTTATGGCAGGACAACTTTCCTTTGAAAAGCACAGAACACACTCGCTTGGTCAGACTGTGCCAGACTGGAGGAAAGCCGTGCACAGAGGTAATTGGATATTTGCTTGGCTGCTTTCCTTGTTTCTAATGGAAATACAAATGAAAACTATAAACCATTAATCTTTAGCTTACTTTTGCTAAGTATTGAGCAACATTTTAAAACCCCCACTTTGCTTCAGCAGCAGCAGTTGTTAGAAGAGGGATTTAGTAGCTGCTGCAGCCCAGGATTTGTACAAGAGCAGGCTTTGTTTCTTGCTTATGTGGTAGGGGTTACAGGTAAAAATATTTACTTAGGGCCTCTATTTGAAGCTCAGAATATGTGGAATTCAGAGGTTTTGCCAAAGTGATTTTTTTCTCTCAATTGATACATGAAAAGAAAATTTACATATTTAAGTGACTTAATAAAGGAATGTAGTCTAAAAGGTGGGTTTTTTACTACTGCTTTCTTTGCTCTCTCGCTGCTGCCAGTATGATCAGTGAAACACTGCCAGGTATAAAAGGTAGGAGATTCAGTGTCCAGTGAAACAAAGGGAAAGCATCCTGTGGTTTCAGCTTTGAGCTCTGACACTGCATAAGAGTCCTCATTTTTAGACAGAAGTTATATTGTGGTTGGTTGTGTTCTTCCAATCTGACATTACCTGCTGTCGCAGCTCCAGGAAATGTTAAACCATTTTGTATTTGCATAAAAAGATGCACAGAAGGTTTTGTTACTCCTCTTTGAGGCGTGCTTGAAGTGAGTGGGGGAGCCAGAAGTCTTGAGCAGACCTCTGATCCTCAGATCACATTGCTGAGTCCATGGACTTGGAACATCTTGTCATTAAATTTCCCAAATTTCCACCATTACTCCCATGTTGTACTGTGTTGGCTTTCTGCACATTTCCAGTCTAAAGCTGAACTGAAATGCCTGAGTGGTGGTACCCAGTGCCATGGTAGCCAAGCCCGAGCTGCCCAGCACAGTTTGTAGAACCTGAGGTGTGATGGTGTTCCTGTGTCCAGGCTGCCTTCCCAGAGGACACTGCAGAAGTGATGACAGAGGGAGGACTCCTTGCCTGAATGTGAGCTACTCGGAGCCAGCACTGGGTATGGTACTGAAGCACACCAGTTTCAGGTGCTCTAATGCAGAGTAAGGGCTTAGCCCATCCTTACAGATAACCTCAGCTAAACCACTAAAATCGGACAAAAAAAAAAAAATGGGGTGGGAGTGGGGCTCACCCAGAGATGACCAAATGTCAGTGCTGTGGGGCTGCTCGTGTTCCCCAGGCCTGTGGCAAACCCAGACCCCCAGCTTCAGTGTGCCTCCTCGTCAAAATTAATGCAGTGGTTCTGGGGATAGCCAGCCCCTCTTCATTGCTAGAAGATGCTCGCATCACATTACTGCTGATGTGCTGCCAGTACCCATATACCTTAATGTTTTCTCCATCTCTAGAATGTTTCAGTGTGGAGCAAAGACAGAGACTGAGCTTTAGTATCACATCTAGGTCAAGGGAGAGAGAAGTAATGCTGCTGAAATTGGCAGGTTTTAAAGAATGAGAAAAGTCAGTGGCTTCTTCAGCATTTAAAGATGTGTTTTATTTAAAGTTACCAAGGGAGGTATTACATTTCTTTCATTTTAGAGCTTCCAAATACTTCCCTTTGGGGCATCAATTTGGTCTTCATGCTGAAAAGACCTTATCAGGCCAGTAGTAACCATTACAGTAAGCTGCTGCTCAGTGGGGCCATGCTCCTGTGTGATCAGTTGGCTCATGAGCAGGATGCTGGCCTCCCCCTGCACATCACAAACTTCCTAGGAGGTAAGACAGAGCCTGTGATGTTCATGGTTGTGGCCGATGGATCGGAATGGAGTCAAACATCTTGATGTGTCAAACAGTTCACTATGTCTCTGAGCCTCAGCTGCCTCCGTTTACGCTCAGTGATCAGAAGAAAGATGTAAGGGCAAATAAAGATATGTAATAAATAGGACCTGACTAATTTATTCACAAAATAAAACAGCAGTAGCCTAAAGTTAACTGAGCAAAACCAGACTCACACTAAAGTGCTGTTAATACCTCCCTGCTGCACACAAACCATTGCTCGAGTTGCTTTGCAGACATTTAAAAAGGTGGCATTAAATGTGAATGTGTTTTAAGGATTATTAGGAAGGGCACTCCTTGTGGATAACTCTGTTTTCCATTATTTATAGCATTACATACAGAATATTTTAAAATAAATTGTATGAGCAGCTCTTGAACTGCGCTGCATAGCCAAAGCTGACTATGAAGACATTTAAGACTGACAGTCCTGATGCCTTTTCCAGCAGCTAACCAACAGCTGGAAATTCTTCTCCACTGGGTGTTTATTACCCCCTTCCTTCTACTGTATTGTTTCTAGTTTCCAGCCCTGCCTTGCTGCAACTCTCTGTGACAGTGCTGCAGTAAGTCCTGCTCCAGCCCCAGCAGGTCTGAAATCTCCTGCTCCCTGTCTCCCTGGCACAGCACAGTGGGACAGAGAGCTGTCAACATGGTACGTTGTCCTGCTGCCGGCACAGGGCAGGGCACCTTTCAACATGCCCAACAAGCTGCCCAGGGCACACTGAACAGCCAAACGTATTCTTGTGCATGAAGAGTGTACAGGGTTTGGTTTATGTTCTGATGGTAGGACTTAGTTTTAAGTTTTTATGACTTACAGCTAGACTCTTCCCCCTGCGCTTGCTTTCAATAGTACCATACTCTCTAAGAAGCCGCGTGGTGTCACAGAGCAATTTGGGGCAGGTTGTGACCTTCTTGTATGCCTTAAAGAAATAGTCATGCTACTATTTATGTGATAATGCCTGTATGCCATTCTAACTCTTGGTAGCTTTTCTTCTGATCTTTGTAGGACAGCTAGACACACTTATCAGTGGTGATCTTCACCCTAGTGCAGGTTTGTATGGACAAAACTCACAGCTCCAAACCCCAGAACACCTATTAAGGGGGCAGGCACTGTTGTCTGTACCCCTTGATGACCTGAAAAATAAGAGAACCTCAAATACTAGATCAAAAATAGGGAGGGTTAGAAAATAGGTAACTGGGAAGCAAAGTGAATTTGAAAATGTGAGTGTTCAATGATCAATACAGCAGAGAAGAAAATACAAAACCTATCCCCTTACCCCTGAGTCTGAAGTAATTCTGAGCTAGCCATGACTCCTGTGCCTGCAGATCTCAGCTGCGCGGCCTCTGCTAGCTGAGAAATGGCTCTTTGTAGCCTTGTAATATTTTTGTTGCTTGCAACATTTGTTTTAGCCACAGCAGTGAAGCATCCCTCTAAAAGTAAAATAGTGACACATCTGAAGGAAACCCACAGTCCATAACATCATTTAGCAGAAAGAGATTTTTATGTTGTTTTCTAGCTTCCATTTCTCTAATGCATTTTGGTGATGGATGATGTTGCAAAAGGGTCCTGCCCAGTTCATGGTGCTGTATAAACCACAGCCAATGCAGCTGGAGTGGGATTGCATTCACCTTCAGTAGCAGTGTGGCTCCCCAGGCTGTTATTTCCCAGCCCTACTGTTCAGTCAGTCTGAGTCCTGCCTGCATGAAAGCAGAGAAAGTAGAAAAACTGACATCTTCCTCTGTGTGGTGGATCCTATTACAGGATATGAGTGTTAAACATGGTCCTCAAGTGTGAACTTGGGATTTTAATATAATCATTCTTGTCTAGACTCTTTCTCTAAGCTTTGTGGAAATCGCTAATATCATTTTACTTATAAATTATGAATGTTTCTACAGTATGCCAGGTAATTTAATACTCCTTAGAAATTAAGCCATTAATCCAATCTCCATCAGACATTTTTGTGTTTTTCCTATAATAATGCACAAGAAAAGCTTTCCTAAACCTGAAAAACACTACATTGTCCTTTTTCAAATCTCTCCTTGATTTTGGCCCCTAGTGCACTGCCAGTAAAACACTGAGCAACAGCTAGGCACCTACTCTTCTGTAGCCACTGCTTATTGCATTAGTCCCAATTATATCTCTTTATATCCACCTGCTGTAATTCCAGTTCTTGTAGCTTTTTCCAGTTGTGCAAATATATATGCATGCTCTTGAATTCATGACTATGATTAATAATCTCTTTAGAGTCTTTGGAACAAACTATGTCCCTCAAGATAAGGATGTGAACTAGTGTTCAATCACAGATTTAAATTGTAAACTCCTTGGAGCAGGAACTGGTTTCTGGCAGGTCTGTATAATGTGTTCTGCACTAGAGGGCTATAACTGGACTTCTGTCCTACTGTGAATAAAATGCTAAGGTTTGTGGTTTTAAAGCTCTTTATCATAAAGCCCAATAAATGCAAAGTTGGTGCTTTTGAAGCCAGTAATTAATCACAGCAGAGTAATTGCCAGCTAAGATGAAGTGGTAACCTCTGAAGAAGTCAGGAATTACAGCCAGTTAGGGTGGTGTTGTTTACTAAAAATTACAAAGTGATCCCTGTGCACTTGGAGAGACAAATCCTCTTCCTGGGCAGGAGCCAGCACTGTGAAGGGAACCACCACCCTGGTGCCTTCTCATATGCAGAGGCATGCTTGGAGGGAAAGACTTCCTGCCAAGTGAAGTTGTCATCTTCAAGGCCTCTCAGATCCCTGAACATATAAAACTGGCTAAGTCAGGTATTCTTGTCAGTGGGTTGCAATAGTAGCTCCTTCTAGTTTGCTGCAGGCATGTTGGGAGGGGAAAGTGGATATTGTTGTTGCTTGTCCTGCAGCTGAAGGGATGTGAAGGCTGTTCCCAAGCAGCTTTTGTTCTTTGCATTGGTTCCTTTCTTAGCTTTACCTTGTGTTTCACTGCTGGTTTTAATCTGTTTCATTCTGCTTTCCAGCCCAGGCAGTGGTGGTTGCTCCTGCTTGCTCTAGGGCTGTGCAGCATGCGGTTCTGGCAATGGCTTGCTGGGGTGTATGTGTGAAAGCGACTCATGGGAACTGCCTGTATGGATTTCCTTGGGAGACATGAGCAGGGGTAGGTAACACACTTGCAGGCAGTTTGTCATTCATCCTGATGTAGGATTTTGCACCCTGTACAAATACTGCTTCATGGAGCAATGGCAATGCCACATCCTCACCATTTCCACTGACTAGTAAATGTACCTTTCTAATCAATAACTGACATTCAGGTTATAAGAAGGATCATACTTCTGTGTGAAAGCCTGGTCTTGCCAAATCTTTTGGGGGTTAAATCTAAAATTGCAGTCAGTGGGAAGACTCGCATTGATTTTAGTGAACTTTGGATTCTTACCTGTATAGTTACAAGGCAGTAAATGCCTGAAGAAAACCCAGGCTTTAAAGAACTGATGTATTGGAAGTATTGAGCTGCAAATGGAAGATTTATCTTCAGATGAACTTCTGAAGTAGTAGTGGCAGTGCACATTGCTTCAAACCAGATGTGTTTGAATCCCCCCCTTGCAACATTTTGGCTAGCAATTAAGTGCATTCACACTTTCTTCCCAATAATGATTTACCGTATGGAAAAAATGAAGTATAGGGAAGTTTTGGATTGCAGCCCACAGGGTGGAAATGAATGATCGTGATTGTTGAGCCATCCTTCACCAAGCTGTCATCACCTATTGAAAAGTCAGAGGTTGTAAGCAGCAGCTGTCTGGGGAGACAAGTCAGTTGAAAAAAATAAGTCTTACAGGTTTCCAGATACTGACTCTGGGAATATAATCAATTATAAAATCAACATAATACATGGAACTTGGGATCCCATTCTGAGCATGCTGGCTTTTGAAGGATTCTGGCTGTGCTGGAAAATGTGACTGGTGCAGGAGTTGTCTTCCTGTCTTTATAAAAGGTTATTTTATGAACTGAAACAGCTGTGATTCACACATGCCAGCACCTTGGCTTCCTCTGCAGCATGCTGACTGCAGGTTTTCAGCATTCCCCTTTCATCTTGTTGTGAAATAAGTGGGGAAGGTGCAAAAAATAGAACTGTGATACTGCATGAGGATTAGTGGGATTAGAGGTTGGATACAGGATATAAGTGTGTTTAATGTGGAAATCTTGATTGTAGTAAAGTCAAGGCAGAAATCCCATTAGCTTTAGAAGGACCATGTGTTCTCCCAACCTTCTCTTTTGGAGTTAACCCTGCACCCTCAAATTTTAAATATGCTATTTGCTTCCCAAAGCAGCCTCTCAGTCTTTCTTACCCTTAAAGTATGTAGTAATGGTACCAGCACATTTGCTTCTTCTCAGATGTACCTAATCGGTATTTCCTGTTCAGCTTCCCCTTACGGGATATCATACCTGTTATAAGAGAGAGAAGGACAGAGTGGCCCATTGCTAGAAACAAAGCGGGTGGCAGGGGTGGGAATTAAATGAAGGCATTGAGTCCTGACCATGGGACTGACACTCCTGAATTCTCATTCTCTTTGTCTCTCTGTGCTTTATTTATTTATTTCAAACTTGCCAGACAGGGATAGGATTATAAGTGTAATTACAAGTCCTTAGCATTTGTGTTCCAAATTGTCTTGAGCACTTTTAGAAAAGCTAAGTCTCTGTAAGATAGCTGACAGGCATTTGGTGTCTGTTTTCGGGTATCCACCTAAAAACATTTGAATATGTTTTGATGGTCAGGAATCATGATGTACCTGCACTATCAAAGTCAATATTCTTCAGTATTCCATTTGAGAACCCCAAACCAGAACATCTATATCTATGAGAAAAATCCCTGAAAACTTATCTCTTGAGTCTATAAATGGCATAAAAGTTGCCATCGCTAGAGAGCAAATGAACTCTGTTTCTGGGAATATGGTTTATAGCATCCTATCAAAAGGGTTGCATGTAGTACCTGTTGAATCGTGTTGCCTATTTCCTGAAATACAGAAAATAGCTATGGAGTACTTTTCATCTGGGATAATTTTTGAAACTGGACAGTTCAGCAAAAAAGTCAGGTTAGAATATGGCTATTAGTAGGCCAGTGAAGTTAAATAATGGTTTAATAAGAGCTAGAAGCAAGAAAGACTAAATGTAGAGTACAGTGTGTAATAAGTAAAATGAATTTGGGCTCTTCTCCATCTTGGGGTGTGCTCAGTTCAGATCCTGGCTGTATCTGCACCTCAGTTACTGGTAAACGCAGAGGGAGGGCTGTGTGTGACAACTCCATGCTTTTGGGCAATAGTGGAATATTGTTAATCTTTGTGACATGCTCCTGTTCTGTACCACAGTGATACATGTCTTTCCATAGGTGTTGGCATTTTGCTTGCCAAAGCCGCTGATCCAGGACTGTAACCTTTTCACAAGGTACTGGAGGATTTCTTCAGTTTGAGACTTGCACTAGATACTCTGCAACAGTCACTTTCAGAGAGTGCAGAAATAAGGGAAGGGGGGATTTTTGATGTCTTACAGCTGAAATGGTGGTGCTTGCATCCAGGGGAGCATGGGGACTGCTCCTGACGTGTGTTTTCAGAGCTTGAAATTTGCCCATAGCAGTGGGGAGGAGGGGGAAGATAAGTAGGGCTACAAATCCGCAGTAGCCCATCAGGTCCAGGGGAAGACAAGTTCTTCTCCTGCAGGCTGCCTTCTGTTACTTAGTGCACAAACCTAAAATCAAATTGTAGATGGGATATTCAGAACAGAACATCAGATCTGCAGGCTTGAATGAATGCATAAATTGAGTGAAATTTCTGGTTTTGTGTGCCCATTCGTAGAAACCAACTCTGTATAAACTAGGGAGCATGCATTTGTGGAACTTTATAGCTTTTTCACCTTTTTTATTTGTTTATAAATCTCCATTTCTGTTACAGGCAGAGAACACTGCCGCAGCCATTCCTAGCCAGTATATAGGGCCATTGTGAATGCTGTGGCTTGCTCAGTGCTTTAAACACATGGTGAATATTGCAAAGAAAACATTAATAAAAAAAAGAGCACGTAAGAAGCATAAAGTTCATCCATCCTGTGCTTTCTTGTTTATAACAAGATTTGTGTTCTAAATTTTTTTGGCATGTCTTTTATTAAAACTTTCATCATTTGATTCTGTCTTTTCAATTACACACTACTGAACCTCGAGCACCGTTATAACCCATCTCCAAGAGAAATGACCTGAGATTCGGAATAACACATATTATATCCCTCTAGAACAGAAGAAGGTTTATTTCATTTAGTGATATATTTCTGAGACAATTGAAAGTTGTAGTTTTTGAAGTTGTTGTAATTCCCAAAATACTGAAGTCCAGGAGTAGTTTTCACATTATATGTGGATAATAGTTATAGAAGTTCTTTCTGGATAAATCATCTTGCAGACAGTTGCTTATTTCTAATGATATTCTCATTAGGACACAAATGCTGGCAAATCGGGTCAGATGTAAGGGGTATGTTTGGTGGTGTTGTACCTTTAGATGTAGGATACACAAGTAGATATAGTTTTAATGCACGAATGGGAGGCAGGCACAAATGACACAGGCACTTTGCACTTAGCTGCTTAGTTATTTTGTTATCACTTCCACTTGTGCTTCTTCACATTGTTAATCACACAATCAGGTGGTAATACAGGGATTATCAGCTGCTCTTCACTGACTCTTCTAATTTGAGCAGTTTCTTCTGTGAAGAATCTAGAAATGATCATTTCTTTCCTCGTTCACTACCTCTACCTCAGTAGCATACAACCATCTTACCGTGGGTTGTACTTCCACTTTACATCAAATCGGTGACAGTCACAAGAAGCATTCCTTGACTACGTGGGCACCATAGATCAGCACGGGCACCACAGATCAGCACGGGCATTTCCTTCATCAACTCTTGAAAAGTTTTGTGTAAACAATGACTGTTTAAACAGTTCAGCCCTTGAGGTTCAAAATAAAGGGTTAAAACCTCAGTCTGACTTGATTAAGACTGCTCAAGATTTGGAGCAGTGCCCTATAAGCCAGAAGATTTCACATGATGCCACTTCATTGTATAATCTGAACACTGGATTCAAGAATTTCAAATGAAGTAACACTCTATACTATAAATGTTTCAAATAGTAAGTAAGAAAGGAAGAAACATTAATATATCAGCACCAACAGAAATGGAATTAAGAAATCCTCTTGAAGTACAGTCTTGGGCACTGGCATTCAACCTGAGGCAATCCTTAGTAATGTTAAATGGTCAAGAGAAAACTAGATCTGCTTTGCAAAGACTGAACTGCCCACATCCACCCCGACTTTTCTGTAAACAGCCCTGCTGTTGATCCTATGAGATGGTAATGTGGAAAGACAGGTACTATCTGTTATTCAAAGGACATTCCTACTGAGCATGAACAAGTTCTAACTTTCTGGCAAAGGAAAGAACAGAAAATGTTGTGGTGGTTGTAACTGAAGAAATTTGGAGCTGACATGTCAGTGTATTTGTAGCTGATTTCCCATGATGTATGATCAAAACTCTTGTTGATGTGAGGCTTTTGGAAGCAGGAAATGGCTGTGGGTTTCTCTCCTACCTGGCAGCTCACCTAGAATGTGCTGTCAGCACAAGTCTGATAGAGCTAAGTGACAATCAGTACAAAATTAACTAATTTATGGCAATGTGAAACCCTTCACATTCCAGGAAAGTTTTATGCCAGGGTGCTCCTCACTCCAGAAGCTGCAAGAAGCACTCTGTTCTTGCTCTTTAGTAGTTTCCAGAAATTTAATACGACTTTCATTTAACTTGAGATCCATATGTTCATCAGATGGTGATCAATGATAAATAGTTCTGAATCGTGACTGGTATTTTGAACACATGACATTCCTCATAAAATTTTGGACACTCTCATTGCAGGCACGCAGGACACTTTTGATTCAAGGTGAACTACATCAGTCACCAAAATTAGTTATTTATTGCTAAGGGAAGAAATTCCTTCTCCTTCCCCTAGAAGTCAGCAGAGTGTGCCAACATGTACATTTACAATATCGGTATTATAAGAACTGTTTCTCACTTTTACTCATTTGAAAATTGAATTAGTTTTTGCTGCTGCTTCACTGACTTCACAGAACATTTCCCTGCAATCATTTAACACACTATTAAATTCTAGAGTATGTTGTCTGTACATCTGATAACTTGATTTTGAGTGATGTTTGTGTCATTACTAAGCATTTTAGTTAGCAACAACAATGTTGGTAACGTGTAGTGAGCTTTTTAACAGTGAGCTCAGAAAAAGATATAGAAACGCTGGTGTAAGGCTGATAATGGCCAGAATGGATCACTCCTGAAGCCATTCTCTTTCAACAGTTTCTGAAGCTCGAATCACATAAATTTCATGCTTTTGCACTTTAATCAGCTTCTTTAGTTTCTTCTATTCATTCCAAACTGTTCAAAATTGGATTTCATAAAGCTATTTTTAAACAGTCTGGAGCTTCCAGTCTTCAAAACATGAGGTACTTGAGGACTCTGCTTCTCTCTAAAAGTCTTTATATTGCATATTGTTATTCTGGAGCTATCATATACCAGAGAAGACCTAACAGATTATTAACTGTGGCCATCTATTTATTCTCCAATTCTGAGCCTCGTTACCCCGTGCAGCTCATTCCACTGAAAAGGAATACTTGTAAAGCCATACCATTTGGAAAGTATCAAGCATGAGAAAAGACTTAGTGTGTATGAGTACCAGATTTGACAAAGAAGTTACATTGGCTTTAGCAATTTATTGTGTGGGAGATCTGTGCAAAAAGGAAGAAAAAAGAATCAACAATGCAGATTTAGCTTCCTGCCCCCAAATGTTCATATTAAGACACAATATGTTTATATCTGGAGCACCATGTTACCAGTGTGTCAACAGCATAAGTATTTCATGAGGTTTCCATCACAACCCAAGGGCTCCTTGGTGGCCTTCTCTCCAGTCTCTCCCACTGAAGAGAGTGCCTGTTCTATGGCAGTGTTTCAGTGATGGTGCTTTAATGCACATCTATGATGTGATCTAATTAAAAGTAAAAAAACAAAAAAGTAAATCAAAGTACCAGTGAATAGAAGCCAGTGTGGCTTAGGTTCACCTTTGCAGATTCTGGAAGTGCACAAGCCCTGATCTGGCTCCCTGTAAAAGCTGGCATGAGCTCGCATACCAGTTGCTGATGATCCCAAGAGCAGGCACCTTTTCTACTTGCAGTCAGCAGCCAGACAATGCATGGTCTGTTACAGTTACTACCTCTTGCTTTTCTGACTTTACCGGTTACATGGAGGCTCACTGGAAAGCTGGAGGTCTCTGTTTGCTGGAGTTACACTGCCTAGCGGAACCTTTCTGGATGTTGGAACAATTCAACTTCCTTGTAATCCAGTCCAACAGAAATAACTAATTGAAGCCATATGCTAAAAGGAAGGAGGCTCTGCTCTGTGGCTGGTGCCACAGCTGGTTTGTGGGTATCAAGAGATTGAGTAGGAGCAAAGTGAGAGGGGACATGGCTGAGGTTACCCAGCTCTGACATCGCTGCTAATGAAGAGGCTGGATATACTTAACTACTGGACCCTGAGTGATCATGCAGCTCTGACTAGTGCTCACCATGACATGTTTTGCTGTCGCCCAAAGGTGTGTGGACACAAAATAAGTTATACCTTTTCTACCACTTGGTCTTCAGGCCCAGGATCAGTCCCTGGCACTGTGCGTTAGCAAGAGAAACAGCTAATAGAGAACATACTGCTTTGCTTTGCTTTCTCCTGGTTTTTGTTTTCTGGGGATGGGAAAGGTGATATGCTGTGATTAGCAGAAAACCTCTTTGCTGCTTCTTGGGTTTTGTGTATTTTTGGTTTCTCCCTAAAAGTCTTGTCCTAGATAATTCTCCTGTGGCTTGTGAACGATTTGCTTTGTGAACATTTAATCCAGTGTGGGCTTCAGCAATAATTAGCAATGTGGGTATTTATGGAGACATTCTAACCTGCATTGTTCATGAATATTTCACCATGGTGGAAATTTCACACCCAATAAATCACTAATGAAAATGTCATTTCCCAGCTGCATTTACCTGACATGCTGTTAATCTTGCTGTACCCATTGGAGGCAGAATTACTGTCAGATTTGCAACACAGAAAGGAATTGATTTTTAATTAGTGACCCCAATAGTGTAGGTTAAAAATTATTTCTTAAATGGTGATTTAATGGCCCTTTTCACATAGTGCTATCAGCTTCATTGCCTGTAGTGATGTTTTGTAGACTGCCATTCAAGCAGATGCTTTGAAGGACAGCATAACTGTTGCTGGGAATGGATTAAGGAGAAGAGCAATGGCACAGGGAAGCTGGCTCTAAAAGCAGGAAGTGTCAGAGAGACCCTGTGAAAGCCATTACCCCTCTGTGCTGACAAAGCTCATACGGCAAAACTGCCAGTTGCCTTGCATTTGGTCTCTTCCCAAAGTGGTCCTGAGTGGGACCATCAGACCCTTGGATGACATTTCATGCAGACAATTATTACTAGATAGATTATTGTGTTTGGAATTATCATTAAATATCTTGCCCAATTTATGAGTTGTATCCTTGTTTTTTTCATAATGTAATTTGTATCATTTGCAGCATCATATGGTCAGACATCTCTAATTTAACAGAATAGCACAGCACAAAAAGAGTGCAGCTTCCCTGAGACCATCAGTGCAATTTAACTAATTGACGAAATGAAGAAGGTTAATGAAATGTTAGAATAGGATGGTTACTGTTAAAAATTATCATGAAAAAGGATATGAATCATGCCATATGAGCAATGGCATTCTCCGTTTCAAAAGTCATGCTCCCTAGCTGCATTTTATTATCCTATATATTGCTGACTGCAGATGCTCACAGTAAAAACAAAAAATTAGAGAATTATTAGGTACTGGTTGGTGTCTGTGAAGCCTTCAGCTCAGTAGGTTCTGGGAAAACCTGAATTTCTGGAAGTCAGGCCCTGCTTCTGAGCTTTTAGGTGTGGGTACCCTTCTACAGGCAGAATCTTCTCATCGTAAATGTTACAGCAAGCACCTCTGCAGACAGCCAAGTGATTGCAATGGAGGAATGATAATGCCTTCTCCTTCTCTCAAAGGAAGCCTTGGGAATTTTACCTGAATCTTGAATACTTCACAATTAAGGGATGTCTGCATCTGTGGTGATTCAGCCCTTGATAAGGTCATAGGCTTCTCATATATCTACTGCTGTGACCTTTCCTGCAGGAGAGAGAACCCAGACTATCTGTGGGCTAAATTTTAAAGTCTCTTGTTCAGTCTTGGTTGTTAAACGGACAAGTTTGACACAATTTACCTGGCAGAGCAGATACCTCACAGAGCCAAAATAAGGCCTCACAGAGCCAAAATAAGGCCTCTTTCTATAACTGCCACAAATATGATTTGAGAGCTTGAACCACCCAAGTTCCACCAAAATGAAACCCAGTTTTTCTGTTACATGTTGCTAAGGTTTTGGAGCAAAGCTTAATTCCTGTGTTTAGAACACTCATGTTTGAAAACATTATCTTTCATGAGTAACAGCTCTGTCATGCTGGAGACTATGAAGCTGTGACATGACTAAACACCCCTTTCCCAGACTGCAGGGTTTTTATGTTACAGAGGCTCCTAACTGTGCTGTTGTTCACTGCCTTGAGGTAGCTCCTCTCTCTGAGGTACTTTGAATCGTTACTCCAGAAGCAACTGTTTCTCACAGTAGTTGTACTTGCCTTCAGCAGAAACACAGGGCGCTCTCCTTTGCAAAGGAGAAAGCAGGTATCTTTTTGAGACAGAGATTAACCACAAGAATCACTTTTGATTTGCTAAACTTGAGGGGTGGGTGGGCTGTTACAGAGGAAATGCACTGAATAAGAAAAGCAGCCTACCCTGTACAGTAAATCGTGTCAAATTGGGGTGTAGGGCAAGCACAACAACATGATACATTACCTCTTTGAGAGCTTGCCCATTTGTATTCTGTCTTAATGTGCATTTGCACTGTATTTTGGGGGTTGTAAAAGCAGTGTTGATTCAGGACCATGTGCTTTCCAAGTCTCTTGTTGTCCCATACTGAGAGTACAAAAGGTGGAACAAACCCACCAGTCCTTCCCAATTCCCATGACTGCAAGGGGCAGATCCACTGCACCTCTGCTTTTAGGTGACGTTTTTGTTCAACTGGAACTATCTGTGGGTGCAGTTTGCAAGCAGACTTGTTGCCCTTGTGCTGATGTGATTGCTCCATGCAGCCTGTCAGTGAACTCAGCAGAGCAGAGCCTGCAGGGCAAGGCGAGTTTGCAGGAATGGATCCCCAAACTCGTATTGTCAAACACTGACAAAATAGCAGATGAAATTCATTGTTGATAAATGCGCAGTGATGCACATGGGAGTAAAAACACACTCGGTGATGGTGTCTGAACCTGCTATTAACTCCGAGATCTCTTTACTGAGTGGTTTTATAGAACTATCCATTATATTGTCAATTCAGCAGCAAAACAAAACAAACCAAAAACCCACCTGGAATGGAAGGAATTACTAGGAAAGGACTAGAGAATAAAGTAGAAAACATTGCTGTGAGGCTGTGTAAATCTGTTTTGCACCCACATTTTAAACACCTTATCCAGTTTTGATCCCTTCCCATTTCAAAAAAGAACATACAACTGTGAAAAGCACAGGCTTTTGGTGCTAAAAAAGAGGGTCTGTGAGAATGGATAAATGGACTCATACTTTTTATGATAGCAAAGAGATAGCTGAGGTGGAGTATGATTGAGATGTACGACATGAGAGTGTCTTGGAGGAGCATGGGAACTGAGTGTAAGAACAAGCCACCTTCAAGTAAGATGATCACATATAAGATGTAGGGCATCTAAAAGGAGGTGGTACTTCAAACAGCAGTTCAGCTGAACTGCGAATCTCCACCGTTTATCATTGTGGATTTTAAAAGTTAATATTGTGTCAAAGCAGGTAGGTAAATTCTCAGAGCAATTAGGTACATTAATAGAAGACTGGTTTGGCAAAGGCCACTGAATGTGTGTGTATCACATTTGGCTCTACAAGACACTGAGCTACTGGTGAATCAGGAGATACAACAGGGAAGTGTCACTAAACTATGTGGTTGTCTTACACTTGCACTCCACCCCTGGCATCTAGACACAGGATCCTGGATCTTTGAATCGCCCCATTCAACTTTTCTAATGTTTTTGGTCTCTGTTAAGCCTAAATCCTCCCTAAACTTGTGTAGCATAGGCACAGGTTCCTAGCAGGCACTCCTAGCAAGAAGAGGTCTCAGTAATGTCACTCATCCAGATTGAAGGAGACTACATAGCCTGATATCTGTCAGATACTCTAGGAGTTCAGTGTACAAGCTTATTCTCCAAATGTGTCTCCTTGTGAATGATTATGAACACAGGAGACTTGGGAGGTTAGTGTAATTTAAAGTTTCAGGAAGATATGAATGGTTCCAAGACAGAAATATTTGGAAAGACTGTTCCTTTGGATGCAGGCTGGTTTGCTGCTTCATCTTTCCGTGCTGTGAGCTCTCAGGTGTTACTGGTGGAGCATTAATATTTCAAGTTGAAATGTAGTCTCTCATCTTTCATTAATAAATTTTCTCAGGAGAAGCTATATAACTGTCAGGACTGACAAGGAAATGGTTGTGGAAGCAGAAGATTCTGCATATTCACCACAGAAGACTGCAAGGGCAGCTGAGGCCACAGATGCTCGTAGAGGTGTAGTCAAATTCAGAAGATCTTCCCTTGAAGGCCCAGACCTTTTCAGAGTACAAACCAAACCACCGACAAGAGCATGCTACTTGCGAAGGTTCTTTTGGGATACACAGCTCTCCTGGCTTTGCACTTTTCCAGAAGGAAACGAAACAGACACATCACCTAGTTTGAACTGAAATTGCTGCCTAATTCTCAGCCTCCAACTTTTTACTTCTAAAGGCACGGAGTAGAGCATTTATGAACCTGATGACCTGTGTCCTCAAAGTTTAACTCACTTTGTAGCTGTATCTGAGCACCCTGTTTGATGAACTGAGGACTACCCTTGGCCTGATGGATCCAGATCTTCCTCTCTTCCCATCTGGGCAACACCTGCCTTTGATCCAGAGAGAACCTGGCTGAGGCAGTGGGACTGGGGAATGTGAGATGTCCCCGTGACACTGCACATTGCCATGGCCAATGCTCTTCATATGGGAGAACAGTCAGGTATAGAAAGAGAACCACCAATCTCAAAATACAGCTTGGCAAATGAAAAGCCTTGAGAGATCTATTTAAATTTTGATTATGTCACAAACTAATATAGATATTCTAGACAGAAATCAGATTTTCTGTCTGCCTAGTTAATTATTTTTTTCTTAAACCCATGTCATTTCTTCCAAAGGGCAGAAGAACACTGTTTTTAAAAGTTATCTTACATACTAAGAAAGAACTGAAGAGAATCTTTTCTAGATAAAACAGATCTTGAAAATAAGCTTGTTAGCCAAAGTCAATAACCAGCTGGAGGTAAAAGGGTTCTTAGTTTGTCAAACAACATAGGGAGGTTCCCACGTGGCTGTGCAAGGACTTTTCTGAAGAGAGGAAGAGTTGTTTTATTCTTAACTGAGAACTTCGGTAACACCACTAGGAAGAAGAGATGACAGTGGGCCTGCTGCGTGAGGGAACAATAACAGCACACAGGTTAGGATGGATTTTTCCAGGATGGTTTTCTTTGCACCTCATTTCAGATAGATCTCTGCAAGTTCAGTGGGTCAGTCATTGTGAGTACTATGAGAAAAACAAAAGCTGAAGAGAAACAGTCTGAGGTTTAATAACTGGGGTCTTATTATTTCTGGGTCTTTTGGGACTGGTTCAGATACATGCTGTACCATGTAAACACTCAATTCACAGTTCTTATAACATGATGTTTTGGCCCTGTACATCACATGGATAAATACAGCCTTTCATATCTAATGTACTTCATGTAATTCCTGGAGAACTTCAGTGTGAAAGAGAAAAATGTATGGAATTTGGCTGGTGAAATCATGAAAGACTAGCAGACAGTGAAAAATTATGAGAGGTTTGAAGATGGAGAGGGCTGGGAGTGTGTTTTTCTACTCTAAAAGGATGTCACCTTAGCTCATTCAGACTTCTGGTTGCTTTACTTCATTATTTAAGGAAAGCGGGGAAAAAAATCACACATATATAAAGCTGTTAGGAGTTGTTCATAATTCATGATTGATCCAGACATAAAAGCCATATTCCGAAAGGGCTGAGTGTATTTGAAGCCAAGATTTTAATTTGATAATGGGATTAGCCAAAAAATTAAGGTTGCAATTTATGTTTCAGGCACTGTATAGTTCATTAAAATGAATCAAAGGGAAAAGAGCCAAGGGAGCCACAGGAACCACTGAGGGCTGCTTGGTCAGATCACTACTTCAGCGCTTATTCAGAATTGTGCAGTAAAGGAGACCTTGATAGCTGGAAACTCTGGGTGATAAGAGAACTTGTGGCCCAAATCTTTTCTATGCTCTTTTCTGATTTATTGATGACTTTGAAAAGGGCAGCATAAGCTGAATTCCAAAGCAGTAGGTTTTTATCACGATTTTTCTTCTGGAACAGCCAAATGAAAGGGAGAGCAGAGGGGAGCCAAGCAGGATGCAGGCTCTCCCTTCCTATCTGATGACCAGGGAGCTCCCTGTGGGACTGGAGGTCAGAGAAATCCTTTAAGACACTGAATGCAAGAGAAGCAAGTGGTTATGCTAAACTGATTTATAGGTGACTAAGACTCTTACACAGCTCGATCTCTATGCATGTTGTGATCCTCACCTACCTTGGGAGCATCAGCACTTGTGATTTGGCTGAATCAGTTTGTGAAGCAAAAAACCTGCAGCTGACTTTGTGCTGAAAAGGGCTGTAAGCACTCACAGTCTTGTGGTACTGCAGGGCTGAAGGCATTAGGAAGATCTACAGGAACAGGGTGTCCTGCAGCCATAGGCAAATGGATGTTTTATTACAGATGTACAGAGCTGCTACTGGCATGTACAAAGGGACTGGCACACTTAAAAATTCGTCCTTTCTAGGCTGCTGCATTCCAGCAGCACATAGCCAGAAAGTGAATTTTTCTTTTGGTTTGTCCAGCTTCACTGCCTTATATTAGTCTCCAGTACCCAGATCTTGGTGTTGGTACCTGGCCCATTTGATGGCTTCATGAGACATCAGAACAACTAAACACTTGGACTCCACTGTTCCTTTTGCAGCACTTTATCACGTGTAGTTGGCTCTTCATTCTCTCAGTTCCAGGCAGAGCTGTCAGTGTCTCTGTACTTCCTTGGGTAAACATGAGGTTTTGTAATGCAGGAGTTGAGGAAACCACAATCTCAAAACCTTTCTTACCTTCTTGTGCTAGAACTGAGCACCTGCAAAGGGTGCTAAATCAAGTAAGAAAAGAGGGGGAATTTGTCAAGCCTGGGAGAAGACAAAGATCTGGGTTCAAAAAGGAATTGAAGCCTAAAAAGATACAGAGAAGTTTCTGACAGAATCATAGAACAGAATCATAGAATAATTAGGGTTGGAAAGGACCTTAAGATCATCTAGTTCCAATCCCCTGCCATGGGCAGGGACACCTCACACTAAACCATGCCACCCAAGGCTCTGTCCAGCCTGGCCTTGAACAGCGCCAGGGATGGAGCATTCACAACTTCCCTCAGCAACCTATTCCAGTGCCTCACCACCCTTACAGTAAAGAACTTCTTCCTTATATCCAATCTAAACTTCCCCTGTTTAAGTTTTAACCTGTTACCCCTTGTCCTATCACTACAGTCCCTAATGAAGAGTCCCTCCCCAGCATCCCTATAGGCCCCCAGTATCTGAAGATACTGGAAGGCTGCCATGAGGTCTCCACGCAGCCTTCTCTTCTCCAGGCTGAACAGCCCCAACTTTCTCAGCCTGTCTTCATAGGTTCCCAAAGGCACATATGAGAAGTCAGCGCAATATTTGTCCTCCTTTTGTTCTTTGTTGTGGGAAGAAGTGCACTGAAGACAGGAGAGACTGAAGGTAGGAGCACTGTATGGGCACTGTACTAGTAATGCATCAGTTGGCTGAGATTTCCAAAGCTAGGTAGTGTATATAAAACCGGAGTGGAGGACTGGAAGGGGAGAGGGATAGAAAACTGATTTATAGTATTCATTTAGAACTGAGTTGTAATTATAACAGTTTTTATTTTTTTACTTCATCTTCATTGCTTAGCTGCCCTGCTTTTTATTGTCTCATGACTATGTTGCTGAAGGCCTGTAGCTATTTGGTTTTATGTCCCTTTCAAATGTAACTCAGACTGATTTGTGAGTCCTCACCCTATCTCTGTCTCCTAGCATGAGTGTGATTTCTTTGCTGATTATACCTTTTCCCCATTCTTTGTGCAGTCTGTGTTTACTTATGATACGCTTTTGGAAGTGATTATTCATGTAGACTTGGAGCACCCCATAGTGGGTTTTTTTCTCACACTTTTGACAAAAGCTCTCGGGAATTTCACCATCCTGTATTCAAGAACTTCCAGGCTGTCACACACCCAAAGACCCTGGTAG